>NC_134849.1:29426945-30811528 GCF_965363235.1 Mytilus galloprovincialis | reverse complement strand
TAAACACAACTAGTTGCAGTATAAATAGTTATCAAAGGTACCAGGCTTATCGTTTTTTTAAATAAAGCTCATCAGTGACGCTAAGATCAAAATATTGATAAAGCCAAAGAAGTATAAAGTTGAAGAGCATTGAGGACTCAAAAATTCCAAAATGTTATTACCATGCCATTAGTGGATAGAAGTTGATTTATTTATTTTTGTGGCTTATATTTATCAATACTTATTTATGTTTTTGTCAATTTGATAAACTGTTACATTAGTGACGAGTTGTTATGCAAAATATAAAAAGTTAAAGACCAAAACTATCAAAAAAATAAGTTAAAGAGAGGCAAAAGATACCAAAATTAATTTTATTCTAATACTTCGGGAAGAAACAGGTAGGAATAAAATAATAACTATTTACACCACTGGGTCGATGCCTCTGCTGGTGGACGTTTCGTCCCCGAGGGTATCACCAGCCCAGTAGTCAGTACTTCGGTGTTGACATGAATATCAATTATGTGGTCATTTTTATAAATTTCCTGTTTACAAAACTGTGAATTTTTTGAAAAACTAAGGATTTTTTATCCCAGGCATAGATTACCTTAGCCGTATTTGGCACAACTTTTTGGAATTTTGGATCCTCAATGCTCTTTAACTTTGTATTTGTTTGGGTTATAAATATTTTGATATGAGCGCCACTGATGAGTCATATGTAGACGAAACGCGCGTCTGGCGTACTAAATTATAATCCTGGTACCTTTGATAACTATTAATTGATCATAGACAATCTAAGTGGTGCTGATAATTTGAAATAAGAAGTCTTGATAGAGCAAAAAGAGTTGTCTGCTCTTTGGTCGGGTTGTTGTCTCTTTCACACGTTCCTCATTTCCATTCTCCATTTTATTTGAATTTGTGATTTATAATAAAATCCTTTTCCAAGTGATGATTGAACAAGGAACTAGACGAGAGAATATATAGAAACAAGGTTTATGTCCACAGGACACCAATCAATGAGCAGAAAACACCCCAAGGCAACCAATGGGTCTTCAAGTCAGTGAGTCAATCCCGCATTCGGTGAAGTTCAATAAAATCATATATCATTTGACCTACTTACCTACTCATTATATAATCACTATTATTGCTTTGTTGAAATTAAATTTTTTAATGTGCAAATTTGTCTGCTTAACTATAATCATAATGCATAATGTTTAACATTAGGTTATCAAAAAATAGTGTGTTTACATTTCTTGCATTTAAATTGACCCTTTTATCTTAATCGCCAAACTTAATCAAACATGACTACAGTCATAATATCACAATGTACGTTGTGCTGTATTGTTTTTACTTTTTATTACTAGTTTAATGTAAATTGACTTATTATAAAAAAGTGTAAAACTATAAATTCTCCGAAGTAGAAATTCTCCTACTTGCTAGTCACCATTGACATAAATTACGGCTAATTGGAATGTAATTATGTCGTATCACATTGTAGAATAGAGCGAAAAATTCACGCATTGATGGTCAAAAAACCTTATTTCTCATGCAGCAAAAATACTGCAATCTGATTGGTTAATTACCCCGGTGTAAATAACACCCTACCCTGGTTCACCCCGGGATAAATAAAATTTTGCCAAAATTTTTTAAAAATACAATTTTGACCAAAATAAAGAGAAAAAAAAATCGAAAAAATAAAATAATAATACTGAAAAAAAAAGATTTATGACAAAAATTTAAAAAAATAAAAAAAAAAAATTTTCTCCGGAAAAATCAAAAGAACACAAAAAAATTTCTGAATTTTTCCAAAAATAAAGAAGAAAGTCTCTGACAATGCGCAGCAACATCAACGTTAAAAAAATGGTACGCTGTAAATTTTAAATAAAGCTCACCAGTGACGCTAAGATCAACATATTGATAAAGCCAAAGAAGTATAAAGTTGAAGAGCATTGAGGACTCAAAAATTCCAAAATGTTATTACCATGCCATTAGTGGATAGAAGTTGATTTATTTATTTTTGTGGCTTATATTTATCAATACTTATTTATGTTTTTGTCAATTTGATAAACTGTTACATTAGTGACGAGTTGTTATGCAAAATATAAAAAGTTAAAGACCAAAACTATCAAAAAAATAAGTTAAAGAGAGACAAAAGATACCAAAATTAATTTTATTCTAATACTTCGGGAAGAAACAGGTAGGAATAAAATAATAACTATTTACACCACTGGGTTGATGCCATTTTTTTTTTAAAATTAAAAAGAAAACTATATGTGTCCCTGTACTTAGCAGATAATCCTATTGTATTTTAATCTTGGCCTTCATAAAACGTAGATTTTACTGTCGCAAATTACGTGTCGCTAAGTAAAATAATATTTGCGAAAGTAAAATCAAGTTTTACGAAAGCCAAGATTTCAATACAACACAGTTATCTCCATTTTAAAGCCACAAATTAAAATAAATTCCATTTAATAAATATCATGGCTTAAAATGCAATAAATGAAAAAGTCCGCGAAACTGTTGCATCGTCTTTGAAATCTAATCACGGTGACGTCATATGTATACTCCCGATGTCAGACATAAACAAGACGTATTTATATTTTTTGTATGCTTCTATATGGTTTCAATCATGACAAAATGAATATGTTATGTGTACATGATTTTAATTGTTTAAAGAATGTTTATACGGAACACTCTATTTGTTCTAAACAAGGCCATTTATTCAATATTGGAATCATATTTGTAATTTTTTTTATACGAGTTTCATTTCGAATAAAACAGTGTATTCATCCAAAGCAAATGTGATATTCACCACACTAAATGTCAAATACTTTTACGTGTTTCTAAAATTGTGAATGGATTGAAAACTTGTTTAACTAAAACTAAAAATCAAAGTGATATAAGAGTTTCAAATGATTCGACTTGAAATAAATTATCCCTTTTAAACTTGAAGTTCTTTAATTTTGTGCACATAAAATATTTTAGGAACTATATGTCATTACGGTTCATATTGTACAAATAATTTAATTTGTAGGGTATTTAAAGAAAATCATGAACTATAACAAATTATGAGCATGGCGTCACCATAACGTAACGTTTGTGTCGTCGTTTTTTCACTTTATTCACCTTTAATATTGAGAACAGAAAAATAACGGCACTCTTTTATATTGTAATAAGATCGAAACAAAAATGGACACACCGAACACTTAACTTGTTTAAAAAATTAAATCTTTAATGATGAAGACATTACAGGAGTTCGCTTCTCACTATCAAAATAATAAGCTTTTCAAAACACTAGTTTATATTGAAAGGTAAATAATAATGGAATAAAAAAAGCAAAATAATATATAGGTCAATGTGCTTGTTTTCGAGATATTAGCCATTGAAATTGTGGCTGGAAAATGTTCTCTCTTGACTTTTTATAACTTTATCATTGACAAGTTTAAGTTCTAAATTTTCTATGTTGTGTCATGTGTACTATTATTTGTCTGTTTGTGTTTTTCTTTTTTAGCCATGGCGCTGTCAGTTTATTTTCAATCTATGATTTTAAATGTGTCTCTGGTATCTTTCGCCCCTCTTTAACACAATACAATCTACAGTCAGGAAGTAGCTTAGCTCAATCACATATATTGTTATTAATTCTAACTTCAATAAAGGCAACAGTAGTATACCTCTTTTCGAAAGTCATCAATCGATTAAGAAACAAACAGATCCGGGTTACAAACTTAAACTGAGGGAAACACATTAAATATAAGATGAAAACAACGAAACAACAGAAACACTTTAGCACAACAACAAAAAACAAAAAACAATTCAACACACACAGAAACGAACTATAAGATAACAATTGCCCTTTTCCTGACTTGGTACAGGACATTTTATGAAAAAATTATGGGTTCTTACCAAACATTTCTATGATGAACGATGTCCATTTGTTATGAGCAATGCATTAAACCAAATATTTTTAACAGACACTTTTGTTTTTCAGCAAATATTGCCAGTGTCCATCCCACTGGTATTTGTATACAAGGAACAAATACAATTGATGTAAGCAATGCATGGACATTCTACGATGGTACACCTATGACCTTCTTCAATTGGATTCCAAGTGAACCTATCGGCCTAGGATGGATACGTATTAACAGAGGCATTGATTTTGGATGGGAAGTACCTCCGAGACCAAATTGGTGGACATGTACCTACATGTGTGAAATAAGGATTATTTGAATATTGACTACTGTCAATCAACATTTCATTCTCTAGTCAATCGTTTGTAAAAAGTCTATTTATTTGACTAATTGGTAAATATGTGTAACTTTTTTTTCAATCTCATTTTTTCTTTCTCTTACGATACAGAATGTTTCACGAATTAGCGGGTCGTCCTATGCTTATCTTTTCTGTATTGTTAATTTTTTTGAATACGGTACTGCCTGCTGTGACACATAAACAGTTGTGTCTGTTTTGTTCAAGATCTTGAAACATACACCATTATTTTTAATACATATTATACAAACAAATGTCTTAAATAAAGGCAACAGTAGTATACCGCTGTTCAAAACTCATAAATCCATGGACAAAAAACAAAATCGGGGTAACAAACTAAAACCGAGGGAAACGCATTAAATATAAGAGGAGAACAACGACATAACACTAAAATGTAACACACATAGACAAAATCCCACGAGAATAACAAATATAACATATATATATAACATCAAAACCAAATACATGAATTTGGGATAGACAAGTACCGTGACACGTCTTATCGCAATGTGAATTTACACTCAAAAATAAGAGAAAACAAACGACACAACGTTATAATGTAATACACACAGAAACGAACTATAATATGACAATGGCCATATTCCTGACTTGGTACAGGGCATTTTTAAAGGAAAAAATGGTGGGTTGAACCTGGTTTTGTGGCATGCCAAACCTCGCACTTTTATGGCCATGTGAAATATAATCTTAAGTTTTTCCTTGTTTTCTACCTTTAGATTATATGAAGTTTCTTGCACCTGGGTATGCTATATACTTTTTTTAAATTATACTTGTAAAGAATTCACTGTTAAAATACAAATCTATTTTCGCATTTTTATTTACAGTAATAATGTACAACAAATTATCATTCGGAAGTTATCTAGATTTTTCAGGATAAATAAAGTGTTTGAATCTAATATTAAGGTCTACCATTTTCTCAACAAGTTATTTATCAGTTTTATGTACAAATAATTTACAAAACACATATACTGGTGAAAGTACTTTAATTTGTGGGTATCAATTTTCATGGTTTGAGCAATATTTACATGTTCGTGGGTTTTTAAATTCGTGGATTTTAGTGTTGTTTTTTTTTTTAATTTTAAATTTAAAAACTAAAGCCTTTAAAAATGAAGATTATAAATAGTCTGGATTGAAGAAAATTGAAAAGTAAACATTGACCTGTGTAAATCGTAGTGATAACACTAATTAACCAGTGATCAACAGAATAAAGACCATCAAAGGTGTTAATTAGGTCATAAACATATTACCTAAAGGAGACAGTAACATAAACAAATGCTATAAACGTATCTTGAAATGTCAAATAATTCTTATCAAAATCATGCCCAGCATGAAATTATTATTTCCTATATGTATGAGAATTATTAGGGTATAAAATAAACACTTTATCATACTCACGGTGGGTATGGTTGTCCTGCGAGAGAGCGTTCTGTTCTGGTGATTCGGTCCTGACGGGTGCTGGTGATCAATGAAAAAATGTAAACAAAGACGAAAATGATGATTTTTGACGTTTTCACTCATAAAAAATGGAAGAAAACAGTTGAAATTTTTCAATTTCGTTTCTTATGGGTTAATATGTAAACCATTAAAAAGTTGACCCTCTAAACTGTTTCAGTAAGCGTAACACAAAAATGCTCATTTTCAGAAAATCTAGAACTGAAAAAATAAAACAAAAATGCTCATAGCGTCCGCGTTTTATACTGCAATCCACACGACAAAAATATTTTGTGAAAAACATTGCAATTTATTAAAATTTAGCATTTTCTCAATTTATTCATGTCCTGATACTGTGCTGGTGGGTCCTGATACGGTGCTGGTGATTTTGGATAAGAAGTTGGTCATATTTGAAACAAATGTTACAAAATAAATAAAATTGGGCAGATAATTGTTGTCAATAGGATCTATGACTCCTAGTTTAGCTCTTGTGCATCCATTTGGCTGTTTAATATGTGTTTTCAAATGATCGTAACTTGTATTACATAATTACATAAAAGGGCAACATCTTTCGTCCAATATCAGATAACAATATATAGTATCTAAAATAAGAATAGTTTTATTAAGATATTAAATGCCCCTTACATTGATGCTTCAACAATGATCAAAGCCCATGCCGCATAGACATGTTTGTTAGCGCTCCGCATACCCCCTCCCCACTTCCACCCAACCAACCCTCCTCATTTTCTCCTTCATTGTTACAGTGGTGTACCAACACAACAATTTATCACATAAAATAATAACACAAAGACACACATTATTGAACAACGAATGCTCGCAGGTACTGAAAGCTAGTTCAAAGTTCAAAGCCGCATTTTCAACTAATAGATAAACCATGTTCTCATATACAAAAATTCCAATCGTGTCGATTAAAATAGTCTCAAAACTTAAGTTCACATTTTAATGTTTGATGAAGCAGAACTTTAAAAGTGTGCAGTGAATCTTGTGCTCACAACAGTTATTGTCATAATTATGTTTACATAAGACTTATAAAGGAATTAAGAAGGTACCAAGAAATATTTTACAGTTCAATTTAATGATCATGAATGGAAGGAAATGGTACGGAAGTTTACATAGGACAAACAGAAATTGATAGTATTTTTTTGGCGAAAGACTTAAACGCTTCTTTACATTATATAGTACAGCTCTTCTATAAAAGCATGCAAAAAAAAAAAACTTTGATTGAATTGCTTGCTATGTTTGCTTGGATGTTTTCAAACAATAGGTAGGCGGAGTTTCAATACATACTGGGATTTGATTGGACAAATACAAACTGACAGGATTGAAGTTAATGTTTATTGTCCAAACAAATTCTAGTATATATATAGACTACTTACCTGTCGTTTACAAACATCCAAAAAATCATAGCAAGCAATTTGATCAATGGTTTGCTTTGCATATATTTATAAAAGTAGTATGAAGCTACGAGATATTTTAATTTTTGAAATTGAAGGCACAATTAACAAAGCAAACGGTAGTTTCAAATACTTTTAAATAGATCTTTAAGGATAATGTACCCTTGTGTTAATCCTATGCTAAACATAACAAAAATCTCTGTACAAAGGTTATCTCGTCTTCATTCTCTGACATATTCTAGTCTGCCCTTTCCTAAAATAGTGATTTTTTTTTAACTGTGCTCTATCGAACTTTCGAAAAAAAATACCTGATAACCGTTCAGACAAAAAAAATATGTTGAAAAAATCATACAGATACAACAAGTGATTCTTAATAGCTATAAGATACATTTTTCTTTTAAAATACAACTTT
Organism: Mytilus galloprovincialis; assembly: GCF_965363235.1. Classification (NCBI taxonomy): domain Eukaryota; kingdom Metazoa; phylum Mollusca; class Bivalvia; order Mytilida; family Mytilidae; genus Mytilus; species Mytilus galloprovincialis. The sequence continues at coordinate 30,804,013 of NC_134849.1, read as the reverse complement.
TAAGTCTTACGAGAAACTATTCCAAGCTTAAAACTTTCACTGTAACCTCGCTCTAACTTATCCCCCATCACCCCCCCCCCCCCTCAAAAAAAAATAATTCCAAACAAACAAACCCGCAATACTATTGTCATTCTTACAGTCTGCAACAACTGTTCACAAACAAATGTGTTTTAAGCTGCTAAAGACATATGATTCAAACGCTCAGAAAGTCCTTTGTTCTATATTTTTGCTCTCCATTTTTCTGCAAAACCTTTGACATTTTTATTTTATGGGTTATTGTTGAAGGTCGTACGATGACGTATGGTTGTTAACACATACTTCCTTTGGTTTCTTATGGAAATTTGTCCATTGACAACAAACATACCACATCATCTACTTCATATAAGTATTCAATTTGTATAAATTACAACGCATTTTGGTGATCGTAATCCCGAAAATCGTAAACATATTTTCTTATCTTAAAAGGGGACAAGAAGGGTTCCATTAACAGGCCAATAAATAAGATTACAGTTAATTTAAAAAAAAAATAGGGGTATTTTTTCTCTCATTATAACAGTAAACAGATTCACAAAAATGTCAATTTCAAGAAAGCAGACAACAGTTAATTAGTCAATAACAGTACAGCATCAATGATCTTGAATATATGCCACTTTTAACTAAAATATAAAGGCACAGAACCAGGACATAGGAGCACAGAACCAGGACCGTTTTTCTTATCACCAGCACATCGTCAGGACAATTCCGTTTAACGAACTTGCACGACTTTTGGAATATAATATTGTTTTAATATACTTTGCATGATACTTATGACGCATCAGAGAAAAATTAAGCAACAAAACAGTCGTTTTATTGCCGTTCTGATACAATGTAAACAAACCCACCAGCACAGAAGCAGGACCCACCAGCACCTGACAGGACCAAATCACCAGCACAGAACGTTCTCTCGCAGGACAACCATACCCACCGTGATACTAGCATATCAATACCGGAAATCTGTCTTTCATCGATCAAAAATATTTTTATGAGAAATTAAAAGATCAAACGTTGTACAGTCTAGGTTATTAGATTAAATGGGTATAATCCTGCATGCAGTTGTAGTTCTGTGACTGATATTTAAGTATTTTCATATTTGGTATTATTCAATATATTCTTTAGATCATATCAGTAGCCAAACCTATCGATTGAGATCTTTCAAAGTCTTGATTAGGGCAATGGTTGTTTTATATTGTTGGACACTTGAATTCGTGGATAAAGTCATCCACGAAAACCACGAAAATTGGTACCCAACGAATAAATGCTTTCACAGTATATGAAATACAGCAAAAACAAACAAAAACTATTTTTGCAACTTGAGGTTAAAAAATCACCACTGATATTTTCATCCCGTATTGTAGATAATTATCCTTAATGTATTATATGCACTGCACTGTTCTTTTGCTAGATTTCAAACTGATATTTTAAGTATGTAGAGAATTCACTGTTAAAAGACTGAAATTATGTAGCATTGAAATGTTTGTTACGCAAAAGTACATGGTTCCAAATTTAAATAAATGATCATTCGGAAGTTATCTTGATTTTTTATGATAAATAAAGTGTTTGAACCTAATGACAAGCTCTTACATTTTCTCAACGAGCTATTAAAGTATCACAGACAAAACAATTCAGTTACACATGTATATGACATACAGCAAAAATAAAATGAATAAATCAATATTCTTCCCTGTCTGGAAATTTCTTTTTTCTTTATTGTAGACAAGTGTCCTTAATGTTATATGTGCACTGCACTTGTCTTTTGCCAGATTTTTCTACCGATATCTTAAGTATGTATTTAAAGTGTTATTTTTGTTTCACAGTAAATTGGTGTTTTTTTTTCTTTCTGTGTCATATTTGTTATTCAATTGATCTAGACAGTCCAACATGTTTATGCACAGTCTGATATTTTATAGAATCACAGTCAATGGAAATTGGCAGTTTAATCTTAACGTGGTACACCATTCAACAATTAAGCATTTATGTGGTGATATTTGTCAGAACCCTTTTGTTTTATACCTGGATGTAAGAAGATGGCAAATTCCTAATCTATGGCAAATGTGACGTTAAAAATATCAAACAAATCAAATCTATGGCAGTTTTTTGTTTTCTCCTGGTCTATGGCACATCTTAAGATTATAGAATTTTACGGGGGAGAGAGTAACATATATAACGTCACAATTGAATAACGTCATGTTAGATCGTCGTCACCGCCGCTAACGATGGCGGAACCCATAGATTTGAACACCGTTCCAGATTAAGCTATTCCCTCGACAACAATTTGCGGATGGTTTAAGGAAGATGTGACCTATTATCTGGAAGAAGGACACAATGTGCTGTACCGACCGCAGCCTGTGACAAATAAAGGCTCAGTACCGGATATTTTAGAAAAAGTTATAATAAAAAAGAAAAATTACATCGATTTAATTCGTCATCAAACAAGAAAGGTGTATCAACGATGAAGTAAATATTATTTGAACATTGTGAATATTCAAACTGTCCGATTTTCCCCCCTTTTTTACTTTATTAAAACAACTGGCTTGGATGATAATGGACTTACTTGTTGGTTAAACATGAAGGTAAATGAATTCATCATTTCCGAAATATTTTTGTTTCCATCACGAGTTAGTTGACCATTATGGAGTGTTTATTTCACAAATGTTGATAAACATGATCCCGTTGTTGTTCATTTCCGCTTGTGTAGTACAAGTCCTTGGTCGTATATGTACTGTAATTTGTTCCATCTGCACATCATTTGCAATTCATTGATTTTGAAACAACAAAAATCGCCATAGATTAGGAAATTACAAAACTTGCCATAAATAAGGATCGTAAAACATCTTCCATATGAAATGACATGACGTGACGTCACCTTTAGTTTAATCAGATTTATTTATAGTGGATTGGGATATAAGTTTTGCAACTTATATTAATTCCTTGTCACTTTGCGGGTGCGAGTGATGTCTTGTAATGGCATTAGCCTGGTCTTGTTTGAAATCTACAAAGGTATCTTTAACGTGCAAGAGATATATCTCTCTCTTAACATAGCTATGTATCGTCCATTTCGGAAGGACCGTACTCGCAAATGGTGTCAAGGGAGAGCCGACAATTCAGTATCTGAAATTTTCATCCCTGGACGTCACCTTTGTTATAGATAAGGCGTCTGCCATAGATTTGGAACCCACCATAGAGTTGATTCCTACATATTTACTGTATAATCAGGGCTTATATTTATCATTGCGATAATGGAGAGAAGGACAAAACTTAGAGATTAATAATTTCGATTTTTAGAAAAATCTGAATACCGATGTATGTATCCTCTATTAAAACATAAGTTCCTGTTATTACGATAGTCTCCAACTTGCATTATTCGCAATAATAAATATACGCCTTTATTTCTAAATTTACAGTACTATCAACATGATGCACTATTTGTTTTTATATTGTACTGTTACACAACTTTCCCAGAAATGGGAATGGTTCAGCGCATGCAAACATGTTTAATCCTGCGTCATTCCATATGGGCCTCTCTCATGGCGGTATCTTATATTTCAGCGGTTGTCGGTTTTTTTTTGTACAGTTTATTCATGTGTGTTTTTTTTTTTTTTGTTGTTGTTGTCCAAATGTCCCATGTTTAAGAGGAAGGTTGGGCCCCGCTAACATATTTATGCTCAACAAATTCTGACTACAGCTATTAGACTGCAATTCAGAACAAATAGTTTGTTGCTGTGTATCATATTTGTTTGTTTATTGTTTTGTACATAAATAAAGCCGTTATTTTTCTCGTTTGAATTTTTTACATCTTCCATTTTGGGGCCTTTAATAGCCTTTGCAATGTGGGTTTTGATCACTGCTGAAGGTCGTACTTTATGTCATTTGGACTTACATGTGTGGTATTTGTAAATATATTATTTATTGTAATCACAACCAGTTATCCTAGGATAAAAATATTTCCTGTATAATAACTAAATTATATAACTGTACACCAAAATAATATGAAATTATAAAAAAGATAATCGACCCATACCATTCCGTTTTCCAAGCTGCAGGTCTTTTAATAAGTCACATAGATTATCATTTTCTTTCCAATTGGTCTTTGCAAGTTTATTATTATTATTTTTCTTACGACGAAAGACAGATTAAACTGAAGGTTGACATAAATAAATTGAGAATGGAATATGTCAAAGAGACAACAACCCGACTAAAAAGCAGATAATAGCCGAATCCCACCAAATGGTATGTAATGCAGTATGAAAATCCTACATACCGTTTTCGATATTTTTAGACTCCAAGTTTCCATTTGTAAAAGTCTAAACAACACAAATAGACAATGAACTCATATAAGTAAAAAAACATTCCGCAAACATGATTAACCGGTGTTATAGTCTCTGACATGTTTCCTGTTAAATAGTCTATTATATCAATACTAGTAGCAAAAACACATTTTTTTTTCTTTTATTTGTTTATATATTGAAGCATTTTTATTTTCAGAATTTCCATCAAATCCCCAAAAATGTGTCTATCAATCTCATGAACAAATTGAGAAAGAGTTATAGGATATTTTGTGCAAACTGTTGGCCTTTTTTGCAGTACTTATATTCACCACGATTTGTGTAAGTTCATTTTGCTCCTTCGTGTCCTATTTTCAGTCCTTTGTTTTCTATTTAGTCTACTTGTTGTTTTTATTGTCTCATAGTAATTTTTTCACATTCTTTTATTATTATGATAAAAATAAAATCATTAATTCTACAGATAGTTTAATATAGTTACGATGTCATGCTACAGTGATATTATGTCAATCTCAATATTTACATCATAGCTTCGAGACTAAATATTTATGGTCAATTTGCACAAACTTGAACCCATACTTCTCTAATCACTTTAGTAGAAGTATACATACAATTTACAAAAATACTGAACTTCGAGGAAAATTCATAACGGAAAGTCTTGGTGGATTAAACCTGGTTTTATAGCTAAATAAACCTCTCACTAAGCTTGTATGACAGTTTCATCAAATTCCATTATATGACTACGATGCGTGATACAAACAAACAGACATAATAATTAAAAATGTCAAACATACACAAACAAACAAAAATGTAAAAAGAGGCACACAATGGCATATAGATCAAGCATATAAGCAAAATTTAATGATAAGAATCCACAAATTTATTTTACAACTCAAATATTTTCAGTATTTCCTTCATCGGTGTTAACACATAGTTTTCGCATGTTGACTTTCCTATTAACATCCCGATACAACCAGTTAGTCTTTTGTAACCCGGAGTATGAACATAAACACAAGTCCCCGAATCTCCTTCCTGAAACACCATTCCATAGATGCATAGCTGATTATACATCTTGATTCCCCTGGATTGAATATGTGTACCGGTTCTTACAAGAATGTTCTTTGGTTCTGCCCTTAAATCACACATCTGATTTCCAGAAATTCCACAAAATGCTTTAGCATTTCGCAATGTTACTGGATCGATAGCATTGTTATTCAAATAGCATGATGACAAACCTGAGAAAAAAGACAAAGGAACAGTTCGTTATTGGTTTTGTTTCTTGACAATAGTTATAATATACTGTGGATTCATTTATTTTCATTGGTACCAATTTTCCTGAATTGAAGAAACATAGCATTTTTGTTGCTATTTGATTTTATGGTCTGCTTATATTCCTATAGAAAATTGTCATTCGTTGGACATTGGAATTCGTAGATCACGGGTTACCACGAAAACCACGAAAATTCGTATTCAACAAATAATAACTACCGACAATCCTTCGCCCCACATATTTCGTTGGCAATTAACATGAAATCAAAAAGACGAATTAAAATCCGAATGCACATGGTCGCTATCTATCTATATGTCTATTAATCTTCATATCAGGTAATATGAACGAAGGCAGTCTTCAGAGGCTTTTAAGATAGTTAATAAGATAGATTGCGTCTAGAAAAAAATTCAAACGAATTTCTGATTTATATATTTGACTGCATGTAGTGTTTATTTTTGATTTTAGACTTATAATAATTTAAATAATATAAAAGATGGTAATATTGAAAGGGTGTGAATTGATTGATACTGTTAATGTGTCTTTTTGCTGCCTCCTTTCGCTATTTTCATACATTTTTGTTCTTTGCACGGGTGTTGACTTTTTATCATCAAAGTTACATGCACCCTGATCATACAAATTTTGTTTTCAGTCATTTTTCGCGCGTGTAGTATTTTATGTCATCGCGAAAGAACCATTTTGCTAAAATTTGGCAAGAACATAGAATTCTAATATGTTGTTCTCTTAATCTCAAATAAATCGCAGGACATAAAGCCTTTTTTGTAATTTTTAGAGTTCTCTTTATGAGTGTCTTGATTTCATAACTTATCGAACATATGTGGTAATTTTTAATAGTCACCAGTATACTTGTAACCGTGTCTCTAGAAATGTAGTTTTTTTGTTGTTTTTTTTTGAAAATTCAACTAGTAACTATATGGTTGCTTTTTTGTTTTTTAATGCATACATATGAAGTTTGCCTACCTAAACCCGTGCAGCATTGTCTTCTCGTATCGTCATTTGCAATATTGAACGTGCTAAAGTCGCCACTCTTGATTACTGCTAGGGCTGCATCAATACTCGTTTCAGATGGATTGTGATCATCGTTCTTGAATGTATGCCGAATCAAAATACACTCTGTAATCTCGGAAATGGTTTTGTCCTTCATCATATGATAGTTTTCAAGATGTATCTTGTTTTTTGTTATTGAATGTACAATATCCTTTCCAAAGACAACATGAGCACATGTTAAAAATGTGTCCAATCCATAATATTTTACAAATCCCCCTAGCGTGCCGGCAGCTTCAGTATTCGTTTTTCCAACTTTATCACCAATTCTCAAAGTGCCAAGTAAATGTGTTGCTCCTTCTAACACATCCGTTTCGACCCCATCAATTTCTAAAGGAAAATGAGTATCTCCCACAGGTATAACTCCTTTTACAGTACAAATGAGGTTTATACAGTTAATATTCTCGATATTATGAGATCCAGTATTCTTAAAACCTTTCGACTTCATCGAAGAAGGATATATAATAGATAAATTACTATGTTTTTCAAATAAATCTTTCGCTACTTTACCAGATAAATTTCCCTCAATGAATTGAGTTCCAGAACTTTGAAGAATCTGTTTTGCAACAAATCTTGCTTCTTTAGAGTTCGTTTCTATGATCCTTATCGAGAAACCGTAGAACATCTCATCTACAAATGTTTCTTTTAAGAGTGATGGATATCTTTCAATAATTATTTTGGGCTTTGAAGAGGAATACAGACAATCTTCATAACTGACATCTTTTGATGTCTCGCACGTGCATTCGATGCCTAACCAAATACTTGTTCGTCTGTCGAACACTTTTTCATGAATTTGAAAAAAGTATTTAATGATTTGGGAAGTCAAAGCCTTCATTGTGTTTCTACGTTTAGTTTTAATTGCTTTATCTAAAGCTTCTTCTAATAGTGGACACATGACAGTTTTGTCGAAGTTAATGAGTATATATCGACATAGAACCATCTGGTGTCCTTCAATTGAGTTGTGTAGTTCACCTTTGATGTTTACTTTACGTGATGTCTGAACCTTTTGGAAAATGAATATTTTTTCAAATTCTACATTTGATGGAAGATATAAGACTGTAAAATTCTTCAGCAAGCGAATACTATCTGAAAGAAAAATGCCATATGAGTATTTTAGTGTGGTTGATATACTTCACAAGAGAAGATATTTTTCTAAATGTTAGTTTTTGGAACTTATCAATGAACAAAAAGTTAGTTCACTGATGTTCAGTAATTATATCAAAAGTTGTGGGTATAAAAGGTTAACATAGAATTGAGACCTCAGTATACTAGCTACCATATGTGACACTAAACGCCACATAGCCATGAAATTAGATTAAAAAGATACTCACGAAACACTCTCGTTTTTGCTTTGCGAACTAAGTGTCTAAATCGTAATAAGATACCTAGAACACAAGTTTGCCAATGATCGGAAAGGAGATCCGAAAGAAAAACAGTACAACGAACAGGTCAAATAAGAAAAACCATAAAATCATAATGGAATATATATACGTTTCCGAAAACTGGAAGATTAATGTATATTATAGGATGATAATAGAATTCAGAATGATGACAAATGTTTAAACCAACTTTCTTTAGAACTGAATATTCTGCTGTGTCGTTGACTCATAGTCCTATTCCTCCTTTATTCAGAAAATTATCAATGGACGTTTACCTGAATTAGTATTTTGAAAATTTTAAACCTACCAAGATATACTAAATTTGGTCAAAATTGAACACGAATAATTTGCAAACCGATTTAATAAAAGTGATTTTCACAATGATATAATAAGACAGCATTCTTGATGTTTTATAAAAGTATTAAGATTTGCCGTCATTGAATAAATATATTATGAAACTGTTGTAGTAACGGCGAATATGCAATACATTAACAAGTTATGGGGATAAAAATTAAACATTCAAAATTAAATTTCCAGTAAAATTGACAATTTTTTACACGTTACAAATTATAGGATTTAATGAATTGCAAAAGAAAATTCGAATTAAATGTTTTGCAAGCTTGATAAACCACAGATTATTAACTCCAAACAGTTGGAGCAAGTATGGATATAACATGAAAGCTTGATGAAGCTTTGAGTTCGGTTGTGATTAAATACTTGACACAGAAGGAATGTGGTGTACAAACTTAAATATTTGAAATTGGAACTAAAATGGTCCTATATTCAAAATATAATTACAAACCTAAAAAAAATAAATTCAGCATATCAAACAACAAATTTATTCAAGAAATGGGCAATTCATGCAATGTCTTAGATTTGTTTTACCAAAACAATTAAGGCCATTACCCCCTAAATCAATCACAACCTTCCATGTTTAGTATCGAACATTGTGATACAGTTCTGGTAGAGATCGATAGAAACCAGAAAATCCTTTTTTTAACCCGTTCTATCCCTGATTCCTGATTTTTTTTTCGGTCTCTCTTTGTGCCCTTATTCTGAACAATAAAAACATTACCCCCTTCAAATTAATATCAACCCCTCTTTAGTGATAATGGACTGTGTGGTACATTCATTTAGCGATCCATACACTTGAACACAAGTTATTGTTTGAAAACTAAATGTCTTTGGGCGACGACGACGACGACGACGACTACGACGACAACAACGTCATACAATTAATCTATACCACCGATGTCAAATTAAGGTACACATATCTGTGGTATAAAAAGTTCTAGATATCCACCAATTTAACCGTGAATTGATTCAATGAACCTTACACATCTTAAATTTAACACACAGTAAAAATATGTAAATGACATTAAATGGAAAGAAATATTAAGCCTGTAATTAAAGGACATCTTTTATTAAAGTATAAATGAATATTCTATTTTTATCATTTGAAGAGTGTTGTGCTAATGGTAGATTTGATAGCTTTAATAGAATTATTATTCACATCATTTTAAGCACAGAACGATTTGAATTACTACATACATATTTATTAAGAAATCAAAACATTCATCAGTACAACTGTATAGTTAACAGAAACCAAACAATAGTCCTATCTTAACGTGTTTCTATTGTGCAGATTGTTATCAAAGGTTGTATTTTTTATTTACCCAAACTGTCATAGAGGAATTCACAGGAATGGATGAAACGTTGCATATCAATTTGTTCGGTTTCAAATATTTGGAGGCAAACACCTGGTGGTCTCCCTGAAAAACGTTACAATTCAAGGATAAAAAAAATGTATGATATAAATTTTAACGTGCACAACAAAAATCCTGTAAACAGTTTTCAAAACAATATTTCTAATCTATTTAGATCTTTTCGTTATAATATATTTTGTTAAAAAAATTGCACTATATATAGCCGTAATGTTTTACGGACTCTACTACAATCTGGTTGATAATTGTGGTATATTTGTGTCAATACTATTACCAGATAAATAATATTTACTCTTATTTCTGATGGTTTTATAAACAAACAGGGTCCCCTGTATCCTTGAACTTCCAAGGTTATTGAATAACCTTGAAATTGTCAAGCATCCGTCCGATCCTCATGTTAATTATTCAAACCTACTTTATGAAATATATTAATTTTATCATTAACTAAATTTATCTAAAGCAATATGATCATTATCCACGTAAGATATCTAGTATGTGCGCATATTGTCGACGTAGATTATATGCCCAAATAAAACGGTAAAAGTGACGTTACTGAAATTCAGCAATTTTTCCGTTTGTAAAGGGTATACGTCTTGAACGGTATAAGTGATGTCACCAAATTTAGAATTGATCTGTGTTTAGTGGTAATATAATCATTGTTCATTAAATTCAATAACATTTGGTTGAGGCAAACTTAAGTAAAGGAACATAATCGAAAAAATCTGCATTTTTTCCATTTTTAAAAAGTAAAATCACAAAAACACTGAACTCTAAAGAAAAATCTATAATCAAATGGCAAAATCAAAAGCTCAAGCACACAAAACGAATTGATAACATCTTTCATATTCCTAACTTGGTACAGGTATTTTATTATGTAGAAAATGGTGAACTAAACCTGGTTTCACTCGTATGGCAGTCGCATCAAATTATTCCATTATATTGATATTGTAGTGTAGTGTATGTTAAATCTCTGTGTCAAGTCACAATATGAAAAAAATTATTACCCAAGTGCAAATCGACAGTATTTCGCGAGGATTTTAAGTCCATTCCTTAGACTGGTGTGGTCAAGTTATATATGTTCCCCAGTGTATTGAAAATAAACTGTATTTAACAGCAACCATCGGAAACCGTTCATCACTACCTAACTTTAAACACCCAAAGCTGTAAAATAAACCCATATAACATGTATGAGACATTTTGCTTTAAAGTGGTGCGAAAAAGGTGAGGACCTCCAAAACAGGGTCTGATATATGGTGTATGCTAGCGATTTTTCCATTGGAACATGGTGGCTTACACAAATAATTATTACCTGACATTATGCTCAATTCCCTTTTCTTTATTATTTTCTGTAATGATTTATAGTTGTTCTCAAGTCTTTTATCTATGATACAATCAACCACCAATCCATCACATACGATCGGTAATTTAAAGAACCATTCTGAAAAAACAGAAGTGTATAAATATGACAAAAGTTGTACCGCGGATATGATTGGTTTATGTCATTACTTCCTACAAATAAAAAGTCGCTGTCATGTTACATTGAATCGTATCTAAGTATAAGTTGGTCAAGTTTCCTCTATATAGATGCTGTCCCCTCAATGTATCATCTAAAGTAACTGACTATGTAGACCGCATCTATCACATCCGACTTGAAATAAAGGATACAACAGATACATTTAAATCTTCTTCATATCTTACCTTGCATCTTGAATCTGATGATGCATTAGAACAAATAAATGTAACAGTAGTATACCGCTGTTTAATAGTTATTAAATAAACTCATTAACTATAAGAGGAAAACAACTAAACTGCAACAAACAAAAAACACTTTCATCGTGAACTCTCGAAATTCAAGAGATTTCATTTCTTATCATTAGCTACCAAACCAAGAGTGGTGATGTGGTAAAGTTTACAATCATCACTTGGAGAAATTTTGGGACGCAATCACGAGTTGGTTGACCGTTATGGAATATTTCTTTCGTAACACGACGGATATTTTCTCATTGTCGGAACCACGATTACACAAATGTGACAATCCAAATTAACCTTATCAATGGATTTGTTTTTATATGAGCACCACGACGATGTCATATGTGATGTAATATCTGCTCACCATTTCCCAAAACATGACGTCAAGCCCGTTTTTGAAGTTATAAGGGTTCGGGTTGTACAGTCTTTAGTTTTCGATGTTGTGTTTTATGTACCGGTAATTATCTTTTTATGTTATTGTAAGTTTTTTCACCACAGCATTGTCTGTGTGTTTCAAATCTATAAGAATGAAAAGGCATATTTTATCTTAACTTCTCTTTTTCAAACTACGTTTTTTCACTCATGAAGGTATGAGTAAATATTGAAGACATTTTTACATATAATTGACAAAACCTAACCTGTTCTTTGGCTAGAAGTTTTTTCTAAGAACTGTGTGCTTTCATCTGCTTGTTCATCTGACAATTTGTCAACTTTGCTCTTATTACGCAATTTCTGGTCACTCGAAATGTCGATAATATCATTAATATCTTTTTCCTTTGCACCTAATTCTAAGAGACTTTGCTTCAATGAACGCAATTTCATTAAATAGTCTGTTTCGTCCATTTTGCATTCTGGATAAGACACTATTTCATTTCGTATAATTCGAATTCTTTCTATGCTCGCAGACAGACTGCAGTCGTCATCATTCGGAGGATTTCCCCATTCTTGATCGTGAGGGGGAATGTTCGCAGCACATCGACATAATGAATAAAGCGTAGGAATAGCGAGGTCTCTCAGGTTTCCGCTATACTCTCCTTCTTTTGGATATATGATTTTTCGAGATGTTTTATCGAGGTTTGGTTTAAGTTCAGACTTATAGATTTTAAAAATCTGTCCATACGATCTGTTCTTTGGATATCGACTTTCAAATTCTTCTCGAAGAACTCTGGTTCCAATATCCAAAGTAAGGTGTAAAATGCGAAAGTAATTATCTCTCTCCAGATTTTCTTTTGGTATATAAAACAAAGTATAAAAACTATGTAAGAGATTCCATTTCTTGTAGATTAAAAAAAACAAGTAAAAACTCATTAACTCTCACAATTAATCTCATTGATGATATCCAAACATTGTTTTGTTAAATGCTTTGGTTTAATTTTGTTTATCCTGTTTATCCTGTGTGTTTTTTGTCTTTGGGGTAAAGGTTTTAAAAAATTATTTCATTGATAACTCTGTTCCAGTAATATTTGTTATACATAACTCTGCTGCAGCAATACTCAGTTTTATAAACTGTATCATACGTCATGTATCAGAAAAAAATACACTTTTAAATGTTATTCAGATGAAATTCACACATATTCAAACATGTATTCACAAAGAAGAATACTTAACGGTTCTCGTTAAACGCCTCACGAAATGTTTAATTATATAGGATTTCCGATAAATCTTCAAATAACTTAACATAGTAACATTTCTTATTTCAGATTTAATGAATGATGTACAGGACAAATTGGTCGTTTCAAACAAAAATCAGTTTACTAGTGTTTGATTTCAAAAAGTTTATTTTGGAAGGGACGGTCAATATACGTTTTTGATAATTTATAAAAAAAGAAATGCAAGGTTTAGTATGACGTCCATTATCACTGTACTAGTATACATATTTTTAAGAGGCAAGCTGAAGGACGCCTCCGGGTGTGGAAGTTTCTCGCTACATTGAAGACCAATTGGTGGCCTTCGGTTGTTGTCTGCTCTATGGTCGGGTTGTTGTCGCTTTGACACATTCCCAATTTCCTTTCTCAATTTTATTGTCTAAAATTTCTACTCTATGAGGTGCTTCGTTATGTTTATACGTTTAATATATTCATTTATTGTATACTTAGCATTAATATGATAGCTTTTGAATATGTGTAATGAACGGAAGCGAGCCATAATTTCATACCCGGGCTGATATCCCATATTATGGGCCTCTCGTGCAAATTAACCCATAACAGTGCCCCTCATGCAAGTTACTTCCGGTATTTCCGGTATCGTTTGTTTACAAATTTCTGTTTAAAATATCTGACAAACAATAACATTACAGAGGAAGATCGGTTTATAAATGTAGGAAAAGAAGATACATCTGAGTTCATTAACTCGATTTACATCATTAGGAAAACAAATAGTGACATTAGTCTGTTTCTAACTTGGCTATACATTTAACAACTCACAATGAAGAACGACCGTTTTGAACTATTCAAAATGACAAACTGGACCTATATCTTGCCAGATTTTCGTATATCTGCGAGGAATAAAAACGGGGACGAGTAAAAACCTGACACGCTAAAGTCCATATTATATATAGTACACGTTTAAGTGAAATTATAGTGTATTTGTTTGATTCATAGTCTGACTTCTTAATAACGTTTTTGACTGTTTTAGTTATTTCATTTGTCTTTTTGCCTTACATAAAACAAATGTCGGAAGTTTATGATAAAGATATTAATACATCACTTTTCCATATCGGTTCGGGTATCATCCCTCGACTACGTCACGGGCCGATATTGAGGTTTTTATCTCTATTTAGATAATTAGTTGATTATATATTATATAAAATACATACCATTTTCATTTCTGGACGATTTGTTTGTATAAGGCGATTTCCGAGTTTGCTTCTGTTCCATTCTTGGAGGCTCTGCATATGTGTTCTTAAAAATATCACCAAGCCTCTCAAAGCAGGCGTCTAATTCTATCATAGCGTTTATTAGAATTTGACAGACCGTTTTGAATTCCGATTCTTTGATGTTTATATTTACACACCTGCCTATAGTCTTCGCTCGTATTAACTCAATTCTATCCAAATTAGCAGATGTACTGTGATCATTATCTTCTGGAAGCACACCCCATCCCTTTGAATGTGGTTTAAAATTGCCTATCCCTTTTAGAACTATGTACATTGTTTCCATATTCAAATCATTAAGGTCTCCGCTGAATGTTCCCTCTTTAGGGAACAAGATTGATTTCTGATAATTGTTAAACCGAGGTTCCAGCGGAAGAAGTGCTTTTTCAAAATTTTTGATATTTGACATTGCTTTTTTCAATACATTTCGATATACAGATGTTCCAACGCTTAGGATCATACACACAATCATGGTGAAGTAACGTGGCGAACCTTGAATTGAGAACAAACATGTTTATAATCCCTGAATTGTGTTAATTTGAAATGAACGTAAATTGTATTGTCCATCTTTGTTGTAACTACTTTTTAATAGTTGCTGCTTCCACATTCTACATAGGTTTAATATTGAGTTCATCTTACGTTAATATTTTTGTTCATATGTTTATATTGTGTTGCAAGATAGTAAATAGCAAAACATAACCATTTTTGTTATTTATCAATAGACTCAATTTCTTAAATTCTTTCCGCTTTTTTGGTCTTTGAAAATAACTCCGTAAAGCGGTCTGTATACCTTTATCATGTTCATTACAAAGTAATTTATTTGAAACGACATATTCTTTTTGTTATCATTCATTATATGGTTCCACTGTCTTATATACTTTCCGCTTTTTTTTGTCTTTGAAAATAAGTCAGGCCCGGTCGGAAAGAAAGTAGTACACATGTTAAACAAAATAGTTCCTACGCGTAGCTGTATCTTTGCTAAAAGTGGGAACATTTGGGTTGTTTTTGTATCAAATGAAAGCTTGGGGACTTGGGATCACTGCAGAACCCTTGTTAAAAGTTTAATTGAATAATAAAGAAGTTTATTGAATTTTAATAGGAGGGCACATTTGGCCTATTGTTCAGATCAGAAGTTCCTGTTTGTGTACTATCAAACTTCGGGGAACCAGTACGCTTTTTAATATGCAACTAAAGGTATGTTGATTCTTTCAGCACAAGTTAGGATAAGGTACAGTTTTGACATGAAATAACTGCCACTTTATTTGAACTTAAGACAAAGTAGCCATGAATGCTTGAAATTGCAAAATTTAACATAGAAAGTATTGGGGCTCTGAATTAGTGGTTTTATACCTAAAGGGGCCTGTATAACTTTATTACAAAGTAATCTATGTGAAACGTCATATGTTTTCCTGAGGGATAAGACGCAATATAAACTGACTTAACATATAATAACATAATTAGAAGAAGAAATTGAAAATTGAAACATATATAAACAATCAATTATACGGTTATTACCTTTAAAAACAGAATTATATCGAGATTTGATATCTTGATCAATTTCAGTTGATTCTTGGCTCCTACCTAAAAAACGAAATAGATATGACTGGCTGTATGAAACTAAAATTAACACACTTAATAACTATATCATGCCTTTCTCTCTTAAATTGGCACTTTTATCATAAATATCGTTCAAAATGTATTTTCTTTTTTCTCTTTTTGCTTGATAACTACTGTTCTATTTTTAGCAGTTTCTAGTGAGTTCAGCATTGAAATTTACGATAAACATCATGATATTTTGGCAATTATGATGTTCATGGTGTATTAGCAGAGGTTTAAAGTAAAATAAATGCCAAAGATACAAAATGACATTTCTGCAGAAAAACACAGACTTGAGGATCACTAACCCCCACATTAAATCACCGGAAAATGCAGATATTGTGTGAGGGAAAGTAGGTTAATAGTATATTCTAAAGTGGGACATGTAGAGTTATGGGAAAACATACCTGGTTCCGACTTTGAGTTTAACCGTCTCACTTTTGTATTGCCAATGGGATCTTCCCCATCAGCCGGTCTTTTGACTCCTCTATCCATTGATCTATAATCAATCAACAATTTAAATGGCCTGATTCATTCAGAAATTATATATTTTCGCGTACATGATAGTTGTGAGAGTGAATCTGATAAAAAAAAAATTGCCATTTGACAAGACGTGATATAGAAGCTTGAGTTTAATTTAAAAGTGTGTTAGTATTTGAGATAAGAAGATATTATCAATCAGACAATAGTTTCCGTAAAAATTAGCCTTATAATACTTTTATTCCAAAATACAGAAGAAAGCCATTTCTATACACATACCAATACAAATGTCAAAGGAAATGTATACAAAGAATCTATATATCCTTAGACACGTTACAAAACAATCATGTTTTATGTTGAAAACGACGTTTAGTTTCTATATGTCCGGGTTTTGTCGAGTGCAGTCGTGTTTTGTAGAGTGATTAAACAAATTTAATATAGTTTCAAATGTTTTGTGTCAGTGTATTTAAGTTAAAGAATAATAAGAAAAAGGTTAACATTGATTCATTTTCAAGACACAAAACCAATGCATTCATCAGTTTGATTAAGGTGTACTAACACTTATATGTGTATAAACTAGGATCGTTCATTTGTATATCTTGTGTTTGTCATATTTTATAAAGCAGTATATTTTCGTGATGTCAACAATCTATTATAGGCATTGAAAGTTTGTATTAAGACGTACAAACATACAGTGTGTTAAGTTGTTGCACTATTTATTTCATTGTTAATTATATATGACAGTTAATTAAAATGTTGACAATTAGGAATAAGTGAATGTGGTTTTTTTTTGTTTTTGTTTTTTTTATCTTTTTGTTAAAAGATGGAGGCCTTTTTTGTCGAATATGTTTTATTACATTGCATTTTTTTTTTTTTATTAATTACTGCTGTCCAGTAGGTTTCTTGATCCTTTTTTTTCTCCTTTTTAAAAACTAGCTGCGCCATAAGCGCATGCTACGCCAGTCGTATTTACTACGAATAATGTTCAGTAACTTGTCAATGTCATATCTGATATTTATGGAAACTAACGTGAGGTTATCTTAGTCTATCAACTATCTATCTAACCACACGAAGCATTTCAAAATAGTGTTTGAAACTTGAAAATCACCACTCTTTTATTTTTGTTTAATCAAATCCGATTACTCGGAAACGTTAATTTCTAAAATTTAAAAATTCGAAAAAGAGGATACCTTAATAGATATAAACAATTATCCTTAAAAACTTTTGAAAGCATTTTAGAGTTATTGTCCCAAAACTGGATAATCCCACGATTTAAATGAGTAAACCCCACAACTCGGAAACATAAAATCGAAAATGTATTCAAATATAAACGGAGCTTACCTCAATAGATATAAACAGGTCACCAAAGTTAAATGAAAACTGCTGAAGTCATCTTTGAGTTATTGTCCGAAAACTGGAAAATGCCCCTTTTTAAGGAATAAAACACAATAACTCGGAAACCTAAAATAAAAAATTCATGAAAAATAAACAGGAGCTCATGTCAATAGATATAAACAATTCACCGAATTTGCATGTGAATAAGTTAAAAATCCCAATCTTTATTTGAAAGAGTGGATCGACCTATTCTCTCGAAAGCTCACGGACACTATACCTACCATGAATTTAAACACGCTACCTTATGCTATGCCTTTCCAAAAATATGATGTAAACCATTATATAATACAAATGTAAAAAAAAAAACGTAGAACCGATTAAGGCGAGTTTAAACGCCACATTATAATAAGAATACTTCTTCGGATTGCGACGTGGAAAATCAGATACATTGCACATATTAAGGGCATATCCAACAGTTTCAGGGGAGGTAATAACAAACGTAAACGCCGTCTATTGTTTCCCGTAATTCAACGTTGTTTCAACGACGTCATAACGGAATCACCATTAGCCATGGCCGTCTGGCAAGGGCGTTTTTTTTTCCTCAAAGTAAAGGGCACGGCGGGAATCGGCAGAAAACTCATACAGAATATTAACAGAAATAGAAGTAAAATCTTAAAAGATGTTGTCCTCTTGGTCCATTATAAAAGAATTCATCTTTATAATTATAGACCGTACTCACTTAAGTTTCCGTTTTATTAAAAGTATCTTCAATATACAGTACAGTAGAGAACAACATTAGAATGCAACACAAATTGTAATAAATTCTTTATCAAACTTATCCGAGATTTTGTCATTCAGGATAGAAAACTCAAAGTTTGATTTGACTTAAGAAAGATTAAAAAAAAATGGTCTCTTGAGAAAAATAAAATACGACATAAACTAACATATATCATTGCATTTAGCATCTAGCTTTGCGTTGAGGTGCTAATATACAGAAGCTCTTTAAATGAAAAACGACACCGTAATAAAATGAAATAGGAAAACATTGTAATATATACACTGACAAACAAGTAAAAAATATCTGACGATTTTAGTGTTTACCTATGTATGAGAAAATAAATATAATTTAACAAACAAACAAAAAAACGGTGAAAGTCTTGATGTAAGTCTTGACTTATTACCAACCCCCTCTTAAACCCAGCGGTTCCATAATAGGATAGGTTAACTCAAGATTTTTATCATTATTCAACTTTATTCTAGTACGGCATACGTTTTACCGCTAGCAAACCCTTTATCTTAATAATGTATCAATCATTTATTCAGATCCACTTTCGGCTCGTCGTAAATATGCGTGATATATTTGCCACTGGAGCACGGGAGCAATCAATTTATTGGTTGCATACAGTTGCATATAGTGATGCATAATCATTAGTTCTCAACTAATAATTGTCTTAAACAGGATATCCCTTGAACCATTTATTTAGATGGTTTTTAAACGTATAGATGCGCGAAACTCTCACTACACTATGCATAGGATATACGACATTTTTATTTCGACTAAACGAGACTGTAAATTTATACATCCGAGCCGCTGAACGGCCGCACCAAATATAGCAAAGATATACTGTCGGACGTGAGAAGTCCAGAGATGTGAATATTTCTATATCCTGTCCAATCAATCATTTTGTTTTGAAAAAAGATTTTAAATGTATATACATTAATACGACAGCAACCGAACGACACATATAATTCAAAACACTAAGAGTCAACATGCATATTTTTGTTAAAGCTAGAAACCTATGAAGAATAAAAAGCCCAAAACTGCAACATGAATAAATAATACAGAGTCAGTGAGTTTTTAGACAAGTGTTTGGTAGCAAATTTTCACTAGCTCTTTATTAATTTCGATATGTTAAATTATACACGGTTTAATATAAATCAGTGTAAGAAAAACACTTAATTGTAAAAATAACTGAATTGTCATCACGTCCATATACTAGTTCATTATAAATAAGAAGATGCGATATGAGATATGAGTGCTATCGAGACAACTATCCAACATAGTCACAGTGTATAAATACATGTGTCTGCCGTCGCACTGCGTTTGAAAAATTAGCGGGGAAATATAACGTTATTTCCCGAAACGTCTTCATTTTTGGCGCAATTTGTTAGACTTACGGAAGGGATTTAGTAAACAATATCATATTTCTCGATTTTTCTCAAAAACGAGTACGTTGACAAATATTTTTCAAAACGTTATTACGTTCCATTTTTTTCAAAGAATAACATATCTTACTTTGGTCAAATCGACACCGTTAGAAATATTTGAATAAATTAAAAATGTGCATTTCAAATGTTCATTTCTTGCCGTTGTTTGGGTCCATCATAACGTTTTGGCTTTATTTGAGTAAGAATTAATGCTTTAAATGGTAAAGTTAGATTTTTCTGACCATCTTGAATTATTTTGCTTTAATTTGAGCCCCATTATAAAAGTATATGTTGATTAAAAAATCATATTTAATTTTTCTAAATAAAAAAAGTTTTTTACTCCAAAATTGCAAAAATGTACAATTTTCAGCAGTATTTTTTGAAAAAACGAAATCGACGACTAATATTTTTTTTGGCAAAATTTGATTCTCTGTCAATTGAAGAATGAAATATCTTCAAGGGAAAAAATTATCACCGTCAAAAATAAACTGTTGGATATGCCCTTAATAATATTCATACATGATATCATTGATGCATGAGTCTAATTCAGGATTTTCCGTACATGTGTTTGTTTAAAGAAACAAATAGTATTCATTTTTGAAAAATACGAACCATATTACATTTGTATGTGATTCAGTTGAAATAAGGATTGAAAGAGTAACCCGGCATAAATTCATGTTGTTATATTCCGAGACAGACACCTTGTCAGATCTATCGTATACATAGGAAGCTTAACACTGTTAATTATTGTCACAGAGGGAATTCAAACATGCATTTACTCAATCAATCAGTACATGTCGTAATATGCACCTCACGGATGTTTAATTACATTCGCCCGTATTTCGACGTGACAAGTCAGGTCATATATTAAATGTAACAGGTTATTTTATAATTGGGGATAATATAGAATCTTTTGGGTTTTTTTTTTAGGTTTTCTGCATTATCTCTTAAGGTAGATAGGGTGTCTTCCTCCATCTTGGATTTTGAAGAACCAGAAAACAATCGATCTAGATCTTTAATAAAAATGTGCAAATCTTGATAGTAGTAGGTAACTCATGTGTAAGAATTTTTATTTCAAAATAGAAAATGACATGTTTATTCATATTTATGGTTGTATTTTATATAAAAAAATGGAATACATTTGTTTGATTCATTTTCTTCAAACTTTGCCACATACGGTGAGGCAATTCCAATGTAAGAGCAGATAATGCAGATAAAGTTACTTTTATGATAGAATGTGTTAGGAATTTGCCTATTCTTTTTTGTAGCAAGAAAACGAGTCCCGTGACCCCATTTTTTCTGTTTCTTATCTGAAAGCATATTATTAGAGCTATGTTATCATATTTTATCTCAAAATTCTTTGGTGTAAATTTCGTTTTATGGCAGAAAACTGGGTTTTCCATGCATAATCTATACAAAATATGTCAATTTGGCACAAGCAGTAGCGTGAAATAAGCCCCGTTCCCCATTATTTTTTAAAAAGCATGATATAAACTACATTTTGGCAAATTGATAAAAAATTCTATAGATTATAATTTAGACACCCCATCTAGCTTAACCCAATACTGATAAATAAATATACTACAAAAAAGTAAAAGTCTGAAATCTGTACTCGACTTAACTGTTTTCACTCCATCAGTCTGAATTGGTCTGAAAGTTACTTGATAATACTCGACTCAACCAAACTTAACAGTCTAAACTTGTACCCGATATGTACTTAACCATTTTTTTACGCGTCTGAACCATACTCGACCTACTCTGAACCATACTCGACCTAGTCTGAATCCTTCTTGACAAAGTCTCAACCAACATAGACATATTTTTTCCATCTAACTATTGTATTTCATCAATTTAGGAACTGTTATTTACCTTGTCTAGAAATTTGAACAAGAATTTGAAATTTAAAATGTATTCAATATAATATAACATTGAAACCAACATTTCACAATAAACGTTTCAACACCATATTCGTCAATACTTACATCTATAATACTAAAATTACGAGGTCCAATTTGTCAGCCGTCATCGGGTAAAAACGACAAATCAAAGAATTCAACTCTCCATATAACTAATATAGGACAATGGTGTAGATTAAAAATCACACCACTCCAGACCCTTTTGTTTTCCACATAATCAATATTGCCAATAATTAACAAGTTCCGGGTCGAATCCGATACCGATACAAATAGTATATTCAGCTATTACCTTATCTGTACGTTCCGCATTTGACAGGCGCACCACCAAACGGTGTATTTACGATTTTACTATATAAATGGGTCATAATCAAAGGACTGACACTACTAAATTCAATCATTGTCAAATTGTTCCCTATTGTAGTTTTATTCAGCAATCAGCAAGACTTTCTAAGATAACTTATATAGGAAAAAGCTGTTGATTAAAAAAATTCTCCATTCCTGGATAGCCAGGACCTTTTGTTTTCCAAATAATTAATATTTCTAATAATTGATAAGTTCCAGGTCGACGGGTTCAAACAGAAAGATTTGAAAGCAGAGAAAACTGTGTATCTTATAATCGACATGACTTATCAGATGACAATACTAATTACTAAAAATAAGGCTTAGGCATAGTTATATACTTCAATTCAGTCACGGACCCGCGATATCACAGGTGTGTACTTGTATATATATATATCACCTTTAAATTAAAAAAAACAAGTTGATCAAATCATCTCAAAACTGAATTGTGACAGATGTTATTCAAACTTTTTAAATGTTTCAGGTATATTTTTTTGGTTACTGGACAATTTCCCCCATTAACATAGAATTATGCTGTCAGTTGAGTAGTTAATAATGCAGTGAGCAATTTTGTTTTATTACAATATATATATGAAATAGTATATGTAGCAACTTACCTAATTTTAAAAACTACACCTTTGTTATGTAAAACCAAGAATTTAATATAATCATATGATATTAAAGAACTTTTATAGCAATCCTTAATAACCTTTTTGAAAATGAAATAAGTTCTAAAGTTAAAAAAACTCTTAGTTTTCTCTTAAACTCGTATATACTTACCTAGTGATTTCAAAAGGCCTTGCAATTTTAGTTTTTCAAGATGTTACATTTTTTTAATAAGTTTTTTTTTAGAATTGCATACTCTAAGGACAGGTGTGATCCTTTTAATCAGTTTGCCCAAGCATGAAGTATTAATTTATACTTTACCATTTATCAGAAGAACAATTTTATTCATTTCTTGAATATTTTATCCCATTTTTATATATATTATATAATATATTCTTAATTATGATAATATATATATTTCTAATATAAGGATAAACATTTTCAGTGATTTTGTTGGCTGTTGTTACCTCATTAAAAAGATAATTATATAACTATTGTAGGTGTAATACAAACATTTATTTTCCCCAATAAGTCTTTGTTGAATTTGTGCTTTTCAAAAAATTATGCAGAATTTAACATTATTTCAAATAAAGTATTACTTGCCATGAGTTATTTTTTTTTTATCTTGCCCAGTACTATAGACAAAATTTCACATAATGTTTTATTGCATATAAGAAAACAACAATCACTAGGAGTACAGGTCGCGAATGGGTTAAGACTGTTTCAGACTGGTTGAGTAGTAGTTCAAACTATTTTAAATGGTAAATATAAGGGTCAAGCACACATCAGTACAGTCGAGTATGGACTGGGGTCGAGTAATGTTGAGTTAAATTTAGACCAATTGGTCTCGTCTGTCATTTTCAGACTAACTTCAACTTGTTTGTAGTGATATATTTTAGTAGCGAACATTAAAATAATAGTTATTTCGCAAATTCCCTATAATGATTTAAGAGGTTTAATTGATAATAAAAACAGTCGTAGAATTTAATATAGACAATTAATTATTATTATTCGTTGCAAATGTAAGTGAATAGTTTACATTCCGGTTTTACTAGGTGAATCTGAATTCAATAGTTTTCCCGTTGGTCATTTATCTAAATGTTGGACTGCATCAAGACGCAAGCAAATATATAAGACACAGGCACAGATGTTGCTTGGTATCGAGTAAAAAGTGAAATCACAAAAAAAAATACTGAACTCAGTGAAAAATTTAAAACGTATGCCTAAAGGTTATTACAGATTGCAGAGGGAAAACCATCACTATGAAAATGTTTACATTGATGAAAAAGAACCAAGGAAAGAAACAAAAAGTCCTGCTTATGAGTATCTAGTAAAGTAAAAAGTAAGTAACTAAATTGTTTAAGATTCATACTATTCCTTGTTTTGTATACATATAACCAAGATTACTTTCTAAACATCATAGTTCAACAACTAAAGTTGGTGGGCATAGATTTAAGATCTAAAAATTTACTTTGCAAAAGGACCTGAAAATGGTGCAATAAATCTGAGGATGTCATAACTATAGTTTCTGTAAAATGTCAAAATCTATTAACGACAATTTTAAAAAGGTTTGTTATAAATCATGAAATGACGGAATTACTGATTATTGAGCTTATGATACCGTTGGGACGTATAGTCTACCAGCAGCAGTAGCTTTACCTGTATGGTTTGCCAACAACCAGCGTCAAATGCACATTTATATTCTGCATGTGAATGCACTGTGCATGTAATTTGTTGTCAAACAAATGGGGCAGCAGGTTATGTAAACAATGTTTTATGTTTACTGTGTTCATATAAACAAGATCTTCAAACTGAGATATCCAAGGCAATTGAATATGCAAAGAGACAAGCCGAACGCATTATTAACAGATTAAACACAATGAAGACATGAAACAGTTATGGTATGACTGATGACGAATAGACCAAAAAAGGATATCGCCTGGCTATAACACATGTAATTTTCCTTGGATCATACGCAAAGAATGAATTCGAGGTGGCGGTACAAAAAAAAAAGAATTTCTTTTATACGAGCTTAAATCAGCTTCATAATGTTAAAACGAAACTTCGCAAAAAAATCAAAAATTGATATTATGTCCATTCTGTATAAAAATGCTCAAATTCATAGATATTAAAGTTTTATTCTGCTAGACAAGAGATCACCTTCGATTTTAAATTGAGAGTATCAATTCTCAGTGTTCGGCCATTTTATCATCTTCTCCGTTAAGAAACCAAGATATGTCTATAAACCACAAAGGACCAAAACTACAGTAACCTGATGTAGTTGTAATTGCGTGTCGATATCTTGTCAATCGTACGGTTGTTTTACTTGATACGGAAAATGTTATTATTTTTTAAATAACCATGGTCTGTCATTTTTAAACTGTTTATATTGGAATTGGTTAAAATGTCGAAGTTCAAATCATAAATAGGTGTTCCGTGACAATTGTTTTCGAAAATCTAATTTGTTCATAATTGTTATATGTTACACGTCCAGGTATTTAAGCGATTTCCTGTCAGGCTTGCAAGTTCATGCATCGTTTCACTTTTGATGGTATTGAACAGTGTACACGGCCGATAACTTGTAACTTCCATTTTGAACTATCAGGTGTATACTATACATCCCTGTCTTGCGTGTCCAAAAGTAATATACTAGTCATTATTAAACTCATACGCGTGTTTTTAAATAACATTTCTGGTGTAAAGAATATTATTTATAAAAATCTAAACAATACAAAAAAAAAAAAACAAAAAAAAAACATTTGATAAAATAAAAGTCTATTTACATATTTTTTCAAAGGGTAAATTTGGGAAAATGTAAGTATATACTCATTGTCATTGTGAAGGACAGATTGGAACATACCAGAAATATTGATCTATTAAAATGTGATACTTGTCGACCGTTCGTTTATACGCCTGAAAAGGAAGTTACGGAACTATAGCGCAATTTTAAAATTCCAAAGATCTTTTAGAGAACATTCAATTTAAATCTCTTTCATCTTGTTACAGTATTAAAACATTTGATTTTTCTACTCTTTACACAAGTATTCCACATTCTAAACTAAAAGACAAATTGAAAGAGTTGGTATTGCTTTGTTTCATAAAAAGAATGGCCAACGTAGATACAAGTATCTTGTCTTAGGGAGGGATAAATCCTACTTTGTAAAGGATCACTCTGATTCAATCAAAAAATTCTCTGAAACTGATATTATCAAGATGCTTGATTTCTTGATTGACAACATATTTGTTACGTTCGGAGGATGTGTTTTTTAACAGACTGTCGGCATTCCAATGGGAACAAACTGTGCCCCTCTACTTGCCGACTTGTTTCTTTCTTGTTATGAGGCTGACTTCATGCAGGAACTTCTTAGGAAGAAAGATAAGAAGTTAGCAATACTCTACTTTCCGCTATATAGATGATGTTCTTTCACTAAATAATTCAAAATTTGGTGACTATGTGGAACGCATCTATCCGATCGAGCTAGAGATAAAGGATACTACAGATACAGTTAAGTTGGCCTCATATCTTGACTTACATCTAAAAATTGACAATGAGGGTCGGTTTAAAACAAAACTTTACGACAAAAGAGATGATTTCAGCTTTCCAATTGTGAACTTTCCATTTCTAAGTAGCTACATTCCAGCAGCACCTGCATACGGGGTATATATCTCCTAATTGATACGATATTCCCGTGCTTGCATTTCCTATCATGATTTTCTTGATAGAGGGTTGCTGCTCACAAGGAAGCTATTAAACCAAGAGTTCCAAATGGTGAAGTTGAAATCATCCCTTCGTAAATTTTACGGACGCCATCACGAGTTGGTTGTCCGTTATGGAATAACCGTTTCACAAATGATATCGGATATTTTCCTTCCGTCGTAGCTACAATCCTCTTCCCTTTTATGAATGTGACCTACCGAATTAGACTATTTACCGGATTTGTTATCACATAAGCAACACGACGGGTGCCCACTGTGGAGCAGGATCTGCTTACCCTTCCGGAGCACCTGAGATCACCCCTAGTTTTTTTGTGGGGTTCGTATTCTTTATTCTTTAGTTTTCTATGTTGTGTCATGTGTGCTGTTATTTGTTTGTCTTTTTCATTTTTAGCCATGGCGTTGTCAGTTTGTTTTAGATTTATGAGTTTGACTGTCCCTTTGGTATCTTTCGTCCCTCTCTTTTAAAATATATATATACATGTATACATTGAACATAAGAAAGAAAGATACATTTTGTGTAAATTGGGGTAAATGTTTTGTAAATAGACTTAGTCCACGTATGCCAACAGTATGTAATCATCGAATGTCGATAGGCTATTGTATACCAAAAGAAGAAGAAGTAGAAGAGAACCAATTTGATTTAAATACAGGTCGATATATAACTTGCTTTGGTTAATGGAAGTTATGGACATAGTTAAATCACAGATTTATATTTCAATTAGATTGTTCTCGAATAAAGGAAGAAATTAGTCATCATCACAATTGTTGCGACATGCATGTAATATATACGCAACTGGAAGTACACTTATATTCCCCAAGGGATGTAAATATTTTCCAGGAAAACTATTTAGTATCAAAGTTGCAAATCCAATTCAGGATTTATTTTCTTTCTTGATATTCAATAACAGAAATTTAAAGAATAAACTGGGTAATATGGGGTATTCTTGCCAGTTAAAACAGACTTATAAATACATTCAAAAATAAGGAAAGATGACATTAAATTCGTTCTGTCTGTTTTTTTATAAAAAAAAATTATTTCAAAAAGCTGAAGTATTTATGCGTTGTGAGATTTAAAATATTTTGATGAGAACATTAATTCTTGAATATGCAAATTAAGATCGCTTTCGATGGACTAAATTATATAACTGCAATTGGTAATGATCTGTTTTAAATATCAAAGGTTACCGATTCTAATTTAAAATAGTACAATTTTTAGTTCATACACTCGTGTTTAGAAGGCTATTATTATTTATAAATTTATTCAATTAAATTAATTCAGTATTTCATCGTTATAAAAGTAATCAGAAGTAATAATTCATTAAAAAGTGAGCTTTAATATGCAAAATAAAAAAATATACAACGGCTATCCAGTTATTGTGTGACTCTATTACTCCCGTAAATTAATTTTAATTCTTTGTTTACATTTCTGTGTCTAAAACTATCACACCCGTTTATCCTTCATACGAAATGTTGTTCACACCTGGAACGGTGAACTGTGACGGCTAGAATTCACTGAAAGATTAGAAATACATAATTCTAATCTTTTAATTACCTTCAGTTTAACCACGCATTCAACATTCACTAAGTGTCACATAACAATACACATTGTATTTTCACAGTACAAGAAGAAAATGTTTGCTGGACTGAAGCAAAAAGGTCAAAATACAAACATGTATTTTTAATACACTATCGATCATGTCAGTTTCGTATGTTTGTACAAAGTATTTGTAGGATCGCGTTATAAGTCGGTTAACTTACAAGACTTAAATGAGATTAATTTCACGCCCGGCATGCAAAAAGACTTAAACTTCGTCACATTAAGTCAGAAAGTTTGCGGAAATAAAATAAATAATTCCCAATTTTCTTCTTTATTAGTTTTCATATCAAAATAAAACTTGGTGAATATGTTTTTTATGGTATTATAAACATAATAAGATAAGTGAAAAATCGAGAATTTTCCCTTTAATGATAAGGTTGGATTTTTTCACAAAATGTGGAGGCTGTGGCAAAATCCGATTTGAATACAACATGTACAATAGATGTGCATGTCGAAAAACAGGGTAAATGTGAAATAGTAGATGTTATCATGGTTATGTAAATTAGATTTTAAAATATTTGAAAATGTTTAATTTTGATATATTGTGCTAAACATTTTAATATGGTTTGCTTGATGTTTCATATATTAATCCAAACCTTTTAAAATGTATGCTTATATAAGGATGTTAAGATATGATTTTGTAGAATGAATTATTTTACTATTAATCGCGTTTTCTTTAGAAACATAACTGTCTTCGTGGCATTCTTTCACCAATAAGCAAAATAAATACCGCATAACAATTTATAAAATGTCGAGTAAAACAAAGAAATTAAAATAATTGAAGTGAAATTATCAAATAAAAAGAAATGTGATACACGTTTCTTCTCAGGTTTCTTTTAAATATGCGCTTTTGACATTTGTTAACATTATAAACATAATAAAGGCGGTTTTTAATCGTTGTAGATCAATCGATTGTATTTCAGTGTAATTGTGTGTATTTATAAATACATATGACTAATATTTCCCATTCAACAAGATCAATATCTGGGTCAATCATTGGTGCCCTTTAAATACCCACCTTTTAGCGTTATGTAGTCATGGTAGTAAATTACTCAAAATTACACATGTAAATCATATCTATTTAACATTATTGTTGCAGAAACCATCTCTGTATAAACATGATAAATACGTAATACAATTAATTAATTAGAATAATCCTTAGATCTATCATGTCTCATGTGTCTATGGATCATACATTTCGTGCCCAACATTAAATGTTTGACATGTTGTAATATGTTTCACATAACCTTCTGCTATCTATGTATACTATATGTAGCTTATATTTTTTATGCCGATATATATATAGTTATTATTTGTTTTTGTAAAGATATATAAAGAGGATCATTATTTGATAGTATTCATACGTCATTTTAGCTTACCGTTACAAAGCGTTCATATATGTTTACAAATTGATAGTATTTAACCATGAGAAATTCAAAAGTTATGATTAGATGACTGAGGTATTCATATGTATTACTTATGTTGATTAATAATAAATAATGTTTTATGTTATTTCATATGAATACAAAATATACCTTCTCATATTAGTCCATTGGGGAAGTAAATTATAATTGCGCATGTCTGAACTTTGAATAGTAATTGTTTTATAATCACGAGTTTATTAGTAAAATCACGTGTATTAAAATTTACATATTTTTGTGTATAATATTTTAGAAGGATTTCTCTTTTATTTTTATTGATTTTACAGTTAACGAAAAAATGAAATTCATCGTCTAGGATATTACATATTTTACATTTTCTTTCATTCCGTGGTATTTTTGTATATCGTCCTGTTTCTATTAAAAGACAATGATCGCTTATTCTAAATTTGGTTAACATTTTTCTTGTTTCTTTACTTGAGTGTGATAGGTTGTATTTCATTTCGTCATTTATATTTGATATAAGAAATTCATATAGATGTATTTTAATATTTTCGTTCAAGTTATTTATTTTATTATTAATACATTTAATAAGAGTTTGATAATAGTTTTAATATAACCCTTTGTTAATTTGGGTTTTAACTTTTTAATCTTTTTTAAAGTTTTAGTTTCCTTAATAAGTTTGATGTCAATATTTATATCTTGTGACACATTTTGTGCAAAAGTATACCAAGAGTATATTCCTTTAATATCTAAATTTTTCGAGAATTTAAAGGCTTTATAAAGAAGTGGGTTTAGATTTTCATTATTTAATATAGATAGGTACATCATAGTTTGGGTTTTTATGAAAGTTTCTAATGGCAAAAGTCCAAGTTCATTTCTAACAGCTAGATTTGTTTAGCTTCTTTTTGTCCCCAGTACTTGTTTAATAAAATGTAGCTGTTTTTTTTCTAAAATAGTTTTATCAATAAAATGAAAAGCATCTGGTGTTGAACTTTTTTGTTAGCTCGGAGTTAAGCTCTTTACAATTGAATACAAGTGTCCATATAACATATTTCACTATTATATGTTAGAAAATGTTTGACCCAAGTTTCAAAAAGGTTGAAAGACACTCTCACAGGAAGTTGTCCAAAGCCTGATGAGTAAGAGTTAATAGCAAAAAAAAGTTTTCTTGCCTTTTTTGCAAGATCTGAACTTCAGTTTAGAACTATAGTTTCACTGCCGTTAGATGTTATAACACATCCAAGGTATTCAAAAAGAGAGCCTTGGTGTAGTGGTTAGTGCATCGGACTACTAGCACAAAGGTTCCTGTTTCGATTCCCGTTCCGGGATGAAAATTTCAGGAACTGATTTTCTGCTCTCCTTTGACACCATTTGCGAGTATGGTCTTGGGGAAACGATGATAGTCCGTCGGAAGGGGACGGACGATAAATGGCTGACCCGTGTTAAGAGAGAGCCATTTATCCTGCAATTGGGTGTTCTACTATACCGATACAGCTCTACAGATATCGCTATGCTGTTTCTGTATACTATACCGATACAGCTCTACAGATATCGCTATGCTGTATCTGTATACTATACAGATATCGCTTTAAAGCTCCGCCCACTGCCGGACTGAGTATTATATGAACCTGCGGACCTTATAATGTGTATTGCAGTTGCATTCCAATGACGTACTAATTGCGAATTTACGATTACTTTTATACGTTCTGTTTGTTTCTTTAGAGCAATAAGAATCACACCAATTGTCTGATTACATACACACATAAACAGCAGTCTTTTCTATGATGACAACTATCGATTTCAAAACTTGAATGTTTATGATTGTGTATTAAAAACAACCATGTCAATTTCAGCATGCATGTTTAGTGGATGTCGAGTCTGAAGCGTAGGACAACTCGCACACTCCTGTTTTAAATTGGACAATGTTTTGTTATTTGTTTTTACTGTTGAAATTAGTTGTTATGTTAAAATAGATAATTATTCACCTCGGGCCTCAAGGGATTTCAAATCGAAAAATAAATGCAAAACATGTGTTTTTGTGTCTTTCAAAACACAAATAATATACAGAATTAATTGCAGGATAAAGACAAGAACTGTTTATTGTCTTTAAATATCAGCTGTATTTGTACTCGGCTCGAAACAGGTGTAGTAGCTCGCTAAACGCTCGCATACAGTGTCACCTTGATTCCTAGCCTCGTACAAATACAGCTGATATTTAAAGGCACTAAACAGTTGTTGTCTATATCTTTTGCACGTAACAGACACCCTTGTAGATTTCGAAAAAGAACAGGCTTATGCCGCTACAAGGAAGCACTCGCAACGGTAACGTGGAAAGGGATTAATATAAGTTGCAAAACTTGTTTCCCAACCCACTTTAAATAAATATTTTTAAACTAAGGTATTTATATTCATATACTTTTTCAAGGTATTTTCCTTTAAATTTCAAAAAGGGTTTATTTATTTTACTTGGGTAATTTTGTAATATCATGGTTTTAGATTTTTTTGTATTAAGTGATAAATTTTGCCGTTTATCACAATATTGAGAGAGATTATTTAAGCTATTTTGCAGACCGTTTTCGGTCTCTGATAATATGATTAAATCATCTGCAAATAGGAGACTTCCTATGTCTGAATTTATAAGTTTTACAGGGATACAGTTTTGCTTTTCAAATATCTGACTTAAGTCATTAATAAAAATATTGAATAAAGTAGGGCTTAAAGAATCTCCTTGTCTTACACCTTTATTTTTGATAAAATGTCTAGACTCTGAATTATTATGCTTGAAAGAACAAAGAGTATGATTGAGTTGTGCTTTAATGGTGTAAAAGGTGTGTTTAACAGTGATGTTTATATATAGCAATGTTTTTAAATTCTGTTTCTATGTGTTTTTGAAATTCTTTGTTGACAGAAGAGCAGTTTCCTTGGTTTTGAAAATGTTTTTCTAGCTCTTCTAAGTTTTTGAATATTTCTTCAGAGTGATCTTCATGTTTCCAAACTATCAAAAGTATAAAATAAACAATTTACAGGATATGGTCTAAATAGGATGTAGCTTCTTTTCGTGTGAAATTTAGCCAAGACGCCACTTAATTAACTATCGAAATGACCTTCTATGACCATATAAGCGATGTAAACATCAACATAGATATAAATAGATTATGCAACTCGTGCTATTGGATTTTTATTGGTCTGTAAAATTTTGTATTATAGATTAAAAATTTATATTTATCGTCGTTTTACCTTGTGTGTGGATCGAATCAGTAAATCAAATTATTTACCTTTGTTTCACTTTCAATGTTGACATTCTGTTTCTTTAAACACCCGTGCACTGACAATGCATGCGCTATTCTATCTCTTTCTACGAGGTTAAATTAGAGTTCACAATAATACGGCTTTAATGAGGTCGAATTATTCACTTGCAAGTGAATAATTCATTACCAAAATTTATTAGCTTAATTTGTCAATATTGAACTATTTTAGCTGATAAAAACAAATTATTATTTCACTATTTCACTTTCATTAATGATTGAACAAAAAAAATCATACTTTTGATTTTTTTTATATATCTCGTAGCTAGTGCCCCTTTAAGTATTTTCAAATATTCCTCTGAATTGTTTTTATAGCAGTTTTCAAGTTTTTACCTACATTTAGCTTTTTTGTTTAATCATCTTTTTGAAAGTTTTTAGAAAGTTCAAATATCTAGTTTTATATGTTTTATCAAATGGATTTGCTTTAATATTTCTCCCGATGGCATTTATTTGATGTTTTAAATCTGTTATTGCATTATCCGACCATGGTTGTTTATTTTTTGGTTTACTTTTCTTAAAGTTTTTTCTTTTAATAACACATGAATTTTCAGCTAAATTATATAAACTAGTTGTTAGTTTATTTGTTTCATCATCAACACCTCTTTGATCATAACTGAAGTTTAATTTGCATTTCAAAGTTTAAAATATTGTTCAAAACAGTTTTTTCTGATAAATGGTCAAGCAATTTTAGTTTTGATTTTTTGTGACTCCCACTTAAAGGATTTATAGCTAAGCCAATTTGAATTTTAAGAGATATCAAAATTATACTCTCTTTGCATATATTTCAAGAAAATCTTAATTTTTATATGATCTGATAGATAATTAAACAATATTAGATTTTTTTAAAAATTGTCTGACACATATATCTAACTTCTGGAGTCAGTGATGTGTTACAATATGTTATTAAAAGTCACAACATAGACTAATAATCTCAGATAACGTTGATTTTGGTTTATTAATTCTCAATTGTCTTATTTTTTAAAATTTTAGAGTTCGTATTGTCCCACATTACAAGTTATGCTTGTCCCCATTAACTTATGATGTTGCACGTTCTTAAATAGGCAATATGATAAGGTACGTTTTCCACTTTTCGTGGAAAGACCTTCTGCCTTTGTTCTGATTGTATTTCTATTTATAAAAGGGTTGACCAATGAAATCATACAGTGACGAGAATTTCCAAATACATCCTGTGTAACCGAACAGTAATTATTATAGGAGTTATTTCCCCTCGTCCCTTTTTCCATGTTATCTCTATTTCTATGAAACCGTAAAAGATGTCAACAAACTTATTTCACCAAATTGAGGGTCACCACTTAAGAATGATTTGGATAAGTTCAACCTAAGTGATTGGATCACATTTTATGTGCGCTATTTCCTTTTGTAAATTTAACAGTGATATGTTAAATAATTTCATACATCCTTATTCATAGAGGCCTTATTCTTTTAATATTGCCCGTTTGGAAGAAAATTGAGGTCATGGTCTAAGGTCAAGGTCATGTTTTTAGATTTTGAAATGGACTATTATATTTATTCTTTAGAAACCGTAACAGTTAATTATATATAATGTGTTTGCCAAATAATTGTTTACGATATGGAGCAATTTAACTTCAACCGATTAAAGTCGAACTTTTTTGGCCACCCTTTATCGGAGTTTTCTCCCAATTGAAATCGGTAATACTCCTCAACTATACAAGTGAATGACCTGGATTCTGAGATCACTGACCTATAACCTTGAAATTGAGGTCATGGTCAAAGGTCGATTTGCCGTTTTAGGTTTTGACCTTTTTTTTTTAAATCATACTGGTTCATTGAGAAACCAGGAGGTTTTTCGTTTGGTTGGTAGACATTGACCTTTCAAAAAAAAACTACCAGAAGTAAAATTATTCAAACCGGAAGTAGTCTGATTCCTACTAACTAAGAAAAGTACCTAGAAATCTTATCATTCTAAATTAATTTGAAGTAAAAAATTATATGACTAGAATTTTTTCGATTTAATTCTTTATTCTCGCATATGCCAATCGAGGTGGAAAAGACCTGGAATTGTCCTCTGAACAGTTGTTTTTAATTATTCCTTTATATTTCAATGTCAAATGAAAATTAAATTAATGCAGGGGCTTATCAAATGGACAATAACTGAATTGTTTTTAAATATCAGCTGTATATGCACAAGGCTGCGAAACAGATGTAATGTGCGCTTCAGCGAGCTATTACTCCTATTTAGCGGTGAGTATTAAATACAGCCGATATTAAAATATCCTCGAGGAAGAGGTAAATGTGTCCTAGTAATGTCACTAGCGTTCTCTGAGCATGTACATTTTCATTATAAAAAAAGATGAACTGATAAAATTGCTGTTCAACATCATGTGGCAAGTGATTTGAGCAGGACGAGAACATTTTGATGTTAAATGAATAAAAGAAATATACTGATACATCAAACTGAATTTTTATCGTGCTAGTAGTCAAGATAACAGTCTGCAGGAAGACATATACCACTACACAGACAAATTATTTTGACCTATGGCTTGAATATGACAAAAATTGCCAAGTTCACAATCAAAGGAAGATAACCCAAATTTTTAATCCAATTTTGTGATTCAAGACACAACTAGGATCTAATTTAGTTGATTGAAGCAGAGGCTGATCCAAAACTTTGCATAAGGGGGGACCCACTTACTGACCTAAAGATTCCCTATATAATCAACGTTTTTCTCTCAAAAGAAGGGGGCAGATCATAAAGAGTCTATAATTTATGTAGGGAAGAAGAATTGGGTCGTGAATTTCGTTATATATAAGAGTGTTCTTTCTTCTAACATGAGAGACAAACATTTTCACTTGTACATATATACGTAATCATAGTTTCTCAGAAAATGATTCTTATTAATTAAGCAAAGTTCCATAAAATTGTGACTAAAATATGTCTATATTCAAGTGATATTTATCTTCCCATGCAATTCTGTTCAATCATGCAGATATGCATGTCAGTGCATTATATTTATATTACATGTTTGTGCTAGCTTGAACCATGTGAGGACCTCAATAAGTTTCAAAACATTAATTCTGTCCATCAAAAAGATTCACAAACTAACTTTTTTTGTTTTTAAAATGCAATTTAACTATTTAAACAAGTGTGTTCACGCTAAAATGACTAGCCTAGATTCATTATTTATTTTGAGTTAATAGTCCTAAATAAAGAGTTTTTATACTATTATCATATAAACTAAACATTTTAAATGATCTATTACAATGAGCTCATGGTCTGATAATCTAAATCAAAAGACATGTACGCCTTACAATTACTTGTAGTACATACACCAAATATAGCTGATGTTTTGCTTATACAAGAAATATATAAGAAACAAATCCAACCATAAACACTTTTAAATATTAACCAATGAACTATGAACACGATGTCAAGATTAAGACAGACGTGAATGATTCCACGTATCATATATAGTTGACTGCATTGCTTATTGTATTTGAAAAACAGACTGAACCAGAAAAACTTTTCATTAAATAATGAAAGATGACAAAGGTCAAGGTCTGATGAACCATGCAAGACAGATATATATATATATATATCTATGTTGTGAAAATAAATAATCATTCCCTTGCTTTAATGAAAATGAAAAATCTTGCTTCAATGGTGCAGTAAATAAATAATCTGTCCACTTAATAGTTTACAAAAATAAATAACCGATGCAAAACAAATCCTCCTCCCCCTCCCAGAATATCAACTGGTCGTCCCCTTATAGTTATTAATTCGAATATTTAGATACTTGTATTTAATGTTACTATTTTAATATTGGTACACATGTAGCTATGCACTTGTTTTAGAAACACAATTATTATATGGAACGTCTTTCAAAAAAAGAATTGTCCTATATTACAAGATTAAGGTATACATAGACCAGGCCTAGACAAGACGTTACTAAGAATAGAAGTATTAAGGTTTTCCGAAAACCTATATTAATCCTAATATTTACATGTATTTCTTAAAATTATAACGAATTGAATGTACAATCAAACTGAAATGCCGTTCAAGAACACACGTAAACATGTGATTGGTTGACTGATTAGTAGTGTGACATTTAATTTTGATGATTCCTTGCCAGCAGTTAGAATTTCTAAATAAATACAAAATAAAACAAATCATCACAAATGCTACATTATTTTGTAAAATGTATTTTAATATAAATACAAAATATATGTTTCCTTGATAAAATCCGTTATCGGTTACTCTACTTTTAATCTAGATCAAGTTTCAAGTGTTTACAACTAAATAATTTAAATCGATAGTGTCTCCCTTGGTTTCTTCCGTCTTTTTTTTACCTTATTTAATTTATTGCTATCAATAGTCGTAAATAATGTAAATCATGTAAATGTTACAACTGTATTTTAAACAGAACTAATTTGAATCATCGAATATATTACGTATTTATATATAAATACTTGAAGATAATTTCCTAAATTTAAAAATACTTGTTACCTTCGTCTTTGTTTAGTTAAAAGGGAAGTAAATTATGATTGCGCATGTATAACAATATTTAGATTTAATTCGAAATTCCTGAATCATAATGATTGACAAATATTAAATTTATATTGTGTCGTTATTTAACATGATGTTAGAAGTATGAATCTAAATAAATATTTTCAATACAATTTGTAGACTAAAGTGCATGTCATATATATAATACACACTTCAAGTTCTTAATAAAGCTAGTCAACAAAGAAGTATTCGAATGGCATGTTCAAATTGAAAAGTTCACAAATATAAATAAATTAGCTGTCACCTGATATCTGAGCCTGATATGCTATATTTATAGGCTAGCAACATATACATGTTTATTAATTACGACAACATGATCAACAATCACTGAAACTAGACTAGAGCTGCAAAATGTTTCATGTTTTCTAATTCTTTGGTTCTTTGGTTCTTTGTATCTTTATTTTTCTATCTATAAAGTATATATGCTTGTTTCACACAACAAATAACGAGGAAAAAAAGGGGGGGTCTTAATCTTTTGAATACCTGTATAACAATTACAAATAACTATTTCTGTGTTCAGTGGATAATAAATATTCGACAAAAATCTCCCACTTTATATTTTCAAAGCAACAAATTGTAACATAGTGTAATAATATGCCAAAATTATTGTCATACATGATTTCAAAATTTTTTTAAAAAAATGTAACCTCGTGATAAGTTCGTGTACCAGTTCATTTCAGAAACCTTTCTAGTGGTTGATTTTGTACTATTTTGATTTGAAGGAAAAAATATTTGGGCGCATCAACCCGAGAAAGCAAACAAAATGTAAAAAAGGATCGATGTGTAATTGCTTAAAAATGCAACTTGGAGCAGATTTGTATAAAAGCATACAACTTTGCTTGTTTCTGAATCCTAGTTATTTAATTCATGCAGTCTGCCTTTACAAATCTTTTTCATTTTTCAATATATTCCTTTATGCGAAGATTTATCTTAATAAACAGATAGTATAAAGAAAATCTTTTTTTTTTCTTTATATGAGAGTCCAACGAGACCAAAACATATATCTGAGATATCCAATTTTTGAATTTAGATGTTTATTCACAAAAATTATAATCAGTGACCATAATTTAACATATTTTTTTCATATATAAACAAGGGCAGATCTGAATATACCTCGACAATAAGAAAACGTCTAACTCGTAATACCATAAAAGATGAAAAGTAGAAAACCGCTTTCTCCTCTACCATGTTTGTTTACTGTCTATATAATATAATAGTATATATATGAATTTTTTCACGACATCGCATTTGATTCTCCAATGTGGCCCGAGAACACAATTAAAATAGTTGTCCTGCTTAATCCTTTTTATATGAACCAGTTGAAAAACATGTTTTTTTTTTAATGAAACGGTCTTTAGAGCTGATGATAAGGGACTCTTATTATTTATTTTTTGTGGTCATTTTTTGGCATTTGTTAGAAATAACTTGTTTACTTATAAATATGACATGTTAATAATCTTAAAATTTGTGAAAATAGATTTATAGCTTTTCATATTCTAGACAATTTCTGTTCTTTGGTGAATAATGCATTGAACGGATAACAGAAGTTTATTCAAACAAAATAGACAATAAAAGATCATAACTATGAAATAACCGTTCATGGCTAAATGTGCCTGAGTTGCCGTCCAAAGGAAGATAACCCAAGGTTTTTATTTATACAAAATTTCATAGTTTTCATAGTTTTCTTCGTCTGTTGAAACGTTTAGGAACTAGTTTTTTTTTTTTGTCTTAGATTTGACCTATAATTGTTCTGTGGTTGTCGATGTGTTTCTTGTTTTTTTTTTCAAGCCTGAGACTTCTGTCGCAAAAAGCTCGACATAGCATCGATAGCGACAACGCTAGCGTTAACTATAGGTATATATAGGTCTAATAGATTTGTTGTATGGTCCGAGTACACAGTTATTTCGTAGTGCATTTCTTTTAGACAATAAATGAAAATTAAAAAAATCCCACCTGCGCTTTCTCAATAATATTTTTACAGAGTGTTGTACTACTTTTGGGACAAATTATATCAAAATTATAGAAAACTTCATCAGCTCTAACTCAAAATATGGACAATTTTGTGTTAAGGGGGTCTTGAAATCTTTTGACAGCTTCCGAATTGCTAATTTCTGACCTTTTTCAGCTGGACCTAATCACTACTTTACATTAATATTTATGACCCAAATTTTTTTACAGTGTCATTTCACCCCCCAACTTGCTATATGAGGCATAAAACATGGAGAAATAAATTTGGAAGGGGTATAACAAAAATTGGCAAGTAACACACTGTCCACACTAAGGACTATATTCGGACAACGAAAATCAAAAGGACGATAACTGTGTACTCGGACCGTATGGAAGGATTATAACATTTTCATGTTGAAATGGCAGGTTTCATGGTTAAAGTAGTTTTGTGTTAATATATTCTTTTATTTGGTGTATGGAATGTTTGTAAAGTGTATATGACTTTCTGGTAGACATCTTCTAACCTTGACCTTGTTTTTTTTGTTCATTTGTCTATGTTCAGTTCGTTTCTAATAAATTATGAACAATAGTATCTATATTTGGTGTGTTTGGTGTA
Organism: Mytilus galloprovincialis; assembly: GCF_965363235.1. Lineage (NCBI taxonomy): Eukaryota > Metazoa > Mollusca > Bivalvia > Mytilida > Mytilidae > Mytilus > Mytilus galloprovincialis. The sequence goes on along the minus strand of NC_134849.1, from coordinate 30,764,048 downwards.
TGAAATGATTATAAGGTGTACACATATTAATTTTCTGGTTTGGTTAATCTGACCGTGACCTAATTTTTTTTATCATGTAAAGTTAAGGTGATACTTGTACCAAAGATTTAATTTAGACTCACAACCTGACATCAATTGTCATGCAGTTAGGCATGCAAGACAGTTCAGCATGTGCACTCTTGTTTATATAAATTATACTGTTGGTTTTCCTGTTTGAATTGTATTACACTAATCACTTTGAGACTTTTCTTAGCTTTCTGTAGGGGTCAGCTAAGGCTCTGTGATGGAGGCCGTACTTTGACCTTTCTTTGATTCCTTTAAACACAAAATGACCTGGTTGGAGAGTAGTTTCATACCACATCTTCTTATTTCTATTAAAGTCAATTCTGATGAGTTTATTGTTCTTTAGTAAATAATTAGTTTATTAGACCTGAGGACAGGAGACTCTTAACAGCTTGTTTGTTGTTATAAATTTGATGCTGTTTTTATTGAGTGTTCCATTATATGTATATATGTTAATTGTATTAATATATGTTGGTCACATACTGTAAAGTTTCTATGACAATAAAATATTTGATTTGATTTATTTAAAATGTGCATATGTGCAGGATATGTGATTGAAACTTTTCATTCCAAGTATTGTGACACTTCATCATAACAGAACACCAATTTTAACACAGTAACAAACACACAAACACCATAAGGAGTACATTTCATGTACTCCTTTTTTTTAAACAAGAATGTGTTCCCAGTACACAGATACCCCACTCGTACTATCATTTTCTATGTTCAGTGAACCGTGAAATTGGGGTAAAAACTCTTATTTGGCATTAAAATTAGAAAGACCATATCAAGGGGAACTTGTGAACCAAGTTTCAAGTTGATTGGACTTCAACTTCATTAAAAAGCTTCAACCTTAAGTGGGACAGACAGACGAACCAACGAATAGACGGACACACAGACCAGAAAAAATGATGCCCCTCTACTATCGTAGGTAGGGCATAATAAAACATATTGTTTAGTCACTAGTTTATTATCAGACTGTATGTTGACCTTTATGCACTGTCTGCAAGGTTGCATCTGGGATGATGGTCTGGGAAATTTGGACTGCCACTGGAAAAGTAGGGTATATTTGATATGGACAGAAATTTTGCCTTGCAATGTTTCATCTGGACTAGTATGGTTGTTTATGGTAAGAGTAATTTAAAGAACTATACATGTAAAAAAAGAAGATGTGGTATGATTGCCAATGAGACAACTCTTCACAAGAGACACAGAAATTAACAACTATAGGGCACCGTATGGCCTTCAACAATGAGCAAAACCCATACCGCATAGTCAGCTATAAAAGGCTGTGTGGTCATTTTATCCAAATCTTTTATATTTCATTCCTTGAATAAAATTGAGAATGGAAATAGGGAATGCATCAAATAGACAACAACCCTACCAAAGAGCAGAAAAAAGCAAAAGGCAACCCTGAATGGCCCTAAACAAATTTATGTACTACTTTAGTGAAAATGGATGTTACGCTATACTCCAAAACATATAAATGAGCTAAAATTAAAAATCACACAAGTTTACCAAAGGCCAGAGATTTTAGACAGGCACAAAGGGGTTTGAAGACAGTAAACTTTTAAAATTGTTCAATAACATTAAATTAAAACAAAATAAGAAAGATAATTTTATTCTTTACATTGATTTATATAATGTACATTTTTGATGATTGATGAATTAAGTATCTCAATTAAAAAAACATACATGTGACATATTTGCATAATAATAATCTTTCCTCAGAGTAAAATTATTTTCCACCTTGCATATACCCATCATATAACATGTATAAGATCTGGTGGACTCTTATAATTATTTTTAAAAGTATCTCTGAAAATTTATTTATACATGTTTTGAATTTAATGACTCTCTAATGCATTCCTGTAATCCTGGTAATTGAAAAGATATTTCTGATTTAATTTTCCAATTGGTTATCGAAATTTTTTTTTCGAAATTGTTTGTTGCATACCCATTTCATAAAAAAATGGTAAATATAGATTTATGATATTGAAATAAAAATGAATGATTCTTGTATATACATATTTACAAAACTTGAGTAAAAAAGGCTATAAAAATAATTACAAGTGATTTTTCAGTACATATAAGATTTGTACTTAAAGTCAATCACACATTATATAACAATTGATATGTTCAACTACACAAAGAATGGAATGTATTTGATGCTTTTCATTTAGGAAAAAATGCTTGTGTCAGCTAATTTGCCTTCTTTAAACTTTTTTGCCAAATATACATCCTTGAAATATAATGACAAAATACTGTTTCTTATCTGTTAATTCTCATTTTAACCAATTATTTCAAAAGGATTGTTTTATACTGCACTTTTTTATAAAATAAAATAATAAATGGTACTATCTTTATCAGTTAATTTTTTATTTCAATTTGTGAAATTCCCCTTGTCAGCTATTGATTTTATGAAACAATACCACATAACTTAGATCTTTATATATACATAGATCAAAGGTATAGGCCGTGAGTTCAAAAAATCAAAAATATTACTATTTTACAAAATTATCTCCCTTTGTTAAAAAAAAAATCAATAGTACAGAATTTGCAGTCTTCCTGTATCGTGTGTATAATTCTTTGAAAGGGGAAATTTTCAGTGATAAAAACTGTTTCTACAAGATGTTCTCTTAACTTTATAATATCTTTACAGAAATTTCTCCATGCCATTTGCTAAACTTTTACACATTAGAACAAATGTAGAATATCTTTACAAAATGATCAAAGAATTAAATTGGCACTTACTGAAGATATATACAATGTGTATTAAACATATAAAGCCTGAACATATATAAATATGAAATCTGATATATTTAATTTCACATGTAATAATAACATGTAAAATGTCACAACCTGTACAATGCATATTGAACAATACCACAATCATTTTAACATTCAAATGTTTTCTCTATAAAATTTGATTTTTTTTAGGAACATGATGAATATTAAAAAAAAAAATGGAAATTTAATTAAAATAAGCAGTTTGCAATATAATGTATTATATTTTAACAAAACACTTGAAAAAAGAAATGAATAATGTGAATTAAATCTGAAATTTGTCATGTTTTCTTATGTAAAACAAGTTATGCCTATTGAAAAAAATAATAATCCATAAATCAAATTTCAATGAAATTATACAAGTTGAAAAATTGCAATGTTAAAATAAGTCTTGTTTTTTATACAATGCTTGAGAGATGTGTCTTTTGAGAGATAAACCAGTATGATCTATTTGTAGTAGTTTTTATGAGGATAATCCTCCCTAAGTTCTTGTTTGATGCTCCTCCCAGCCAGCAACAGCAATACAGCTGCAATCAGTGTGAAAATAATGGAAATGACAAAAAATCCATATCCCCATGATAAATAGTTCTGGTCTGGTCGCGGCATCCAACCTCGATCTTCTTTCTTCACTCCAAATAGAACCATTTCTATAAATCCAACCAGAACTGGAAAAATAAATTAAACCATAATTTTTTTATTTATTTCATATTGATATCATTGATAGGGGGTCTCATTGGGGGTTCTGATCCCAGATCCCGCTTATTGTTTTGTCAGATTCCTGCATCCCGCTTACACTATGTACATTGTACAAAAAAAAATGTATGTAAGCAATTCTCATTTTTTTGTCATTTCCCATTTTCATGACACAATAATTTGACTTTCACATGTCACGCTTACAAAAAATCAGCAATCCTGTGTGACGCTTAGACCCCAATGAAACCCATTTAATATGGTCATAATTATAAATCAACTGATTACAAAATTTTTTAGTTTTTAACATCTGTTTATTGTTGGACTGTAACAATAAACAGATATTTTAAACATTGTTAAAAGTTCAACAATAAAATATCAATTGGAATGACTTCAAGATTTATATTTATTTGTGTACCTATGTCTTTTGATTGAGTTAAGCCAATATTCCAATTGACATTTTACAGTGTCACAGTCTTTCTATGTTGTGATGTTACACTATTGTTTCAGATAAGGGTGAAGGATTGGTACTATTAAAATGTTTAAACCAGCTTCTATTGTTTGCACCTGTCCTAAATAAGTCAGGAACCTAATATTCAGTAGTCATGGTAGTTGACGATTGTTGGTGTGGTTCATAAGTGTTTCTCGTTTTTTATATAGATTAGAACGTTGGTTTTCCCGTTTGAATGGTTTTACACTAGAAATATTTTGGGGCCCTTTATACAAATGTAGCTTACTGTTAGGTGTGAGCCAAGGCTCCATGTTGAAGACCGTACCTTGATCTATAATGATTTACTTTTATAAATTGTGACTTGGATGGAGAGTTGTCTCATTAGCTTTAATACCACTTCTTCCTTATATCTAATTATGAGCTAAGACTCTGTGTTGAAGACATACTTTGACCTATAATGGTTTGCCTTTACAAATTGTGACTTGAATGGAGAAATGTCTCATTGGCACATCTTCGTAAATCCAATTTATGTTATTTCCTCATTTTTCATTTTCTGTTATTTTGGCAGTTAATTTATTGTTTTATTGTCATGATTGTTTATTATTATTCATTTTTTGTACATGCATACTTCAAAAATCCTTTTATGCATTTTGTACATGCACTCATTTTTATTTTGAGTTATGTCTTTTATATGATCTTCAAACATCATTGTAATGTGATATTACATGTACATGATGTATCATGTGTATTGACATTTATATTTTGTAAATTTAGTGATTATTATGTGAAGCTATCTGAAAACTTCTTGATGCTATAATTTTGTTTTAATGCTGCTATTTTCAAATCCCTTGTATATCAGGATTTTGCATTAAATTTTTGTGATACCACTCGGTTTATCTGTTGGTAAAAAATGTAATTTCTGAACTACAATGTATTACATCATGCTCTACCCATGACGCTTCTCAGAGTCAGATGAATTCAAATAATTTGTGAAATTGTTTATTTTGATTTTAAGCATCAAATATATCCAGTTATCAATAAATTATTTAAATGTATTTTAGTACTACATTGTATTTACACTCTTGGTATTTAGCTAAATTTTGTCTTTGAGTGACCTTAGATCTGCTCCTAATAACCTTACATTGTATGTTAGATGTGAAACAACAACCACTTTATAATCATGATAATTGTGACATCAATTTTTTTTAATTTTGATGCAAAATCTTAAGGAAATTTTACGTATAAATGGCAGACATATTGGCACAATTGTAAATAAGTCTATACATCCTTTTTAATACTGATTTTTATTTTAACATGTTTAAGCATCAAATCTCTGCATGATTATCGATCAATCCTTTTCAATACTCACCCACAAAAAAGTAGACAAAACTAATTCCCATGAGGATTACTTCTTTCAGATAGTACGGCAAACAATTCAGTACCATTAGAATTAGAACAAATGTGATGATGACGTGAAACAGCAGACATACACTGACCATAACTTGACATACGATAAACCATGCTGAAATGTAAATCATACATTAGTTAACTGAAGTCGAAGATGAAAAGGGGGAGGTCAAGATCTAAAATGAAAATAACAGTCTTATATCTTGTACATTTGTGTAGCTTAGACATACATTTTGCTTTTTTAAGTGTAAAATGTACATGTATTTTTTTTAAATTATAATGTCATCAATTGTCAATGTGTGATTTTTGCCCTATTTATTTTTGATAATCTGGGTGTTTTTGGAAGATCTCCCATAGTCTTCTCTTTCATCATGTTCATATCTAATGTAAACTTAAAGACAAAAGCTGACTATGCAGTATGGGATTTGCTCATTGTTGAGTTGTAAATTTCTGTGTCATTTTGGTCTCTTGAGGAGAGTTTTCTCATTGGCAATCATAGAGTTTCATCTTCTATTTCATATTTTAAATTTCTCTTTATTTTGTCACAAATCTTGTCAGTTTATTTATCATATGTATAATATCAGTATAATTATATCAGATATATATATACTCTTATTTGAGGTTAGTAATGCTCTTTACTGTCAGGCATCAAACGGCCATTTTCAAATTAGTTAAAATATCCGTATCGTGATTCGTCAGAGGTTTCAAATAATTATCGTTATTTTTGGAAAAAAATTAAGGTGATTCGTCAAAATCATTCTATTTTTTAATCGTCTAAAAGAAAGTGCATATTTTATCGTTATGCACCAAAAATTACCGTCAACGTCATTTGACGATAATTTTTACCGTTCTTCGTCATGAAGGTATCCCTATTACCACCCTCTTGTGGGTCTTATTTGGGGATTCTGATCCCGGATCCCGCTTACTGTTTTGTAAGATTCACGTATCCCGCTTACACTAGGTTCGTAAGCAATTCTCATTTTCTTGTAATTTCCTGTGTCCCGCTAGACTTCTTTTCCCGTTTTCACGGCACAATAATTTGACTTTCATGTGTCACGCTTACAAAAAATCTGCAATCCCAGGTCACGCTTATACCACAATGAGACCCACTCTTATTTATAAATAACAAAATTTATTGATAAATATAAATATATGATTTATTATGTATAATGCAATTATGGTATTCATGTGGGTATCAGGTGAAACAATATCATAGAAAATAAGGTACTGTATGAATAAAAATTTATATTGTATGAAAAATCACTTCCGGTATTTGAAAATGAACAGGTAAACAAATAAAACTTTAAGTAACTACCGTGTAAATTTAAAATAAAAGTCTTGTAAAATGTGTGACAATCTAAAACTAAACACAAGTCAGACTTACGTGGTGATAGCCATTCCCAGATTGGTCTGTACTGGTCAGAAAAGATATACCAACAACCGAGGTATCGTTTTCCATTATAGTCCTTCCAAAACGTGTAGTCATTGAAACAAAACTCCCATAATCCACATTTGACAAATCTGTTTTCAGATTTAGAAAATGATTCTATCCAATAAGGGCTGGCAAATGATCCAACCATAAACGCCACAGCCGCTATTGCGAATATTAAACCAATTACCGATTTCTTTTCGGCCATTTTTCTGTTTTACCTGTTTCGACTGTTATTTAACAGGTGCGAATTGTATCGGGAAGGTAAATGTAAATGCAACCGGGAACCAGTCTACAATGTCATTCGCTAGGAATGTCAACAACTTGGAAGAATCCAATTCAAATATAAGGTAAGTTTTATTTTCATTAAGATCTGAAATTGTAAAGGAAAACACAAGGATTTGTTTACAAACCCTTGGAAAACATCACAACGGCATTACTTACAAAAGAATAAAAGAAAATCAACAAACAAATGATTTTATAAGCAAAAAACTGTACAAAAACAACTAAACAAGAAAAAAAAAACAAAAAAAAACAAGAATATGTGTCCTCAGTACACGAATGCCCCACTCGCACTATCATTTTCTATGTTCAGTGGACCGTGAAATTGGGGTAAAATCTCTAATTTGACATTAAAATTAGAAAGATCATATCATAGGGAACATGTGTACCAAGTTTGAAGTCGATTGGACTTCAACTTCATCAAAAACTACCTCGACCAAAAACTTTAACCTGAAGCGGGACAGACGGACGAACGAACGAACGAACGAACGAACGAACGAACGAACGAACGAACGAACGGACGAACGAACGAACGGACGCACAGACCAGAAAACATAATGCCCCTCTACTATCGTAGGTGGGGCATAAAAATTAAAAAGAAATTAAAAAAAGAAACAATAATAATAATAAAAAAAAAAACAAGCCAAAACATTTTCGATCAAATTTCTACTACGGCATCTGTTGAGTAGCCGCTTCTAGCCTGGCATACTGACCAAATCTATCATGATCCTTCGTCGACTGTCTAGCAGTGAAACAGGATCCCGGCATGACGGCCATATAGCTGCCTATATATAGCAGACTCATACTGAATACAGTTATAAATGTTTTCAACATATTGATGTAGATGAAGCATGATCATCCTGATGCCAATTGGACAATTTCGATCACTATCAACCAGACTGTCGAGAGACCAATTAAAGGACCGTTGAAGGGTGTAAACAAGTTCAGGTCACTATACCGTCTTTAACAATGAGCAAAACTCATACCTCTGTGTAAGCAACACAAGCCCTGGATCGAAATGATAATTCAAAGGAGAAAACTGATTGAAAAATTCATGTTGCCCTCTATATCTATTGTCTTTTTGTCAATGTGTTGCTGTCTCCTTGGTGTATGCATTAGTCTTGTATGATTTTTAATTTCAGTTCATGTATATTTTTGGGAGTTTAGTATGGCCTCCATTTTCACTGAAAAAGTACACATATTTGTTAAGGGGCCAATTGAAGCACGCCTTTAGGTGCGGAATGTTCTCGCTGTGTTGAAGACCCATCTGTGTCCTTCGGCTATTTTTTGTTTTACTATTTGGTCGCCGGGGTTGTTATCTCTGTCACATTCCCCCTTTCCATTCTCAATTTCAAACATTGCCATCCCTTCAATAAACCGACCCTAGTTGTTTTCAGCATAGTTTTTTTTATTGTCTTAACTTTTTGCCGCGAGTAACTCGTTTCTTAATTTATATAAGGAAGAATATGAAATAAATCAAGCTTTTCCTTCAACTTTCCTTCATTTGTAATATGTTAATGGGATAACATTATAGTAAAACTCTATTATCTAGGTTTCACTCTTTTTACTTGGAAAAATGGAAAAAACGTTGGGCGCCAATTTAACAGGGTGGTTTTAAGGCTCGTATAACAACACTCTGTTTAGGGTTTTTCATACTTTATTAATATTCAGGAAATATAATAAATACAGCCCTGAAATAATAATAACAAATATATAATAAAGTTATTAACTATCACAGTTACATATGAAGTACTAGTAATCACATATTGCATTTATAAAGGCTGACGTCATTTAATAAATACAAAGTTAAAATATCATAGCCATAACGAACGTAAACGTAGTAATAAGTATATGATCTACATTTGAATATAACTATCAAACATTCTATTAACATATATCAAGGTACCATAGTATATCAATAATACGTTTATCAATAGAGATCAAGATAAGCCTTACCGATTTATGGAATCAGGCAATAACATCAACAGCACTACATTAGCATTATAACCAATGCTCTACTTCTAACATCAAATATATGTCTGTATGATCAATGGGTCCTACAAGCAATGTACAACACAATAAGTATTCAAATACACATTTCAGTTCCATATAATCAAAGCATTACAATGTTTTTAATAATCAATCACAATAGTAATATAAACTTGATTATCATATATCAAAATTACAGGCTATGACGTAGTATCAGTATAAAGCAATGTGACGTATAAGACTCATGACATAAGGGTCAAAGGTCATTCTCAGAATCATTCAAAAATCTATCTCCCTACTTGCAAACTACGCTTTCATATAACTCGTACTCGGAATCATCTCTTTTACACACATTTACATAATATAGGGATATACCTACCAAATAGGGCTTAAAGCGTTCCATACAATTCATTCATCTCTCATTCTACTCAAAGTAACTAAAGTGCATCCTTACCTTATAAAGTGAATATACTAAATTCCATATGTCCAAAATACTGCAAATGACTATCAATGAAATATCATTCCGTTCCAAACAATATAGAAATGGCACAAACTAAAGTAAATATAAATTCTCCATTTTACTCAAACAATACCCATTTCAAATCTGGGGGTATGTCCCAATTAACCAATGAGAACACAGATAATTCTGGCCACAGAGAAATTCAGAGGACTTTTGACTTTGCCTTTTGATTTTGGATTTTCCTTTTTGAATTTTCCTCGGAGTTCGGTATTTTTGTGTTTTTACTTTTCACCTGAGCTTTCTTACTAATGATATATAAATTGTACAGGTAGAAACAGTTACCACTGTGCGGTCAAGCATAGCTGATTAATACTAAATACTCTAATGATTAAATAATATATAGATAAACTGATCAATAAGTAATAATGATAAACTATACAGAGAAGTGATTAAAATAATAAAATCAATGAAAATCGTCTCTACCACACATGTATTTGCATATATACGATATATATATATATATATATATATATATGCTATGTTTCTTTCGTTCAAGTTCATCTAGTATCTAAGGTTAGAACTACAATAATTTACGAACCGTCATCAGTACGGGTATTAGTTTAAACATATTATCAAATATAAATGTTTATTTATGTATTTGCTATTTCTCTAATATAAGCGCGCAACATCAAGGAGTCATATGAACAAAGAATGGTCGGCTCGTAGTTAGAATAATGTTACTAATTAGAGCAATGTTTTACAATTCATCCCAGCTTGTCGTTCTAGTAAGCATGATATGAAGGGGTTCTATTCACTTCATCATTGTCTCAATTTCAAATAGCGACCTCCCTCCCCCTTCCTTCCCCTCATCATCTCGACAGGAGAAAAAAAATCATATGCTGGCTCTAAATTAAACCAATGAAAAGACACTCGCAGATAAAAGGTAATGACTATGTTTATCAACAACATTTAAATTTCAAAGTAGAAATTTAATAACACAATTATTGTTCGGTGCAAGTCATAATATGTATTATAGAAATAGAAATTCTTTATTAATTCAATTATGGACCTTTGCAGGTTTTAAATTTCATGCAATGCCTGCAATGATTTTCTTTTAATTACCTAAATGTACGCACAATACTTCTTAATAATGGGAGGTGTAATACGTTATTGTGAGAACATAAATTTAAATTCTTTATGTATTTCATAGAGATACATATTTGAATTACTAAGAGTGTTGATCGATTTACGTGAAATTACATTTAACAATCTATTCTGTCGATAAAACGGTAAATTTTTAACATTTAAATAGGACGAATATACACTCTTGTAAATATCAGGACATCTTTAAAAAAAACAGTGAGTATAATTCATTTCTTACTTATGATTTCAAATTGCATTTTATTTGGAAGAGAACATTCAGTTTTAATTGATAAAGAATAGAATACAACACTGTTATTCACCAATTTTATATAAGGGTCCCAGGAGGGCATGTTCCTGTAGCAAATATACCATATATAGCCAATGCAATCTTAACACTTATATATACATAAAATGTGTAATAATAATAATGATAAATAGAAACACACACAATAGAAAAACAACATTGTCTAGAGGAAAAGGTGTGTGTTGGGAATGGAAATAGGGAATGCGTCAAAGGGAAAACAACCTGATCGAAGGGTAGAAACAAAACGAAGGCCACCATCCAATGTGTCTTCATCACCCGAAAATCTCGCACCCGGAGTCGGGATTCAGCTGACCCCTAAAAAAGGTGAACTTGTTAAATGAAAATGCCAGTACGTCACTTTAAATTGCAAAACGTATATATATATATATGACCTAGAACTAAATTGAAAAAAAAGCCACACAAGACTAACAAAGGCTATTGAATAAAAAGCTAGAAGGGTTCAGTAGTTTGTGGCTTATGGAGAAATTTGTATGAGGTACACTTTACTGCAAATAAAGGATATAATGACTATAACAGCAGTAAGTACGGCGGCCAAGTGGTCTAAGAAGTTCTTATAACTGTAATCACTTCCCAGTCAACACTGAAGTACGTTGTGAGTTCGAACCCCGCTTGTGTGGGTTCAATCGACTCTAATCTTTATTGTCTGGGATTGTCAGTTTTTCTTTCTCTTGGCACTCCGGCTTCCTCCACCAATAAAAACTTGCCGCCACGGAAAAGCCCAAAATGTGATACTTTAAAGTGGCGTTAACAAAACAAAAACCAAATCAAACCAAGTCCTAGAAGACCTGTAAGTAAGGTGTGTTGAATCAGAATAGCTAGTATTCAATACAAACACTCGTAATTACAGCTATTTTCATAATGCATGTAGTATGAATGTTTGGTTGGCTTGGTTTGTTTGTATAAATGTTTTCACAAGCATCCAATATAAAATCTAAAGAACAACCTGTCAATTGATTAATGAAATTGTAAAACTTAATTAAAATGCTTGAGCTGACAGTCATCAAAACAAAACAAGCAAGCCAACCAAACCTTTAAACCACATGCATTAGGAAAATAGCTGTAAACTAAAAAGATATTGATATTTTATTGAAATGTGCAGGCATAGTAGTCTTGTGAAAAATGTAATTTGATATAAATATAATGAGTATGAATTATACAGTTCGTACAATGTAGGATGCATTAACGATGTAATTCGATAGAAATATAATTTGAACATAATTATAGTTTTTAAAAAACGTACTTCAGTTAACTTCGTTTCAAGTACATGTCAGAACTGAATACGTAAATAAAAATACTTATAATATATATATTCGATGTAGGATTTAAAAAAAATCTTTGTTTGCTTTTAACTGACCGGTCTATTACTTGTGTTTTTGTTTGCTTGTGGGTTTGCTAACTTGCTAGTTTGTTTGTTTGTTTGTTTTTTTTTTTGTTGTAATGTTGATGCTTGGTTTTTTTTTATCTTTTTTTCTGTGTTTGTCTGCTTACTTTGTTTGTTTGGATTACGAAAGTGTGTCATTACTTTTATTTCATAATTGATGTATTGTAGGAAATGGCGGATCAGTTCGAGTGCGAACCTTGCATGAAAAGAAAGAGACAATCAAAAGCAACCAATTGGTGCTTGCAATGCGAGGAATTATTGTGTGCAGAGTGTACGGCGAGTCATAGGAGCATGAGAAAGCTTCAACATTGCAAGATAATAGAAGAAAAAGATATTCCTCTCGTTACAAACATGAGATTACAGGGTTGTAAAAAACACGGCGGTCTGCTTCTGACGTCATTCTGCGTAGATCACGATGTCCTCTGTTGTCCAGAAACCAGACTCAAGCTAGCGACCAATTCTAGCGACCAATCAAGCTAGCGACCAATTCTATCGACCACTTAAGTTAACACTGAGCATAAACACATAACAGAACCATTTCGAGATATGTCTGAAAATCACAAAATGACATTATACTACAACGTTCTACTAATATTTAATACATGAGGTATCGCTATTGATAGAAAAAATACATACTAAATATACTTTGAAAAGGAAACATTGCAAAGGAAATACCTATTAATTTTGTTTCAATTTTATTTTGGATTCCAACAAAAAAACATGAGTAGCGTGCTTGCTTGCTGGAGGCTAATATTCTAAATCAGTTATTCAGTTTTTGAAGACTTTATATTACATGGTATTATACATTTATTTCAAATCGAGAGTTTTGTTTTAACTAGATATACTGTTTCCAGATTAGATATTTAAAAAGAAAAACCTTTATGGTCCAAATACCTCATATGGTCCAGCCCGTTGATAATAAAACGAATATAATACTAATATGGTCCAATCATACGCGTACGGTCAGACCATATGAGTATACGCATATGGTCATGACCGCACGCATATGGTCCAAATATTGATATGGTTCGGAACATATTCGTAAGTATTGTAAAACAGAATAAAAAAAATTAAGTACAGCCGTTCAAATGTCAACTTACGGTGAGATGAATAAAATGTTTAAGTGAACAAGGAACTAGAAAAATATCGAGTATTTCCTGAAAACCATTTAGGTTTGAGGGCAGTGGTTCTCGAAACAGTATAATGGGTATAGTCCAAGGCACTTCAGATAATACTGAAAGCAGTAAAACAAATAAAAATATAATAAGAAAGAAAAAAGAAAATTTATTCAATGCAACATTCATCATCAAGTCAAAACATTTAAACTACGTTCAGCCAGATGCATTTTTTAAAATCTTTAATATTTATATACAACAGATTTATTACATATTACTCAAAAATATCACAAGAATGTTTTAAGTATAATGACATATATAATCAACACGAAAATTAGAAAATAAATGTTATGAATCCTTCGGTTGTTCTTTAAAAAGTGTTGCTCAAAAATATTTCTCATACATCTTGCATCACACAAGTATTCATACAGAATAGTTATATAATGTTTTATACTGTATAAGGTCAACTTTACTGTTTAACCTCTTAAGTAAATTCCTTCTGTGAAGATACAACTTTTTTTTCCCAAGTTTCAACCTTTATTCAGACATTATGTAGCATGTTATCAATAAAGTGTCCGATAAAGATAAAAGAGTAATAAGTTGTCTAACAGATAACATTTTATACATTATTCCTTATTCAATACATTCTTTTTAGATAAATTATTCGTATCTTTTTTATCAATTACACAATGCAATGTCAAGAAAAAATTCTGATTTAATGACAAAAACTAATGTTGTGTGAATATTCTTTCTTATCTTCTCATATGTAATCAGATTAAGTTTTAAATATAGCTTGTTGAATTTGGGTATCAATTTGTTTTTATTTTACCTTAAAGTTTATTCAATCATTCAACATATATACATTTATAATTCAATTATTATATATTACAACAAATGGAAGTTTTTAACGACCTTGACTGGCTGGCTATACAGCCCTTGCACGGTCAGTAAATATAACACATGAAGATACATTTGTAATATTATTATTTCAAGTATTGAAAAAAATGGTAAGCAAAAGTAAATAACATTACAAAATTATAACAAACGTCAAATAAAAAAGGATCTGGAATGTCAGTCATGTTCAATTATTGAATATCAATTAGAATGAATAAAATGAAAATATAATATGATATAAGCAAATAAAAAACAGTCGAAAATAATTGATAACTGAAAAGGGAAACAATCTAGTCCTATTACATTAATTTTTATAATAAATTACGATATCGCCCCGATCAAAGTAGTATATCAAACAAAATAGTTACTATGCATATTTATAAATCTTTGTCAATTAGTATAATATTTACTAGTAGTTCATTTTGGTATCAAATGAAAGCGTATTCACTTAGGATCACTAAAGACCCGTGTTAGGCCAATTAAAATTAATTGCTAGATTTTCATCCCCGCCCGCCCCTCTGAAATCGTCCCGCCCCGATTTTTTTTATTTAACAAAAATACGATTTCCGGATTTTCTTCATGTCCGTTACCGGGAACCATCGATAACTTCTTTTCATTCAAAACTTCCTGTTTCAAATTTCGTTTTTGTGTTTCTTTGAGTAATCTAACGAAAATGATTAAGGCAACATATTCTGCAGCACTGCTCTATGATGACAACATCATCTACCGAGAATAGAGATTGATAACGACAAGGGCATGAAATATTCGAGTTACGAGTAAAACGCCTTGTCCTTGAACGCAAATAGCGGTAGTCACAAGTGATTCGAAAATCGTGTTTCTTCTGTATTTATACAATGACTTTGTGTCAGGAAATTTGGACTGTGAATGATATCCAAAGCGCAAGAATCGTAGAACAAATTGGTACAAAAAAACATGACTGGATTAAAGACATTGACACAAGCACGAACTTGTTTGATTTATGACCATATATTGAGAAAAAAAAGTCAACAAACACGCATTTTAATTATAATACCCATGGCTATTGTTTTTGTTGACAAACAGCAAACACCCTCTGTAGCTGTCAACTGTCCCAATACCCTCAATTTAGTCATTAAACAACAACTACTTTTTGGTTAAGTTCATGTTTTACAATACTGAGTTTACATTTTATTCTGTACTCATAATACTTGTGTTGCATACAATTGTACCAATACATTTTATTGATTTTATGGGGACTACAAACCATTGCTTAGAAAGCAAAATAAATTTGGTGTAGGTATAGTCCAACTTTTTGATGTATACTATAAATAGGTTTCTGAAGCGGCAATTACATGTATAACAATGGTTGCCAATCAGGGATTTTTATTTAAGAGTTTAAAAAATAGTGTAGGATTCCTCATACAGCATGTATATACATTATACAAGCTTGTTTTCCACTAGTTTATACCCCGCGGTATGAAGAACTTGTGACGAGGGTTTCATATGAAATAAAATTTAAAAAATAAAATCCTCCCACCCACCCCATTTTTTTCAAAAATTTGGATGAAAATCTACTAATTAATTTTAGTTGGCCTTAAATAATAATCAGAAAAAAATTAATAAAAAACAGGGCATATTCCCCCCGTTGTAGAGTTGGCTTAGTACCTGTTTTTATTCTGGAATTTCTGGGGAACCAGAAGACATCAATACACAGTTAGGAGTTTGGTTTCGCATTTTGGCCCCTGTGGATTTTTTATATATGAAACTTGTTGTGCAATAAAATTCATTTTCAGACAGCTGACTACTAATTTAGCCTTCAAAGATAGTTTATAAAAACATCAATGTTCTTTTTACATGTTTAATAGGCTATTTTCTGTTTGACTTTCCGTATTTTCATAGCTATACCAGCCATAGGTCCAGAAATTAATGTAATATTTCTGGTGCACTTTCCCACCCGGGCATTTTCATGAATAAAAGGGTCTGGGACAAGCTTTCAATCCCACTAGGTGTGGGTAAAAACTTTGCCGTAGGGAACTGTACAGAAAGAGTGAAAACATGAGCCCATACCCATTACTGTATAGGTACCTCAGACTTTGGATGGACAGTGAAGTCTTCAGGTGCACTTTTCCACCCTGGAATTGATACGAGTTGAAGATATGGATAAAATCTATCAATCTAACCACCTGCGGTCAAGAACTTTGCCGTAGGGGGGTGGCAGTAAAGCCACTGCTGCCACCACCCGTAATGGACAAAAATGAGAAATTGGGTATGGGGTTGTCAGCTTCTGGTGCACTTTCCCACCCGGGCATTTTCATGAATAAAAGGGTCTGGGACAAGCTTTCAATCCCACTAGGTGTGGGTAAAAACTTTGCCGTAGGGAACTGTACAGAAAGAGTGAAAACATGAGCCCATACCCATTACTGTATAGGTACCTCAGACTTTGGATGGACAGTGAAGTCTTCAGGTGCACTTTTCCACCCTGGAATTGATACGAGTTGAAGATATGGATAAAATCTATCAATCTAACCACCTGCGGTCAAGAACTTTGCCGTAGGGGGGTGGCAGTAAAGCCACTGCTGCCACCACCCGTAATGGACAAAAATGAGAAATTGGGTATGGGGTTGTCAGCTTCTGGTGCACTTTCCCACCCGGGCATTTTCATGAATAAAAGGGTCTGGGACAAGCTTTCAATCCCACTAGGTGTGGGTAAAAACTTTGCCGTAGGGAACTGTACAGAAAGAGTGAAAACATGAGCCCATACCCATTACTGTATAGGTACCTCAGACTTTGGATGGACAGTGAAGTCTTCAGGTGCACTTTTCCACCCTGGAATTGATACGAGTTGAAGATATGGATAAAATCTATCAATCTAACCACCTGCGGTCAAGAACTTTGCCGTAGGGGGGTGGCAGTAAAGCCACTGCTGCCACCACCCGTAATGGACAAAAATGAGAAATTGGGTATGGGGTTGTCAGCTTCTGGTGCACTTTCCCACCCGGGCATTTTCATGAATAAAAGGGTCTGGGACAAGCTTTCAATCCCACTAGGTGTGGGTAAAAACTTTGCCGTAGGGAACTGTACAGAAAGAGTGAAAACATGAGCCCATACCCATTACTGTATAGGTACCTCAGACTTTGGATGGACAGTGAAGTCTTCAGGTGCACTTTTCCACCCTGGAATTGATACGAGTTGAAGATATGGATAAAATCTATCAATCTAACCACCTGCGGTCAAGAACTTTGCCGTAGGGGGGTGGCAGTAAAGCCACTGCTGCCACCACCCGTAATGGACAAAAATGAGAAATTGGGTATGGGGTTGTCAGCTTCTGGTGCACTTTCCCACCCGGGCATTTTCATGAATAAAAGGGTCTGGGACAAGCTTTCAATCCCACTAGGTGTGGGTAAAAACTTTGCCGTAGGGAACTGTACAGAAAGAGTGAAAACATGAGCCCATACCCATTACTGTATAGGTACCTCAGACTTTGGATGGACAGTGAAGTCTTCAGGTGCACTTTTCCACCCTGGAATTGATACGAGTTGAAGATATGGATAAAATCTATCAATCTAACCACCTGCGGTCAAGAACTTTGCCGTAGGGGGGTGGCAGTAAAGCCACTGCTGCCACCACCCGTAATGGACAAAAATGAGAAATTGGGTATGGGGTTGTCAGCTTCTGGTGCACTTTCCCACCCGGGCATTTTCATGAATAAAAGGGTCTGGGACAAGCTTTCAATCCCACTAGGTGTGGGTAAAAACTTTGCCGTAGGGAACTGTACAGAAAGAGTGAAAACATGAGCCCATACCCATTACTGTATAGGTACCTCAGACTTTGGATGGACAGTGAAGTCTTCAGGTGCACTTTTCCACCCTGGAATTGATACGAGTTGAAGATATGGATAAAATCTATCAATCTAACCACCTGCGGTCAAGAACGTTGCCGTAGGGGGGTGGCAGTAAAGCCACTGCTGCCACCACCCGTAATGGACAAAAATGAGAAATTGGGTATGGGGTTGTCAGCTTCTGGTGCACTTTCCCACCCGGGGCATTTTCATGAATAAAAGGGTCTGGGACAAGCTTTCAATCCCACTAGGTGTGGGTAAAAACTTTGCCGTAGGGAACTGTACAGAAAGAGTGAAAACATGAGCCCATACCCATTACTGTATAGGTACCTCAGACTTTGGATGGACAGTGAAGTCTTCAGGTGCACTTTTCCACCCTGGAATTGATACGAGTTGAAGATATGGATAAAATCTATCAATCTAACCACCTGCGGTCAAGAACTTTGCCGTAGGGGGGTGGCAGTAAAGCCACTGCTGCCACCACCCGTAATGGACAAAAATGAGAAATTGGGTATGGGGTTGTCAGCTTCTGGTGCACTTTCCCACCCGGGCATTTTCATGAATAAAAGGGTCTGGGACAAGCTTTCAATCCCACTAGGTGTGGGTAAAAACTTTGCCGTAGGGAACTGTACAGAAAGAGTGAAAACATGAGCCCATACCCATTACTGTATAGGTACCTCAGACTTTGGATGGACAGTGAAGTCTTCAGGTGCACTTTTCCACCCTGGAATTGATACGAGTTGAAGATATGGATAAAATCTATCAATCTAACCACCTGCGGTCAAGAACTTTGCCGTAGGGGGGTGGCAGTAAAGCCACTGCTGCCACCACCCGTAATGGACAAAAATGAGAAATTGGGTATGGGGTTGTCAGCTTCTGGTGCACTTTCCCACCCGGGGCATTTTCATGAATAAAAGGGTCTGGGACAAGCTTTCAATCCCACTAGGTGTGGGTAAAAACTTTGCCGTAGGGAACTGTACAGAAAGAGTGAAAACATGAGCCCATACCCATTACTGTATAGGTACCTCAGACTTTGGATGGACAGTGAAGTCTTCAGGTGCACTTTTCCACCCTGGAATTGATACGAGTTGAAGATATGGATAAAATCTATCAATCTAACCACCTGCGGTCAAGAACTTTGCCGTAGGGGGGTGGCAGTAAAGCCACTGCTGCCACCACCCGTAATGGACAAAAATGAGAAATTGGGTATGGGGTTGTCAGCTTCTGGTGCACTTTCCCACCCGGGCATTTTCATGAATAAAAGGGTCTGGGACAAGCTTTCAATCCCACTAGGTGTGGGTAAAAACTTTGCCGTAGGGAACTGTACAGAAAGAGTGAAAACATGAGCCCATACCCATTACTGTATAGGTACCTCAGACTTTGGATGGACAGTGAAGTCTTCAGGTGCACTTTTCCACCCTGGAATTGATACGAGTTGAAGATATGGATAAAATCTATCAATCTAACCACCTGCGGTCAAGAACTTTGCCGTAGGGGGGTGGCAGTAAAGCCACTGCTGCCACCACCCGTAATGGACAAAAATGAGAAATTGGGTATGGGGTTGTCAGCTTCTGGTGCACTTTCCCACCCGGGCATTTTCATGAATAAAAGGGTCTGGGACAAGCTTTCAATCCCACTAGGTGTGGGTAAAAACTTTGCCGTAGGGAACTGTACAGAAAGAGTGAAAACATGAGCCCATACCCATTACTGTATAGGTACCTCAGACTTTGGATGGACAGTGAAGTCTTCAGGTGCACTTTTCCACCCTGGAATTGATACGAGTTGAAGATATGGATAAAATCTATCAATCTAACCACCTGCGGTCAAGAACTTTGCCGTAGGGGGGTGGCAGTAAAGCCACTGCTGCCACCACCCGTAATGGACAAAAATGAGAAATTGGGTATGGGGTTGTCAGCTTCTGGTGCACTTTCCCACCCGGGCATTTTCATGAATAAAAGGGTCTGGGACAAGCTTTCAATCCCACTAGGTGTGGGTAAAAACTTTGCCGTAGGGAACTGTACAGAAAGAGTGAAAACATGAGCCCATACCCATTACTGTATAGGTACCTCAGACTTTGGATGGACAGTGAAGTCTTCAGGTGCACTTTTCCACCCTGGAATTGATACGAGTTGAAGATATGGATAAAATCTATCAATCTAACCACCTGCGGTCAAGAACTTTGCCGTAGGGGGGTGGCAGTAAAGCCACTGCTGCCACCACCCGTAATGGACAAAAATGAGAAATTGGGTATGGGGTTGTCAGCTTCTGGTGCACTTTCCCACCCGGGCATTTTCATGAATAAAAGGGTCTGGGACAAGCTTTCAATCCCACTAGGTGTGGGTAAAAACTTTGCCGTAGGGAACTGTACAGAAAGAGTGAAAACATGAGCCCATACCCATTACTGTATAGGTACCTCAGACTTTGGATGGACAGTGAAGTCTTCAGGTGCACTTTTCCACCCTGGAATTGATACGAGTTGAAGATATGGATAAAATCTATCAATCTAACCACCTGCGGTCAAGAACTTTGCCGTAGGGGGGTGGCAGTAAAGCCACTGCTGCCACCACCCGTAATGGACAAAAATGAGAAATTGGGTATGGGGTTGTCAGCTTCTGGTGCACTTTCCCACCCGGGGCATTTTCATGAATAAAAGGGTCTGGGACAAGCTTTCAATCCCACTAGGTGTGGGTAAAAACTTTGCCGTAGGGAACTGTACAGAAAGAGTGAAAACATGAGCCCATACCCATTACTGTATAGGTACCTCAGACTTTGGATGGACAGTGAAGTCTTCAGGTGCACTTTTCCACCCTGGAATTGATACGAGTTGAAGATATGGATAAAATCTATCAATCTAACCACCTGCGGTCAAGAACTTTGCCGTAGGGGGGTGGCAGTAAAGCCACTGCTGCCACCACCCGTAATGGACAAAAATGAGAAATTGGGTATGGGGTTGTCAGCTTCTGGTGCACTTTCCCACCCGGGCATTTTCATGAATAAAAGGGTCTGGGACAAGCTTTCAATCCCACTAGGTGTGGGTAAAAACTTTGCCGTAGGGAACTGTACAGAAAGAGTGAAAACATGAGCCCATACCCATTACTGTATAGGTACCTCAGACTTTGGATGGACAGTGAAGTCTTCAGGTGCACTTTTCCACCCTGGAATTGATACGAGTTGAAGATATGGATAAAATCTATCAATCTAACCACCTGCGGTCAAGAACTTTGCCGTAGGGGGGTGGCAGTAAAGCCACTGCTGCCACCACCCGTAATGGACAAAAATGAGAAATTGGGTATGGGGTTGTCAGCTTCTGGTGCACTTTCCCACCCGGGCATTTTCATGAATAAAAGGGTCTGGGACAAGCTTTCAATCCCACTAGGTGTGGGTAAAAACTTTGCCGTAGGGAACTGTACAGAAAGAGTGAAAACATGAGCCCATACCCATTACTGTATAGGTACCTCAGACTTTGGATGGACAGTGAAGTCTTCAGGTGCACTTTTCCACCCTGGAATTGATACGAGTTGAAGATATGGATAAAATCTATCAATCTAACCACCTGCGGTCAAGAACTTTGCCGTAGGGGGGTGGCAGTAAAGCCACTGCTGCCACCACCCGTAATGGACAAAAATGAGAAATTGGGTATGGGGTTGTCAGCTTCTGGTGCACTTTCCCACCCGGGCATTTTCATGAATAAAAGGGTCTGGGACAAGCTTTCAATCCCACTAGGTGTGGGTAAAAACTTTGCCGTAGGGAACTGTACAGAAAGAGTGAAAACATGAGCCCATACCCATTACTGTATAGGTACCTCAGACTTTGGATGGACAGTGAAGTCTTCAGGTGCACTTTTCCACCCTGGAATTGATACGAGTTGAAGATATGGATAAAATCTATCAATCTAACCACCTGCGGTCAAGAACTTTGCCGTAGGGGGGTGGCAGTAAAGCCACTGCTGCCACCACCCGTAATGGACAAAAATGAGAAATTGGGTATGGGGTTGTCAGCTTCTGGTGCACTTTCCCACCCGGGCATTTTCATGAATAAAAGGGTCTGGGACAAGCTTTCAATCCCACTAGGTGTGGGTAAAAACTTTGCCGTAGGGAACTGTACAGAAAGAGTGAAAACATGAGCCCATACCCATTACTGTATAGGTACCTCAGACTTTGGATGGACAGTGAAGTCTTCAGGTGCACTTTTCCACCCTGGAATTGATACGAGTTGAAGATATGGATAAAATCTATCAATCTAACCACCTGCGGTCAAGAACGTTGCCGTAGGGGGGTGGCAGTAAAGCCACTGCTGCCACCACCCGTAATGGACAAAAATGAGAAATTGGGTATGGGGTTGTCAGCTTCTGGTGCACTTTCCCACCCGGGGCATTTTCATGAATAAAAGGGTCTGGGACAAGCTTTCAATCCCACTAGGTGTGGGTAAAAACTTTGCCGTAGGGAACTGTACAGAAAGAGTGAAAACATGAGCCCATACCCATTACTGTATAGGTACCTCAGACTTTGGATGGACAGTGAAGTCTTCAGGTGCACTTTTCCACCCTGGAATTGATACGAGTTGAAGATATGGATAAAATCTATCAATCTAACCACCTGCGGTCAAGAACTTTGCCGTAGGGGGGTGGCAGTAAAGCCACTGCTGCCACCACCCGTAATGGACAAAAATGAGAAATTGGGTATGGGGTTGTCAGCTTCTGGTGCACTTTCCCACCCGGGCATTTTCATGAATAAAAGGGTCTGGGACAAGCTTTCAATCCCACTAGGTGTGGGTAAAAACTTTGCCGTAGGGAACTGTACAGAAAGAGTGAAAACATGAGCCCATACCCATTACTGTATAGGTACCTCAGACTTTGGATGGACAGTGAAGTCTTCAGGTGCACTTTTCCACCCTGGAATTGATACGAGTTGAAGATATGGATAAAATCTATCAATCTAACCACCTGCGGTCAAGAACTTTGCCGTAGGGGGGTGGCAGTAAAGCCACTGCTGCCACCACCCGTAATGGACAAAAATGAGAAATTGGGTATGGGGTTGTCAGCTTCTGGTGCACTTTCCCACCCGGGCATTTTCATGAATAAAAGGGTCTGGGACAAGCTTTCAATCCCACTAGGTGTGGGTAAAAACTTTGCCGTAGGGAACTGTACAGAAAGAGTGAAAACATGAGCCCATACCCATTACTGTATAGGTACCTCAGACTTTGGATGGACAGTGAAGTCTTCAGGTGCACTTTTCCACCCTGGAATTGATACGAGTTGAAGATATGGATAAAATCTATCAATCTAACCACCTGCGGTCAAGAACTTTGCCGTAGGGGGGTGGCAGTAAAGCCACTGCTGCCACCACCCGTAATGGACAAAAATGAGAAATTGGGTATGGGGTTGTCAGCTTCTGGTGCACTTTCCCACCCGGGCATTTTCATGAATAAAAGGGTCTGGGACAAGCTTTCAATCCCACTGGGTGTGGGTAAAAACTTTGCCGTAGGGAACTGTACAGAAAGAGTGAAAACATGAGCCCATACCCATTACTGTATAGGTACCTCAGACTTTGGATGGACAGTGAAGTCTTCAGGTGCACTTTTCCACCCTGGAATTGATACGAGTTGAAGATATGGATAAAATCTATCAATCTAACCACCTGCGGTCAAGAACTTTGCCGTAGGGGGGTGGCAGTAAAGCCACTGCTGCCACCACCCGTAATGGACAAAAATGAGAAATTGGGTATGGGGTTGTCAGCTTCTGGTGCACTTTCCCACCCGGGCATTTTCATGAATAAAAGGGTCTGGGACAAGCTTTCAATCCCACTAGGTGTGGGTAAAAACTTTGCCGTAGGGAACTGTACAGAAAGAGTGAAAACATGAGCCCATACCCATTACTGTATAGGTACCTCAGACTTTGGATGGACAGTGAAGTCTTCAGGTGCACTTTTCCACCCTGGAATTGATACGAGTTGAAGATATGGATAAAATCTATCAATCTAACCACCTGCGGTCAAGAACTTTGCCGTAGGGGGGTGGCAGTAAAGCCACTGCTGCCACCACCCGTAATGGACAAAAATGAGAAATTGGGTATGGGGTTGTCAGCTTCTGGTGCACTTTCCCACCCGGGCATTTTCATGAATAAAAGGGTCTGGGACAAGCTTTCAATCCCACTAGGTGTGGGTAAAAACTTTGCCGTAGGGAACTGTACAGAAAGAGTGAAAACATGAGCCCATACCCATTACTGTATAGGTACCTCAGACTTTGGATGGACAGTGAAGTCTTCAGGTGCACTTTTCCACCCTGGAATTGATACGAGTTGAAGATATGGATAAAATCTATCAATCTAACCACCTGCGGTCAAGAACTTTGCCGTAGGGGGGGGTGACAGTAAAGCCACTGCTGCCACCACCCGTAATGGACAAAAATGAGAAATTGGGTATGGGGTTGTCAGCTTCTGGTGCACTTTCCCACCCGGGCATTTTCATGAATAAAAGGGTCTGGGACAAGCTTTCAATCCCACTAGGTGTGGGTAAAAACTTTGCCGTAGGGAACTGTACAGAAAGAGTGAAAACATGAGCCCATACCCATTACTGTATAGGTACCTCAGACTTTGGATGGACAGTGAAGTCTTCAGGTGCACTTTTCCACCCTGGAATTGATACGAGTTGAAGATATGGATAAAATCTATCAATCTAACCACCTGCGGTCAAGAACTTTGCCGTAGGGGGGTGGCAGTAAAGCCACTGCTGCCACCACCCGTAATGGACAAAAATGAGAAATTGGGTATGGGGTTGTCAGCTTCTGGTGCACTTTCCCACCCGGGCATTTTCATGAATAAAAGGGTCTGGGACAAGCTTTCAATCCCACTAGGTGTGGGTAAAAACTTTGCCGTAGGGAACTGTACAGATAGAGTGAAAACATGAGCCCATACCCATTACTGTATAGGTACCTCAGACTTTGGATGGACAGTGAAGTCTTCAGGTGCACTTTTCCACCCTGGAATTGATACGAGTTGAAGATATGGATAAAATCTATCAATCTAACCACCTGCGGTCAAGAACTTTGCCGTAGGGGGGTGGCAGTAAAGCCACTGCTGCCACCACCCGTAATGGACAAAAATGAGAAATTGGGTATGGGGTTGTCAGCTTCTGGTGCACTTTCCCACCCGGGCATTTTCATGAATAAAAGGGTCTGGGACAAGCTTTCAATCCCACTAGGTGTGGGTAAAAACTCTGCCGTAGGGAACTGTACAGAATGACTTTGGCTTTACTGCTACCCCCCCCCCCCCTATACGGCAAAGTTCTTGACCGCGGGTGGTTAGATTGAAAGTTATTATATATATCTTCAACTCGTATCAATCCCTGGGTGGGAAAGTGCACCTGAAGACTTCACTGGCCATCCAAAGTCTGAGGTACCTATACAGTTATGGGTATGGGCTCATTTTTCAGTCTTTCTGTACAGTTCCTTACGGCAAAGTTTTTTCCCACACCTAGTGGGATTAAAAGCTTGTCCCAGACCCTTTTATTCATGAAAATCCCCAGATGGGAAAGTGCACCGGAAGCTGACAACAACATACTCAATTTCTCATTTTGGTCCATTATGGGTGGTGGCAGCAGTCGCTTTACTCCCATCCCCCTACGGCAAAGTTCTTTACCGCAGGTGGTTAGATTGAAAGCTATTATCCATATCTTCAACTCGTATCAATCCCTGGGTGGGAAAGTGCACCTGAACACTTCACTGGCCATCCAAAGTCTGAGTTACCTATACAGTTATGGGTATGGGCTCATTTTTCAGTCTTTCTGTACAGTTCCCTACGGCAAAGTTTTTTCCCACACCTAGTGGGATTAAAAGCTTGTCCCAGACATTTTGGTCCATTATGGGTGGTGGCAGCAGTCGCTTTACTCCCATCCCCTACGGCAAAGTTCTTTACCGCAGGTGGTTAGATTGAAAGCTATTATCCATATCTTCAACTCGTATCAATCCCTGGGTGGGAAAGTGCACCTGAAGACTTCACTGGCCATCCAAAGTCTGAGGTACCTATACAGTTATGGGTATGGGCTCATTTTTCAGTCTTTCTGTACAGTTCCCTACGGCAAAGTTTTTTCCCACACCTAGTGGGATTAAAAGCTTGTCCCAGACCCTTTTATTCATGAAAATCCCCAGGTGGGAAAGTGCACCGGAAGCTGACAACAACATACTCAATTTCTCATTTTGGTCCATTATGGGTGGTGGCAGCAGTCGCTTTACTCCCATCCCCCTACGGCAAAGTTCTTTACCGCAGGTGGTTAGATTGAAAGCTATTATCCATATCTTCAACTCGTATCAATCCCTGGGTGGGAAAGTGCACCTGAAGACTTCACTGGCCATCCAAAGTCTGAGGTACCTATACAGTTATGGGTATGGGCTCATTTTTCAGTCTTTCTGTACAGTTCCCTACGGCAAAGTTTTTTCCCACACCTAGTGGGATTAAAAGCTTGTCCCAGACCCTTTTATTCATGAAAATCCCCAGGTGGGAAAGTGCACCGGAAGCTGACAACAACATACTCAATTTCTCATTTTGGTCCATTATGGGTGGTGGCAGCAGTCGCTTTACTCCCATCCCCCTACGGCAAAGTTCTTTACCGCAGGTGGTTAGATTGAAAGCTATTATCCATATCTTCAACTCGTATCAATCCCTGGGTGGGAAAGTGCACCTGAAGACTTCACTGGCCATCCAAAGTCTGAGGTACCTATACAGTTATGGGTATGGGCTCATTTTTCAGTCTTTCTGTACAGTTCCCTACGGCAAAGTTTTTTCCCACACCTAGTGGGATTAAAAGCTTGTCCCAGACCCTTTTATTCATGAAAATCCCCAGGTGGGAAAGTGCACCGGAAGCTGACAACAACATACTCAATTTCTCATTTTGGTCCATTATGGGTGGTGGCAGCAGTCGCTTTACTCCCATCCCCCTACGGCAAAGTTCTTTACCGCAGGTGGTTAGATTGAAAGCTATTATCCATATCTTCAACTCGTATCAATCCCTGGGTGGGAAAGTGCACCTGAACACTTCACTGGCCATCCAAAGTCTGAGTTACCTATACAGTTATGGGTATGGGCTCATTTTTCAGTCTTTCTGTACAGTTCCCTACGGCAAAGTTTTTTCCCACACCTAGTGGGATTAAAAGCTTGTCCCAGACCCTTTTATTCATGAAAATCCCCAGGTGGGAAAGTGCACCGGAAGCTGACAACAACATACTCAATTTCTCATTTTGGTCCATTATGGGTGGTGGCAGCAGTCGCTTTACTCCCATCCCCTACGGCAAAGTTCTTTACCGCAGGTGGTTAGATTGAAAGCTATTATCCATATCTTCAACTCGTATCAATCCCTGGGTGGGAAAGTGCACCTGAAGACTTCACTGGCCATCCAAAGTCTGAGGTACCTATACAGTTATGGGTATGGGCTCATTTTTCAGTCTTTCTGTACAGTTCCCTACGGCAAAGTTTTTTCCCACACCTAGTGGGATTAAAAGCTTGTCCCAGACCCTTTTATTCATGAAAATCCCCAGGTGGGAAAGTGCACCGGAAGCTGACAACAACATACTCAATTTCTCATTTTGGTCCATTATGGGTGGTGGCAGCAGTCGCTTTACTCCCATCCCCCTACGGCAAAGTTCTTTACCGCAGGTGGTTAGATTGAAAGCTATTATCCATATCTTCAACTCGTATCAATCCCTGGGTGGGAAAGTGCACCTGAAGACTTCACTGGCCATCCAAAGTCTGAGGTACCTATACAGTTATGGGTATGGGCTCATTTTTCAGTCTTTCTGTACAGTTCCCTACGGCAAAGTTTTTTCCCACACCTAGTGGGATTAAAAGCTTGTCCCAGACCCTTTTATTCATGAAAATCCCCAGGTGGGAAAGTGCACCGGAAGCTGACAACAACATACTCAATTTCTCATTTTGGTCCATTATGGGTGGTGGCAGCAGTCGCTTTACTCCCATCCCCCTACGGCAAAGTTCTTTACCGCAGGTGGTTAGATTGAAAGCTATTATCCATATCTTCAACTCGTATCAATCCCTGGGTGGGAAAGTGCACCTGAAGACTTCACTGGCCATCCAAAGTCTGAGGTACCTATACAGTTATGGGTATGGGCTCATTTTTCAGTCTTTCTGTACAGTTCCCTACGGCAAAGTTTTTTCCCACACCTAGTGGGATTAAAAGCTTGTCCCAGACCCTTTTATTCATGAAAATCCCCAGGTGGGAAAGTGCACCGGAAGCTGACAACAACATACTCAATTTCTCATTTTGGTCCATTATGGGTGGTGGCAGCAGTCGCTTTACTCCCATCCCCCTACGGCAAAGTTCTTTACCGCAGGTGGTTAGATTGAAAGCTATTATCCATATCTTCAACTCGTATCAATCCCTGGGTGGGAAAGTGCACCTGAAGACTTCACTGGCCATCCAAAGTCTGAGGTACCTATACAGTTATGGGTATGGGCTCATTTTTCAGTCTTTCTGTACAGTTCCCTACGGCAAAGTTTTTTCCCACACCTAGTGGGATTAAAAGCTTGTCCCAGACCCTTTTATTCATGAAAATCCCCAGGTGGGAAAGTGCACCGGAAGCTGACAACAACATACTCAATTTCTCATTTTGGTCCATTATGGGTGGTGGCAGCAGTCGCTTTACTCCCATCCCCCTACGGCAAAGTTCTTTACCGCAGGTGGTTAGATTGAAAGCTATTATCCATATCTTCAACTCGTATCAATCCCTGGGTGGGAAAGTGCACCTGAAGACTTCACTGGCCATCCAAAGTCTGAGGTACCTATACAGTTATGGGTATGGGCTCATTTTTCAGTCTTTCTGTACAGTTCCCTACGGCAAAGTTTTTTCCCACACCTAGTGGGATTAAAAGCTTGTCCCAGACCCTTTTATTCATGAAAATCCCCAGGTGGGAAAGTGCACCGGAAGCTGACAACAACATACTCAATTTCTCATTTTGGTCCATTATGGGTGGTGGCAGCAGTCGCTTTACTCCCATCCCCCTACGGCAAAGTTCTTTACCGCAGGTGGTTAGATTGAAAGCTATTATCCATATCTTCAACTCGTATCAATCCCTGGGTGGGAAAGTGCACCTGAAGACTTCACTGGCCATCCAAAGTCTGAGGTACCTATACAGTTATGGGTATGGGCTCATTTTTCAGTCTTTCTGTACAGTTCCCTACGGCAAAGTTTTTTCCCACACCTAGTGGGATTAAAAGCTTGTCCCAGACCCTTTTATTCATGAAAATCCCCAGGTGGGAAAGTGCACCGGAAGCTGACAACAACATACTCAATTTCTCATTTTGGTCCATTATGGGTGGTGGCAGCAGTCGCTTTACTCCCATCCCCCTACGGCAAAGTTCTTTACCGCAGGTGGTTAGATTGAAAGCTATTATCCATATCTTCAACTCGTATCAATCCCTGGGTGGGAAAGTGCACCTGAAGACTTCACTGGCCATCCAAAGTCTGAGGTACCTATACAGTTATGGGTATGGGCTCATTTTTCAGTCTTTCTGTACAGTTCCCTACGGCAAAGTTTTTTCCCACACCTAGTGGGATTAAAAGCTTGTCCCAGACCCTTTTATTCATGAAAATCCCCAGGTGGGAAAGTGCACCGGAAGCTGACAACAACATACTCAATTTCTCATTTTGGTCCATTATGGGTGGTGGCAGCAGTCGCTTTACTCCCATCCCCCTACGGCAAAGTTCTTTACCGCAGGTGGTTAGATTGAAAGCTATTATCCATATCTTCAACTCGTATCAATCCCTGGGTGGGAAAGTGCACCTGAAGACTTCACTGGCCATCCAAAGTCTGAGGTACCTATACAGTTATGGGTATGGGCTCATTTTTCAGTCTTTCTGTACAGTTCCCTACGGCAAAGTTTTTTCCCACACCTAGTGGGATTAAAAGCTTGTCCCAGACCCTTTTATTCATGAAAATCCCCAGGTGGGAAAGTGCACCGGAAGCTGACAACAACATACTCAATTTCTCATTTTGGTCCATTATGGGTGGTGGCAGCAGTCGCTTTACTCCCATCCCCCTACGGCAAAGTTCTTTACCGCAGGTGGTTAGATTGAAAGCTATTATCCATATCTTCAACTCGTATCAATCCCTGGGTGGGAAAGTGCACCTGAAGACTTCACTGGCCATCCAAAGTCTGAGGTACCTATACAGTTATGGGTATGGGCTCATTTTTCAGTCTTTCTGTACAGTTCCCTACGGCAAAGTTTTTTCCCACACCTAGTGGGATTAAAAGCTTGTCCCAGACCCTTTTATTCATGAAAATCCCCAGGTGGGAAAGTGCACCGGAAGCTGACAACAACATACTCAATTTCTCATTTTGGTCCATTATGGGTGGTGGCAGCAGTCGCTTTACTCCCATCCCCCTACGGCAAAGTTCTTTACCGCAGGTGGTTAGATTGAAAGCTATTATCCATATCTTCAACTCGTATCAATCCCTGGGTGGGAAAGTGCACCTGAAGACTTCACTGGCCATCCAAAGTCTGAGGTACCTATACAGTTATGGGTATGGGCTCATTTTTCAGTCTTTCTGTACAGTTCCCTACGGCAAAGTTTTTTCCCACACCTAGTGGGATTAAAAGCTTGTCCCAGACCCTTTTATTCATGAAAATCCCCAGGTGGGAAAGTGCACCGGAAGCTGACAACAACATACTCAATTTCTCATTTTGGTCCATTATGGGTGGTGGCAGCAGTCGCTTTACTCCCATCCCCCTACGGCAAAGTTCTTTACCGCAGGTGGTTAGATTGAAAGCTATTATCCATATCTTCAACTCGTATCAATCCCTGGGTGGGAAAGTGCACCTGAAGACTTCACTGGCCATCCAAAGTCTGAGGTACCTATACAGTTATGGGTATGGGCTCATTTTTCAGTCTTTCTGTACAGTTCCCTACGGCAAAGTTTTTTCCCACACCTAGTGGGATTAAAAGCTTGTCCCAGACCCTTTTATTCATGAAAATCCCCAGGTGGGAAAGTGCACCGGAAGCTGACAACAACATACTCAATTTCTCATTTTGGTCCATTATGGGTGGTGGCAGCAGTCGCTTTACTCCCATCCCCCTACGGCAAAGTTCTTTACCGCAGGTGGTTAGATTGAAAGCTATTATCCATATCTTCAACTCGTATCAATCCCTGGGTGGGAAAGTGCACCTGAAGACTTCACTGGCCATCCAAAGTCTGAGGTACCTATACAGTTATGGGTATGGGCTCATTTTTCAGTCTTTCTGTACAGTTCCCTACGGCAAAGTTTTTTCCCACACCTAGTGGGATTAAAAGCTTGTCCCAGACCCTTTTATTCATGAAAATCCCCAGGTGGGAAAGTGCACCGGAAGCTGACAACAACATACTCAATTTCTCATTTTGGTCCATTATGGGTGGTGGCAGCAGTCGCTTTACTCCCATCCCCCTACGGCAAAGTTCTTTACCGCAGGTGGTTAGATTGAAAGCTATTATCCATATCTTCAACTCGTATCAATCCCTGGGTGGGAAAGTGCACCTGAAGACTTCACTGGCCATCCAAAGTCTGAGGTACCTATACAGTTATGGGTATGGGCTCATTTTTCAGTCTTTCTGTACAGTTCCCTACGGCAAAGTTTTTTCCCACACCTAGTGGGATTAAAAGCTTGTCCCAGACCCTTTTATTCATGAAAATCCCCAGGTGGGAAAGTGCACCGGAAGCTGACAACAACATACTCAATTTCTCATTTTGGTCCATTATGGGTGGTGGCAGCAGTCGCTTTACTCCCATCCCCCTACGGCAAAGTTCTTTACCGCAGGTGGTTAGATTGAAAGCTATTATCCATATCTTCAACTCGTATCAATCCCTGGGTGGGAAAGTGCACCTGAAGACTTCACTGGCCATCCAAAGTCTGAGGTACCTATACAGTTATGGGTATGGGCTCATTTTTCAGTCTTTCTGTACAGTTCCCTACGGCAAAGTTTTTTCCCACACCTAGTGGGATTAAAAGCTTGTCCCAGACCCTTTTATTCATGAAAATCCCCAGGTGGGAAAGTGCACCGGAAGCTGACAACAACATACTCAATTTCTCATTTTGGTCCATTATGGGTGGTGGCAGCAGTCGCTTTACTCCCATCCCCCTACGGCAAAGTTCTTTACCGCAGGTGGTTAGATTGAAAGCTATTATCCATATCTTCAACTCGTATCAATCCCTGGGTGGGAAAGTGCACCTGAAGACTTCACTGGCCATCCAAAGTCTGAGGTACCTATACAGTTATGGGTATGGGCTCATTTTTCAGTCTTTCTGTACAGTTCCCTACGGCAAAGTTTTTTCCCACACCTAGTGGGATTAAAAGCTTGTCGCAGACCCTTTTATTCATGAAAATCCCCAGGTGGGAAAGTGCACCGGAAGCTGACAACAACATACTCAATTTCTCATTTTGGTCCATTATGGGTGGTGGCAGCAGTCGCTTTACTCCCATCCCCCTACGGCAAAGTTCTTTACCGCAGGTGGTTAGATTGAAAGCTATTATCCATATCTTCAACTCGTATCAATCCCTGGGTGGGAAAGTGCACCTGAAGACTTCACTGGCCATCCAAAGTCTGAGGTACCTATACAGTTATGGGTATGGGCTCATTTTTCAGTCTTTCTGTACAGTTCCCTACGGCAAAGTTTTTTCCCACACCTAGTGGGATTAAAAGCTTGTCCCAGACCCTTTTATTCATGAAAATCCCCAGGTGGGAAAGTGCACCGGAAGCTGACAACAACATACTCAATTTCTCATTTTGGTCCATTATGGGTGGTGGCAGCAGTCGCTTTACTCCCATCCCCCTACGGCAAAGTTCTTTACCGCAGGTGGTTAGATTGAAAGCTATTATCCATATCTTCAACTCGTATCAATCCCTGGGTGGGAAAGTGCACCTGAAGACTTCACTGGCCATCCAAAGTCTGAGGTACCTATACAGTTATGGGTATGGGCTCATTTTTCAGTCTTTCTGTACAGTTCCCTACGGCAAAGTTTTTTCCCACACCTAGTGGGATTAAAAGCTTGTCCCAGACCCTTTTATTCATGAAAATCCCCAGGTGGGAAAGTGCACCGGAAGCTGACAACAACATACTCAATTTCTCATTTTGGTCCATTATGGGTGGTGGCAGCAGTCGCTTTACTCCCATCCCCCTACGGCAAAGTTCTTTACCGCAGGTGGTTAGATTGAAAGCTATTATCCATATCTTCAACTCGTATCAATCCCTGGGTGGGAAAGTGCACCTGAAGACTTCACTGGCCATCCAAAGTCTGAGGTACCTATACAGTTATGGGTATGGGCTCATTTTTCAGTCTTTCTGTACAGTTCCCTACGGCAAAGTTTTTTCCCACACCTAGTGGGATTAAAAGCTTGTCCCAGACCCTTTTATTCATGAAAATCCCCAGGTGGGAAAGTGCACCGGAAGCTGACAACAACATACTCAATTTCTCATTTTGGTCCATTATGGGTGGTGGCAGCAGTCGCTTTACTCCCATCCCCCTACGGCAAAGTTCTTTACCGCAGGTGGTTAGATTGAAAGCTATTATCCATATCTTCAACTCGTATCAATCCCTGGGTGGGAAAGTGCACCTGAAGACTTCACTGGCCATCCAAAGTCTGAGGTACCTATACAGTTATGGGTATGGGCTCATTTTTCAGTCTTTCTGTACAGTTCCCTACGGCAAAGTTTTTTCCCACACCTAGTGGGATTAAAAGCTTGTCCCAGACCCTTTTATTCATGAAAATCCCCAGGTGGGAAAGTGCACCGGAAGCTGACAACAACATACTCAATTTCTCATTTTGGTCCATTATGGGTGGTGGCAGCAGTCGCTTTACTCCCATCCCCCTACGGCAAAGTTCTTTACCGCAGGTGGTTAGATTGAAAGCTATTATCCATATCTTCAACTCGTATCAATCCCTGGGTGGGAAAGTGCACCTGAAGACTTCACTGGCCATCCAAAGTCTGAGGTACCTATACAGTTATGGGTATGGGCTCATTTTTCAGTCTTTCTGTACAGTTCCCTACGGCAAAGTTTTTTCCCACACCTAGTGGGATTAAAAGCTTGTCCCAGACCCTTTTATTCATGAAAATCCCCAGGTGGGAAAGTGCACCGGAAGCTGACAACAACATACTCAATTTCTCATTTTGGTCCATTATGGGTGGTGGCAGCAGTCGCTTTACTCCCATCCCCCTACGGCAAAGTTCTTTACCGCAGGTGGTTAGATTGAAAGCTATTATCCATATCTTCAACTCGTATCAATCCCTGGGTGGGAAAGTGCACCTGAAGACTTCACTGGCCATCCAAAGTCTGAGGTACCTATACAGTTATGGGTATGGGCTCATTTTTCAGTCTTTCTGTACAGTTCCCTACGGCAAAGTTTTTTCCCACACCTAGTGGGATTAAAAGCTTGTCCCAGACCCTTTTATTCATGAAAATCCCCAGGTGGGAAAGTGCACCGGAAGCTGACAACAACATACTCAATTTCTCATTTTGGTCCATTATGGGTGGTGGCAGCAGTCGCTTTACTCCCATCCCCCTACGGCAAAGTTCTTTACCGCAGGTGGTTAGATTGAAAGCTATTATCCATATCTTCAACTCGTATCAATCCCTGGGTGGGAAAGTGCACCTGAAGACTTCACTGGCCATCCAAAGTCTGAGGTACCTATACAGTTATGGGTATGGGCTCATTTTTCAGTCTTTCTGTACAGTTCCCTACGGCAAAGTTTTTTCCCACACCTAGTGGGATTAAAAGCTTGTCCCAGACCCTTTTATTCATGAAAATCCCCAGGTGGGAAAGTGCACCGGAAGCTGACAACAACATACTCAATTTCTCATTTTGGTCCATTATGGGTGGTGGCAGCAGTCGCTTTACTCCCATCCCCCTACGGCAAAGTTCTTTACCGCAGGTGGTTAGATTGAAAGCTATTATCCATATCTTCAACTCGTATCAATCCCTGGGTGGGAAAGTGCACCTGAAGACTTCACTGGCCATCCAAAGTCTGAGGTACCTATACAGTTATGGGTATGGGCTCATTTTTCAGTCTTTCTGTACAGTTCCCTACGGCAAAGTTTTTTCCCACACCTAGTGGGATTAAAAGCTTGTCCCAGACCCTTTTATTCATGAAAATCCCCAGGTGGGAAAGTGCACCGGAAGCTGACAACAACATACTCAATTTCTCATTTTGGTCCATTATGGGTGGTGGCAGCAGTCGCTTTACTCCCATCCCCCTACGGCAAAGTTCTTTACCGCAGGTGGTTAGATTGAAAGCTATTATCCATATCTTCAACTCGTATCAATCCCTGGGTGGGAAAGTGCACCTGAAGACTTCACTGGCCATCCAAAGTCTGAGGTACCTATACAGTTATGGGTATGGGCTCATTTTTCAGTCTTTCTGTACAGTTCCCTACGGCAAAGTTTTTTCCCACACCTAGTGGGATTAAAAGCTTGTCCCAGACCCTTTTATTCATGAAAATCCCCAGGTGGGAAAGTGCACCGGAAGCTGACAACAACATACTCAATTTCTCATTTTGGTCCATTATGGGTGGTGGCAGCAGTCGCTTTACTCCCATCCCCCTACGGCAAAGTTCTTTACCGCAGGTGGTTAGATTGAAAGCTATTATCCATATCTTCAACTCGTATCAATCCCTGGGTGGGAAAGTGCACCTGAAGACTTCACTGGCCATCCAAAGTCTGAGGTACCTATACAGTTATGGGTATGGGCTCATTTTTCAGTCTTTCTGTACAGTTCCCTACGGCAAAGTTTTTTCCCACACCTAGTGGGATTAAAAGCTTGTCCCAGACCCTTTTATTCATGAAAATCCCCAGGTGGGAAAGTGCACCGGAAGCTGACAACAACATACTCAATTTCTCATTTTGGTCCATTATGGGTGGTGGCAGCAGTCGCTTTACTCCCATCCCCCTACGGCAAAGTTCTTTACCGCAGGTGGTTAGATTGAAAGCTATTATCCATATCTTCAACTCGTATCAATCCCTGGGTGGGAAAGTGCACCTGAAGACTTCACTGGCCATCCAAAGTCTGAGGTACCTATACAGTTATGGGTATGGGCTCATTTTTCAGTCTTTCTGTACAGTTCCCTACGGCAAAGTTTTTTCCCACACCTAGTGGGATTAAAAGCTTGTCCCAGACCCTTTTATTCATGAAAATCCCCAGGTGGGAAAGTGCACCGGAAGCTGACAACAACATACTCAATTTCTCATTTTGGTCCATTATGGGTGGTGGCAGCAGTCGCTTTACTCCCATCCCCCTACGGCAAAGTTCTTTACCGCAGGTGGTTAGATTGAAAGCTATTATCCATATCTTCAACTCGTATCAATCCCTGGGTGGGAAAGTGCACCTGAAGACTTCACTGGCCATCCAAAGTCTGAGGTACCTATACAGTTATGGGTATGGGCTCATTTTTCAGTCTTTCTGTACAGTTCCCTACGGCAAAGTTTTTTCCCACACGTGGTGATGTTGGTTTTTTTTCCGTGTCCAACGTACATTCTTTCGGAAGGCCTCGCAAGCTTCATACGGTAAAGTTCGCCACCGGACATGGCTCAACTGGAAGGTAATAAATCAGAGCAGGGCCCACTGAAATGATGTTTTGGGGGTTAAAACCTTCTGGGAATTGAATCCCACCTACACTTTCTCAATAGCACCCAAATATTAAAAAAAAATTCCTTGGCTCTAACTCCAAATACGGACAATTTTATGTTAAGGGGGTCCTGAAATCTTTCGAAAGCTTCCGATGTGCTATCTTTTAACCTTTTCTAATTAACCGGACCAAATCACTACTTTACTTTAAAATTCATGACCCAATTTTTTTTTTTACAGTGTGCTTTAATCCCCCTTACTTCCTATTTGAGGCATAAAACATGAAGAAATACATTTGGAAGGGGTATAAAAAAAAATGACAAATAACACACTGTCCACACTAAGGACTATATTCGTGGACAACGAAAAATCAAAGGACGATAACTGTGTACTCGGACCATTTGAGGATGCCGATTGTATAGAAAGCCAGTATATAATAATTCTTTCGAACATAAGATATTTCTTATTGCGTTTATTTGAAAGCTTATACATTTTACACAGGAACGAGTTTAAGTCAACTCACATTAAATAGTTATTCTATGCTACGCATACAACAGTAAAGACCGTAAGGCAGCAACCATTTGTTTTTCTTGGGGGGGGGGGGGGGGATTTTTTTTCTGGATAAATTTTTTTGGGCGAGAAGTCGAAAACAATTTTTTTTTTCTCAGGAACAGAAACAAATTATTTTTTTCTCCCAAAACTGGAAACAAACTTTTTTTCCCAAAAAAATCCATAGCCCCTCCCCCCCGGAAAATCAAATTGTTGCTGCCTAATGTTATCTGATGTGTAGGTTTGTTCGTTCGTTCGTTTTTCCGTGTATCCATTGATATAGATTGAATCTAAGACGACATTGTAGTCAGATCAAGTTGAGACTAGGTACACATGTTTATTAAAATATGTTCTTTTTAAAATTATTTACGGTTCTCTGAACATGGAAAATAATTATGCGAGCAAATCATCGTAGACAAACACTGTTGTTTTCGTTTACTTTTTATTCTCATTTCGTATCCGTAAATTACTCGTATATAACGATTATGTGATTGGGGGATATACGATCCGTTTTTAATAGTTTATTTGCAATCCATGATTTTTGTTTCCCATCTCGGTTAAGAGTTTGGAAAACCGAGAAAACGTAAAGAAGACCTCAAAATATAGCATATGTCCTTCTCTATAGAGTAAAATACGTAGAGGAGCGCACTTTCCATTCTATAAATACATATATAATAACATAAAGTATGTGTTTATGTAGGGGAATAAAAATAGTTCGCTAAAAAAGATTGTTCCTTTGCTTTTTGTGTATTTTT
The DNA here is from genome assembly GCF_965363235.1 of Mytilus galloprovincialis. NCBI lineage: Eukaryota > Metazoa > Mollusca > Bivalvia > Mytilida > Mytilidae > Mytilus > Mytilus galloprovincialis. Next base: position 30,725,913 of record NC_134849.1, on the reverse strand, counting down.
CGCTGTGCATTTGCTGATTAAAGATACCCTATCTCCTTTGTTTTTCTAAAGAATTACGATATTTTGACTTTTTACGATTTTCTGGGACGTTCTCCCTTTACTAATTTATATTGATGCAGACATTTAGCAAGCAAACTAGTCAGTACATTAGACTACAGACGACATTGATGTTGTAGTGTCCCTTCTGACTTGATATGATGGATATCTCTAGTTATTTAAAGGTAAAAAACAATATAAACCGTATCGGTAGCCATATTCTATTTTTAACAGAACGTTGTTTCATTATGTCGTTTTGTGGTTTTCTCATATACCACATTATGATTCTTTGACAAGTTGATTCTCATTGTGTTCTTTAGTGGTCGCTAGAATTGGTCGCTAGCTTGATTGGTCGCTAGGATTGGTCGCTAGCTTGAGTCTGGTTGTCCAGAATGCGTGATTGAAAATCACAAAGGTGGCTTCTGTAGGAATGTTATGTCTATCGACCAGGTATCTAACGGAATAAAAACGTCACATATTTTTGTTGAATTGAATAAACAAATTGATCACATTATTAAATCGTTGAATGGACTTAGAAATGAATTGGCTTCTAACATAGAAAATATTGAACTTAATACAAAGAAAATAAAAGAAGAAATTGCGAACACAAAAGAAGTCCTGATTCGGTACATTGAGTCGCTCGAAAAGGATTCACTAGAAGAGCTTGTACAGAAAAAACAAGCATATTTAAAACAAACAAAACGAAGAATAAACGAAACAGATGACATTCTTCAATTATCCCAAGAACACGCAGACGCAATGGACTTCGTCAGGAAAACCGGATCTGAATTGCAAGCGTTTTTATTAATTCACAGTTCTAAAGAAAGTTTAACCCAAATAGAAAACAGAGTAGCTAAACTAGACGGTAACTCTCTGCAGTTGCAGATTTCTTTCATTAGAAGTTCATTTGAAGACACTGCTCGAGAAATAGGAAAGCTAGATTTCATAGAAACGAAACGGACAAAGCCATTTGCGTCGTCGGTTTTGCGCCATTCGCAGTCTTTTGTCGGAAGGAAAAGTTCAGATTGCTCGTTCGTTTTTCTGAAAGAATTGGACCTTTCACCGTTAAGTTCGTCCAACCGTTACACTATTACAAGCATGGCCATATCTGGCGAAAACGAACTTATGTTATGCGACATTAAGAAATCCAGAATAATATTATTTGATACGGCAGATATCTATCGTAGTTATATCAAATTGACGGACAAACCCTGGGATATAGCATCGCTTGGACATAGCAGTGCAGTTGTTTCGTCACGTGACGTAGACAGCATACATTTCATAGACCTTAAAAACATGTCATTCATCAAAAGCGTTAAAGTTCAAGATAGTTCAAAAGGAGCTATTGCTACTACTGACGAAAGCATTTTGGTTGGAGCCGCAGGTAAAATACACGTGCTTGATCACGAGGGATCAGAAATGAAAATAATCACTGTGCCAGCTGAAGGCACAGTCAGTTACATTTGCACTCCTTCCGTCGACAGCATTTGTTTTTGTGATGGATCAGATGAGACAAAATGCGTAACACTTGACGGGGAACCAGTTTTTAAATACCAGTCCCCTGAGCTCGTGAAGGCAAAAAAAGTTACAGCTGACAAAAGTGGACACATATACATTGTTGGAGAAGACTCTCACAACATTCACCATCTGTCACGTGATGGGAAGTTCATCGATATTGTCCTATCGGACGATGATCAGTTATACTGCCCAATAGCGATTACATTCAGCAAAGACTACAGTAAATTCTATGTGGCATGTAAATTTTACGATATACGTGTTTTCAATGTAAAGAAACGTTGACTTATGATTGCCGCAGAGCGCATCACTGGTTTCATGCATGGAAATTTTATTAGATAACGTGCTTATGTAGGTGCCTGTCCCAAGTCAGGAGCCTGTAATTCAGTGGTTGTCGCTTGTTTATGTGTTGCATATTTGTTTTTCGTTAAAAAAAATTTAAAAATAAATAAGGCTGTTAGTTTTCTCGTTTGAATTGTCTTACATTGTCATTTCGGCCTTTTATAGCTGACTATGCGGTATGAGCTTTGCTCATTGTTGAAGGTCGTTTGGTGACCTATTTGTTAATTTCTGTGTCATTTTGGTCTCTTGTTGAGGGTTGTCTCATTTGCAATCATACCACATCTTCTGTTTTATAATTAATACATTGTTTGGGTGATGGTGTCAAAGCTCTTTGCGGTGACTTTCATATTCAAATGTTAAATAAAAGCTTTAATATCAAAGATAACAGGGTTATCATTAATTATCATCAATAAAGACTGACACACGTCTATCGACATCGCACTTATTAGTGAAGCTCGATTCGTTAAAGTTTAAAACCAAAATCTGTTCCGGTTTCTCGATCCAGGACCCGGGGGATAACGTCGTAGAGGTCGTAAATAAACAATTATACCTCATGTTTCTCATGATTTAAGATGATGTCGCCCAGTAAATTGTTCGCATCGCTACGCTTGGCAGTTCATATACATGTACTGTATAAAATTGTATGCCCTTTTCTCCCAAATTAAGCAGCTTTTTATAAACGATGTGTCAAATCTGACTGAAGCCCTATGAACTTTATTAAGGGTTGGACAATCTTCAGTGATGAACCGAATGATTTTAACAAACAGTCAATTTGATTTCGGAAACAGGCCACATTGATAGTTGAAGTAGTTCATGTCACCAGAGTATAATAGTATTATATAAGGAATTCATCAGATCATGACTTAATGATGTTGAATAAAAGAAAACAACACGTTATAAATTCAATTCGTTCGAAGCATTTTTCTGTATTCTTCGGGAACTCCCAAAGCCGAATATTTGAAAGGCTTAGGCAACATTGTATAAGAACCGAAAGAGTTGAACAGCTATATGACTAATAAGGACCCCGAAATAAAAAGAAAATCTATCTTGTGTCAATTTTGTCTGAATAAGTTTACTGTATTAAATATAAAGTTATGTTCTTATGTTAAAACAAAACGTCCATCAAGTCGTCCATCCAACCGCCTAGTAACTGTTTTAGTTATGTAAAACTCACGCATTCACATATATTTCAAAAGTCATGTATAACTCATTATATTAAGAAATCAGTCTTTTCATCGATGAGGTTTCCGAAAGTGAGAAAACCTATCTCCTCGTTTATTTTCAGTTTATCTTAACGATATCCAAGATTATTTCTTGAGTCTGAGATAGAATATTATTGACTGGTTTGACATCTAAAAGTTCAAATATGGAAAATGATCGAACAGCTTACTGAAAGATACACGTGACCCTCCATGACATATCAAGTCTTATGGAGGTAGAACGCCATTGTGAGAAAACCCGTTAACAATATGTGACTATACACTTCCAAGCTTTTAAAGGTACATTATTCCAAATTTCGTTTTGGTATATTTTATCTGGAACTTTCTTAAACAGATATCTTTGTCGTGTTGAAATTACTTTTTTGAAACGAGTTATTTAGAATACCAGCATGACAATGAGGCTGTTCAATGACAACTTTTATAATCGAGGGCATCAATTTATTAAATACAAAATAAATGTATTTTTATGGCGCTTGGTAACCTTCAACGGTCTACTAAAATAACGCGGTAGAGGTGCAATTTGTTAGCTGTCATGACAAAAAAACCACGAATCAATGAATTCGCCTCTTGATATAACTAATATAGGACAATGGTGTTTATTAAAGATTACACCATTCCGCGCCCTTTTGTTTTCCACATAATCATTATTCCCAAAAATTAACAAACTCCGATACCGAAACAAATAGCACATTTTACCTTATCTGTACGTTATAGTCTCTGTCAGAAGAACCGCCAAGCAATTGAGACAACTCTCCACCCGAGTCACAATGTGTAACAGTAAACCATTATAATACTAGAACAAAGTATGGTCTTCGACATAGAGCATTGGCCGAAAAAATAATACTAGTGCAAAACCATTCAAACCGGAAACGCAACGATCTAATCTATATAAAAAAGGAGGAAACACATCAACAAACGAAAACTACTGAATAGTTATCAAAGGTACCAGGATTATAATTTAGTACGCGCGTTTCGTCTACATAAAACTCATCAGTGACGCTCATATCAAAATATGTATAAAACCAAACAAGTACAAAGTTGAAGAGCATTGGGGATCCAAAATTCAAAAAAGTTTTGCAAATACGGATAAGGTAAATCTATGCCTGGGATAAGAAAATCCTTAGTATTTTTGAAATATTCATAGTTTTGTAAACAGGAAATTTATAAATGACCACATTATATCAGATTCCTCACTCAGAACAATTGAAAACATATATGTATACATGGCTCACAACTATCTGAATTTCGTCCTTAAACAGGGATAAGCAGAGAAAATTGTTCGTTGGCTTTATGACAACAAGAATACTAAAAATCCGGACTGAAAATTTGGCGTAGTACTTTCATTATGTCGAAGATCCGCGATGTCGCGGGTGTGTTCTAACTTAAATAACAGTTTAAAAAAGTTTAAAAAAAATTACTACAATTATACAATTTCATAGTTCTTATCTCAATAAGAAAAAAAAATGTAATTTAAAAAAGATCAAAGTAAGCTTGTATAATTCCTATTTTTTAATTAGATTTATCATGAATGTATCCAATGTCTCATACAAAATATAGTAACAGTTTATAGTTGTTCTATATACTTATTGAAGTTATTGTGACTAGATCTATGTTTCCCCTAAATTCTTTGTAAATACTAGTTGTTTCGAGTATATTATTTATCATTTATCATGTATGTTTATATATTTATATAACACAGAAAAGCATGAAAATAAGTTAATTTAAACTTATAAATAAAATATTCAGGTCTTTGGGGAAAAGGGGGCAAAACATCTGTCCTGTCCGTAAGTAACTTTGATAGATATAGTCGACGTCACTGCCGTCCCAATGTTATCTAATCTATATAACTTCGTGTTTCCGCACTGAAAGTCACAGCTTTGACGATCACATGCGTGGCTTATTTGATCTTATTTACAATCTAAAAGAAATAAATGTTCAGTAAAACGTTACATTGCATATATTGGTGCACAGAAAAAATAAACTGATTTTTTTTTTAATTATTGTTACAATGTAATTGAGAATGGAAATGGGGAATGTGCCAAAGAGACAACAACCCGACCATAGAAAAAAAAAAAAAAAAAAAAAAAAATAGGCCGATTTTGTTTTAGTCCGAGTTATCCAGCAGCGAATCCAGTAATGATTGCTGTACACCCCTATTATCTTTGAAATAGAATAGTCCTTACCTGTAAGGTAAATTTCAAAATGGCGAAATCAAGAGGTGACTGGCTCCTCGTAGCAGGGCTAGTATTTTCGGGATTTGCCCTTCTTTTTCTTGTAATTGGTTTCGCGACACCACATTGGTTGGAACTAGACACAAAGTTTATAACAAACAGTGGGTTTGAAAAGCTTGGATTGTGGGAAGCGTGCTTTAACAACTGGGCATATTACAGAGACTATACTGGCAAAACTTACAATGGATGTTGGTGGATATTTTCGTACGAATATCGTCCAATATGGAGTTATATCAACCCTCGTAAGTCTTGTTTATATTTGAATAAAACTGTCAAAAAAGAAATAAGAAATAATGTCGTTTTGATGACTTTAAAATACCTGAAGTTACCTGTGGGAGAAATCATTGTTATTGTTTACTTCCGGTATTTTGAAAAGAAAGGATGATTCTTACTTTGTCATATTATAGTGTTGATTTGTTACATGAACGACATTTTCAACTAGATTCATACTTGCATTAATCTGTTGTCCCTGTTTACTTCCATTTAAATGATTTTAAAATAATAAATGGATTTTGTTTTTTTGGGGAAAAGGGGGGGGGGTAGGAATCTGGGTCCGTTCGCGCCCATTTATGTTCGCCCCCTTTCATTTTGACACCCGACCCAATCGCGCCCAATTTTTATTTTATTTGTTTATTAACTTGGTAATCAAGTTTTGGCAAGTGTATACATGTACCTATAACATTGTATATGTATATTTGTTGTCATTGTCCTAAATTAAAGTGTGACAATGTGTTTTTTTTGTGTTGAATTAATCTTAATCTTGTTTTGGTTTAATGTATTGCTAACTTTTATTTTATTGTTTCAAAATAAAGTGACTCAGACTCTGACAACGTATTTGTTTTGTGTTGAATAAATTTTAATCATGCTTTGGTTTAAGTGTTCATGTACATTGTATATTGCTATGATTTTTTGTTTCATTGTTTCAGATCAAAGGGGCCAAGCTGTTAAAATCTTTTGTGTTTTTCATTTAAAATCTTCAATGTTTTATTCAACTGGAATTTTATTTAAAATTGGGTGCGAACGTGTAGGGTGCGAAAGCGTATTGGACGCGAACGGACCTGATACCGGGGGGTAGTAGTCATAAAATAATTATGAGGCTGATGCCTTTTGTTATTCGAATTCTTTAAGTATGACGAATTCACAGATCGGATCAACTGAACTTGGCGACCACAATACTCGTATTCGTATATAAATGATGAACTATTATTGTTGAAAAAAAATTAAAAAATCAATAGGGTTTGTTATTTTCAGATACATGTACATGTATGTGTTTTATCAACAATTTGTTGGAGTTTTTTTGTTTTAATGCATTTTGTCAGATATAAAAATTGAGACTTTAACTTTTGCTTATAATACAAAATGAACTTTTATTCATTGACATGACTTATAACTAAAACATACTTAAATTAACACTCAATTAATTACACAAAAAAGGATACAAAGAAACATACTTAAATTAATACATAATTATGATAATGTAATATTATATATGAATACCTGAAACGGGCGTACACAAACAAACCATCCTGCTGGGCCAAAACAAAACAGAAATTCAAGATACATTTTAATTTTAATGAAAGGGGTTGAGTGAGTTCAAGTGAAGCACTCGATTCCTATATCTAGTGAAAGAATGTGGCGAGACCAATGGGGGAAGAATACATAAGATGCATTCAACAACTTGTGAATCCACATCACTGAACATATTATCCAGTCTATTTTCAAATTAATACTTTTGAATAAATGCAGTAATAATAACATTCTACTTGAATGTACAAAATGTATGTATATTTTATATGAACAATACTTGTACGTTAATTATATACGAGTATTGTTGACAATACTGGTATACAAGTATTGTGGTCGCAAAGTTCAGGTGATCCCACAGATCATTTATTAAATGTCTGTTGACATTATTGATGGTGGTAATAATTAATTGGTACCTTCGAATTCATCATTTTCATGACATTAGGGGAAAAAATTTGCTACATGTAAATGACGTCAAAGGTAATTTTTGATGCATAACAATAAAATGTACACTTTCTTTTAGATGATAAAAAGTCGACTGATTTTGATGTATTAACTATGTTCAGTTTTTCCCCAAAATTAAGGCAAAGATAAATATTTGAGACCTCTGACAAATCTCAATAAGAATATTTTAACTGATCACAGTAAAACATCTAATAATCATCTTCATTCATGTGCTAGCGCTTTGCCCAACGATTTTACAGTCCAATATTATATGAAAACTAGGTAAACAAACAATTCCTGATAGTACATGCAGTAATAAATGTTCCAAATATATATGGTAAATTGCTTGATTAGTAAATTTTGATACACCATCAATATTTTAAGGAAACTGTTTATTAAAAACCATATTATACAAATATAGCCTTTGTACATGTTGTATGAGGTCGATACAAGGATATATTGACCTGAAAGAAGTATATTGACTGAGGACGAAGTCCGAGGTCGATATATCCTGTATTGACCATGTTGACCTCATACAAAGGCTACATTTGTTATATTATTAATTTCCGACCATGTTTGTATTAAAATCATCATTTAGGTTTGTTGGAACATTATAGATGATAGATATTACATTGTCTCCTTGACAATAACAACATATTAGTTGTTATTTCATTTACTTTTTTTTTGGACATCTTATGTATTTGAAGATTTTTTTTCATCAAATAATCGATCACAGATATCAATTGTTTCAAAACGTTAAACAATATCCTGAAATTCATTACATGACGTCACAAGGTATCGGTTTTTAGATATTCTAAAAATAACCGTGCAATATGCTTTTTGCCGGTCAATATGCTTTTTGCTATCCGCCGTTTTCTTTCTACCTTCGAAAATATAGTATAACATGTGACTATCCCTAAACGAATCAAATTTGTTAAAATATATATATGAATTAATGATATTACAAAATGTACATACAACATATATAGAGATTTATTAAATACATGGCCTTTTCCATATCGGCCAGGGTATCATCCTGAAACCCCCATATAAGCCTAAGACGTAGTAGAAGTGCTGATATGAGTCAAGAGATGATACCTGAGTCGATCATGGAAAAGACCGTGTATTTATCTCTTTATCATATACTTCCGACAATTGTTTTATGTACATTTGTACATGATGTATATTAATGATAAAGCAGAATAATTTATTTACATACATGTACTGTATATTTATTTTTAGCATGGTTCCTTGGAATCCAAGTAATGATGACTCTGGCTTTACTAGCAGAGATTTCAGTGGTATTACTGGCATTGTTGTTCCTGATTGGATGTTGTCCAGGGAGAAATAGTGTCTGTGGACTATTTATTCTTGGTGGTATAGGATTATGTTCAGGTACAGTACATTGAAGCATGATCATGATCATACATGTATGAACTATAAACATTGTAAGGTATACCTCAATGTGACAGCAATCTTACAACAAAAAAATGGGCTTATGATGAATTTTCAATGGTTTACTGTATTACAATATAACACAAATTAAAGGAAATGATGAGACAGCAACCTATAACAAAAAAAATACTCAAGGGTAGCGCACAATCTTTAAGGATAAATGAAGTCAGGTGTTTTAAGAAAAGGACTTGTGAACAAATTAAACTGAACATAGATTATACATGTATATCAAAGATCTTAATTATTTTATGTACATGTACAAACATAGGTGCTAGCAAGACCAAAAATACATAATTACATTTAAGGAATGACTGTAATATTTTTTCTGTCTATGAAGAAATAACATAAAAAATGTGGAGGAGCACACTGAATAATCTGTATAGCGGGTTATTTTAAAGTGTGCACCACATTTTTTATGTTATTTGGAATAGACAGAAAAAATATTACAGTCGTTTCTTACAATTTAATTCTAAATTCCATTTTAAACCAGATTAAACCATGAAAAATGTAGATGATGCAGGGACACTTGACAAAATTATGTCTATGAGCTGATAAACATAACAATGTCAACCAATCAGAAGAAGCATTACATCAAAAACTAAATTATTAAGATATACATGATATATGACAAATGGACACCATTTCTGATACCTCAATCCTCTCCATCTTAAACTTGATGTCACGAGAAAACTAAGACATAAAATTAAAGAACATTCAATTCAAATCAGTACAGGTCTATAGGTAAAAAGTAAAAACACAAAAATACTGAACTCCGAGGAAAATTCAAAAAGGAAAATCAAAAATCAAAAGGCAAAATCAAAAGTCCAAACACATCAAACGAATGGATAAAACACTACAACTGTATGATTTTGGTATACATAATGAAGACGACCATTTGTTCAGTCAAAATATTTTCGTCAACGCAATTTTGTATCATCTTTGCATGTTACCATCTTAAATTATTATTATGCTTAGTATCACCAACATTACCTATTCTAGAAGATCTAGTACATATTAAATTTACTGTTTGATAATTTTTTTATAGACCTCTATATATATACATATACATGTATATAAATCATCTAAATACACAAATGTGTTACAAATGTAGTCAACAATCTTTCTTACTTAAAAGTTATATTTATATGTATAGATAAATAATTGATGTATGCAAAAAAGCACCATACCAAGATACATTTGTAAGTTTGAATTTACTGTAAGCTTCACATATATTTTATAAATCAATTTCAATTTTTTACTTGTTCAATTTCAGGTATTTTGACTGCCATATGTACCGTTATATTTGGAGCGAAGTCTGTTGTGGACAGACAATGGATAGAGAATCCAGATAAGAATTTCCTGTCCTGGTCGTTCGGATGCGTTGTATTTTCTGGTTTCCTAATCCTGTTCGGAGGAATGTGTATCATTGTATCTGCTCTACAGGTGCGATTAGCAAACCAGTACAGCCACAGGGCCAAGCCATATGCAGGATATGAAGCTCGACACGAACCTCCTTATTACTCATAAGAGGTCAAGGAATGAAGCCAGAGACTTAATTTTATGTACATCTTTTTCATTTTGAAAAAAAAAGTATTTAATGTACAGGTGTCATTCTTGATCTGTTTGATCTTCAAAGATTCTTTTACATTGTCATGATTGTTGTAGACTTTTTAATGACTTTTATATATACATTCTGTACATGTACTTGTAAGGGTTTTTTATATGAATTTTAATTTTAGAGATAATTTTTTGGGGCAGATTGACACGAGTTCTATTGATATATTTTAAGAACAAAATTGCTTAAGAAAATATATTATTTGTATCAAAGTGGTGAAATATTGGATTTTTTCTCTTATTTTGACAAATTGAGACAATACGAAGAAAAAAAAAGGCTCACATTTTATGCAAAATGCAATAAATAAATGATTGCTTTAAAGAGTTGTCTTATAAACAAAATGTCATCTTCATACATGTTTTTAAACACCTACTGTTTTTGGAAAAAATATGTAGATATAATTTTTGAATTTCAAATAAGCATTTTATGAAACTTTTTCCATTATTTTTTTAAATTGTTTATACATATACAGTTTTGTACATGCACAAAGTTATCAAATGGAAAAAAAATCAGCAAATATGTGTAAATACATTCCAATTTTTTATAAATTTAAATTTTTTAATAATTATTTTGTGTAATATATTTGTAAATATAAGCCTCTTGAGACAGAGTCTCAAATGTACATACTCATTTTATTAAGCAAGATATATATTTCTAAATTGTGTGATGTATCATAATATCATGTGCCATTGTTGTATATTTTTACCATGGTGAGAAAATGTATATTATTTTGAGATACTTGTACTAATTTGAAATTGATGAGTTGTGTGAAACATACCATTTTTGAAAATTTTGATGAGTCCCAGCAATGTGAAAATGTGAAAGTTGAAAACTTTAGTGAGTCCCATAAGAACATGACATTTTTGCACCCATTATGAAAAATAGAAAGAATTCCTGTTTTTGAATCATCTTTTTTTTAAATCTCTCATGTATATGTCTGAATTTGATGATTTTTAAAAAATGAAATCTCTGAAAACTTCAAAAAAGATAATATAAGATATTTCTAAATAAGGTATGCCATGTTTTCTTTTTTATAGAAATGGCCATGCAACAAAATGAACAAACTCATCTCATTTAGATCATGTTATCAGTACCAGACTTCACTGTATAAAGTAAATAATGCTTATATGTTAAAATTTTGTATTTTGTATTTGGGGATAGAATTTTGATATATTGGTACTCTTGATTCTTATATCTCTCATATTAATTAAGTGCATCTTTATGTCAATTTGACAAAGCATTCAAATCACCAGTCATCATTCAAATCTTTTAAAGGGAAGCTACTGCAAACAAATTGAGAATCAGACAAAAATCCCCTTTTCTGTTATTCAGGACATGCAGGATGGTTTATTCAAATATTTAATAGTTGTAAATTTTTGTTGTTCATATTTATTGTTGGTATAATTTTATTGCAAGCTGTTTTCACTTTTGAATGTCAAGTATTATCATTAAAAAGGAAAAAAATACACCTCTTAATATTGATTGCGATATTTTTTGAAAAGTTTTTAAAAATATATATATTCAGTTTTCAGCCTTTCTGATGAAAGTAAATCCAGAAAAGAAACACTCAAAAATTCTTTACAAGGACAATGGACACCTGTTAAAATCAATTGCAATATTTTATAAAAATTTTCAAATATTCAGCTTTAGTCTTTCTGATGAAGTCCAGAAAAGAAACACTTAAAATTCTCAATTTGTTTTTTTGTTGTTTTTTTTCAAAATGATTCATATACAAAGGGAGACAACAAGATTATATTTTATGAAAGAAACATTGGTAAAGGTATAAATAGTACTGCTTGGCTTATTTTACATAAATTGTATATTTGTATTCAGACATCTTTTAAAATGAGATTTTTCTCTTTTGTACTAACATTATTTTTGATAGCTTTTTAAAATATAGGTTGTTGACAACAAAAGAATAGATAAAGATAAAACAACGAGCAAAATTACTTTTGAGAATGAGAAATACATTAACAAATTGAGGACCCATTGGTGGCATTCAGCTGTTGTCTGCTCATTTGTCAGGTTGTCACATTCCCCATTTCAATTCTCAATTTTATTTATAGGATTTTGTCATGCTTGGATTCCACTTGTAACCATTGGAAACTGTATTTGCTGATAAATGAATTAAAGATAAAAATAATATGCAGCAGCATTTCATTGCTAGTTTTTATCGCTCATAGTAGAAAATTGTAAATGTTTCAGATGATCACTTTCAGATCTTATTTATTTTAAAATGCAAATACTGAAAACTTTCAAGACAAAATTGAAAAAAAACCTACTGAACTATTGGAATTCATTAGAAACAGATATATTTAACATGAATTTACTGTAAATTATCAAAATTATTTGTGAAAAATAGTAAATAACAGTTTTGTAATAAAACACAAATATTGTAACATGTACACTGGTATATATACTGAGTGGTTCTTCATTTCTATTTACAGATTGAAAATTCCTTTCAATATGTTCAATATAATCAATGCATACTTGAAAATAAAAAAGAAATAATTCTATTGTTGATGTATGATTTATTCTGAAAGGAATTTGTAAATCAGATAGAAACATGTTAGTACATGTATAATTAGAGTATGAATTTAAATCTTGCCTGTACTAGGCCAGGGTTTTTTAATTTGTTGGTTTACGGATTTTACCAATGAAAAAGTCGGGTCGATCGGTCGGCAAAAAAAAGAAAAAAAATATGCTATTTTGCCATCATTTCTTAGATTTTAGTTCGATGAAATCAGCTATCATAAACATCGCATGACATTCTAATAATTTCCCGTAAACAAAAAGTGGACGGGGACTGCACAGATATCGTCATTTCACAAACATGAAAAACAGATTTGCGTAGCTCTTAATCAATTCCCGATAACTTGGTGGGCTTGGTGAATTACGATCTTCAAGCACGAAAACTGATAAAGAAGAAAAAATGTAAAAACGTCGTACGAAAATAAGTTTCAACACATGTCAACAAACATAATGGACTCGTCCACTGGAAAAACGAGAATATCGGATTAATCTGTTGTCATGCATTCCCGTTTTTTTTGGCCAAATGGACAAAATTTTTTTATGATCTATGAAGCAAGAAAATTTCAAATGATTTGTTAATATTTAGTACTCTAACTTGACGTCTTCTACCTGTCCACATTTGGACAAGTCTATTTCTATCAGATGATGCATCTTACGGACTGATGACAAATACGGTAAATGAATTGATTTTGTAATTGGTTTTAAACACAGGTTTCGTTTCGCAAAATTATTTGCGCAAACCACATTTCAAGGTCAGTTATAATTGATTTGTCTATTTTTAGAAACGTAAACTGGAAGTTTTATTTTTTTCACTGCAGAAAGTGTTATCAATTTTGACAGTGATTAATGCATTTCATTTCATAAAAAAAACGAGTATTTTAATTATTTTTTAGGGATAATGCATTTGTTACGGTCGACGGGAATAAAAAAGCATGAAAAGTGAATTTTATTTTTATTCTGGAAATCGGCAAAATCGGTTAAAATTAAAAAATTCTGGCCCTAGCATGACTTTAAACTATACTTGCTAAATAATAGTATGCAAATCAAAATTCTAAAAATCAGGAATCCAATGTTATTGACCTTGATGAGATTTACTGAAAATTCATAAATTATTGTGTGAATTTATTATTGCTATTTTGTCATTTTACATGTTTAGACTAAAATCAATTTTAATTTTTGCGATATTGAGAAAAATCCTGTTTAATTCATAATTTTGTTTTCAAAATTTGTGTTTAAATTGTTGCGGTTATAACCCTGTAGAATTTTTGCAATAATTAAAACATCGCAATAATTTCTGAATTTACAGTAGTTTTCAATCAAACTCAACCAACCGCATTCAAAATGATCAGATGCTATTGATATTCCTGTTTATTCCAATGGTATACACAGGCAAATTTCACTCACATCAATTTCACGTGAATTTAAATTCATGTGAATCTCACGTGAAATTCACATCAATTTCACCTCAAACGAGCTTATACGTGAAACTCGCGTGAAAACATTTTTTGTGAGTTTCATGTGATTCTCATGTGAAACTCATGTGAATTTCACATGAAAATCACGTAAAATATTTTCATGTGAAATTCACATGAATTTTTAAAATAGAGTAATTCAAATAACATCTAAATTTTTAAATTTAATTAAAATAATGAAAAATATCAAATTTTTTTGTTGTAAATTTCACGTGAAATTCATGTGAAAAATTTCACATCAGATTCATGTGAATCTCAATTCACGTGAAATTCACATGAAAATTTTCACGTGAGTTTCATGTATAAGCTCGATTGAGGTGAATCTCACATGAAATTTTACCCTCTCTTTTTACAATTTACAATGTTTTATACAGTACTTAAAATAAAAAAAAGAACAATTGCCAATGTTCGTTTTACCCATTGAGATGACCCTTCTCAAAAAGGTTAACTGTAGGCATAGTTAAAGATGTATTAAGCACCCTTTTCAAATTGTTTTTTAAGAAGTTGCTACCAACGTACGGTAAACGATAGTAGTATAATAAGTTAATATTCATCAATGACTACTTAGAATTTCAATAGTCCTGCATAAAAAAACACTAGAGAACCAATACCATCAGCAAAATATCCTTGTGTAAGTATACACCACTATATATGACAAGAGGCCTGGGGTAATGGTAATTTGTAGTTGTAATGCATTGTAATATTTAGATTTCTGAAATTTGACGTTTCAGGTAGTATATAAGTCAGCAATACTTGGTGATCCGTTTTCAGATTAATCACTCAACAACTTCCTGTTTACCGAACACTTGTATCATTTTACACATGCATGATAGCCAAATTGAAAATTTTCGTCACATTTTTCTCAGGAACTACTATACAAGATTTCTGAAATTTGCTGTTTCAGGGGTTATATAAGTCAGCTATACCGTTTGATGCGTTTTCAGATTCATCACTCAAGAACTTCCTGTACCGAACACTCGTATCATTTTACACATGATAGCCATGTTGAAAATTTTCGACACATTTTTCTCAGGAACTATAGCTACTATACACGAATTTCTGAAATTTGGTTTCAGGGGTTATATAAGTCAGCTATAACGTGTGATGCGTTTTCAGATTCATCACTCAACATTTTCCTGTTAACAGAACGCATGCATTTTACACATGATAACCAAGTTGAAAATTTTCCTCACATTTCTCTCAGGAACTACTAAAGAATTTCTGAAATTTGGTTTCAGGGGTTATATAAGTCGGCTATACCGTGTGATGCGTTTTCAGATTCATCACTAAACCAACTTCCTGTTTACCGAATGCATGCATGATATTTCCACATCATAGCCAAGCTGAAAAAAATCGTCACATTTTTCTCGAACTGCATTACAAGGATTTCTGAAATTTTGTTTCAGGGTTTTCTAAGTCATCTGTGATACGTTTTCAAATTCATCACCCAAGAACGTCCAGTTAACTGAAATATTTGGGCGGGGGTATCATCAGTGAGCAGTAGCTCGCAGTTTTACATGTAAGATTGCGTTGAAACTCCCCTTTTCTCCTGGGAATTGCTGTCTTATTGGTGTATCCAAAAGGTATAATTATATTCGTGATTTAAAATTTCATGCTTTTGTCATTATTGAAACTAGGCTTGTATGAGGAATACTGGGTCATGAAGCACGTGTATTATTGCGAAAATTTGAAAGCAAAATTGCACATAAAAATATATGTAACCCTCCCTAACGTGTCCTTCTTCCCAGACGTGTCCGAAAAGTGTCTGTAATGTTCAATATTCCCCAAACGTGTCCAATTTCATAACCCCCAAATGTGTCCGATAATTGTTATTCGCCAAAATGTGTCCAATATTTAACGCCAGAACGTCTCACGTCTTTTAGCGCTAATACAAGTATCTCCTAAATAAAATCGCTGATAAAGTTTACGGCAATTCTATAATGGGGGACACAGGTGATGAAGTTGTCCTTTATTAGCTTCAGTTAGTTCAATGTAGGATTTTTATGATTATCATCATTTCAAACTTAATCTGTTCATTAACTTGTAATAAATTTTAGATTTCCAGCATCACTAAAGACTCACGATCAAGAGACATAACGTCCAGTGCCAAATATTTCATGCTTTGGTTTTATAGATTCTTTTTATTGATATGACTGTTATGTGATCAACGCCGGTTATTAGTGATTACCGTAATTGCAAATTTAATTTGTACTGTATAAATTAACTTTTAACTGTTAATTGCGTGTTGTCAAGTTGCAAGTAATCTATGCATATTTAGAGCTATTTTTTTTAATTTACTGTATGAATTAACCTTAGAGTGTTGATGGCGTATTTCCAGTTGCAAATATTTCATGCATATTTAGAGAAAACATACATGTTTTAATGTTATTACTGTTCTACTGTTTAATAAAGTAGAATAACTTTAGACTGTTGATTGCGTATTGTCCAGTTTCCAGTATTTCATGCATATTTAGAGATAACATGGGCTTCAAGTTTTTTTGTTTTTTTTTTACATTTGTACTGTATAAATCAATTTAAACTGTTGATTGCGTATTCTCCAGTTGCCAGTGTTTCACGATATTTGGAGAGAACATAAAAGTTTTAACGCGCAGAGAAATGACATTTTGACCCGTCAACTGTACATTTCACTAAACATGTTTACTTACAATTTACATACGACATAGCCGAAATGACGCCCCCACTTATACGCAGTTTTTTTCTGCCGGTTTGAAAAGTACTAACGCTCTATGTGGTATGGGCTTTGCTCATTGTTGAAGGCCGTACGGTGACCTATAGTTGTTAATGTCTTTGTCATTTTGGTCTCTTGTGGACAGTTCTCACATTGGCAATCATATCGTGGCCACATCTTTTTTATACTTATCTATATTTTTAATGAAATGGTTAAATTAGTATACGTTAATGAAATAGCAATAACCAAATAACGCTTGATATGGACAAGTTTTTGGAGTTGGACACGTTTTGACGTTTATACAAATGACACGCTTTGGCTCTGTTTTTCAACTAGACATGTTTTGCAGTTCAGTGACGCCCATGTGCACACGTTTGGGTGGAAGGACACGTTTCTGAGTGGTACATATATACTTTACTTTTTTGTGTTAACACACTTTGTGGACGTTTAGTGGATACTTGCATCGGATATCTACTGTGCACATGTCCATAAAACAGATGTTCCGTGGAGAACAGACTCTCAGACATAGAGAGATAATAAACTGATTCAAATACAAAAATGTAGTTATTTTTTATGATATTAAATGGGCTCTTTGTTCGGTGTGAGCCAAGGCTCCGTGTTGAAGGCACGTACTTTGACCTATAATGGTTTACTTGGATGGAGAGTTTTCTCATTGACATTCATACCACATCTTCATATATCTCTTAACATTTGTTACCTCTAGATTTCTTTTGTTTTGATTTCACATCGTGAACATTTTGACTGTAAAAATTGTTTGCATACTTTGAATTTTTCGAAATATTATCCAAGGAATCCTTATCTGTATTTTGGTACCTGTTTGAATATTTGGATTTCAATGCTCTTTAACTAATTTTTTTAGAAAGTCTTTTTGTGCCAATTGTCATTTCTAAACGTACTTTTTGCGCCAAATGGATTTTTTTAAAGTTTAATTAATTGCACCAATTAACGGAATTAATTTGCTAAAGTTTACTGACCTCAAATTTATATAATAATAAAATTAAAGGTATTATATTTACAATAAATGAATTCAGGAATGAATATTGCGTTCAACTGTTTTTTATGCCTTAATTTAGCATGATCACCAAAGCAAATAGTTTTTACCTTGACCAGGCATATACATATATATATGGTGGGATAAACTACTTTCGTCCCTTAAAAGTATCAGATATACGAGAGGAGAACCGAGTCGTAGAGATCAGGTGTACTACAATTTGATTTCTGGTGTTGGGGTGGGGCCAGGGGTATTTTGTAAATGAGTTTGGTAAGAGTTTGGTCTGGAAATAAATAACCTTGCATATGACAGAATGTTCTGCAATACAAAATGCTGGAATCAACCAACCGTGTACATAAGAGCAAATACAGGTTTGTTGGGCTAACACTAAAAACACCGTGCTTATCATGCGTAGCATCAGAAAAAATAAATTGTCAATCCGAAAAAAATATCCTCCTGCGCCCCTAGCTTATAAAATAGTCGTCCTCTTTTGTTTGTGTCAATAATAGCTTCAAAATTGAACCTTTAATATTGCTTTCTGGCTAGTTAAATAAATTAAGTGAACTTGAAATGTCTTGTCAAATGACTTAAAACAGCAATTAATTCAATTTCGCTATTGTAAACTGCCAGTCCATACCTGGATAAAAGAAGAGGTTCAAATTGTCGCAAACATACACTTTTTTTTTAGCGCAAATGCTACAATGAATTTTGGAAAACAAGCAGCTCAAACGTACGATAGGCGCAAATGAGTAGTGGCGCAAAAAGGGTGTATTTTTTGTGAACATGGATTTCTCCTGTTCTTTTTTTAATTTAAAGTGTTTTGATTCGAGATTAACTGGTGAGTATTTTGTAAACGAAGTGTGGAGTGTATATAAATACGTAATCCTGGTATCTTTTATGAGTTACATTCAGATGGTTATATTACATGTACACTGTTTTTTTTGTACATTGAATTTTGGTGGTGTAAATCGTTAGTTTTCTATGTGGTGTCTCGGTGATAGTTATTCTAATTGTTGGTTGTCTTTTCGTCGGTTTGATTTGGCTTGGTATTGTCTGTTTTTTAAGGACTTATGCTTTTTTTGATAACTCGTATTGTCTTCTCTACATTTACCCCTCTATCTCTCTATTTGACTCTTTCTTTTCTTTAGACTGATAAACAGAAGTCTATAAACGTCTATCTGCAACACGCAAACACCATAATTACTTGGTAAACCGACAGTCTGAGGTGACACTAGTGACCCAAGTGGTGCATGAATGCTGTCTATAGCTAACATTTCAGTAATTGTATGCTAGTGGTTCTTTGGTAATTTATGTTTATCATTAACATATTGCTTAGTTCCTCCTGTTACCTATCCTTACACCGGATAAGGATGTCTTTTAAACTGACTCGTTTTTACTGCAGTTTTAAACATGTTCAACCCCGCATAATGTTTGAGCCTGTTAAAAGTAAGCAGCCTCTAGGTGTTGTTAGTCTTTTGTTTGTTCTTTAAACTTTTGGTTAATTTGTATGTTTCTGATTGAAACTTGGTGTTCATTTCGCTGAACTTAGTTTCAATAAGTTTTAGGGACCATCGAAAACCTAAACTTAATTCATATAGTTTTTTCACTTATCCCATACACCCCTCTCCTAACTTCATTTGGGAAAAATTGATTGACCAAAAAAGGATATATATAAAATTGATGTCAATTAAACAAAACTTGCAGCAATTTTGACCCCACCCCCAACTATTTGAATTAAGTTTTTTTTTTTATCCTTTATTGATTTTTTTTATGTGGTCCTTTATTGTATGAGTTCAAAGTGTTTTGTGGACATTCTATCGTCGTGTTTCGTTTTCCCTTTTTGTCATTTTATCTCGACTTTTGCGTTATAGATATCACCTGTTTTTTTTTATGTCTCTTGTAACTTTCATCCAAATTTATAATGTTTCAGAAATGTTTTCTCTCGTACGAATCAGTGCAACTATGATTTTCATATGAACCTCGAACACAAATAATTTGAGTTATCTCCCTTTTAACACAGTTCAAATCGTGATCTATATTAATTTTAACTGAATTTTCATCAGATTATAGTTTATTAAAAGAAGATCAAAACATTGTAAGTGCATACCATAAATCAAAATGGTTCTTTCCGTTACCTAGACTGAACAGTAGGAAAGGGTGAGTACTTTCACAATACCATTTTAATGCCTTTTTACTTATGTTCTAAAATTATTTGTCCTTTTGGTAATTACGGATGATATACACCAACATTGCTGTTAGGTAAAAATGTTGATTGAAATAAACTACATTTGTACGTACATTTTATTTATAGATTTTACAAAGCAACTAACTCATATAACATGTATAATTATAGCTCAAACTTTCAAACCACAATAATTGAAACCATCAATGATTTAATTTCAGTTGGCGTCCGTGCACAAATGGTGTGCAATGCAAGTTTCTTTTCCCATCTGTTTATGTTCCAAACTCTTTTGATGAGACTCATTTCGCAGCATAATGTCATTAAAATATAACATATTGGAATCAACTGTTCAGTACATTAGTTTTCTTCGCGTCATTATTAACACTAAAACCAGACCGTAATTATACATTAAATATAACTGAAATTCAAGCAAATTATAAAGTGCAATTTCAAAAGTAAAACTCATATCACGATAAAACAATTACACACATGAATATAATGTAAAGAAAAATACAATAATGTACTATGTACTAATACGTTAACGTTCTTGATGCAATCTGTTTCAAGAGTTGATTGAAATCGGGCTTAAGTACATGTTGTCCTCTTGAAACACCTTTTAAACCTACTTAATTTATTGAACTAGTCCGTTTAAGACGTAATGGGCGTCGGTAACTAAACATCATTACTTTTCTTTTTGAAAAAAAATACGCTAGTTTGGATGATAAACATTATTTCTCGATTGATGACATTTTCAATTCGTTAGTTTTTTAAATAGGGAGTCCAAACGAGTCTATACTGTTTCATTTTAAAAGTCATATATGTTATGCATTTCAAACCAAGATAAAACAAGACAGGCTAGGTTAACTATGCTTGATAAATAAAAAAAAAAAAACACAAACTTACACACAACGATACATTATAAAATTAAACAAAAGAAAATACAATGGAAAAGAAGCATACAAAGTCTTTGGCTTTTCGTCACTCAAGTTAACCTATATAAATATTAAGAGTCTGTATTTGACTTGGAAAATTTCATAACTAGCTTGGAAGGTTAATGCATATAATTGCATTGGTTGCAATGAATTACCGTGATTTCCCAGTGAAGTAAAAACCGACAGTTTCTGAAATAAAACCATGATTTCACTTCTCTGACGTCTTGCAACAATGGGTGTTATAGATACGTTGTTGATGATATTGCATCAAAACAAATTAAAAATGCGTTGACGTAGGTATAGTGTCTGTCACTTTTTTTTTTATTTCCTTTGATATATGTCCATGATAGATATAATAAAAAGAATAACTAATCCAAGAATTCAAATATCGATAAATATTACTGGCGACCGAACAAAACTATAATTTGCCCATGCGCTACCCGAATTCGTTACCTTATGTGTTGTTCGGTCACTCAGAATATTTTTCTACAGTACAACCTTTGACCAACTCTTAGTTATGCCCAACATCTGATATGATCAACATCCAATGGTGGAAATTTTTTAGGGTCATATAACCTTGGGATGTTGGCCATTTATACGGGTCATAAACCATGGACTGATGGTCAAGATAATTAGGTTACCGGGTTAGATTCACAGATTTTTATCTATTAAGAAGATGTGTAAATGCATCAGTACTCTACCTGTATATGTAAATTGTTTTTGTCCTAATACGTTTTGTTTAAAGATTAATATATAATTATATATTTTATTTATTCATTTCAAAAGATTGGAAATCATCTACATGTATAGTTTTCAATTTATTATTATTTTTTTCACATGTGACTTTTTTATTCTGTATTTTAATTAGATTCAAGTTAAACACACAGCATAATGCACAGTATAAATTAGTTTATAAGTAGTCCGAGTCAAATGTCAGAATAGGTAACATAGTTATGTAGATATTCAGAACTGATATGTTATTGATACTATCATCCGAATAAGTTTGATAGATATCGTCGGTTTCATGCCAAATTGCCTGATGCTTGATATACGACTATCCAAAAAGTAATTTAGAAAATTTGTCTTTTGCCTTTTTTAACACACCCCTTTCATCTTGACCTGATGCCATACTATCATCTGTAGCAGTAGATGCTTTCATAGAAGCTCGGGTATCACGTAATCGATGTTCAAAAATTTGAAAGGTTTTCCCAATTTCAGCTCTCTTTTTACATTGCTCTAAGGTTTCTACTCTCTGATTAAATCCAGATTTTTTTTCTCGCATTTCACTTTTTATCATTAGTTCGATATACTGTACAGTACTCAGTGGATCGGGACGAAGAGCTATTTCTTTCAATCTATTACCATAGTCAGATATGTCTTCTACCTTGATTTGAATACCAACCTCTAATACTTTGATTTCTTCGTGCATTTTTTCCAATACTTCTTCTTGTGACATTTTCCTCTGGTGTGCCTGTTGGTATTTATCTTTCATTTCCGAGTACGTCTTCTTGACCTTCTGTGTATACCATTGAAAAATATAAGGGACGTTTGAATGTTGTGTCCAATGGCAGTTTTTAGGACACTCGGTGCAATTGCCACCTTCACCCATTGCACAACAGTTTGCTTTTTGACTATCGTTGGAGAAAGCACAACTGTTATGGCAGGTAAAATTACAGGTTAAACAAGTAGTTGTATGTATTCCTTTTCCACTTATATCTACTTTTTCCATCTTACTTTCCTCAACCTCGTATTCAAAGTTCTCGTTGTCCTGTATTTGTTTCTTGTATTTTGTAAAGATATCAAACAGGTTAATTTTGGAGAGACCTAAGTCGATTTTTTCTTGCAGATGTAGAATAGTATTTTTAAGTTGCTGCCTTTTTGTCAAAACTTCTGAAGTAAGAAGTAGACTTTTTGTTTGTAAACCATTGAGACTTTCAAAGAAGTCAGAACAACTTTTCATCCCCATTTCCCAGAAAAATGATGAAAGGGCACATGGGTGATCTGCTCTATTGTCTACGAATAAAGCCGAGTTGTTGAATGGAAAATAAGTATCAAAGGGGAGTGGCTGACAGTCTAATTCCTCCAATGCAGCAAGAACAGGAGGTTTTTGACCATCAGCAAATGTAACAAGAGTGCAAATATTATTCTTTATATCATTTCCGAATAATGCTAAAATTGATTCAAAGATATATTTTTGATTTGTTGTCAATCTTGCATCTGGCGCTTTGAGAATAAAACAAACAGCATCTAATGTGGCAACACCTTTCGCACCATTTGCTGTAAACATGTCTCGAATTTGGGAAACAATAGTGGCATCTTGTTCGAGGCCACGTGTGTCTCCAAATCCTGGTGTATCTATAAAATTGATGGTGTAATGAATTCGACTGTCTACGTCACTGCATATAGTATAACATGTTATCCATTCGGTCTGTGATAATGCCTGGAAGAAAAATAAAGTCAATCAAATCTTATTAACAGAATTGAACATAAAACTTTAATGCAATGTACACTTATTTCATATTAAATTTGTTCACATCTATACATATTAATTTTATAGTCCTATATATTCACCTTTGTTAGAAATTGAGCTGTATATTTGAGATATTCTTGCAATGATATATTTCCTCATACAACAGTTACTATTATACGAGATTTTAACACCTACCGAGTTTTTCCACGCGCCCATTAGATTATAATGACTAATGTATATAAGTTTAATAATGTTATATCTTGCATTTCTATCCAAAATTTATTTGTTTAAATTCTTTTGCCTTCTTCAAAACGACCCTGTCAATTTTATTAGATAACCGATTATCATATGCAGCAGAAGAAGATTACACTGTATCTCGAATGTTACGCAATCGATGTTTCAAACTGTGATAAGTGTCCCATATTTTAGCTCTCTTTTTGTATTTCTCTAAGGTTTCCACACTCTGAATAAATCCCAATCTTTGATCTCGCCGTTCGCCTTCAATCAGCAGTTCGATCCACTGAATTGATCTTTGGGGATCCGGACGTAGGGCTATTTCCTTTAGTC
Organism: Mytilus galloprovincialis; assembly: GCF_965363235.1. Lineage (NCBI taxonomy): Eukaryota > Metazoa > Mollusca > Bivalvia > Mytilida > Mytilidae > Mytilus > Mytilus galloprovincialis. The sequence goes on along the minus strand of NC_134849.1, from coordinate 30,701,675 downwards.
TGTTACTGTAATTGTTCGTGTTTTCTAATTTAGACTGCATCTCAATTGAAATTTTTTCAATGTCTTTCTGTATTTTGTTCAATACACATTCTTGTGAAATCTTCTTCTTATTTGCCTCATCATATTTATCCTTCAGTTCAGAGTTTATTTTCTTGACTCTTTGCGTATACCATTTAAATATAAAGGGTACTTTTGAATGATTATTCCAGTTGCATCTTTTAGGGCATACTGTACAGTGGCCATTTAAACCAATTGAAGAGCATTTGGCTATTTCGCTACCATTAGAACACTTACAACTACTATGACATTGGCAATTACAGATTGCGCAGATTGTGGTGAATATTCCTTGCCCACTTGTGTCTACTTTGTCCATTCTATATTCTTCCACCTCATATTTGAAGTTCTCGTTGTGCTGCATTTCTTGTTTGTATTTTGTAAATATATCAAGCTCTTGTTCAAAAACATGAATAAGGGATAAAGCTATTTCGATTTTTTCTTGCAGATGGCTAAGGCTATTTTCGAGTTTCCACCTTTGTATTAGTACATCCGAAGTGAGACGGAGACTTGTTGTCTGTAAAGAAACAAGACGTTGAAAAAAACTGCTACAGCTTTTCCTTTCCATTTCCCAGAAAATGTGACACAAGCTGTGTTCTTCTCTGTTGTCACGTAAAACCGCATTGTTAAATAAAAAATACAATTCAAAGGGTATCGGCTTATCATCCAATGCCTCCAGTGCAGTTAACACAGGAGGCCTAGGACCATCAGCAAATGTAAGAAAAGTGCAAATATTATTCTTGATATCATTTCCAAATAAGGCTAAAATAGATTCAAAGATATATTTCTGAAAAATTGTGAATCTTGCATTGGATGCTGGCAAAATAAAGCAAACAGCATCTAAGGTAGCAACACTTTTTTGATCTTTTGCATTAAATAGGTCTCTAATCTGTGTAACTATCTTGGCGTCATGTTTTAGGCAGCGAGTGCCTACAAACCCAGGTGTATCTATAAAAGTGAGTGTGTAATCAATTTCACTGGCTATATCATTGAACAAAGTATAACATGTTATCCATTGTGTCCGAGAATTTGCCTGTAAAAAAAGGAAAAGTTATTCAAAACTTTTTTAAGGAATGACTGTAATATTTTTCTGTCTATGAAGGAATAACATTAAAAATGTGGTACACAATGAATAACCCGCGTATTTAAAGTGTGCACCACATTTTTATGCTATTTCGAATAAGCAGAAAAAATATTACAGTCATTTCTTATAATTAAATTCTTAAATCCATTTTAATTACATGTAGTATCAAAAGTACCGGGATTATAATTTAGTACGCCAGATGCGCGTTTCGTCTTCATAAGACTCATCAGTGACACTCATATCAAAATATTTAAAAGCCAAACAAGTACAAAGTTGAAGAGCATTGAGGACCCCAAATACCAAAAAGTTGTGCCAAACACGGCAAAGGTAATTATATGCCTGGGATAAGAAAAACCTTAGTTTTTCGAAAAATTCAAAGTTTAGTTAACAGGACATGTATAAAAATGACCACATAACCGGAGTAAATCAGGAAAAAACAAGAATGTGTCCTCAGTACACGAATGCCCCACTCGCACTATCATTTTCCATGTTCAGTGGACCGTGCAATTGGGATAAAAACTCTAATTTGGCATTAAAATTAGACAGATCATATCATAGGGATAATGTGTACTAAGTTTGAAGTCGATTGGACTTCAAATTCATCAAAAACTACCTTGACCAAAAACTTTAACCTGGAGCGGGACAGACGGAAGAACGGACAGACAGACAGACGGACGGACGAACGGACGGACGGACGAACGGACGCACAGACCAGAAAACATAATGCCCCTCTACTATCATAGATGGGGCATAAAAACGTTAATGACGTCACTGTCACATGACAAAATCATGTCTATGGGATGATAAACAAAACGACGACAGCCAATCAGAAAACGCGTTAGAGAAAGAAATTTGACGTACCTCATTTACAACTCGTTCATGCTCGGAAGTCTCTGTATGTGTGAGTGTGAATCTGAATGGATCTTCAAATCGTACACCCATCACATAGTTTGCCATTACGTTAATTAAAGTAGTCTTTCCCGTTCCTGTGGCACCAACAATCATTATTGTTTTCTTTTTTGTCGTATTTCCTGGTTTTCCTATAAAAAGAAACTACCAAAATCATCATGGATTACAATTTTGAACGTCAAAATAAATAATCGTCTTAAAATTGACTTATTGATAAACATTTATCAATGTTTGTGTGTAAGATTTTGCCTTATACAGCTGACATTATTTATTTCTAGGGTATAACATTATTAGTAATTTAGTTTTATGTTAATATTCATTTCATATTACGCCGACATCAACGATTATCTTTGTCAACAACAAAGAATTTGTACACATATATATTCCACTGTTTAATCCATTAAGTATGCGCCCATCATATACCACTTAAAGAAATAAAAAAAGGATCAGTTCATATTTACGAGAAAGAACTAAATTCTACAATTGACTAAAGGAAAGAAATTAAGAAATGAGTGAGGTTGAAAGTACATGCAGAATGTGAACATACCAAAGGTAAACTTTCTTATTTGTGATCCTTCATTTTTTTCCTGTTGCAGTTCTTGAATTGGCAATCCATACACTGCAGGAATACCTTTACTTATTAGAGTGCAGTTCTTAATTATTTTGAAAGCTAGTGATTCGCCGGTAGTAATCATGTCACTTGCAGGGCCGAAGCATCCTTCTTCATCAGTTCTATTGTTTGCTACCCGAACTTTGAATACGTAAGATGTTTCTGGTTTCAGACCATCAACGTTCATAAACGGTTGACTGCTTTGCTTTGGTCTTTGGAAAATCCTCCATCTGCCTTCAGGATGTTGCTTTATAAATAACTGATAAAACTCTTCCTCTCCTAATTCCCTATTATATTCCCATTTGAGATTGACTTCATGTGATTTGTTCACCTTCTCTCTAACATATGGTTGATAAGGTTTTCCTGGCGTGTCCTGAAAGCAACAACACGTTGCCAGTTTTTACTTTTTTCAATTAATCTTAAGTTTAACTCAAATCTTAACAGAAAAATATTCATATGTAAGCTCATCTATCATGAAACCAAGGCATTACTGCCATCACATTCAACGAAGTGGTTTTAAACTAAAACAAGCAAGCATGAAAAACCTATAATGATATCTAATAATCATGATATTATCATCCATCGGATGAAGTTAGGATATTGTTGTCAGATCATTAAAGATGGCATATGTTTCACATTCACATTGCGATAAGACGTGTCACGGTACTTGTCTATCCCAAATTCATGTATTTTGTTTTGATGTTATATTTGTTATTCTCGTGGGATTTTGTCTGATGCATGGTCCGTTTCTGTGTGTGTTACATTATAGTGTTGTGTCGTTGTTCTCCTATTATATTTAATGCGTTTCCCTCAGTTTTAGTTTGTTACCCCGATTTTGTTTTTTGTCCATGGATTTATGAATTTGAACAGCGGTATACTACTGTTGCCTTTATTTGTATTACTATTAATTCACTCATAGGGTTTTTGCTTCGGATTTGCATTACACATTTATTGTGGAACCAGTAGTTGGCATGATACAGGTTATGTTCTCCTCATATATTCTATGATGGAGGGAATTTGCTTGATTTTCTTATGATAAAGACAATCTTTCAATCAGTTTAATTGAGATCTGGAGCAGGCATGTCAGTAACTGCTAGTAATCATTTGTTAATTTATGTATCAATGTCATTTTCCTAGGTTTCTAAGAACTTTTAATTTTTCTGATATCGGACTCGGACTTCTTTTAAACTGAAATTATGCGTATTTCTGTGTGTTTGTGTAATTACCACTAGAACACACCCGCAAAATTGTATATTTTTATATCGCACGAAAACTGGGTTTTTAACCCTCCACAGATTGATATGTTCTTGTCTTCTATTTTTCTGTATACTATGAACATATAAATACTATAAAATGTCACTGATATATTACATAGAGACTCTTTATATAATACATTAGTGACCGCCGTCGATAGTAAACTATTGGAATTAATAGTAAATATCAAATACACTTGATTTATAGTATATGTATGATCATAATATACAGAAAAAACGCAAAAAAATTGTCCTGGCCCCAAATACTTTTGAAATTCAACCCGACGTATCTTGTCGTTATATTCCAACTTACTATCGATCGACACTGACCAATAGGGGGCGCGGAATCATTTGTATTAAATGTAAGTTATGTGTACTTTAAAAACATTTGAAAGTCTTTTATTTGACTCAAAAGTCAGTCCGAAGACGGGAACAATATCCGGAGGCCTTTATTGTCGTTTTCCTCTCAAAATAATCTAAACTGAATAAAAAGAATAAAGGATGATAAATTCCACAATGCATTGCACATAGGGTGAGGGGTGAGACCTCACTTAACAAGTTTATCTCGGCTGCGTTTTTATTTTGCACCTATCCGTCAAGATCCTCTTACCTTTGTTTGTTTTGATTTTTTCTAAAATTCTTATTCATATATATGTATCGAAGTTTGTCAATTTTTTTTATATAACAAAATGTCTGTACCAAAGTAAGAATATGACAGTCGTTATTCAGTCGTTTGATGTATTTGAGCTTTTGATTATGCCTTTTGATTAGAGACTTTCCGTTTTGAACTTTCTTTGGAGTACAGTATTTTTGTGATTTTACTTTTTTCGTACACCGTCCATTTTCACTAAAACCAGTACATATGTTTCTTTCTGGCAAGGTAAAGTCCGCATGCGGGTACGGGATTTTATTGCTGTGTTGAAGATCTATTGGTGGCCTACGAATTCCTTTAATCTTTGGTCGAATTGTTGTCTCTATGGCTAAGGGAAATGCAATAAATATCTGGCTTACTTCAAGATGAATTGGATCTTCATATTCTAGACAATTTTAATATACTTTCGTTAGTGTAAAGAAACAGCCTACAAATAATATGGAATATATAAGTTACCAAATAATGAGGTTTAACATCCCGAGTCGTTTTCTGTATTCTTTTTTGGTCTTTTAGAGTTTGATTTGTAGAGTGAGTTGGATATAGGTCATCTCGAGTTTGGCTGCAAAACATTTATAAATTCTTTCTATTTAAATATTATTTATTTTGCAAACCAAAGCAGTGAATATCTGTGAAACAAAAAATTGTCAATATCTATGTAGGACTCTAAAGTGCGATTGAGATGCTAATGTACGCTGGTCTATGTTAAAGTACGATGCCTACATACGCTAAAGTTCGATGGTCCGCGAATGTATAGAAGTAAAAACGTAGTTGGATTTTGATGTTAAATGTCGCTTATAGTACCAAACATTAATGTACATATTGGATGATAGACGACGTATGTTTGATTAACAACGTTTAAACCGCCATGTTCAGTACCTAATTTCAAACCTATCGTGCTTTGTCGGCTGAAACGAATGTGTTTGTTTTCTGGTGCTGGAAGAAGGACTTGTGTCCTGCAGTTGACCAAATTTCTATAAAGATACAAAAAAGTATACGCATATGTATCCTATATCCTGTTTCAATTGGAAACGAACAGATACATACACATCATTGTTTACGTTGCAGTCCACTTAGTGGTTCCATTTTAGTGTGATATATCATCGTGCAATAGCAAACATATCACTTTAGCGTGAGACACCATCGTACTTTAGCGTAGACCATCGTCCATTAGAGTACCATGATTGCACTTTATAGTACCATCGCCCTTTAGCGTGACAATCGCACTTTAGAGTTATACATATATACACACAATAATAAAATCAACTCTAACATCGTTATGTTGATTTTCTGGGCACTTCATATAAATATATATACAAATTACGAAAATCTAAATGTAAAAGAGACCAATTCACGAAAAAATAGACAAATATTAAATGTATATATTTTGACAACTAATATCAAATGATGGTTCCTATCTTGACATGAGTTGTAGAACTGAAATATACCTAATCGTTATACCAATTACGAATATTCAATGTATATTGATGTTTTGAACGAGTAATACATTGGTTTAAAACTGTACATGCGAAAAGCCTGTACTAAAGCCTGAGTAACAGGACACAAGTTATGGTAGGGACTCATTTATTGTTTGCTTTTTTTCGTAAATTCCCGTTTTCTTATCCAAAACATCTAAGCAACAAAAATCCAAAAATATACCGTTGGGTATTAAAACATTCTTTGAATAACAAAAGATTTTCACATGAAATATAACAAATGGAAATTGAAGGCAGCTTTAACCAAATCATATTTTTGATATTCATTTTTTTTTAACTAAAACTCACTTTGATAGTTTTTCTATTTCATCTTGTTTAAATTTGATATCGGCCTTTAGTTTTTCATTCTCTCCTTGTAGATATTTTATTGTCGTCTCTTTCTCTTTTAATCTATTTGAAAAGAATTGAACATAATCAAAGCCAAAAGTAATATGAGCTAAAAGAGAGACGAAAGATACCAAAAGGACAGTCGAACTCGTTAATCGAAATAAACTGACAACACCATGGCTAAAAATGAAAAAAAAACCCAAACAGACAAACAATAATACACATGAACCAACATAGAAAACTAAAGAATTAACAACACGAACCCCACCAAAAACTAGGGGTGATCTTAGGTGCTCCGGAAGGGTAAGCAGATCCCGCTCCACATGTGGAACTTGTCGTGATGCTTATGTGATAGCAAATCCGGTAAATAGTCTAATTCGGTAGGTTAATCAGTAAAATGCTACATTAATCACTAACAAAGTTCGTTCACATAAACCCTAACAATATTTGGGAGAAAAACATAACTGGAAGAGCAAAACGGCGTTGTATGATTGATAGAAATTCTGTGAAAGTTTTGATAGATTCTTAAAACGGTTGATGTGAATGCAACATAGTTATTTCAAGATGAAACAATTACATGCTATGTTAATAAACCACCAAAATTATATTTGGTTCAAGAAATAAAATAAAAACATGTTCACAGTTATATCATGGTGAAGATTGTGATACTTTCTGATCAAATTTGATCTTTTCTACTAAAGGAAGAGACAAATTTCACTGAGCCGCAACTCCTCTGAAAACATAGATAGTCGGGAATATTTGTAATATGACGTTTAAAAGTAGTAATTTGTACTTCCTAAAAGAGAGGCGAATGATACCAGAGAGCCATTCAAAAACATACATCAAAAATAAATTGACAACGACATGGCTAAAAAAGAACAGTCAAACTGACAAACAATAGTATACTCGACACAATCCAGATCCTGCTTCACAGGTGTCACCATTGATGTTCTCACGTTATTACAAACCCGGTAAATAATCCCAATCGGTAGGTCACATTCGTGATAAGAGAACGGGATTCCAGTTACGACATTAAGAACATATCCGATTTCATCTGTACAAAGATATTCCAAAAACAGTCTATCAACTCGTGATGTTGTCCGTAAAATTTACATACGGGTGATATCAATTTAACCATTTGGATCTCTTGGTTAAACAGCATCTTATTGAACACCTACCCTCTGTCAAAGAAATTATAATAGGGAATACAAGCCCGGGTATATCGCATCAATTTGGAGATACATACTCGGTATTCTGGCTCTTTGTGAATGTTGCTACAAAAAAATGCAGAGTTCACCATTTGGAAGCTGAAATCATTTCTTTTGTAAAGTTTTGTTTTCAATTTGTTTTTAAATATGTCTTTGAAACAACATTTTGTCTGTAGAAAACGCCATTTTATTTTGGAAAATATCCAACTTCAGAGACCGTTATGGTTCCGTTTTGTATACGCTTTCGAGCAAGCTATGTCTACGTATTTCAAAAGAAATTTTAAAACTGTTTGTTTATAAACTTCTTCTAGTATGCTATACTGTCTGGTTCACATATGCACTAAAGCTGTGTTAAGTAGGGTCTCTTTATCGTGAAATAAAGGCTGTTGTTTGCCTTTGGTCTCTGCACTGTTTGTTTATGTCAAGTTCCCATATATGGAATCTTACATTTTAAATCTGTCGAAAGACGAAGAACGTAGTGCATTAAAAAAATACCTACTGTGACAATTCTTTCAAATATCTTTGCTTTATCTCATTTTTTTGTTCTTCATTCTCCTTCCGTAGCTCGGTTACTACTTTTTCCGTTTCTTTCAACCCTTCAAGTGATCTAAACAAGTACAGATATTCATTTGAACATGTATTAAATATCCTAGTGCATAAAAACTATGACTTGTTATGATAATCTTTATTTTGTTGTTAGAAAGTGTTTTTTTTTCTTGCATTGTCACTATATCCTTATTCTACATAAAGCACTGGGGTAAAGCTGATGACCGTAACTTCATTCACGGTCATCCCAAGATGTCGGATGAAAAATTAGGTCAGTATTTGTATTGTCTGTTTAAGTGTTTCTATATCATTTTCTTTACAAAGCATACATTGGTACGATGTAAATATATAAAAGATTCACACGGAATCAACAAATTACTACGGAGAAATGTGTATGAAAGAGGAAATTGCATTTGAAAAAATTGCTAAGTTGATCGTAAATCATAATCGAAATGACCGTAACAGGATCAGCGATTCATAACAAGGGTGACCGTAATTGGCTAAAAGATGACCGTAATTTGTAAAGGATGACCGTAACTTTTAAAGGATGACCGGTCCGTCAATTCATACAAATATCCATATGTGTATTCATAACTGTTTGTTGAGTTTGTCTCAATAGGGGCTCAGCTAGCGATTATAAATAAGTTTTGTCAATTTCATTTCAACTAATTGCCGTATTTAAAGTTTATGACTATGATATTTGATTCCATATTCCAAGTAAATAATTAAATATTTATTGATAACGACGTTAAAATTTGAATACAAATCAAATAAATCAAATATTTTATTTTTCCAATCATGGTCACACAGGGTGCATTTACAATTACCAATAATGATACAATAAGCAACAAACATGAGACATTGTACATTATATAGATGAAGGAAGATGTGATGTGAGTGCCAATGAGACAACTCTCCATCCAAATAACAACTTATAAAAGTAAACCATCATAGGTCTATGTACGGCCTTCAACACGGAGCCTTGGCTCACATTGAACAACAATCTATAAAGGGCCCCAAAATAACTAGTGTAAAACTATTCGAACGATAAAAACCAACTGTCTAATCTATATAACGCGACAAATATTATAATAGACAAATGAAAATAGCATTAATAACAAAAATACATTAAAAGTACCTTTTCCCCTTCCTTCCTTATTACCATTATTATTTCTATGTCCAGCAATGCACACAAAAAAAACTTATTAAAAGTAAAGTTTGAAAGACTTAAATTATAATCTATAAATATGGAAATTTGTTCATCTCAGTGCAGACACCAAGGGACGGTACTCAAGGATATACTGTTGATTGCGATAGGCAATAAAAACAATCCTCTCCGTGTCAGAAGCAGATGAACAAAATAAATAGAGAAACTGAATCCGGTCAATTAACAAATAATTTTTTGAATCAAATCAAATAATTTTATTGACATATGAATCAAAAACATGATCTGTGACAAACATAACATACATACAAAAATAAACAATACAATTTTAAAACACAAAATGTATTAAATAACAGCAATAGCTGATATTGCAAAACATGGAATATAAATCTGCTATTTGCAGTGTTTTACCAGGAATATACATAACTCTTTTAATACAGTTGAGTTATCACAAGACAACATACTTAAATTTCTCTTACGAATTTAAGTTTATGAAATTGGAACATGAAGCAGAAATAATGTGATATAAATGGTGTATGTCTTAGTTATATTTTGTGCAAAAAAAGAGAAAATGAACTTCATTTTCAATATTACCAAAATTATACATTGCATAGTCTAAAGTTTGGAGCACGATTTATACTGAGAAATTAAAGTTTTAGAATGCTGGTATGCATCTTGCACAAAAGGAAATGATTCTAAAATTTTCTATTCTAGGCCAATAATTCAAAATAGACTTAACTAATTCAAGGTACAATGAAAACCGACCATGTTCAGATAAGGTTGCAAAATTTGTGTGTTTTTTTTTGTGCACACCCAGAATGAATTTACAAAATTTACTGTGGCTTTAAACAAATTAAATTTGGATAAACTTTATCCATGCAAATTAACTGGTTTCCATATCTAAAGTTTGCTATCAAGGGATTGAATGAGCTCCAAATTTCACTTCCATAAAGAAGAATAAGCTTAATAGTATGATCAAAAACATGTATATACTATTTTTTAAGCTAGGATTTAGTGATAATAATTGTTTTCTAAATTTAAAATATGCTTTTAAAGCTTTCTTGTATAATTTATTCAGGGCAAAGGAGGATGTACCTGAAGCACTAAAATACACACCTAGATATTTACAATGTTGTAAACATTCTATATCATACTTTTTGTATTTAAATTTGAGGCGGATATGTCTTCCTACCGAGTTGAAAATCTCAATTTTTGCTTTCTTTGGGTTGAAAATAAGACACCAATGTTGACAATATTATTTTCCAATAATTTAAAGTTTTGACTGAAGACCAGTAGCTGTAGAAATAAGTAAACTGATATCATCGCATACATCAAACAATGGTTAGGTCGCCAATTAATATTTACATGGTCTAGAGATTTTTCCAAATAGATGGGAAGGTCATTGATAAAAATATTAAACAGGCTAGGACTTAAGTTATCTCCTTGTTTTGCACCAAGCTATATAGGGAAAAATATAATACAAATTGACAGCGATACGACGTAAAGTTGAAAAAATAACCCCATTAATTAAACATATGATTATCCAGCGGAATCAGATTAAAATCTTAACATCTGCCAAAAAATCATAAACAGTGCCTTGACAACACTGGATCCGATGGAACTGCAAAATTTATTCTGCATTCAGTTGGTTTGACTGAGATTAAACCCTTCCGACATTTAGTAACAAATGAAAAGCAATATGTTTAGTAATTATTCCATTAGATATGTAAGGATTTCAATACGGAAATGAAGTCTTCGTATAGCCCTATCTCTTTTAGTTTTGCATCAATATTTGGCAAAAGTTCATAAATATAAAAAAAAAAAAAGAAATGGTATGATTGCCAATGAGACAACTCTTCAAAAGACAACTCATCACAGGAGAACAAAATGACACAGAAATTAACAACTATATGTCACCGGACGGTCTTCAACAATGAGTCGACCAAAGAACATACTGGGTAGTCAGCTATAAAAGGCCCCTAAATAACAATGTAAAACAATTCAAACGAGAAAACTAACGACCTAATAAAGTTTATGTTTAATTCCGTTGAACACCCTTCTTTGACACAATCGTCACTGACTTTAAAATTTGAGCAACATCTTTTGAATGCTATATTTTGATCTTTTAAATTTATATTTGGTTTCACTTGCATGTTTTTTTACAGTACTATATAAATCGGATAGATTTAGAAATGTAAATATGGTTGAACACTCCAACCCCCTTGTACAATATATAAGGTGCCCGCCAATAATATATATACAACACTATCGTACAAAGCAGGTGCAACATATATACACCCGTTTCCTTGAGTTATACTACAGGCAGGTTAAAATGTTTAAATAGTAACTAAGCACATTGTCTACAATATAGCTCATGTTCAAAGCTAGCAAGATTCTTCTTTCATTCGGATACGATTTTATACAGTTGATGAACCGGCTATCATGGTACTTGAAGCAAGTCTTATTTTCTTCTACCTATAGGATAATGCAGTCTTAACAATACGTTTTATACCAACACGATTAATTATTTGATACAAAAAAGGTAATAAAAATACGGATATTTCTTAGAATTGATGGTCATCCTTTAAATATTACGATCATCCTTTACAAATTACGGTCATCTTTTTATCAATCACGGTCATCCTTGTTATATGTTACGGTCATCTTGAAAATACTTTACTGACGATTTACGGTCATCTTAGCGGTTTTTTTCAAATCCAATTTGCTCTTTCATACACATTTCTCAGTAGTAATTTTTGATTTCCGTGTGATTCTTTTATACATTTACATCGTACCAATGTATGCTTTGTAAAGAAAACGATATAGAAACACTTAAACAGACAATACAAATACTGGCCTATTTTTTCATCCGACATCTTGGGATGACCGTGAATGCAGTTACGGTCATCAGCTTTACCCGAGTGATAAAGAAGGTTTAAGTCATATAAACGATTGAAAGAAGACAACTAAATAGTTTGAAGATTTTCAGGGAAACATATAAATGCGATGTTATGAAGTAAACGATATCTGTTTATTAATAAGAAAGTCAAGATACTAGTATTCAGAACTTTGATAGATGTGGTTAGAAGTTCTAAAGGTTATGTCTGATGGTCCAGCAATTAGGGTGAGTATATTGTAAACGAAATAAAAAAAAAACTTTAATTTGTAAAGTATAACTCATTGATACTATCAAGTACAATGTAAATTGATCCTGACACATTTTAATTAAACATGTTAAAGTAACTGAAATTTTACAATTATTAAATCTCGTCAATCGCCTAGGACAAGATAAACTAAGGTATGAAATATATCAAACAACATGAACAAATACCAGAGGAATTACACAATCTCCAGACGAGCGAGATAAGATGCGTCGACAGAAAAGTGTTTCCTGTTGTGCATGCATCTCCCGCAGTATAAATCCAGGCTATGTCAGAAATGACAAAAGACAAATAACAGATAATGTATTACTTGTTATTTATTATTGTCTGTTGATTTTCAGTAGCAGTTATTACAAGCTTGGTAAAGTTTAAGCATGTTGTTTATAAAACGAGATAGGAAATATGTTAAATCAACAAATGTATAAAGTGGAGACAAAATTACTACGCCAAAAAATATATCAAACTGTAAAGACTGAGGAACAGAATTCAATTGAATAATAATTGAAAGTGTTTGTCATTGTTAAGGGTATTAATCCTTTAAATTCACATCGAAAGGAGTAGGTCCGGTAAGGGCCAATTTCGGCCTCAATTTTCAAGTTCATCTAACGAAAGATTGTAGACACTTTCTAAACACTTAAGTGTCTATTTCAATTGATTCAATTAGTTAATGGGGAAGATTTTAACTTAATTAGTCATTTAAAACTCCCCGATTCAAGCTTAAATATGAAAAATCTATCAAATATGCCAAAAATCGTCACTTTTCAGATGGTTTTTGTCACAAATGAAAGTGGCCGCATCCGTGTTCATCCTCAACTTTTATATATATTATGTATTATCATCAAATACAACTTACATTTCAATATTATGAATGAACACGAATGCGGCCACTTTCATCTCAGACGGAAACCGTCTAAAATTTAACTAAATTGCTACAATTGTGAAGATTTCAGTAATTTAGCATGACTTAATGATGCTAGTACCCGATATGTGTGCATTGTTTTGTCAAAAACAGCCAATATTTATGTAGCAGAAGCATTCTACTTTGCAATAAATATCTAAACGATTATATTTTCACAATTTTCTAAAACTGCTATATTTTGAGGCCAAAAAGTGGTCTTACTGAACCTACCCCTTTGTAGCATACACAACTAACGTTTGACCGTCAAATTCAGTGCCCGTTCGCGAACAGCACCATTACAAGTCAAACAACTTGAAAAAAGACTAAATGCTGATCAGTACAAGTCCAACCGATTTACTTTGCATGTGTAATCATATTTTTTTCATTAGTTTTTTAATTGCATATTTTTTTCAGAAAAAATGTTATTGATGAAAATAAAAAGGCAGTTTTAACCGAATCATTTTTTTGATACTCAAAACATTTTTAACTAAAACTCACTTTGATAGTTTTTCTTTTTCCTCTTGTTGAAATTTTATGTCAGCCTTTAGTTTGTCATTCTCTCCTTGCAGGTCGTGTATTGTCGTCTCTTTCTCTTGTCTTCTATTAAAATGTTTGTACATGATTAAACCCAAAAGTAATGTGAGCAAAATTAATTAAATACAACACTAGTATGCATGATTTTTTTATTAGTTGTTAGTGGCTTTGAACTAGCTGTCAGATAACTGCGCCTACTCTCAGATCTGTTCATTGTGTCTTTTTGTGTATGGATGTACAAGTACCGGGCCACGTCCACTTGTAATTTTGTCCATCTGATGAGTTTAGCCTTTTTAAACTGATTGGTATAGTTCGTTCTTATGTTGTACTGTTAAACCACTGTCCCAGGTTAGGGGGAGGGTTGGATTCCCGTTAACATGTTTAACCTTGCCACATTATTTATGTATTTGCCGGTCCCAAGTCAGGAGCCTATAATTCAGTGGTTGTCGTTTGTTTATGTGTTACATATTTGTTTTTCGTTCAATTTTTTTCTCACATAAATAAGGTCGTTAGTTTTCTCGTTTGAACTGTTTTACATTGTCTTATGAGGCCTTTTATAGCTGACTTTGCGGTATGGGCCTTGCTCGTTGTTATAGGCCGTACGGTGACCTATAGTTGTTAATGTCGGTGGCATTTTAGTCTTTTGTGGATAGTTGTCTCATTGGCAATCTACCACATCTTCTTTTTTATATTACAGTCCCTGAAAAAGTTTGTGCACATATCCAAAAAACATTTGGGATCGAAACTTAACTGGCAGAGCAAAACGGCATTGCATGATGGCTTAAAATATGGTTAAAGTTTTGAAATATTCTTCAAACAGATCAATATGTAAAAAGAAACTAAACATATTGATCTGTTTGAAGAATATTTCAAAACTTTAACCATATTTTAAGCCATCATGCAAACAGATCAATATGTTTAATTTCTATTTTTTTTTAAATATATCTGTGAAGCAACCTTTTTTCTACAGAAAACGAAATTTGTTTTATTTTATAAAATACCAAACTTCGAAGACCGTAATCGACCCGTTTCTTACTCGCTTTCGCGCATATCGACGAACTTCCGCGAATTTTTAAAACTCTTTCCTTTAGTATGTTATAGTTGCGGGTACATAGTTACACTAAAGCTGTCTTAAGTTGTGTCTATGTAACTCGAAAGCAAGGCTTTTGTTTGCCTTTGGTCTCTGCACGGATTGTTTTAACACTTCTTCTAGTATTGCAATAATTGCTGGTTCACATATGCACTAAAGATATGTTAAGAAGGGTCTTCTTATCTTGAAATCATGGCTTTTGGTTGCCTTTGGTCTCTGCACTGTTTGTTTATGTCAAGTTCCCATATATGGAATCTTACATTTTAAATCTGCAGAAAGACGAAAAACGTAGTGCATTAAAAAAATACCTACTGTGACAATTCTTTTAAATATCTTTGCTTTAACTCATTTTTTTGTTCTTCATTCTCCTTCCGGAGCTCTGTTACTACTTTTTCCGTTTCTTTTAACCATTCCAATGATCTAAACAAGTACAGATATTCATTTGAACATGTATTAAATATCCTAGTTCATAAAAGCTATGACTTATTATGATAATCAATATTTTGTTATTAGAAAGTGTTATTTCGGTGTTTTTTTTTTTGCAAAGTCACTATATCCTTATTCTACATACAGATGGTTTAAGTCATATAACCCATTTAAATAAAAAAACTCAATAGTTTTAACGATTTTCAGGGAAACATATAGATGCGATGTTGTGAAGTAAATTATAACTGTATAATTTAATTTTGGATGCAACGCATCTTCTGATTGGCTGTCGTTATTTTGTTATCAGCCCATAGAAATAATTTAGTCATGTGTCCGTGACGTCATCATCGTTTTTTTATGGTTTTCTACGCTTTAAAATTGAATTTAGAATTAAATTATAAGAAATGACTGTTATATTTTTTCTGTCTATTCGAAATAACATAAATAAATGTGGTGCACACTGCTAAATAACCCGTTACGTGCGTTATTCAGTGTGCACCAATTTTTTTATAATATTTCTTCATAGACAGAAAAAATAGTACAGTCATTCCTTAATTATTAATAAGAAAGTCTAGATACTAGTATACAGAACTTTGATAGATGTGGTTAGAAGTTCTAAAGGTTATGTCTGATGGTCCAGCAATTAGGGTGAGTATATTGTAAACGAAATAAAAAAAACAACCTTTTTAGTTTGTAAAGTATAACTCATTGATACTATCAAATACAATGTAAATTGATCCTGACACATGTTAATTAAACATGTTAAAGTAACTGAAATTTTACAATTATTAAATCTCGTCAATCGCCTAGGACAAGATAAACTAAGGTATGAAATATATCAAACAACATGAACAAATACCAGAGGAATTACACAATCTCCAGACGAGCGAGATAAGATGCGTCGACAGAAAAGTGTTTCCTGTTGTGCATGCATCTCCCGCAGTATAAATCCACGCTATGTCAGAAATGACAAAAGACAAATAACAGATAATGTATTACTTGTTATTTATTATTGTCTGTTGATTTTCAGTAGCAGTTATTACAAGCTTGGTAAAGTTTAAGCATGTTGTTTATAAAACGAGATAGGAAATATGTTAAATCAACAAATGTATAAAGTGGAGACAAAATTACTACGCCAAAAAATATATCAAACTGTAAAGACTGAGGAACAGAATTCAATTGAATAATAATTGAAAGTGTTTGTCATTGTTAAGGGTATTAATCCTTTAAATTCACATCGAAATTTGTAGCATACACAACTAACGTTTGACCGTCAAATTCAGTGCCCGTTCTCGAACAGCACCATCACAAGCGGTAATGATATCATAATCTCATGAAAATCGAATACAACTGAGAACGCTCTGATAAAAAACATCCAAATGATTTAAAGTCAAACAAATTGAAAAAAGACTAAATGCTGATCAATACAAGTCCAACCGATTAACTTTGTATGTGTATTCATATTTTTTTCATTAATTTTTTAATTGCATATTTTTTTCAGAAAAAATGTTATTGATGAAAATAGAAGGCAGTTTTAACCGAATCATTTTTTTGATACTCAAAACATTTTTTACTAAAACTCACTTTGATAGTTTTTCTTTTTCCTCTTGTTGAAATTTTATGTCAGCCTTTAGTTTGTCATTCTCTCCTTGCAGGTCGTGTATTGTCGTCTCTTTCTCTTGTCTTCTATTAAAATGTTTGTACATGATTAAACCCAAAAGTAATGTGAGCAAAATTAATTAAATACAACACTAGTATGCATGATTTATTTATTAGTTGTTAGTGGCTTTGAACTAGCTGTCAGATAACTGCGCCTACTCTCAGATCTGTTGATTGTGTCTTTTTGTGTATGGATGTATAAGTACCGGGCCACGTCAACTTGTATTTTTGTACATCTGATGAGTTAAGTCTTTTTCAACGATTTGTATAGTTCGTTCTTATGTTGTACTGTTAAACCACTGTCCCAGGTTAGGGGATTGGGATCCCGCTAACATGTTTAACCCCGCCACATTATTTATGTATTTGCCGGTCCCAAGTCAGGAGCCTGTAATTCAGTGGTTGTCGTTTGTTCATGTGTTACATATTTGTTTTTCGTTCATTTTTTTTCTCACATAAATAAGGTCGTTAGTTTTCTCGTTTGAACTGTTTTACATTGTCTTAAGGGGCCTTTTATAGCTGACTATGCAGTATTGGCCTTGCTCGTTGTTGAAGGCCGTACGGTGACCTATAGTTGTTAATGTCGGTGGCATTTTAGTCTTTTGTGGATAGTTGTCTCATTGGCAATCTACCACATCTTCTTTTTTTATATTACAGTCCCTGAAAAAGTTTGTGCACATATCCCAAAAATATTTGGGATCGAAAATTAACTGGAAGAGCAAAACAGCATTGCATGATGGCTTGAAATTCGGTGAAAGTTTTGATATATTCTTCAAACGGATCAATATGTTTAGTTTCTATTTTTTTTAAATATATCTGTGAAGCAACCTTTTTTTCTACAGAAAACGAAATTTGTTTTATTTTATAAAATACCAAACTTCGAAGACCGTAATCGACCCGTTTCTTACTCGCTTTCGCGCATGTCGACGAACTTCCGCAAATTTTTAAAACTCTTTCCTTTAGTATGTTATAGTTGCGGGTACATAGTTACACTATTAAAGCTGTCTTAAGTTGTGTCTATGTAACTCGAAAGCAAGGCTTTTGTTTGCCTTTGGTCTCTGCACGGTTTGTTTTAACACTTCTTCTAGTATTGCAATAATTGCTGGTTCACATATGCACTAAAGATGTGTTAAATAGGGTCTTCTTATCTTGAAATCATGGCTTTTGGTTGCCTTTGGTCTCTGCACTGTTTGTTTATGTCAAGTTCCCATATATGGAATCTTACATTTTAAATCTGCAGAAAGACGAAGAACGTAGTGCATTAAAAAAATACCTACTGTGACAATTCTTTCAAATATCTTTGCTGTAACTCATTTTTTTGTTCTTCATTCTCCTTCCGTAGCTCCGTTACTACTTTTTCCGTTTCTTTAAACCATTTTAATGATCTAAACAAGTACAGATATTCATTTGAACATGTATTAAATATCCTAGTGCATAAAAGCTATGACTTATTATGATAATCAATATTTTGTTATTAGAAAGTGTTATTTTGGTGGGTTTTTTTTTGCAAAGTCACTATATCCTTATTCTACATACAGATGGTTTAAGTCATATAACCCATTTAGATAAGACAACTAAATAGTTTTAAAGATTTTCAGGGAAACATATAGATGCGATGTTGTGAAGTAAATTATAACTGTATAATTTAATTTTGGATGTAACGCGTCTTCTGATTGGCTGTAGTATTTTGTTATCAGCCCATATACATAATGTAGTCATGTGACCGTGACACCATCAACGTTTTTTTTATGGTTTTCTACGCTTTAAAATGGAATTTAGAATTAAATTATAAGAAACGACTGTTATATTTTTTCTGTCTATTCGAAATAACATAAATAAATGTGGTGCACACTGCTAAATAACCCGTTACGCGCGTTATTCAGTGTGCACCAATTTTTTTATAATATTTCTTCATAGACAGAAAAAATAGTACAGTCATTCCTTAATTATTAATAAGAAAGTCTAGATACTAGTATACAGAACTTTGATAGATGTGGTTAGAAGTTCTAAAGGTTATGTCTGATGGTCCAGCAATTAGGGTGAGTATATTGTAAACGAAATAAAAAAAACAACCTTTTTAGTTTGTAAAGTATAACTCATTGATACTATCAAATACAATGTAAATTGATCCTGACACATGTTAATTAAACATGTTAAAGTAACTGAAATTTTACAATTATTAAATCTCGTCAATCGCCTAGGACAAGATAAACTAAGGTATGAAATATATCAAACAACATGAACAAATACCAGAGGAATTAAAAATCTCCAGACGAGCGAGATAAGATGCGTCGACAGAAAAGTGTTTCCTGTTGTGCATGCATCTCCCGCAGTATAAATCCAGGCTATGTCAGAAATGACAAAAGACAAATAACAGATAATGTATTACTTGTTATTTATTATTGTCTGTTGATTTTCAGTAGCAGTTATTACAAGCTTGGTAAAGTTTAAGCATGTTGTTTATAAAACGAGATAGGAAATATGTTAAATCAACAAATGTATAAAGTGGAGACAAAATTACTACGCCAAAAAATATATCAAACTGTAAAGACTGAGGAACAGAATTCAATTGAATAATAATTGAAAGTGTTTGTCATTGTTAAGGGTATTAATCCTTTAAATTCACATCGAAATTTGTAGCATACACAACTAACGTTTGACCGTCAAATTCAGTGCCCGTTCTCGAACAGCACCATCACAAGCGGTAATGATATCATAATCTCATGAAAATCGAATACAACTGAGAACGCTCTGATAAAAAACATCCAAATGATTTAAAGTCAAACAAATTGAAAAAAGACTAAATGCTGATCAATACAAGTCCAACCGATTAACTTTGTATGTGTATTCATATTTTTTTCATTAATTTTTTAATTGCATATTTTTTTCAGAAAAAATGTTATTGATGAAAATAGAAGGCAGTTTTAACCGAATCATTTTTTTGATACTCAAAACATTTTTTACTAAAACTCACTTTGATAGTTTTTCTTTTTCCTCTTGTTGAAATTTTATGTCAGCCTTTAGTTTGTCATTCTCTCCTTGCAGGTCGTGTATTGTCGTCTCTTTCTCTTGTCTTCTATTAAAATGTTTGTACATGATTAAACCCAAAAGTAATGTGAGCAAAATTAATTAAATACAACACTAGTATGCATGATTTATTTATTAGTTGTTAGTGGCTTTGAACTAGCTGTCAGATAACTGCGCCTACTCTCAGATCTGTTGATTGTGTCTTTTTGTGTATGGATGTATAAGTACCGGGCCACGTCAACTTGTATTTTTGTACATCTGATGAGTTAAGTCTTTTTCAACTGATTTGTATAGTTCGTTCTTATGTTGTACTGTTAAACCACTGTCCCAGGTTAGGGGATTGGGATCCCGCTAACATGTTTAACCCCGCCACATTATTTATGTATGTGCCGGTCCCAAGTCAGGAGCCTGTAATTCAGTGGTTGTCGTTTGTTCATGTGTTACATATTTGTTTTTCGTTCATTTTTTTTCTCACATAAATAAGGTCGTTAGTTTTCTCGTTTGAACTGTTTTACATTGTCTTAAGGGGCTTTTTATAGCTGACTATGCAGTATGGGCCTTGCTCGTTGTTGAAGGCCGTACGGTGACCTATAGTTGTTAATGTCGGTGGCATTTTAGTCTTTTGTGGATAGTTGTCTCATTGGCAATCTACCACATCTTCTTTTTTTATATTACAGTCCCTGAAAAAGTTTGTGCACATATCCCAAAAATATTTGGGATCGAAAATTAACTGGAAGAGCAAAACAGCATTGCATGATGGTTTGAAATTCGGTGAAAGTTTTGATATATTCTTCAAACGGATCAATATGTTTAGTTTCTATTTTTTTTAAATATATCTGTGAAGCAACCTTTTTTTCTACAGAAAACGAAATTTGTTTTATTTTATAAAATACCAAACTTCGAAGACCGTAATCAACCCGTTTCTTACTCGCTTTCGCGCATGTTGACGAACTTCCGCAAATTTTTAAAACTCTTTCCTTTAGTATGTTATAGTTGCGGGTACATAGTTATACTATTAAAGCTGTCTTAAGTTGTGTCTATGTAACTCGAAAGCAAGGCTTTTGTTTGCCTTTGGTCTCTGCACGGTTTGTTTTAACACTTCTTCTAGTATTGCAATAATTGCTGGTTCACATATGCACTAAAGATGTGTTAAATAGGGTCTCCTTATCTTGAAATCATGGCTTTTGGTTGCCTTTGGTCTCTGCACTGTTTGTTTATGTCAAGTTCCCATATATGGAATCTTACATTTTAAATTTTCAAAAAGACGAAGAACGTAGTGCATTAAAAAAATACCTACTGTGACAATTCTTTCAAATATCTTTGCTGTAACTCATTTTTTTGTTCTTCATTCTCCTTCCGTAGCTCCGTTACTACTTTTTCCGTTTCTTTAAACCATTCCAATGATCTAAACAAGTACAGATATTCATTTGAACATGTATTAAATATCCTAGTGCATAAAAGCTATGACTTATTATGATAATCAATATTTTGTTATTAGAAAGTGTTATTTTGGTGGGTTTTTTTTTGCAAAGTCACTATATCCTTATTCTACATACAGATGGTTTAAGTCATATAACCCATTTAGATAAGACAACTAAATAGTTTTAAAGATTTTCAGGGAAACATATAGATGCGATGTTGTGAAGTAAATTATAACTGTATAATTTAATTTTGGATGTAACGCGTCTTCTGATTGGCTGTCGTTATTTTGTTATCAGCCCATAGACATAATTTAGTCATGTGACCGTGACACCATCAACGTTTTTTTATGGTTTTCTACGCTTTAAAATGGAATTTAGAATTAAATTATAAGAAATGACTGTTATATTTTTTCTGTCTATTCGAAATAACATAAATAAATGTGGTGCACACTGCTAAATAACCCGTTACGCGCGTTATTCAGTGTGCACCAATTTTTTTATAATATTTCTTCATAGACAGAAAAAATAGTACAGTCATTCCTTAATTATTAATAAGAAAGTCTAGATACTAGTATACAGAACTTTGATAGATGTGGTTAGAAGTTCTAAAGGTTATGTCTGATGGTCCAGCAATTAGGGTGAGTATATTGTAAACGAAATAAAAAAAACAACCTTTTTAGTTTGTAAAGTATAACTCATTGATACTATCAAATACAATGTAAATTGATCCTGACACATGTTAATTAAACATGTTAAAGTAACTGAAATTTTACAATTATTAAATCTCGTCAATCGCCTAGGACAAGATAAACTAAGGTATGAAATATATCAAACAACATGAACAAATACCAGAGGAATTACACAATCTCCAGACGAGCGAGATAAGATGCATCGACAGAAAAGTGTTTCCTGTTGTGCATGCATCTCCCGCAGTATAAATCCACGCTATGTCAGAAATGACAAAAGACAAATAACAGATAATGTATTACTTGTTATTTATTATTGTCTGTTGATTTTCAGTAGCAGTTATTACAAGCTTGGTAAAGTTTAAGCATGTTGTTTATAAAACGAGATAGGAAATATGTTAAATCAACAAATTTATAAGTTGTAAACATAATTACTACGCGAAAAATATATTAAACTGCAAAGACTGAGGAACAGCAATTCAATTGAATAATTTTTGAAAGAGTGTTTGTCATTGATAAGGGTATTAATCCTTTAACACACAAACTGAGAACGCTCTGACAAAAAATTCAAATGATTAAAAGTCAACTAACTTAATAAAAAAATAAACACCGATAACACGAATCACATCGATTTACTTTGTGTCTTCAATTTGTTTTTGTTATTCTTTGAATTACATCAATTTTTCAGATAAAGTATTACAAACGGAAAAAGAAAGCAGCCTTAACCAAATTTCTTTTTTTAAATTCTCTATATTTTCTACTAAAACTTACTTTGATAATCTGTCTATTTCATCTTGTTTAAATTTTATATCAACCTTTAAGTTTTCATTCTCTCCTTGCAGGTCTTGTATTGTCGTCTCTTTCTCTTTTAAGCTATTTGAAAGAATTGTTCATAATTAAACCAAGAGGTAATGTGAGCAACATTTAAAAAAAACATACTTCATATGTCCTTGACAAGTTTTGTGCACATCAACCCCAAAATAATTGAGACATATATTTAATTGAAAGGACATGATGGTATAGCATGACTATTCCAAGATGTAGCAATGCCATGTTATGTTACAGAAACACCAACAACATATTTGGTTCAATAAATACAATAAAATGTGCACACAGGTATTGCATAGTGAAGATTAGAATAAAGAAACTTATCAAATAATATATTGTATAATTGGGAACAGTTTCGGGAACATATTTGCTCGTTCATGCATATAGTTAGAGAATATTAAAATAGTATAACATATCATGCATATGGCATACTTACTTACATCCCGAAATCTATATAGGGAAGAAATGAAATATCAGGTACAACGTTACATTATGGGAGACAGTTTCACACGTTCTGCCAAGCATTACAAGGGAACACGACAGGTGCCACATGTAGAGCAGGATCTGATTACCCTTCCGAAGCTACTAAAATCACCCCCAATATATGGTGGGGTTAGTGTTGCTTACTCTTTAGTTTTCTATGTTATGTCTTGTTTACTACTATTTGTCTGTTTGTCTTTTTCGTTTTTAGCCATGGCGTTGAAAGTTTATTTTTTATCTATGCTTTTCGCTGTCCCTCTGGTATCTTTTTCCCCTCTTCACATGAAGGGACTTATATCATATAATACCCTAATAGGAGAATGGTACAGTATTCGATAATCGATTGATTCAACATTTTTTATGTAGTATAAAAAGTTATCAAATGTACAAAGATTATAATTTAGTACGTCGGACGCGCGTTTCGTCTACATAAGACTATAATTACTTTCTTCGTGTCTGGATATTTCAACTTTGTCAACTGTGCTATTTTATTAATCAATTCTATCAACAATATATTCCTGTTATATTCGGAGCACGATCCTATCATTTCCGTTTACTCTATATTAATAAAACCAACCGATACTCAAGTCAACAGAACAAAGCAGCAACATCAAACACATCAATTCGAAAGACACAAAGTATAATACGAAAATACTTGCAGTAATAGACAGCTTGTTAAAAGTCAATATCAGTGGCCGATAATAATCGTATATCCAAGACTAAAATATAAATCAGTTCACATCCAACTTCCAATGGATTACGTATGAGGATGGCATTAACAGTAAAAAAAATATAATCTTGTGCAAAAGCAACAATATTAGTTGAAGAACTTTAAAAGTACATATGTGTAAACAAATAATATATCGTTTAGTTTTAGCTTATTGTGAAAATAACAAAATCTATGCTGATAAAACCAATACTCCAAGATAGATATAACAACAGTACTAGTGTGCAATTGGTAACCATTTGGAATATAGTTATTCAAGGATCGATAAGTTTGACCTGAACCTTACTTAATTTACCGGTTTTGAGGTTAAACACATCATCGTACAAATTCAAACGTGCTATTCCGTTTGTTAAAAATGTTTGCTTCCATACTTCCAAACTATATATTTGTATTTATCAAAATATTGAGAGTGGGTTAAGGATTCGGAGTAAACAAATTCTTGGGTTACTGATTTACCAGGAATACAAAGTTTACGTTAATTGAAATTCAAAACACGGGCATAACACAAGAGCAAATATGTATTACCGTTCCGTGAATGTAAAGATTTCCTTTGAAAATAGGTGATTTTTATTCCGTTTCATCATAGTATGTTCTTCCGCACATATTGAACATAACGGTTCTGGGTATTTACAATCCAAGCAATAACATGTGGCTTGTGAATGTTCTCCAAGTTCACAACAAATGGCGCATCGTACAATTTGCTTTGATATGACTTGGATCTTATGATCTCTGGACATATTTTGTGATTGGTGAATTTTCTGGCAATTGCCGCATAACATGTCTTCGCAATTTTCACAAAAATAGTTTGCCGCAGTAACGATGTTATTAAATTTACATAGATCGCAAGTATAAACATTGTTTGCATCATGTGGTATATTGCCGAGACGATGATTTCTAGTGTTTTTGCTAATCGTGTGTTTTTTCATGCATGCTTCGCAATATCTTTCTTCGCAATCGTGACAAAAATATATAGCTATTGTTGGTTTTCCTCTTTTTTCACATGGTTCACACTTTGGTTCTACAAATAACAAAACAATACTGGAAATTACAATGTAGTAATGCGAGCTCATTTCGGGAAAGGGATTGAAATATATAAAACTGGTAGTGAAGACTTTGGAAATCACGTGTTTCCATTATTACAGTATATGTTTTTAGATGCAATTAGTATAATTTTGGTCTGAACTTTCTTGGATCTAAACTTTTTTCATTTTCAGGTTGTTCTTTTTCATTAATTTTTCACCAGAACTATTGATACACAAGCACAATCTTAATTACTAGTATATTTATGTCACCGTGATGCAAATTATATTTCGTATAAATTCTGACTTAAAATAATATGGTAATGACATAATGCTGTTATCGGTAACAAATTTCGATTTCAGTCAAAGTAACAATCATGCATAAACTAATAAGACAGAGGATAATTTCATAAATATAAGTGATCCCTTATATTTTAAAAGAAAATAACGACAAATCACTGACCTGTACTTTTTTCCTGTACATTGGTGATCAGTTTTTGAGCCTTTACAGTTTCAGTTTCATTCTGAATGTTGGTTTCAAGCCTTTCTATCTTCTGACTAAATCTGAAATGAAATTTTCACTTTATCTGCTTCAAAGATTACATAAGAACCATAACAACATGTCTAAAGGTTTGCAATTATATGTTTCATTTAGCAGTTTGTCAAAGAAATGCAATCTCAATTTGTGATGAAAAGTTAATTAAACCTTAAAGAATACTTTACTGTAAGGACTTTAACTATCATATTTTATTTTAAATTATTCGTTTGTTTACATAACAATTAATTGGTACTTATCTCTTTTAACTACCAAAATATACAACAACACAAATTACTTCAGATTAAGTGTAAACTTGTTCTTGTTCATCTTATGATTCTTTGTTTTCTTCATTAGTTTGTGTTGGTCTGCACAATCATCACACAATGGTTCTGGATCTTCGCAGTTTAAGCAAAAAGCTGTTGCAATTTTGTTCGTATCATTAGCTGAACAAGGATAGCAAGATACAGGCCTTGGTAAAGGTTTGATGGTATGTCCTTTATTCTGTTTTTGAGATAAATGTACCATTGTACAGCTTTCACAAAGGTATTCGTCACAGTCTTCACATCTGTTTACTGGATTGACATTGTGTTGATTTTCGTAACATGGTTCACAATGATGAGTGGCTGGTAAAACATCTTCAATGGTCAGAACATCATGGGCTTTAGATGATTTTTGAGAACTATGGCTAGCAAAACAACGTCCACAATAGTACTCTTCACAATATGTACAGTAATATTTTGAATGCTCATTTTTGTTTGTCAGCGAACAAGGTTCGCATAGTGGCAGTGACTCTAAAATTATTAGGTATATGCTATATGATATAATTATGTATTACTATATTGTTTTTTTTTAATTGACTTTGCTAACATCATTTTCTTTACTAATCTAATACAACATTTATGTACAAGTTAATTTGAGTTGATTGTCTCTTGCAAGTATCAAATTTGAGTCTTTTAAAGGACAGGGCCACATTAAATGAGTAACTCATATCGACATATATAGTCATGGTAATTGTTTTGATTTGTATTGTGACAATAATTGTATGCATTTCAAGATTGTATTCGTGACAAAATTGTGTTGTAGTTAATGAAAGATGTTCGTTGTTTTTGTGCGGTTTACATGTTTTACCGTCTTTTATTCTATTTATTTGTGCGTTTCTCTGTGCTGAGTTCTCTTGCGTTTGTTGTTGCTGTATTTCTGTCACATAGTGTTGTAATTAAAGGTATATTTGTCACCATTGCCATATCAGCGTGATGTTTGGCTGCCATCAAACCAGTTTAATCCATTTCTTTTCTTAAAATATCCTATACCAATCAGGAATATGGCAGTTATCATCAGATAAATTCTTTTCTATGTGTGTTGGCTTTTTTTTTCACTTCAATGTTTCTCTTCTTTCGTTGTTTTCCTCTTATAGTTAATGGGTTTTTTCTTCGGTTTTATTTTGTAAACGGATTTGATTTCTCTTTATCGAATCATGACTTTTGAGAAGCGGTTAACTATTGCTGCCTTTATTTATCGTGATTAGGTACATACAACTGTTTTCAAATTTTTCTAATATGACATTAATGTACACAAAAATCCTGAAATCAGAGGAAAATTCAAAACGTTAATTCACTTATCAAATGGCAAAATCAAATTCTCAAACAAATCAAACGAACGAACAACAACTGTCATATACCTGACAGGGTACAGACGTTTTCTTATGTAGAAAAGGGTGAAGTAAACCTGGTTTTATAGCTAGCTAAACCGTTACATTTTTCTATTTAAGCCATTGCTGTTGCTTAAAGGACTTTCATCTACTGTTTCATGTTCAATCGATATTTTCATTAAAACAAATCCAATATTATGACATAATCAAAAAACGGTATGATTTAAATGAACAAGTAATATACTAGCTTAATGAAGTAAAATATCTTTTTTACAAAATCGATTTTTTTTGCAGTATGTCGTTATATTTGAGATATAATGATTGGCTTTTATATTGTGTAATCCAATGATGTCGTTAAAACCTTAATGACCTCTGGATTAAAACTTCAAGTGATCATAAAAAATGAATTATAAGAAACATTTCGATGATCATTCATGTCTAGCATCTTATATGAAATCTCTGGGGGAAATGTGCTCTTCATTAAAAGCACGTGATAAACATACAACATTAAGTTTGAAAAGTGACTGTAAATCTCTCTTCTTAGAGTCTTCCTTATTTTCATATACTTTTTTTTAATAATTCGGATGACAAAATATGCATGAATACTGGCATCTTGAAATTGTAATGTCTTAAACCTTAGATATTGATTTGACAGAAATAACACCATTCTAATTTTTTTTATGGCCGGGTATAACAAAACAGTATAGATAACAAGCTTTCAAATGACTAATAATATTGCTATGTGTTAGACGGCTGTATTGAAATTTTATGGTAAATTTATATCCATTATATATTCGATTTATAGATATATCTTAAAAAGGCATTTCAAACTTTTATTTACCTTTTGCCCGTTCCATTATCGATATTCTTCTTATATAAATAGTTTTGTGAGCTATTTGTTTTTCACAATTGGTCAATATCTTTGTTATCCTACAAAAATGAGTAAATGTTTATAGTTACATCTTCAGATATAAATTTTGTTGCGTTGTTTAATATTTACTATTCGGGTGTATCAATGTCGATCGCGATGTTAAATCTCCATTAACCTTAACCATATTAACATTTAGTTGAGATTTGACTGCACACGTTTACCTGGTAAGGTTTCTAAAGTATGATTTAAATGTTAACAAAGCGTGGCGAAAATGGTTATTATTAGCTTGTTTATTAATATCTTAGTTAAATTAATGTGACGAAAAGACACAAATAAGTCCACAAAACACTACATAGAACATTTCATTACTAAGCAGCAAGTTACTCACCAGGATGATCGTAAGTCCTTCAGAAGTACGAGATGAATCTGCCCAAATGGTGGCTCATATCATATTGATCATGATGAGCACAACCAGTAAATAAAGTAATTGAGATATAGTGTAAATACAAATTACATCCATTTCGTACACAATTACATATTCGATGTGACTTTTTATTAAAAATACTGCGTCTTATTAGAAATAAATGATATGTTATCTTAAAAGACCATTTTAACAGTGTCCACATTTGAACTGTACATTACATATTAAACACCAATTACGTAATGGATTTTGTATCTCGGACAATGCTTCAGGATAGATTTAACAATTGTACTGACGCTTGTAACAGTTGTATACAATTGTTTATGAGTGACAACAAATTTTCTATTTAATCAAAATAGTGTGCAGATTATAAAGAAAGGTTTGTGTTCTTTCTGAACAATAATACAATGGACATATTTAGATGAGAACAACTGCTTTATACTTCACGTTGTGGAGTTCTAATGAAGAATATATAATATGTACGAATTCAAATTGTGATGTACGTAATATCAAAGATAATTTTTATATGTGCAAAGAGGGACGAAAGATACCAGAGGGACAGTCAAACTCATAAATGTGATGCAAGATTTGTTCAAGAAATGTCATGAAAAACAAAAAAAAAATCCAAATAAAGCATAATGTTTAAGCCATAAACAAATTTTAGATTGGGATTTTAGAATATAATAAGAACATTTTGAATTTATAAATTTTAAAAATGATGCAAGCATGTCAATACGTTCTGTATTTGAAATGAAGTGTATACAACAGAATAATGAGAGCTAGTATCCCATGAAACCATTCAAAATGAGAACAATTGTCCAAATGGCAGGTTAAAAACGTCTGAAATCTTTTTATATTTTTGAAACATCGATATAACAGGAAAACGAAAAGTACTTCTGAAACTTTGTTACATCAGGTGGTTTTAGAGCCTCATTATTCCCTAAAACTAATTGTTAGTGAAAAATGTGTATTGTTTTAATCACAGTAAATTCAAATTTTGAACAGTTTCGCTGACTCTTTAAAACTTATATTTTCTACTAAAAGTACTAATAACACTATGAGCATTTATAACTGTACAGTTAAGTCTGCCTTATATCTTGACTTACATCTATAAATTGACATATAAAATGAGGGTCGGTTAATATTAAAACGTTACGACAAATATGATTTCAGCTTCCCAATTGTTAATTTTCAATTTGTATTCAATACATTCCATGCGATTGCATACGAAGTATACTGTCAATAATTCGGGTTTGTATTTCCTATCATGATGTCCTTGATCGAGGGTTGCTAATCACAAGGAAGCTATTAAATCAAGCGTTCCAAATTTTACGGACGGCATCACCAGTTGGTTGATTGTTATGGAATATTCACTTTACAGATGATAGTGAATATGTTCCTGAAGTCGTAACTACAAAATGTATCATCCCGTTCGCTAAGAACGAATGTGATCTACCGAAATAGACTTTTTACAGGGTTTGTACTTACATACGCAACACGACGGGTGCCACATGTGGAGCATCTGAGATCACCCCCAGCTTTTGGTGAGATTCATGTTTTTTAACCTTTTTACTATGTTGTGTTTTGTGTACTATTGTTTGTCCGTTAGTATTTTTCATTTTTCGCAATGACTGGTATTTTTTGCTCCTATAGTTTTAACCTGATATCTGAATAACATGAAGTTATTGTAGAAAACAATTAACATACATTTTGTCATTATTCTCACAATTGACACGCTATCACTTAGATAGGGAAACACATCAAAGGTTTTCTACTAGTTGTCTTTCATGGGGAATGAGAACAGGAAATGTGAATTCTCACATTAACTGGTATCTCTTGCATGTGTCTTGTGTAAAATACAAAGCTATAACAACGACACTCTCATATTACCTTTTTCACAGTGTAGAAAGAAAACGATATACATTTCATTTGACTGAAGTGTCGGGAAAGAAGTCAAAGTGAAACCAGAAGGTTTACTAATTTAATTATAAATGCTAGATTGTTAAAATTCAACATATACCAGAAACATAGGTATTATATGTTGCAATTATCAGGAAGGAGCTTCTTGCAAGACAGTAACTAATGTGCCACTCCGAGAGTCTACAATACCTTCTGGTTGAAAGCAAGAGATGTCATTTATATATGACCTGTTAAGCATAGTCCCTCGCATACACATACACACATAGAGAATTCTGGATGATCGTTTAAAAATGCGAGATGGCGCAGATTTGGTTAAGCTTGGATGGCTTTTGGATCAAAGATAAATTTTCAATCGTTGACAAAGCCTAAATCCATTAATTCTTTTCTTGCGAGAAAAAAATTATGCTAACAAATAATTTCTATGTTGTGACCCTCAGCAATACATTATAAATTTATTTTACACAAAATCCAACATTTATCCCCTGAAACTCATTAATAAAAGTCTTATATTTTTTGTAGGTGTTTATAAAAAATTAGTATTTTAGAAAGTGAGTATATTTTTTTCTAACAAGCCTTCATACAAAACATTTTGACGTAAATTCATTACAGTATGATTAAGAAAGAAAATTAGGTAGTACATGATTTCCTTAATGTAATTTGTACCTATCTCAATTGCTTATAAAACACGTGTCTCATCACAGCGTAGAAAAGACTGTCGTTCCGTTAAAGCTAAGGAATATATATATAATTTTTTGCCCTGAGTTTAGTACAAAGTGCACGAATTGACTTGTATTAAATATAGCGGCTGCACTGATCTATCAATTAGGATAAGACATACTCATAATTCTGTTATCTTCCGCATATTGATGAGCCCATAATATTAAGTGATGATTGTAACATATACGGTATTTAATATTTTTTTAAATAATGCAAGTTTGTTTTCATTAATATGTTTGCTGTCAGACGTAAAGAAGTTATGTACGTAATGAATAATTGAAATCAGTAGACTTTTCATTTTTGATTAGATTCAGATAGTCGACTTTGTATAAACATTTCTTTGAATGTTTGTAATGATGTTTGCATCTCATTAAAGTTATCAAACAGTAATCTTCAAAACACATCATAATTTATATTTTCCATAAACATTGGAGTTTCATAACACTTGACAACCAAAGTACATACAAACTGCTAAGTCTTTTTTCATTAAAAGTGTATAAACCTCTGCATTTTTGGGAAGGCATAATCAATTCTAAAAATAATTGTGATCATGAAAAGTTTATACATATTGTTTTATGCAGATTTTAATCTGTTATCAGATACAAGATATAGTATAACAGGTATTAGATTTTCAAAGGATTAATTTTTTTATTCATACATATAATATATAGAAAGTATTGTAGAACTTACACAGGTACTTTTTGATATAAGATTTTATAAAGATTTAATAACACAAAATATGATGTTATGCATTGTGTTGGTGAATATACAAACCAAAGTCTTCAATTGATTATTTAATATACAAACATCTTTTGTCAGTTGACACAATCATCTTTAGCAATATAGTCGTCACAAACTTACGTCACTGTTATGATTTGAGTTGGATTGAAATTAAACCCTCACAAAAACACAAAGACTCATGTATCATTATGACTGATTTTATTATGCTATGCTATTTTTAAAAAATGACTTGATAAAGCAAATGTTATGGCATGAGTTGTCGTGGTGAATACACACACCGTCTTCAATTTATCATTTGTTATATACAAACATCTGTAATATTTTGACAGTTGACACAGACAACTTAAGCAATATTTTCATCAAAAACTTACGTCACTGTTATATTTTGAGAGAGGTTGACCTACACACCTTATAAAATATCAAAAAGAATCATATATCATTAGAATCAAACAAGTGACTAAAATACATGAAAAGTATTTTTGTTAAAGAGACTTAAACTGGTTTGAAAGCAATACATAATGTAAACTTCTCTGAATTACCAAGACAAGTACAACATATGTACTATTCTCGTTTTTACAAATTAAGTAAACACATGCAATGGATGAACTATGCAACAATATTTTAAATCATAACCTTATATATGAGGGTTTATGTTGTTATGGCCGATTCAGTTTAATACCGTATAGAAAAAGCCATCGATCTAACGTACGCACGTTCATGGTTATTTTCAGAAGAGGTTCTTCTCATGATAAAACCTACATGTATGTTTCTGTTTATCTAATTCAGAAAAATATGTATGAGCAAAATATTAAATTTAGTTCCAATTCTATCATACTGATCTTTGTGATAAATCAATGCGTCCAGTGCTTGCGATTCAAACGTGTAACCTTATTTGTTTTCTATTTTTATTCGAGTATCCCTGAGTAATCTTTTTTGGGGGAAACGGGTGTCTAAAATACAACATTTATGGAGAGTGAAGTTGTAAAATATTGAGACGTATTTATTACTTGAAAGGAATAAGATACAATATAGGAAGAACGTCTGGCCTAAAATTATTACATGTTCAGACATATACATCAAAATTAAACTTTGATTTAACAACAAAGTAAATATGTTATCGACTTTACGCCGGACACAGCTGGTTTGAAAGATATTTCAAGCTACCTGTCATTATAAATCATGTAATGTAGATACAATGTAGATAAACAAAGACGTGGAAAAGCATATATCGATGCAGGCACTGTTGTCATGATGTCACAGAAATAAGGGTTTAGATCCCGCTGAGGAATGAACAAACTTTGATGGCACGCTGATCTAACTTTGTAAGGCCTGAAGTTGAGACGAAATTTGAATACATACTGTATTGTTATGCCATTGTTTTTCTTCATTGACTAGTTGTTAAGGGGGTTGGTATCCCAAAGTCATGTTTAACCTCGCCGCAATTTTGCGCCTGTCAGGAGTCTCTGGTCTTTGTTAGTCTTGAAGGATTTTAAATTTTAGTTTCTTGTGTATAATTCGGAGTTTATTATGATGTCCATTATCACTGAACTAGTATGCATATTTGTTTAGAGGCCAGCTGAAGGACGCCTCTGGGTGCGGGAGTTTCTCGCTACATTGAAGACCCATTGGTGGCCTTCGGTTGTTATATGCTCTATGGTCGGGATTGTTATCGCTTTGACACATTCCCCATTTCCATTCTCCATTGTATGCCAATTGAATCCTGCATGACTTACTTACATTCTTAGCATTTCATAAGTACTTTAATTTGTTCACAACAATTTACAGGCAAAATGTGAATTAGTTTAACTACAAAACTATAGAAAGGTACATAACGTCAGTATTAATTTCAAAGAGTGATGTAACGGTTCAAAAACGTTCTATAGTATAAAATGGAAAGCCAATTGTTACGCTTTTGAAGACACGTCTGTAAGTTTCGATATATATTTTTGCAGATGCAAGAAATGGGATAGAAAAATCACTACTTAGTCGATTTGCAATCTTTGGCGTTTTAGCTTCCGTAACATTTATTTTTTTAAACAATAAATTTATTTCTATGTGAAAACTTTGCTCAAACAAGAGGAATGTCTTTGGATACAAAATGCGGCACAATTAACCGTACACTTGTCACGTTTTTTTTTGGAACATAACTGTACCAGGGGATGAAGGACAATTTCGGTATAGAACATGTCGAAATATCCTAGAAAGGTTCCAAAAGATATATATCGAGACGACTGCAGTATCATTCGAATGACGGACAAATATTCATTTCCTACATTATAAACAGCTTCCAGAGACCTATTAAGTTTATCGTGAAAATAAAATTTAATGAACTATACATTGTGTATATTAAAGCTGTTAAAGAAAACATAGAGGTGAACACCGATGCTTTCTTATAAGACCCCAACCCGCACAGAAATTATAATTTCATTCCTTGTCGTTATTGGCCTTGATTTTCGTAAGTGTGATTAGCTAGTAAACATGCAGAGTATTTGATGATTAAGAGTAAAGGGAAGAACTTTTAAATGAAATTTTAACATTTCCAATTTTACGGAAAAACAGGCAAAATAGTCCCTCGAGAATAAAACGTAAATTTGTACACACTCAGGCAACTCTTTGCTATACGATTTAACATGACTGAATGAATCCAATATAATGCTATATGATTTTCTTGGTATATACACGAACCGTCTTGAACTTTTTATTTGTTTTATACAAACATCTATAAATTTGATAGTTGACACGGGGAAATTTAAATCGTCGTGACAAAATTACTTCACCGTATTAATTCGAGTGGATATGCACTCTGAAACTTTATACCAGGATAATCAAACAATACCAATGTACAAGAAAAAATATCAAATAAGATTTTTAAAGATAATAAAAAGTGTATAAAACTTGTTTGAAAACTATGCATAATAATTACTGTTTAAATTAAGAGAGACAAGTACAACACGTTTAAATATTTCCTCTTTATAAAGTTTGTTGATTAAGACAGCACTACAGTCTAACAGTGATTTTTTAATATATTTGTTTACATGTTTTATCACATAATTTTTAAGTAAGTATTATTCTGCACAGTTTGTAAAAATTCCAAAATCATAAACACATCACAACAGGAAGTAAACTGATAATGAACTTATGTAAATAAAAAAAACATTGTAATCATTATAAATATATAGGCATTAAGGAGGGGCTAATATGTCAATCATCTGTTGATACAAGTGTCCAGCTGGTTATCCCTAACCACATGATATATAGTGTGATCTTATCTCATTGTATCATGTTTATTGCAACGAAGGTACTTTATATGAAATGAAAGTAAACTTAGAAAAGGAAAAAGATATGAAAAGAAGAAAATCTAAAGGGAAAACATATAACCAAAATGAACACAACTCTAAAAGAGTGTGAAAGTACCTTTTAGAGCCTCTAGCTGACAAACACTTTTAATGTTCTTACTGCAAAGAAGAAGAATATGTCTCTGAATCTGTCTTCTGTTGGGAGTTTTAGGCATATAAACCAAATTTCAATTGATGCGAAATTTTACACTTCCATAAAACTCAAAAATCATGTAGGACAGTCTATTTTCAAGAAATGAGATGGCCTTGTTCTTTTTTTTTAGCATGTCTTTTATTGATATTTAATAGTATATGTTTCTTTTTTAAATACAAATACAAATTATTCTTTATAGTGATAATAATAATGTTAGATATTGATAATATACAGCTGGTAATTTCTGTTATGCTGTTATATTAGACTGTCTGACAGAGGCGGAGCTTTGTCAATAATTTAACTACTACATTACAGATGGTGGTCAAATCTGTGACATCAAACTCCCACTAAATTCAAAGTAAGTGTTGGTCAATGCACACATGATGCACATTATACAGTATTAGAGCATCAAAGAAACAAAGTGCGTGGTTCTGTTGATGAAATATTGGTGTCAAAACACTTCTGAGAGTTCTCAGTGGAATGTTTGTATTTATGTTGCATTAATAGCTGTTATAAGGGAGAAATTCAGTTTTAAGGTAATTTCTCAGAACAATTTTTTTTGAGAATTGTTAGCGAAAAATGAAAACAGAAACTTGATGAGTTGGTACCCCTGTTGGTTTGACTTTGTAATTAAAGGGAGTATTTTCTACAATACCGTGTCCCAGTTTTTCGATAATTTGTTTCTAAATGAATTTATAAGTCTCCATAAATGAAAGGTGCAATGGCAACTACATGTAGCAGTAAGATCAATATATCTTCTTACTAGAGGCATATATAAAAAATCTGATAAACAGTGATTTAGCTTGTGTATGGTTGATTAAAGTGATAAAAACAAATTTTTACTACCATTTGATCGAATGTGACAATTTCGTCCAAGTTGGAGACGACTTTTTTGGCAATTAATGATCTATATTTTGAGATTACTATTATAAAAAAAATATTTTTATATAAAAAGGAGTAAAATTTCAGCTTTAAAAATGAGTTAAAGTTTTTAGAAATGAATTTAGGAGTTTTGGAGAAATTAATCTTAAAGAATTGTTTTTTTTTTGAGTCAGATAATTCTTACCTTAATTAGAAACATGCACATGCAAGCAATGGACCATCTCAAGCAAGATATATTTATTGCTAACAGCTTAAGAAAGTCAATGCGCTAAAAAATGCATTGATCTTACGGGTAACGGTTTATTATCATTTTTAGAAAATAGTATTTTTTTTTCATGCAGAAAATTGTGAAAATTTTAAACATAAAAAATGCAAGTAACGTCATTGACAACTCAAACATTTATCATTTGTATCAACAGGATAAATTGACATAAAAGTACGAGATGATAGAACTCGCCATTACTGAAAGCTAGTTAAAAGCCATAATCATTATCAATAAAAAAAATTAAAAAAATCATGCACCAAAGACTAAAATCAATTAAAACACATCCAAGGGATTTAGTATTTTAACGTCATGGACAGTCAGAAAAGATATGACTTGAGCAATGCCAAATGTTATAATATCGACCGGCTGTAGGGTAGTTTGGTATTAACCACAACATTGAAAAAATGAACCTGAATGTGTATTTGAAAATCCAGCTTGAAGAAAAATTACATAATTCATGTAATTTTGATTTTATTTGCTGATGACAAAATCGATATTTGTGCCAATGTAAACTATATCCAAAAATATAATTACAACATTTGAACGCAACCTTTAGCAATAAGCATGAAAGACATAATTAAAAAGAGTAAAACGATATGTTGGAAATCGTTAGACACTTTCAAGCTGTCATACATTCTATTAGACATAAAACAAATAAACCGTTTTGTAAATTGCCCATAAATCTTATGAAAAGTGAATATTTATTAATTAAATGCAATTTAAAGAATGATGCAATTGTACATGATCGTTGCAAAATGGTTAAAATCTATATAATGACCCTTACATTGTATTAACTCAATTATCTTGAAATAACATAGAACCAGATTTATACATCTAACACTAAAAAAACAGTACTTTACTTACTCTTACTGTTACAGAGTCCTACTAATGTGTGTATCAAAAGCCTGACCTGTATGATCATTTCGATAAAACAAATTGCGGAAATATGTCTACAGGTCTAGTGTTATTTTCAACAACATGCAGTTCGAACGTTGCCATTGGAATTTTCCATTGAGTTGTTAAGCAAAAAAAAATATAAATGTAATCCTTTTGTATTTAATATCCGATTGATAGTTAGATTTTCAGATTTTGAAATGCGCCATAAATATCGTTAAGATGAACTTACTATATGTGTGTTTCTATTTATATAGCACTGAAACTAGTTTAAGGTCAAATTCTCAAAAGATATAAATAGTAACATGTGTAGCAAGATGAGAACTATGTGATTTAAAAAAGTTCTGAATTATTCATTTTTTTTTAAAACAAACTATAAATAACTGGATCATGAAAAGAAAAACTACAGTGTCAAGGTTATTGTAGTTATTTTCACAGATAAATTTCAAATTCAACACTTTCATTATAAAATGGATTTTACATAATGTCCCTTCAGTGTAGCAGTGTGTAGCTATAAATTAAAAAAAAATATTATTAGCATTAAAAACCCAAACTATAGTACACTTGGTTTTTATTTTCCAGCTGAATAACTCCTCCAGGTGTGGTATTTTCTCGCTGCATTCAAGACCCATTGGTGGCCTTCGGCTGTTGTCTGCATTATTGTGGGGTTGTTGTCACTTTGACACATTCACTATTCTGAATTTTAACTTTTGGTAAATTGGTCCTACATTTTTTTATTCAATACTTTTACAAAGAGCTTTTAATATTGTACTTGTATAAATAGTTGTCTAATGCTGAATACTATCTATCGATCTTAATAGAGATCTAATGGTAATCTTTGTTGTTGCGTTCCTGTTAACATCTCCATTTGTCATTACAAACAAGAAAGGAATTATACAAAGTAGATAGAGTTGATAAAGTTTTCTAAGGCAGAACATAAAGTCGATATGTTTTGTCCATGTTCTCATTTAGATTATCGCGTTGTTCTAATTGGGTGTGCTCATGATCACGTCATGGCGTTTGAATAGTTTGTAATATCAAGACTTTTTTTAGCTTGCTATGCGATATGGGTGTTGGTCATTGTTCGTGTTGTTGGAGTCTGTAAAGATATAAGGAAAACTCAAAATTACTGAAGACATTATTATTGTCAAACTTACGTACTATTTCTGTTTGTTGATCTGCAAATTTTGTTACCATAACGGAGCCATCAACAATCAGAAAATGCTTGAATGAAACTATTAATAAGAAATGTGTTTTTTTTCAAATTGTCCGCTGGGTGATAAAATCTTACGTTTTATTTTGTTAATAGTTTACGATGTGTATGGACTTTTCAGTTTTTAAGTCACCTTGCAGCTTAGCACTTTTATTATACTTTTGTATTAAAAGTAGGTGTAATTATATTTGTATTTCAAAAGCAATGTAAAAGTATTAAAAACTTATAAAGACATCTAATGTTGCCATTTCAATTTTTGTCGCTTATTCCATTCTCTTTATAGTTGGTGAGGAAATCTGACAAAAACGTCAGAACTGTTGTTAATCGGCATCTAAGTGTTTTCATTGTACTGGCAAACTTAGCAAACACAAGCATATGAACATTATATAATAAATAATCATTTCAAAAGGTATGATGCTAAGTATGTTAAATTATTTGAATACGTTAGGACACCTGTTTCTGAAATTTCTGGGAAGCCGATTAGCAAGTTGCTTTAAGAAATCACGATGTGTATTAACTAAATAATATAACAAAAGCATTTCCAGAACACAAATAAATGTACTTATAAAATTAAAGCTAAAGGTAAATAATGATATTTTATGAACAGAAGTTTACAATGTAATAACCAAACATCCAGTATATACAAATAACAAAAAAAAAAGGTAACCCTGACTTTTGAACATAACTCTTAACGAACATTGTACAACTGTATATGCCTTTTGAGTGTTGTTAATGTGATTCACTATATATCCAGGTTACGGTTTTATAGCCGAATCGATATGCGATGCAACGATATTTTTCTTTTTGTACAATTCTACATAATCATCCAACATTGGTCTTTAAGAAAGAACTAACTGTCTACATTCATTTTATTCTTAATTAGGTCAAGCAAATTCATACATATAGAACACTCTATGCAAACTTATGGAACGCCGGAACTGTCTTATAGTGTAAATATTTAATGTGTTTTGTCGGTTTGCCCTTACGTCCTGTCATTTCTTCTTTATGTTATGTGCAGATGCCTTTATTTCCTGACACGGCATATCTGTCATGTATGTGTTATGTCAAATTAGTAATTTGTTTGGTCAAACAATTGTATGATGTGTCATTGCTAAACTTTGTTGTGTAAAATATGCATTACAATATGCTGTAACTACTATATATTCTGTGAATACTTCGAAACTTTATAATCAACTACCTTTACATTCTCTCATATTTTATCTATCTTGTGTCTATTCTTCTTTTACGTAAGTCAGTTAATAATTGCGTCAAGCGTTATTGTTATGTCAAATGTTCTAAACGTTTTGTTTTGATACACCTTTGTTCTATGTAAATCTCATGATATTATAGTCTTTTGGCGTTATTTTGTGTTTATACATATGTATCTCCAGTGAAAAACATAATACATCATGGTATAATTCATATGCGTTTTGCCGTACAGTTGATACTCTCTGTTAGCATTCATTACGTCATGTGCAAATGCCTTTTACATTATGTGCAAACAACTTATACGTTTTGTGCAAACCTTGTTTACCTTATGTGCAAACATCGTTCACCCTATGTTCAAACATAGTTTACCTTATGTGCAAACACCTATTGCGTTATGTGCAAATACCTATTAAGTTATGTATAATAACTACATCATTATGTGCAAACACTATTATGCTATGTGCAAATACCGCTTACATTATGTACAAACACCATATAAGTTATGTGCAAATGCCTATTACATCATGCCCAAACATCTATTACGTTATGTGCAAACACCTAGTACGTTATGTACAAACACTTATTACGTCCTGGTAAACGCTTTTTTGACACAGATTAAAACAAAACGCATCAATGAAATGCATTTTGAAAAAATAAAGAAGATTAAAAGTTTGACCTTTCTAACAAACTTTGGATTTTTATATATTGATTGGTGTAAAAATGCTATATACATACGGTGTATCTAGTTTTATGGGAAATTGTTTTGCTCTACTTTAAGAGTGTGCGTTATGCATCAAATTGAGAAAGAAAATGGGGAATGTGTCAAAGCGACAACAACCCGACCATAGCGCAGACAACAGCCCAAGGCCACCAATGAGTCTTCAATGTAGCGAGAAACTCCCGCACCCGTAGGTGTCCTTCAGTTGGCCCCTTAAAAATATGTATACTAGTACAGTGGTAATGGACGTCATACTAAACTCGGAATTATACACAAGACACTGAAATTAAAAATCATACAAGACTAACAAAGGCCAGAGGCTCCTGACTTCGGACAGGCGCAAAATTGCGGCGGGGTTAACCATGTTTATGAGATCTCTTTATCCACAGTTGTTGATATGAATTTATCTTTTTGTTCAATATTTCAACGATTTTCGTATAAATTAGAAACCTCATCTTATTTTCCAAACGGAGAGTCATAAATTCACTGAATATTATTGCGGGATATATGGTATAAAAGAGAGACGAAAGATACCAAAGGGACAGTCAAACTCATAAATCTAAAACAAACTGACAACGCCATGGCTAAAAATGAAAAAGATAAACAGAAAAACAATAGTACACATGACACAACATAGAAAACTAAAGAATAAACAACACGAACCCCACCAAAAACTAGGGGTGATCTCAGGTGCTCCGGAAGGGTAAGCAGATCCTGCTCCACATGTGGCACCCGTCGTGTTGCTTATGTGATTACAAATCCGGTTAATAGTCTAATTCGGTAGGTCACATTCATGAAAGGGAAGGGGATTGTAGTTACGACGTAAGGAACATATCCGATATCATTTGTGAAACGGTTATTCCATAACGGTCAACCAATTCGTGATGTCGTCCGTAAAATTTACGAAGGGATGATATCAACTTCACCATTTGGAACTCTGGGTTTAATAGCTTCCTTGTGAGCAGTAACCCTCTATCAAGAAAATCATGATAGGAAATGCAAGTACGGGAATATCGTATCAATTGGGAGATATATACCCCGTCTGCAGGTGCTGCTGGAATGTTGCTACTTAGAAATGGAAAGTTCACAAGTGGAAAGCTGAAATCATCTCTTTTGTCGTAAAGTTTTGTTTTCAACCGACCCTCATTGATTTTCTAGATGTAAGTCAAGATATGAAGCCGACTTAACTGTATCTGTAGTATCCTTTATCTCCAATTCGATGGGATAGATGCGTTCCACATAGTCACCAAATTTTGAATTGTTTAGTGAAAGAACGTCATCTATATAGGGGAAAGTAGAGTTAAAGGATATTGCTAACTTCTTATCTTTCTTCCTAAGAAGTTCCTGCATGAAGTCAGCCTCATGATAATAAAGAAACAAGTCGGCAAGTAGAGGGGCACAGTTTGTTCCCATTGGGATACCGACAGTCTGTTGAAAAACACGTCCTCCGAACGTTACAAATATGTTGTCAATCAAGAAATTAAGCATCTTGATAATATCGGTTTAAGAGAATTTTTTGTTTGAATCAGAGTGATTCTTTACAAATTATGATTTATCCCTCCCTAAGACAAGATACTTGTATCTACGTTGGCCATTCTTTTTTATGAAGCAAAGTAATACCAACTCTTTCAATTTGTCTTTTAGTTTGGAATGTGGAATACTTGTGTAAAGAGTAGAAAAGTCCAATGTTTTAATACTGTTACGAGATGAAAGAGAGTTAGATTATATGTACTCTAAAAGATTTTTGGAATTTTTAAGTATCCACATCTGATTCACGCCACCTCTAGAATAGGCAGTTTCACAATAACTTTGAAGCCCGTCTTTGATTGCTGATAACATATATGTTAATAATTTAGAAAGAGGTTTCGTGGAGCATTTGGAAGACCCAGCAATATACCGTTGTTTGTAAGGACACTTATGTAGTTTAGGTATCCAATACAGTGATGGAAGATCCAGTTCTTCATCTTCGGTTGAAATACCAAAGGAACAAAGAACAGACCTATGATTATCCAGGATTTCCTCTTTGGTAAGTGTCGTGAGGGTATATGTTGAGTTTCCAAGTGAATTGTCTACACCTAATTCGTTTATCAAGCAATTAATGTAGTGACTTTTTCAGACAAAAACGATGTTATTTGTGGCTTTGTCTGTGGGGACAACAACATATTTATCATGGAGGTCGGATGAGTGTTTAGCAACATTTGGGTCTTTAAAGATTGACGTAGCATGGGCATTGATGAACCCATTCAGTTTATTGATTCTGGTTTGTATTAACGACCTCACTGCCTTAATCCATTCGGATAGAGTGTCTACGTCTTCCTTTTCACGTTTAGCTCATTGCCTGGCATAATTCTCGACTAAGTCCATCAAAATTTTAAAGTTGTATTTCCAATTGATGGATTTAGGGTTTCGATAACACATTTCGTAGAGAAGTGTTATTAACAATGTTAAGGTCACCGGTAATAACGTGGCCAGCAGGATTATATATGAATTGGGAACTAACACAAGTGCAATCAGGAGGTTTAGACTTGAAGTCGTCAATATCGAGATTCTGCAAAACGCGTGTGTAATTGAAAATTTTAGTTGCAATAGGTTTGGTATAGGTATAAGAAATTATTGGTACAGATTGGTATTTAAAATAAGGAGATATTTTCGATTGAACTAATTTATGATGAAGGATATTGCCTAGGTTGACGCCATCGAGACCTTTGTTGGCAAAGGAAAGATTTAGAAAAGATCTTTTCTCTTTTTCATCTTTTCCAATGCGAACTGGCTTGAAAAGTCTGTGACTTGCAATATCCAAAATTATAGCTTGAAGTTTGTATTGGTTTGAATGAGGGTTTGTAACAGTGGATTCCAAACATAAATTGAACAGAGAATGAAGTTTTGAAAGGGGTAATGAATAAAGTTTCGTGCGAATGTGATGAATACCTAAGGGCTTTTGTATGAATGACAGCAAGTCATTAATAGAGACATCATGCAGAGAATATAATGACGATGACCATGACTGTGTCTACGTCGAGGAGTCGAGTTGAAAATATTCATCACATTCACCGAGTTACACGAAGGACTAGATAGAATACCTATACCATCAATTTTGTCATTGCAGCCATACGGTGTTGCAGTTCCCAATTGTCTAATCCAGTAGTCTTCTTTTTGTCTACGGAGAGTCGTTGAAAGATTAGGATTGTTAGAGCTATGGTATATCTTTTCGATAATGCGAACTGTCATAGAAACGATGGAATGATCGGGCTGATTGAAATGCTGGTATAGAATGTCGTTAGCATTGAGGTTAATGTCTGATCTATGACCGCACATACGTTTGTTTAGCCCTTCCTTTCGTTTCACCGACGTATACCAATCCGCAAAGGTTGCACTCTAATCCGTAGACGACATTTATCG
The DNA here is from genome assembly GCF_965363235.1 of Mytilus galloprovincialis. Lineage (NCBI taxonomy): Eukaryota > Metazoa > Mollusca > Bivalvia > Mytilida > Mytilidae > Mytilus > Mytilus galloprovincialis. The sequence continues at coordinate 30,657,496 of NC_134849.1, read as the reverse complement.
ATTTACAATTCAGATCATCGTAACTTCTGGTAAAATATGACTTCTTGGTCAAATTACTAGTGAATTCAGCATCTGTAATTAAAATATCACATGTTTTGCAGCCTTTGGTCTCACATTTTGAAATGCAACAGTGTTGTACTGTCTCATCAAAAACCAAAATGTCTTTAAGGAGAACTGAACATGGCTGTATATGTGTAATATTGCTATTGTCACTAGGACGATGATCTGAATGAGTCGTGTTTCAGATATTTGTCATGTCTGGTGATGAGGGGACACCTGCCATATCAGACGACACCATGTCCATGGTGACGTCTGTTTCGGACCTTTTTATACTGGGCGACGTTCGAGCCAGTTTCCTGTTTGATCTTCGTAAGTTCATGCAATTGTTGTTTTGCTACTGGGAGGATGATGTCCTCGGGGACAAAATGTCCACCAGCAGAGACATCAACCCAGTGGTAATAAAAGAAGGACGAAAAATACCAAAGAAACAGTCAAACTCATAAATCTAAACTCATAAATATAAACGGTAAGCTTCGATGCGTTTAGTTATGAACGCGAATGGTTCGATAAATATAGCTAAATACACAATTAAATGTCCATAAAAAGGATTTGCGGCACATCATTATTTTAATCAAAGTACTGAAGTACTGAACATCGGATGAGCGCAGGTTCTTGTGGATGGTCAAAAGCACATGTCACAGAAACAGATCACATCTCTATACCTGAAACTTGGGTTAATTTACAGAGATATTTTTCTCTGATACAAGTTCGTGTTTGGATGATGAATAAATGACAGGAAATTCAACCTCACTGTAATAACTATTATTTTGTAGTGCAAGAAATCAGTATACCTTGGACTATTATACTTGTATAATAATAGTCGTAGAGAATACACTGGTTTGTTGTTATATATATTATTAATATTACGATTGCATGTATGTACCGATTATCAGGTTGTCTGCATGTTGATATCGTAAAATATCAGCTGCGAGACATAATATTAAGCTTTTTGTCGAGTAAGCGCAGCGAACGAGATCAAAAAGCCTTCATATTATGTCGAGCAGCTGATATTTTACAATATTAATATGCCGATAACCTGATAATCGATTTATCGGACTGCATTTGCGTGCTTTGGAAGTATTGTCTTGATAAGTTCGGGTCAAACTTATCAACGTCGGTTCAAACATTATGACGTCGCTGATATGTCCGGGTCAAAGTTATTAAGGCCAGGTCAACGTATTTGACGTCACAAAGCCGTGATATGGAGTTTTATTAAGAGCTGAGCAGATTGATATAGACAGTTGGACGACCGATAAATATCATTTTCATCTATTTGTATATATGATAATTCTATTCTACTATTATTATAGTGCAGTGCAAGTGCATGGTGGACACTCTTCTGTAAAAACAATCAAAGCCTTAAAGGCTGTAAAAGCAATTGCTGCCATGTTAATGTTTTGGGACACTTTTATTTTTCATCTACATATATAAGAATTAAACCTGACAGGACATGGTTGTCTAGTGAAAAGCAGGTTTTGACTTTATATCAACAAAAGACCTAAGTAGGAAATCATTTTTAATATGTTTTATATTTCACAAGGAGACAACAAGTTTACCAGGCTAAAATTGGGGGTAATTATGGATTATCCCCTGGTAGTGTTTGTAACTGGGCAATAATTACTTTTATTTATCTAATTTTAACAATTTTCATGATCAATTTAAATTAACCATTCAGTTAAAACATTTCACCTTTCGAGACGCTAATGTTGAAAAATGGGGCAGAAATAAAAAAAACTTACAAGACATAAACATGTAAAAAATAAATATATATTTCAGCTTACTAAAAATATTTTCATAGTGTTACTTTGACATCATTTCTTAAAACTAAGTCCCACACATAATTGTTCATTTGATATGTGTCATCCTCATACGGTACGAGAAGTTTTCATGTCGCTAAATAGTCTTCTTGTCGCTTAATTTATTCTTCTTGTCCGTTCTTGACGCTTCTTGTCGCTAAAAGTTCTTCTTGTCGTTATCAGTGAGACCGCTATTTTTAGATTACAGGGGGTCATTTACACTACACGTATAACCTGTGTAGTGATTTTTATTTTACGATAAATTTATGAATGAACGATAATTTTATGAATGAACAAGAGCACCTGACCTCTTTCTGAAACACCAATTAAACATATAAAATAGTATTTATTGGAATCCAATCTGAATATTACGTTCACTACTAAAGTCAAAATCCAGTATGATGTCGTTTGTAGAATTAAAGTTTCAATCCAAATGCTATGAATATTAATGTCTATCGATGTCTAAGTCCAAGAGTGAGTGTTTAACTTTAGTGTCTGTATATATATATAGTTGTCATGGAAAATTCTAGAACAGTCTATAATGGAACGTCCTAGAAAGTGACAACGGAAGTTTCTAGAAAAATGTAGAAGTTTATATAACACGTCTTTTATTATGATCATTCTGGAAAGTTCCAATCATTCTGTAATTGCTCCATTGATTTCTAAACTGCACAGTTCTAAGATTATTCTGTAAACAACTATCAGGCCACACAACACAAATCAGGCCAACATTAATAAATACAATAATTACAATATCATAACAATGTCGCTTAGATATTTCTCATATGATATCGTACAGTTTATGCGCTTTTAAATTTCACCTTGCTAAGGCGAACCGTTTTCTTTGTAAGAGTTATCTCCCTAATCACTGTTTATCATCTGTGTGCATCTCCCTCGCAACAAAAAAAGATAGCGACAAAATTTCGTTTACAAATTGTTCGTCACATCCTCAGGATTTTTTGGCTAATTTGGATCGAAGCGATTCGAAGACATTTTACAAAATAAATTTGTTGGTATGTTTTTTAAACTCATAAACAGTTAACTATATAACCCTGGAATGTTTTTATTTGAGGCCCCTAGGTCCTAACTTAGAAAATAAGGACAAGGTCAAAGGTCAAGGTCAAGTTCTCAATTTTGATTTTTCCTTGTTTTTGCATTTTCACCGACACTTCGAAAGATACATATAAAAGAACAAGTGCAAAATGTCTGCTCGATTGTAGCGAAGATAAGCTACATTAACTCTTATACAATTTGATGGCATCTTCTTGGAGTTAGTGCCCCTGAAATGTCTTGATATGAGGTTATTTGATTATAACTTCAATTAAGTTCATTATAAGGCCATTTCACCTTGTAAAAAAGTTAGGTGATACATGACCTTGAAAAATGACTACCGGAAAAGACCTTGAGAAAACCGGAAGTAGCCTTTTTTGCAATGTTTTCATATAAAGTACTCAGAATCCATATATTTTTTTTCATATAGCTACATAAACTGATCACTGAAGACTAAAAATGACTCCCAACAAACCGGAAGTGGCCAATTATTTCCCATTCTACATTCAAAAGTATAAAGAAACTTTATATTTTTGGAATCAGTGTAAAAACAGCTATCATATGAGACCGGAAGTGGTATTTATTTCACCGGAAGTAGCATAATATCTCCCTTATTTCACTCATAATTATAACTAAACCATTATTTATCACATCAGTATGAAAAATCTATCTTCTTTTCAAAATTTTTTTGATGTGGAAAGACTTTCAATTGTTCTCTGAACAATTGGTATTTAATTTTATTTTTATTTATTGTCTAAAAGATATGCACTACGAAATAACTGTTTTCTCTTACCTAATGTTCAAACAATCGTTATTATGCATAATATAATCCCGTTCTATTTTTTTCTAATTGTCCATCCCCAATTCATACTTATCATATAGTTTTGTACAACATAACTCGTGTCACATATGAAGCAGAATCTATAACACTTTCGAGACATCTGTTCATGAGATTAACATCAATATTAATAGGGTCGTTAAGGTCAGTCTTTAGTTTGTTTTAGATGCTTGGGTATTTACATTTTTTTTTTAAATATTCCTTTTGTATCATCCACCTTTCTTTTCTATTTTAATGTCTATTTACATGTATATCATTTTCAAGATTGTTTAACATAGTCTTTACCCAAAAAATAATAATCATAAAAAAAGAGGAATAACAATATTGCATGTTCATCACATGTTGTGAAATAAGTGTTTCAATCATTGTCAAAGATGGAGATAGATATATGTTCCTACATATATATTACATGCATATTGCAGAACCAATAAGAATACGAGTTTTATAAATGAAGCCTTTTTGTATACTTTAAACTCACTTATGCAAAAGAAAAAAAGGAAATCACCAAAATACTGATCTTCAAGGAAAATTCAATCGGAAAGTTCTTAATCAAATGGTAAAATCAAAAGCTCAACCACATCAAACGAATATATAACAACTGTCATATTTCTGACTTGGTGCAGACACTTTTCTTACGTAGAAAATGGTGGGTTAAACCTGGTTTGAAAGCTAGCTAAACCTCTCACTTGTATGACAGTCGCATCCTATTCCATTATATTGACAACGACGTGTGAACAAAACAAACAGACATAATAGGTTACAATTGTCACAAAATAGGTACAACAGCAACACAAACCCGACCAAAAAATTTGGGTGATATCAGATGCTCCGGAATGTTGAGCAGATCTGCACCGCATGTGGCACCTGTCGTGTTGCTCATTTTATTAACAAGCTGGTAAATAGTCTACTTCGGAAAACCTATAGTAATTTCTCGCTTTATAGTTAGAAATTTGTCATTATCATAAAGAGTCATTAATTCACGACACGTTAAATTTTAAGTTCTCATTGGGTTAATATTCGATTAGTCTTTCTGGTATACCACAAATTTTTATATCGACATTTAACAATGGTTAATGATGATAATTATGATAAGAAAAGGTATAGTAGTATACTGTGTAATTTAAAGGTGGCATCACATATTTTCAAATATGTTTTTCAGGGAGTAAAGTTTTGGTAATGACGTGATATTTATGTTATACAAACCAGCCTAATTCTATTTTATAAATCATGGCAGGTGCAATCGATGAATTATGCTTGTATATAATGTGCACGAAATACTGATTCCATTTGACAGGTTGATATATTTTTTCAATTATTGTTCTCACTTTTTTGACATTTGGATATCGTTTAACTGTGTATATATCAAATTCTCAAATTGATTCAAGTCGTTAACAAATGCAAACGGAGAAACAAGATAATAAGTAAATAAATAATAAAGGTAAGACTAGTTATAACAAACTGACCTTGTAACTCGTACATTATATCGGACAACTTCATACTTCTCATTAGGTGATTTTTCAGCATAACTCTCTTCTACAAAAGAAAACGATTGATTCTAATTGACATATGATATGTGCGTTGATTTGTTTTTGGGGGGAGTGATATCTTTGTATCTTTATTGATTTGATTTTCGTCAAAGTTTTATGCTATCCCTTTGATCTTTTGTACATTTTCATTAACTTTTATGCATTAAAATATGTGTTGGCAAATATGTTGCTAGTTCATTGTTTTAACATCTATTTTATTTCACGTTCAGATATATGATATATAATAACTCACGAAGCATCCCATAAGTTCTAGCAAACCTAAAGATTAAGAAGAAAATGACACAAGAAGATTTGCTTCATATCTTGATCGATTCTTCATACAGATGATCTGAAACTAAAATCTATGAAACACATGTTAATTTTCGGCAATACATACATTTTTTTTCTATCACGATATCAATTGGTTGGCCGAGCGAATTATTGTTTTGTTAAACTGATAAGCATCATCATAATCGAATTTTAAGACTGTACGATACCGCGAAAGTCTAATCTCAAATTTAGCTTTTTTATCAATCCTGAAATTTCGACTGAGTGTTTATGTGCTAGCTTCGGATCAATAGGCTGTTTAAGAATCTAAAGCACTATGGGTAATTTTATTGTTTGAACCCCAAAATGAAAACAGCGTCAAGTCATTGGTTGAATTTCTATTGTTAAGGACGTTTTTACCAATCACAACGCTTTGGTGTACACTTTCAAATTATTATTTTAAATACATTCTGAAATGGGGCATTCATAGCATCAAGCGTCTCTTTATCTTCTTATATGAAGCCATGATCCTTCTGGCATTTTGTATATCAAATTGTTTTCTTTATCAGTTTGTTATTGTGAGATTTTATCAGTGGTTTGATTTGGTTTTCTGTCTTTTTAACGCCACTTTAAAGCACCGCTCTTTGATTATTTCGTGGCACCCACTATTTTTTTTGTGGAGTAAGCCGGGATGCCCGGAGAAAACCACCAATTTTTGGTAGGAAAACTGACAATCATAGTCAATTAAAATTGAAGTCTAATGCACCCGCAGTAGCAGGGTTCACACTTACAATCCAGTGTTACTGACTAGTGATTTTAGTATTTGCTACTTAGACCACTCGACCACCGATGCCCTTATTTGATCATTGGAAAACAACTGTGTATAAAGACTTCTTGAGTAAATAGATAAATATAAAATTTCTTTAACATGTTTAAGTCATTTGCAAAGATTATTTTCAAATAGACCTATGATGTTTCATTTGGTTGTATGACTTTTGATGTTACTCTGCATTTATGCACTCCGCAATCGGGTTTTTTAAAAAAGCAGCGTAAACTGTATACTAATTTAGAAGTTCAACTTGTAAATTCTAAAATAATTAACTATCGGACTCCGAAAAAAAGGAAAGTGCTAATATTTTAAATCTAATCAACGTCCAATGTAACATCATGTATTGCCAAAAATAATGTTCGATCGATTGAATAAGGGTCTGTTCTATTGAATTCTTGTAGTATCTCAACAGTTAAAGACTTTCCATTAAGAATTTATTTAATCCGAAAATGTATTGATTTTCATTTACATAAGATCGAAGACTCAGCAGTATTGTTATAAGAAGATGAAATAGAAAAATTATCAAAGTAAGTTATAGGGAATAATCTAAAATACAATTTTTGGATACACTTTCTTCTTCATTTTGAATTATTTTATCCGATAATTTGATAATAGAATTATTCAGTGCTTTGTACATACATGATTTGAAAGATACTTATCTCATATTTTTCGTATACAAATGAGGAAATTATTAAGAAACAGAGGTTTCAACTCTTGCAATTCAATTTGATCCGGGATAAGGTTGATTATTTCAGAAGAGTCTATTTCGTACGCCTCTACAAGTATGTATTCTGGGTTAGTCAACCAGGAGTTGTATTGACCTAAAAACAGTTAATAGAATGATAACAAATTTCGAAGGTTAAAAGTGTGTGCAACTAGTGTTAGATTTTATAATTCTTATCCGAAACGATTAGGACCGATAGTTTGTAAAATTGTGATACGTCAATATCTTTCGGGTCTTCATTTTGTATTTGTTCAATATGTTATGCTGCTGATATACGTTGACATAAAGTTCCTACATTAAATGAAGACCCAGTTTTTTCTGTCTTAACCATAGCTGTGTGGATTATGCTTTTAGAATGATTATGACGAAAACCATTTTAAACATAAATACAAAGCTTGATAATGCTCATAATATGAATAGATTGGTAAGTGTCGTATTAGTCTATTAATCAAAATTTTATTACAATATGGACCAAATATCAAAACAAATTAAATGATGATGATGATGAGAAGAGGAGGAATTCTTGTAATAAAAGTTAGATCACAAGTTCCAGTAGATCGTTTCAATTTGCAGATGAGATCACGATGTCGCCAACAAAGAAAACACTGAGAGTCAATATCAAGAAAGACAGGAAGCAAAACTGGAACTGCGTCCAGATGTACAATCTCACCTTGTGGTAATTTGCATATAATAATATGTTATTGAATCTTATTAAACTTAGTCTAATGTTGAGAGTTGATTTACCTTAACACCAAGTGGATCATCATTAACTAAAAACCGTATTTAAGCATCAATAAACCATTTCCCCTTGAAGCAAACGTAAGCAAAAGGTACATTTGTTTACTGAACTAGATGTGTTTTTCCACAAAATTGTCTATTCAGTGATGTACGACGTAAGCGTATTTAAATATCCAAAATTAACTGAAACCTTACAAGATAATAAATCAAAAACAACAACAAAAAGGATAAGAAATCATATCGTTTCATCAAGGCGATATGGGGAAAGGGAAAACTTAAAATATATAACTTTTTTATGACGTGGACCTACAATAAAATTCCACGTTAAGACAAGGAACACTATTTTATTGAACTTCATAAGTTGACCTTAAATAATCAATTTCAACTAGTAAGATCTCATTCGTAAGTTTACATCGATATTAAGTTGAAAACATCCTATCTCACACTATTTCGTACAATTTGGGAGTAGCAACTCAATTGGTTTTTGACTTTTGAACACCCTTATTCTACTTTTGTCTTTATAAGATGAACCTGTTTTGATTATATCATCGTTACTGAATCCCCATATGTCTGATCCATGTAACAGAACCGCTTTGACTACTCTATCAAAAAAATCTAACTGACAAAAAACTGATAAGATATGGAATTTTCTTCAAATTTTATCTCGTACGTCGCTTTTGTTCCTTTTTAAAGATTTAAGGGCCTTTTTGTAATTTACTGTTTTTGGAATTAAAATACCAAAACGATTTCTATCTTTTGATTTTCAAAATCAAAATGTAAATTGACATCCGCAAGAAAACATAATATTTTGGTTTTAGATACATTATCTTTAAATGTCCTTCTTTTACAGTATGCATGCAAAATATATGAATGTGTTTGAAGATTTTGTGGTGTTTCGGCCACCAAAACATTATCATCTGTATATAATGATTAAAAAGATATTCTGAAATATATCAAGTTGATGTCCTATTTCTACTGTGAATAGGCATTTACAGTTTTTTGTCTAAAATAATTTCTGATTCATTTTAAAACATTGCAAAGTAAAATGTGGACATGTTTTCCTTTTGCCTTACCCCATTTTATATTTCTGTTCATATTTTGTATCATTAACATTTAACATTTTCCCATTTACATTGATTAACAGTAAGTTATTGTCTTATGCCAAAGTATATCCCTCCAAATTTTGTCAAAAGTTATAAATGCAAAATAAAAAGGAAGTTTTTTAAGCATACGATTAATCGTTTTGAGTTGATAAGACCTTGTGACCTTGAGAGAAAATGGAGGAGGTAAGGAAATTGGTCCCTGCAATCGCAGACATAGTAACAAAAACCTTCAAGCCTTTCAAAATTTAGTTACTATGTAAATTCATTGATGAATGAACGGACTAATATAGTAAAAAAAGGCACTTGTAATGTCATTGCAATTTTATATACTTTTTAATTATGAAATCGATCTATTTGACCTGAAGTAAACAATTCGCACATAGTTTTTTTAACAATATAGATATGAGCATCTACTTTAACCAAAATAATATTATACACACATTTATATCTCTGTAAAATACATTTTGTAGCAAAATAACTTTTTGTTTTTAGATTTTCGTCATATCTAAGTTATCTACGGATCATTTCAAGATCCAAAAATGCGGAAAATTCGACAATTAATGATACATTTCAAAATGTTAAATAAAATTGAGAATGGAAATGGGGAATGTGTCAAAGAGACAACAACCCGACCAAATAAAAAACAACAGCAGAGGGTCACCAACAGGTCTTCAATGTAGCGAGGAATTCCCGCACCCGGAGGCGTCCTTCAGCTGGCCCCTAAACAAATATATACTAGTCCAGTGATAATGAACGCCATACTAATTTCCAAATTGTACACAAGAAACTAAAATTAAAATAATACAAGACTAACAAAGGCCAGAGGCTCCTGACTTGGGACAGGCGCAAAAATGCGGCGGGGTTAAACATGTTTGTGAGATCTCAACTCTCCCCCTATACCTCTAACCAATGTATAAAAGTAAACGCATAACAATACGCACATTAAAATACAGTTCAAGAGAAGTCCGAGTCTGATGTCAGAAGATGTAACCAAATAAAATAAACAAAATGACAATAATACATAAATAACAACAGATCTACTAGCAGTTAACTGACATGCCAGCTCCAGACTTCAATTAAACTGACTGAAAGATTATGATTTCATCATATGAACATCAGGCACAATCCTTCCCGTTATGGGTTTAGTATCATACCATCATAACATATATGAGAAGAACACAACCCGTGTTATTACAACAACTGTTTTTAGAATAAATGTGTTTAGTTCCGATGCAAAGACCTTATCAGTGACTCAATATTAACGCCAAAATATGCAATCTTTAATGACTTGACAACAGTATCGTAAGTATATCCCTTCCTAATAAGTCTATACAAAGGTTTTGTAAGTTTCTGAGGTGAATACCGACACCTTTGTGCTTTATAAAGAATATTTTCATAAAAAATTGGATGTGAAATACCTAAACGTATTAGAAGTCTGCATGTTGAGCTATATTTACGAATGATGTCTTTATACCGATAATGAAATTTAGTGAATGTTTTGACTAGTTTGTGATATCGAAAACCCTGGTGTAATAATTTTTCAGTAATACATAAATTTCTCTCGTTAAAATCTAAAACATTGTTACATACACGAGCGAATCGTACAAGTTGAGATATATAAACACCGTAAGATGGTGACAAGGGAACGTCACCATCTCAAAACGGATAATTAACGATAGGAAATGAAAAATCATCCCTTTTATCATAAATTTTAGTATTCAGCTTTCCATTAGTAATATAGATATCAAGATCGAGAAAAGGGCAGTGGTCATTGTTAGTATTAGATTTATTTAAAGTAAGTTCAGCAGGGCAAATTTCATTAATATACATACTGAAGTCGTCATTATTGAGAGCCAAAATATCATCCAAATATCTAAAAGTATTATTAAATTTGTTTATCAGATGTTGTTTCGATGGGTCTTTGCTTATTTTTGTCATAAATTGTAACTCATAACAATACAAAAACAGGTCCGCAATAAGTGGTGCACAGTTAGTCCCCATTGGAATTCCGATAATCTGACGATATACGGAATCCCCAAAGCATTAATATCAATATGCAGGACAAAATAAAAAGACATGAATATTGTCATATGATAGACCTTGAACTTTTTCTTTGAACATCAGATTCAATGTTTTGTTATTGTTGGATTTTTAGGGCCAGAAAGTGGTCATATCATACTAGTTTCTTAAGAAAAGGTAAAGCGTGCAAAATATAGTATCAAAATTATATGTTTGAATTGTGTTCTTACTTCCAGGAAAAAAATCGGAAACACTTGGTAAACCGTACGTGACAGAAGAAAACAAATCAGATCATATCATACTCAAATGGAACACTAACAGGGAATTAGACGAAGAGGAATTTTATCAGATAAAAATGAAAAAACTTCCAGGCGGCTATTGGAAAATTTTCAAAAAAACATACCCATGCATTATTGGAATAGTGTGTGTCAGTGGTCTAAAAGCCAAAACATCTTATGTCCTCAAAGTCAGAGTTGCAAACGATAACACAGGTGAAGAAGGTTCTTTTAGTTCTGAAAGTGACGTTATAACAACTGCCAATTCACCAGCATTCACAATGATGATGATGTCGAAAAAGACAAAAGAATGTTTTCCTGCAGTATATAAACTACCAATACATGAACTCAAGCAAGCAAACAATGCAGGATCTCAAATTAGGAAGTTTATCTTAGATACTAGTTTTTTCTGTTTACTTTCAAAATCACTTTCACCCTTTGTACTATGTTTTTAAAACATGCAAGCGATGAAGTATGATTGCCAAAAAGACAACTATCCACCAATAATTAAATTGTGGATGTAATGCGTCTTCTGATTGGCTGACGTTATTTTGTTATCAGCCAATAGATATAATTTAGTCATGTGACCGATATGTCATCAACGTTTTTACATGGTTTTCTACGATTTAAAAATTTAGAAAAAAATGTGGTGCACACTGTTAAAGAACTCGCTACGTGCGTTATTCAGTGTGCACCATTTTTTTTTGTTATTTCTGCATAGACAGAAAAAATATTACAGTCATTCCTTAATTGTTCAAATAAATGGATAAAAGCTTTTTGGTTTAACACTAATTCTTGAAATAGTTGTTGCAATGATTGTTTACACTCATTGAACCTTATGTTGCCTTTTGGATACATATTGTGCATTATGTATAACTTACTTATTTATTTTCTTCAGAAATACTTAGTTGGTTAGTTAGTGTAGATAGTGTAATGAAGGCATCAGGAGGGACATTACTGGATGAAGAAGATTTGATTGGATTATCGGAGGACTCATTACCTTACCGATGTTTAGATGATTATGTTGATTTGACAATTGTTCAAAAAAGTTTCACTTCATCTGCATGGTTGTATTTATTATCTATTGTAAAACAAAAACAACAAAAGGGTGGATTTATTCTTTGTACATACTGTAATGATTTTATTACTACAGAAAATGGTGATGCTGTTGAATGTGACTTTCGTTTGTTATGGTGGCATATAAGTTGTATTAAATTAAAGAGCAAGCCAAAAGTTAGCACTGATATTGCAAATCATGCAGGTAAAACTGAACTTATGTGTCAATATGTATTTGTAGTTTTGTTTAACATGTATTAGTTATTATGTATAGCTTTCTCAAATGTTTTGCAATGAGATAAACTGGGATGTTTTTGGAAGTTCAGAAGATAAAACACCTTGTACGTAGATACATTATAATTTTGTTTGTTATATGTTTATTGACTGTGACCTCATTTTCATGGCTCAGTGACTAGTTGAAAAAGATGTAGTTGTTTATCTTGTGAAATACTGATTATGAATAAAAGGATAAATATATTTGGTGTATGGGATCCTTGTTATGTCTACATGTCTGTCAGCCAGGGTTCATCTTACCTTGACCTCATTTATGAATATGTTTTAAGCAATGTATCTGATATTTAAAAATTAGTGAAAAAATATTTAATTAGAGTTATGCCACTTGGAAATAATAATTTATTGAATATTGCATTGTAAGCTCTCACCAGCCTGCATTTTTCTCTGAATTATTATGAAATTAAAAGAGATTGTTCATATCAATAATTATATTTTATTTAAATGAGTTTTTTAAATTCAGTGCCAATCAACGATTTCAACATGAACTTCCATCACTTCAACAGATCAATTAGAGACATTAGACATTAGAACAAAGTTCTTTTGTATTTATTTAAAGGGATCCAATATCAACTGATGTTAAAGTGATATTTTAGCATTGTTTTAAATACAGATATTTTGTAGTTTTATGAAATCTAATTTATTCTAATGTACATACAATATATTTATTGCTGTTATATGAAGTTCAATTTCATTCTTTGAAATTGTATAATAAATATATGTGAAAGAATTGTTTTAAAAGTCTTCTAATTTCATGATTTAAATATGGTGACTGTGCATCTATACATGTCTATACTTCTTTGTTTTAATATATAATGTCCTTGTTTCAATAAGGGGAAATTTAATTTATATTAATATTAATATTTCTTTTTTATGCCCCACCTACGATAGTAGAGGGGCATTATGTTTTCTGGTCTGTTGCTCCGTTCGTTCGTTCGTCCGTCCATCCGTCCGTTCGTTCGTTCGTCCCGCTCCAGGTTAAAGTTTTTGGTCGAGGTAGTTTTTGATGAAGTTGAAGTCCAATCAACTTGAAACTTAGTATATATGTCCCTTATTATATGATCTTTTTAATTTTAATGTCAAATTAGAGTTCTGACCCCAATTTCACGGTCCACTGAACATAGAAAATGATAGTGCGAGTGAGGCATCCGTGTACTTGGGACACATTCTTGTTTGATTCTGGTTTGTATCCTTTTTTTTCAAACAGTCTTGTCCAGGACAAAAACTTTTTATCATTTGACCTAAATTTATAATATTTGGCATTAAGGTGTATGTTACCAGAACACAATTTCTGGCACAACACCATGACTTCTGAAACCTGAACTATGACATAAAGGTCAAATAATTTATTTCTGGGACATTTTTGTGTCTATAATATTGAAATGGCTGCAACATAGGAAGACCGTCTATCAAAGATGACCGTTGAATTGACCCTTGATATATAAACTCAAATAGTTGTTTTATATTAGGTCAATTCCAAAATCATATTTATATATACAAGTCTAAATTGAAAACAACGTTCAAACCTTTGATTGTGTTTAATAAAAATAGAATTTTTTTTATGTGTACATGCAAAATAAATTCCTCGATAGATGGATAGAGGCGTTTAAATACTGCACAAATAAATTTTTCTACAAGACCTTAAAAGTGAAAAAGTATTTTTTAACGAAACTCATTTGACTTGGTTTGAATAGGACGAACACAGGATGTTTTTATACTCTACTGACTGCCATTGGTTGTTGCCAAATAAACATATCACCGGATGTAACAAAATGGATCTTGATTATTTATTTTTATACCAAACAGAAAACAATTATTACAAAACTTTTTCTATGAAACCATTGATGTTCCCATGGGTCATCCCCTTTGCCATAGTGATAATTCTTAAAATAATTAAATCTCTATTTATTATTTCACATACATTTTCTAAAAAGAAAAAATAAATAAAATAGTAAGTTGGGAAAATCAACAAAAATGTGATATAATTTTTATACAAGAAACTCATTTTACTAAACAAATGCAAGATACTTTGTCTAAAGAACTTGGTAAAAACATTTTCAGAAGTGATGGTACAAGCAATTCACGCGGAGTAGCAATATGGATAAAAGATAGAATAAATTTTAAAATTATTGATGAGCACAAAGATGCTGATGGTAGATTTATTTTGATTAATATTGAAATAAATGAAAATATTTACACGCTAGTAAATATATATGCTTCAAATAGATCAAGAGAAAGAAATAGTTTTTTTCAAAACAGTTAAATCATATATAAATAAATATGGATTAGGTCAAACAATTCTTGGGGGAGATTTTAACGACATCTGGTCATTAATTGATACAAAAAATAAAACTAAATTCTCTAAACAATTTGATAAACCAGTTACAGGTTTAAAAGGGCTTATAAAATCGTGTAAATTAATAGACATTTGGAGAAGTAGAAATAAAAATCCTAGGCAATTTACTTGGTGTAGGAAAGATAGATCAGAAGCCACCAGAATCGATTACTTTCTGATTTCAAAAGAAGTACAAAACAATTGTAAAAGCTGCGATATTAAACCTTTAATACCGAAAATAACTGACCATAATGCAGTATCATTAAAAATTAATACTGAAAGAGGAAATAAGGGGCGTGGCTACTGGAAATTAAACTCAAGTGTTTTAAATAATGATGACTATGTAAATGAAATAAACAAATTAATAAACAGATATGAAAATGAATCAATTAACTGTGACTATTTAGGGATACTATGGGACAATTTGAAAATAGAGGTAAGAGATGCAAGTTTAGACTATTGTAAAAGAAAAACCAAATTAAAAAAAGATAAAATAAATATCCTAGAAAAACAGCTAAATGATCTCAATAATAAAGCAAATAATGGTACAGATGTAAATCATAAATTACAAAAAGAAATTGAGAATGTGGAAAATTATCTAGAGTGTTTATATAAAGACAAAATTAAAGGACAAAAAATAAGATCAAGGGTAAAATGGTTCGAAGAGGGGAAAAAATAGTGCTTACTTCTTGGGACTAGAAAAAAGTCGTCAAACAAAAAAGATTATAACTGAACTATATGATGAAAAAATGGGCTCGCAACAACTGATCAAGATAACATTCTAAATCTACAAGTGAAATATTACAAAAAACTTTATGAGTCAACTAATCCTTGTGATAATGAAGTTAAAACATATATTAATGAAACAAAATTAACAAAAACGCTTAAAGACTCAGATAGTAATCAATGTGAAGGGGAAGTAACAGAAATTGAATGCACTGAAGCAATTTTTAAAATGAAGCTTAATAAATCCCCTGGTCTTGATGGGCTGACAGTGGAATTTTATAGGCAATTTTGGACGAGCCTAAAAAATATTGTTGTCAAAGTATTTAATTATAATTATGAAAAAAAAGAACTTACAAACTCACAAAAGAAAGGTGCAATTTCACTAATTTTTAAAAAGAATGATCCTCTTTCATTAGATAATTATCGTCCCATAACTTTATTGAATACTGATACTAAACTATTAGCTTATGTGTTAGCTCAGAGACTTAAAAAAGTACTACCATCTATTATTAGTCTAGATCAAACAGGATATGTTAAAAATAGATATATCGGTTTTAACATCAGACAAATTCAAGATATAATAGATTATTCTGAGAAATTTAATATAGAAGGAGCAATCCTTTTCTTAGATTTTAGTAAAGCTTTTGACTCACTAGAATGGACTTTCATGACGGAAACACTGAAACGGTTTGGATTTAAAAGTAGCTTTATCAGATGGGTTGAAACTATGTATAATGACATTAAGGGATGTATCTTAAATAATGGGTGGGTCTCAGGTCCGTTCAAAATATATCGAGGAATACGACAAGGGTGTCCGATTTAAGCGTTACTTTTTGTTATAACAGTAGAATTAATGGCAATAAGACTTAGAAGTAATAAAGATTTTAAAGGTATAAAAATTACATTAGATGGAAAATCTTGTAATTTAAAAATTTGTCAATTAGCTGACCATACAACACTTTTTCTTCAGTCAAGAAAATGAATAAGTTTAGCTCTCAGTATAATTGAAACATTTGGAAGTTTTTCAGGACTTAAGGTTTATGTACCCTTCTGTAGCCATTTTTGTACGAACTTTTCAAACTTCAATTGTATCAAAACTACAGATATTATGAATAATAGATATAGGCCATTTTGTACATATTCCAAGGGGAAACTTGATGCAAAGCATTATTTTTTACTGTTCCATTGCATTTAATAGAAAAAGAGGACTTTGTGGCAAATAAATCAAGATTTTTATAGAAAATCCACAGCCTTTATCCTTGTACTCTCATATTTGGCAATTTGATGACTGATAGATATAAGATTATTGCATGCAGTGCTAGCATTGATTTCCTCAAAAACAAGTTTATAAATGTAGTTATTGGTTAAGACAAGTATAAATATGACCAAAATCAAGTACACCTTTTAGGGTGCGCTCTACTTTAGTGACTCAGCACGAGGTGTTTTGGAATTTACAGGTTACTTAGAACTTTTTGTAAAAAATAAACACTAGCACATCATAGAAAATCAAGTGAGTAATTTATGTTTCAAATTTTATAACAAAAATCTCTGTATTAAAGGCTGTGGATTTTCTATAAAAATCTTGATTTATTTGCCACAAAGTCCTCTTTTTCTATCAAATGCAATGAAATAGTAAAAAATAATGCTTTGCATCAAGTTTCTCCTTGGAACATGTACTAAATGGCCTATCTCTATTATGTATTATATCTTTAGTTTTGATACAATTGAGGTTTGAAAAATTCGTACAAAAATGGCTACAGAAGGGTACATAAACCTTAAGCTTAATAGAAATAAAACGGAAGGGGTATGGTTAGGACGACTAAAAAGTTCAAAAGATAAATATGAAAATATAAATTGGACCGACAAACCAATCAAAAGCCTTGGAATATATTTTGGGTATGACAAAAAAGAGTGTCAAACATTAAATATTGAAAAAGTGTTGGACAAATTAACGAAACTTGTAGAAAGATGGGCAAAAGAAAGTTAACACTACTTGGAAAAATATTAGTAGTAAAAGCTCTTCTTCTACCAAATATAACCTACATTGCTACTAACAGTATCATTACTAAAGAAAATCTACAAAATATAAATAAAATCTTATATAAATTCATTTGGAACGGAGGAAAAGATAAAATAAAAAGGTCAATAATAACAAAAAACTTCGCAGAAGGGGGGGGGGGGGGTTAAACATGATTGATATAGAATCCTATATAAAATCTATACATTTAAAATGGATTATAAAAATATTAGAATCAGAAAATGCAAATTGGTCTGTATTATCAAAACTATACCTTAATAAGTTCGGAAAAAACCTTCTTATTTTCAAGATGAATGTAAATAACACAAAGTTGCTAGATAAAAACATATGGAACAGTACACCAACCTTCTATCAAGAGATGATAAAAACATGGATAAATGTAAATAATTGTGAAAACAATCATCATGATCAAATCGATAATTATTTAGAAATCAGAAAACAAGTTATATGGGGAAATAAATTCATAAAATTTCAAGGAAAATTTTTGTTCTTTGATATCTGGATTGATAGTAACATACTATATATAAATGACATAATAGATAAAAGAGGAAATATATCAGAAGAAATGATTACTTTAAAATTAAGAAATAAAAGGAATTGGATTTCTGAATACTCAAAACTAAAAAAATCTATACCAAAGCAATGGACAGACAAATTAAAATCAGAAGAATCATTCAAAACAAAAGTCCACATCAACCGAACAAAAACTAAACTTAGAGATTGTAATGATGTTCTAACTATTAATGCTAAAAACATAAACAATTTAGTATTAAGTGTGTCAAAAACAGAAATACCAGTAGGATTTTTGAAATGGGAAAGAGTCTTAAGCAAGGGGAGACTAATAAATGAATTTAAAGACTCTATTAAATTTAATTTTGAATATCTTAAAGATAATAAAATAAAAATGTTTAGGTGGAAATTAATGCACTTTATTTTGCCAAATGAGGTGCTGCTTTTTCAGTGGAAAATTTCACAAAACAATTTGTGTTCATATTGCAATGAAATAGATAATTATAATCATTTTTTCATTACATGTTCATATCATAAAACATTCTGGAAATCAATGAAAGTTTTACTAAAAAAAGTCTTCATAGGCGAACATGCAATACGTCTTCATTCGTCGGTTATAGGATACAAAATTCATGACGATGCATACTATGCGCTAAATCATTTGCTTAGCTTAATGTTCTTTTCAATCTATAAAACACATTATGTTTCCAATAAAAAAAACCAAAGCAGTAGACATATTAAAAATTTTTGAATATGAGATAGAAAATACTGTAGAACTATATAGTATGACCAATTTAGAGATCAGCAGTTTATTAACAAAGGTGTTGAATATTTTGAAGAATAATAATGAAGTCATTTTATAGTTAACTAAAGCAACATGTATATATAAAAAAAAACAGATGCTATAGATCTAGATTATGTGAGATTGTATGTGATTTTTTGTTCCTTTATTATAAATGTACTATGCAAGTAATTATTTGTAATTGCTATGCCTAAGGTATGAGTATGTATGAAAGAAATTTGTTTATAAAATGTATCATGTGACACTGAACAAGTATGACTGTATGTGCAGAAGTTTGTTTGTTCAGTAATTATTACTACAAGATATGAATGTTAATGTGGGTAATTCAGATATAAATGAATATGTAGGTGTGTGTGTGTGTGTGTGTGTGTGTGTGTCTTTGTCAATATATAGGTACTTCGACACTTGTACGCTACATCTGTGTGCATTGTTTACAAAATTTGTCAGGTAAAGGTCACGACACGGTATTTATCTGGGTCAAATCAATAACAAATTTAATAAAGACTGAAAGTGAAAGTGCAACTACATGTATGAAAAATATATTTACAATCCAACTTACCTTTTCGCAATATTATTCAAAGCTTTTAAAACCACATAGAAATTAATAATCCAAATTCTCGAAACACTTCAAAATATATTGTCCCAACACGAGGAACAGACAAGTTGTGTGAGGTCACTTGACCGCAATTCGTTTTTGATTAGCTAATAAAAGAACCCCAAAAGTCATTCCGGATGAATGATCAATTTCCGTAAAAATATTATTGTGTAGATATTTGTTCTGAATATATCAAAAAATACTTTTTGTGAAGATGCAAAGACTATTTGTAACAACTATAATAATAGTTTAATATGTGAATTAAACCAATGTAATGTATTAGTTAATTTTACTGAATATTATCCCTGGGTATTCAGTGGTAATTTAACAGGGAAACTTGATGAAATGCTGTACACCAAGTTTAAATTGTTAAACAGCAATATGTGCAATAAAGAATCAATTATAGAAGAAAAAGAAAAAAAACATTTTCTACCTGAGGGTCATGGTTCAACTTTTATCATTCATTGTCCTATATTTTGAAAACTTCATATTTTGGTCCTAAACCATGAAGTTTCTTTACTTGTCATGCTTGTCAATTGTCTAACTTAAGTATCATCCTGCGTGTTTCTTGCCTGGCGACCAGTTACTTGTGGTTAGCACCAAAAGATATAGAAATGAAGATAAATTACACACCTATTAACCAAACCAAGGATTTGTATAGTGTGACCACACAAATTTTGACCAAACATAATATACAAATTAAACAACTGGAGGAATATAGTGCCTACAATTTTAATGCAGCTAGTGATACAAATATTACCAGCACTATTCATCAGGCTAGCCGGACAAATATTCTTAGCACTATTATTGTGACTATAGCCGGACAAATAGCCCCATCACTATTATTCCGGCTTGCCGGACAAATAGCCCCAGCAATATTCATCTGGCTAGCCGGAAAAAAAGCCTCAGTATTATTTTTCCGGTTAGCCGGACAGATAGAAACTGCCAACAATGTATTGATAACTGTTCCCGGGTCCTTGGGTCTATCTAAAATATGGCGAAAGAGTTACACTGAATTTGAAATTTCCTGCTTATGGCCAAGAACCATATATATTTAAAAACTCACGGTCATTTCACCTATATATATATATAAAACATAAAGGAAATTCCCAATATGTATTTGTAATTATAACTCATCTGTTCAATGCCACAGAAAAAAAATATCTGGGACGTCGAAAGAAAAATAATCAAAAAATAAACAAAAGAAGACATGAGTAGCATGACTAAGTATTTTTCTAATCAAAAAACGAAATAATACTGTTTTAGGAACCCGTAGCTTTTCAACGCCTTAATTTTCTAATTAAGGGAGACATATTTATGTGTAGGTCGTAGTGATTCATTCAACCGGAGATGATGTTTTTAAATAACATGTTGTGAATGTCTCGATGAATAGAGACAGAAATAATCATGGTTCTCAGTAAACTATTTTTATGCGCCTCTGTCACTGCACCTTTCTTTGATAAGATAAAGAATGATTTCGTAGAAACAAATTGGTCAAAGAGATTGGAGGACTAATTAAAATGATTGAATTTAATTACACCCAGTTAAAGCATTTTTTGACAGAGGGTATGTATTTAAATAAACAAAAAGCTATGCATGTATATATGACATGACTGGAAAGGACACTGATATACTTTGACTTGAAGTAAGGATAAAAAAAAACATTTCCGGTTTATAATTATGACTTCCGATGTCCATAAAAAACTTGTATACGTTATTCAACCATATAGGTTTTACGTACCTTTTTATAAATAAAGGGAATTACTGGGCTACTACTTGTTAACAGATAGTCATTCCAGACAGTTAACATTATACTGATTTATAAACCTAATAGTTTTACGACACCTGTTCAAAACAGTAAATACAGATTTTTTTTCAGCTTGATCAAGATCATGTCCAGGTGACTCCAATAAGGTATTTAATCCTAATGCGAAAGCCTTAATGGATCTATAACGGACAGATATGAAGTTTAAGCAAAAGTCAAAATCAAAAACGAAAACGATCATGACTCAAGTCCAAGGTTGACGGTCATGTTTCCCAAATGAAAAGATCCAAGGCTTATTACAATATGGTTGGGGAGTTGTACTGACTTTCTAAAATATAAGGGAACAAAATTTCTACAAAAGTCAAGAAAACCGTAATGTCCATCATCATGATCATATGGACAAAATATATAAAAGACACATATAAAAAAACTCAATATATTTAAAACTTGCTGTGTGTAATTTCAATTGACATGTCGTTATGTGAAATATGAAAAGAATAAATATTTTAATTAGATATTATTTAAGTTGAAGTGCGTCGGGCGACAAAATAAATCATACAAATTATTAAAATAAGAAATGATTGTATCAGGGAGCTGTGACGAAGTCTCCAAAAATGTCTATATAAATATACATCCACAATGACTCCTTTTTTCTATCATTTTATAATTTCCTCCTGGGGACCTCTTGTAACTCAAACTTAATAAAGACCCGATGTGTATATCACTAAAAAAATATAAAATCTTTTGACACTTTGTCTATTAAACAGTTTTATTTTGATTTTTCTTGCATGTGAATAATTATTAAAAAAGATTAAATGCACCAAGTACAATTAAATATATTTCTAAAGACGTTTATTTTATCCCCAAGACAACATGATAACTGTCAGGTAGTGTTATAAAGTAAGTACACACTTTTTGTTGTGCCTAGCAATATATTGAGGTGTTCATGACAACTGAATAATACAAGTTTTACCATGGGACTTCTTTTATCTTTTATTTATTGATGAGTGAACGCGTATATATCTGTAAATACTTTGTCTATCAAACAATGTTGTATTGACTCTGCCTATATATAAACATGTTTTAAAAAAGATTAAATGCACTAAATGCAAATAAACCTATTTCTAAAGATGTTTGCTATATCCCCAAGACGACATGATAACTGTCACGATGTGTTATAAAGTAAGTACACACTAGTGTGTGTGCCTAGCAATATCTGGGATGTTCGTGACAATTTGATATAAACGATGTATGTTTTAGATAGCATTGATAAAGAGCCTACTACGTTAATTTTGAATAATAGATTAGAAATACACTTTCAAGAGATGAAACCCTAATTTGTTTTTAATTTAAAAATATATAAACGGACACTTTTGAAAAGGTATGTTATAAATTCTAATCATACCGTATTACTGAAGACTTACACGATGATAACCTTGGAAAGTGGTGTCCAGTGGTGTCGACCTAGTGCTTTAAAAATGAAAACAACACGTTTGATAATTTCTAGGGTCCGAAGCGTTTTTCTAGAACGCTCATTTATAAACGGAAAATATTATGAATGTTTGCCATTCATCATGTCAGAAAAGAAGTTCTGACTAGCCAATAGTACCATCCGGGCCTGATAATTCATCAGCAAAGGTGTTGACTAAGAGCTTAAAAAATGAAAAAAAATGGTATGGGTCCGAAACGCTCCTATGTTCATCCTTTTCTTTTGGATTTCTTCAATTTTTTTTTCGACAATTGTAAAAGAATGCTAGTCTGAAACAGAAACCAAAATAGCAAAACATAACATTTACTCAAATGATAATAGATGGGTTAACACTAAAAGTATGTTTTTAATCTATAATTCAACACTAACGTATTAAACATTGTATGCATGGTATCTAAAGCATACAACGCATATAGAAAGATGTCACGATTACCTCAAAATATCGCACAAACATAATATTATGTAATTATATAATGACACAACGTCACATTTCTCAAGTTGTCTTGTGAATAAGGCAATTATCTTTTGAAACGGACGGTTATTATGTTGTCTTGGGGATAAAGCAAACATCTTTTGAAAGATTTTAATTGTGTTTGATGCAATTAATCTTTTTTAAAAATCATTTATAAATTAGTAGAGTCAAAGTAAGATTGTTTGATACACAAAGTAATTCTTAAACAAACTAACACTGTAGTTACATATCATATATACTGTGACAAACGTTAAAACTTATTCTCCTTAAACGTTGTCTAAAACAATACAAAAATATACATGCTTTGTTTCGCAACCAGCTGAAAAGTGCACACGATCTCTATAGTTACATTGAGTTAAAACCTGTTGACGTGATACATTAGTATTTTCCAGGTCAGTGTATTTATCTACAAAAATGTTCACCTCGGAGGTTCACGACAATCGATTAATAATCTTAGGGACTTCTTTTGGACATTCTGATATCATTGGAGTTTGAACGTTATGTCATGGAGGGGCATTTGCAGAAATACCAGTAAAAGGACTGGGAAATATCCAGAGCCGCTAGGCGAGGAAAATGTGGTCCCAAGATTTTTTTTCTCGCAAATACCACCCCATAATATGATATATCTGTTTAATTACACCAAATATATTTTGATTGAAGCTATCTGTAGAGTTAAGAAGAAACAAAATTATAGTTGGCTATTATACCACAAACATGTTTAACTGTATGCATAGTTTTCAGGATAGGTAGAGACTATCATAGTACTGCGGGAAATATATTTACATGTACTTATACGCCTTAGTGCTGTTTTTTCATGGTATTTATTGGGTAAAAGTCATTGTCATCCCATCGTGGAAGAGTTTTTTTTTGTTAATATTCCTTTTTACTTGATATACACAAAAAAGAAAAATCACAAACATACTGAACTTAGAGGAAAATCTTATCGGAAATTCCATAATCACATGGCAAAATCAAACAACAAAACACATCAAAAACGAATGGACAAGAGGCATTTTCAAATGTAGAAAATGGTGGATAATGCATTTTTCAATATACGATTTGTTTACAGTTTTGTTTATTACCTCTATTAATCAAGTCATGTTGTATTAATAATTGAGAAAAGAAGTTAAAGTTTTAAAACAAATTGTGCGGGAGGTCACTTGCGAGGCTACAAAAGGAATATCAAAAAGGCAAATACCACGGCATGGAGGGCAATTCGAGGTATATTTACCGGCAGTGGTGAAAAACATGCAAATTCGTCTGAAATTTAAACTGGCTACCAACCAATTAAAATCTGGTATTTTTATATAAGGTGTAAAGATTTGAAGTGGTTAATTGGTGCTTGCATCTGCGTCGTCTTATCAAAACAGGTTACAGTAGTCATTTACAATAGTCATTGTTAAACCCTTAGTAGATTAGACCATGAGGCCATGTTCAAACTAGTACTTTGACCTATAATTTTTGACCTTGTACACTGTGTGACATGGATTGAGAGTTATCCATCATGTAGAAAACTGTGGACTGAATCTGGTTTTATAGATATCTGTAGCTCTGTATGACCGTCGCATACGATTCCTTTATATTGACAACGATGTGTAAATAAAACAAACAGACATAATAGGTACAAATGTCAAAAATAGGGATACAGCTTTCAACATTGTGTTATTAGTTTAATCACTATTAAAAAAACAAATATGTAATCAAACAATTACCATGGCCAATTAACGCAATTTAACAGTACAGAGCCATGTCACATGTTACAAAGAAACAATACATAAAAACGTGAAGGAGATCTATGAAAGAGGGACAAAAGATACCAAAGGGACAGTCAAACTCATAAATCTAAAACAAACTGACAACGCCATGGCTAAAAATGAAAAAAAAAACAAACAGAAAAACAATAGTACACATGACACAACATAAAAAACTAAAGAATAAACAACACGACCCCACCAAAAACTAGGGGTGATCTCAGGTGCTCCGGAAGGGTAAGCAGATCCTGCTCCACATGTGGCACCCGTCGTGTTGCTTATGTGATTACAAATCCTGTAAATAGACTACTTCGGTAGGTCACATTCATGAAAGGGAAGGGGATTGTAGTTACGACGTAAGGAACATATCTGATATCATAAGCAGATCCTGCTCCACATGTGGCACCCGTCGTATTGCTTATATGATTACAAATCCGGTAAATAGTCTAATGCGGTAGGTCACATTCATGAAAGGGAAGGGGATTGTAGTTACGACGTAAGGAACATATCCGATATCATTTGTGAAACGGTTATTCCATAACGGTCAACCAACTCGTGATGGCGTCCGTAAAATTTACGAAGAGATGATTTCAACTTCACCATTTGGAACTCTTGGTTTAATAGCTTTCTTGTGAGCAGTAACCCTCTATCAAGAAAATCATGATAGGAAATGCAAGCACGGGAATATCGTATCAATTGGGAGATATATACCCCGTATGCAGGTGCTGCTGGAATGTTGCTACTTAGAAATTGATAGTTCACAATTGGAAAGCTGAAATCATCTCTTTTGTCGTCAAGTTTTGTTTTCAACCGACCCTCATTGTCAATTTCTAGATGTAAGTCAAGATATGAAGCCGACTTAACTGTATCTGTAGTATCCTTATCTCAAATTCGATGGGATAGATGCGTTCCACATAGTCACCAAATTTTGAATTGTTTAGTGAAAGAACGTCATCTATATAGCGGAAAGTAGAGTTAAAGGATATTGCTAACTTCTTATCTTTCTTCCTAAGAAGTTCCTGCATGAAGTCAGCCTCATAATAATAAAGAAACAAGTCGGCAAGTAGAGGGGCACAGTTTGTTCCCATTGGGATGCCGACAGTCTGTTGAAAAACACGTCCTCCGAACGTTACAAATATGTTGTCAATCAAGAAATCATGCATCTTGATAATATCGGTTTCAGAGAATTTTTTGTTTGAATCAGAGTGATTCTTTACAAAGTATGATTTATCCCTCCCTAAGACAGAATACTTGTAGCTACGTTAGCCATTCTTTTTTATAATGAATCACCATACATTCATATTTTGTAGGACAATATGTATGTTCCATGCCCATAGTCGTCTTTACTATAAAATAATAATCTTTTTCATGCAACTAAGTAAGTTTGAATAATAATAAATATTCAAATGATATGATTGCCTGAATATTTATTTTTCTTTGTCATGCTCGCAGTAATACGGAAAAGGGAAACAATAACTTCTTCTATATTTATTACGCGTCGTTTGGTTATATGGTGGTTGTCGATCATCTTTAATTTATTTGATGATTGCGACTTTAAGTGAACTAAAAGAGGGGCGAAAGATACCAGAGGGACATTTAAACTCATAAATCGAAAATAAACTGACAACGCCATGGCTGGAAATGAAAAAGACAAACAGACAAACAATAGTACAAACGACACAACATAGACAACTGAAGAATAAGCAACACGAACCCAACCAAAAACTAGGGGTGATCTCAGGTTTTCCGGAAGGGTGAGAAGATCCTGCTCAACGTGTGGCACCCGATGAATATATTATGAAGCAAACCCTGATCTAACGGTAGTTGTGCAAACAATCAATATATGGGTACATCAGGGAATATAATTATAACAGCACTTGGTCAATATTGCTGCTAGTGACGGTCCAAAAGGATTTCAATAATCAGTTTGTTAGAACTAATTTGATTGATAAAATACTTTTCTTAAATTGTCCTTTTATAATTAAGAAAATTTGAAGAAAACTCAGGTTTCCTATCCCTCAGACAAAGTTGAACTTCGACAGATTTATTTCTATCATAAAAGGTCCTTTTTGGTGCAACAGCTCTTTATGATTGGATTTCAATTACTTGGCTATGTATGTACCTAATCAAGATGAATTCCGAAAAATGTCTAGGAAGCATTAATTTTTAAGTGTTCATATATAAATGTTTGTTAAATCTACTAGTACGGACTACATTGTCAGTAATTGAAAGTAGCGTGTTTATTAACAGTTACCTCTATGGAATATCTGTTTGGATAGCTTTACACAAAGAGACATTTGGATACCCGCAATAACACAGTTGTAACAAATACATCCTTTAATTTACATTGAAGAATGACGCATGAACGTTTATTACCAACTAAAATCAATCAATTGTACTTCCGACAAGTGACAATAAAAGAGGGCAGAAAGATATCAGAGGGACAGTCAAACTCATAAATCGAAAATAAAACGACCAGCCATTGCTAAATATGAAAAAGACAATCAGACAATACTACACACGACACAACATCTAAACTCAAAAATAAGCAACACGAAACCCATAAAAAACTAGGGGTGATCCAAGGTGCTTCGAGGGGGAGGGGGGGGGGGGGTAAGCAAACCCTGCTCCACATGTGACATCCGTCGTGTTGCTCATGTTATCCGGTAAATAGTCTAATTCGGTAGGTCACATTCATGAAAAGGAAGGGGATTGCATACGTAGTTATGACGTAAGGAACATATCCGATAACAGTCAACCAAATCGTGATGGCGTCCGTAAAATTTATGAAGAGATGATTTCAACTTCACATTTGGTTCCTTGTATTTATTAACTGTACGCATACATTACATCACGATGCTACTTGTGATGGAATAAAACTAAATTTTACTTTTTACATGAAATTTATTATCAGAATACACATAAGCAACTATATATATAAATGCCAAACAAATCTTAGCAGTTAAAGGATTTTTTTTCTACTTGAGCGATTATAAAAGAAATAGACCATTTGATAAAATCTATATACTGTCATTTATGTATAACAGTCAGGACTATACTTCGTCAATATTGTTTCCCTGTTACGCTAGTTCAATTTTGAAATCGTAGAAATGGAAGCCAGTGTAGGGATGACGCTCTTCCATTTAAGCTCTTTAAAACCGATAGATTTATCCATATAGTACCATTACGATCCTTATTTTTATGTTGAATTTTAAAAGACAAATGTATCTACTAGCTAATGAGCATTAGTTAATGTTTTTGTCTACATTAAATCAACTTAAAACTATTGTCTGATCGGTTGTTAGGCGGAATTTTCGAAAATTCATAGATATCTAATTAAATATTTCGTGGAAGGGCAGACTTAAAATTTTCAGTGTTCGAAAACTATAATCCCTAATTATCACACACAAAAAAATGATTTGTTTCCGAAAATATGCATTTTAACATCCAATTTAAAATACTATCGTCATGTACTTTTAGTAAACATTAGCTTTTCGAACACATCTACTCAGTTTTTGTGATTCGTTAGAAAGGTGTCTCACCTGACCAATATATTTCATCTTTTAGTACTCTGTATTTCTTACGTTATAAAGTCAACCTTAGCCTTGATATATAAAATGATAGAATCTGAAGCGAGATGTTTTGTCAAATACCCTTGCTTTATACGTTTTCAAGACAAAATAATCAACTGAAACACACCCTAACATAAGAAGATACACCAGAATTTTCTTTCCGATACATTTGTTACCCTTTTTTTTTTTGGAATTTTTTCCTGAGTCACATAATGGAAGGGCAGACACAAAAAATACCGAACTAATAGATTGATATGTTCTCCGTCTGTGGTATTTTTTGTTTTGAAATCGGATGTTATGCATTTTCTACATCCAACTTGACATATATTCATGTCGTGGACTTGATAAAAAAATATAAAATATTGGTAATAAATAGAGCGCATTATACATGTTATATACTAACATCTATAATAACTATATATATATTTCGTTTGTATATGGATTATACCGTTGGTTTCCTCGTTTGAATGGTTTTACACTAGTAATTTTTTAAGCCCTTTGCAGCTTGCTGCTCGGTGTAAGACAAAGTTCCATGTTGAAGACCGTACCTCGACCTTTAATGGTTTACTTTTATAAATTATTTCTTGGATGGAGAGTTGTCTCATTGGCACTTATACCGCATTTTTCCATATTTATAACTCTACGCACTCAACAATTCAAAACAAATACAATACAAACAAACAAACAAAAACAAAATTAAACATAGCATACAATGCATAAAATGTTACGAATGACACAAGCAGCTTAACAAATGTTTATACCATTAAAAATACGTCACAATCTAACATCAATGCAGTCATTTGAGAGTATATAATATGAGATATATAAAACAAACATTTGAAAACTACAAGAAATTATTTAAAATAAGTAATTCTTTTGTTTTGATTTACACTATGCTTATTTTTAATTTTTTTTAAAGAATCCTCATCGTATCATCGGCGGTAGTTGAATAACACTCACAATTAAATATATATAAGCCATCTGTTATTGTCGGATAATTCTCATATGATTTGCATATCTGTTATTGTCGGGTAATTCTCATATGATTTGCATATCTATAAATTCTTTCAAATGATTTTTATTTTGGAATTTTGGTTTTAATTTCGATAAATCATGTATCCGAAACTACATTCGTAACCTTCACTGTGATCTATTCATGCGAAATACACATGCATGCAGGTTTCCCGGAATTTTAAGCTCGTTGATATTGAAAAACATATACATAATTGTACACAACAGTTGTTTCTATTCATTTCATAGATAAAAAAAAAAGAAATCATAGATTAAATATATACCAAAGATACTAGGATTATAATTGTGTACGCCAGACGCGCTTTTCGTCTACATCAGACCCATCAGTGACCTCATATTAAAATATTCATATAGCCAAACAAGTACAAACTGAAAACTGAAAAGAGCAATGAGGATCCAAAATTACCAAAAGTTGTGCCAAATACGTCTAAGGTAATCTATGCCTGGGATTGAATTATTAAAAGAGACTTTAATAGTATTATGACGCTGCACAATAACAATAAGGAGGTTAGGAATTTACACCATTTTGGTCTCTTATACTCCCTTCATGCATTGGACATATTGTTGATATTAATAAACTTTTATCAGCGATAAACTACGTCTTTGAATATCATCGGAAGTTGTTTTCACGGATAAGACAATTGGCAAGCATTGAAAATGCTCTATTTGTAGGATGCACACATCTCAAATGTGTTTGTAGTCAAATCATTAGGTGCTTAGATTGTTGTACTGACATATGTTTAACCAAATATTATTTGCTTACATTTTTCTTTTACTTTTTTATATATGTTTTTTTCAACGTTGTAAGATTGCGTGTTATTATCAGACGCAGTAGACGCTTTCATGCTAGCTCGAGTGTTGCGTAATCGATGCTCAAAAATTTGGCACGTTTTCCCAATTTCAGCTCTCTTTTTGCATTGCTGTAATAATTCTACTCTATGATTAAATCCAGATTTTTTCTCTTGCATTTCACTTTCAATCATCAGCTCAATATACTGCACAGTACTCAGTGGATCCGGACGAAGAGCTATTTCTTTCAG
The DNA here is from genome assembly GCF_965363235.1 of Mytilus galloprovincialis. Classification (NCBI taxonomy): domain Eukaryota; kingdom Metazoa; phylum Mollusca; class Bivalvia; order Mytilida; family Mytilidae; genus Mytilus; species Mytilus galloprovincialis. The sequence goes on along the minus strand of NC_134849.1, from coordinate 30,626,797 downwards.
GCTGTTACCATATTCAGTTATTTCTTCTATTTTAAACTGTATGCCAACCTCTAATACTTTGATGTCTTCGTGCATTTCTTCCAATACTTCTTCTTGTGACATCTTTTTCTGGTTTGCCCTCTGATATTTATCTTTCATTTCAGAGTATGTCTGTTTGACTTTCTGTGTATACCATTTGAAAACATAAGGGATGTTGGAATGTTGTTTCCAACTGCAATATTTGGGACAAACAGTACAGTTACCATCTGTACCCATTGCAGAGCAATTTGCCTTTTCGTTATCGTTTGCATAAACACAACTGTCATGACACGTAAAGTTACAGGTTAAACAAGATGTGGTGTGTATACCTTGTCCACTTATATCTATTTTTTCCATCTTATTTTCTTCGACCTCGAATTCAAAGTTTTCGTTGTCATGTATTTCTTGTTTATATTTTGTAAAAATTACCACCTGTTGCTCCAAATGATTAATTTTTGAGAGACCTAAGTCGATTTCTTCTTGCAAGTGTTTAATTGTATTTTCAAGCTTCTGTCTTTTTTTCAGAACCTCAGAAGTAAGGAGTAGACTTTTTGTTTGTAAACTAAAAAGGCTTTGAAAGAAGTCCCCACAACTTTTCATACCCATTTCCCAGAAAAATGGTGAAAGATTTCTCTTGCTGTCTGTTCTGTTGTTTGCAAATAACGCCGAATTGTTGAATTCAAAATAAGTCTCATATGGGAGTGGCTTGTCGTTTAATGCCGCCAGTGCAGCGAGTACAGGGGGTTTTTCACCATCGGCAAAGGTAATAAGGGTGCAAATATTATTCTTAATATCATTTCCGAATAATGCTAAAATAGATTCAAAGATATATTTCTGTGTAGTTGTCAATCTTGCATCAGGCGCTTTGAGAATAAAACAAACAGCGTCTAAAGTAGAAACACCTTTTAAATCTTTTGCTGTGAACAGGTCTCGAATTTGTGAAACTATCTTGGTGTCTTGCTTTAGGCCCCGTGTGTCTCCAAACCCAGGTGTATCGATAAAATTGATGGTGTAATCAATCTGACTGGCTACATCGCTGCATATTGTATAACATGTTATCCATTCAGTCTGGGATAGTGCCTATAAAAAAGAGAAATCAATCAACATTCAGTAAAACAAAACAAAAAAACAAATACAATAAAAGATCTCGTCTTCAAAAATCAACATACCTCATTACCACATCGTTCTAGCTCGCAATTCTCTAAGTGTATAAGTGTGAATCTAAAAGGGTCTTCCCACGTTACGCCCATTACGTAGTTTGCCATTCCGTTAATTAATGTACTCTTTCCCGATCCAGTTGCACCAACAATCATTATTGTTTTCTCTTTGGTGTTGTTTCCTCGTTTTCCTTTGAAACGAAATAAAATATGTATTTATAAATAAATATAATAACCTATGTTTTGAAATCTGCCAATTGTCCTATTGGTAGATGAATACTCATTATGTACCTTCTTATATCTTGTTTAGAGTACATACACATTTACGTTAACAAAAAAGCATATTTGTAGTATTGAATGAGTATGCAACAACACTACAAAAAAGAAGAATGAAATACTTGATCATCATGTATCACTGATTATCCAATTAAGAATACATAAAAAAAAATACGATAAAAATGCATATTTGTAGTATTCAAACAGTATTGAAGCATCTCCAAAATGAGTAAAATTGATGCTAAACTTTCAAAAAAAAAAAGGATGAAATACCTAAAATAAACTTTCTAGTTTGAGAAATTGAATTTCTTGCTCGTGGGATCTCTTGAATCGGTAATCTATACACTGCAGGAATACCATTTTCTATCTGTTCGGATCTCTCCATTATTTTGAATGCTGGTGATTCGCCGGTAGTAACAACGTCGCTTTCAGGACTAAATGAACCTTCTTTGCCCATCTCAAAATTTGCTACGCGGACTTTAAATACATAAGATGTCATTGCTTTAAGCCCATCAATTGTCACAAAGCAACAAATGCATGGCTTAGGTTTTGGAAAGACATTCCATTCACCATGTGGATATTGTTTCATTACTATCTGATAAAACTCATCTACTCCTAAGTCCACCTTATGCTCCCATTTGAGAATGATATGATCAGATTTGTTCACTTCTTCTGTAACGTATGGTTTATCAGGTGTTTGTACCTTTTCTTCCTGAAAACACCAGAAAAAATTGGGTTTTCATAAGACTTATAGTAAAGGAAGGGCGAGAATACCAAAAGGGACAGCCAAACAGACAAATAATAGTACACTCGAGGAAATATAGAAAACTAAAAAATAAGCAACACGAACCCCACCGAAAACTGGGAAGATATCGTAAGGTTAAGCAGATCCTGCTCCACATGTGACACCCATGGTGTTGCTTATGTTATTACAAATCCGATAAATAGTCTAATTCGGTCGGTCACACTCTTGAAAGTGGAAGGGAATTAGATTTACGACATAAGGAACATATCCGATATCACCTGTTGAACTGTTTTCGGTAACGGTCAACCAACTTGCGCAGTAATTATACTTTTTGAAAATAAAATAAAAATTATATGAAGAAACTACTTAAATTCTATCAGTATGGAAAAAGAATATGTATTGAAACTGTGATACAAGTGTTCATAAAGTTTTAAGTAAGTGTATTGATCATTAGCAACAACATGTAAAAATCCAAATGTATTCATTACCACAAGGTGATCTTTAACATCTTGATGGTTTTCCTGATTAAGTTCTTGTTCTTTTTTATTCTGTTTGATCGACAAATCTGTAATCGAGACATCTTCATCTTTTCTGCAAAGCAATTAATTTACAATATCAATTAACAATACCATAACAAATTGTAAGGCAGAAAGAGGTATGGCCAATTTCCCCTGAGTTCTTTTCATTCGGTAAGATAGGTAAATCATGTTTTAAATGGCCCGATAGATGGTAATTATAGTACATTAAAATACGTCACATCATATATTTTCATACCTTGAACTGGTATCCCTACAAAACAACAAGGCCAAGACTTTTGATCTTTGCATATTGATTTTATCTAATTTTTACACCCTTTATGCGCATAAGGTACCATACCACGTAACTTGTTAAGAAGCCAAATAATATTGAACAAATTCAAATATGATGCTGTTTTTATCATTCTGAATATATGTTTATCTGTATTTGTCCTGGTCTTTGAGGTTTTATCGTCTATAAGATAAATTTTGATCATATATATTTTAACCAGACAACAACATCTGACCTCCGTTGGTCATAGAACACCTTGTGTTACAACCACACAACACATGTTATATGGCATTTTCTGTCATTTTAACAAATACAACAGCTTCTTGATGTTTTACATACAATCACGATTTGTAGTGTAATTGACCCGTTCTGCGGTGTTGTTTTATTTTGTGATGACTGCTGACCGGTGCAGGGACAGTGGTATAAATTTCAGGACAAGTATCAACACAGTTGGTGAATTGGCGAAAAAATTGCCGTTGACTGCATTTGTTACACATAATACTATGTTCAAAAAGGTTTCCAAAAATTGTCTGTATTGTTTTGAAAATTGTATAAAATAAGTTATGTGTATATTACACATGCAACATTTGAGTTTCGTTGCTATATAAAAAAATTTCGTGTTATTGGTTATGTACAGGCATCTACTTTAGTTTGACGGCAGTTTTTCCTTGCAAATACGTAATAAATGTAAATACATAAATAGAAAGTAACTCAAGAGTATGTACAGTGATAGAAATCCACACAATAAGCGATACATTTTTTTTTTTCTATAACTAAGCAAACATCCGAAACAACATGATAAAAACATAAATATTTAATATTTCAACACAAAAAAATCAAAAATCTATGTGAGATAGGAACTCTTTCTTGATAATAATCTTTACTTTCAAGTTCTAGGCTCTACCGACTGAGCCACGGCGGTGCATATAATTATTTCTGGTATTAAAATAGGTACACTTTAGTTATGTTCCACTTTTTCATTAAAATGTTGTTTTTAAGTATTTAGGACACACTAAACCAAATTCATTTTTGAGGGGAAAAGTTGTATAAATTACAACAATAACAAAAAAACATAACTTTCTTTTGGTTTGAAATGTTCTGCTTGGGGGATTCCATGTTGTCCAACCTGAAAACACCCTAAATTCCGCATATTTGACTTTCATCCTTTTTGAGGATTGAATACACTTTCTTTCAAACATATCATAATATAAATATCAAGATATTGATAAAAAAAACAAAAAACCATACCATGCATAATAATAGCTTAAAGCCAGTTGTTTTGGTAAGTTAGACACAGTGTGTAATACAGACTAGTAAGAAGAATCTTTTGGAATTTTCTATGTGGTATAGCCACTGATATTATGAAGAAGTGTATACATTGTTTCGTCTCAGCAGAAAAAACACTGCTAGTTTCAGAAACTCAGCATTCCTTTAAACAATATTTGATTTGTTATTATTGTTTTGAATTAAGAAAGGAAAATGGAAATGGTGAATGAGTGTAAGGCACAACAACCCGACCCAAGAGCAGGGAACAGCTGAAGGCTACCAATTGGTCATACAAAACTCTGGAATATATATAAATGAAATAAATTTAAAAATCATAAAAGAACAAACACAGGCCAGAGGCTCCTGACTTGGAACAGGCGAAAAAATTAGCCAGGGTTAAATATGTTGCATGAGATCTTAACTCTCACCTATACTTCTAGCTAATGTAGAAAAAAAAAACCAAACATCAATATGCATAGTAAATCTCAGTTTTAAAAGAAGTCCGAGTCCAATTTCAGAATAGGCAACGAAAGAAACTACGCAAAATGACAAAGATTTATAAATTAGCAAAGGACTAATAGCAGTTATCGACATGTCAAATCCAGACCTCAAATAAACAGATTTAAATATTATGTCTTCGTCGTATGCTAATTTTAGAAAAAAAAATACTCGGAAAGGCCTCGGTGGCCGAGTGGTCTAAGAAGTAACTATTGTAAACACTAACCAGTCAACACCAAGGTAATGAATTCTGAACCCCACTCGTGCGGGTGTACTCGACTTAAATCTTAATTGACTAGGATTGTCAGATTTCCTATCGAAGGTTGGTGATTTTCTCCGACTACTCCGGCTTCCACCACCAATAAAAACAAAATGGCCGCCTTGAAATAGCCTAAATGCGGTGCTTAAAAGTGACGTTAAAACACCAAAAATCAAAATCAATCAACAACTCGGAATCACTATCGTAGTACTTGGATATAGAATTGAAAATTCAACATATATATTGCACAATTTTCGTGTTGCTATCATTTTATCTTTTATAGGAGCTTATGTTCTGACAATATCTTAATTGTTTGCTCATGTGTTCATGAATTATAAGATTCTACAGGCAAAGTATCACACAAGTTTAACTTCAAGGATTTGTTCAGACTCTTTTTGGTTCTATATTTTTAACAGCTGTACAGAAATAAAAAAAAAACACCATTACATTCTAAATTCCAATTAAATATTCCTCTACATGTCTATAAATAAAACAATATAGTTTATTTCGAAAATTTGTGATTTCACGAAAGTCGCAAAAAATACGTAAGTTTTTGTGACGTTGATCATCTAATGTGACGCACAGTTTATATTTCTTTTATAGTGTCTATGTGTGCTGTCGTAAATTCATTGCAGGTGTTCGTTGTTATTCCACGGTTTATATGTTGTAAATGACTATTATGTTATTTATTAATGTCATAGGAAATGAGTGACCGATGAAAAATAATATTAATCCAATTCTTGAACCGATGCTTACATATATCATAAACTTAGTCTTCTGTGCACGATTTTATCATTTTTTCGCCTAAATTTCGTGAAAACGTCAAAAATATTTCAATCAGTCAGTGTTGTTGTGAAAATATGGCAGCATATTAATGATCGTGCTGTGAAGCCGAAGTTTAACGATTGTCACACGTTTGTAAACAATGAACAAAGAAGCCTTGATATTCAGGTAAGCTCGTGTTAAACAGGTACAATAAGATGTAGTGTATCTTGATGTCGGAGCGATGTTTATGTTTGGTTTTCCATTCACACTTGCGTATGGCAATCACCGGATTTTTACGATAAAGGTCACGCTGCATACGAAAAATTTGTCTGCGAATTGTTTGCTGGAAGCAAGCAATTACATAAAAAGTATACTACTTTTTAATTAAAAAGTATGTGTTCACTAGTTTTATAATAAAAACTAGCCATTTAGTTAAAAAAAACAACTATGTATAACATTTTTTTCAATTGAATGTTTCACATGACTCTAAGATTTTTCTCTGTGCTGGGCGTTCACTTGTTTGTTTGTACTGAATTAATTTCTGTCGAGAAGTCTTTTCATTTTAACGGTATTTTCAACATGTAAGCGGGATGTTTGGAAAGCATTAAATACAAACCATTTATCCGTTAAATGTCCTGTACCGATTCAGGAATATAGAATTGATATCTACAGTCTGTTTCTTTGTTTGTGGTTTTTGCTTTTGTTGTAGTTCTTCGTTTCTACCATGTCTACTATTCCGTTGTTTTTCTATTTGTGTTTCTGTTCTTCCGTTGTTTTTTTATTTATAGCTGATTTGTTTCCCTCGAATTAAGTTTTTAACTCCGATTTGTTTAAACTTAATCGAAAAATGACTATTGAAAACAGTGTTGTTCTACTGTTGACTTTATTATATCATGTTTAAGCATAATTAAACATATTTAATGATTTTAAAAAAGCTTTGCTAGCAGTTAAAGAATACAATACAACGAAAATGATATTCCGAATAAAATTTAAAAATCAAAACTGCATGATACTGTTTTTTCCTCTCCTTGCATGTTAGTTTAACGAGTTTAACAACGTTGTGATGTGGGTTATTGTTCAGTATTTTTAAAAGTTTGTAAATCTTTAAATGACTTTTTACCTTACCTGTGTTATTTAGTTGTTTTCTCGATGACGTTTAGGGCCCATTTGTTATTTGATTAATCAAAATAACATGAATTATATACAAAACCTACGAAAAAAAAATTGTTGTACGTTGAGAATCATACTTAGATAAACAATAACTTTACTTACCTTTTAAAGAATTTGGAGATTTCCATTGAAAGCTGATGATTTTTATTTCTTTTCATTGAATTATGTTCTTCAACACATGATAAGCATAATGGTTCTGGGATTTCACAATTCAAGCAATAACAAGTGGCTTGTGATTCCTCTCCTAGTTCACAACAAATGGCACATGGAACATGCACGCTTTTTTCAGATATCACTTGAATTTTGTGATCTCGTGAAATAGATTGAGAATTATGAATTTTCTTGCAATCAACGCATAAGTTTTCTTTGCAGTTATTACAAAAAAAGTTTGCGACATTTATGATGTCAATATATTTGCAATGATCGCAATTAGTAATATTATGTGCGTCTAGTAGAACATCGCTTATACGGTGGTTTTTAGTATTTTTGCTAATCGTGTGCTTCTTCATGCAGGTTTTACAATATCGTTCTTTGCAATCGTTACAAAAAAATTCAGCCGTTTTTGGTTTTCCTCTGTTTCCATATGGTTCACATTGTGGTTCTAGAATAACAAACAGATTGAAACAGGAAAGTGGCAACATGTACAATGCAGTCCTAAGAAGTTATGGAGGTTCAAAAATTAAACTACAAAATAAATGTAGTGCCATAATCTGACTCTCAGAAATGATTGTATCGGGCATGGCATTATATGTTCTGAAGGTGCACCTTAAAACCTAATACGGGATACTAATGGACTTTCATCTGCCTGAAATATCACGGTTTTTGTTTTGTTTTTTTCTATTAGATCCAGTACTTTTCAAATAACAGATCTGATAGTCCAAATTCCATGAAGATAATAAAGAGAATAAGGCTTTACCGACACCACATTCGAAGACGCTCTTTCCGGGATGACGGATAATGGAACAGTTTACCATCGTGGTATTCCATCCTTAACCTTTATACAATGCGGGATATCGATCTACTACACACACTGTTCATGACCAGGCGTCATTCATCACTGAGTTCATAATTTGTCTACCAGCAAAAAAAACTACCCAGCCGACCAACATAGCCCTATACGCAGCAGTTTGTGAAGAATACACTCATCATAGATACCAGGACTTAATTTTGTATATACGCCAGACGTACAAAAGACTCATCAGTGACGCTGGAATCCAAAAAAGTTAAAAAGGCCAAATAAAGTACGAAGTTGAAGAGCATTGAGGACATAATTCCTAAAAGTTTTGTCAAATACAGCTAAGGTTATCTAGGCCTGAGGTAGAAAAGGCTTAGTATTTCAAAAATTCAAAATTTTGTAAACAGGTAATTTATCAATATAACCATTTCAATGATAATTCATGTCAGCACAAAAATGTACTGTAGAAAGTCGACGTTAACCAAACAACGTTAACAATAGTCAACAACCAAATCGGCAGCCTTTCTAACTTGATTACAACAAAACATGTAAATGCTCATCAAACGTCTTCGGTCATGGAGCTGACCGTGTGAGAGCTTACCAGCCAGTCAAGGTCGTTAAACAGCGTACAGGTTGTTAGGTTAAGTATCAAGTGCTTTTAACCCTTTTCCATGTTATCGTCAATTCTGGCTGTATCAGTATAATCAGCTCTTTAATATTGTAGTATTAGGAAAGTCTTAAACACAAATAAAAATACAATTTATTATTATATACCAATACAGGTTATCAGTTCAGTATTTTGATTAACAGAAGACTTGTTGAAACTTCTTCTCTTTGTTCCAGTGTTCAAATTGATCCAACTCATAAAATAATCGATCCTGGGCATGTCTAAATATTACTTGCCTGTTTCACGTTGTACCAAATATTGTCCAATGAAAAGTCTGTTATGAATTTAAATTACTTTTGGTCTATGTATACGTAAGCAGTATTGAAACCCGCCACTGGTAACTGAAGCTAGTTTGTATGAGTGCTTAACATATTATACTGCTGAACAGGTTAAAATTGCATTTATCTGAATGTGTTGGATTCAATAATTAACTAAAATAAGTTCGGTGTAAGATGAAAGAAAGATAACACTTCATTCCTTAAATGCATCAGAACCGCTATTTATTTGTATTTCAATGAAAAATAGAACGACTTCAGGAATATACAATGTAGGTGTTTCTTTACGTTTGTGTTCAACAAATGAAAAAAACAAAAATACCTATTTCTTTTACTTGAACATTGGTAACTGGTATTTTAGCATCAGTTGTATATTCATTATGTCCAACACTTCCCATCTTTTCTTCCTTTGGATTGAACCTACAATGATATATTCACATCTACTACATTAATATTAAGTTAAATCTATAACATGATATCTGAATTTTTAAAATTAAAATATCTAACTTGAGTTTGCAGAAGGCAATTTTAACGAATATCAATTCGTAATGAAGAGTTAAAAAAACCTTACAAATTAAATAACTTGATATCAAATTGAACGTTACTTAAAGTTTTAATATTCTAGCCTGTGCAATAAATAAATTCGAATTGCTGACTCCTTAATTAAAAATAAAAAAATAGAATTACTTCAAAAAAAGTGTAAACTTATCCTTGTTGATCTTATGAGTCTTTGTTTTCTTCATTAGTTTATGTTGGTTGACACAATCATCACATAATGGTTCAGGATCTTCGCAGTCAAGGCAGAAAGCTGTAGCAGTTTTGTTCGTATCATTCGCAGCGCATGGATCACATAACAGAGACCTTGGTAACGCATTTATTGCATGCCCTTTATTCTGCCTTTGGGAAAAATGCACTGTTGTACAGCTTTCGCAAAGATATTCGTTACAGTCCTCACATCTGTTCACTGGATGGACATTTTTCTTTTTTTCAAAACATGGTTCACAATGGTCAATGACTGGTAAGAAATCTTCAATGGTCAGAACATTGTGGTTTTTAAATGATTTTTGAGCCCTATGGCCTGCAACACAATGTTCACAGTAGTACTCGACACAATCGGTACAGTAATATTTTGCATGTTCATTTTTGTTTTTCCCCAAACAAGGTTCACACTGTAGCATATTATCTGAAATATATTTGTATATGGGTGATATATGATCATCCGAGTAATTACCTATATATGCGAAAATGTCATCCTGTATTTTCCCTGATTCTTCTGACATTATTATCTTCATATTATCAAAGTATTTTGTTCATAGATATTTCTTACTATTATCAATATTAAAGAAAAATGCTGTGAAAATCCAATTTGCCACCCACTTATGTCATTATTGTTTATATAAAATACTGGTAGTACCAGAATTCGTGATTCAAGTATGGTTTGATATGTTATATTGATACTCTTTGTTATATATATTTTGAAAATTTATCAAACTGTACCAGTATTACTCCATGTTATATTTTACTGCATCAAAAGTAATTCTATACAAACTTAGTCATACATTTCTCATGAAAAGTTTAAAGGTTTAGAGATAACATATTTCGTAATAATGCCATTAACTTACCGTCGCCCCTTTCCAATTCAAAATATTTAGTATAACCTCAAATGAAAGGATAATTTAATAAATACACTTGTAAATGATTACTTGCATTTGAATGAACAAAGTATAAAACAAACACTAGACATGCAAGATACCTACCTGACTCCTGTTCTTGTTCACCAATGCCTTGCATTGGATTTCCTGAAACATGAGATCCATTCTGAATGTTATCCTGAGTTTTTTCTGTTACACTGAATCTGAAATGATATGTTTACTTATGCTGATTAAAAAAAATGGTTTAATAATTTTGCATACACGAACGAATCGAATAAAATGAGATACATTAACAAAATCAGATGGAGACAAAGGAAGTTCATCATAAACAAACGGATGTTAAAAATAAGAAATCATAAGTCATCTCTTTTATTGTTAATTTTTGTATTAAGCTTCCCGTTAAAGATATAGATATCACAATCAAGGTAAGGAAGTGTTTATTTTAAGTATTAGTTTTATAAAATGTCATTGACTTACATACAGTTATTGTCATTATTGAAAGCTAATTATGACAAAAATGACAACATGTTATAATAAAAGGACATAGTAATAAAGCAATTGAGGAAAAAATAAAATCGGGTTGCAAAATTAAAACCGAGGGAAACACATCAAGAATAAGAGAAAAAAAAGATATCACAGAAGACAGAAATACAACAACAAAAAAACAACAATGCAACTAGATACCAGCTGTCATAACCCTGACTTGGAATTAAATTATATATCAGATTTTAGTTCGACTGGTCTTTGCTTATTTCAGTCATATATTGAAACTCATAACAATACAAAAACAAGTCCATAATGAGTAGTGCACAGTAGGTCCCAATGAAAATTCCATTATCTTTACAGTTCACTGAATCTTCAAAGTGAACAAATATCTTATCTGGCAAAAAGTCATGTGCCATTACTCATTCTTTCAACAGATACAGCAGGGACATTTTTCTTAGAGTTTAAAGTTGATAATGGAAATAAGGAATGTATCAAAGAGACAACAACCCGACCATAGATCTAACAAATGTATATATATTCGTATTCTGACTTTTTAAATTCCAATTAAATTAGATGTTAACCTTTGGTCATGGAAGATGTTTATGTTTTCTGTTATATTTCTTTTGTAAAACATAAATAACAAGTAATCTGTTTTCTATTATAAATTATCTCAATTTGTTATGATTAATTATTAAAAAACAAATAAGGATTACATAAAACTTTATTTGAAGAATTTTAATGTAAACTAGAACACACCCGTGATATCGCGGGTCCATGACTGAATTAAAGTATATAACTATGCGCAAGCCTTATTTTAGTATTAGTATTGTGATCTGATAAATTCATGCGGATTATAAGATACACACTTTTCTCTGCTTTCAAATCTTTCTGTTTGAACCCGTCGAACTGGAACTTATCAATTATTGGTAATATTAATTATTTGGAAAACAAAAGGTCCTGAAATGGAGTATTTTTTTAATCAACAGCATTGTCCTATATTAGTTATAAATAAAGTTGAATTCTTTGATTCGCTGTTTTACGTCATGCCCGCTAACAAATTGAAAACTGTACCTATACGCCAATAGGTAACAATTTGACAATTTAGTAGTGTCAACCCTGTGATTGTGACCCGTGTATATAGCATATAAATCCTGAATACACCGTTTGCTGGTGCGCCTGTCAGATGTGGAACGTACAGATAAGGTAATAGGTAACAGGTGAATATACTATTGGTATCGGTATCGGACTCGACCCAGAACTCCTTAATTATTGGCAATATTAATAACGTGGAAAACAAAAGGGCCTGGAGTGGTGTAATTTTTAATCTACACCTTTGTACTATAATAGTTATATATAAAGTTGAATTCTTTGATTTGTCGTTTTTACGTGATGACGGCTGACATATTGGACTTCGTAATTTTAGTATTATAGATTGTCTTTGGTACTTTAGTCGCATTTTCTTTTCAATTAGAATATTTTTATCTTTTTTTGTTTTTGGTATAAAAAGAAAAATTGAAAATTACTTCAAATTAAGTGTTAACTTATTCTTGCTCATCTTGTGATTCTTTGTTTTCTTCATTCGTTTGTGTTGGTCTGAACAATCGTTACACATCGGTTCTGGATCATCACACTCTAAGCAGTAAGCTGTTGCAACTTTTTCAGTATCATTTGATGAACACGGATCACAAGATATAGGCCTTGGAAATTGTTTTATAGTATGCCCCTTATTCTGTTTCTGAGAATTATGCATAATTGTACAGGTTTTGCAAAAATATTCTTCGCACTCCTCACACTTGCTTACAGGATAAACATTTTGTTGATTTTCGAAGCATGGTTCACAATGATCACTCGATGGGAAAACATCAGCAATGGTCAGACCCTCATGGTTTTTAAATGATTTCTGATTCTTATGGCATGCCATACAACGTTCACAGTAATGTTCGTCACAATCCTTACAGTAATATTTTGCATGTTCATTTTCGTTTTTCAGCAAACAGGGCTCACACTGACGCAGAGACTCTGAAATGAATAAATTGGCAGCTTTTCTTTATCAATACACTGTACAGTTCTTACAAATATGTAAGTTTGACCATGAAATCATCCAAATTCAACTTAAAAATCACGGTATAACGATAATAAAGCAACAGAGAAGTGAAACTTTCTTATGAATAGGGCACGATTTCAAACTTATGTCAAAAGACATTATTGACCTTTCAATCTACCTAGATTGTCATTCATTCAAAATAAACACACACTGAGAAACATTAAAAGAAAACGATTTAAACATACATAGCTCAAATCAATAAATGCCACTTGAGATATATCACGTTTATAATGATTAAGTATGAAACATTCTTATAGCCAGCAAACATTATAAAACGTTTTTTTTTCTAATTTATTTATCTATCTGAGAGAGAATTTCGTAATACATTATTTACCTTGTTCCGTTTCCATTGTCGTTAAAATCCTCCACTTTCCAAGTTTGTAAAGTATGTATCCTTTGAACAATTGGCTATGATCCTAGTTTTCCTAAGTAATTATACATAAAAAAAATTGTTATATTTTGAAATTTACATGTATTCATTAATTAGTTATATATAACTTTGACAAAAAAAGTAGTAGTGTAATAATAGAAATAATTTGACAATATGATTTGAGTTAATTAAGTTTCGTAGTACCTGTTCATTTGTGTAAATGTTAAAAACATTCCTTCTTCTTTTTATCTTTTGTTTTCTTTTAGTTATGATACACGTGGTAAACCCCAATAATAATTAAATCAAATGCAAAAGATGAGTTGTGGTGTACTCGAATTAATCTACAGGCTCCAAGAAATGGAATCACACAACTGACATTTTCGCCTAAAACATATAATGAATTACCGATATGTGATTTGAATGGAAACTTATATGTTATCCGAGATCAGATTTGGTCTAGGTCGTTTAGTACGATCTACAGACGTTGTGTATTTGTGATACTCATTGATATAGGCAAAATAATAATGCATTGCTTTAAAAAAAAGGTTTGGGGTGCAAGACCCAAATTCAGTAGCTCTTGCATCAAAATCATAAGATGAAAATGTAATTATTAAGTAATAAACTGTGGATCCATCAATATTCTCGGGATACCGATTTTCGTGACTTTTGTTGGTACATATTAATACAAATTTAAATGTTAAACGAGTCACAAATTTGCTATTTGAATGTTTACAAACTTTGACAAGAATTGTCATAAATATGAAGTCTTCATATGTACCGAGATTGAAATATTATATTGGTGCCAGAAGCGTGTTTCATCTACAAAAGACTCATCAGTGACGTTCGAATAAAAAATATTAAAAAGCCAAAAAAAAGTACGAAATTAAAGAACATTGAAACCAAAAATTCCTCAAATATTGGACAAATATAGGTAAGGTAATCTTTTCCTAGAAAAGTCTAAGTATTTTGAAAATTCAAAGTTTTGTAAACAGATAATTTATAATTATGAACATATCAATGACAACTCAAATTAACACAAAAGTGTTTCCTCAATCCAGGAAATATTTCCTCAATTCGGAAGAGGTGAAACCCATTAAAATTAATCCACAGTAGTATTCGATAGTGAACTCATAAAAGGGGAAAAGATAAAAGAGAGCTGTCCTGTAAGTCGACAAAAAAACATAAGAAAAAAATCATTATGTGGTATTCTAATGGTAAAAAAGATGGAGAAGTATGCAATTTAGAATGTGTTGCGTCAGGTGTATTAAATTATAATACCGGAAGAACCCTTAATAACTTTTAACATATAATTTTCTTTTTGGTTTCGTACATCACAAGTATTATTATTATTCTAATCACATTTCCCTTATATGAAATGAAATTTGATGTTTGATTTATTCAAGGTATATTGGTCTATAAATAAACTACACTGTCATCGAATATTGTAGAATTCTATCAACGTATGGTCTCTTTAATTAAATCGTATGCCCTCATTTTCTTTTGACCATAAATTATGTCTCTCTTCTGATCAAAGATTTTTCGGAATTGAGATAATTAGTAAAATAATTGAAAAGATATATAATTTATTATTTCCAAAATCAAATAATGTATCTTGCAATATAAGGTAATGTTCTTGCCTGCTAATCTTTCCTCGTTTAGTGAGTATTTTAGTTAGTCATTAATATAAATTTATGTATAAAACGTATTGATATTATGCAACGACCCTTCTCACGAAAGCACTTGATCGTTATCAATAACGATACCTGTACACAATAAATAATTTATACATTTTATTTGTTATCAGACAGATTGAAATTCACATGCTGATTTGTTCTCATTACAAACATATACATACAATCCTTCGCCAGACGGCTTACAATTCAAACATAGTAACAAGTTGAGACTTTCTTAAAACACAAACATAAAGTAAATCATTTTACATAGTTTGTATTCCAATATATGCAAAGGGGCATAAATAATTCACGGGGGTTTGTATTTATACTAATCTTACATTTGATTTGCCTTATATGCACACTGATTTATCTATAACGATTGCGATAGAGTGACTCCTTATGCTTGATGTTTTACAAAACATTGTACATCTTATGACCCAAATCCGTGGTTATTAGATCCATTAACTATTTATGTTCTTATGATATGTTTGAAGGATTCATAATTACATACTTCGAAAGATCTAAAAGAAATCAAATTGTCGCCCTTCTTTTTTTAGGAGAGAAAATCGGCTTTCAATTAATCGTATCATCGTAAATTTACATTTCAATGATTTCCTGTATATTCTATTAAACATCATCCTTGAATGTCTTCGTTTTCACCGATTTGATATTGTTTCCGTATTGATATAAAGCAGACAATGTTGCAGTGTAAAAAAATATGGCGTTGTCGAATTGCTGACTTATAAATTCAGATTTGTTCACAGGGGTGTACTCAAAGAATATAAAGATTGTTATATAAGATAAAGTCATCCCATATCATATGACTAAATTGTGTACATCGGACTCGCATTTTGTTTACAAAAGACTCATGAGTGACGCTGTTATAAAAGCCAAATTTTTATTATCAATCATCACTTAAGGTTTATATTGCACAAAACAATAATATCTGTACATATACATTGTTGTATATTCCATAGAGTTATTTTCTAAGATTATCTAATGCAGTATTGTTTTCAATGTTTAAAAAATGAAAATGAAATAGCGAGAATATTGCTGTTATAAAATATAAAGAGAAGAGGATAAATGGCAAAAAGTATAAAGAATAGAGAAATATGGCCTAAAATATCAAAGAATACAGACATTAAGAACCCCGAATCCAGACCATCATACTAGTTGCCTTAATGAACGTTAGTTTGTCTCTGGGAGATTTGGTTATCATACGGTTTCTCTTTATTTCTATGTCTAATAATTAAGATGCGAGCTTTCATTATTTGACAACATATTACATATTACATTATAAAAAAGACTATTTTTTTGCAAACTACCATAGATTTCCGGTAATTGTTCTGCATAAAACCACATTGGAGTCCCTGTATTTTTTTTTCTCAAGTTGACCTCATCAGCTACCAACCCTATCCAATCATTACAGAAAAGTTAATAAACAAATCTCTACGGCAATACTTTTGTCCGCACAATGTGTAAAGGGGGGTTGGATAGCGGATGTCTACTGGAGGAAAAAATCAAGGTTGCTGTTCGGCTTTTTTTTTAAAAGACAGGTCCAAAGTTGGGGTCGGACACCCAACCCCACCCTTACCGAAAATGTAATAAAATTTGTCCGCACTAGGTGCAAAGGAAGGTAGGTAGCTGAGGTCTACAGTAGAAAAAATACAGAGTGTTGTTCTGCTTAGTTTTTGTTTCTAAAGTAAGTCTAAAGTTGAGGTCGGATACCCTACCCAACCCAACCGTTACAGTTAATAAAAAATATTATGCGGCAATACTTTTATCTGCACTAGGTGAAAACGTAAGCTAGAGATCTATGGCCTTTTTGATCAAAATTACAAGTTAATGTATAGCACGGATTAATCTTTTTTAAGCTAATAAATAATTTCCTCGCCCACCATATTCATACTTTGAATACAAAACATAAACCTTTCGTCAAATCATAATTAAGCGAATTCTACTAGTTCAGATGTAAAATGTTTTGTAAAACAGTTTTGTGTGGCAAAAAAAAAGGTTAATACACGAGTGCAACTTTCTTTTCTTCTAATGCAGAACAATTATTATTTTTCATGAACTATTTGACAGGATGCCGAGAATATTGAAAGCTTTTTAACACAATAGTGCAATTTTGTTATCATTTAAAAAAAAATCATAATTATTTACGATTCTATATACCCACAAAAGTGTTTAAAATTTAAAATGAAAAGCGTGCAGCACGCTGTGTAATATATTGAAAGCGATTCGTATTGCCTTCATATAACTAATGAACCAGAAATGAAATTTTAAAATTCATTGAATAGTGTCTTTGGCTGCTTAATTATATATTAAAAACTGATGATATAGTGGTTATATATTAATAAAAACATTTGAAGTACGTTTGAGTCTTATCCGACTGACTACTTGAGCTTGGTCTCACAACTCCGCATTTTCATTACAGCCGATTGCATTGAGTGTGTAGACAAACGTAATATCTTTGGTTAGCTTGCTTGTTAGCTGAACCGTGAAGTAATTATTAGTAAGGTATACTACCCTCCTGTAGAAGTAGCCTAGTCATACAGACAGATTGATTGGTTATCTGTCGGACTAGTCTACTCTTAAAGGAGGGTAGTTTACCTAACCTAATAATGCAAGCAAGCTAACCAAGGATACTACCTTTGCCTACACACTCAATGCAATCGGCTGTAACGTTTTACATTACAGGTTGCAACATCTTGCCAAATTCTTGGGTTCCATAAACGTTTGGAAAATTATTGTAATCAGACGGCTTGGGTGACCCTAATTAACCCGAACGACGTAGGAATTCGGGTTAAAGGGTTACACGAGCCGTGCAGATTAAATCCAATATACCGATTTGATTGGCCAATAACTGTTTTAACACATATCGCCATCAATTTACGTGAACGTTTTTACAAATATGCAAACGATATTCGGCGATCCACGGCTTCTAGTAAAGTTTCTTGTAGAGTAAAGAAAGGTGAAAACACGCCTTGATGTTGTAAGAGTTTGGTATGTTTTAAATATTATTTTTTTTATATTTAGGCCTCTTCTGAAATTGTTACATTATTTGTGATTTAATTAAAAAAAAATTCTGTTAAATTTATTCATATTTTTTTTTTGAATCAGTGACGATTAATACTCAGAGATATTGTACTTTCAAATCGGTGATTTGAATAAAGATTAATTGCTTTTCTTTCCTTAATGATATGCTTAGAGAAAGATGAACCAAGGAAGATGTTAGTACATAAATTTAAAATGTTAAATAAACAGACACGACGATTCTCTTTCCAATCTTTAACCCCGACTCCAAATTTAAATTCGATACCGAAATAGTCCCTTTATAGGAATAAATATGCAAAAAATCGTAATGAATTTCATTGAGTCTCAAACTTATTCAAATCCGATTTCATTTATTTGAATATTCTTAAGTACATTATTTCTTTTTGGCAATTACAGAAAATCGTTATTATCTGTTCTGACTTTAAACACTGATTTAAGAATTACATTGTGTACACAAAATAAAATAAAATATTTTATGTCCCAGTTTAGATAATAGAAAAGGAGGGAGAAACATTTCTTGTTTCATCAGGGGCCTCAATTGCCAAGAAGTAGTTCTTCTACTGTAATCACTAGACAGTCAACACTGAGGGTTAATTTGTTCTCCTTTTCTTTTAATTGTCGAGCTAATCTATAATCATACACAATTCAGTAAAGCTTCAATGTGAGGTTTAAATGTGTGATTTATTCATAAGAAAAATTAAGAAGGACATTAAAAAAAAAACGACAGCTATGAATTCAAAAATATTTGGTAAAATATTGATAAAAATCAACATTTAAGAAACAAATCAGAGCATGTAATAAACAAATATGTTGAAAGATATCTTAGGCAGATAAATATTGTTTACCAATAAAAAAGTGTAGACTAAAATAATCAAAAACCCATGCATGTCGGTGATTTTATAAAACCATTAAGTTAGCGTGCTGTATTTTGTATTTGGATCAATTGTCAATCTTGCATACTTCATATGACTGTTTCAATCGAATTCAGATTATATCTATGTAGTAGAATATACTAGTTCCTACTTCAAATTCGTATCAAAAGATTAAGTGAATAATTTCATATGAAATTTATTATTAATTATATGAGACTTATTTTGTTTTGATAACAACACTCTTAAATACATATACCCTTTACAAAACAAAAGCCTTGTTTGAGCATTGTTGACAGGGTAATTCATCTAATATATTCGTAATATTTGCTATGTAATTAGTATTAACAAGATCTGCAAAAGGTAGATTCAGATTCAGATTCAATAGTTTATTAATGTCTCACCACATACAACATGATTAAAACAAGATACAATTATAAAATTAATTATACAGTAAACATAGTTAAAACAATTAAATACATGTATGTGCCATTCTTAAAAGAATTATGAGAGACTATTAAAATACAAATAATACTTATTCATTTTATAAAATACTACAAATACAGTAGTTAATGATATAATGAATAATGAATCAACAAATTTTAAAATCTTTTGAATATCTTTGAAACAGAGCAGGGGACTTGTTTTGTTACTTTAACTTGGATTTATTTATTATACGTAGTTTAGACTGACGTTGTATACATTTCAAATAAAGTTTTTTAATCAAAACTAATAACGCATGTTTATATTATAGGCATCCATCACATAACACAATATCTCGAATGTACCAGATCATTGGTTTTAAAACGGATTCGTCTCTTGTACAAAACTGTCATCACGCGTGCTTTACTTATATTATTGTTGTTTTAGTTGAAATGCCTCTTAAAGTTAGTAATGTCGTTCGGTGAAGATCATTTGTAGTATATTTACCTTAAAATTATATTTTAATTGATTGCCGTGTCATTTATGTTTGAAAACATCTTTTAAAACTAATGCAACCAGAGAAAAGAAAAGATTTTGCTCACCTGTCTATCAATAAAGGGTTTTCCATTGAGAGTTGGTAATGTTTAGTTCTTTTCATCGACCTATGATCCTCAGAACATGATGGACAGAGCAATTCTGGGATTTCACAATCCAAGCAATATAACACGGCTTTTGATTGCATTCCCAGTTCATAGAAGGAGCAATTTTATTCATAGATTTTTCGAAAGCTTTCGACACATTATAATGGAATTTTATGTATCATACTTTAGAATATTTTGGTTTTAATAAACCCTTCATAAATTGGATAACAACCTTGTATACAAATATGAATAATTCTATATTTAATAACGGTTGGATATATGCCCCTTTTAGACCCCTAAGAGGTATCCGGCAGGGGTGCCCGTGCTCTTCTTTACTTTTCGTAATGTCAGTAGAAATAATGGCTAACCAACTAAGGCAAAACAACAAAATAAGAGGCATAGAATTAAAAATTGATAGTAAAACACATTGCTTAAAAATCACGAAAGTGGCTGATGATACAACTCTATTCCTAAAATCTAAAGAAGAAATTCGAACAGCATTAAATATAATCGAAATTTTTGGAACTTTTTCTGGATTACAACTGAACAAAAATAAAACGGAAGGAATTTGGATTGGTAAACTAAAGCATTGTAGAGTTTATATAAAGTAGATGAAATTAATTTCACGGACAAACCTGTTAAAGTGCTAGGTATATATTTCGGCATTAATAAAAAAAAGATTGTGAAAAATTAAATTGGGATACTAGATTTGAAAAGAGTCGAAATCTGATTACATCGTGGAAAAAAAGAAACATAACCATTTTAGGGAAAATTCTTATAGTTAAAACTCACATTATACCACAATTTACTTTTTTAGCCAATGTTACAGTTTTAAGTAACTCAAAAATAGTTGATATAGAAAGAGAAATCTTTAGTTTCATATGGAATAGTAAGAAAGACAAAGTTATAAGACATACTTTGGTAGCAGATTACAACCAGGGAGGGCTTAAAATGACCGACATAAAAAGCTACTTCTCCTCTCTTAAAATAAGATTGGTCTCTAGATTGCTACAGGCAAAACAAGAAAATTGGACATTGATACCAAAGCTATTTTAAAATAAATTAGGAGAAAATTTCCTCATTTTTAGAATGAATTTAAACAACCAAACTTTAAAAAAAACTAGATTACATAACTAAGGACATTCCAGAATTTTATTTAGAAATAATAAAAAGTTGGATTCTATTTCATGAAACGAACAACACAGAATTGAAAAACTTTGTCGAAATAAGAAAGCAAGTTATATGGGGTAATAAATTTATAAAATTTCAAAAAAAGCCGCTTATTATGCTTAACTGGATACACAGTAATTGTATTTATATTAACGATATTATTGACGATAATTGAGAAATTGCGCAAGATAAAATATTTAAAAAACTGCGAAACACTAAAAATTGGATAGCAGAAATTTCAAAAGTCAAAAACTCAATTCCAACCTCATGGCTAAAAGCTTTAACTACGGAAAAATCTATCAAATCAAAAGTAAATGTTAACAGATTATTTATCAATATAAACAAAGAAAACATTGAAATTGAAAATTTAAGCAACAAAAATGTGTATCAATTGCTCGTTCAAAAAACATTTTTCCAAACATTGGCATAAATAAATGGAAAAATGAATTAGAAATAAATTATAATTTTACAAAATATATGTTTAAGTTTATACACCAACATTTAAAACTAAATAAACTTAAAATGTTTAGATGGAAATTAATAAGTTGCATTTTACCAAATAGAGAAAATCTCTACAAATGGAAAATCGACACTAGTCCATTTTGTCAACTTTGTCAACTTAAAGGCACGTATCAACAGTTTTTTTATCGAATGTAAATTTCTAAAAGAATTTTGGGAAATCATTAATGAAATCTTATCTCAAATAAATTCTAATAAAAACATTAACTTAAAAGATATTGTAATAGGCTACAAAATAACAGATAATAAGTATATCGGATTCAATATAATTCTGACAATTATTTGCTATCTACAAATCATATTATGTATCCAATCAAAGAAATAAATCTACTAATGTATTCAATCTCTTTAAATCTGAATTTGATGAATACGTAAGATCCTACAATCTACACGAATATACGACTGTCCAAGTGCTTCAAACTTTAATTTCTCCAAAAATAAAACACTCTCAAAGAAGATATTTCTAGAACACTTTAACAAATATAAATAAAGAAATGACTTACCTAATATGTTTAATTTAAAATCCAAATAAAAAGAAATAAAGTCGCCAAATTCAACATACATCCTTTAAAAAGCATGCTCTCTCTCACCTTTAAACAAGGTAAACCATCCGATCAAGAAAATCGATATCACACACTCTTAAATCATGTTATTTTTAAACGAGATAATTGACACCAGACAATCAATTTCGGATAAACGTATTATATGGGCGTTATTTAATTATGTATTGAAGAAAAGCATATCATTAATTTCAGATCAGAGTATTGAATTGTATTATATTATTATTGAACTTTGTATTTCGTTGTAATATTCTAATATAAAATTTAAGAAAATAATACTTATCTATATGAAACCCTGTTCTTATAGATACTAACCATTTCAGGGTACCTTACAGTTAAAGCTGTAGCGGTGAGGTTATTATTAACAGATTAAGTGCAATAAATTTATATTCAAGTGTTAAAAAAAAAAAAAGGTTGTCGTTTGTTGGTGAGGGTTCATAATTGTTTCTCGTTTCTCGTTTTTTATATAGATTCTACCGTTGGTTTCCCCGTTTGAATGGTTTTACACTTGTAATTTTTTGAGGCTCCTTAAATCTTGCTTTTCGGTTTGAGCCAATGTTCCGTTTTGAAGACCGTACTTTGACCTATGATGGTTTACTTTTATAAATTGTGACTTCCTTTATGAATATATAATCATAAGATGGATCTGACTTTTGTTTTTTGGCAATAGATGAATGAGGATGATTTTTTAAATTTCAGCAACACGCCAGGAGTGACAGCAAACCCTCCCCGTGCCCTATACAAGCCTCATTTATTATAAGTTCGCTGCTAGGTTTGATTCCCTTTTTATTTATATTCCAGGATGGTTCCAGAAATTTTTAAAACGGGAAAAGAGGCAGGGGTGCTTTAACGTGTATACTACAATTCTGCACGAAATGAAAAAAAAATCCATTTCAAAAGTCTTGAAATTTGTTTTACATGTGTTATTTCTGGGCTTTTTTTTTAGCTGACTATGCGGTATCGCTTTTCGTATCATTGTTGAAGGCTGTACGGTGACCTATAGTTTTTTTGTGTGTCATTTGGTTTCTTTTGGAGAGTTGTCTCATTGGAAATCATACAACAACTTCTTTTTATAATTAATCACGAATCTGACACTCGCGTTTCACCCGACATTTACTGCCATATCTCATAACTTCCTTGCCTCTTCTCTCATTCCCAGATTTTTTGACATTCATAGTTCCTGCAGTTTTGTGTATTTTAACATGTTCGTGTTCGCCCATTTCCTAATTTCCTGAAGCTTGTTCCACCTATCAAATTTATGACATACTAGTATGTGTCTGTTGGAGTCTTCTTAGTTCCAATTACGATTATCAGTTTAAAAACAGTTGTAGTGTAGACAAACTAATATTTACCGTGCAATAAAAAAAAAGTAAAATCACAAAAATACTGAACTCAGGGGAAAATCAAATCGGAAAGTTCCTAATCAATGGCAAAAATCAAATGACACAACACATCAAAAACGAATGGTCAACAACTGTCATATTCCAGACTTCCCAGTAGTACTTTACACAATCTTTACAGTAGTATTTTGCTTGCTCATTTTTATTGTTCAACCCGCAAGGATCGCATTGTGGCAGAGTTTCTGAAATACATAACTACTTTAAATTTGTCAAATATAAACAAACTCTTGTGAAAAATTTTTTGTCGCATCAATAGTAATTTATTTAGTTGAATTGAATTTCAAATTGATATTGTTGATGTCATTGCCTATAGTTTGTTTACGTAAAAAGGGGATGATATCTTACTTTATCTTAATATGACAAGAAATACCTTTGTAATATTGCTTTTGCATGGGTCTCCGTATGTGGTCTGTGAAATCGGACAATGGATATCTCCTTAAAATATTTTTACATTGTTCTTTGACTTCCATTCCATGCATATTGAAGAAGTTCTTTTATTTGTAAACCCATATTTGAGTGAGTACTTAAGCTTGCATCGCATTTATAAAAATGAACTGCTGGTTTATATAAAATACATACTGCTTGATGGGTGCTTAGCAGACGACGAAAATCTGGGCGTCACACGCAGTCTTTGCTATTTCACAAGGGTCGGTAATTTTATTTTGCCTTGAATTATATTTAATGCAATCAATTTTTTCAGGCTTGTTCCTAAAATCTCACCTATTGGGATAATGCAACCCTAGGGAACTCACAGGTCATTCTATATTAAACCTAATTTTTACTTTTTTCTTATGAAGATAATGTTTTTTTTTTGTGGAAAGACCCGCAATTGTTCTCTGAATAATTGGTTTTTTCTTCTTATTTTGTTTCTTCTTCTTCAGCCACATACGGTGCTTTGTGGTTTTTCAAGATGTCGCTTAGATTTATGTATATGATATCGAACAGTTATTGCGCTTTTGAAACTAACCCTGTTTAGCCAAACGCTTTTTGGTGTAAGAGTTATCTCCCCAAACACTGTTTTTCTTGTGTACGCATCTCCTTTGCAACCGTTAAAGATTATGACAAAATTATTTCACCGATTTGCTCGTTAAATTCTTAGGATCTTAAAATATAATTTTGACCGATGCGGTAAAAAAAGCTCTATATAAAACTTAATTGTTAGTCGTTAAATATACATAACGGTTTAAAGGGTACGCTTGCATTAAATAAGAGTTTTTTCCCCTCTTTTATCTAAAATTATGCATATGGGGATACAACTCAATAACCTATAATTAAGACTTTTTTTTTTAATTTAAAGTCCTTGGTTTGATGACGTTGAATTTGAGCTCAAGGTCAAGGGAAATTGACGTTCTAGTTATTGACCTTTGCTTTTACCTCCTATGTATACATGGAAGACCTTCAATTGTTCAGAGAGTGTTCTCTGAACAATTGGTTTCTAATTTTAAATTATATTACTTTTAATGAAAATATATCTTATCTAAACACTTATTAAAACCTAAATATGTTACACGTACTAACAATAGATCGGGAAAAGACCAACCAAACATGTGTAGACAAAATATCGAAGATAAGACAAGCGACGGTGGTAAGACTTATCACAATGTTGAACAAGTGATATGTTGTATCGAATTTCATATCAGCTAAGCTATAATTTGAAAAATAATGACACATTTTCGTCATTGTCAACATTTATGCCATTATACAATTCCTTCTTGAATATGACACAGTTTTGACATTTTAATATCCCATTCTCACGTTGTATGGTTTTATTAAACTAAACGTATCAATAAAGTTTGAAATAAGTTTAAAATTCAAAATAGACAGCTATACTTTTATTTGTTTATTGTAATATTATTATCAAAACCATTCAAGCGTTTGAATCAAACTATCTAAATGTTTACAAATCAAAACAAGGATTTCCAATTATAAATTTGTTAAAAACATATGTTTTTATGAGAAAAAATCAAAGCCTTACCTTGAAATTCGGCCATTTAAATTTTATCCTGTTGTAATCATATTTATTATTTTCATCTTGTTATCTACCTTATTACAAATATCTGATATAATTATCAACTCCATAATTTGGTCTTATACAAACTTTTACGTCACATGATTCAATAATAGCTGCATTACGTCTGAAGGATATAGATATCCCCATGATTGTTGGGTTTTCTTTTACAAAAGCAGTAGTTTGTTTAAAAAAAGACCATTTAACATAAAAAAAAAAGTGACAAAAGGTGTGCGTCTATACGCATTCATAGCATTGAAAGGTTATCAAATGCTGTAATTCAAAACATGATATTCGAAGGAACGACATTAATATATTATTTACTTCAATGTAATTGCACATTTCAAGGGCAATGACAAATGCGACTTAGCTGTAAAACAAACTCAAGTGATTATACAATTTATCAAGCGTTTGAAGAGTACAATGAGTTCAAGATTAAAAATGAAAGAGCTGCCAAAAATAAAATATAAACCACAACAACCGCGGATACAGATGATCAAACAGAATTTATTGATAACAAATGTACACAAAAAACTTACGACTACTATATTTAACAGAGAAGAAGAACTCTTTTATAATTACCAAATAGTATGTTGTTAATTGTTTGATGAAAGGTGAGAAAATTAAAAAAAAAACAAGTTCTCAATAAACTATTCCTAAAGGTTTCGATACTGTTTCAAATCTTCCTATTTTACATTTGTTTAATAAATAAAGATGCTAATTGCTGAAAGAGAATTGAGGTTGGACAAAAATGCAAAACATCACTGACAAGACAAAGATAAGGAAAAGGACACTGACATCTTTACAATAATAAAAAGGCGATAATAATCTACTCATAATTGACAATGTGATTTATGATGTCATATTAAACGTGCGCGGTTATAATTAAAAAAAGAAGGGTTTAATATACTCTTTTTTAAGTATAAAAGGAGATATAAGTTTACTACCGGTTTACAAAAACTTCTACAAGTAGTTTTACACTGATTCAAAAACTATATAGTTGGTTGACACTTTGTTTAATCGGTTTAATAAAGATCATTACCGGTTGACCGCTACCGAGGTTTACAAGGCCCTAGTTCATTGATCTTAAAAAACAATTCTTAGTCTATTTCAATATGGTTGAAGAGTTCTATTGAATTTAGAATATTTTAGGGAACTAAGCATCTGAGGTCCACAAACCCTTCCACTCAATGTTTTTAAAGTTGCACTATGTTGTTGATAAGTACTTGCAAAACAATGTATCGATAACTGTTCCCGGGTCCTTGGGTCTATCTAAAATATGGCGAAAGAGTTACACTTAATTTGAAATTTCCTGCTTGTGGCCAAGAACCATATATATTTAAAAACTCACGGTCATGTCAGCTATGTAAAACATATAAAGCAAATACCCAATATTTTTTTGTAATCATAACTCATCTGCTCAATGCCACAGAACAAAATATATCTGAGACGTCGAAAGAAAAATTCAAAAAATAGATAAAAGAAGACATGAGTAACATGAATAAGTATTTTTTTCTAATCAAAAAACAAAATTATACTGTTTTTAGTAACCCGTAATTTTCACTTTTTCAAAATTATTGCTTTTCAACGTCTTAATTTTCTAATTAAGGGAGACTCATTCATGTGTAGGCCGTAGTGATTCATTCAACCGTAGATGATGTTTTGAAATAATATGTTGTGAATGTCTCGATGAATAGAGACAGAAATTAACAAGGTTCTCAGTAAACTGTTTTTATGTGCCTATGTCACTGCACCTTTCTTTGATAAGATAAAGAATGATTTCGTAGAAACAAATTGGCCAAAGTGATTTGAGGAAAAAATAAAATGATTGAATTTAATTACACCCAGTTAAAGCATTTTTTTGACAGAGGATATGTATTTAAATAAACAAAGAGCTATGCATGACTGGAAAAGACACTGGTATACTTTGACTTGAAGTAAGGATAAAAAAAACATTTCCGGTTTATAATTATGACTTCCGATGTCCATAAAAAACTTGTGTATGTTATTCAACCATATAAGTTTTACGTGCCTTTTTATAAATAAAGGGAATTACTGGGCAACTACTTGTTAACAGATAGTCATTCAAGACAGTTAATATTACACTGATTTATAAACCTAATAGTTTTAAGACACCTGTTCAAAACAGTAAATACAGATTTTTTTCAGCTCGACCAATATCATTTCCAGGGGACTCTCAATAAGGTATGTAATCCTAATGCGAAAGCCTTAATGGATCTATAACTGACAGATATGAAGTTTAAGCAAAAGTCAAAATCAAGAACGAAAACGATCATGACTCAAGTCCAAGGTTGGCGGTCATGTTTCTCAAATGAAAAGATCCAAGGCTTATTACAATATGGTTGAGGAGTTGTACTGACTTTCAAAAATATAAGGGAACAAAATTTCTACAAAAGTCAAGAAAACTATTCCACGTGTTCCACTCATGTGTGTATGATGATCCAATTACTTGGAAAAACATTTATCGATAACTGTTATGTTGTTTTGGAATAACCAATAACAAGCAAAATCCTAAATAAAGAAAATATTATTGACCATTGTCCTTGACCGTAATGTCCCTCATATGGACTAAATATATAAAAGACATATATCTAAAAACTCAATATATTTAAAACTTGCTGTGTGCAAGTTAAATTGACATATCGTTTATGTGAAATATGAAAAGAATAAATATTTCAATTGGATATCAGTCAGCCGATGCTGTCATTTTTTTTAAGTTGAAGATCTGAAAAGGAAATTGAAAACAGTGTAGATACCATTAAGGTTATTCAGTAAACATAGTATTAGCAAATGATCTTTTTCTTAATCATTACCTTTTTTTCCATTGTCACGAAATAAAAAATATCTGATACGTCGGGCGACAAAATAAACCATACGAATGATTAAAATAAGAAATAATTGTAACAGGGAGCTGTGACGAAGTCTCCAAAAATGTCTATATGAGTATACACCCACAATGACTCCTTTTTTCTATCATTTCATCGTTTTCTCCTGGGGACCACTTGTAACTAAAACTTAATAAGGACCCGATGTGTATATCACTGAAAAAATATTAAATCTTTTGACACTTTGTCTATTAAACAGTTTTATATTGACTCTTCTTACATGTGAATAATTATTAAAAAAGATTAAATGCACCAAATATAATTAAATATATTTCTAAAGATGTTTGTTTTATCCCCCAAGACAACATGATAACTGTCAGGTAGTGTTATAAAGTAAGTACACACTTTTTGTTGTGCCTAGCCATATATTGAGGTGTTCATGACAACTGAATAATACAAGTTTTACCATGGGACTTCTTTTATCTCTTATTTAATGACGAGTGAACGCGTATATTACTAAAATATCTGTAAATACTTTGTCTATCAAACAATTTTGTATTGACTCTGCCTATATATAAACATGTTTAAAAAAAGATTAAATGCACTAAATGCAAATAAACCTATTTCTAAAGATGTTTGTTATATCCCCAAGACGACATGATAACTGTCACGCTGTGTTATAAAGTAAGTACACACTAGTTTGTGTGCCTAGCAATATCTTGGGTGTTCGTGACAATTTGATATATACGATGTATGTTTTAGATAGCATTGATATAGAGCCTACTACGTTAATTTTGAATTATAGATTAGAAATACCCTTGCAAGAGATGAAACCTTATTTTTTTTAAATTTAAAAATATATTAACGGACACTTTTGAAAAGGTATGTTATAAATTCTGTTCATACCGTAATACTGAAGACTAACACGATGATAACCTTGGAAAGTGGTGTCAAGAAAACAACACATTTGATAATTCCTTGCGTTCGAAGCGTTTTTCTAGAACGCTCATTTATAAACGGAAAATATTATAAATGTTTGTCATTCATCATGCCAGTAAAGAAGTTCTGACTAGCCGATAGTACCATCCGGGCCTGATAATTCATCAGCAAAGGTGTCGACTAAGAGCTTAGAAAATGTAAAAAAAAAAGGTTATGCGTCAAAAACGCTCCTTTGTTTATCCTTTTCTTTTGGATTTCTTCAAATTTGTTTTGACAATTGTAGAAGAATACTAGTCTGAAACAGAAACCAAAATATCAATACATAACGTTTCCTCAAATGATAATAAATGGGTTAACACTAAACGTATGTTTTTAATCTATAATTTAACACTAACTTATTAATCATTGTATGAATGGTAACTAAAACATACAACGTATACAGAAAGATGTCACGATTACCTCAAAATATCGCACACACATAATATTATGTAATTATATAATGACACAACGTCACATTTATCAAGTTGTCTTGGGAATAAGGCAATTACCTTTTGAAACGGACAGTAATCATGGTGTCTTTGGGATAAAGCAAACATCTTTTGAAAGGTTTTAATTGTGTTTGATACACATAATCTTTTTCAAAAATCATTTATAGATTAGTAGAGTCACACAAAGTAATTCTTAAACAAACTAACACTGTAGTTACATATCATATATACTGTGACAAACGTTAAGACTTATTCTCCTTAAACGTTGTCTAAAACAATACAGAAATATACATGCTTTGTTTCGCAACCAGCTGAAAGGTGCACACGATGTCTATAGTTACATTGAGTTAAAACCTGTTGACGTGATACATTAGTATTTTCCAGGTCAGTGTATTTATCTACAAAAATGTTCACCTCGGAGGTTCACGACAATCGATTAATAATCGTAGGGGCTCTTTTTTGGCCATTCCGATATCATTAGATTTTAAACAGATATGTCATGTAATGGAGGGGAATTTGCAAAAATACCAGTAAAAGGACTGTGAAATATCCAGAGCCGCTAGGCGAGTAAAAAGTGGTCCCAAGACATTCTTTTGCAAATACCACCCCATAATATGATATATCTATTTAATTACACCGAATATATTTTGATTGAAGCTATCTGTAGAGTTAAGAAGAAACAAAATTATAGTTGGCTATTATACCACAAACATGTTTAACTGTATGCATAGTTTTCAGGATAGGTAGAGACTATCAAAGTACTGCAGGAATTATATGTACATGTTATACGCGTTAGTGCTGTTTTTATATAACGTCATGGTATTTATTAGGTAAAAGTCATTGTCATTACATCGTGAAAGAGTTCTTTTGTTAATATTCATTTTTACTTGATATACACAAAAAAGTACAATCACAAAAATACTGAACTTAGAGGAAAATCTAATCGGAAAGTCCATAATCACATGGCAAAATCAAATAACAAAACGCATCAAAAACGAATGGACAAGAACTGTCATATTCCTGACTTGGTACAGGCATTTTTAAATGAAGAAAATGGTGGATAATTCATAATTATTCTTCAATATTCGATTTGTTTAAAGTTTTTTTTATTATCTCTATCAATCAAGTCATGTTGCCTTAATAATTGAGGAAAGATGTTAAAGTTTCAAAACAAATTGTGCGGGAGGTCACTTGCGAGGCTTAAAAGGGAATATCCGAAAAAAAAAGCAAATACCACGGCATGGAGGGCTATTTGAGGTATATTCACCGGCAGTCGTACAAAAAATGCAAATCCGTCCGTAATTTAAACTGGCTACCCACCAATTAAAATCTGATATTTTTATAAAGGTGTAAAGAAGTGGTTAATTGGGGCTTGCATCTGCACCGTCTTATCAAAAAAGGCTACAATAGTCATTTACAATAGTCATTGTTTAACCCTCAGCAGCTTAGACCATGGGGACGTGTTGAAACCAGTACTTTGACCTATAATTTTCAACTTTGTACACCGTGTGACTTCGATTGAGAGTTATCCAGGTATTTCATCATGCAGAAAATTGTGGACTGAATCTGGTTTTATAGAAATCTTTAGCTGTCACTTGTATGACAGTCGCATACAATTCCTTTAGATTGACAACGATGTTTAAATAAAACAAACAGACATAAGAGGTACAAATGTCAAAAATAGGGATACAGCAATCAACATTGTGTTATTATTCTAATCACTATAAAAACAAATATGTAATCAAACATTTATTATGACCAAATAACGCAATGTGTAAGTACAGAGCCATGTCATATGTTACAAAGAAACACTACTGCACATAGTCGTGTTTACTATAAAATAATAATCTTTTTCATGCAACAAAGGAAGTTTGAATAATAATAAATATTTCAATGATATGATTGCCTGAATATTAAATTTTCTTTGTCATACTCGCAGTAATATGGAAAATGGAAAACAATAACTTCTTCTATTTCTATTACGCGTCATTTGGTTATTTGGTGGTTGTCGATCATCTTTAATTTATTTGATGATTGCGACTTTAAGTGAACTAAAAGAGGGACGAAAGATACCAGAGGGACATTCAAACTCATAAATCGAAAATAAACTGACAACGCCATGGCTAAAAATGAAATAGACAAACAGACAAGCAAAAGTACACATGACACAACATGGATAACTTAAGAATTTTTTTTTCTATCATAAAAGGTCATTTTTTGTTTATACAGCTCTTTAAGATTGGATTTCAATTACTTGGCTATGTATGTACCTGATCAAGATGAATTCCAAAAAATGCCTAGGAAACATGAATTTTTAAGTGTTCATATGTAAACGTTTGTTAAATCCACTAGTACGGACTACATTGTCAGTTATTGAAAGTAGCGTGTTTATTAACAGTTACCTCTATGGAATATCTGTTTGGATAACTTTACACAAAGAGACATTTGGATACCTGCAATAACACAGTTGTAACGCAAACATCCAATAATTTACATTGAAGAATGACACACGGGCGTTTATAACCAACTAAAATCAATCAATTGTACTTCCAAAAACTGACAATAAAAGAGAGACGAAAGATACCAGAGGGACAATCAAACTCATAAATCGAAAATAAAACGACAAACCATGGCTGAAAATGAAAAAGACAATCAGACAATACTACACATGACACAACATCTAAACTGAAGAATAAGCAACATGAAACCCATACAAAACTAGGGCTGATCTCAGGTGCTCCGGGTTGGGAGAGGGGGGGGGGGGTAAGTATTTATTAACTGTACGAATACATTACATCACGATGCTACTTGTGATTGAATAAAACTAAATTTTATCAGAATACACATATTAAAGCAACTATAGATATAAATGCCAAACAAATCTTAGCAGTTAAAGGATTTTTTTCTACTTGAGCGATTATAAAAGAAATAGACCATTTGATAAAATCTATATACTGTCATTTATGTATAAAAGTCAGGACTATACTTCGTCAATATTGTTTCCCCGTTACGTAGGTTCAATTTTAAAATCGTAGAAATGGAAGCCAGTGTAGGGATGACGCTCTTCCATTTAAGATCTTTAAAACCGATAGATTTATCCATATAGTACCATTGCCATCTTTATATTTCAGTTGTATTTTAAAAGACAAATGTATCTACTAGCTAATGAGCATTAGTTAATGTTTTGTCTGCATTAAGTCAACTTAAAACTAGTGTCTGGTCGGTTTTCAGGCGGAATTTTCGAAAATTCATAGATATTTAAAAAAAAATCTAATTAAATATTTCGTGGAAGGGCAGACTAACAATTGTCAGTTGTTGAAAACTATAATCCCTAATTATGACACACAAAAAAGGATTTGTTTTCGAAAATGAGCATTTAAACATCCAATTTAAAAGACTATCGTCATGTACTTTTAGTAAAAATTAGCTATTCGAACACATCTACTCAGTTTTTGTGATTTGTTAGAAAGGTATTTCACTTGACCCATTTATTTCATCTTTTAGTACTGTGAATTTCGTAAGTTATAAAGTCAACCTTAGCCTTGATATGTAAAAATGATAGAATCTGAAGCGAGATGAGGTATCACATACCCTTGCTTTATACGTTTTCAAGACAAAATATTCAACTGAAACACACCCTAACATAAAAAGGTACACTAGAATTTTCTTTTCGATACATTTGTTACCCATTGATTTTTTTTACCTGAGTTACATAATGGAAGGGTAAACACAAAAAATACTGAACTAACAGATTGATATGTTCTCTTTCCGTGGTATTTTTTGTTTTTGAAATCGGATGTTATGCATTTTCTACATCCAACTTGATATATGTTTATGTCGTGGACTTGATAAAAATATATAAAATATTGATAATGAATAGAGCGCATTATACATGTTATATACTAACATATATAATAACTATATATATGTTTCGTTTTTATATAGATTAGACCATTGGTTTCCCCGTTTGAATGGTTTTACAATAGTAATTTGTTAAGCCCTTTACAGCTTGCTGTTCGGTGTAAGACAACGATCCGTGTTGAAGACCATACCTCGACCTATAATGGTTTACTTTTATAAATTATTTCTTGGATAGAGAGTTGTCTCATTGGCACTAAAACCGCATCTTTCTATATTTATAACTCTAAGCACTTAACAATTCAATACAAATAAAATACAAACAAACAAACAAAAACAACATCAAACATAGAATACAATGCATAAAATGTTACGAATGACACAAGCAGCTTAACAAATGTTTTTACCATTAAAAATACGTCACAATCTAAAATCAATGCAGTCATTTAAGAGTATATAATATGAGATATAAAAAACAAACATATGAAATCTACAAGAAATTATTTAAAATAAGTAACTCTTTTGTTTTGATTTACACTATGCTTATTTATTGGTTTTTTTAAAGAATCCTCATCTTATCAACTGCGGTAGTTGAATAACACTCACAATTAAATATATATAAGCCATCTGTTATTGTCCGATAATTCTCATATGATTTGCATATATATAAATTCTTTCAAATGATTTTTGGTATTTTGGTTTACACTTTGATAAACCATGTATCCAAAACTACATTCGTAACCCTCACTGTGATCTATTTATGCGCGATACACATGCATGCAGGTTTTACCGGAACTTTCAGCTAGTTGATATTAAAAAACATATACATAATTGTACACAACAGTTGTTTCTTTTCATTTCATAGATAAAAAAAAGAAATAATACATTAAATAGTTATCAAAGGTACTAGGATTATTATTTTGTACGCAACACGCGCGTTTCGTCTACATAAGACTCATCAGTGACCCTCATTTTAGAATATTTATAAAGCCAAACAAGTACAAACGTGAAGAGCATTGAGGATCCAAAATTCCAAAAAGTTGTGATAAATACGTCTAAGGTAATATATGCCTGGGATTTAATTATTAAAAAAGACTATAATTGTATTATGACGCTGCACAAGATCAATAAGGAGGTTAGGAATTTACACCATACAGGTCGCATATACTCCCTTCATGCATTTGACATATTGTTGCTATCAATAAACTTTTATCAGCGAGTACGTCATTAAAATAAACTACGTCTTTGAATATCGTCGGAAGAAGTTTTCACGGGTAAGACAATAAGCAAGCATTGAGAATGCTCTATTTGTAGTATGCCCACATCTAAAATGTATTGGTATTCAAATCATTAGATGCTTAGATTGTTGTACTGACATGCTCTAATATGTTTAACCAAACTTTATTTGCTTAACTTTTTCTTTTACTTTTTTAAACATGTTATTGTCAACTTTGTAAGATCGCTTGTTCTTATCAGACGCATTAGACGCTTTCATGCTAGCTCGAGTGTCGCGTAATCGATGCTTAAAAATTTGGCACGTTTTCCCAATTTCAGCTCTCTTTTTGCATTGTTGTAATAATTCTACTCTATGATTAAATCCAGATTTTTTCTCTTGCATTTCGCTTTCAATCATCTGCTCAATATACTGCACAGTACTCAGTGGATCCGGACGAAGAGCTATTTCTTTCAGGCTGTTACCATATTCAGTTATTTCTTCGACTTTAAACTGTATGCCAACCTCTAATATTTTAATGTCTTCGTGCATTTCTTCCAATACTTCTTCTTGTGACATCTTCTTCTGGTTTGCCCTCTGATATTTATCTTTCATTTCAGAGTTAGTTTGTTTAACTTTCTGTGTATACAATTTGAAAACATAAGGGACGTTGGAATGTTGTTTCCAACTGCAATATTTGGGACAAACAGTACAGTTACCATCCGTACCCATTGCAGGGCAATTTGCCAATTCGCTATCGTTTGCATAAACACAACTGTCATGACACGTAAAATTACAGGTTAAACAATTTGTGGTGTATATACCTTGTCCACTTATATCTATTTTTTCCATCTTAATTTCTTCGACCTCGAATTCAAAGTTTTCGTTGTCATGTATTTCCTGTTTATATTTTGTAAAAATTACGACCTGTTGCTCCAAATGATTAATTTTTGAGAGACCTAGGTCGATTTCTTCTTGCAAGTGTTTAATTGTATTTTCAAGCTTCAGTCTTTTTTTCAGAACCTCAGAAGTAAGGAGTAGACTTTTTGTTTGGAAACTAAAAAGGCTTTGAAAGAAGTCCCTACAACTTTTCATACCCATTTCCCAAAAAAATGGTGAAAGATTGCTCTTGCTGTCTGTTCTGTTGTTAGCAAATAATGCCGAATTGTTAAATTCAAAATAAGTCTCATATGGTAGTGGCTTGTCGTTTAATGCCGCCAGTGCAGCGAGTACAGGGGGTTTTTCACCATCGGCAAAGGTAACA
The DNA here is from genome assembly GCF_965363235.1 of Mytilus galloprovincialis. NCBI lineage: Eukaryota > Metazoa > Mollusca > Bivalvia > Mytilida > Mytilidae > Mytilus > Mytilus galloprovincialis. The sequence goes on along the minus strand of NC_134849.1, from coordinate 30,590,399 downwards.
AGGGTGCAAATATTATTCTTGATATCATTTCCGAATAATGCTAAAATAGATTCAAAGATATATTTCTGAGTAGTTGTCAATCTTGCATCAGGCGCTTTAAGAATAAAACAAACAGCATCTAATGTGGAAACACCTTTTGAATCTTTTGCTGTAAACAGGTCTCGAATTTGTGAAACTATCTTGGTGTCTTGCTTTAGGCCCCGTATGTCTCCAAACCCAGGTGTATCGATAAAATTGATGGTGTAATCAATTCGACTGGCTACATTGCTGTATATTGTATAACACGTTATCCATTCAGTATGGGATAGTGCCTATAAAAAAAGGAAATCAATCAACATTCAGTAAAACAAAACAAAAAACAAATAAAATTAAAAATCAATTGTTCAGAGAACAACTGAAAGTCTTTCCAAATTTAAAAAAAATGCATAAGAAGATAGTTTATTTCATACTGATGCGATAAATAATGGTTTAATTATGATTTTGAATGAAAGAAGATAGATAATATGCTACTTCCGGTGAAAGAAATGCCACTTCCGGTCTCATATGATAGCTTCTTTTACACTGATTCTAAAAATATAAAGTTTCTATATACTTTTGTATGTAGAATGGGAGATAATTTGCCACTTCCGGTTTGTTGGAAGTCTTCAGTGATCAGTTTATGTATCTATATGACAAAATATATGGATTCTGAGTACTTTTATATGAAAAAAATGCTACTTCCGGTTTTCTCAATGTCACTTCCGGTAGTCATTTTTCAAGGTCATGTAACCTATGTACAAGGTCAAATGGCTTTATAATGAACTTAGTTGAAGTTATAATCAAATAACCTCATATCACGACATTTCAGGGGCACTAACTCCTATCAGATGACACTAAATTGTATCAGATTTAATGTAGCATAGGTTTATTACAATAAATCAACTATTTTGCACTTTTATACGTATCTTTCAAAGTGTCGGAGAAAATGCAAACACAATCGAAGTCACAATTGAGAACTTGACCTTGACCTTTGACCTTGACATCATTTTCTTAGTTAGGACCTTGGGGCCTCAAATTAAAAAAATATCCCAGGCTTATACGGTTAACGGTTGAAAACACATACCGACAAATTTTGTAAAGGAAGATAACTCCTATAAAATTTCATCGAATCGCTTCGATCCGAATAAGCCAAAAATTCCTGAGGATGTAACGAACAATTTGTAAAAAGAATTTTGTCGATATCTTTTTTTGTTTCGAAGGAGATGCACTCGGATGATAAACAGTAAATAGAGAGATAACTCTTATAAGGAAAATGGTTCGGTTTGCAGGGTGAAATTTAAAAGCGCATAAACTATACGATACAATATAAGAAATATCTAAGCGACATATTGCAAAACAATAAAATTGAGAATGGAAATGGGAAATGTGCCAAAGAGACAACAACTCGACCATAGAAAAAAGCAACGGCAGAAGGTCACCAACAGGTCTTCAATGTAGCGAGAAATTCCCGCATCCGGAGGCGTCCTTCAGCTGGCCCCTAAACAAATATATACTAGTTAAGTGATAATGAACGCCATACTAATTTCCAAATTGTACACAAGAAACAAAAATTAAAATATTACAAGACTAACAAAGGCCAGAGGCTCCTGACTTGGGACAGGCGCAAAAATGCGGCGGGGTTAAACATGTTTGTGAGATCTCAACCCTCCCCCTATACCTCTAGCCAATGTAGAAAAGTAAACGCATAACAATACGCACATTAAAATTCAGTTCAAGAGAAATCCGAGTCTGATGTCAGAAGATGTAACCAAAGAAAATAAACAAAATGACAATAATACATAAATAACAACAGACTACTAGGAGTTAACTGACATGCCAGCTCCAGACTTCAATTAAACTGACTGAAAGATTATAATTTCATCATATGAACATCAGGCACAATCCTTCCCGTTAGGGGTTAAGTATCATACCATCATAACATATATGAGAAGAACATAACCCGTCTCATACCAACAACTGTTTTTTTTTTTTATCGCAAAAACAAAATGTGACAGAAAAAATAAATAAAAATCAGAACAAATACAATAGGTCTTTCCACAGAAAAGTGGAAAGACCTAATAATCAGAAGAAATACAATAAGTCTTTCCACAGAAAAGTGGAAAGACCTAATAATTAAAAGCCAATTGTTCAAAGAACAATTGAAGGTCTTTTCACTACAAACCCTGTATTTTAATATGAAAATAGTAAGATTAGGTTGAAAATGTCATTTTAATCGTCAAATGATAGCTTATTGTACGCTGATTCCAAAAATATATGGTTTGTTTACAACAAAAATTTAAAGAAGGGAGATAATTTGTTACTTCCGGTTTGAAAATTTTTACTTCCGATTCTATTTGAATATTTACTTGACACTTATTTAAAAAATATTTGGTTTTATATACTTTTATATTAATAAAGTACAAAACAATAGCTTCTTCCGGTTTACTCAAGATCACTTCAGGATTTTTTATCCAGGTTAAACAGTTTGATACTATTGCCTAGTGTCTCATTATTTGCTCATGGCTTTATCATGTATTCATGTTAGGTTAAAGCAAAGGTCAAAATCTAGAACATCAAATTAAGCTATGACCTTGAAATCAATTTCAATATTATAAACCAAGGACATTAAATCAAAAGACCTTAGGTCTTAATTATATTTGGTTAATGAGTTATATCACCATACGCATATTTTTAAATACAAGAGGGAAGAAAAATCCGTTTTACATTCAACGTACCCTTGCAATCAAATTTTTGGTGTTACGACATGTCGCAACTAACAATTTAGTAAAAATAATTTGTCCATATCTTATACGGTTTTTTGAAATAAGTGAAAATAAGCCAATTTCAAAATTTAGAATATGACCTTGACCTTTGACCTTGACCTAATTTCATTTTTTTATCCAAGCATCTCAAATCAAAAGATCCTAGGTCTCTATCACTTCTAGTTTACAAGATAGACATTCATATCACTTATATCAAATGCATAAGGGGAAATAACTCTCATATTGAGTGTTCATATAGCTTCGGTCAAAATAGAACAAATCATGCGAAGGATATAACGAGCAATTTTATAAATAAAATTATCTTAATCTTTTGCGATTGCGAAGGACTAGTTGACACAAGGAAAACAGTGTTTGGGGAGATAACTCCTACAAAGGATAGTATTCAGTTATGCAGGGTAAATTTGAAAGGCGCATAAGCTGTTCGATATCATATACCAAGTATCTAAGCGACATATTGCGAAACAAATATTAATCGCAAGAATAAAATTAGGCAAAAGAAAAAATGAATAATCAGAAGAAAAACAATAGGTCTTTCAACAGAAAAGTGGAAAGACCTAATAATCAGACCAAATACAATAGGTATTTTCACAGAAAAGTGGAAAGACCTAATAATAATAATAATCAGAAGAAATACAGTAAGTCTTTCCACAGAAAAGTGGAAGGACTTAATAGAGGATCTCATCTTCAAAAATCAACATACCTCATCACCATATCGTTCTAGTTCGCAATTCTCTAAGTGTATAAGTGTGAATCTAAAAGGGTCTTCCCACGTTACGCCCATTACGTAGTTTGCCATTCCGTTAATTAATGTACTCTTTCCTGATCCAGTTGCACCAACAATCATTATTGTTTTCTCTTTGGTGTTGTTTTCTGGTTTCCCTTTGAAACGAAATAATATATGTATTAATATATAATTATGATAAACTATGTTTTGAAATCTGCCAATTGTCCTATTGTTAGATGAATACTCATGATGTGTCATATAATATCTTTTTTAGAGTACATACACATTTACGTTAAAAAAAAAAGCAGCATATTTGTAGTTTTGAATGAGTATGCAACATTACTACAAAGAATAAAAACGATGTTTAATTACAAAAAAAGAAGAATGAAATACTTAAAATGAACATCATGTATCACTGATTATCTAGTTAAGAATACATGAAAAATATACGATAAAAAAGCATATTTGTAGTATTGAAACAGAGGGCAACATCTCCACAATGAGTAAAATTGATGCTGAACTTTAAAAAAAAAAGATGAAATACCTAAAATAAACTTTCTAGTTTGAGAAATTGAATTTCTTGCTCGTGGGATCTCTTGAATTGGTAGTCTATAAACTGCAGGAATACCATTTTCTATCTGTTCGGATCTCTTCATTATTTTGAATGCTGGTGATTCGCCGGTGGTAACAACGTCGCTTTCAGGACTAAATGAACCTTCTTTGCCCATCTCAACATTTGCTACGCGGACTTTAAATACATAAGATGTCATTGCTTTAAGGCCATCAATTTTCACAAAGCGACAAATGTATGGGATAGGTTTTGGAAATACATTCCATTTACCATGTGGATATTGTTTCATTACTATCTGATAAAAATCATCTACTCCTAAGTCCACCTTATGCTCCCATTTGAGAATGATATGATCTGATTTGTTTTCTTCTTCTGTAACGTATGGTTTGTCAGGTGTTTGTACCTTGTCTTCCTGAAAACACCAACAAAATTTAGTTTTTCATAACACTTATAGTAAAGGAGGGGCGTAAATGATAACAAAAGGGACAGCCAAACTCATGAATCGAAAATAAACTTACAACGCCATGGTTTAAAATGAAAAAAAAAAAGACAATCAGGCAAATAATACTACACTCGACAAAATATAGAAAACTAAAGAATAAGCAACACGAACCCCACCAATAACTGGGGGTTATCTCGGAAGAATAAGCAGATCCTGCTCCACATGTGACACCCATTATGTTGCTTATGTTATTACAAATCCGATAAATAGTCTAATTCGGTCGGTCACACTCTCGGAAATGGAAGGGAATTAGAGTTACGACATAAGGAACATATCCGATATCATCTGTGAAACGGTTTTCTATAAAGGTCAACCAACTTGCGCAGTAATTATACTTTTTGAAAATAAAATAAAAAATCACATGACGACACTACTTAAATTCTAGCAGTATGGAAAAAGAATATGTATTGAAACTGTGATTCAAGTGTTCATAAAGTTGTTAGTGTATAGATCATTAGCAACAACACGTAAAAATCCAAATGTATTCATTACCACAAGGTGATCTTTAACATCTCGATGGTTTTCCTGATTAAGTTCTTGTTCTTTTTTATTCTGTTTGATCGATAAATCTGTAATCGAGACATCTTCATCTTTTCTGCAAAGCAGTTAATTTTTAATGCCAATTACAAATACCATAACAAATTATAAGGCAGAAATTATAATGCAAATTAACATTTACCATAACAAAGTGTAAGGCAGAAGTGTTAAACAAAAGCTTATAGTTATCATAACATTTTAAAGAAATCATATAATTATACACTCGACGATAAAAAAAAAACCATAGCAGCAGACCATATATGTGACCAGCCACGACATATCCAGGTTTATGGAGGTAGAACGTCATTGTGAGAAAATCGCCGTTAAGTATATGCCATTTCCAGGCTTATAGGAGGGTACATTGTCTAAAATTTGATTTTTGTATATTTATCGAATATTCCTAAACAAAACTCTCTGTCATGTTAATATAATGACATATTTGAAACGAGTCAGTACTACGGAAGCGTATTAGCGTCACACATTTTTTTTTTCTTCCTATGTTTGCGTTATAACGCAAATCTTTGCGTTTTAACGCAAACCTAAAGCGTTATAAAGCAAACCTTTGCGTTATAACGCAAATGTCTTGATTTCAATTATTCATTCAGTGTTGTTTATATGTCCGTCTGTCATTCATTTCGGATGTGATTTACTAGTAGATAAAAAAAAAAAGAAACATAAATACAAGGCCAAATCATTATAATAAATATGCATAGAAATAATGAAATACTTGAAGTGCAATTATACATAAATTAAGACTGATTTGTGCATCAGAAAATAGATATAGTTTAGTATATAGTCATATTTAAATTGAAAGATCAAAAATAATGTCATACAATTCTGAAACCTCCAAGTCAAATAGACAAAATGATCTTTCTGCTTTAAAATGAATAATTAATAAGGAAACATCTTTTTTAAATCTCAGAATATGATCAAGATTCTTTGATAGAAAGTCATTGAATTTTCTTTTCAATATAATGAAGTATTTTTAAGGCTTTTTAACTATTTTGGTCTGAGCGTCACTGATGAGTCTTATGTAGACGAAACGCGCGTCTGGCGTATAAAATTATAATCCTGGTACTTTTGATAACTATTTACACCACTGGGTCGATGCCACTGCTGGTGGACGTTTCGTCCCCGAGGGTATCACCAGCCCAGTAGTCACCACTTCGGTGTTGACATGAATATCAATTATATGGTCATTTTTATAAATTTTCTGTTTACAAAACTTTGAATTATTCGAAAAACTACAGTTTTCTTACTCCAGGAGTAGATTACCTTAGCCGTATTTGGCACAACTTTTTGGAATTTTGGGTCCTCAATGCTCTTCAACTTTGTATTTGTTTGGCTTTTTAACTATTTTGATCTGAGCGTCACTGATGAGTCTTATGTAGACGAAACGCGCGTCTGGCGTATAAAATTATAATCCTGGTACTTTTGATAACTATTTAAGATGCCTGGGTAGCAATTTGAATAGAGAGAACATAATTTTATTAATAAAACATCTTCATTCTATACATTTATTGCCAAAGGGTAGCTCGTTTGAATCTAACCTACTTTACACAGTTCTCAAACGAGAGCTTACTTTGGAAGTATATTTATATTCGGTTATAGCTATATTAGCTGGGTTGATTTTTTTCTTAGGTATAACCTCAATTTACTCAATTTTCTTTGTAATATATATACTAGTTGTAACATGGATATCGTTTTTGATGACCTTTATAGTTTGTTGTTCAGTGTGAGCCAATGCTCCGTGTTGAAGACCGTAATTCGGCCTATGATGGTTTACTTTTACAAATAGTGACTTAGATGGAGAGATTTCTTATTGGCACTCATACCACATCTTCTTATATTATTCTGCTCATTATTAGTCATTGATATGATCTAATTATTCAAGCATTTTACTTTGCAATGACTACAAAGGTGATAAATTTTAATATATACAGCCTCCTCCATTAATAACTACTGTTTCCTTTGAATCTTAAATAAGAAATAAGATAAAACAAATGTTTGCGTTATAACACAAAGGTTTGCGTTATTTCGCAAAGGTTTGCGTTATTTCGAAAAGGTTTGCGTTATAACGCAAACATAGGAAGAAAAAAAATAATATGCTTCCGTACATTTCAAATACCGGTATGAAAATAAGACTATTCTATGACGACTTTTATTAATTGAAGCCAATAATTCATAAAACACAAAATTAATGTATTTATTGGCTTTTAGTGATGTTCAATAGCGTATTTGAATAAAATTTCAAAGACTTAAATTTACTACAATGCAAACAATTCTTAGCTCTATTTTAGAACATGTAATTTAAACTTGTTGAAATGAAGTTAGTTTGAAATTTGTCAAATAGTTATCAAAGGTACCAGGATTATAATTTAATACGCCACACGCTCGTTTCGTCTACATAAGACTCATCAGTGAGTAAGCTTTAAGAATTCCTTTTTTTTTTAATTTAGATTTATTATGCATGTCTCTAAACATAGTATGCGACGCGTAACAGTTTGTAGGTAGGTGTTCTCATATATTAATTTGATACGGTGCATTTATTTATATGGATATATTTCAGACTTCATTTATGAAAGAAAAAATTAGAGCAAAGCATTTTTTGTTTTTTTGTAGCTCTATTTTAGAACATTTAATTTAAACTTGTTGAAATGAAGTTATTTTAAAATTTATCAAAGTAAGCTTTAAGAATTCCTTTTTTTTAATTTAGATTTATTATGCATGTCTCTATACATAGTAAGCGACGCGTAACAGTTTATAAGTAGGTGTACTCTTATAGATGCATTTGATACGGTGAATTTATTATGGATATATTTCAGACTTCATTTATCATTTATGACAGGAAATCTATAAAGCAGAATTTTTTTTTTTTTTGTATCAATTTAAATTGTAGATTCAAATATTTTTCACTTCAAACGATAAAGTAAAACTTCTTCAAAACTTGTAAAAATCTATAGTTCGGCGTCCGCAAAAAAGAAGCCAACGAAAGTGTTTATCTCTTCTTCACAAATACGTATTTCATTGAATCTCGATATTTATCATGTTAATAATTTTTCTAACAATGACGTTCTACCTCCATAAGCCTGCAAATGTCATGGCGGGTCACATATGATAATAGCTTAAAGCCAATATTTTTTGTAAGTTAGACACAGTGTGTAATACAGACTAGTTAGAAGAATCTTTTTGGATTTTCTGTGTGGTATAGCCACTGACATCATGAAAAGGGTATACATTGTTTCATCTCAGCAGGGAAACACTGCTAATTTCAGAAACTCAGCATTCCTTGAAACAATATTTGATTTGTGATTACTTTTTTGAATTAAGAAAGGAAAATTAAAATGGTGAATGTGTTAAAGGCACCACAACCCGACCCAAGAGCAGAGAACAGCCGAAGGCTACCAATTGGTCTCCAACGCAGCAAGAAAATCAAGCCCCTCAGAGGCGTGCTTTAGCTGGAGTTTATTGATAATGGACGTCGTACAAAACTCCGGAATATATAAATGAAATAAATTTAAAAATCATAAAAGAATGGTTTTACTTCTAAATTTGTAAGCATAGTCGTTCAATTCGTCAAGGATGACCAATTGCTCCTTTGTTATATATTCTGCAGGCAGAACTACTTGCAGCATCAATTAGAAACAACCCTAATATAGAAGGAATAAAACTCCCAACTAGAACTGGGGACTATATTAAAACAAAGCTAAATATGTTTGCTGACGATTCTCAACTCTTTAATAAAAGTGAGGAGTCTATCGAAGAAAGATTTAAAACTTTAAACCTGTACGAAAACGCTTCGGGGGCTAGAATGAATATGGAAAAGACTGTGGGTATGTATTTAGGCAAGTGGCGAAATAAAAAAACTAAATTAAATGGTCTAAGCGGCCTGTTAAAGTATAAGGTGTTCATCATGGGTATGAGGTGGACTTAGATCAAATTTGGTTAGAAAAAATCAATAACTTTAAAAGCTGCATGGAGGTTTTGAAGTCAAGAGATCTCCCATTTACGGGACAAGTTTTAATTATTAAATCCTTTGTACTGTTTATGATTGGATATGCAATCGAAATGAGAGGTATTCCAGCGGTATACGAAAAACAAATAAATAATATTATATGGTCCTTTATATGGGACGGGAAAACAAATCAAGTCGCCAGAACAGTGTGCTGTTTACCGAAAGAAAAAGAAGGGATAGGAATGATAAACTTAAGAGACTTTATTAAATCAAAACAGGTGAAAAGTTTGTACAGTTTTGTTAACTCAAAAACACAAAAATGGAATGCAATAGGTAAATACTGGTTAACGTCACTAGACGAAAAATATGATACAGACTTTTTTATATGTTCTTGATCGGACACGAGAGGTTTTAGTCAAATAAAGCACTTTTAACTTCTTGGACTGACTTACAGAAAACAAAAAATCTGTGACGAAAGAAGACCTTTTAGATGAAAATATATTTGGCAATTGTAAATTCAAGTTCAAGGGTCGTGCCTTATGTTATGCAAATTTTGCCTCAAGTGGAATAAAAAAAAATAAAAGATATATGGGACTTAAACAATGAATCATTCAAAACTTCTTTTGAAATTCTTAACAACCTAAAAGATAAAAGAAACTGAATAGCACAATATAGCCACATTAAAGCTTCATTAACGCCTCAACAAATTGACCTTTAAAAAGCAGACCCCATTATGCAAAGTCGTTTTGATAGACCTATGAAAATAATAGATTCTTGTCAATTTAAAAAAAAATGAAGTTGTCGTTGATACCAAAAAAGTGTGCCTCAAAGATATAAGATACTTTTATGAGAATAATATAACTCCAAATAGTCAGTTTAAGTGGAATTTACATTTTGGAAAAGAACTTCAATGGGTAGATATTTGGGATACTTTGAATAAGAATTTAGCAAATAGGAAAACTAAACAACTTCAATGGAAGTTACTCCATAATATAGTCTACACGGAACGGAGGAAAAATTGCAAAAAGCGGTCAGACGGAAAGTGTAACTTTTGTGCTGAAAAAGAATGACGGGAAATTTTTAAGAAAATATGGGAATTTTGTTCAAAAATGGGAATCTAAAAATCATTTTGGGTGTCATAAATGCAAATACTTCTTATTCTCAAATTTTAGATACGGTGCTTCTTATCACCAAATGGGTAATTTAGAAAACTAAAAACATCTGAAAATATAAAAAAAAGAGATAAAAAAACGATGATTTTCAATATGATAAAACATGAAACGCAAGTCTTGTCCAAATCCTCTAAACTACATACGAACAATGAAGCTTGTTATACGATGTGCGACATTTTTGGTATATAAATATATTTTTGAGTGGTCAAGTCAGTGTAATGACCACTTTAATACTAAATAAACTCTCTTATACATTGCTGTCATCTCTCTTCATGTATTCTGTATTTTATATTTTCTATTGTGTATGTACATTTGTATATCTAAATACTTGTAACAAGGACATTTTTTCAGACATGTAGTATCAACAGGTACATATTATAAGCAAATATTTACTCACCATATATTTGAAATACAAATACATTTTTGGAAACACAATCTTAAATCCAATTTTTATGAAAGAACTAAAGACTTCCTTTTAGTTTTTCTTTAACGAAAAGCACGTGGAAATAGATCACTCGACCAGAACTTAATGTAACTATAAATTAACAAAGCAAAAAATGGTTTGAAGGGCTATAAAATTTAAAATCATTATAAATAAATACAGGTAGCTCCTTTGAGAGATACAAAAAAAACGATAGAAGGAATACTATATTCAAATGATTACATGTGTACAAAGATACATGATATTCATATAGATAAATATTGCATGATTATTTAAAATTCTAATTTGTTTTTCCCCGACAAATGAGTCTGTAAAAATCGGGGGCCCTCTAGTTGCTTCCATGGGCAACTTAGGGTTGATGTAACAGGTTATTATAAATAAAATATGTTTAAAATTTAAAATTAAAAAAATATATATAACTGTTGTCTTTATTATATCATGTTTAAACGTTATTAAACCCTTTTAATGATTTTTAAAAGGCTTTGCTAGAATCTAAAAGAAAACAATACAACGAAAATGATATTCCGAGTAATATCTAAAAAAAAAACCGAGTTTAACAGCATTGTGATGTGGGTTCTTGTTCAGCATTTTTGAAAGTTTGTAAATCTTTAAATGACTTTTTGCCTAACCTGTGTTATTTGGTTGTTTTGTCGATGACGTTTAGCGCACATTTGTTATTTAATTAATCACAATGACATGAATGATATACAATACCTTTAATTGAGTAAAATGTAATATAATTTGAATAATTTATTTACGAAAAATAATTTCTGGTACCTTGAGAGTAATTTATAAATAAACGATAATTTACTTACCTTTTAATGAACTTGCAGACTTCCATCGAAAGCTGATGATTTTTATTTCTTTTCATTGAATTATGTTCATCCGCACATGATAAACATAATGGTTCTGGGATTTCACAATTCAAGCAATAACAAGTGGCTTGTGATTCCTCTCCTAGTTCACAACAAATGGCACATGGAACATAAACGATTCGCTCAGATATCACTTGAATTCTGTGATCTCGTGAAATTGATTGAGAATTATGAATTTTCGTGCAATCAACGCATAAGTTTTCTTTGCAGTTATTACAAATGTAGTTTGCAAAGCTTATGATGTCAATATACTTGCAATGATCGCAATTATCAATATAATGTTCGTCTTGTGGAACATTATTGATACGATGGTCTTTTGTATTTTTGCTAATCATGTGCTTATTCATGCAGGTTTTACAATACCGTTCTTTGCAATCGTTACAAAAATATTTAGCCGATTTTGGTTTCCCTCTGTTTCCACATGGTTCACATTGTAGTTCTAGAATAACAAACAGTAGAAAAAAGGAAAATTATGGTCGTGATAATTTATTTAATTTCGACGATTAACCTGTAAGCTGAATGTCATGTCAGAATTTGAAATTGACAATTCTTTCAGGCAGATGCACCAAATACGGGAAAATTTCTTGATTTCATCCCTATGAAAAAACACCTTTTTAAATTGTTTTCTGTTTGAACCTATAGTATTCTATTTACAGATTGAAAGGTCATAATTCCATTACGATGATAAAGACATTTACCGACATTTGATAACAACAAAATATCTAAATGCTCATCAAGCACCGTCGGGCACCGAGCGTACGAGGGCTTAACATGCAGACAAGATCGTTAAACACCATCCAGGAAGTTAAGTATGAATTACTTTTAACCTTTTTCGTCAATTTCCGTTATATCAGGCTAATTATCTCGTCAATATTGTTAACATTAGGGGAGAAATTGAACACAAATCAAAATTACAATATTATTACATACGAATACCGGTGACCAGTTCAGTATTTTGATTACCAGAAGAAATGTTGAAACTTTTGCTTATACATGACATAAGGAATTTCAGGCGATCCAGCCTCAAGATTATTCGGTTTCAGTCGTGCAGACCATCAATCTATCCTGTCCTAATCAATCCAACTCATAAACAATCAATTATGAGCATGACTAAAAGGAACTTTTCTGTTTCACGTTATATTAGTCGGTAGTATTAAAGAGTGTACTAAGAAAATTCGTTTTAAATTAAAATTGTTTTTGGTTCAAGGGCATGCAAGCAGTCTTAAAACCCGTCACGGTTAATTTTAACTAGTTTTAATGAGTGCTTTTGAAACAAATCATGTTACTGAACAGGTTAAGAGTGCACCCTTTGGAAAGTGTTTATCTAATTATAAACTATTTGATGTTCGGTGTTGGTTGATAGAAAAGAATACTTTATTCATTAAATGCGTCAGAACCGGTATTATTATTTCAATGAAAAATAGAACGACTTCAAGAATATAGGTGTTTCTTTACGTTAAAAGTTTATGTTCAACAAAAGAAAAACAAAACTACCTATATCTTTTACTTGGATATTGGTATCTGGTATTTGAGCATCAGTTTTAGATTTATTATGTATAGCACTTCCCATCTTTTCTTCCTTCGGATTGAACCTACAATTATATATTTACATCTACTACATTAATATTAAGTTAAATCTATAACATGATATCTGAATTTTAAAATTAAAATATCTAACTTGAGTTTGCAGAAGGCAATTTTAACGAATATCAATTCGTCATGAAGGGTTAAAAAAAACCTTACAAGTTAAATAACTTGATATCAAATTGAACGTTACTTAAAGTTTTAATATTCTAGCCTGTGCAATAAATATATTCGAATTTCTATCTCCTTGATTAAAAATAAAAAAATAGAATTACTTCAAAAAAAGTGTAAACTTATCCTTGTTGATCTTATGATTCTTTGTTTTCTTCATTAGTTTATGTTGGATGACACAATCATCACATAATGGTTCAGGATCTTCGCAGTCAAGGCAGAAAGCTGTAGCAGTTGTGTTCGTATTATTCGCAGCGCATGGATCACATAACAGAGACCTTGGTAACGCATTTATTGCATGCCCTTTATTCTGCCTTTGAGAGCAATGCACTGTTGTACAGCTTTCACAAAGATATTCGTTACAGTCCTCACATCTGTTCACTGGATGGACATTTTTCTTTTTTTCAAAACATGGTTCACAATGGTCAATGACTGGTAAGATATCTTGAATGGTCAGAACATTATGGTTTTTAAATGATTTTTGAGCCCTATGGCCTGCAACACAATGTTCACAGTAGTACTCGACACAATCAGTACAGTAATATTTTGCATATTCATTTTTGTTTTTCCCCAAACAAGGTTCACACTGTTGCATAGTATCTGAAATATATTTGTATATGGGTGATATATGATCATCTGAGTAATTAACTATATATGCGAAAGTCATCCTGTATTTTCCCTGATTCTTCTGACATAATTATCTTCATATTATTAAAGTATTTTGTTCATAGATATTTCTTACTATTATCAATATTAAATAAATATGCTGTGAAAATCCAATTTGCAACCCACTTATGCCATTATTGTTTATATAAAAAACTGGTAGTACCAGAATTCGTGATTCAAGTGTGGTTTGATATGTTATATTGGTACTCTTTGTTAAATATGTTTTGAAAATTTATCAGTTTGCACCAGTTTTACTCCATGTTATATTTTATTTACATCAAAAGTAATTCTAAAAAAACTTAGCCATACATTTCTCATGAAAAGTTTAAAGGTTTAGAGATAACATATTTCTTAATAATGCCATTAACTTACCGTCGCCCCTTTCCAATTCAAAATATATAGCATAACCTCAAATGAAAGGATAATTTGAGAAATACACTTGTAAATGATTACTTGCATTTGAATGAACAAAGTATAAAACAAACACTAGACATGTAAGATACCTACCTGACTCCTGTTCTTGTTCACCAATGCCTTGTATTTGATTTTCTGAAACATAAGATCCATTCTGAATGTTATCCTGAGTTTTTTCTGTTACACTGAATCTGAAATGATATGTTCCATTTGCTGATTAAAAAAATGGTGTAATAATTTTTCATACACGAACGAATCGAACAAAATGAGATATATAAACAAAATTAGATGGAGACAAGGGAAGTTCATCATAAACAAACGGATATTAAAAATAAGAAATAATAAGTCATCTCTTTTATCGTTAATTTTTGTATTGCAAGATTCAGTGAACCGTAAAGTTAATGGAATTCTCATTGGGACCTACTGTGCACTACTCATTATGGACCTGTTTCTGTATTGTTATGAGTTTCAAAATTACTTCAAATTAAGTGTTAACTTATTCTTGCTCATCTTGTGATTCTTTGTTTTCTTCATTCGTTTGTGTTGGTCTGAACACTCGTTACACATCGGTTCTGGATCTTCGCACTCTAAGCAGTAAGCTGTTGCAACTTTTTCAGTATCATTTGATGAACACGGATCACAAGATAAAGGCCTTGGTAATTGTTTTATAGTATGCCCCTTATTCTGTTTCTGAGAATTATGCATAATTGTACAGGTTTTGCAAAAATATTCTTCGCACTCCTCACACTTGCTTACAGGATAAACATCCTGTTGTTTTTCGTAGCATGGTTCACAATGATCACTCGATGGTAAAACATCAGCAATGGTCAGACCCTCATGGTTTTTAAATAATTTCTGAGTCTTATGGCCTGCCATACAACGTTCACAGTAATTTTCGTCACAATCCTTACAGTAATATTTTGCATGTTCATTTTCATTTTTCAGCAAACAGGGCTCACACTGAAGCAGAGACTCTGAAATTAATAAATTTGCAGCTTTTCTTTAAGTTTGACCATGCAATCATCCAAATTCAACTTAAAAATCACCGTATAACGATAATAAAACAACAGAGAAGTGAAACTTTCTTATGAATAGGGCACGATTTCAAACTTATGTCAAAAGACCTCATTGACCTTTCAATCTACCTAAATTGTCATTCATTCAAAATAAACACACACTGAGAAACATTAAAAGAAAACGATTTAAACATACATAGTTCAAATCAATAAATACAACTTGGGATATATCACGATTATATTGATTAAGTATGAAAAATTCTTATAGCCAGCAAACATTATAAAACGTTTTTTTGCTAATTTATTTATCTATCTGAGAGAGAATTTCGCAATACATTATTTACCTTGTTCCGTTTCCATTGTCGTTAAAATCTTCCACTTTCCAAGTTTGTAAAGTATGTATCCTTTGAACAATTGGCCATGACCCTAGTTTTCCTAAGTAATTATACATCAAAAACAATTGTTATATTTTGAAATTTACATGGATTCATTAATTAGTTATATATAACTTTGACAAAAAAAGTAGTAGTGTAATAATAGAAATGATTTGACAATATAATTTGAGTTAATTAAGTTTCGTAGTACCAGTTCATTTGTGTAAATGTTAAAAGACATTCCTTCTTCTTTTTATCTTTTGATTTTTTTTGTTATGATACACGTGGTAAACCCCAATAGTAATTAAATCAAATGCAAAAGATGAGTTGTGGTGTACTCGAAGATAATCTACAAGCTCCAAGGAATGGAATCACACAACTGACATTTTCGCCTAAAACATATAATGAATTACCGATATGTGATTTGAATGGAAACTTATATGTTATCCGAGATCAAATTTGGTCTAGGTCGTTTAGTACGATCTACAGACGTTGTGTATTTATGATATTCATTGATATAGGCAAACTAATAATGATAATAGTGCATTGCTTTAAAACATAATTTTGGGTGCAAGACCCAACTGCAGTAGCTCTTGCATCAAAATCATAAGATGGAAATGTAATTATTAAGTTATAAACTGTGGATTCATCAATATTCTCGGGATACCAATTTTCGAGACTTTTGTTGGTACATATAAATACAAATTTAGTTGTTAGTCGAGTCACAAATTTGCTATTGGATTGTTTAGAAACTTTTACAAGAGTTGTCAATAAACATAAAGTATTCATATGTACCAATATTGAAATGTTATATTGGCGCCAGAAGCGTGTTTCATCTACAAAAGACTCATCAGTGACGTTCGAATAAAAAATATTAAAAAGCCATAAAAAGTACGAATTTAAAGAACATTGAAACAAAAAAATCCTCAAATTTTGGCCAAATAAGGCTAAGGCAATCTTTTCCTAGACAAGTCTTAGTATTTTGAAAATTCAAAGTTTTGTAAACAGATAATTTATCATTATGAACAAATCAATGACAACTCAAGTTAACACAACAGTGTTTCCCCAATCCAGGAAATATTTCCTCCATTCAGGAGAGTTGAAAATAAACTCATCATAGATACCAGGAATAAAATTTAATATTTACGCGAGACATTCAGGAGAGTTGAAACCCATTTGATTAATCCACAGTAGCATTTTATAGTGAACTCATTAAAGGGGAAAAGATAAAAGAGAGCTGTCCTGTAAGTCGACAAAAAAACAGAAGAAAAAAATCATTATGTGGTATTCTAATGGAAAAAAAAGCAGACGAACGTATGGAATTTAGAAGGTATTGTGTCAGGCGTATTAAATAATAATCCTGGTACCTTTGATAACTTTTAACTTATAATTTTCTTTTTGGTTTTGTTCATCACAATTATTATCCTTATTCTAATAAAAATTCCACTTATATGAAATGAAATTTGATGTTTGATTTATTCAAGGTATATTGGTTTATAAATAAACTACACTGTCATCGAATATTGTAGAATTTTATCAACGTATGGTCTCTTTAATTAAATCGTATGCCCCAATTTCCTTTTGACCATAAATTGTTTCTATCTTCTCATCAAAGATTTTTTCGGAATTGAGTTAATTAGTAAAATAATTGAAAAGATATTCAATTTATTATTTCCAAAATTAAATAATGTATCTTGCAATATGATGTAATGTTCTTACCTGCTAATCTTTCCTCGTTTAATGAGTATTTTAGTAAGTCATTAATATAAATTTATGTATGAAACGTATTGATATTATGCAACGACCCTTCTCACGAAAGCACTTGATCGTTACCAATAACGATACCTGTACACAATAAATAATTTATACATTTAATTTGTTATCAGACAGATTGAAATTCACATGCTGATTTGTCCTCATTACAAACATATGCCCACAACCCTCCACCAGACGGCTTATAATTCAAATATATTAACAAGTTGAGACTTTCTTAAAACACATAAAGTAAATCATGTTACATAGTTTGTATTCGCATATATGCAAAAGGGCATAAATAATTCACGGGGGTTTGTATTTATACTGATCTTACAACCGATTGGCCCTATATACACAATGATTTATCTATAGCGATTGTGATAGAGTGAATCCTTATGCTTGATGTTTTACTAAACATTCTACATCTTAAGACCCAAATCCGTGGTTATTATATCCATAAACTATTTATTTTCTAATGATATGCTTGACGGATTCATAAATACATACTTCAAAAGATTTAAAAGAAATCAAATTGTCGTCTTTCTTTTTTTAGGAGAGAAAATCGGCTTTCAATGAACTGTATCATCGTTAATTTATATTTCAATGATTTCCTGTATATTCTAACATCATCGTTGAATCTCTTCGTTTTCACCGATTTGATATTGTTTTCTTATTGATAGAAAGCAGACAATGTTGCAGTTCAAAAAAAATATGGCGTTGTCGAACTGCTGACTTATAATAAATTTATACTTTTTCACAGGGGTGTACTCAAAGAATATGAAGATTGTCATATAAGATAAAGTCATCCCATATAATATAACTGTATAAAATTGTGTACGCCAGACTTGCATTTTGCTTACAAAAGACTCATGAGTGACGCTGTTCAAAAAACCAAATTGTTATAATCATTCATCACACAAGAGCATTTAGGCTTAGATTGCGACAAAAAAAAAATAATATCTGTACATATACATTGTTGTATATCCCATAGAGTTATTTTCTAATGCAGTATTGTTTTCAATGTTTACAAAATGAAAGTGAGTGTGTGGTACATGTCATTGATATTCAAAAGCTTACAATATGAATTCGCCTTATACCGCTCCTTTATTGTGTTATACCACTAAATCATATGATACGTCACATCTGGTTGCATACGAAAAAGTGTCGAAAAAAACAATCCCTTAGATTTGAAAGTTGTTGGAAATTAATCTTATACTTCATTGCAGTAACAAACTTCAGAGTCATAACTATATCATGCGTATATCGGGGATGGTCAAATCACCATTTCTTTTTATTATGTGTTTCTATGGAATATTTTGGAAACCTATTATTACATGGTAACGTCAGATTGTACAAAGGGACAAAAGGGCGCAAATTTGGTTGGATAACTTCTAGCGATGGTAATTTTCGTCTAAACAATGAAAGGTGTTGCGATATTCATGATATTTTGACTCCAGAACTAGACTGAAAAAAAACATTGTTTCTGCCAATTATTTATTTAATTGAAACAAAGATAGATTCTGCATAATTTGTTTTAAAGTGAAATTCAACAAAGACTAATAGGGGGAAACCGATGTTGGTATTACACACTTCGACATGAAAAAAAGGACGCAAAGCATACATTGATAAGTCTCAAACGAGATAAACAGACAAGCCATATTTAACATAATTATAAACTGAAAGAAAAACAAATAGAAAAAACAAACACCTCATAGCTCGAAAAGTAAAGACTTTGCGACACAAATCCCATCAAAAACAAGTTGGATCTCGTGGAGTAACAACAGTTATATGAGTAACATGTCATTTTTCTGTACCGGATGCGCATTTCGACAAACGATATCTCTTCATTTATGATTGAGGCCTCCATATTTGAAAATCCAAATCCTAATAAAAAGATGAATCGCTATTATCCACAACTCACACACAACTATAGCCAAAATCTGTACAAAATACTTTAATTTTGGAACCTTAAACTTTGAAATCTAGAACAGATTTCCCCCCTGAAATCATTTTACAATATACAAGTTACCTGCTTGACTTACTGAGCGTCAACGTATCATAGATTGAAAATAATATATCTCGTGTTCATTAACAAATAAGTTAAACGTTCACTAGTAAGTAATTTGGATGTCATGTGACCTAAACTGAGTTTATCATTGATAGATTTAAAGAGATGCAAACTACAACAAAACGGCCCCTGCATGTCACAATATCATTCTCTTTTTAAGGTAGAGCAATACAATGATGTTTTCACCCCAAATCAGACAAGTTTAAACTGATGTAATTCCTTTCATCTTTTCTTAAGTTTTATAAATGAGTACCAAAAGAAAGAAAAAAATATTAATCGTTCAAAAGTCGATAGTAACATTGTGATATAATTATCACATAAAGAATTATTTATAACTGGTCAAGGAACAAGATGCGTGAACATCCGACTTCTAGGGGCACAAATCTGGGAGTTGATTTCATTTAAACTACATTTTCATGACAAATATGAATGTGTCACAATGGATTAATTTAGGATACTACTTGAACCCTATTTACTTAATATAATTCACACATATACCATAGGGATACTTCTCAGTTGGCCTTTAAATATAAAGCAATTAGGATTTGGCAAGTAAGAAAGCATTTCATTACGCCTATTCTATATTTATAAATAAAATGAACAACCTATGCATCAAAAATCAAATGTGGCGTGAGAAATTTTATCATTATTGATCTTGCTACTGATATGGGAAAAACCCCGCCCACCTTGATACACATCAACTATGCATGATCTCATAATGTTAACTACACATTGCATTTACTTTTTCAATATAGATTTTATTCATTTGGTACATAAAATAATGTGTTTTAGTTTTTTGCATTGTTTCAAAAATTGAGTTATTAATGTGAACACAAAATGATCACTTGGCCAGTCTCGAGGATCATTCTGGTGGTTTTTTTTCTTCTAGAAATAATGATTGTATACAATGGCAATGTATTATTTTTCTGTTAGAAGATTTTTCTCTCGCTTTTGAAGTTGGATAATGAAATATATAATTTGTATTTTCTTTTAAAAATAATTCATATTTAATTATTGTCCTCAAAAAATTTCAGTATGAACATCATAAACATAAGTTGTTGTACAGTTACAATTGTTTAATATCTAAACATTTTTTATTTTGTTTCCCTCCATATTTCCAAAATACACACAATAGTTGAGCTTTTTTTCTCCTGTCAGCTCAAATATAGAAATGTATTTTTTATTTGGAATTCAATATCTGCATTTTCAATAAATCCCTAATCCACCTCTTTTTCATAGCTGTGATTTTTATTGCTGGTCAGTGGTCATAAAGATATCAATGATTTTAATGATTAAGCACAAAGTACTGCCCACATCTTCTCATATAGTGCATTTAATGTGAAAATTGTTTTCTTCTGTGGGTTTGAAATACTTATAAGAAACAAAAACAGATAAAAACGAAATTTTGAAGACAAAAAATTTGCTTTTCTAATGTGCTTTCGGTATAATGCTATTAATAGATAAATAGTCATATAATTTTATATGCAAAGGTGATGACTTTGTCCATTTATGTTGTAATGGTGATACACCAAACATATTTTGACCTATCATTTATAGACAGTTGAAACAAACAACTTCTGAAATAGTTATCTGATGAATTTCTATGATCACTTTTAGTAGTATCTTTTTAGTGGGTATAAACCATAAATTTTCAATAAATTTTAAAATGTTTTTATACTTTATGTTATCGGTTTAAGCAAACGACTAACATTTTGATTGATTAACTTTGAAATGATTCAAATGCGATATCTAAGAGACAAACACTGGAGTGAAAACAATCTTAATATAATAAATTATTTTGATTCAAAGACACAAACAACAAACTGACAAAATTTATGACTATAGATATCAATATAAAAGCGATATATAGAAAAATACATATTTGTGATTATGACGGATCATATTCATTTTGTTTTTAGAAAATGGATCCTTGTTGCACCCGAAGTAATAACGAGGTACTCACGCGCTCATATAGACTTTATATTTACAAAATAATTATATTTGAATAACATTTTATTGAAAAATAATAAGAGTACTTTATTTTGCCAATTTTGCTTAAGTTTTTTAGACTGGCAGCAACACTTTTTGTTTTATTTTGTATAATTTTTAGGTTTACATAGATGCGTGGTTATAGGCTTTTTTATATAACTTATTCTCCATGATGTACCTATCAATAACTGCTGCCATTCCTTTTTTGTATAAAAAAAAGTTCGGAAATCGTAATCGTCACACGAAGTTTTATTCACTTCTTCTTTCAAATTTTCATTTTCTGTATAAATTATGCTTCGAAACCACTGTTATAAACCATGTTGCAACCGATACAAACTTCAAGTTATTATCTCGAATTTGACTTTGAAAATCTATATGTACATATACGAAACTTACCTCGGGGCACATTTAGGATAAACATAGGTCTGTTCAACCCACAATTTGTCAATATAAAGAAACTTGATACAGAAATAAACCGAATTAACATTAATTATTTTTCCCTCCTCAGCATTTTTTTAAGAAAGTGCCATTGCAACATTTTATCAATATTTCAATCAAAGCACAAATCATTGAACGTTGAATCACTTGATCCTAATAATTTTTATTGGGATTGTAGCTTAATTTTATTGTTCAAAATGACAAATGGATCAGACACAAGTTTAGTAAGTTAGTAACATCTTTTCCATTTTGGGTTTATGTTTGCTATGATGTTCGTTAAATTGTGTATAATCTATATTGGACCTGCTATTTCCTTCCAAATATTTTTTCAGACACAAAACAAAGAAGTTATACAACAATAACTGGGAGAAGTTATAAAGATAATACTTTAAAAATGTCATAATATGTAAACCAAAAAAATGTCACATTGGTCACTGAATACCAATTTTTTTTACAAGAGTCAAATTGATTACCTACTATTTACTGCGTATTATATTCTACATTTCTAAGTTTAAACAAAATATATTCAAATTTCCAAATCAGTGAAATATTAATACACAAATATATATTTCTAATATTAAGAGCGTGATTTTGGTAAATATATATTTTTTTCGGTTCACATTTGATGCATTTTTGGATTAACTGAATGTTGATACAGCAATCGATCATCGTTTCTCAGGTAAATATAAACAACTTGAATAAATGTGTTTGTATGTATATGTTTCTCAAAATTCTGTTCTGATTTGCATGTATATGTAGGTCTCTGGACCCCCATGCTACTCCAAACTGAGATGGCCAAACTGAATATGACACTATTTATGCTGAAGCCCTTTTGGATTATTCTGTGGCATTGAAAACAAGTGTCGAAATGTGCAAACTATCAATGCTATGTCTTTAAAAAATGAAAATACATTATCTTTGTATATAAGATTACTATTCGCGTGAGACTACATACTGCAAATTTGAGTATTTTTTGGGTCACTGTAGGTTTTGTAACAAAGATACCGTAAAGAAAGCTATGAAAGATCATAACAAGAAAAACTAATAAATTAAGTTTTGGGCAAAACAATTAACGGAAAATAAATACCACAGAGACTATCAAATGACAACCACTGCAATAAAGGTATCAGGCTAAGAAAAGCCCATGATACTGTAGTGGGTTTTCTAGCCCTCATCCTAACACACACATGAATTTAAATGATCAATGTAGCAAGTACAATATGATGTCCAGTAAGTTACATATCATTTTAATCAAATTATGGTATCACATCTTGTTATCAATTAACATGGGTTTCACGGTCACCATTACAGTCATTACAAATTATGTTGATTGATACAATGTGGCAATGCCCATTCTCTCCAACGACATAATTCCGAAGTATAGTCTTGTAAATACAAGGATAGTCGACTAATTTATTGATTGCTGGTTGCTTTAAGTTCAGTATATAGTCTTATTTTAAGTATTTGAAAATGGTTCTTTTCTACCTTCGATAACGACCACATAAAGTTTGACCTGTAATCTCAAGTTTTGAAATGATTAATTTCAGACAATATATCAGGAATACTACCCGACCTTTTTCATCTTCAACAATTTTTTGTAAAATAGTTTACAAACTCGTTGATCTAAATTGTATACCTATTTGTCTAACATTTTCTGTGTACCGGTAATGAGCACTAATTCATCATTTGATCAATAAAATTGAGAATGGAAATGGGGAATGTGTCAAAGAGACAACAACCCGCCCAAATAAAAAACAACAGCAGAGGGTCACCAACAGGTCTTCAATGTAGCGAGAAATTCCTGCACCCGGAGGCGTCCTTCAGCTGGCCCCTAAACAAATATATACTAGTCCAGTGATAATGAACGCCATACTAATTTCCAAATTGTACACAAGAAACTAAAATTAAAATAATACAAGACTAACAAAGGCCAGAGGCTCCTGACTTGGGACAGGCGCAAAAATGCGGCGGGGTTAAACATGTTTGTGAGATCTCAACCCTCCCCCTATACCTCTAACCAATGTAGTAAAGTAAACGCATAACAATACGCACATTAAAATTCAGTTCAAGAGAAATCCGAGTCTGATGTCAGAAGATGTAACCAAAGAAAATAAACAAAATGACAATAATACATAAATAACAACAGACTACTAGCAGTTAACTGACATGCCAGCTCCAGACTTCAACTAAACTGACTGAAAGATTATGATTTCATCATATGAACATCAGGCACAATCCTTCCCGTTAGGGGTTTAGTATCATACCATCATAACATATATGAGAAGAACATAACCCGTGTCATGCCAACAACTGTTTTTAGAATAAATGTGCTTAGTTCCGATGCAAAGACCTTATCAATGACTCAATATTAACGCCAAACTTACTTGATTGTCATATAATTTTTCTGAAAGTAAATGATTATCATGGCCTTTATCATAACTAAGAAGCGTGGGAGTTCTTAAAGGATTTCATTCTTCTATACAAGGCGCATAATTATTAATTTTGGTTAACATAAAGTATTTCCAATTCTTAAATTTCAAAACAGATTTCAAATTAAACAGCGATTTAGCAAGTTTTCAGGACTGAATAATAAATATTCCAATAATCAATTGAATTCGATTAAAGCCTTCTGCTGAGATAAATATGTTGTTCTTATACTCTAATCCAAAGTTTTGTCGTTTTTCATCCTGCTTTCTTCATTTCTTATCACCGTTAGTTGAGTTGAACTTTTTTTGTGTATGATTAGTATATTCACAAACTTGAACAGGTAACTTTTATTACATTGATAATCAGCTTTCTAAAACATTTAGTAAATACAGTTGGATAAATTAGGTGATTTAAGTTGGAATCAACGTTTTATTTTTTTCAACTGCATCATTCATTAGTTTTCCCGTTGTTTTATAATTCAATCATGTGCACATTTCATCTTTGTTAAAGTTAATGAGCTTATATTAATCATTTGATTTAGATATTTATACTATTCTGAGTCTCTCTCTCTTTCATTTTTTGTTTATCACTCATGCAATCTCTTTCTTTGTCACTCTGACTATTCCTTTCTCATTCATTCCTTGTCTCTCTTTTTTACCATCCATTTTCTCTCTCCTCTTACTCTCTCAATAACTATATCTTCCATTCATTCTCTATCAATTTTTGCTCTCCCTAATACGTTATCTCTCTCCCGTCCATTATCTTTCTCTACCATTAATTTTTTCCTTCCCCTTTCCCTCTCAATCACTATATCTCCCATCCGTTCTCTATCCATTTTCGTTCTCCCTCATCCGTTATCTCTCTCCCGTCCATTTTCTTTCTCTACCATCCATTCTCTATCTCCCTTTTCTTTCTCAATCACTATATCTCCCATCCATTATCTATCCATTTTCGCTCTCCCTCATCCGTTATCTCTCTCCCGTCTATTATCTTGCTTTACCATCCATTCTCTCTCTCCCTTTTCTCTCTCAATCACTATATCTCGCATCCGTTCTCTATCCTTTTTCGCTCTCCCTCATCCGTTATCTCTCTACCGGCCATTGTCTCTCTCTCCCGTCCGTCCAATCTCTCTTACTCATTCCATCACTCACTCACGCTCATTCCATTTCTCGCTCCCGCCGCGCATTCACTCACATTTACTAACATTCACTGCCACTTATTCACTCACATTCACTGCCACACATTCACTCACTTGCGCTGATTTCATTTATCTTGTTTATCAAATGACTCTCGCAAGTTCATTGTCTGTTGTACATAATATATAACTTCCCGAGGATATCCCCTATTGGTGGTTTACAGCCAAAACGTAGTTCACTCCAATTAGATGAGTAGGTTGACAATGGTATGTTCTACTCCGCTGTGATTAAACACAGTATTTCCAGGAGAACACCACGGTCTACCAGTATCGGTGAAAGGTAACTGGCAAGGACAGTGACTGTTGTACTCCTCTGTGATGAAACACAGTATGTCCAGGAGAACACATCTGTCTACAAGTATCTGTGGAAGGTGACTGGCAAAGACAGTGAATGTTCTACTTCGCTATAATTAAACACAGTATTTCAAGAGAAACACCACTGTCTACCAGTATCTGTGAAAGGTGGCTGACAAAGACAATGAATGCTCTACTCCGCTGTGATTAAACACATTTTTTCCAGGAGAACACATCTGTCTACAAGTATCTGTGGAAGGTGAATGACAAAGACAATGAATCTTCTACACCGGTGTGATTAAACACAGTATGTCCAAAAGAATACCACTGTCGACCAGTATCTGTGAAAGGTGAATGGCAAAGACAGTGAATGTTCTACTCCTCTGTTATTAAACACAGTATTTCAAGGAGAACACCACTGTCTACCAGTATCTGTGAGAGGTGACTGACAAGGACAGTGAATGTTGTACTCCTCTGTGATGAAACACAGTATGTCCAGGAGAACACATCTGTCTACAAGTATCTGTGGAAGGTGACTGGCAAAGACAGTGAATGTTCTACTCCGTTGTGATTAACCACAGTTTAACCATGAGAACACCATTGTCTACCAGTATCTGTGAAAGGTGACTGGCAAAGACAGTGTATGTTCTACTCCTCTGTGATTCAAAACAGTGTTTCCAGGAGAACACTACTGTCTACCAGTATCTGTGGAAGGTAAGACGAAGACAATGAATGCTCTACTCCGCTGTGATTAAACACAGTATTTCGAGGAGATCACCACTGTCTACCAGTATCTGTGAAAGGTGACCGTCAAAGAAAGTGAATGTTCTACTCCGCTGTGATTAAACACAGTATGACCAGGAGAACACCAATGTCTACCAGTATCTGTGGAAGGTGACTGACAAAAACAATAAAAATGCTCTTTTCCGCTGTGATTAAGCATAGTGTTTCCAGGAGAATACCACTGTTTACCAGAATCTGTGGAAGGTGACTGACAAAGACAATGAATGCTCTACTCCGCTGTGATTAAACATAGTGTTTCCAGGAGAACACCACTTTCTACCAGTATATGTGAAAGGTGACCGGCAGAGACAGTGAATATTCTACTCCGTTGTGATTAAACACAGTATTTCTAAGAAAACACCACTGTCTACCAGTATCTGTGAAATGTGACTGGCAGAGACAGTGAATGTTCTAAACCGCTGTGATTAAACACAGTATTTTCAGGACTACACCACTGTCTACCAGTATATATGAAAGGTGACTGGTAAAGACAGTGAATGTTTTACTCCGCTGTGATTAAACACAGTATTTTTAGGACTACACCACTGTCTACCAGTATATGTGAAAGGTGACTGGTAAAGACAGTGAATGTTTTACTCCGATGTGATTAAACACATCATGTTTTTCTAGGAGATCACCACTGTCTACCAGTATCTGTGGAATGTGACTGACAAAGACAATGAATGCTCTACTCCGCTGTGATTAAACACAGTATTTCCAGGAGAACACCACTGTCTACCAGTATTGGTGGAAGGTGACTGTCAAAGACAGTGAATGTTCTACTTCGCTATAATTAAACACAGTATTTCAAGGAGAACACCACTGTCTACCAGAATCTGTGAAAGGTGATTGGCAAAGACAGTGAATGTTCTACTCCTCTGTGATTAAACACGGTATTTCTAGGAGAACACCACTGTCTACCAGTATCTGTGAAAGGTGACTGGCAAAGACAGTGAATGTTCTACTCCTCTGTGATTAAACACAGTATTTTCAAGAGAACACCACTGTCGACAAGTAGATTTGAAAGGTGACTGGCAAAGACAGTGAATGTTCTACTCCTCTGTTATTAAACACAGTAATTTCAAGAGAACACCGCTGTGATTAAACACAGTATGTATTTCTAGGAGATCACCACTGTCTACCAGTATCTGTGGAAGTTGACTGACAAAGACAATGAATTATCTTCTCCTTTGTTATTAAACACAGTTTTTACAGGATAACACCACTGTCTACCAGTATCTGTGATAGTGACTGGCAACGACAGTGATTGTTCTACTCCGCTGTGATTAAGCACAGTATTTCCAAGAGAACACATCTGTCTACCAGTATATGAGAAAGGTGACTGGCAAAGACAGTGGTTGTTCTTCTTCGATGTGATTAAACAGAGTGTTTCCAGGAGAACACCACTGTCTACCAGTATATGTGAAAGGTGATAAGCAAAGACAGTGAATGTTCTACTCCGCTGTGATTAAACACAGTATTTTCAGGAGATCACCACTGTCTACCAGTATCTGTGGAAGTTGACTGACAAAGACAATGAATTATCTTCTCCTTTGTTATTAAACACAGTTTTTACAGGATAACACCACTGTCTACCAGTATCTGTGATAGTGACTGGCAACGACAGTGATTGTTCTACTCCGCTGTGATTAAGCACAGTATTTCCAAGAGAACACATCTGTCTACCAGTATATGAGAAAGGTGACTGGCAAAGACAGTGGTTGTTCTTCTTCGATGTGATTAAACAGAGTGTTTCCAGGAGAACACCACCGTCTACCAGTATATGTGAAAGGTGATAAGCAAAGACAGTGAATGTTCTACTCCGCTGTGATTAAACACAGTATTTCCAGGAGAACACCACTGTCTACCAGAATCTGTGGAAGGGGACTGGCAAAAACAATGAATGCTCTACTCCGCTGTGATTAAACACAGTTTTTCCAGGATAATACCACTGTCTACCAGTATCTGTGAAAGGTGACTGGCAAAGACAGTGAATGTTCTACTCCTCTGTGCTTAAACACAGTAATTTCAAGAGAACATAACTTTCTATCAGTATATGTGAAAGGTGACTGGCAAAGACAGTGAATATTCTACTCCTCTGGGATTAAACACAGTATTTTCAAGAGATCACCGCTGTGATTAAACACAGCATGTATTTCTAGGAGATCACCACTGTCTACCAGTATCTGTGAAAGGTGACTGACAAAGACAATGAATGCTCTACTCATCTGTGATTAAACACAGTAGTATCCGGCAAACACCACTGCCTACCAGAATCTGTGAAATTTGACTGGCAAAGACAATGAATGTTCTACTCCGCTGTGATTAAACACAGTATTTCCAGGAGAACACAACTGTCTACCAGTATCTGTGGAAAGTGACTGGCAAAGACAATGAATGTTCTTCTCCGTTGTGATCAAACATAGTATTTCCAGGACAACACCACTGTCTACTAATATCTTAGAAAGATCGACACCCTCATCTTCATTTTTTTTACCATTATCACCCTGACATCCAGCTAAATTTTATTAAGAGAGGAGCAAATCCAACAACAAAATGGAAGTTGTTAACGACCTTGACTGACTATACAGCCCTTGCACTGTCGGAATGCAGATGTAATCATTTCACGTTAAACATTAAATTTCAAAAACATTTTTGTCTGTTATGGTATTTTTATAATAACTTTCTTTCCGAGTAATCTACATGAGGGAACTTCCTGTTTCTTCGCTAGTATTAACATGTTCGTTCTTTAATAATAAATATAAGAAAATTACAAACACGCATATGCATATTATAAAGGATATCTATATTAAAGGATGGTAACTCCAATTGTTTGGGTTTTTTTTAATTGCGAACTATGTTGGTATTTGCTTTGTGTACAAAGTAAAATCACAAAAAAAACTGCAATCCGAGGAAAAATCAAAAAGGAAAGTTCTTAATCAAATAGCAAAATCAAACGCTTAAACACATCAAGCGAATGGATAATTACAACTGTCATTTTCCTCTATTTTCATTTTTTAACCCTGATCTTTAGCTTTCAGCAGAAAGCTGGCGTATTTGGATTTTGGAATAGTTTTTGTGTGTTTCTTTCGTCAGAATTGAAGATTTAATCATATTTCAGAAAATCAATTTGACAGAAAAATGTACGAACTGTGTACATTCACCCCTAATCCAATAAATTGAATTTTGTCGAATTTGCCGAATCAGTTCGGGAATTAATTCCTCAGCATTAACCAGATTCGGCAACAGTCATTATGCAGCTTTTATTGTAAAAGAGAATATCAATTTTTCCTACAGTGTCAACTAAAGTCCTTGAAACTTAGAGTTATGCATCGCATTATTTTGTTATTTTTTTCATCTTTTGCTATTATTAACGTAAGATATTCATTATCACGCCTCTTTTTTGTTTGAGAAATATGAAATGCAACGCAGTCGTTTGGGTCTATGATCCATTGTTTGTAACATTATTTACTAGAATTATAGACTTTATAGTTTCCTGCAAATAAATGATATCTTGATTATTCAACTGCATGTGTTATGAACCACGAATCACTGTATGTGTTGTATCCCGTATGATAAAAAATATTTATAGTCCAATAAGTACAGTAAACTAATTAGTTATTCAAATACATGAAAAGAAATAAAAGTAAAATTGAAAGAAAAAACAGATATGTATCATATGAAATATTTATAATCGTGAATTGCAACATGTACAGATTCCGAAAATGATAGCTAATAATATTACAGAGAAATCAAACTAGTTTCTTTACTAATTAAAACTTTTAAGTTCTGTAATTAACATCAACAAATGTACTATAGGATTAGTAAACAAAAGTAAGAAATTGAAAATTTCGATGAAAGATAATCAAATTTAGAAATAGGTGTTATACATATCATACAAATAGAGATATCATTTATCTTTTTTTGTGTTCTTTGGTTTGTACTTTAAATTTTGTTAACTGCTGGGTATGTCTTCCTTCCACCAAATTATTCTGCGAGAAATAGTATAAACTCTATAATATAATCATGTATGCTATTCAATTACATTTACTGACGCAAAAAATGCGTTTATTTTAAAACAATAGGCCATTCATATTCAATCAACACAAAACAAAAATATAAAATTAAAATTAAAAAGGAGCAGAACAAACTCTGATTAAATTAATAAGTACACAAAATTACATACAACTAAAACTATAAATGTAGGGAAAGAGAGACAACAACATTTCAAAAAGGAAAGTCCCTAATAAAATGGAAAAAAATCAAACTCGCAATGACATCAAACAAATGGATAACAACGATCATATTCCCCTTTCTACATTTTTGTACACAGATCTTTTGTCTTTTTTTACAGAAATCTAGCATATATAAATGTATGCATTGGAATAGTGTGTGTATGTTTCTTCCATCATATATGAAAACTTTATCAGATTTTAGAAAAAACAATCGACAGAAAAATATACGAACAGATGTACATTCATCCCTAATCCAATAAATTCAATTTTACTGAATTGCCCAGTCATTTTCGGCATTCCTTAATTTTAATCAGATTCGGCAACAGTTATTTGCATCCATGATTTTAAAATAGAGTATCAACTTCTTCTACACTGTAAACAAAAATCATAGACACTTTAGATGGACGCATGCACCTCCTTTTTTTGTTATTCAGGTTATGACCAAGTATAGATTTAAAGTGTAAAAGTTCTAATATCGATTTTTGATTTTTTGGGTGAAGATACGATTTTCAAAATAAAAATTAAAAAAATCTCCCTAAACAATTTGCGCATTTGCTCTAAGTCAATGGTTTTAAAAAAAGAAAAAAAAATGGCATTCCGTAAATATTTGACCGTTGTACAGTGTATTCAATGCATACACATATTGAACAGGCATTGTCTTGTATCATTCTTTTATTGGCTAGTATATACCATTACAGTGACCTGCCTTGACCATGACAATAAGTCCAATAGTTTTGTGCATTAAAAAAGGGACTTCGTTCATAAATTTCTCTGATTCAATAAAGAGGTCAATAAGCGCTATAAAACCAGGTTCAATCCACCATTTTCAACAAGTGAGAATGCCTGTACATGTACGAAGTCAGGAATATGACAGTTGTTGTCCATTCGTTTAATGTAATTTTGACATTTGATATTGGACTTCATGTACTTCGTAATACAAATTTCCCTGATGCTGAATACTTTGTTGTATTGTGTATTTAATCCATTCAAAGAAAAAAATGAACAACTTGAAGTAAAACATATATATATATAGTCATTAAATCTATGCTTGTGAACAAATAACCATGATTTTCATTTCTAGCGAAAACAGATAATGCGCCTGCTCTTATTTGTGTGTTGGTTTGGGTGGTTACACAAAAGAATTTAATAGAAATACGGATAATGCAAATGAATCCTCTTAGAAACAATGTGTTTCCTTCTTAAGACCATAACAACATGTTGAAGGCTGTACGCCTATTTGTGACATTTTTACCTATTATGTCTGTTTGTGTTGTTCACGCATCGTTGTCAATATAATGGAATTTGATGCGACTGTCAAACAAATGAGAGGTTTAGCTATTCATAAAACCAGGTTCAATCAACCGTTTTCTACATAAGAACATGTCTGTGCCAAGTCAGGAATATGACAGTTGTCATGCATTTGTTTGATGTGTTTGAACTTTTGATTTTGCAATATGATGAGGGACTGTTCGTTTTGAATTTTCCTAAGAGGTCAGTATTTATGTAATTTTACTATTTCCTTGTCATTAAAAGATTTCTTAATTATTCAACTGTTTTAATAACTGAATAACTACGATTTAATAAACCGAGATCTCGATATAACAATTTCGTTTATAATGTTTTATCGTGATCTCGAATTAAAAAAAATATTTTCTAATGTTTTGTGTGTCCCCTTACGGCTTCTGTAAATAACTGTATATGTTGAATACCTAATAATTAAAACAAATTATATTCCATTACTAATATATATAAGATACAAATACATTTCTTAAGTATGACAATGCAGGCACAGAAACAAAGTAAAACT
This sequence comes from Mytilus galloprovincialis, assembly GCF_965363235.1. Taxonomy (NCBI): domain Eukaryota; kingdom Metazoa; phylum Mollusca; class Bivalvia; order Mytilida; family Mytilidae; genus Mytilus; species Mytilus galloprovincialis. The sequence goes on along the minus strand of NC_134849.1, from coordinate 30,557,604 downwards.
AAAAAAACCCAGATATTCATAATATGATTGAGTAGTGAAATATAATCCGCAAATAAGAGCATAATTATGCAAACGGAGATAACTCAAACTAGTTTCTATATATAATCAAACCATAAAATTTTGAAATTAACATATTATTAAACAAATGTACTAAAGATTTAGAAAAATGTAAGATAAAAGTCTTTTTTATCAATAATAAATTGGGGTTATAGAAGAAGTGATAGTTTTGTTATTTGATGTGTTCTTTTGTTTATTGATATTTAACTTTTTTTCTGATGAGATGTTATTCTTCCTTTCACAACATAGTTCTGCCAGACATGATATGGACCCCATATAATCATGTATGATATACATTAAGATTTTACTGACAAAATATTTTTTTTTAACAAAATATGCCATTCATACATGAATTTAATCAACGCAAAACAACAATTGATTAAATTATAATTCAAAAATAAAATAAGTAAATGTTTTATTTCTTTTTAACTTTTGAGAACAACAACTACAGCAGCAAATTTCCTTTTTTCATTCAAATTACAATTAAAAATAAAACAATGAAATGTAGTAAATAAACGAAAAATGCATACTTCACGTTCTTCGTCCAACCTTGCAACCTCAGATTTGACGGCCTCGTGATTTAGATTAAAATAGTACGTCTTAAAGTCGTAATATGAGGAAGGCGCTACCTTAAATGCCAGCTTTATACATGTACCTATTTATGATATACCTATAAGCTGTATTGCTAACTATTAAATAAATACTAAGACAATGTCCTATATATATTGATTGGTTGTTGGTTGTTGAACGTCCAGTTGCAAATATTTCATGCATGTTCAGAACGAATGTCCTAGGCTACATTAACATATTGTTTATGTCTTACTCTAAAATAAAATTATAACTTCAGATGGAAAATGTTTAGGGAAGGATCATTGAACTTGAAAAGCCAGGAGGGGTTATGGTATTTTTCCTAAAAAAATATCCTGATTCCCAAATTGATGAATAAAAAATCTGTTCAAGCAGAGGACAAAAAAAATATTTTGAATCCAGACCTTCACCAAAAATGATTTTATCTTTCAGATATGCAAAATAAATTTAACTTTTATATATCTAAAAACTTTTAAAACTTCCCAAAGCGCACAGATAAGTCTGTACACAGTAGTTTTTTTAGGTGATAATGGCTATATTTGCCAATTTGTTATGATAAACTTTAATACTAGTGTTAAATTTTGACTAAATAATTTAAATTTTTAATTGATAGTGCTGAAAGGCTTCGGTGAAAAAAATCCGACTCGAATAAAAAAACATTTGTATTCCTGATCATCTTCAGTTTGTGAGTCTCATGTATTCAGAGTCAGTTTTATATCATTTCTTGTATATATTTTTTTTGGTTACATGTACATGATGTAGTTTACTTTTCAAGTTTTTATATGACAGCAGAATAAAATTGAGAATGGAAATGGGAAATACAAGCATGTCAAAAATTTGCTTTCGAGTAATGCTTAATCATGTCATAGATGTTTTCGAGAAGACACATTTAGTTTCCACAGAATATAAACTTGAGTATAAGTGAATGGATCTCTATGACATTTTACTAGAAGGATCAATACATAAAAGGAAGATTAGAATTGATTTTTGCACCTTGATTTTTTGGTTATGGAACAACATTTTTGGGTTGGTTTTTTTTTTCAAAATTTTGGGTTTTTCTTCCAAAATTTAACTTAATTACATTTATTTAACTGGTCTAGTATATATAGATGCAACAAATGCTGATTTGGCAGGAAGATGCACACAAAATAGGGTGTTTTAAATATTTTATCTGTAATTGGTGCATTTTTCCTATGATGTGTACTTCTTGATAATGTCGACGTGAGTATCATGATAAAGAAAATATATTTGGAAACTAAGTATATATATATTCACAATTGATATGCGCCAGTGCGCTGCAAAAGGATCTTCTTTCCCTTTAATTACCAAAATTGCACATGTTTTTTCTCTCACAGAAACACATGAGTTATTTGGTAAATAAAACACTTGTCATTGTTTGAAACTTTCAGTAATACAAATTTAGTTTAGCCTGTTTGAATGTTTCACTTATTGTGTGAAAATTTCAACAGAAAATGTACAAAACACTTGGTAAAATTGCATTATCTGCAGAATTATTGATAACTTTCCTCACTATATATTCACAAGGACATATACCTAACATATTGTCCATGCTATTCTGTCAGATCTGAGTTTTTATTCATACATACATGTATACTGGCATGACTTGTGCTGTTCCAAGTTGTCTTCTTTTTCTGTTTCTTGAGAAGTATTTGTTTAACCTGTTCAGTCACTACAAAGTGTTACAATTCTTATTTAGACGCAACACATAAAAAGTGACCAAAAAGGTTCCGCTTTCACATTTTCAATATTTTTGTAGGACATACTTAGTAATACTATCATATGAAATTAAGGAGTTAAAGACTTCTGCTGAATAGAAATGTTTGAGTTCACCTGATAACTGTTTTCAAATTAGAATATGTTTGATTTCAACTGAAAATAAAAAAATTGGTGTTTTTAAAATGCTAAATATACATCTGTGGTTGTATCAGGCTGTGCATGGCGAAGCATTTTATTGCCTTAATTAGGTTTGAACCTTTTTTTTTTGTTTTGGTCATGAAAATAAATTTGTAGTTCTGTTGTGAAGTTGATAACATGAGAATACTCAAATTGCACCTACATGTATATTGTCAGTTTTTTTTCACCAACTTTTTTTTTATGTACCAGGCAAAAGTTTATTCTGTGCTTATTTTGTAGACTATCCTTCTTTAAAATATAGTTACACCAATTTAATTTTGAGTCCATGTAGAGTCATAGAAAAATGGGTTTGAAATGACCTCTAAACAATCCATGATACTGTAATGAGGTCAGTACCCAAATTCCATACATCATTACATGTATGGTTAATTTCAAATCCTTAAAACTGGAATATAAACAGATGTTTTGTTTTATTTCTTCAAATATTTCAAACAATTTGACATTATTCCATGCTTCAACTGTTATTTTTTGAAGAAAAGGATGCTGGTAACAAATTTAATTTGCTCATTTTAAAAAGATGACAATTATATAACTTTACATGGTTATGGTGAAAGAAAACTTGTAAGATTTCTGCAGGTTTATTTTTTGCTGAATAGCAATTTGGTAACTGAGTGCAATTTTGGTACCGTGATGTTATATACGTGTAACCGTAAGTGTGTATTGCTAAATAGGTTGAAATGTGAACCTGAGTGACAGTTATATAGTGATAAAGTACTTGGTATAGAGTGAAAATATATACAAGGGACTGCTGCAGCTTGAATTTTAAAGGATGTAGCCCACATTCTTCAAAGTATCATGCCCTGTATATATACCTACATGTATCAAAGTCATGGTATTCTCATGGGTTATCATAATCTTCCCATAAAATATAATTTTGGACAATGTGGGAGCATCAATGTATACAGTACTAAATGTACTACTCAGACTCAAGTCTCCTTTTATGATTAACCTTAGAGAGAAAGAAAACAAAACAGTTTCCTTCTCCTGGGACTTATAAGGTAGATATCTGATATGTGACATAATCAATAAAACGATGTGTTGAGAGTTTGCCAAAGGAAGTACAGAATTAAAAGATTGTGAATTATTTGAATATTTTTTTTTGTTTAAACTTTTGTTATTAAAGTTGTGATTTAGTCTGTGGGCTACCATAGGCGGATCCAGGGGGGGGGGGGGGGGGTAGGGCTTTTTCGTGGGGAAAATTTTGTTGATTATATAGGGAATCACTGAAGCATGACTGGAGCGCCCGTCAGCGTGCCCCCCTTATGAAAAGTTCTGGATTCGCCATTGGCTACATGAATAACCGTGATCACATTCAACAGTATAACCATCGTCATTATCATTGTTCCTTGATGTGTGGAATTATGTGGCAGATGAACATAAGTAGTCATGCATGGTCAATCAGTGCACCGGAGTTTACCCCGCATGGTCATTATAAAAAAAAAATCCGAAATGTATTGCTTGCAGAGTTTTTTTCTGTGTTCCCATGGTTGGACGGAATGTTTACGCTAAACATGTTATCGTTAATTATGATTTTGTGACTTTTAAATGAAGCACCTGTGATTATTCAAGTAATTTGTTTTGACCTCACTGATAATGGAAAGTTGTAGCAGACGAAACATGGCGTCAGATGTTGACCTAACTTCGGTAATTTCCGTGGTACAATAAAATTAAAATAAACTTCACAAGTTAACAAAATTTCTAAATTCGTGTTTCTGTAAAACAAATAAAAATTCATGTCGTATTTCATATTGAAAAAAATATCTATCTGTCCCTTTTTTTCAAGTTCGCGTTGAAACGTTAAATTGGGCCGCCATTAAAAAAAATAATCGTACGAGATTTAACGAGAGTGACGAAACTTTTCAGATGGGTCGTGTAGAGAGAGTTATCGTTCTTTATTCCAAAACGATGCTTCTACCATAAGTGCCAGCTAAAGCTGGCATATAAAACGAGCGAAACATAATGTTTATCTAATTCTTATACCAATGCATGCATATATCATTAACTTAGTTTTCTGTTCACGATTTTTGTCATTTTTTACGCATCCATATCGTATAATCGTTAAAACGAAATTCTCTTGGTCAGTTATTATGTGAAAATATGGCAGGTAATGAAATGTCGTGTTTTGAAGCCGTAGCTTACCGTACCTTAGTAAACAATCAATAAAGAAGCATGGATATTGAGCTCGTGTATAATATGTACAATAAAATATATTAGTTCATCTAAATTACAGATCAATGCGTATCGCAATCACACGATTTTTACGAGAAAGGTATACGTACCGAAGTACATTTTGTATGAAGTGCGGAAGCGCTTCATTCTAAAATTGTACGCACGGTCAACGCTTTTACAACCCTATAAAGTTACAAAAAGAAGCATTCAATACTTATAATTACATATTTTAGCTATGATCATGAAAACACGAATTTTATATATTTTATTATTTAATTCACCTGTGCACTTTATTGTTGGAGCACGTGTTATCATGAGTGAAAAGTTGTATTGAGCAATACAACTGCTTACGGAATAACACGTGATGTGCAGTTAGCCAATCAGAATAAAATATTATAATGAAACATACATCTAATGTAATTATATGACTTTAAGACATCTCATAATATCACGCATGCACCCTTGAAATATGGAGATCAATGCTGTGTTTAAGATAAAAAAAATAGAAAAAAAACCAGTACATTTGCAACTACACTTAAATTGAGAAGCATGTGTCATAAAGGCAACAGTAGTGAACCGCTGTTCAAATGTTATCAATCGATTGAGAGATAAATCAAAGAGAAAACATCAACTATAATTGGAAAACAACTTTAAAACAGATACACTAACGTGCAATAACACAAGTGGTAACAGACATAAGAATGAACTATTTGATTACAACTGACTTAGGAACATGACATATCAAGACAACATAGTGCCTTGCACCTTGTGTTATAGTTAGCCAAACATTCCGCATATTTGGTAATGTTAAAAAATATTGCAAAAATGACAACGCTACGTGAGAACATTACAGTACAAACACACGCAAAAATACTCAGCACAGAAATACCAATACATAAATATTGTTACAGAATAGTACATTACAACATGTTGACCTTATAATTACAACGAACATCTATACTCAACGACAGCACATCACACAACAAACATGACAATCAGTGACGTATTTTTGGGATGTATACGTAATCTAGAAATTAAAAAAAATATATTGCACCACAATCCAAAAATTCAGAATTATTTTCAAAATAATACTTGTGCAAATAATTATCATAAGGACAACGGTAGTGGAAAGTTTTTTCAAATTATTGCTGTGACCACGTCATAAAAGGTGAAATCACAAAAATACTGAATTACGAGGAAAATTAAAAACGGAAAGTACCTAATCAAATGGCAAATCAAATTATAAAACACATCATACGATAGAACAACAACTGTAACATTCCTAACTTTGTACAGGTATTTTTAAATTTAGAAAATGGAGAATTGAACGATATGACATTCGTTTCACATTCCATTATAATTAAAACAAAACAGACATGATAGGTGAAATTATCAAATTAGGGATACAGTAATCATCACCGTGTCACAATCTCAAACAGAACAAAAACAAACAAATATTTAACAAAGAAGCATAAAATGGAATATATAAAAATTAATCCTCACATGCATTGCTTACTGATATATGTAGTCAAATTAACTCAAATATTTGAGGTCATGTGACTTCATAGCAAGTTTTACATCAACTCTAGTTGAGAGTCGCCTATTTGACGTTAAATGTAACATCACACAGGAAGAGATATTACATACGTGTGTCGTTCGAATAGAGGAGACTCATTGTTCATTCTTTGTAAGTGTGTGCTTCCTGTGTATAACAGGGAAATTTCAACCGTAAATAACGTTCTGTGAAATTAAGTGTCTTATCTACTGCGGTGATTTGTTTTCTTATCTACTGCGGTGAACTCATTTCACCTATTTATGACCAGATTACTCTTTTGCTATCTGATTTACTTTTTAACATTTTACTAGGTCTTATATCATGTATATTGAACTCGGAGTAACGTATTTTTGTGATTTTACGTTTTGTTCTCAGATACACACATATTACAGGAACCTTTTAACGTCTTTATTGTGTTTAATTTCTTAACATATTTGAATGACATAACTTTAAGAACATTTTGGTCTCAAGCAGCAAATTTCATCTGAACAACTCCTGAAACACTGTACACAACATACCTCAATCCGTTTCAGTTTTTGAGTTACTTTTCAGACTAATCCAGAGCGTTTTCAGAACTGTTCGGGTAATTCAGTTAGTTTAAACATATTTATTTATGTGGATGGGGAAATAAATAAATTCTAAAAAAAATAATACCTTTTTACTATGTAGGTGCGAGTGCTACCTTGGAGCAAGATTAGTCTGCTCATTTCAAAACGGTGTCTTTTACGTGCAACAGTTTGGCTCTCACTTAAAACGGATCAGCCATGTATCGTCCCAAATCCGACGGAGTATCATCGTTTCTCAAGACCATACTCGCAAATGGTGTCAAGGGAAAGCGGAAAATTCAGCCTTGAAATTTTTTCCCCGGAACGGGGATCGAACCAAGAACCTTTGTATTAGACTTCCGATGCAGTAACAACTTCACCGATGATCTCATAATGTAATTAAAGTCAATTAACTTATGTTCAGTGCATACTCACCCAGCTAGAACTTTTCATTTACCTGTACCAATAATCATCTTACTGATCAGTCTGAAAACCTACTGAACAATATTGTATTGACTGCAAGTTAATTTTCAGAAGAAAACTTAATTCACAACAGTAGATAAATCTGAATATTGACCGAAAAACTGTAAATATCTGACTAAGATATTTTGCAGGCTTACCAGATGATGTTAGGAACATAATGACCGTTTCAGTCTAATTCAAATCCACTAGTGCAGAATTACCTATATTAGAATACTATTTTGGGGCTAGTCGTTCCGTCATTTTTGTGCGACAATACTTTGCACAAGGAAGATTATGGATGGAATTTTCATGTCTACTAAAACAATCATTCTACACCTTTTGGTGTTAATATTTATATATAAGCAAACAAGCAGTAGTCTACAATATACTGAACATAATGTTAAAATGATATCGTGGAATAATTATAGTGATTGAATTATAGGAATCCCTATACAAATAAAAGAAGACAACATAAGCGTATTCTTTTGTTTAATTTGGGATATTAGAACATACAATTTTTGGAAATTTTTGGAAGCCGACTTTATTTACTATAATATTAAAAACGGGAAAAGAACTTTAAAATTAGGAAGAGAAATAGACTGAGAGACTACATATTACAAATAAGCTCATGCCCATGAATAGAACATAATTCAAATGAATTGACAAGTGGTTATTTCATATGTTACGGGAGGAATGGGTTTCCTCCTTAACTAGTGACATAAACCGATTGCGAACTGTTTTTATTTCTTATGGCTAATGATTGGTTCAAGGTAGTCATACATCATTTAATATCGTTCAGTTACGTTCTTTCTATCAGTTATTGCAAATCTACTTTGACACGGTATTGCTTAGTTTATACATTAACATATTAAATAAATTCCAATACTAGGTTTTCCCAAGATAAGATTTTGGTTTGTAATTGTATCATTCGGAGAATGTTGACATAATTTGTTCTGCTACTCTCAATAAAACGACATATGCTACTTCAAATCAACTTGTGTTTATCTCTAGGTGTAGTTTAATTGTTTTACTTGTTATGTTGCAATTTCACTGACGTGACAACACATCATACTTTGTCACCTGTACTTGTAAAGACTCAAATTTTATTTTCTTTGATAAAAAGAACAACAAAAAGGATTGTCTGATTATTTATAGAAATGATGAAATCAATTCAGTATATGAAAACAGAAGGTTTTTTCCTAACGGTTGAATCTATATAAAAAAAACGAGAAATAAGAAACATATCATCAAACAACAACTACTGAACTTGTTTAAGAACCCTCTGAAATTCAAACAAAATTTGTAATATTTCAATTACTAAAAAAGAAAATAAATAACAATAAATGCAAATAATTCAAAAGTCAGCTTTCTATAGTTTTCGTATCATCATAACTGACTTTTTGGTGTCATCGATGCTAGCTAGAAGAACTCCATTTCAGGTTGCTGCTAAATTGTTGATTGAGACCACTATCGCCACACGAACTATGCCACCAAGGCCCATGATATCTTGTACAGCTTCCAGTCGTCCAAAACTCCGATCCATTATGATCGTCCATTGCATCACCTGTATAAATGATAAATGTGTCATTATCGTGCATACAAGTGAGAGGTTAAGCGCTATGAAACAAGGTTCAATTTACCATTTTCTGCTGGTGGACCTACAGTCCCCGAGGTTATCATCAGCTCAGTAGTCATTGCTTCGGTAACTAACATGATTTAACAAACTTTACTGAAATTGTCCGTTTATAAATTTTAAAATTATTATGAAACTAAGGTTTCAACTCCCTCAGGCAAAGTTGGCTTTAGCTGAATTTGGCTATTTATTTTAGGTATTTTTGACATATAGCTCTTCAACGATTTTGGTACTTATACATCTTCGGATATCAAATGTTTGGCTTTGAGCGTTCCTGATGAAGGTAAATCCAGAAAAGCGCTTAGGAAGCAATACATTTTTAAACGTGTTGTTTTTCTACATCTGAAATGCCTGTACCAAGTCAGGAATATGACAGTTGTTGTCCATTCGTTTGATGTGATTTGTCATTTGATTTTGCCATTTGATTAGGGACTTTCCTATTGAATTTTCCTCGGAGTTCAGTATTTGTGTGATTTTGCTTTTTAAATAAAGCAAAAATCAAAGTTATTTGTTTCAGTTATCCGAATAGAGATCATAAATTGTATGCATTTTTGATGCATTTTTATTTTTATGTATATTATATTTTAACTTCTCTGAAAGCTTTGTACTTGCATGGTATTATGAGAATAAACAATAGGTATACGAAGATGTGGTATGAGTTTCAATGAGACAACTCTCCATCCAAATAACAATTTATAAAAGTTAACCATTATAGGTCAAGGTAAGGCATTCAACACGGAGCCTTGGCTCACACCAAACAACACGCTATAACGAGCCCCAAAATTACAAGTGTAAAACCGTTCAAACGGGAAAACCAACAGTCTAATCTATATAAAAAAAACGAAAAACGAGAAACATATATAATCTACATAAACATACGACAACTTCTATACATCAGATTCCTGACTTAGATTAGGTGCACACATTTGCAGCGGGATTAAACGTTTTAATGGTATCAAACCCTCATCCTTTTACTGACGATAGTATAACATCACAACATAAAAAAACACACGATAAAATATCAATTGGAAGGCTTAACTCAATCAAAAAACGTAAATTAACCCACTATGAACGAATAAATTTGAGATACGATACCTGAATGTGTGTATTTACATGTACGAGACGCCCTCGAAAGTTACGTTAAAAACTATTGTACGCAAAATCAGGCTAAAATTTTAAAATACTACATAATAGTGTGAGCCTCATCCTTGGGGTTTTGATTATTGGATTACTTGGCCATTTTTATATTTATCATTCGATTACAAGACCAAATATTGGATGATTGAATAATTGTTTGATAGACTAGGACTGTATTTTGATTATTTGGTTACCTTTTTCAAAAATAATAAATGATTATATGTGATTATATTTGCAAAACATTTGTGATTATATGATTACTTGGACACCTCCATGAGGGGTCTCTAGCTTGCCATTAGTTTACATATACCAGTATAGTTGTTATTATTACCTGCATTCCCACTATAATCCCCAACAGTAAGTTTGTACAATGACTCTGCATCTCCCACTACAAACGTTGTATACACAGCATACTTCTTTGTATTGGACACATCCGTTAGGTCTATTCTTAATTCATATCTATCACTAGATGTTAGACTGTGAATTTGTTTGTTTCCTTTAATGTATATAATGCATTGCGTAAAACAGAATACTAATTCCAAATTTGATTTTGGAGAAATATGACTTATAAAAAAGAAAATTTGGTAGGATTAACAATGAGACAAATCTCCACAATAAACCAAATAAAACAGAAATTAACAATTATAGGTCACCGTACGGCCATTAACAATGAGCAAAGACCTTATCGCATAATCAGCTATAACGGCCCCCGAAATTACAAATGTAAACCAATTCAAACGAGAAAAATACTTAGTACTTTTAAATTATAAATAGAATACAGGTAATTGTATTTCAACTACTACAAAAAAATGTTGTATTTTGTACATACAGCTGTTTCTCAAGTCACTTCTCTTTTAGGGAGACATATAATATCCATAGATATATATATATATATATTGTTTTGTTTATGTATTGGTTCCGAGATAAGATATATATGTTTCATTTAATAGAGACATTACTTGAGAATGTAACCATTATCAAAACACTTGGTAGCGTTGAAAATTGATATATGAGGAAGACTCACAGTGAAGATAGGGGTAGTTCATAATTTTAGTATGACTTTAAACTCTTAAAATTCAGGGCACATAAATGTTGAAAATAGGCAGCGGAGCTGTATGGTTTGACCTTTGAACAAATGTTGAATAAACTAGAGGTGAACGTAAACTTTGCGTTTTAGAATATAATTGTTTACTAAAGTTGCACAGTTTTAGCCGCCAAGGAATTACTATTGGCAATGGCATTGTATACTTTGACAGAAGTGCAATCTATATAGCAAATGATCGAACATGCTTTATTACAACTATTAATAAAATGTTATGTATCTTTGTTTAAAGTGCTTTTTTGAATACTTTATCTCTTCATTGATATTTCATTTAACTTCATTATTGAAACAATTATGAACAAAAATTATTCCCTTTATTTCAGAATAAAACCTATATGACAACAGTCCAAATTGGATAACTCGATAAAATTATTGTGAAATTAAAACTTTTATTTGTTTGATTCTTGATATCGGTGTATCTGTTTAAAAAAATTGCCCAAATAACCTCATAAACATCGATGATGTATATCTGACTTGCAAGTCAACAAGTAATCTCATTGAATCCGCAATAATGGCACATTCAAAATAACCATTTAGCTGAAGAAAGAAAAAGAATATCAACATTTAAAATAGAATAAGGATGAACCATTTGTTTGGATGATTCGATATTTATCTACAGGTAAACAACAATGATCGGCAAATTTGATCAACCTTTGATATAAAATCTTCAATAATAAAAAAAATAAATACAATCGCACGTGATTGCTATCTATTATCATCTATACCATCCTATGTAAATATAAACATTTGGCATTCTACAGAGGTCATTTCTATGGTTATTTCAAATGCAATTTCGACTAAACCAAGACAGAATACGGAATGCTGATACATACCACGTTGTTACTTGTTTCTTTTGACTTTTTGACTTTTCGATATATGTTTTAGTAAGTTGTAAATAAAATCTTAGAATTTGAGTTAATTGGTGACCACGAATTTGACTGATACTGCCAATTTAATATTGTTTGCAAAAAAGGACACCAATGTTTCCTGTAAATATGAGAAGTATCTTCTCCTCAATTGGATTACAGATTTTCTAACATATCCTTGTTAAAGTTGTAGAATATCAGGTCAGTAATATCACAGTTGTTTTCCATTTGGTTGGCGAGTATGAGCTTTTGAGTTTGCCATTTGATTACGGACCTTTCGTTTTGAATTTAATTCGGAGTTCAGTTTTTTTGTGATTTTGCTTTTTATAAATATGTGAATTTTATTTCCCTTCAATGTATGTACGTACCTAACCAGTATTCTCCATCAGCATTTCAAAATCCATTTTCATAATCTTTCCAATTTCTTTTGAAACTTACAATGACTTACAGATCCATCCAGTCTTTTTTTTTTGATAATCTGGAATAAATAAAATAATGAATATGGTCTAATTGGTATTCAAAAAAAGAAATTCTTCAAGTTGATGTATTTCTAAACTATTAACTGTTGTACCATGTTGTACGTTGAAAGTGCTTTTGTCTTCGTTTGTATCAATCACAGTTTAAATATCTATCAAAACATGTATTTGTACAGACTCTTTATCTTTTATTATAATATTTAGTTTAAAAACTCACAGTCCAACCTCCACCATCTGTAGTCATGTCACAATAAACTTTGACCTTAGATTCGTCGTGATATATCGTGTATACACCAGATAAACTACCAGGTATTAATGTTTGCATCTCAGCACAATCCTTTACAGTCTTTGCACACACTCCGGAAGCTGTGATATCAATACAATGTTAATATAATTAGCCGTTTCAGAATCTAATGCATCTTTGGTAATATTTTCAAAAGTGTACACTAAAACGTCGTGATTGGTTAAAAATTTCACAAACAATGGAAATTTAATGACATGACGTCATTTTCATTTTGGGGTACGAACAATGAAATTACCCATATTCTTTTAGATTCTGAAACGGCCAATTATACAAGTGAAATTTATAAACTTTGAATGTTTCAAAATTCTTATTATAAGAATGTTCAATTCCAGGAATACATTATAGCTCTATGTGGCAACACCCTGTGCCCTGAAGGCTTGTCAACGTCATAGTTTGTTTTCCTTTTCAATTTTTGATTAGAGCGTCACTCATTTTCAATTTCAGGAATCTAATAGCTTTATTTAACCAAACTTTTTGTCTTGCAGGTGTTTCAACGTCGTAGTTTATTTTGTCTTTTAATTTTTTACTCGAGTTACATATTTTTAATTTCAGGAATACATTAACAGCTCTATTTGGCAAAACTCTGTGCCCTGAAGGCTTTTCAACGTCGTAGTTTTTTATATTCTTTATTCGAGCGGCACTAATGAGTGTTTTGTAATATCTACGACCAGTTAGTTAGTTACAGTACTTATGATACAAAAGAGTATTTTATAAACGCCCCTTTCTATGCATGTTATTACTGCATAAGCTTTATTGATAAACATCTTTGAAAATGTCTTTTGAAATAATTTATAATATTGTCAAATTTAAAATGCCGAGAGTGATAAATATCTGAATGTTAAATGTCCAAAGTTGGAGGTAGTATATTTTTCAATAAATTTTAAAAACAAATTCAGCCAAGTATGGAGCCTGCTATTCATTTATCGTCGTTTGTTGCTGCGTTATATATCTGTTTTTCGTTCATTATTATGAAGATAAATTGGCCGTTAGTTTTCTGTTATTTTTTTTTATATTTGTCTATTTGGAGCCGTTTATAGCTGACTATGCGATGAGTAATATCTATGACACATATTTAGTGAATGTAACAAAATTAGAATGCGAGTTTCTACTGCTTGAATTTTGTATAAATATAAATGTTTAAAACGTTTTAGAAATGATGTTATGCTAGATATGTATGAAAATAAGAACATATTACGATGAAAGCGTCAGTTTTAAATGTTTCTTACTTTTAGTCTTTAAGCAATAAAAAAAAACATACGAATACTATAGTTACCTCCATTCTTTGTAGGAATAACAAGTTTTTCTTGACTTTGCTCTTTCAATACGTCAGTTAGCTCTTGCATGGTAATATTTCTAAAACGGTCTGTGGAGTGTGGTCGAACATTCTTCTAATGGTTTCTTAAAAATACCTTGAATTAGTTCTTGCACATAATTTTGAAACATGTCCTTCATAAGCGTTTGCAGGTAAATTTTAGTTTTCTCTGTTCATGATTTTTGTATCAAGCATTGCAATCAGTGGTGCACCTTTGCCTGTCATCAAAGGTATAGACAATGGTTCTACATTACATTTATATTTGGTGCCTGAACCAAAAAGAAAGCAAATACTATCGGTTGCAATTTATAAATACAGTTATTTGACAAACCACACCTCTCTAATAACATAAATGGTACCAAGTGTTTACACCTGATATGCATTTCGACATTAAATGTCTTTTCAGCGATGATCGAGGCCATAATATTCGAAAATCCAAAGCTTATGAAGGTGACTCGGGCCTATTCAAAGGTTCTATCAGAAGTGCCGTATTTTTTGTTATTGTATTCTTTACAGAAAGTGAATCAAATTGGTCGAAAAAAATAGGGGGTCACGGACCATTTAAGCTCAAAATTTTACTTTTAAGCAGGTGTGTAAAAGGGACAATTTTTCAATGAAATGATAGGGAAAATAGAGGTGTTGACATATTTTTATCAGAATATCAAAAAACCGTTCTATGACACTTGGTCCAAAACTGTAATATAAAAAGCTGTAATATAGCTTAAAAAAATGAGCAAATAAAAAACATAGGTCACCGATAAGGAAAAACAAATATTTTGCCTCAAACCCCAAGTTAGGGCGGGAAAATTATGGTAATGGGTGAAATGTCACTTTGAGCCTTTCACAGATACACATTATAACGATAATATTTTTTAGTGACATAACTACAATGATTTAACATTTGTAATCAATCAAAATATTTAAAAAAAATAATATCAAATTTACGACACATACGTTTCGTGTGAATTGTAATCCATGCTTGAAATTATGCGCAGTCGAATGGTCCCGATCCACCTTAAAAGGACAAAAAGATAAGCCAAATCCGGAAAAGTAAATCATGAGGTCGATACATTCCTTAATTTAAATAATTTTAAAAATTTTGTAACAGCAGATTTTGTTAACATAAAATCCTTATTTCCTTAACGGAACCGAAGTACTGGCTACTGGGATGCTGATACCTTCTGGAACTAGTAGTCCACCAGCAGAAGCATCGACCCCGTGGAAGTAATAGCAGTAATGGCACCATTTTGTGCACCAGATTTGCATTTTGACAATCAAAACATTAACAGTACATTTTTTTCTGAAATACTTGATATTAATAGATATTTTGTTTTCATTAACCTACTAGTTGACATATATAATCTTCGTGATTTCTTTACATGTACACAACTTGTAAATTGTGCCAGAATAAATATAGAATACAGTTTGATAGCGGTCAAAATGACAGAAGACTCATAGTAAAAGAAACTTTCCTCCTTATTATAGTATACGCTTCAACACTTATAAGTTTGAGGCATCAGCATGTTGAAAATACGAAGCACAATCATATGTTATGCATTTTTATCAAACAATGTATCTGCAATAAGCACTAAAATATCTTTGAATATATAAAACAGAAGATGTGGTATGATTGCCAATGAGACAACTATCCACAAAAGACATTAGCAACTATAGGTCACCATACGGCCTTCAACAATGAGCAAAGCCCATACCGCATAGTCAGCTATAATAGGTCCCGATAAGACAATGTAAAACAATTCAAACGAGAAAACTAACGGCTTTATTTATGTAAAAAAATGAACGAAAAAAAAATATGTAACACATAAACAAACGACAACCACTGAATTACAGGCTCATGACTTGGGACAGGCACATACTAATAATGTGGCGGGGTTAAACTTGAAGAAAAACTTGATACAACCAACAACATTTCGAGCGTGATGACCAAAGCCAAACACTGATAATGCTTCCGAGTTTTAACAGTCACTATGTTGTATGGTGAAACTAGTTTGAACAAATCATTGAAACTTTATACAGATGAAATTGAGAATGGAAATGGGGAATATGCCAAAGAGACAACAACCCGACCATAGAAAAAAAAAACAACAGCAGAGGGTCACCAACAGGTCTGGCACTATTCTTTACTCATAGAATACATTTTTGTTTTCAAACACCAGGCCTTGCGGTCATAAAACTTTCGAGCACGATTTTCGTACTCAGACTCGAAAATCAACCAATCAAACTACTTGATTTGGTGTTTCGAGCACTAATTTCGTACTCCAAGTTCCCAGTAAAGTTGTATGACCGAGGAACCTGGCCTTGAAGTCATAAAACTTTCGAGTCAGTTTTTTACTCATACTCGAAAATCAACCAATCAAAATGCGGAATTTCATGTTTCGAGCAAGATTTTTGTGCTCCGAGCACCGAGCAAAGTTTTATGACTTCAACCCCTGAGCCCATCATTTCATATAATAACTTCTTTGAACAAACAAATGGAAAACTGTGGTTCTAAAGCCTAGAAATGACATCATTTTCTAGGGATTCATTTCATCAGTGTGATCGGTCGTGGGTTAATAGAAATATTAACGAATTTAAAATGTGCCCCAATGTTAACAATGTCTGCATTTCTGAAACCCTTTTTCTATTCAAGCATATTGCATGTCGAAATCAAACATTTTAAATATGTTAAATTTGAATATGTTACCGCAAAAATATTAACATGTTATAAAAGAGGGACGAAAGATACCAAAGGGACAGTCAAACTCATAAATCTAAAACAAACTGACAATTTATTTATACAGATGGGCACCAAAAATCTGAATATAAAAAATATTATAATTTAAAGCTGAAAAGGAAGTCATATGATCTGATTTACAATGCATTGTGGGAAAAACTTGCTAATAACCCAAATTTTATCATAAGAAATGATACAGTAATTATCTAAAAACAAAGATTTATGAGCTAAATAACAAAATTTATTTCATCTTTGCATCAAAAAAGAAGAAAAGTTTCTATATATGCATAATTCATAATTCATGTCTTTACCAAATACACAGGAACAGCAAATTATATCGATTCGGCCAAAGTCGGTGGATATTTATATCTCTCTTTATAGCATCTTTTCAGTAAACCAAATATATTTTACACAAATCATTAATTTTAGAGCTATACAAATGACCAAGTTAGATCCCATATTCTCACTTACAGTATATAACTTCTACCAACACTTTGTACTTGTCGATCGACAGTCTTCACAAAGAATGTTACACTACTAACTTTTACTTGTTTGGGCTTATAGCATGTTATAAGCTATACAACTGTTTGGCTATTGACTAATAATTTATAACCTAGAATAATTATTTTGTTATAATAAATGAATAACCATGATTAGTTTTCAAAAATTAAAAGTTACCCGATTATTAAGAATTGGATATACATCCCTGTTCGAATCTAGGAAAGATCTTTTCTTTTATTCAGTTGGTACTTAATGATGTAGACATGATAATCATAATAATATTTTGACTATTTTATGTCTTTTTTGTTCACGCATCGTTGTAAATATAACGGAATTTGATGAGACTGTCGTAAAAGTGAGAGGTTAAGCGCTTTAAAACTATGTTAAACCCACATTTGTCTACATTTGAAAATGCCTGTACCAAGTCAGGATATGACAGTTGTTGTCAATTCGTTTGGTATGTTTTGTCAGTTGATGTTGCCATGTGATTAGGGACTTTTCGATTGAATATTTCTTGGAGTTTAGTATTTTTGTGATTTTACTTTTTTTCATCTCTATATAAACACATGATAAAGATAACAAATGAAATTGTTTATGTTTAGACGGAGCGTTTCAAATTAAGATATTATTTTCATAGGCCACAATATCCTTTTGGGGTTTTGCGTTTTCACTATAAAAGATCTTTTGATTAAACTGTATGGTTCCAGATTTTTCGAACTAGTATGAGTAAAGAACAATGCTTACATAATTTTGCACAGAAAATGTTGCTACTTACAAGGCGTAACATTGAGAATGAAAATGGGGAATGTGTGAAAACGACAACAACCCAACCATAGACATGATAGAGCAGACAACAGCCGACGACCACCAATGGATCTTCAATGCAGCCAAAAAATTAAAAATCATACAAGACTAACAAAGGCCAGAGTCTCCTGACTTGACACAGGCGCAAATAAGCGGCGGGGTTAAACATGTTTTTTTTATATCTAAAAAAAAACACGCGTTTTTATTATATTAAAATATAATCATAGTACCTTTGATAACTATTTCAACTAAAGAATACTATAGAAAAAAGAATGTGTAATTATTACACTCTTTCAAAATAAAGGAGTAGGTCCGGTAAGGGCCGATTTTGGCCTCAAATTTCAGGTTCATCTAACGAAATATTTTGGACACTTTTTAAACACGTAAGTGATTATTTCAATTGATTCAATTAGTTTATGTGAAAGATTTTAACTGATTAAGTCATTATAAACGCTCCGATTCAAGCTTAAATATGAAAAATCTATCAAATATGCAAATATCGTCACTTTTTAGATGGTTTTTGTCAAAAATGAAAGTGGCCGCATCCGTGTTCATCCTCAACCTTTATATATGTTATGTATTATCATCAAATACAACTTACATTTCAATATTATGGATGAACACGAATGCGGCCACTTTCATTTAAGACGGAAACCGTCTAAAATTTAACTAAAATGCTAAAATAGTGAAGATTTCAGTAATTTAGCATGACTTAATGATGTTAGTACACGATATATGTGCATTGTATAACCAAAAAGAGCCCATTTTTGTTTCCAATAAATAGCTAAAAGATAACATTTTCACAATTTTGTAAAACTGCCATATTTTGGGGCCAAAAAGGGGTCTTACTGAACCTACTTCTTTAACTCTCATCAACAACAATCCGAACTATAACGTTCGGTTCACACGGTTATGTTCTTTTATAAGGTACCAAAGTCAAGTAGATCTTGCTTGAAGCTTGTACTACATGTCGAAAGTATTTGTTTGGTTTAGAACTAACTTTGTTAAAAAAAAAAAAAAAGTAACAGGATAAAAGAAAACAGATTTGAAAAAAAAATACTGGACCTTCAATTGAAGACCGCTTTATTCAGGTAATTTTAATGTCCAAATTATCTTCTATGCCAGTATAAAAAGGGCATTTTAAGACACAAAAATTATGTATTCAATTGTTTAAAAATTATATATTCAAATGACATTTAATTTCTGCATAAGCTTTGTTTAAAATTCCATCATTTATATATACTCGTTGGAATATCTGACTGAATGTTCATCATTGAATGATCCGCTAGTACAATTCATTTAAATTGCTTAATATCAGATGAAATATTGAAAGTTTAATTGGATAATTATAGTTTGTTTAGAAATGATATGAAAATAATGCTTACCAAAGACATTTTTTTTTCCATATAACATGTATAATGAATATCAACGGCTAGAACTTCACGGTACTCGGTTCTTACGTTTGTAGAATCATTATCATTTAGAAAAATAATAAAAAGCTAATTACGAGAAATTCTTACATATTTGAAAGAATTTCTCCTTTGTTAGTCTTGGAAAGGACAACTATAATTTCCAAATTAATTTATAATTGCAAAGGTCAACTTATTTTACAAGCCTTATTTGAAACATTTTATCAAATTAAAATAAAGTCGTGTCTACAATTTTTAGACAATCATACATGTAGCTAATCAAAAATAATTATCAATAGAAAGCCTTGAATTAATTCGTCTTTTTCTGCATATTTGAAGATAATGAACTACATAAAATCCCTGAAGAATTACAGCATCATATTTATATATTTGATTGACCAATAATTTCTATGTGGTGTTTTATCAACTGTTGCAAGTGTAGTATCACCAGCCCAGTAGTAAGCACTTTTGTGCTGACATGAACTATCATTGATATGGTTATATTTATAAATCAACTGTTTACAAAATTTGAATTTTTGAAATACTAAGGCTTTTCTACCTCAGGCATAGATTACCTTAGCTATATTTGGCAAAACTTTTAGGAATTTTGGCCCTAAATGCTCTTCAACGTCGTACTTTATGTGGCTTTTTAAAAACTTTTTTGGATTCGAGCGTCACTGATGAGTCTTTTGTAGACGAAAAACGCGTCTGGCGTATATACAAAATTTAGTCCTGGTATCTATGATGAGTTTATTTACAAAGTGTGCCTTTTGAGTTGTTAGGTTTTCGCCAACTTATAAGTTTAATATCCCTTTTATACATTCCAAATGTACTTTATAAAAGTCTTTCACATACAAAATGCATTTAAAAAATACATGATATAAACTCCAATTTTATACTATGGTGTTGTTTACAGAGCTCGTATGATCCGATACGATTCGTGTATACTTATTGATTCTATCTGGGAAAAAATTACATCTCGGGTTATTATTTCAATACTAAAATAATATTTCTTCAAAAATGTATTGCTAAACACTATTAATCCCTTATTGTACTACTTCCTCTCAATTCTTAATTGAGGTCAATATGTCACATTTTTTTTTTATCACAAAGATAAAGACATCTTAACATTTTAAAGAAGAGGCCAAAGATACCAGAGGGACACTCAAGCTCACATAGATCGAAAATAAAACTGACAGTGCCTTGGCTAATCTAAGAAAGAAATAGACAAACAGAAAAATAAAGGTACACAAGACACAACATAGAACACTAATGACTAAGCAACACGAACCCCACCAAAACTGGTGTTTATAACAGATGCTCCGGAAAGTTAAGCAGATCCTGCATCACATGTGACAAACGTCTGTACATTTACATTTATTGGTAGATATCTTAGTCACACACTTAATGTATTTGTTGTAATTAGGCTCACAACTTCTTCTCTGCATTACAGCGAGTCCTATCAGACAGTTTATAAAATAATATCATATGCGTTTTGTTGTCAACTCAGTTGCTAGCTATAGCTATTTTTTCTACGTTGAGTTGTCACAATACTGAGATAGGTATAAGTATGATTGTTAAGCATTCACAAACGAATGCTCTATTACGTCATGAAAAAAAAATACTACAAGGGAAGTTCAAACACATCACACGAATGGAAAACAACCGTCAATTTCCCGACTTAGAATATGTTTTAACCAGTCATATTCTGTAATTCCTAAATACACTTGTACATTATTTGAATCAGCACTCAAATTATCAGACAGCGAACTCACTTTACTCAACATAAAGATAACGTATTCATTCACTTCTTTTTTGGCGAAATGACATTTTTCTGTTATTAAATATACATGTTTGCAAGTGGTCCCTATCTAGAACTTCTTAACATGTTTTCAACAATCTTTGACTGATTGACCCATTCAAAATTGGGAATTCTAATTCCACATATTGCAGCCTTTGTCAAATTATGAACAAAGGGATAACTTCGAAAGCTACACTACCCTAGTCGGAAAAATGATTATTAATAAAACCAATTATTCAACCTCAAAATGACATAGTCGAAACAGAGCACTAGGAATAAGAGCACTGAATTGACTCAAATTTGCTGTTAACCTATATCTGTAACATCGCAGTAAAGATGTCAATGTTTTCTTTATATTAAAAAAAATATACATTCCGATAAAAAAAACTTTCTACAATACGTTACAGTTTATTTCCATATAGATGAATTCATGAAAATGATATCCTTAAAAATTATCACAATGTAAAAACAAATCTTTAACTTTTAAAGACAACTGAAGCTGTTGGCCCTGTATATCTTAGTCGTGGCATAATATAATTTAATGGGTACGAAATATTCTTGACATTCAACATAAACCTCGTCGTCTTTTTTTGTTTTTAAATGGTTATAACCTTTCTATACCTATATAACTCTGTATGAAGTCGATGCTGGCTTCCAGTCTTGTGCTCAGACATGAATGTGGGTTCTTTCGCCAACAAATATGTTGTTTCTGTTTGCAGTTTTCGTTTCAATTAATATTGTTGACTAGTTTCCTGATACAACCGTTTTTTTAACTTCTGTAGCCCATCAGTTACAAAATGAAACGCCTTTTTTGTATCAATGTTGTCATTAAAATTAAATTACCTTTCATTTTATTCAATCTTCCATCAGAAAATATTTCATTACCCGTCTGGTGATTTTTTGGTTGCTCTCCTCGTCTGTTTTTTTTTATGTTTTGAAAACTGTTTGAATTCGTAATGTTTTTTAATTATTTTTTTTAGATATATGTAATTAATTTGTACTAGGTAAAAATATATTTAAGTCAAATTTTTCAGCAAAACTTATGTATTCTACGATGTCAATATAGTTATAACTAATAAAGAAAAGCTCTGTTTATCTACACAATTTCAATTTATGAAAATTTGTGTCAGCGTACATTGCAAGTAACGAAATGTTCAACATCTACCGACTATTTAAATGAGTTACGTGTTAAAAAAAAAGGGGTGTCGAGTTGTATGTGTGAAAGTCGTTTGGTGATTGATAAGCCTATCAAATCAAAGCCGTATTCATACCCTTTTTTTCACCTCACAAGCCGTTCAATGCGATACGACGTTGTATTCAATACTTTGTTTCTGTAAATATGCTACTAAAACATTGTCATAACAAACAAACTAAATATTTAAATGTAAATATTTTTGATTAGCTAACTGACTTGTTTTCTTTGCGATTTGTGGCAAGCATGTATTCCTTCATGGTGACCTTCTGCTGTTGTCTGTTCTATGCTTTGACACATTCCCCATTTACGTTTTCAAATTCATTCATATTAACATTCAGGACTCGCAATTTTAAATTTGGTAGATATTTGTATGATACAGAAAAAAAGGCAACTAACTCTCAACAGATATAATGTCCATGATTTGACCGCACGTGTCATTATACATTATTCATTTTGGAACATATTTGTAAACCAAGGACAATCCTTGAAAACAATTCTGCGAATCTATCTCTTCATACAATGTACACAAGGTAGACAAAAAGTTAATTTAAATATATAGACAAATAAAAATTTGTTGAAATTATTTGAAATTAATTAATGTTTAAAGAAATCAATAGCTTTTTTTTATGATCAGAAATGATTTTAAAGATTCACGCTAAATCTTGAATTATAGTGGGCGCGCACGGACATATATGAAATCCATCTACTAGCCCAAAGAACAGCTGTCGTAAAACTGTATATCGATTATGCCCCAAAACTGTGTTTCTTCTGCTGCTCTGGGTTTTTTTTCTAAAACCAGTTGTTGGCCTGATACGGGTTAATGTTTTTCTTATCTATTTTATGATGGTATAATACTAAACCCCTAACGGGAGGATTGTACTTAATATTCATATGATAAAGACATAATCTTTCAATCAGTTTAATTAGAGTCTGGAGCATGCATGTCAGTAACTGCTGGTAGTCCTTTGATAATTACTTCATCATTGTCATTTTGTATATTTTTTTGTCACATATTCTAACATCAGATATTTACTGTTAGTTTTGTCGTGTGTATGTTTTTCTACAGATCGGATGGGTTGAGATCTAAAAAAATCATGTTTAACACCGCCGCTTTGTGCCTCTCGCAAGTCATGAGTCTCTGGCCGTTGTTAGTCATGTATGTTTTTAAATTCATGTATGTTTTTGTTTCTTGTGTATATTTCGAGCATATTTACACATTATCATGTTGTAAGATATAACAGGGTTGCCTAATATAGTCATTGTTTTTTGGTTTTTTTTTGTTGATAACGACAAAAATTGCTCCACCATGGTTTGTCGAAATCTCGACATCTTCTTCAGTTTACGATTATCTATAGATTTTTTTTAAGTTACTCATCCTGTGATATTTTCATATTATTTTTTTTTAAATATTTCTAAATCAGTTGCAAAATTTGAAATAACGATAAGCCGTAGTTGAAAATATGCAGTTTATGCAGCAATACGGGTCGGCCAACTCTAGTAATTTTATGTCCACTTTTTGCAACGGTATAATTAAAATCATTATCATGATTATATTCTAAGAGTATGGCATAAGTGAATGAACTAATCATCATAATGTTTAATGTTAAACTAAATAAACATCATAATTATCTTATAAATCAAACAAATTGATATTTATCCAAGGACTGCATCAAATTTCATAGAACAAAAACAAATACATAGATTTGATACTAGAAATGTTATGCCCAACTTTATATATTTGATGATCTTGCTTTTAATAAAAAGGAAAGTGATCATCGGAACATTAGATTTCTCATGTCTTATTTCTTATCATATTATACTGAGAAGATATTTGATGAACACGTTTTATTTTCTAACTGAACATCCAGAAGAATATAACTGACGTAAACATAATATCATCCATCTGTACTTTAAATGACTCAAATTTACTAATTGTTAAAGAAAATAAACAAAAAATGAGTTTGAAATACTTTCCAAAACTTTCTTCTAACAATTAATAATAGGAAAGAGGAAGTTTGACTCATATCAATCAACTAATATCGTTCCTTATCCTTATCTTATCCCCAGTACTATTTGTACTTCCAATGAATGTATTAACATATAATTCAGCTAATGCAGTTTTCTTATCATCATGACCGACGTTTTGGGTGATTGACCGCTCCAGTACAGGTTGGTGTTGAATTTTTTATTGAGACCACTGTAACAACAGCTTTTGTGCCACCATGGACCATATGATTTTACATATGCACCTCCTTTACTCTCAGAATTATCTTGGTATATTGTTGAGAACTTCATCCCATTATGATAGGCCAACTTATCACCTATAAAAGATAAATATGTCATTGACTTCTCATAATCGGATCTACTGTGCGAAAATTTACAATTGCTTGAAGTTGAACTTAAACATTGTAAGTTTATTTTCTTTATTGTTTAACTGGTCTAATCAAAAGTAACAATTAAACTTGCACTTTGTGGCCTGTTTGAATGACTCAACAATATATGGAAAACAAAAGCACACTGATCCCATCGTTAGAAAAAAAAATGTGTCACATCGAAAAAAAGTTCTTTGTTATTGTATATCCCTAACATATCCATTGATATCGTCAATGCTTGTACATGAAAAACATAATTCTCTTAAAAATGAGTGATAAACACACCGAAACTCATTATAATGTACATTAAATGAAGCGTTAAGCCATGCAAAATTGCGAAGTATGAGCCAAGAAACGTCTTCAATAATAATTCAAAATAATATTCAAACTTTTCTTTTAAGTATAAGTTATCCAGACAGTGTATTACATCTACCTGCATTTCCGCTATAATCCCCGACAGTAAGTTTGTATTTTGACGCTGCATCACCTACTACAAACGTTTTATACACAGCATACTTCTTTTTATGGGACACATCCGTTAGGTCTATTCTCAGTTCATATTTACCACTGGCTGTCAAGCTGTGAATGTGTTTGTTTCCTGTTAATGAAAATGACACAGTAGCCTCACAACAAAAAAAAAAATATCTAACATTAATAAAAAGAACGGATGGACCAAGAAACTTTTTAGTTGCAAAAAGACGTTAAATGTATTCCAATAAGCAGCTTGTTATACTTTAGCTATCATGTAAAAGTATAAACAACGCAACATACTTATCGATATTTCCAATGCATCCTTAGTCGTTTATCTTTAATACCTATTACATAAGTTTGATAGTTTTTGTGCAAGATTATTATAGTATACACTTACAATGTATTTACTGGCTATGAGACCATTACTTTAGGATACTTCAGTATGTATTGTCTTTATAAAATACGATTTCAAATCAAATACTAATTTTCGAAAGGGATAATAGATCACTCGCAGCAAGCGTTTTTAACAAACCTCTCTATTTGTTAAAGGTGTGTTTAGTTTGACCTTCAGTTACTTTGAAAGTAGAGATCTACTAATAACATTTTATCAGTCACTGCTATTGATATATTATTGTATCGTGATGAATATGATTAAGATTTTTGTTTAGTTCGGTATAACAAACCAATTTTTTTAACATTTATTTCATTTATTTTTCAATCGCACAAAAAATTTCCCCTCCGCTTCCCGTCGGTAATTAGTTTGTGTCCATGGGGACTATCAATTTGGTGTTGTCCGAATAAAAAAGTGTTTCGATATATAAAGATTCTACCACTGCAGCTAGTCTGATATTTATCTATTCATCCGAGACATTTAAATTTACAAATTTAAAACACATGGCCCGGGGGCCGTTTTGGATATTTAGAATTTAAATGTCGAGAGTGGACATACATCGTTTTGCACGATTTGGAGGTAGAATTTGAATTTCCAATGAATTTTAGATGATTACTTACAATGTTTAAGTTCAACTTCAAGCAGTTGTAAATTTTCGCACAGTAGATCCGATTATGATAAGTCGATGACAGTTATTATCCTTCTTTTTGAACTGTAAAGAGATGTGTTCTTTTTATGTGACGTAATCAGACAGTGTCGCCTTGTTCATGATGTCACAATGGGAACTTTTGAGAGAAACAAGACATTTAGACGTCATAATCGAATTTTGACCAATAGCAATCAGATATCAAACAAACGACACGTTAATTAAAGAAATTCAATCAACAGGTCAGTGAAAGTATAAATCGACAAAGAATTTAAGAAACAAAAAAACTGGTAAATTTCGACAAAATCTTTGTATAGCTATGTTTTTATACTGCAACTCGTAGACCTCTTAAAAATGCAATATTAAGGGTAAAACATTGTTATTTTTTTTTTTAATTTGAAGCAGATGACGCAAACTTCTTAAATATATATGCATGCCTTTCTGGCGTTATGATAACAAACGAATTGTTAATATCATTAACAAAGCGATTTACGTTCAGTGATTGTATAACACGAACGACAATACGATCAGTACATCTATCTACGCAAATAGCACAGTTGCATTATATACAATCATTCGGAGACGATTAAATTAAAACAATACAAAAACGGGGAAATGTTTGTTTCCAGTAATAAAAAAAACTTTTAACCGGTTAATAATGTTGTAACTGTTAACCGGTAAATAATTTGTGACTGTCTATGTCGCCTTAACCCTTAATCCATTAAATATTGGATATGTAATGATTGATAATTATTCTGAGATTCATGATTTTCTAAAAGATTTTTATTGGTTTTAAACTAGTTGTCAGAAACTGCGAGTACTTTGAGAAATGTACTAAGTGTCTTTTATTGTTGAGATGTACAAGCACCGGTTCATGTTCACTCGGTGTTTTTGCTAGATGTATTTATATTCATATAAATAACTTTTATCAACTGATTGTTTAGTTTTGATCTAATGTTAATATTACACCACTATTCCAAGTTAGTGGGAGTTTGGGGTTTTGCTAACATGCTTCACCCCGCCACATTATGTATGTGCATGTCCCAAGTCAGGAGCTTTTTTGCTTATTGTTTGTACATTTATTAGGCAATTGGATTTTAATTGTTTCACATTTGACATTTCTGTGCTTTGAATATCTGATTATAAAATTTTGGCTTTAAGAATTGATAATTTAAGGTCCTTACGATGAAAATGTAAATTTTGGTGTCAATTTTGTCCTTTGTAATCATACCACTCTTTTTTTTTTTTATTGAAACTTGTAAACTTAGTCAATTTATAATTCATTAAAGATAATACAAACTGTTGTGGTTTTTAGTCTTGAATTCAGTTTCTTATTCAAAAATTATTCATTAAAAAAGTAAGATTTATTTATGGTATTATAGTTACTAAATATATAGTGCACTAGTTTATATCGACAATTCAGAATAGATGATTCAATACTATTCTCTGTCCTTTTGTGTTGAAAGATTGAATGACATTTCCACGTTGTAATTCAAAGCAGTATAGTAACAAAACATGTATAAAATCTATAGGCTAGATAACAAATGTTCCGCCAATGCCGTGATTGCAGGATGCGCAATATTCTGATCAGGTCATAAATCTAGAATTTCCTTTAACTATACGAACCTAGCCAGTACTCCCCATCAACATAACCAAATCCATTCTCGTAATCTTTCCAATTTCTCTGAAAATTTACCGATCCGTCAAATCTTCTCTGGATAATCTAGAAATAACTTCTCAAGATCAGTAACTTTTGAACAAATGAATGTTACATAAGTACAGAAGTTTCGAATTTATTGTATTGGGTTATCAAACACACTGATTATTGGTATTCTTATCTGTATTTCATCATTTATTTTAAGTGATAAAGTTTTTGTACTGATGGCCAAATACATTGAAACAATCCTTATATGGTCATCGCCACTTGAATCAATATCGTGAAGAACAAGGGCGACCTTTAAGGTTGTGTAATTATTCTTCATAAAATGGGGTGAGTGAATATTTGTGATTGCGTATACAATCAATAAAGAAATTAATATAATATCTTTTTAATTGAGGTTTTCAATTTCATCATACACAATATTTGTTTCTGAATCAAGTTAGTGTTGATAAAGACAGGCAAACTATACACAGGGACATTCAAATTTTAAAGTCGAAAATAAACTGATAACGCCATGACAAACTTGTCATGTTGCTCATGACAGTACAAACGAGGTGATAAATCTTACTAAATCGGTCAGCTTTGGGAATGAAAAAAGGTGAGCGGGTTTCTCGTTACGACGATTAAAATATATTCATCTTAATCTATTTAACAGATGTTCCAATAAATGACTGAAAAAAATGGATATTGAAACAGACATCTTATAGATGGTAATCATACAATGAAGAACATGTTATATCTTAAGAACATATATTATATAGAGTTTAATACAATATATATATATATATATACAACTCGTCTAAACATCAACCCAACAATGTTAGATCTGTAAATTTGCTTTCGCAAATTTTTGGTTCTTCCCTCGCCGGGATTCGAACCCATGCTACTGTGATATCGTGACACCAAATCGCCTGCACTGCAGCCGTCCCGCTAGACCACACGACCACCTGGGCTCTCAAAAAAAGAGCTTTCGGTGGGCATGTGTTACCTTTCCACGTCATATATATATATATATATATATATATATATATATATATATATATATATATATATATATATACTTTTTTGGCGTTAAGCTTTGTGCTTTTTACGATGGTTTACTTTTTTTTTCAAGGATATAAAAAAAACATCTTCAGCAATGAGAGGGGAAAGATACCAAATCGATATTCAAACTCATAGACCGAAAGTAACTGGTATGCCAGGACCAAGGTGCATACAGAGAAACGGCAGTAGCAGGCAAAGGTATCAATGCACTTTTATTGGATACGAAATGGAGAAAACCTCACCGGAATATGCTGAATATACGCAACGCATTAATGACTAAAAAGTGCATTTACGTTTAATTTTTAAAATGATTAAAATTGAAAATTGTGAGTTTCACATTCATGATTGATTCAATGTTGTTTTTTGAAACATCAGATACATGATGATTGCGATCATAACATACAGTAATGATAATGGTCGTTTGATAATCTCAAAAACAAATAACATACAGAACACAACCACCAAAAGATATAACAAAAATAGCATAAAAATCATTAATAACATTAACACAAAATTTGATTTAAATGATGAACCATTTTTTCAATTGTCAATGGGTGTTCATTTGATAACATAATGAATTTGCAATTCTTTAAACAAACAAAAATTCAATGGCCACAACTTATATAAATCTTCACAACTAATAATACGGAATCTACCCGAGGTGTGTTCAGTAAAAACTGTAATAACAAGGTATATATTTGCTTTAGAATAGTTTTAAACACAATTTTAACAACTCTTTTAGTTACAGGAATGATATTTCAAGTTCAAACAATAAAGTGTCATATAATAATAATGCGGATATTAAATCAAAGGAAACTATTTTGAAAACTTCTAACATCAACAAAAGTAGTTGTCTTTTTACATTTCTACTTCGTTGGTGTGTTAATTTTTTTCACATGTTTTTATTATCCTTTTGATGGAGGAACAAAAAATTGATATGGTGTTGAAAACCAAAACATATATCAGAAATTTCCAAAACTAATTTTCAAAGTTATCGTATTTTGAAAGTATTCATCTACGACATACTTTACATTACAATGAAAATGTACAGGAAATAAACAAAAATTAGAAAAGATAATAATTGGGAATTTCATTCATTTTATGAAGATCGATAAAAAAAAAGTTAATGTGTTCAGACAAGATATAATTAAATATTATATTTTTCAAACATACAGTCCATCCTCCACTATCTGTAGTCATATCACAATAAACGTTGACCACAGATTCATCAAGATATATCGTGTATACATCAGAGCTGGATACATATTTTCTCAATTCAGAACAATCCTTTGCAGTCGTCATCGCACATACTCCCGAGGCTACGATATAAATAATAAGTATTGTAATGTGGACAATTTTTATGAATATACGTGTACTACTTACACGTATATTCATAAATCGTAAAACTAATTATTTTTGATAGATGTAACAGTGCAAAAGAAATGTTAAATTTGCTTATATATTGAAAGCGGTTAAATGTCTCATTCCTCAGAAGTCGCACAATAGTATGGTTTTTCTCTCAATTGACCAAAATATAGATTATTTTTTAATTATCTAATTTTTTTCAATTAGCTTTGACTCCTCAATTCATATTTATTTCCCGCGGGAAGGGAAAAGTTTCGTATAACACTTAAATATGTGAATTATGACTAAGTGATAGAAAAAAATGGCTAAATTTGGTTGCATATGCCGAAATACAAACATGTGCATTAGCCATTTGGTAGAATATTGCTGATTAAAAGACCGCAACTAATACGTTATCCCAATCGAATTAGTGATTGCTTCAATAATGAAGAAACTATAACATTTTTCACTTGAACATATATTTATTTGTCAAAATTTACTCTATTCTAAAGCGTACCAAACAGTTTTAAATATATTGATGTTGCTGTTCAACACTAGACGTAGACTTGCTACATGTCCCTTCCTAATTATGTTTTTTTTTTTCAATTTTGCCCCTTTAATAATTTTACTGCTATAACTAGGAGATTACAATTATACTGACATCTGCAGGAGGAATTTCTCCAAGGGCAAACAATAGGCTGGCACTTATCAGTAAACATATAAACTAGTAAGAAAGAAATAATAGAAAGGGAATTGTAGCAATTCTACACTAGACGCTGACTTATTTTATTGCTCTAGTTGGAGTTTATAAAGACAAAAACAATGTTTCCACAAAATTTATATCACACATTTAAATTAAAAGGTTTATCAAATTACGAGATTTGTAATCACTTGATATCAACTCTTGTTCTTTATTTTTAACTTTAAACTAATTGAAATGAAATAACTCGATTTGACATCAAACCATTAACAATTTTATTGTTTTGTGGATAAATGAAGCCAATTTAGACTTTATCTTAATAAACATTCAATAATTCTAACTCACTTTTTACGTCCCTCGTCAACATTCTAAGCATTTCGGAAACTTGTTTTTCTCCTCCATATTCTAAAAAAAAAACATTATTCTTTTTCCTTGAAGAAATTAATGACTGTTACTCAACTCACCACAATACGTAATAATTCAATATTGAAAAGTTGAAATCTAAGAGATAACATTTGAAGTAAGAGATGTTAAATATGGTCGAACAACGTAACAACACTACATTAAATAAATAAAAAGGCATCTGGCCATACAATAAGTTAAGTTAAAATCCCCAAGAATAAGGAACAAAGATTCTAGGTGTAGAAGAGTACATTTGTAATAGGCAGAATCTGATGTCGATCTTTCATAAAATGCATTAAATGATGATTAATCAATTTTCCTTTATTTTGACGATAATTCGTTAATCTTCCCTTTTAAGATTCTCGTTTATCGCGTCATTACTGGTGACATCATTGAGATCTTTGCTTTTCTCGCTTAAATGATTCTCCCTGAATCAATAACAATTTGCTTATACAATATAGGTTTGTGTATTGATGCCTGTCTGCAAGTTACCTGACGTTGCTCACATCTTTGCAAAAATTCTTGTGTGATATTATATATCTTCTTCAAGTTCGTAAATGGATCTTTGTTCACATAATAAAAAAAGTAAAAATACCTTTTATAAGCACTTTAATGTCTTCCTTTAGCTTTCCTTTCATTTGGACAATTTCTTTGTACACTTCCATTTCTTGAAAAGACAACAGTAGAATATGAGTATACAAACATACACACATACAAACATGGTTTACTTTTATAAATTTTTACTTGGATGGATAGTTGTCTCATTGGCACTCATACCACATCTCCTATATCTATGGTTTGTAAAATTCATATGATGTAGGCAAGATAACTACTTGGTTAAATTCTTGTTCTCTATATGTTATATATAGACTTCAATGTAAACGTTAGCCTTTGGTGTGAACATTTGTCTTATTTAGCACATTTGTTAATCTTATATGTTACTCTTAACTTACTGTTGAGAATATTCTGCGTATCTCTTTTTATATCGTTTCCACTTATATTATGATTTTCTGGTAGACATGTTTCTACAATAAAAGAAGTTTCCACATAGATGATTAAAAAGATATTATTCTCAATAAAATAATAAGATAAGTATAAGTGAAGCGCAATAATATAAAAAAAATAGAAAAATGTAATTGGATAAATTATACATTCAATAGCATAAAATGGCATACTTCACTCTATCTTGTTTAAAAAGAAACTAGTTATTCATGTTATTATGGAACCGGCTATATATAGTTTGGAAATTAATAAGAGTTTAAGAAAGGACACAGTTATAATCTTTGTGTACTAAAGAAAAATGTCCCCTATATGCTGCACTAAGGGAGATGCAATAATGTGTCACAATGTGTTATTGTGGTACGACAGTTAATATCTAAACTCATCATAAATACCGGGACTGAAATTTTATATTTGCGACAGACACGAGTTCCGTCTGTCAACAACTCAGTCATTGATGTATCGCTAAGGGACATTGTTCACGACCAGTAGTGAAATAAATATTTAAAGTTGAAAAAAAAAGTTAAAAAGGCCAAATAAAGTATTTAAGAGCGTTGAAAACATACAAAGTAAATTTCCAATAACTCCTATCCAAATTGTAATATCCGAGTTATTGTATTAGGTCAACTGCAAAGGATATCAATAAATCCCACTAAGTTGATTGTAAGAGTATTCGTCAAATAGTTTATAAATGGGTAGCATCTATAAGGTGATACTATCACAGTACTACAAGCAATATTCAAAGTTCCATATACTCCAGTAAAAAAGATCAGATTAAGTGACATAACATCAACTTAAGCCTTTCCGTCGTTTTTGAAAATTCAGAAAAATAAATCGAACATTTGTGAACTGTGACCATTTATTCGTTACCTACCATGCTTGATATATATAATGGTTTATGTGAACTCATGTGTTTCACTCAAGAATCAAATGGTGTGGTATTTTAAGGGGATGTTCATTTCTTCTGTTTCAAAAAATTTAGTTTTTTTATTTACAATTGTAAATTAAAAGGATGTAAATTGTCTTTTTTAAGAATGGTTGGACTTATTTTTGTTCTATTCTGTTTTTAATTCACTCCGTTATCATTTAAATGCTAAATATACTTTATGTTACACAACTTTATACATATTTTCTCTTATTTGAATAAATATTTCTTTGTAAAAACCGTGTTAGCTATACATGATAAACCCATGCCCGTAAGCGCATTGCAGATTTCAAAATGTTTAATGAACATAATAGTTGTACTACTGAAAATAATAAGATCGAGATTTTTTGTAAATACAAATTGGTAAAAAATTTTACAAAATTCTGTCACGGATAACATGATGCAGTTTGGAAGATTCATCGCTTTAACACTATATAAGCTGGATATGTACTTACTAATACATTAGTCTCATTATTTTTAATGATTCTAAACTAGGATTAAGTAGCTGCAAGAACTTCTTTTGTGTTGCTTAATTTCGTTTGTTTTTATCTAAGCAGTTTCTATATTTCGTTCTTATCTTTTAAGCTCCGCTACTCTTGTTTTTTTCAGTTGTTGTTATTCTGTGCTGTAAAATCACTGTACGAGGGATTGGACATTTAAAAATAGGTTTAACCTTGTTACACTCTTAACATGAGTGTCTAATGTCGGGAAACTGTAGTTCCGTGATTGTCGTTGGTTTGTGTCCGTCATATTTGTTATTAGTAAGTTAGTAGTTGTTTTTATTTTTAATTGTTTCACAATTTACATATTGGTGCTTTATAACCGATTATACGGTATGGATTTGTCATTGGTGAAGGCTGTACGAGTGCCAACAATTGCTAACATCCACCAGGTTGTTAACATCAAACATGTCAAAGTATAATTCAAATACTTAAAAAAAAATGAACATATTTTCAGACAGGGTTATTTGGGTAGATATGAAACATGATGTACATATAATATCTATCAAAGCTATGATCGAATAGATACCATATAAACATTAGTCGTTATGTCTTTTTGTCATATAAACATTAGTGGTTATGTCTTTTTGTCAGCGGCTTTGTATTCAAGAGTTATTTTTTTCAAAAAGTACTGACTTTTAGATGTTTCTGTTAGTTTATTGAAATAAAAATACCGAACAATACGTACACTTAAATCTAATGGCATACAATTAAATTAGTATTAGTTCTGTTAAATTCTTTATGAATACTAGATGCTGCATAAGTTATCATATTTATGGAATACAAGTCAAAGTCTTGAAACATTCGTACACATGATCAGTATAATACGGTTTAACTACATGTGATAGAAATCTTGTAGTGACATGTATGAATGACTTCTGTTATATAGTCTCATAGTTAGATATACAATTGGAAAACATATTAGTATAGCATGTTATAAAAACGAAATGACAAGTGTAGAACAATTCAATTATGAAACACACAATGGCCTTATCATGCATAAGACAAAACACAAACCCTTACTCTTATCAGTGGTGTAAAAGTTCGACATAAGAACAAACTAAAAAAATCATTTCTAAATTACTTTACTCATCAGATCGATACAAAATAATAATATAAACAAGAATGTGTCCTTAGTATACGGATGCCCCACTCGCGCTATCATTTTCCATGTTAAGTGGAGCGTGAAATTGATTGGACTTCAACTTCATCAAAAACTACATTGACCAAAAACTTTAACCTGAGGCGGGACGAATGGACGCACGAACGGACGCACGGACGCACGGACGCACGAATGGACACATAGAGCAGAAAACATAATTCCCCTCTACAATCGTAGGTTGGGCATACAAAATAAGACAAAGGACACAACGTACAGGTCTGATAGTTACTCTGTTACTGCAAACTACTTTAAAGCCATTAACAACTAATGAAACTTGATCTGGCAAATTTAAAAAAAAAGAATACATGAACATCGATAGAATTCATGGACACAGATGCAAGCCTACCATCATATAGCCATTACTTATTGTTAAGTTGTATGTCAAAATGAGGTCAATTGCAATTCTTTAATCAACCTCATTGTAGTAAGTAGTTATGCGACGTTTCATTTGAACGTCTTCTAGATCAGTTGTACGTTAATTTATTATGTTTAGTTTTAATACAAACACGTAGGTAGCGCAAGCCAATCATTGACTGATTCGGCTAGCAAAAGACGAACTCACATTGTATAAATCTGATTTACAATTTTCTTTATTGAATCTAAGACATGAATTCAAACAAATCTGAAACACACATGCGTCATTCAAGCAGGAATTGCTGATTATTATAACTAGTTCATGCATGGCATAATTGTTTATTCTTTCCCTGTGAATAAGTCGTTCAAATGCAGAACAAAAAGAGTAAAATGCATGCAAGACTTGTAAATAAGTTTGAGTTAGTAATTAAAAAAAAAAAGTTAGCAACTGACCTTGTAATTCATACATAATGTCGTCCACCCTCGAATCCTCGTAAGATGATTTTCGCCCCTTTATTATTTCTACAAAAGAAAATGACAAGTTCCTGTTTGTATGTTTTATTGACGAAATATCAGTCCGTGTAGTTGGTTGATGCTGATGCTAAATGAAATACGATTTGAACACATATGTAGAAATTTACATTGTGTATTAATTTTTGCATGTATACAAGTAATTATAACAAAACATTCTCATTTTCTAGAATCAGAAACGATATGCTCCGTTCTATAATTGGAAATTTTGATATAGTGCAGATGTTTTATCATGTAAATGACTCACATTACAGTGATTGCTTGCATTTTATTGATCCGAAAGAACTTGAGTTAAAATATTCTAACTAAAAGGTAAAATGTATGCTCCTTGCAATTAGTGGGTCTTCAACACAGCGGAAACTTCCGACACACGGAGTCGAGCTTAATATACATATTGTAAACCTTAATCAATAATATATACTAGTACAAGTTTGGCTAAATAGAAGTCACTCTACACACTAAAACATGTGAATGGACCAACATTTTGAAATCATACAGGACATACAAACAGTAGAGTTTCAAGGCTTGAGAAAGGCGAAAAAGTGCCAAGGTTAATCATGTTTTGTGAGTTATCATACATTCCAAATGACACCTAGCTAAGGTTGAATAAAAAGCACACAGTAATATGCACAATATAAATCAGTTTAAGAAAGTCTTAGTTACTTGAGAGAAACAAATCTGACACTGATCTTCATTGAGGCACTACGGATCAGTAGTTTTAATTGACAAGTCAGCTCCATACCTTTATTTCATAGATCGAAAGATATAGTCTTTATCATATAAAAACCCATACTATTCATTTCGTAAGTGGTTTAGTATGTACAGCCCTTGGATGGTGTAAACTTCCCAAAATAACGTGTATGGTGTAATCGTGTATGGCATATGGTGCAATGGTGTAAGGTGTATGGTGCTATGGTGTATGGTGTAAGGGGAATGGTGTAATGGTGTATGAGGAATGGTGTGATTGTGTAACGTGCGATCGGGAATGGTGTGAGTGATAGTGTACGACCTTCCATTGGTTGCAAACGAAGTTTTTGTTATTTCATTTTTTCGGATTGTAAGCATAAACATGATAAAAATCTTAATATTTAAAATTTGATTGCATTATGGGTAATTTCGAATCGTGTAGATAGAATTGGGAATGGTGTATGGTGTAAAGTGTAAGGTGTATGGTGCAAAGGTGTAACGTGTATGGTGTAATGGTACAAGGTGTATGGTGTAATGGGTTACGGTGTATGGTGTAATGGGTTACGGTGTATGGTGTAACAGTGTATGGTGTTAGTGGGAAGTTTACACCATCCAAGGACTGTAGTCATCATAAATAATACGAGAGGAATATAACCAGTATCTTATAAATAACTGATTATACTTCTGTATTTCTGGGGCTACGTCCCTATGCGTGAACTAATATTGTTTAAAAATGACATCGTAAATAACTTGACAACAGTACAGTTTCCGTAAGTTGCCATTAAATTTCCGATGAAGAAAAATATAAGAATATTATAGTTACCTTCGTGCCTAATAGAATCTAACAGTTGCACCTGTCCTTGCCCTTTCAAAATGTCGTTTATTCCCTGCATAGTCATATTTCTGATAAAGTCTACGGTCGAGTTTTCGTCAAATGATGTTTTAAAAATATCCTGTATTTGTTCTTGCACAGCATTTTGAATCGTTTCCCTCATAAGTGTTCTTATGTAAACCTTTATTTTCCTGTTGATGGTATTCGTATCAAGCATGGCAACCAGAGGTGCTCCTTTGTCATTTATCAGAGATATAGATAATGGATCTTCATTCCCTAAATCTTTGGTGTCTGATAATGATGCTGTTACAAATATATCACCAGACCAGTATAAACAATACACAAGTACTATTACCATTGAATTTGATTTCCAAAAGCACTGCATTATTCCAAGTTAGCTTCGGAAAACAGCAACCTTCTAAATATCAGCCAACAAGTTGTATAGATATAAGACCTTGCCAAGTCATTTATTGTAAAACAAAAACAGTTGTAGTAAGTGCAACTGATTCATCTTAGTAGTTAACAGGGTTATAGTTGCATTCTCTCATAATGCATGTCTCTTCATAATTGAAAACAAATGATAACACTTTAGATAAACAACCTCATGTTTTTGTCTTTTTATACTTCTGTTCTAATCAACATTGTCAAGTGAGTTGTTATAAAAAGAGATTTGCTTTCTTCAAAACAATGTTGCGAAAGCTAATTAATATAATGTATGTTACGTAATGATTGATTGCAGTTTGCGTTTGTTAAGCTTGTTAACATATTCTGGATCCAAATAGATAAAACAAGTAATAAGTTTGATGTGTGTTAACAATTGGTCGAACAAGATGACGGGTTTGATATTCTGTATATTTCACTAGAATCAATTCATTTGTTTTATCATCACGTAATGCAATTGACCCAAAAATCTCGTTCCATTAGAAGCTTTCTATATTGAAATAAGGATAGCCTGGTTAACGACATATTTTGTTTGTTTTATCTTTATCATTTATTAATCAAAATGAGCTAATCTGTGTAACTTCCTAGAGCTGTTTTGTCGGAAATTTAGTGTTCTAGTGAACGGAAATATGAGTTGTTTCTTCAGAATTTGTAATGCTGGAGGGACTTTCCTTGGCACGTGTTTTCTGGAATCAGATCTGTTGTTTACATACTCTTTTAAAGGTTTATTGATAAGTTTCAGAAACTGGGATTGTCAATTATGAAAGACAATCACTGAAAAAGTTCTTTTATTTTGACATTAGATAGGCAATGCCTTTGGGATTGGGGTTGAGGGATTTTGAGATTTTTAAACAATTAAATTTTTATCAAACTAATTGCATGTGTAGTAAATAAAGGCAACAGTAATATACCGCTGTTCAAAACTCGTAAATCTATTGACAAAAAAAAACAAATTTGTATAACAAACTAAAACTGAGGGAAACGTAGCCAAGCCATGTAGAGGAAAGTTTAGTAGTCATTACGTCATAGTTTGGATTAGTTAGACATGATTGTGATAAGTGTTTTTGATAATAAACAATGCGAAAATATAAACATTCGAATATTTGTTAGAGGAACTTCTCTTTATGAATACAGGCGGGTAAATATGTTTGTCTATAGCTAATGTGTAAGTGCATCAACATCTGTATCATATACTTTGTAATTCGACGCAGAATAATGTTTGTCAAAATTTAGAAATTGTTATTTATTTATAATGCATAAAGAAAAGTGGTGTATCTACTGTCGGTTACATCACACATTTCGTTATGGTGTAAAAATTGTCAATTATCCCGAAAAAAGCAACTCTTGCACATAATTTAAGATAACAGAACATTCGGTGTCATGGCTCAGGTTCAGTCATGTCATGGTTTATTTCCTGTTCGACATGGTTCAGCTATGTGATTCTTGTTGTTTATGATGGAAGAGTCACGATCAAAGTTACAATCAAAATAAACAGATAATTCACTTTACAACAATCGAAATACTTTTTTTTAATTTTAAATCGTTTTATTTTGTAATACTAAATGACATTTGAACGCTTAACCAATGTAGTATTATATAATAAATACCCGCGGTTTGCTTGCCAAAAAGATAAATATCCATCCCAGACAAAAATGATATAGATGTTAACAAGTATATGTCACCGTAAGGACTTCAACCATTTAACAAATGATGCTATTCACGTTATCCCGGACTTTGTCCATTATGGACATACGGAGAAAAAACTATAATATAGGAAACAGAAGAAGCTTTTTTAGTTTTTTGTAAATATTATATCGAAAGCTAGGTTAAAAAAGCAGTGACTGTTTAAATTTTGTCGCAGGCAAAAATACAGATCTAAGAACTCTAAACGGAAAGTCCATACGCAAATGTCGAAATCAAAAGCTCGAACACACCAACAAATGGATAGCAATTGTCATATTCCTGACTTGTTACAGGCATTTTCTCATGTGGAAAATGGTGAATTAAGCATGGTTAACCTCTCACTAGTATGAACGCCGCAAAACATTTCATTATTTTGACAAAGATTCGTAACCAAATAGACACAATAGGTAATATGTCCAAAATAGGGGTAATACAGTCAACATTGTGTTATAATCTCAATCGGTATAAAAACAAACAAAGATACCAACAACAAAAACGAAAAGGATATATACAAAGCACATAAGAAAGAAACAAAACACAGGAATACACAAAATTACCATAGCACAATAACACAATGACGGGATGTACCAAGCCACGTCTTATAGACATTGTATTGGATTGTCTAAAATAGACTAAACAGTTAAAGTCATATTTTTAACTGACAAATAAATGAATATTAAGATGGTAGGAACATCAGTATCTATACTTCAAGACCATCATTTATTATGTGTGAAGTTGATAAGGAATATTCCTTAACAATGTTTTGGTATCTACCCATGGAATTTCTTAGAAACAGAGCAAGACTTTCTACTAAAAGCTCCTCTATATGACCAGGTTACTTCCAGTGTAATTTGATTCATTTTTATCTAACTAAATTTGTACCTGAGCTTTTGTTAGTGTCTTTGTCTGATTCATTTGCATATTTGTAAAAAAAAGAATAAGTAAATGAAACTGTTTACATTGTATCTTTGAGGTATGATTACATAGTTTTGACAGCTGGATCGTAAATTATTTTGAACATGTAAATGTACAATACCGTCCCATTTTCACGAATGTGACCTATCGAATTAGATTTGTCACAGGGCTAGTACTGACATGCTGCCACATCAAGATCACCATGGGATTATCCTTCCGGAACACTTGATCACTACCAGTTTGATTTGTGTGCTCAGGTTTTCTTTTTTTCTATTACACTGTAAAACACTGAATATTGCTTTTCGTTAGGCCTGATACACATAATGAATATCGAACAGGGGTATACTACTTTTACCTTTATTTCATATAAAGAAGACGAAGTTATCAGTAACTTAACACATCTCCTTTTTCTTACTGTGCTATAATATGGATAATGCACAGCAAAGGTGTGCATTAACTACCGCAGATATACTGCACAGTTCAAAATAGATATAGGAAGATGTGGTGTGAGTGCCAATGAGACAACTCTCCATACAAATAACAATTTAAAAAGTAAACCATTATAGGTTAAAGTACGGCCTTCAACACGGAGCTTTGGCTCACACCGAACAACAAGCTATAAAGGGCCCCAAAATTACTAGTGTAAAACCATTCAAACGGGAAAACCAACGGTCTAATCTATATAAACAAAACGAGAAACGAGAAACACGTATATATTACATAAACAAACGACAACTACTGTACATCAGATTCCTGACTTAGGACAGGTGCAAACATTTGCAGCGGGATTAAACGTTTTAATGGATCCAAACCTTCTCCCTTTTTCTGAAACAATAGCATAACATCACAACAAAGAAAAACATACGATAAAATATCAATTGGCAGACTTAACTCAATCAAAAAACGTATGATTAAACAATGAACGAATAAATTCGATCTGCGATATCTGAATACAAATGCACAGTTAATTAAATATTAGAGACAAACATTCATCACCAAAAAGCTAACAAACAAATTCAAACGCAGGACATGACTGAGAAATATTTAACCAATCAATGTTAACTTTAGAAAAAAACCGGTTTTTTTATAATCTTGAAGTTTATACAAATGTTGTAAGAATAAGTGAAAAATTAAAGATATTACAAATAATCAAAGCTGGTGTACAGACAAGTCTATCTTTACCTCGAAAGGGGCGTTATTCCATCAAATTAAAAAAAAATCACTGAGAGTAGCGAGACTAAAGACAATATTGACGATTTTAAGCTAAACACGATACTTTGTCCAATCCAAGGGTTAAAGACCTGTTTACCCCCACCCCCGAATCCGCTATCTGCCTTGAAATTACGACAAAGTTGAACTTCGTACAAAGCCTACAAACATCGTTGTTTCAAAATAGGAAAAAGAAAGGTTTCTTATTCCTTTATTTTTTTTTATCTAAGCTGGGACATAAACTATTTTATTATATTGTATTGTGTACAACGTAAATTTAAATCAGTGTTTTAAAGTTAGAAAGATAGTTAAAACAATTTTTGGTAATTTCTGCCAAAAAGGAAATGTATCTAATACTATCCGAATAAAAGAAATCTGATTTGGATTAGTTTCAGACTCAATGGAATTTATATCGACTATTTGGATATCTAATCCTATATAGGGACTATTTTTGGATCGAATTTAATGAGGATCATATGTAAACGGTTTTGAAAGCGAAACGTATTTTCTGTTTATTTAACATTTTAAATTTGGGTAATATAACATCTCGGCAAAACGACTTTAATGCACATTTAATCAAGTTACTTGATGAAAATGTTGAGCCCTTAACCACATCTGTATGTCAATGAATGTTGATGAAATAAGAAAAGACTTTGCTCCGACGGTAGTTTTAACTGTTATGTGTAAAACAGTAAATATATAAGTGAACCAACACCTGGAGTGGTGATTGTGCGGTAGGGTAAAAACGAATGGATATCGCTAGGTTTTCACAGTCATCATGAAACAAAAGAATATGTCGACAATAAAGACAACAACACTCATGTTTTTACTGGAAAGTATCTGTTTATTTGTTCTACATGTTTCGCCTTATCGATAGGCATCATCAGGACAATTATACATAGAAATATGACAGTGACGTATGAATCTTGCGGTTATAGATTCTTGTACAACACAGCTTGACCTCCAAAACTGTGTCTCAGATTTCCAAAAACATCAATAGAACAAATTTTATACCCAATTGTATTTGGTGGTCTCTTATGAATTGATGTTGCAAATTTCATTGAAGATTTAAGAGAGAATCAAATGCAATAGGAAAAATCTGAGACACCGTTTTGGAGGTCAAACTGTGTTGTGCAAGAATCTATAAAATATTTTGGGATGCTATGAACAAAAAAGAA
The DNA here is from genome assembly GCF_965363235.1 of Mytilus galloprovincialis. NCBI lineage: Eukaryota > Metazoa > Mollusca > Bivalvia > Mytilida > Mytilidae > Mytilus > Mytilus galloprovincialis. The sequence goes on along the minus strand of NC_134849.1, from coordinate 30,514,573 downwards.
GCTAAATTTATTCCAGTATGGACATCACAATATGGCAATTTATTACATAACAATTAATTATGTAATAATTATGTCATAATGAAATTATCACAATTTGAAAGATTACTCCTTCTTCTTTCTTTTGATACCTCATTTATAAAATTTAAAGAAAGATGAGTGGAATTACATCAGTTTAAAGGTGTCTGATTGGGGATGAAAAATCTTTGTATTTGTGCTATCTTAAAGATATCACAAAATGTTCCATGTTTTTTTTTTTTTTTTTTTTAATCTTGCAAAAAAAAATATAGGAGTCAAAATATATTAAAGACGAGTCCAGAATCATACCTCAGAGACTTGAAACCGGGAGACAAACATAGGATCATATGATAGATATAACGAAATCGTTCAATTTAAACATAATTTAAACCACTGGTGGACTTACGGACGGAAAAAATCGTCCTATTACAGAGACATAAAAATTGCAAACTATATTTATGTAATTTTAATATCAGCAAATTAGTTTTGTTTGTCAGTTACAACTTACCTAATAGTGTTATTAATTGTAAAGGCGTCTGACTGCGTATCATGTCCTTTTAATGACTCAAATTCACATAATTTTTTGATGAAAAATAAAACAGAAGGGAACTTCAAATTATTTACAAACATTCTGTTATCAATTCATTAAATAAATCATAAAGGTTATTTATCTTACAATCAATTTATTTTCTTCCTAGAGAACATCTCTAATACCATTCATAAATCCATTATTTTAACAATAAAACAATTCAATCTGTAATTGACGTACTTCGATAGACAGTTTTAACATTCAGTTATAGTTGTCGTATCATCATAACTGATGTTTTGGCTGATGAACTTTTGAAGGAACCCCAGTACAAGCTGCTTTTGAATGACTTGTTAAGACCACTGTGACAACAGTCTTTATGCCACCATGGCCCATAGGTGTCTGCACATTTACCACCACTACTTTGGTCATTATCCTGATCAGTCGTTGAGAACTTCATCCCATTATGATAAGACATTTTATCACCTATATATCAATAATAAATGCATTCATAAACAACAAATGACAGATAGTAAATTGACATTTAAATGAATATAACATGCATCTTGTAAAATAGTGTTCACTTTTTTGTAATCTGAACAAATTCCTCTATTGTCTATGAGTCAAATAAAACCCATGTGAACAGTGTGACTGACCAATTGGAAAAACAGAAGACGGTTTGGCGCTATGAATGTTTAACATGTTAAATGCAGTTATTTATCTCGACAATATTTACGCTTCACATCTATCGTTATAAGAAATGTGTCACATTAACTGCATTAGTTTTTTTAAGCTAATAAAATTGAGAATGGAAATCGGGATTATGTCAAAGAGACAACAACCCGACCAAAAAGCAGATAACGGCCAAAAAAGCCACTAATTGGTTATCAATGCAGTTAGAAAATCATGTTTACGGCTGGCTCCTTAATTTGTACTAGTTCAGTGGAAATTGATGTTACACTAAACTACAAAACATAATTTATAATGAACTGAAATTTAAAAAAATAAAAAAGACTAACAAATGCCAGAGACGTTGATAAAAGCTTTCTTAAACTTATTTATATAGCCTATTCAATTAAGTATCATGATATGAAGCAATTGCTGACACTTAAAAGTCTTCCACACCTAGTTGTTCCAAACGACGGCCTATAACATTATGTTCAGAAAAACAGTTTGTAACATAAGGTGTATAGATAAGGTCATTATTACCTGCATCTCCACTATAATCCCCAACAGTAAGCTTATACTTGGACGCTGCATCTCCAACAACAAACTTTTTATAAACAGCATACGTCTTTGTATTGGACATGTCTGTTAGGTCTATTCTCAGCTCATATTTACCACTGGATGTTAGGCTGTGTATGTGTTTGTTTCCTTTAAATTCAAAAGATACACATGACTGTAGCGTTAAAATATCATTTTTTTTTTAATTTATCAAAGAAAGGAAAGGGAATGATTACTTTATTGTCAAAGGCAAATAGCTATACGCCAATTTCATGATAGTAAACTATATATTATACATTTCCAATAAAATGACAAACAAACGTAACTCAAGGTAAAAACCGAATGGGACTGGTTTTTGCCGACCAGTACATATAATAAAATACGTCGATCATGTTTAAACAAAATGTTTCCAGACTGTTAAAATCATACACTGGAAATTCTCGTTCATACAAAATAATATTGTCATGACGAAAAATGATAGAAATCTTGCATTTCTATTTATCATATGGTTTTTCAGATTCCCGCTATTTTTTATTTATGTGTAAACACACATATCCCATGCCTATCATACGTTCGATTTTATTTATCTTTCATCGTTTTGATTATAAAAATCATGTTTTTTTTAATTTCCTTTGCAGTTCAACGCCTTATTTTACTTATCTTTCTTTTATTATATGTATATTTATATATGTTATCATATCTGTTACGGGAGAAATATTTAAAAGGATGTTTCTCTTTTATGGAATTCCTTTTCAAAATGATTCTTTTGCTATTGAAATGGATTTGGAAAAACTTCCCTATATATGTTGTTTCTTTAGATGTTAGGTGCATTCGATTAGTAATTATGTATAAATTGGTTTCACAGGAATGCTTTTTGATCTCCAAATACATGAGACAGTTCCAGGTATTTTTTTTATCATTTAAAGTAAAAAGTAAAATCACAAAATACTGAACTCCGAGGAATATTTAAAATGGAAAATCCCTAATCAAATGGCAAAATCAAAAGAACGAATACATCAAACGAATGGATAACCTTATAGTATTACCGTCTATTATTTAATCCATTTTATTGATAAACAATTAAAAGGGGCACCGAATTCATTTTACTGAATACATCATTCAAGGTTTATAACACTGAACATCATAAAATAATAAGATTACGATGTCAGATATAGACTTCAAATTTTGAAAAAGGGGTTGTGACGTAAAGATAGAACAAAAGTATAAACTGGATGTAGAGCCATATATACTGTATATACTTTGCAAACGTATTTTACAAATGATCATTTAGGACTAGAAGATAAATATGGTCAAGACTTTGTATTATACCACAGGAAGACATGTTATCCTATCTGGACACATGTTGTGACCCCGGACTGGCCAATATTTGCTCTTACCCCTAAATATTGCTTGTTTGGTAGACAATTTTCGATTTATATTTGAAACGGTTGAAACTCGAGACTTAAATTGCCAGCACTTAAACAGGGGTGTAGCTTTCATTGTCAAAATGGGCCAACCGTCTCACCATTTTTTCTGGTGTTTTTTTTTTTTTTTTGTACAACGAACATCTTACTTTTGTGGACAACGTTGTCAACAGACACTTGGAATTGCTAAATTTTATGTAGTATCCGACTACTTTGGTTAAAACAAACAAGGTGTCGTAGTTCTACCATGCATGTCGACAATTTATAAAGTTAATAAACATGGATCTTTATGTTAAATCCCCAAATCTGTACAAAGGCATGAAAAAGAGGTCATACATATAATTCTATATACAATTTTTGGATTTGTCTGTAACTGAATACTCAGAATTACACCTGAACCCAACACTATCACTGAAACATATTGATTTAATGCGCACTAGAAATTTAATTTTATGGGAAAATTTCATAAATTAGGCTCGATTTTTTTGCCAGTTTGTGAGGTATCAAGCATATCATCACCTGCAACTTTTTTGCAATTCATATTTTGAATAAACCGTCTATTTTTATGAATAAAATACTTGCCACAAGACGCAAAAACAATTCTATTAGGCGTATTTCAAGAAAAAAATATAATAGGAGTCAAGTGAAATGACGAACTTGAGAGCGGTGTATTTGATTATTGGAAACTGATCTCTTCAAATGTTATTGTCAATGAAAACCTCCCAAACTTAATAACAACATATGTAAAGAATTAAAAAAGTAGTGTGTACTAATTTATTTAAATCATACATTCTAACAAAGTATTTGTATTCAACGAGCCAATCTTTTATGAAATCTATGCTACTATCCATCATCTTTTAATGTAATAGGACGTGATACGGTCAGATAGGTTGGTTATATCTGGTAAAGTCATTTTATTAGAAATCTTTCATAATACTTAATGGGGTTTACAGTGCAGCATATTCATCCATTCGTATAATGCTACTTTTCTTTGTTTATTCCGTATGTCTTTTTAATGGCGTTCTCTTGAAATTCAGTACATTTAACATAAAGTCCTCGAAAAAAATCGTATTTCAATAGTAACCAAACATATTGCAATTGTCAATCAACTCAAATTAGAGTATGTATGAATTGGAAAATAAATCCATTCCTTAAGGTTTTTGTGTAAAAATGTTAGATAAAGGACATCGTTTTAAATTTTATTCAGAGCGAAAATGTAATCACCAGAGAGGCAAAAATACTTCGGGGACTTTCGAAAACGTAAACTGACAACGCCGTAGCAAAAAAAAAGGAAAACAGACAAGAAGACAAACAAAAAAACATGGAGAAACAACTGTACATAAACCATAACTTAGAAGAATATGGATGTGATCTCAATTGCTCCTAGAGGGTAAGTAGATTCTGTTTCACATATGAAACTCGACGTGAACCCAAACGCTTCTTTTGGTACATTTTGGATGTTTCAAGCAGTGGCGTAATGACAGGATATTTTGATCCGGTGATAGATCAGTAACTTTTTTTTATTTCATTTCCTTTACATGTACGTACCTAGCCAGTATTCACCATCAACATTACCAAAGCCATTCTCGTAATCTTTCCAATTTCTCTGAAAGTTGACAGACCCATCTAATCTTCTTTGGATTATCTAGAGTAGATAAGTAATACAAATGAGAGGTGTACCTACTCTTAACCAGGTTTAGTTCATTATTTGTTTAAATGCCTTCATTAAATCAGGAATGTGACAGTTGTTATCCATTCGTATGATGTGTTTAAATAAAGGCAACCGTAGTAAAACCGCTGTTCGAAAGTCATAAATCGATTGAGAGAAAACATATTCGGGTTACAAACTAAAACTGAGGGAAACACATCAACTGTGAGAAGAAAACAACGAAAAAAACAGAAACACTGATGTACAACAAAAAACATACGATAATGTAACACACACAGAAACAAACAATAAGTCGTTTGTTTATGTAATTTATACGTGTATCTCGTTTCTCGTTTTTTTAGATAGATTAGACCGTTGGTTTTCCCGTTTGAATGGTTTTACACTAGTAATTTTGGGGCCCTTTATAGCTTGTCGTTCGGTGTGAGCCAAGGCTCCGTGTTGAAGGCCGTACATTGAACTATCATGGTTTACTTTTTTTAAATTGATATTTGGATGGAGAGTTGTCTCACTGGCACTCACACCACATCTTCCTATATCTAATAAGATTTTAAAGCTTTGGAGTATGCCATTTGATTAGGAACTTTCCGTTTTAATTTTTTCCTCGGAGTTCGTTTTTTTGGTAACACACTTTTTTTACAAAAATCAGTCATTTATTTGAACAACTCAATGTAACATTGATACAAACGTATTCTTTTGAAATTATAGTCCTCTGTATTTGTCAATTACGATATGACACTAAAGTAAGTGATTAATTTTCAAAGATATTGATCTTCGGAGAGATATTTCGTCATTGACAATTAACATCAAGTAAATATAACAACTGTGTATGTTCAAATTGTGTGGAATATTTAAGTGTTTCAAATGTTTTTTAATTCAATATTCATATCGATAGTAATAGTTGTATGAATGATTTGATTGTATACAATTGAAAAAGAAATAACTTATTACTCGGAGATATCAATTTCACTATACACGCGTTTGTTTCTAGGTCAAGTTAGTTCTGTTAAAGAAAGTCAAAATATACGAAAGGAAATTTCAAATTTTAAAGAAGTAAATAAACTGACAGCGCCATGACAAAAATGTAGTGTGACCAAAAGCTTTAAAAGACCAACGACAGTATACAAAAGACAATAATGAAAATTAAAGACTGAGTAACAATAACACAACCAAAAACCGGAAGTTCTCCTTGTGAAACATATCCATCTTCATCTGCTAAACAGATGTTCAAATAGATGACCAAAAAAATTAAAATTAATATCTTAAAGATGGCTATCGCACAATGAATAATACGTTATTCTTTTAAAGATGTATATTATATAGTTCGTGTTGAATATGAAATATAAATAAAAATAACTAAGTTGGCACAAATCTTAATGTTTTATTCACGATAAAAAAAATTATCAAGGAGAGATCGGATGGACGATGAAGATATATCTGGACAAAGATGCATGTCAGAAAACTCTGTCACATATAAAGGCATCCATTCACTCTTATTGGTTACGAAATGAAGAAAACCTCACCTGAATGTACACAACGCATTAATGACTCGCACGTTCATTTACATTTAATTATGTTATAGACACGATGAAATAGTTGAAAATTGTGTGTGTCACATTCCTGATTGATTCAATAATGTTATATAAAACATAAGATACATAAGATACATAAAGATTGCCACCTTCAATATTGCTACTTTGTCATTTTAGACTAAAATTCTATTTTCAGTTTTACATATTGCGAAAAATTCTGTTTAATTCATATAAAAACTTTCAAACACGACTTTGAATTATTGCGATCAACAAAAAAGTGTATGTGTTCAGACAAGGGTCTATTTAAATATTATGTTTTTTACACTTACAGTCCATCCTCCGCCATCTGTAGTCATGTCACAATAAACTTTGGCCTCAGATTCGTCAGGATATATCGGGTATACATCAGAGTGGGATATATATTTTTGCAGTTCAGAACAATCCTTTGCAGTCTGCATTGTACACACTCCCGAAGCTACGATATAAATACAAAGTATTGTTATGTATACATGTGATACTAATATATTCATGAATCGTTTTACTAAATAGTATTACGAAATAAAAAAAAAGCAATAAGCCTATCTATTAAAAAATCTGTTAATGTCTTATTCCTCAGATGTTCCAAAATGGTATGGTTTTTCTCTCATTTGATAAAAATATAGATGATTATCTAAAATTTCTACAAATGGCTTTAACTTCTCAATTCATATACAATTTAAAGTTTAATTATCGGATTTTTCTCTTTGTGAAAGGTCTATTATTTTTCCCGTAGGGAGAGCTGTGTCTCGGATCACATTCAAATGTGTGAATTATGACTGAGTGATAGCACAGATGGCTCAATCATGTTGATTTTGGTTGCATATGCTAAAATAAAAATATTTGCATTATATTGCTTATTTTTAATACTTTATCCCTGTCAAATCTTTATTAATCATTGTTAATGTACAAACTATGAAAATGTATTTGTTTGCCAAAATTTACTCTATTCTAAAGTGTATTAAACAACTTCAAAAAGTCTGATGTTGATGTTCAAAACTGGGTGCTGACTTATTATATTGCTTTAATTAGAGTTTATAAAAAAAAACCAATGTTTACACAAAACTAAACACATTTACATAAACAGGTTTGTCAAATCACGAGAATTCTAATCACTTGATATCAACTCCTGTTATTTATTTTCAACACAAAAACTAATTGAAACTTCATAACTCGATTTGCAATCAAGGCATTAATATGTTTCATTTGTAAGTGTTTCTAGATAAGTGAAGCAAATTTAAACTTAATCATAAGCATTCAATAATTCTTACTTGCCTTTTACGTCCCGTGTCAACATCCTAAGCATTTCGGAAACTTGTTTTTCACCTCCAGATTCTAAAAAAAGATTTGTTTTATTCTTTTGCCGTTAAGAAATTAATTATTGTTACGCAACTAACCACAATACGTAATAATCTAATATAGAAACTTCCAAAATATCTACCTGCTGAAAAAAAGTGGAAATACAAGAGATAGCAAGTGAACCTTCGCCTTCTATTCATTATTGCAACATTTGCAACCCATGCCTACTCTAGTTTGTATGTGGTATGATCACTTATGCGACGAAAAACTTTGAGACACCAAATATTACCCCTCAACATAACAAAATCTGCTTCAACAATGAGCGAATCATAAACAGAAAAGAAATCTTTAAACGGTCTCAACATGACAACATTTGAAACAATGTAAGTAAAAAAATCCAACATTGTTTATGTTAAGGTAGCACAATACAAAGATTTTTCATCCCCAATCAGACATCTTTAAACTGATGTAATTCCACTCATCTTTCTTTAAATTTTATAAATGAGGTATCAAAAGAAAGAAGATGGATTATTCTTTCAAATTGTGATAATTTCATTATGACATAATTATTACATAATTAATTGTTATGTAATTAGTTGCCATATTGTGATGTCCATACTTGAATGAATTTAGCTTTTTTGTTATTCATAGCATCCCAAAATACTTTATAGATTCTTGCACAACACAGTTTGACCTCCAAAACTGTGTCTCAGATTTTTCCTATTGTATTTCATTCTCTCATAAATCTTCAACGAAGTTTGCAACATCAATTCATAAGAGACCACTAAATTCAATTGGGTATAAAATTTGTTCTATTGATGTTTTTAGAAATCTGAGACACAGTTTTGGGGGTCAAGCTGTGTTGTACAAAAATCCTTAAAATATTTTGGGATGCTATAAAGACCAAAAACGATAAATTCATTCAACTGTGGACATCACAATATGGCAACTAAGTACATAATAATTAATTATGTAATAATTATATCATAATGAAATTATCACAATTTGAAAGATTAATCTTTCTTCTTCCTTTTGGTACCTCATTTATAAAATATAAAGAAGGATGAAATGAATTACATCAGTTTAAAGTTGTCTGATTGGGAGTGAAATATTGGGAGTGAAAAAATCTTTGTATTGTGCTACCTTAAATCAATACTCGAAAATACATGATGATAGGGAGAAACATAATGCCTGCATTGAACTTCAAACTCCTGTCTTTGGATAGAAACAAAAAGTGTTTAAGAAGTGACGACATTGTTCCGAGGGTTCAACATGTTCAAGCTTTTCTTTACCTGAGACTGCATTTATCAATTCAATATTAAACAAGTAAGAGATGTGATTTAGGGCGAACAATTCAACTCAACAACACAAAAAAATTATAATATATAAACGTCAACAAAAAGCTTTCAATAATAGACATATGCCCATACAATAAGTTAAGTTAAAATCCGTACGAGAAAGGAGCAGTTGAAAAGAGTCAAAGAATTCGATAGGAGTTAGCTCGCTAATATGTTCAAATAGCATACGTGTCAACAGTTTGGAAAAAAATGATAGTGAAACTGGTGTTTGAAAACCTGTAAAACAAATGGCCAAAGTAAGATTATCGGTGTAGAAAAGTATTGACATAATCTGATGTCGATCTTTCATAAATGCATTAAACGATGATTGATCGATTTTCCTTTATTTTGACGATTATTCTTTTATCCTTCCCTTTTTAGATCGTCGTTTATCGCTTTATTTCAGGTGATACCATTGGGTCCGTTTGCTTTTTCTCTCTGTGTCAATAATTGTTTGCTTATACAAGAAATGGTTTGCTCATTAATGCCTGTCTGCAAGTAACCTGAAGCTGCTTACATCTTTGCACCAAATCTTGTGTGATATCATGTAAAATCATTACACATCTTCGTTATATATCTTTGTTTACATAATTATAAAATTACAATACCTGTAAGAATTAACTTGATGTCTTCTTTTAGCTTTCCTTTCATTTGGACAATTTCTTTGTATACTTCCATGTCTTGAAAAGACAACAGTAGCATTTAAGCATACAACACATAGTTTGTAAAAGTGATATGATGTAGGAATATTATTATTTGATTACATTCCTGTTACATGTATATACACTATTTCTTCAAAATAAACTTTAACTTTTGGTGTTAACATTTGTCATATTTTAACACATCTTTGCATTTTATTTGTTATTCTGTACTTACTGTTGAGAATATTCTGCGTGTCTTTCTTTATATCTTTTCCACTTATGTTATGGTTTTCTGGTAGACAGATTTCTATAATAAAAAAGTTTCCGCATACATTGTTTAAAAGAAATTATTTTCAATTTAATATTTTTTTATCATTCTAATTTCTTTTAAATGTATAAACTAAGCAAAACAAAATAAAACAAAAACGTTTACATTTCGACATATACTTATGCACATTTATAAATAAAATAGAAATAAGATGTGAATTGGATAACTGTTTTCTTCACCAACATATTTGTATATAAAAAAGAAAATGATATACACCACTATTGTCTTCTTTAAAAGAAATAAGTCATTATCGAAAGGACTGTATATAGTTTGCACATAAATCTTTCTAATATTAAGAGTTTTAACGACAATATTTTGTTTAGAAAGGATACAGTTACAAGCTTGCTGGATTGTAAAGAAATTTCCCCTATACACTGTACAAATGAGGAATGTAATTATGTGTCACAAAGTCTTATTTTTGTCAGTTAATTGTTAAACCATCATAGGTACTAGGATTGAAATTTTGTATTTGCGATAGACGTCCGCTTTGTCTACCAACGACTTAACAGTGACGCTCGAATTAACAAAAGCTAAAAAAGTAGAATATAGTACGAAGTTGAAGAGCATTGTAAAATATATAATAAAATTCCAAGAACTCCTATACAGATTGTAATTTTCAAGTGATTGTATTATTTGGTCAAGTGCAAATGAATCAATAAATCCCACTAAGTTTATTGTACGAGTATACGTCAAATAGTTTCTGGATGAGTTGCATTTATAAAGTGACAGTACTACAAGCAATAGTCAAAGTTCAAAACACTCTAGTAAAATAGATGAGATCTTAATTTCAAATTGTCTTTAATATAACACTTATCTACTGATAGTTGGTTGATAACATAGTTTAGTATAAACATATACATACACGTACAGTAATGGCAATAATCTAATTTGGTATATATGTAATCGCTTCAAGATATTACCCTTTGCCTTTCCATCCTTTTTTATTCATTCAGCAAAATCTGGCAATTGGGTATTGTAATCAAATAGTCGTTATATTTCATGATTGATATATCTACTGGTTAAGCTATTTCACCCATTTTGCTTTAAATTAAAAGGGTAGGATACTTTATCGAAAAAAGTTTTCCTTTCTTCTGCACCTCAAATTGTGTATTATGATTCAAAATTGTAAAATAAGCGTAATCAAATTGTCTGTTTAAAGAACAGATATACTTATTTTTGTTGTATTCATTTTAAAAATTTATCAGTTATCAACTTTTTACTTGTTTGGCTTAATAGATATTTTGATATGATCGAGCGTCACTGATGAGTCTTGTGTAGACGAAACGCGTGTCTGGCGTACTAAATTATAATCCTGGTACCTTTGATAACTGTTATCATATAAATGCTAAATATACGTTATGTAACACAACTTTACATATATTTTATGAAAAACAATGTTAGCTATACATGCTAGACCAGTGTCCGTAATCGCATTGCAGATTTTAACATGTTTAATAAACTTTAATTTTTGTACAACTGATAAAAAGTAAGGTCGAGGTTTTCGTAACTACAAATTTGTAAAAAAAAAAGGTTTACCTAATTCTTTCACGGATAAAATGATTAAGTTTGGAAGATTGACTTATCTCATGTAAATAGGATATCGCATCATAATTTTTACAATGATATTCTTTGTGAATACCGTAATTTTAAACCGTTAAATCACGAGTCGGAGTTAAATGGAGGATTGAGTGATTACCTTGCCACTATCTTAATATGCGTGTCCTAAGTCAGGAAACTTTAGTTTCGTGATTGTTATCAATATTTGTGTTATAATTTAGTCGTTATTTTAAATGTTATCACACTTCGGTGTTTTTACAACCGATTATACGGTATGAACAATTCATTGGTGAAGTATCTACGGCTGTCTATATATAACTGCTTACATATACCATAACTGTTTACTTCAAAGACGTCAAGGTATAATTCTAACATGATGTCCTTTATACGCTTATAGTACACATCCGTGGTAAAATATGAATACATTGTGTGTACTGTTGCCATCGTACTCGTACGTCGTATGCTTTTTTTGTTGTGAATGTGCTACCTGACATCATAACAAACTTAAGATGACGTCGGAATATAAGCATTTTACGGGAAAATACAAGCTAGGTAAACCAAAGATCATCACAACAGGAAACGTAAACAAACGATGCTAAAACTAAGAAATAATTCATGGAAGCCATAGATTTCTTGTCAATTTACACATGGCCTGGGCCGTGATATTCGAATTTTATCCTGGCTTCCATGAATTATTTCGATTATAATAGGACAAATATATCATTAAAAAACTGAAGCGATGGTGGGTATACCGTGTGTGTGGCTGTTCTATTTTACCAACTGTTCGATAAATGTAAAACAAATCTAATAAACCTGCATGAATGATTTCTTAACTAATCGCTAGAAAAAAAATGTGATTACTTTTTTTACTTCTCAGTAAACCCAACATTTGCAATTCTAAATTAACATTTTTTATCGTAAGCTACCGTCAAATTCACTGTTGACATGTTGTAACCAAGGAGCCGCCTTGTTGACTTGCTGAAATCAGTAAATGTGCCAATAATGCAATAGAACAGAAAACAAGCAATACCTATCTCAATACTTTATTTTAATGCAATTGTATCCGAGATTAGCAGGTAAACGCAATAGAAAAACCTTCAGCTTTGACGTTTTCATTCGTATGACGTCATGTTTTGAAATGAAGTTAATGCGCCAAATCATTACTGGAATGTTGCGGAATTTTAATTTATTTTGTTTTTGTCCATTGTTCCGTTCTCTAATGTGTAAATTCTTTTTGTTATGCGTCAGAATCAGAATAAATGTTCTGTCGGGTTTTATTCAATTGTAATTGTTAACACAGCGAAATCCACAACCCTGTGCACATAGGTTACGATACATGTGGATTTACGTGAGAGGCATATTTAAACAGCCATATGTGTACATCTTGGAGTCTGCGCTAAGTATAGATATATCGAGAATTTTATCACGGTGTTGTTTACAAAGCGAAAGAAGCACGTCATATTAGAATGTGTTATATAAGCCATTCTTGTATACATATAAGACATATAAGTAAAGTAATTATTTAAATCATTCCAAACCAGTGAACTATGTTATTGTAACTAGTTTAAGCATGTCACTAATTCAGTTTGCTTTATTTATGGGAACGGCAAATAATGCCTTTACCTAGAGCGCTTCGATCCAAAACAATTGCCGTATTTGTCCTATTAGAATCGAAATAATTCATGGGGCTTGAATATATCGTGATTTTACCACGGGTTGGCCCTTTATGACAAATATCTTACCCTGAGTGATATATGCAAGCCCCATGAATTATTTCTTAATTCAATAAAGGCAACAGTAGTATACCTCTGTTCAAAATTCAAAAATCGATAGAGAGAAAAAAAATCCGGGTTACAAACTGAAACTGAGGGAAACGTATTAAACATAAGAGAACTACGACACAACAGAGACATAACACCGAAATGTAACACATTTTCAAATTCATTTTAGAAGATATTGAACCTGTTTTCAGATTGTGTTCTTTGTTTATATATGTAAAATGGTGTGTAGATATGATCTATCAAAGTATTGATGGGATAGATAGCATAGTAATGTTGGTCTTTATTTCTTTTTGTCAGCGGCTTTGTCTTTAAGAGTTATTTTCTTATAAAAAGTACTAATTTTCAGATGTTTTTGTTGGTTTATTTTCAGAATTCACAAACATCAAAACGAATGTTGATGGTTTTTTGCACAATTGCATATAAGGCAATAAAAAAAACAGACAATTGTGACAATACTCAAACAAAATGTCAAAGTCTTATAATTCTTGCAAAAAAACTAAAATGCATCACAATATGTACGTCCAAATCTAATGGCATAAAATCAAATGAGTATTAGTGCTTTCTATTAAATTGTCCATGAGTACGAGGTGTTACATAATTATCATAACTATCATAGTAAAAAGTAACAAGTCAAAGCCCTTTAACATCAGTACAAATGATCAATATTATACGGGTTTACTTTACATGATGGTTAACCCTTCAAGGAATGACTGTAATATTTTTTATATCTATGAAGAAATAACATTAAAAATTTTGTGCACACTGAATAACGCGCGTAGCGTGTTATTTAACAGTGTGCACCACATTTTTTATGTTATTTCGAATAGATAGAAAAAATATAACAGTCATTTCTTATAATTTTGTTCTAAATTCCATTTTAAACCTTAGAAAACCATGAAAAAACGTTGATGACGTCACGGTCACATGACTAAATTATATCTATGGGCTCATAACAAAATAACGTCAGCCAATCAGAAGACGCGTTAAAAAATTAAATAATAGTAACATGCATGAGCGCTTTCTGTCATAACGTTTCATTGTAAGATCAAGTATTGCAAATCACTGATATACAGTTGTCAAACATATTAGTATAGCATGTTTTAAAAACGTCATGGCAAGTGTTAAACAATTCAACCTTGAGAAAAAATGGCTTGATCCTGCACAAGGCTAAACACAAACTCTCTCCCTATCAGTGGTATAACAGTTCGACATAAGAACAAACTCAAAAAAATCATCTGTTAGTAACTTTACTCATCAGATCGTTACAAAATAATAATAAAATGAAAAGAAAAAGGAGACAACATACAGGTCTGATAAGTACTCTCAGTTACTGCAAACTACTTCAAAGCCAATAACAACTAATATACTTGATCCAGAAATTTTGAAATACACCAATACATGAACATCGATAGAATTCATCGACGCAGATGCCATCTTACCATCATAGACTCATTGCTAAGGATTAAGTTATATGTCAAATGAGGTCAATTGCAAGTCTATAATCAACTTCATTGTAATAAGTAGTTATGCGACGTTTCATTTGAAAGTCATCTAGATGGATTTTACGTCAATTTTTATGTTTAGTTTCAAAACAGAAACGTAGGTAGCGCAAGCCAATTCATTAACTGATGGAAAAGACTAAATCACATGGTTTAAATCTGATTTACATTTTTTTTCATTGAATCTATGACATGAATTAAAACAAATCTGAAACAAAAATGCGCTATCATACTAGTGCGCATGCTTATCTATCTATTCGAATTACACCCCAGTTCTATTGTTCGACTTCATAGCTTCTAATTTTGAAACACATGTAAATTGAATAGATATATTGTTACGAATCGCAAGGGATTGTTACCACAGGCTGTGACAAGCGGGGTTTCTGGAAACCCCTGCTTCTACATCCAGCAAACAAAGTCCATTGTTATTCGTAACAATAGAAATTGATTATTCTTTAATATCTGAACATAAGAAATTACTAATAATAGAGTTCACTACAAATTGTTTCAAGATATTAAAAAAAAACACTTTAGGAAATTCCAATAGCAAAAAAAAAATTAAGCATCTACTTTGAATACAAAAATAATCCTTTAATTACTCCTTTGCTGAAAGAATTATTTTTTATCCAAGTCATATGTCTCTATTCTAAAGCATTGATTTTTTTTAAATGGGGGATCACAACTCTCGGACCACCCCACCCCTCGTTATCCAGTGGCCGATCCGGGGTAGGGGTTCCACGGTTTGGACCTAATTTATAAGATCAATGTATTTAACTGATTGGAACCCCACCCCTTTCTGTTGAATTGGGACCCCAGCTGGATCATCTCCTGCCCTCAAAAGAGATAGTTACAAAGTATTAAATCCGTATCTTTGTATGCTGAGCATTTCTGGTAGTCGGGTTTCTATTGCAGACACACTTATCCTTTTGTAGGTCCGAATATGAATGTTTATTTATTCTCGAGAAAAAGGGGGCTTTTTTCTATAAAACCGTAAGATAGAAAATATAGTTATAATTACCTTTATTAAACTGATACAGGCAAGTTTTTTGGATCATAATATTGCCTTTATCTATGGTCTCTTCTACCGAATCTAACGCTTGCCAAAAAATGTCGTCCGTCTCATACCCTTCCATATTGACCCGTGCATACAGGGAGCATGACGTATTTTTTGTTTGTAATATGAATACACGATACGGCCAACCTTGACCTGCTGATCCATATTAAATCATGGTTAAATCGGAACATGCAAAAAAAACCTTGACATTGGTAAAATATACTCACCTGTCAAATTTTGAACGAAGATAATAACAAAAAAAGTTACTAGTGGGGTTTCATGTAAAAAAAATATATATAAATCATGGTTTGATATTGTCAATACAATACATACTATTGGTTTTTTTTTTCATTTAATAATCAAGGTTAACAATATAGAGATTAGAAAGGGGTGTAAGTTAGTAAGCTCGGGATAAGGCGTGTCTGGATAAGAAGCCCCTCCGGCCTCCGGCCGACGGGGTTTCTTATCCAGATACACCTTTCCCTCGGTGTATAACTATTACTGAATAGGTATGTTTAAATGGTCAAAATACAAACAACAGATGTTTTCGAAGGTTCTGGCACGAAATGCTGATTATTATATTTTTTTTTTGTGCATTGCATAATTGTTTATTAATTCCCTGTGAGTTAGTCGTTCAAATGCAGCACAAAAAGAGTAGCATACATTCAAAACCTGTAAATACGTTTGAATTAGTAATTTTAAAAAACAAGATTAGCAACTGACCTTGTAATTCATACATAATATCCTCCACCATTGAATCCTTATCAGATGATTTTAGCGCCTCATTTATTTCTACAAAAGAAAATGAAAAAAAAACAAGTTCCTGTTTGTATGTTTTGGTTATGAATTATCAGTTATTGTCGTTTTTTGATGATGATGCTAAATGAAACATTATTTGAACATTAATGTAGATAAAAAATGTGATATCCCTTTTTGCATATACCGAAGAAATTCTAAAAAATAATTCTCATCTTCTAGAAGAAGACACCACATGCTTAGTTCTTTAATTTGACTTTTTGATATAGTGAATATACTCTGTTACCTGAATGACTTGCATTACAGTAATTGCTTGCATTTCATTCATCCGAGAGAGTTAAACGATTCTACTGAAACTAAGAAGTATGCTCCTTACCATTTGTGGGTCTTTAACCAACACAAACTTCCGGCACACGGACACGAGCTAATGATAACCCCGAATCAATAATGTATACAAGTTCGGCTAAATAGAAGCCACTCTACACACCGAAACAAATGAATGGACCAAAGTTTTGAAAACATACAGGACATATAAACCGTAGAGTTTTTTTAAGGCGTGAGAAAGGCGAAATAAGTGCCGAGGTTAATCTAGTTTTGTGAGCTATGATACATCCCCAATTCGTCTAAATAAGATTAAATAAACAAACGCACAGTAATACGCACAATAGAACTCAGATTAAAACAAGTCTCAGTTCGATGAGAGAATAGTTAACAGATAAAACTAATCTGAAACTGATCTACATCAAAACTTTGTATATATAGAATATGCCGATAAAAGATAAGAATGTAAAATACTTAAACGTATGAGATGTCTGTAAGTTAAAATTCACACAATGGTGACAAGGACACGTCACCATCTTATAACGGATAAGTACTACTAGGACATAAAAGTCATCTTTGTATCGATTATTTTCAAGTAAAAATGTAGATGAAGTAATCATATCAATGAAGTTTTAAATAACACAGTCATTATGTTTATCATTCTTGAAGTAGATTGTAGATATAAAAATAAAGAGATGTGGTATGACTGCCATTTAGTTTCCGATAAATATAATAATATTTTAGGTACCTTCATTCCTAATAGAATCGAACAGTTTTACTTGTCCTTGCTCCTTCAAAATGTCATTTATTCCCTGCATGGTCATATTTCTGATAAAGTTTATGGTCGAGTTTTCGTCAAATGATGTTTTAAAAATATCCTGAATTTGTTCTTGCACAGCATTTTGAATCGTTTCCCTCATAAGAGTTCTGATGTAAACTTTAATTTTCCTGTTGATGGTATTCGTATCAAGCATGGCAACTAGTGGTGCTCCTTTGTCGTTTATCAGCGATATTGACAAGGGATCTTCATTCCCTAAATATGTAGTGTCTGATACTGATGCTGTTACATATATATCACCAGACCAGACCAAACAGCAAGCAACAAATATGACCAATAAATTCGTTTTACAATAGCACTGCATTATGCAAAATGAATTTTGAAATATATTGTTCTCTTTGTCTTACTGTCAACGGTTACTGCAATATCTGACGACTACACTTCCTCCGTTAAATATATTCTATATTTAAACAGAAAACTAGAAACTGTTGAAGTATCTGCACTAAATAATATCTTGACTTTATAAACAAATAAGAAACTTTTCTGTTCACAGTTTATTTCATTACATGAGGATAAACAAACCATGGCGGTTTATAATGTAAATATAGAAAGTTG
The DNA here is from genome assembly GCF_965363235.1 of Mytilus galloprovincialis. Taxonomy (NCBI): domain Eukaryota; kingdom Metazoa; phylum Mollusca; class Bivalvia; order Mytilida; family Mytilidae; genus Mytilus; species Mytilus galloprovincialis. The sequence continues at coordinate 30,496,184 of NC_134849.1, read as the reverse complement.
ATTGAATGTTTTAAATCTTGTGATAATTTTGTTTTGATAAATTAATCTGTATAAAAGAAGATATTATTTTCCTCAGATCGTACCCGGCCGGAGCAAATTGAATCGTGAAAATATCTGAATGATTTATTTTGAATGTGTCAGCTGCTTATGCTTCCAAGGTCATATATTCTAAGTATATTCAAATAACATTAAAATTAATATTAATTTTCGAAGTTGTGTGTTATGTATGTTAATCAACCAGTAATAAAGGTTGGTAATTGTGTCGTTTGTATAAAAATTATTTGACTTTCAATAATATACTTCGCCAGTATTCCAATATTATTTAATTTCTAATTACATGGTAATACGTGTCTCCATACGTCCCAATGCATGTAGTTTACATTACTTTCCACTTTGAGAGGAATTGCAGGTATAAAAACAGAAAAATGTTTACATAAGACAGGTCTAATTGAGCTAGAGATAGATTCGTCTTCTCCATTTTGGTTTGTTAATAAAGTTTTTCAGTCATGACACTCATTTGATGACCACTAAATGAGTGTCATGAATTATACAGCATATTACGCAAGCCGAGAAGGATCATTCATATTTCAGATTTCATAATTCAAAATTAAATATTCAAAATGCAAAACTCGCAAATCAAAAAAGCAGTTGAAATCAAAACACTCAACGTATTATCTAAATCTTATCACTTGATCTTTTGAAATATACCGTAGATTAATATTATAGTTGTGCAAAGAAAAACATTAAAATTGTAACCCCGATTTGTTTTTCTCTCTCAAGTTATGAATTTCGAACAGCGGTATACTACTGTTGCCTTAATACTTTTGAAAGCACCGATATAATGTCAAATAAATAAAACATTTATTGTTTCACTTTAACTCTTAGAGAGAGCTATATTGAATATCACTGCAATCTTTATTTGATAGTTCTTATTTTCTCCTTGAGAATCATTCATAATATAAAGATACGAAGATGTGGTAAGATTGAAATAAGACAACTCTCCACAAGATACTAAAAAAAACAGAAATGTACAACTATAGGTCAACGTACGACCTTTATCATGGAGTAAACATAATACCACATTGTCAGCTATAAAAGGACCCGAAATGACAAATGTTAAACAATTCAGACAAAAAACAAATTTGATATACAGCAACAAACGACAACTTTCGAATTACAGATGTTCACCATCCTCATATATACTACAAAACAATATTTCGTCCGCTTTTATGTGTAGTTAAAATGAATTATTGTGTAAAATAAGAGAATAGGCAGGCAAAGAATACCGTATCGTTGTTGTTTTTTACCCTCACAGGGAACAGATTGTAATTTTATGATGTAAACCATTAAGCATTTCGAATTGTGTCAAGAAAGAAAAAATGTCTTACAATGAAGAGAATGACCACATAGTTTTGACATACTATAATGAATGGTAATATAAATTTTCAACAATTTTTTTAAATGATTATTTATTAATTTCTTTAATCCGAAATTGCCTTTTTAAATAATTAAAATGTTTTGCAATGTTCCTGGTATAACCTCCCCTGTATACACTGAAAACTTTATCTTTTAATGCCAGTTCGGATTTAGCAAAGCCAATTTATGTTATGAGTTCATTAGAAAACAATAGTAACAATAAAAAATGATTTGCACAACAAAAACAAAAGATATTCAAATAAAGTTATTTTCTCTCTTCTAAAATAGCAAACAGCGAATACAACAAGCTACATAAATTTTGTGTATAATAAAGATACAAAAAGAAGCTCTGTGTCAAATTAGATTAAAATACTCGTATGCGACTAAATTCCTGGATTACCAGTTTTAATTTATTTTTGTACTGGCTGTATATTAATCTGGAGCATATCAATTATCTGCATATGTATCGTCTGTACATTTTGGTTGATAATTGCTAATTATTCCATTTATAAATTTGTTTGAACGGTTAATGTGATGCCAGCTAAATTTAAACTTGATCTCATGTTGGTGGTAATTTTCATTGTGTGTAAGTCAAGCATTTTGTTGAGGCAAAATATAATTAAATTACAGAAACATATGTGTTTGTTTGGGTTTTTTTTAGTGATTGAGATTGTAACAAAATGTTGACTGCTGTATTTTTGACTAGTTTACCTATTATGTCTGGGGTTGGTTTTTTGGGTTTTTTCACGCATTGTTGTATATATGATGAAAATTGATGCAACTGTCATTCATACAAATGAGAGGTTTAGCTATCTACAGTGGATATCACTTCTAACCTCTCATTAGAACTGTCAGAATAATCTGTCATAGAACTGTTCTAACCTGTCCTAGAACAGATCTAGCTAGAACAGTTCTACCCTAGAAATGTTCTACCTAGAACTGTCAGAATCAGTTCTAGGTAGAACTGACTAAATCAGTTCTAGGTAGAACTGTAAGGATCAGTTCTAGGTAGAACTGACTAAATCAGTTTTAGCTAGAACTGTCAGGATCAGGTCTAGGGTAGAACTGTCAAAAATTGTTCTAGGTAAAACTGTCCAAATCAGTTCTAATCGTAGAACTGTCAGCAGAACTGACTAAATCAGTCAGGACTGTAGAACAGTTCTAAATGACGTCACTGCAGAAAGGGCACTTTAGAATTTAGAAGAAAAAAATCCGTTCCAATTACTTTACTATATATAATAGCAGATTTTTCTATATTTTTTTTTTCTGATCAAAAGTTACATGTACAAATATCGAAGTGCTAGAAGGTGATCCAACTTATCGGAGAAATATTTTTATAAGATTGCATATGAAACATCATTGTTTACGTTTCTTCGTTCCCCGTCTTTAACAGTCTCTTCCTAAATATAACTCGGCATTTAATTCATGAAATTTTAATCTTAACTTACTTTGTTTGCCTTGGATTTACATTCATGATTTAAGATTCTGTTTTGACAAATGTTCAAACGAAAATTGTACGGTGGATGAATTATGGGATATTAATGAAAAAAGTGTTGTTAAGCGTAAAAAAAAATATGTACAGTTGCATTATCTCGTAGCCAAACTTATCCATAATGATTATAAATAATATCTGGGAGTCTTGAACGTCAGAAAAATATACTCGATCTGAGCATGAATGAAACATTTGCCACTGGACGTAAGGCTACAAACAAAACCAATCATTTTCCTTCTTCAAATTATTCCAAGAAAAGAACTTCTCATACATGTACTTTTCATTTTAAAATAAAGTATATGAATCAGTCATGTGAGTGTTGGATGATGCCGTTAAATAGTTTTGTTTAAAAAAAAACCATCATGAACTACTGACTTAAAAAGACAATTCATTATTTAATAATTTAATTTTGGATGTAACGGGTCTTCTGATTGGCTGACGTTATTTTGTTATCAGCCCATAGAAAAAAGTTAGTCATGTGACTGTAATGTCATCAACGTTTTTACATGGTTTGCCAAGGTTTAAATGGAATTTAGAATTAAATTATAAGAAATGACTGTAATATTTTTTTCTGTCTATTCAAAATAACATAAAAAATGTGGTGCATGCACACTGTTAAAAAACCCGCTACTCGCATTATTTAGTGTGCACCAAATTTTTTATGTTATGTCTTCATAGACAGAAAAATATTACAGTCATTCCGTAAATAATAATATTATCGATACAGAGAGGAAATAATGGCGCACTAAATCAATGTGGACAAAATTTGGTGTCATCTTTATCATGCAATATCTGTCCTGACATAGAAATATTATTGGTTTACTATGAGGCCATATCTATTTACATGATAAAGTATATATGTTCAGTTTTGGTTGATGCGGTCAAATTATGTTGTTATTAAAACAACTCAGTCTGATATATGGAAACTACTGAAATTTGTTAACAATTCAATATTTTGAATATAAAGAGGACATGCTGTCATTTGAATTATACAATCCATCGTGATTGGTTGTTGTCGCTTTGACACATTCGCATTTCCTGTCTCAATTTTATAAGTGATTTACTATGCAGCTATATAATTATCTATATATATTAAAATTTACATAATAAAGTGTAAATATGGTCAGTTTTGGTTGATGCAGACAAATAATTTTGTTATACCAGTCAGTATTAGGTATGAAAACTACTGATATTTGTTTATGATGCAATATTTTGATTAAAAAGAGGACACGCTGACACTCTAAATTGATGCAAAAGAAATTAGGTAGCATTGTCTTCCAATATTTCTATCATTTGTATTATACAATCCATCCTTATATAACAATATTACAGATTTACTATGCGACTATAAGAGTTACATAAAAAAGAGCAAATATGGTCAGTTTTGGCTGATGCAGTCATATATGGTCTGGTTTGGTTGATGCTGTCAAATATGGTCAGTTTTGATTGATGCAGACAAATGATTTTGTTACGAGTCAGTCTGAGGTATGAAAACTACTGATGTTTGTTTCTGATGCGATATTTTGAATAAAAGTAGGAAACGCTGGCACTCTCATTCGATGCGAATTATTTTTTGTGGTCGTTAATTTCCAATATTGCAGTTATTTATATATACTACAGTCCCTCTTGACCTAAAATTATAACTGAAGTACTGTGCAGCTATATAGTCTTGCATGAAAAGAGCAAATATGGTCAGTTTTGGTTGATGTGGTCAAAAGATTTTATTACACGACTCAGTCTGAAGTATGAAAACTACCGATATTTGTTTTATGATTCAATACTTTGAGTAAAAAGAGGACATGCTGGCACTATTAATTCATGCGAACAACATTTTGAGGTCATTGTTTTTCAATATTGCTGTAACTTGTATATTACAGTCCCTCTTGACCTAACATTATAACTGAATTACTGTGCAGCTATATAGATTTGCAGGAAGAAAGAGCAAATAAGGTCAGTTTAGATTGATGCGGTCAAATTTTTTTTATATAACAGGTCCTTCTTTTTTGGACAATAAATGCATTTAAATGAGGACATATAGTTGGACCACCTCCCTTTTTCCTGGGTTGGAACCCCCCCCCTTTAAAACTGCTGGATCCGCCACTGGTGGTTTGGGAAACAACGCATTGCATTAAGGTCAGATAATTCTGTTATGTAAAATGAGCCATCCTGACTCCCGGAATGACAAATGTAAAACAATTGAAATACTAATGCCCCCCCCCCCCCACCACCAAATATCAACGGCCTAATTTATGTTAAAAAAATGAAAGAAAAACAATTTATGTAACACATCAACAATAGAAAATCACTGACTTGGAACAGTCACATACATGCAGAATATGGCGGGGTTAAACATGTTCTCTTGCCGACGAAAAATTTAAAATAAAACCGGCAAAATAGCAAAACTCTTTATAATATTAATCGCTATTTATATATAAGCCTTTATATTTAGACAAAGAGTTCTTAAAACTTATAAATCAATTCTAGCCGTAGAATATATAAATCAATTTTAGCTGTAGGATTTATAAATCAAATCTAGCCGTAGAATTTATAAATCAATTCTAGCCGTAGAACTGTTCTAAAAGTAGAACTGACCAAAGATTTGGTCAGTTCTAGGTAGAACTGTCTAAAACTGTTCTAGGGTAGAACTGTCAGGATCAGTTCTAGGTAGAACTGTCCAAATCAGTTCTAGGTAGAACTGACCAAATCAGGTCTAGGTAGAACTGTTCAAATCAGTTCTAGGTAAAACTAACCAAATCAGTTCTAGCTAGAACAGTTCTAGCCTAGAACCGACTAAAAGGTGTCAGGCTGACAGTTCTACGTACTGTCCTAGAACAGTTCTCCTGACAGATTCTGACAGGTTAAATGAGAGGTTAGAAGTGATCTCCACTGTATGAAACCAGGTTCAATCCCACCATTTTTAAGATCAGAAAATGCCTGTACCAAGTATTTTTGTATTTTAACCTTTTTCAATATATTTTTTCAATACTTACATTTTTACGTAGGAACGTAGAGACGGGCAAGGATTAACATTAATGCTCCCTCCGCCGTTACTGAGATTATGCATTTGACATGTCTGTCTATGTACACCTTCGTATAGAAATAGTATATCTATAAGAATTGAGTAAATTGAAAAAAGTATGTGATTGGAATAGAGGGGGCAAACTTCTGAAAGTGACAAGAAAAAAAAACACCACTATTTTCTATTTAGTGTAAATGTCCAATGTTTGAAACATGCTCCTAACGTATACGCTTATACATAAATTTTACATAGAAAATGTTGTGCAAAGACTATTAGCGCCTCAATGAAGTCACAAGCATTCCCTTGATGAATCACACCTTTTTTAAGTTATTTAAAAGAAAATGTTCACTTCAGTACTTTAACTTGTTTCCCCACATCAGCTTTACGTGAAACAGATCATAACAATAACACCTGTATATTTTTCAATGTTTATTGTTTGCATCTATTTTCAGAAAAGTTTGTACTTGTGACAGTTTTATGAAAATATTATCAATGACGTTTGTGCTAGCTTAACGATCGCAAGACATGCAAGACCTCATTTTGATTTATATGATTATTTAAGGAATGACTGCAATATTTTTTTTATGAGGAAATAACATAAAAAAATTGATGCACACTGAATAACGCGCGTAGCGGGTTATTTAACAGTGTGCACCACATGTTTTATGTTATTTCGAATAGACAGAAAAAATATTACAGTCATTTCTTATAATTTAATTCTAAATTCCATTTTAAACCGTAAAAAACCATGAAAAAACGTTGATGAAGTCACGGTTAGATGAATAAATTATGTCTATGGGCTGATAACAAAATAACGTCAGCCAATCAGAAGACGCGTTACATCCAAAATTAAATTATAAATTTATAATCAATTTCAAATATTTTATAGGATATGATAAATGCGACATTGCGTATTGCAACTTCCAAATATAATGTGTAAATATATTTTCTGACCGTTTAAATGATATTACATTAGTTAATGCCAAAAGTGACATCTCTTGTTAATCATAGACCTTAACTCCCAAATAACATAAAGAAAAATCGTCAAAAACGTAACTCGAATTTTGTTGATATACCAACATAAAATTATCAAAATTAGATTTAAGATACACAAAATCTGTCTTTTGTACATGTATATGCATATTTTTATAACTATATTTTTCCTTTGGAAAACTATGTTATTATAAGAGATTGGTTGTTGTTAGCTTTAACTTCAGTGGCAAATAATTCATGTATTTTGATGACGAGCCGAATATAACTTTTAATACAAAGGATAGGTCATGTTATCGTAAATTTACATATTTGTTTTTTAAATTAAGACACAGAACAATTTCACTACGAATAAGAAATCAGTATTGTATGACATAAAATAAATTTAATCACAGAAAATTTCATAATTTAAAAAAAAACGAACTCACACGCATAGACCAACTTTTCTTTATCATATGTTTCAATAATTTCATTAGTTACAAAACTTACTGACAAAAGAAAAAAAGTGAACTTTTCTATCATGATTTCCTTTATAGAGGTTGCTGCTCACAAGAAAGTGATTAAACAAAGAGTTCCAAATGGTGAAGTTGTAGTTGATCATCTTTGTAAATTTTACAGTTGCAATCACAAGTTGGTTAACCGATGTGGAATAACAATTTCACAGATGATATTGGATATATGTTCCTAACGTCGTAAATACAACCCCCTTCCCTTTTCACGAATGTTGTGTACCGAATGAAACTATTTATTGGGTTTGTAATAAAATGAACAACACGACATGTGCCGGGTGCCACATGTCGAGCAGATTCGCATACCCATCCGGAGCACCTGAGATCTCCCCAGTTTTTTTGTGGGGCTCGTGGTGCTTAGTCTTAAGTTTTCTATGTTATGTCTTATGTACAATTATTTAGATATATGAAGATGTAGTATAAGTGCCAATGAGACAACTCTCAATCCAAGTTATTTTTTATTAAAGTAAACCAGCATAGGTCAAGGTAAGGCCTTCAACACAGAGCCTTGTTTATCTTTTTTTTATAGCTATGGCGTTGTCAATTCATTTTCGATCTATGCGTTTGACTGTCCCTCGGGTATCTATCTCCCATCTTTTAAACGGAGCCGAAATTTTAATAATAGACTACTGACTTATATTTTCTTGTTCAAAATTATAAAATCCTTTTACATATCTTCATTTGTAATGGACCTAGAGCTACAGGTATTGAGCAAAACCAACACAACTTTTGATTTTCTACCATAACAAAAAAGAAAAAATGATACAATGAAAAGTAAAGCGGGAATGAAACTTCACATTATCACATCTTATAGTAAGAAGTGAGAAATTTGTGAAATACCGCGATGCAGTGAACATGGTGAAGAAACATTGAAAACAATTAGAAATTTTAATGAAAATTTTTATGTTATTACTCGCTGCTTGCTATACTCTTGTACTATTGTTTGTCTGTTTGTCTCTTTCATTTTTAGCCATGGCGTTGTCAGTTTATTTTCGATTTATGAGTTTGACTGTCCCTTTGATATCTGTCGTCCCTCTTTTAATGTAGCAGTAGCAACATGAGCAAACCCATAGCCATTTCTGAATTTCTAAGCATTCGAAGGTGATATGATGTTAATTGAATTATACAGCCTACGATCAGTACTTTTTGTCTGAAGCAAAAACATTCTAAAGATACTTTCTTTACCACTTTACTTTAAAGTGTTTGTTCTCTATGTAGAAGCAGAAACTGTTATACTTATGCCCATTCCTATACTCATGTACAGTGAATAGTTCTTAAGATGTTAAAACAATGTAAAGGAGATGTTGTGTAATTGGCAATGAGACCACTATTGATTAAACTTCAGTTGAAGTTAATGTGAACTATTACATGCCACCGTATAGCCTTTAAAAAAGAGAACAAACCCATACTGTATAGTTGGCTATACAAGGCCTCGACATGTTTTTTGTTTGTAAGTTTGTTTTGTCTGTCGTCAGTTAAATTTACTTTTTTCCTGTACATTTTCAGAAGATAACTGTTATCAGCTATTCATGACCTCGAATAGTTGCCTTTCGAGGATATGGAAGAAATCAATAAAGTGAAATTGAACTTTTCGTGACATTTTCTGGAGATTGTCAGATTTAATTGGTACAGAACTTCAAATTCTCTTCCACTTGCCTTTTAACAAACCTACTAATAAATATACCTTCTTGACAAGTATTCTACAATATATATATATCGAATCCCGGCGAGGGAAGAACCAAAAATTTGCGAAAGCAAATTTACAGATCTTACATTGTTGGGTTGATGTTTAGACGAGTTGTATATATATATATATATCGATAAGTTTATTAAGTTAGCCCTTTTAAAATGACTTTTAATAGGGTTTTTCATACCACGTTATGAATGTTCCTGTTCTAAATTGGAGCCCTTTATTTTACAGTTATTGTGTGTTGCTGTAGTGAATGTATATCATAATTGTTTTTGTTTAATGATTTGTACCGAAATTAAGCCGATACTTTTTCTCGTTTCAATTTTTCTTGTTAATACATTCTATTCATTGAAGACCAAAGATATTTACTACAGGAGAATAGTACAGAACCTTCCATATTACAACATATACATATAACTTAAGACTACTAAATATGTGGTTCTAAAAATCTCAGATGTTACCATGCAGTTTAAGAATTTACCTTCCAGGTTGACTTTGCAAGTGTTAAAATGTAAAGAGCACACCTCCTAATTGTTGTACGTACGTCATAAGGTAGCTGATGCACAGTAATCTGCAGAGGAATTAGATGCATGTCGTAAAGCAGGTATCATTTTCTTGTCGTGTGTTACGTTGTTTTCCTCCGGTGCTTATCATTGTGTGCTGGAACATGATTTAGTCAGTAATTCTGACACAAATAGGTCTTTGTGTAACCCTTTTTGTTTTGTGTTTTTTTTTACTATTTAAATCTTTTAAAAATTAAGGTAAACCAAGGATGCATAACTAACATCTAATATGCGCCCTTGTCACATGTAAATACAGACACGCATATTGTGTACATATGCATCACATGTCTTTCTTTCACTCAGACATCCGAAGTCATTCGAAAGATATCAATAGAAGTATAATGAAAAATACCGTTTTACTTTTACATAAATAAACATGATAAAGGGAATATAATTTAATTTTAACATGTTAATTTCATCAATTAACTATTTAACCTTAGGGGATCACTCCAGCCACTGCTACAGTGATTGCATATATGATCAGTAAAGTATTCTTAAGGTTTTCTGACTTTGTCCCCTTTCACAGGTAACACCTATCGCATATTAGAACTAGTTCCAAAGGCGGCTTTAACATTAAATTTAGCTACAACAGTTTTCGTATCATCATTACTGACGTTTTGGCAGAGTGGTCGCTAAAAGATTTCCAGTACAGGTTGTGGTTGAACTTCCTATTAAGAGAACTGTAACAACAGCTTTTATGCCACCATGGTCCATATGCCATCGCCCATGCAGCTCCTAAAAAGTCGTCATTATCCTGGTCTTTTGTTGAGAACTTATTTCCATTATTATAAGCCATATAATCACCTATCAATATAAATGTGTCATAAACAACAATGTTATGTTATTTGAAGTAAGATTGAAGCTTAATTTATTGCAAAATGTTCCACTTACTTTTATCTTCGTCATGTTTATTAACATTTTAAATACATTTTCTCTACTGTCTAACACCTTAAAATCATTATACCAATTATAATTGCACTATTTATAAAAAAGAAGATGTTGAATGATTGCCAATGAGACAACTATCCACCACAAGTGACCAAAATGACACAGACATTACCAATTATAGGTCACCATACGGTCTTCAACAATTAGCAAAGCCCATATCGCATAGCCAGCTGTGAAAGTCCCCAATATGACAATGTAGCAATTCAAACGAGAAAACTCACGGTCTTATTTTATATAAAAAAATGAACGAAAACAAATATGTAACACATAAACAAACGACAATCACTGAATTACAGGCTTTTTTGAATGACGAAACATCAGGAAAACAGAATTCTCACTGAAACTCTTGAAAGTCTTTGCAAATATTGTGTGAACATGTATTGAATATCAAATTAAGTACCGTGATCGAAACGAATGATGAACATGAAACGTACTCCACAGTAAGATGTGATACTACTTGGATATTCTTAACTTCGGCAAGGAAAATCATGTTCCAAACTACAGTATTTAGTGTAAGTTATTCAGACAGTTATTTTATTTATACCTGCATTCCCACTATAATTCCCAACAGTCAGCTTGTACTTAGACGCAGCATCTCCAACTATAAACGTTTTATACACAGCATACTTCTCAGTATTGGACAGATCTGTTAGATATATTCTCAATTCATATCTTCCTCTGGATGTCAGGATGTGTATGTGTTTGTTACCTTTTAAAGAAAATAGCACATCAGTGTTTCAACACAATATCAAATATCTAAAAGGAGTAAAAGGAATGAAAAGACAGAAAGCCTAACGGGATAACTTTTTGGTAAACATGCAGATATATGTATATCAAGTACAATGATAGCTAACTACGGACTTTTATTTAATAGTATGATATCATGATACATATTTATCGATCCTTACAATGGTATTTTTCTGTGTTGATACTACGTATATATGATTTTTTTCAATTTAAAATATTTGTTTTAATTTTTTTATGTGCAAAAATATCGTAGTTCTTTTCTTTCTTATTATGGTAGTAAACACAAATACTGACTGTCAAAGTTGAGAAATTCAAATCATTTTACTCAATTTTTGTAATTAGCAGATGAAAACGTTTCATAAATGCTTTTGAGTCATCATAATTAACGTAATGCAATGATATAATTCAAACTCATGTACATTGTAATCAAACAAAATCATTTTTCATCTTTTTTATTTCTTCGAGAATGCCATAACTAACTAACTGTGTGATAGTCTAGTACTGTTCTCACCAATCCAGTATTCACCATAAGGATTCCCAAATCCATTCTCATAATCTTTCCACGTTCTCTGGAAATTTTCAGTACCGTCTAACCTTCTCTGAATAATCTAGAACAAAATTCAGTAAATCATTTTATATGATATAAGTATGCTGCTACAAAGATGGAGCAAAATGATCAGATTCAAAATTGAAATCGTGCATGTTGTTTCTTGAAATTCTAGTTCTATAGAATATAATACTGGAACCCAATCAAAAAGTTTTGGAATATTTATGAAAATAACATCATCTATATATCTCAATGTGAAATTAAATGATCTAGCTTATTTGATCTTCGGGTTTTTGACAAGTGTCGGAAACACCTCCGACTCATATGAAAACAAAGAGAGGTTTTTTATAGGAATACTGATAATTTTGTTAAATATATCTACCTACAAATTCAACAAATATTTTTTTCAATGAAAAATCTCCCATCAACTGATCACTCGTTTCTTTGTATTACGTCGTTTACTTTTTTGTTTACTAAAACAAAATATGCCGTACGGTATCACAAATTAAAAGATCTATAGCGCACGCTACCATTTATATACTTAAAAACATTGTGAATTATTTCTTCTAAAAGATTTTTCAATACAGGGTAATCCGAATTATCTGTAACGATTCTGGTAAACGGTTGTATATATAGAATAATGGCATTTTTGTTTTTGATAATGACTTTATCAGCAAGAATATCAAGCGAGCCCTTTAGGGATAAAATGCCATGACTCTTTTAATCGGCAATCTGTCTTAACTCTATGGTTTTTTTTATATATATATAAAGAATATGAAGTATAAGTAAAGTTAAATTTTCGCGCACAAAACGTTGTGTCGTTGTTCGGTTGTGTGAATGAAGTCGCAAACATTTCATTGATAAATTGAAGCAGATGGACAAGAACATGTTACGTTACTGCACCAATAAATGACATCACTGCCTTATATTTTTCGAGTATCAAGTCCTGTCCATGGTATTGAAAATATAAGGCAATAGGATCGAAGGGCAATTGTTCTTACTACTGATAAATTTAGGTATTATTCAGTACAACGTTTGTAACTATAAATTATATTCAAAGATCGTACTTTAATCGTTTAAATCGATAACTTTTGTAAAAATGTTATTCAATCAACCAAAATATTCACATATAACAGGGTTTTTTTTAGCTCTTATTCAACTTACTGCACGTTAATCTTGTCAACAAAGTGTTTAAGGATAAATATTATTCCTGTATTGCTTAAGTGTTATAGATATGCATGTATGATGTTATACTGAGTGTACTAAAGAGAAAAAATATTAAGTAGCTGTCACTCAACCTGTCGATGCATATCGCTCCCAATTTTTCTTTATAATGTCTCGCGACTAGCATTTACTGAATTTTATGATAACCAAAATGTAAGGAAAACAGTGGTTCACTGGAAATCAAAATTAGGAAAGGTTTTGACTTAAAATAAAATAAAAGCAAACGTTTAATAAATGAAAACATTCGGCTGTGCCTTTATGTTATAGGAAAAAATCATAACTGTGTCAAAAGAGTTTTTTCATTCAGCATTTTGGTTTTCATTCCGACTTATATTACCACATTTGTACTACGGTTCAAAACTAAACGTGTACTCAAAATGGATTATCATTGTTCTTTTAATCGGCTAGCAGTTGAGCTGACCTTCTATATCAATCTAAATATCTATAGAATTACAATAATTATGTCTCATGATAAACGATAATGGTTTTCAAGAATATATCTATTCCTGCAAAATAAGACTGAAGTCTTCATAATCTATACATAGGACTAACATATTATATTGATTAGTTACTTCATTCGTTTTTTACACTATTTAAGCACTTTAGTGTTATTTCATGGCAGTCAGTATTTATATGTAAAGAAAGTTGGAATATTTAGAAAGAATTATTGGCCTTCGGTCAAAACATTTATAATCCTGTTCAATAAAGACTTGAGTCGTGCGCACTTGCCATACGCGGGATCCACACTCACAAATTTGGAGATGACAAGCTGGTGATACATAAGTTGGACTCCTTATAACACTCAACCAACGTAGCCCTACCCATAAGATTATAGTCATGCTACACAAAAATCCAAATAAATACCAGGGTGAAAATGTAGTCTTCCTTTAGGCGTGAACCCTACTATTGTTGCATTATAATATTTTAATTGGCCCGCGTCCACATGTTTTGAATTATTTTAAAGCAAACCAAAGACAGAAATCATTCACAATGTTCCTAACTTGAAACAAGCACACAATTCTGTTATAAGTAAAGATTATCTACTATAAAATGTTTTTTTTAATAATTTTTCAACATGCAACTTACTGTCCATGCATCATGAACTGTATTCATATTACAATAGACTCTCACTGCTGTCTTTTTATCCGGGAATATGAAATACACACCAGACTTTGCTTTCCGGTTTGATTTTACTATATCAGCGCAGTCCTGTTTGCTCTCTCCTAGAAATATTTCAATATACAGGCATATAACTTGTTGTATGAAATATTTAACAGGTACAAATTTAGATATTCACGCAAAATTATATCTGCTCAGAAATTGATATGAAAAATCATGATTGGATGTTATCATGACAATTATGTTATTGTGACAATTATGAGCTTCATGTGACCAAAAGACATACGTGTAATGGTTGATCTGTCTCGATATATATCTCTTTTTTTATATTTCATCATTGTGCGCAGTTCAAATGGTCGATATACTCTGTTATGTTTTATTGGCTTGATCGTTATAATATGTGTTTATGCGTTGTTATCTTGAATTTATCCTATAAAGCTGTATGCATATAGAAACAACATATATTATACACTTAATGAGTTGGGTACCTAATAATGTCCCCATTGATTGTCAAAGAACAAATTCATACTAACATTAAAAACTTTAGAAAAGGATCACACTACTACTGCAAATTTTAATAAAATATTTAGACGAAAATAAATATTTGAGCTATCTGTTTATTTTGTGCTGACGTAACAGTTGTAAATGATAATGTACATCATTTATAAATTAAACACTAGGATGGTAAATCTTTTATACTGTAAACGTCGACTGTTTCTGCAATCTCATATAAATGCTATGCTATAGACAAAGAAAACATAGAGTCTTTTGTATTGGCATAGTTCGAAAATCATTAAATATAAACCACAATTGCATTTTCTTTCATTTATAAAAAAAAACAGTTGTATACTTTCGGTTTTCGAGTAACTAGATACATTTTTAGTAATGACTCTTGCGAAAAGTAATCGGACTCAATTGTAAATCAGCATAGATAAAGGATCATAACAGCGTTTGTAATATCATTAGCCATATCTATATGTTTAAGACGAAACAAAGATAACTAGGAGACGAATAATACATTTCGATACTTTTCACGAGAAAAAATATATTTACAAAAAGAAATGCTTATAGCGACAGTCCACTTTTATAACAACTTGGAAGTAACAAAGTAATGAGAAGTTGTTTAACCAAAACTTGACAAAATTAACAATTAAAATGTTGCAAAGCTCAGTGTTTCATATCCATGTTTTCTCATACAAAAAATAGAATCAAACAAATATATATGTAACTTGATAATTAACATTTGAACACAAGGAAACAGGTGGAGCAGGATCTGGTTACCCGACCGAAGCATCTGCGCTCACCATCAGTTTTTTGGAGGGGTTCGTATTGCTCAGCTTTTAGTTTTCTGTGTTATTTTTGTGTTTATACTATTGTTTGTCTCTTGGTCTTTTTCTATGAAACCATGGTATTTTCAACTTGAATGGATATTAACAGATTAATGTCACTTTAATATTTTTCGCGAATCTTTTAAATAATTTATAGATCCTTCTTCAATATACTTGCGTTAAAATAATTATTTGTATTACGCTATATTTATTTTCGATTTTCTTTAAAAAAATTATTATTGATATATAATATTTGAAATTTATTTGTAACACATTTGTAACGCGAATATTTGGAACCTTCGTAATCGACTCAACAGTGTTTAGACAATCATTTTTTAATCATGTTAATGGTTAAAAATTATCTCGAATCAGGTAAGAAAACAAAAGAAAATTGTGATTGTATACTATAAGAGTTTTTAAAAGATTACCATTGACAGGAAGCTTACTATTTTCAAAGCTGATTTTCTTGTTTCTGTTTCAAAACAATTTAAGAAGATTCAAGGA
Source organism: Mytilus galloprovincialis (assembly GCF_965363235.1). NCBI lineage: Eukaryota > Metazoa > Mollusca > Bivalvia > Mytilida > Mytilidae > Mytilus > Mytilus galloprovincialis. The sequence goes on along the minus strand of NC_134849.1, from coordinate 30,480,088 downwards.
TGCAAGTACATAACAAAGAATTCAATCAAACGACCTTATGTAATATTACACTGTAGTTTATAATTCTTTCGAATAAGATAGCAAAACTTGATTCAAACGTGTTGATTATTAATCATATTCAATGGAACAGTTTTGCACTGGATTAAGATATAAAAATAACTGGCAAGAATCTAAATCTATACTTTCTGTTTTCAATAAAACTAATTAAATATATATTATAATCACCTTCATTCCTGACAGGATTAATCAGTTGATCTTGTCCTTTCTCTTTCAAAACGTCATTTATTTCCTGCAGGGTAATATTTCTGAAAAATTCTACGGTCGAGTTTCCTTCCAATAATGTCTCAAACGAACGTTGTGTTTGTTCTTTCTCATAATTTTTAACCGTATTCCTCATTAGCGTTTGTATGTAAATCTTCATTTTCCTGTTTATGGATTTTGTGTCTAGCATGGCCACCAGTGGTGCACCTTTGTCGGTAATCAAAGGCATTGACAAAGGGTCTGGGTCCCCTATATCTTCGGTGTCTGGTTCTAATGCTGTAACAACAATGTCTCCATACCAGAACACACATAAAGCAACTACCACAACGATTGAATTCATTTTTCAATAGCACTTTATTATTCCGAGTGAGCGTCGATGCACAGGTACTACCTTAATAACGGTTTGTTGAAAAGAACTATACTCTCTTCACATTATATGACTAAAGAAACAGTTTTAGTATGTGTAACCTATATAACTACGCAGAAAACAGTTGCAATCTCTCATAACTCATGTCTCGTTATAGATAAAGACAAATGATTATTCTTTATCTTGTAGATAAACAAGGCCAAGGAATGTTTTTGGTGTTATTAATGACTTGATGAACAATTTTAAGTGAATTTTTGTGATAGAAAGATTTGATATCTTCAGAACGATGTTACAAATTCTTACTATTATCATTTATGTAACGTGATGATTAGTGCAGTTAACTTTTTCATCCAAAAGCTTAGATATCAGGCATACTAATGATCAAAGTTAATAATAAATCAGTTTTGTTTGTTAGAATGATGGTTTAACGTGCTACAGTTTCGACATTTTTTTTTATCTGACTTGCATATTGTATTAGTAGAAACAAAACTTAATTCAATTAACCCCAAAAAGTTCCATCTGACTAGCTCCTAATGTTTCTATTTTGGAATGAGGTCGTCATGATTAATGACATATTTTGTTTGTTAATTTTATGTTTATATTTCATGTTTATGGATCTTAATATGGTTAATTTTTGTAACTCCCTAGTACTATTTATCGAAATCTTAGTGTTTTTCTACTCTTGTATTGATTGTTAATAAAAAAAAATGAATATTTTTGTAGCCTTGAAAGTTGTAACGATAGAATATGAAGAAACGTATTTTGTTTCTTGTACATGCATCCTCTGGAATTAAATCTGTCATGTAAGGAACTTTATTTGGTTTCGTAATTCATTGAAAATAAATTTATGTGGACTTAATTATTTTGAAAAACAACTTATATCGGGGAAAAAACAAAGCTGCGTTGAATTAAGATCTACTAAAAACATAAACAGCAAATATATCGATATACTTAATTACATTTTTTTATATGAAGAAAATGAAAATCTCTTGAAAATATCACGAGTTGGAAATTTTTAGATTATTATTATATTTATATAGAAATAAATTAGGACTCGAGATCGAACAGTTTATTGAAGGCCAACAAAAAAATAAGTAAAAGTGCATCTCTGTACCAAAACACAAATAATGACCACACTGTCTTAAACATATAATAAAGATTAAGAACTGTTTTCAAAATAGTAATGATCTGCTTACGTGTTAATCAGTTTATCATGACGTACAAGATACTGCAAACATTACATACTTTGTCTACTTAAGAAATAATTCATGGAAGCAATAGCCTGGGTCGTGATATTCGAATTTTATCCTGAGCGGTAACCGTTACGAATATCACGGCCCAGGCCATGTGTAAATTTCCAACGATCTATGGCTTCAATGAATTATTTCGATTCTAATAGGACAAATACGGCCATTAAAAAACTGAAGCGAGGGTGGCTATGCTGTGTAATTGGCTGTTATTTATTTACTCCCTGTTAGATAAAGCTCAAACATCTTAATAAATCTTTAGCATGCATGTGTTATTTCGAAAATAACCGCTATAAAAAATGTAATTCTCAAACCCGACATTTGCCATTTTTAATTTATGTTTTTCTCGTTAGCTTCCGTCAAATCCAAAGTTGACATTTCGTAAATAAGGAGCCGCCATGTTGACTTGCTGAAATCAGTAAATATGCGAATAATGCAATAGAATATAAAAATAAAACAAAACCTACCTTCAAAATCAGTTTTAATACAATATCATACGAATTTCGATGGTTTCTGTAACAGAAAACTTTCAACTCAAGTGGTTTCATTTGTATGACGTCATGTTTTGAAATGACTTAACTGCGTCGAAAACATTAAAAGACTTTCGCGGAATTTTATTTTATTTTTATTTTGTTGATTTCTCCGAGCTCTTGTGCATAACTTCTTTTTACTATGCATCCGAAATCAAAGTAAAACTGTCTACTTTGACAAGAAATGAACAGTATAAAAAAAGGGATCGCAATAACTTTTCATGTTCTCAGCTATAGTCCGTCGGACGGGGAAGATAAATGGCTGACCCGTGTTAAGAGAGAGCCATATCTCGTGCACGTTAAAGACACCCTTGTAGATTTCGAAAAATAGCAGGCTAAAAACGCTACAAGGCAGCACTCGCACCCGCAAAGTGGAAAGGGATTAATATAAGTTGCAAAACTTGTTTCCTAATCAAATTTAGATAAATATGTTTTAACTAAACTAAACTTCAGATTTGTTTTTTGACAAAGACATTTCCAGTTGGTTTTTTACTGCTACAATAGGAAATAGTTCTTTTTTATCTGGCCATAAGACAATAACAATCAAAACCAAGGAGTAAACAAAATCTCACAAAACCAAATGACATTTACATCAACAGTTATAAATAATGAATAAGAAACAACACTAAAAACCAGGAGTAGAGAAGAAGATTCTCCTTCGTTTTGCATTTGCTTCAAAAGATCTTCGTATTGTTCGGACCTAATATCTTGGAGTGTATATACACATCTCATCTGCCTCCGAGTTAACAATTTCCTTAAAACAGTCAATTTTGTACAAATCTGACTATTTTAAAAAACAAAAAAATGGATTTCCAAACTCGTTCATCACTTTAGAAAGTCTTTGATACTTTTCAAAGAAATCCTTTTGTGTTTTGTAGAGTCTTCGTGATGTCGTTCATCTGTTGTGGAATAACTCAAACCACTAGATCTTTCAAATTCATCTACCAGTCTACTGACTTCCATCCATCCATCATCTCAAAGGGATTTTCGGTGGCACCAACATCGCCCTTCACAATTGCATTAATTTGTTTTGTGCCTGATCAATTGTGATAGAAGAAAACAACTTACTGATCTCACGTACCGTGAAATTGCCATTTGCAAATTCCATTGCCACTTTGTGGATGATGTTCGTGAAGTTAAGCCATATCTCGGAGAGTGATCAGTTCCCATTGAGCATAATTGATACGATACCATGCTTGTTATGCACTGATTGTGAGGTACGGTATCTGACTCATAAAATTCACGTACGACTGAAAGCTCAGGAAGTTCTTATAGATTCATAATTTAACGCCACAAATTTAACTGTGGTCGAGATGACTTTCTTTCCTTACACCTCAAATAATCGAGCCAAATTTTCTGCGTTTAGACATTTATATATAATGATTCAAGCAAAACACACACAGTTATCTGATGCACATGTCTAGTCCTAGGTACATTTGGATATACTATGAAAATAATATGACGTTCTAGGTGTTGCAAAATCATCGACTTCCATGCAATATATCCCCAAATGATTTAAAACAAGTTGTTTCAATGTACTATCTACCAAACATAACGATAAACTTATCTTCTCCGTGTAAAATCTGGCCATTTCCACTGAATTTGCTTAGCCAATACCAAAAGTGGTTGATCTACATTTATATATTTGTATTTGGTCGGGATTCTGAAACTTAACGACTTTTTTCACCTTATCCGTCGAATGCTAGCAGCTTGATCAATTCACCTGAATGGGTGTGATTTCAAACATTGGCATCATAGAAGTTATACTTACTTGCATAGAAGAGCATAGATTTTCAGAGGAATTAAATAACGCGCAAGATATGCTTACCAAATTCAAATCCAAGTCTGTTAGAAGAACTACGATTTGCATCACTGTGTCATGGTAGTGGGTGCAAATTACTCTGTATGTCTATAAATAGTTTGCGCATGCGCAAAATTGATAAACGAATTTGTTTCATAGCCTTAATTGTGTAACCAAACCAATTCATAAAATCATTAAAAATCCAAAAGCACCAAGTAAATAATAAATAGTTAAAATGTTTATGTTTGAATTCCTTTACATTATCGGGCATGCACAAACCCTGAAGAGTCAAATATTTATTTCTATTAAATACGTCATATCATTATACAAATCCCTGGTCACATGCAAGGAATGTAGCCACCAAACCTGATAATATTTTTCACTAAAAGAAGGTCAAAGAAAAAGTTTTCCAGAAAAATAAATATTTTCGAACTGGGAAAAACAGCCATCTTTAAAAAAGGCCGTGACCATCTTGAAAAAAATAAAAATGTTCATGGCCAGCAGTTTTTTCTTAAAAAGTATATAATAATAATGCTTCGTGCTAATTTTCATTCTTGTATCATCATTTGCACAATTCTCTCGATTTTGCTTGCTTATATCTTCCACTATTGGTATTTTTCTTAACCCTTTTAAATAATTTATAGATCCTTCAACAATATATGCGCGTTACAATTATTATTTATATAACGCTTTCTTTATTTTCGAATTCCTTAAAACGTTAACGTTTTGTCTGTCTTTTTTTCAAACACATAATTATTTATAAAATTTTATAAGTTATAAATAACATTTGAAATTTATTTGTAACACGTATTTGTTACGCGCATATCTGGAACCTTCGTTATCGACACAACCGTGTTTAGACAATCATTGATAAATTATTTTAATGGTTCAACAGTATCCGGAATAAGAAAGGAAAACAAAAAGTGATTGTGATTGTATACTGTAAGACAATTTAAAAGATTACCATTGACATGAAGCTTTCAATTTTCAAAGTTGATTTTCTTGTTTCTATTTCAAAACAATTTAAGCAGATTCAAGGTTTCAAGTACATAACAAAGCATTCCATCACAAGAAATTATGTTATATTGCACTAAAGTTTATACTTCTTTTGAATAATATATCAAAAATCGATTCAAAAGTGTTGATTATGAATCATATTCGATAAAGCAGTTTTGCACTGATTTAAGATATAAAAATAACTGCCAAGAATCTAAATCTATAATTTCCGTTATCAATAAAACCAATTAAATATATATTATAATCACCTTCATTCCTGAAAAGATTTATCAGTTGATCTTGTCCTTTCGCTTTAAAAACGTCATTAATTTTCTGTAGGGTGATATTTCTGAAACATTGAACGGTCGAGTTTCCTTCCAATAAAGTCTTAAACATACGTTGTGTTTGTTCTTTCTCGTAATTTTGAACCGAATCCCTCATAAGCTTTTGTATGTAAATCTTCATTTTCCTGTTTATGGATTTTATGTCTAGCATGGCCACCAGTGGTGCACCTTTGTCTGTAATCAAAGTATAAAAAGAAGATGTGGTATGATGGCCAATGAGACAACTATGCACAAAAGACCAAAATGAAACAGACATTAACAACTAAAGGTCACCGTACGGCCTTGAACAATGAGCAAAGCCTATACCGCATAGTCAGCTATAACATGTATAAAAGGCCCCGATAAGACAATGTAAAACAATTCAAACGAGAAAACTAACGGCCCTATTTATGTAAAAAAAATGAATGAAAAACAAATGTGTAACTCATACACAAACGACAACGCATTGACAAAGGTTCCCCTATATCTTTGGTGTCGGAATCTAATGCTGTAACAAAAATATCTCCATATCAAAACAAACATAAAGCAACTACCACAGATATTGAATTCATTTTCCAACAACACTTTATTATTCTGAGTGATCGTCGATGTACAGGTACTACCTTAATATCAGTCAATTAGTTGTATAGAACTACACTCTCTTCACATTATATAACTTTAGAAACGGTTTCAGTATTTGTAATCCTTATAACTAAGCAGAAAACAGCTGCAATCTCTCATAATTTATGTCTCTTCATAATTGAAAACAAATGATTATTTACTATAACTTGTAGAAAAACAAGCGCAAGGATTTTTTTATTTTTGGTGTTATTTTTGTCTTGATGAACAATGTTAAGTGAATTGTTGTGAAAAAAAAAGACATTTGATATCTTCAGAACGATGTTACAAATTCTTACTAACATCATTTATATTACTTGCTGATCATTGCAGTTCACTTTTTCATCCAAAAGCTAAGATATCAGGCATAGTTATGATCATTACAATGTATATTAATAATAAATCAGTTTTGTTTGTTTAGAATGTTGGTTTATCGTGATAGAGGATTCGACATATTTTTATCTTACTTAAATCATTTATATAATGAATTTTTTTTTTATCACCACTGAATTCAATGAACCCCATAAAGTTCCATCCGATTAGCACCTAATGTTTCTATTTCATTAGAGGTTGTCATGATTAATTACATATTTTGTTCGTTAATTTTATGTTCATATATTTTGTTAATTGAAATTTAAAATAGTTAACCTAGTACAATTTATCGGAATTTTTGTGTTTTTGTAGTCTTGTTTTGCTTTTAATAGAAGATGAATATTTTGTGTAGTCTTGAAAGTTGTAACGATAAAATGTAGAGAAAAGTATTTTGTTTCTTGTACATGCGTCCTCTGGAATTAAATTTGTAATGTAAGAACCTGTATTGTTTGCCAGATGGATCCCACTTAAAGGGACAGTTCATATGCTCTTTTTTTTTTGCTTTAATGTACTGTAATGTAACATCATCTATGTAAACTGTGTTGTTAGCATCTTTGTGAGCTTTATTCTATAAAAAAAGAACATGTGGCATGATTGCCAATGAGACACAGAAATTACTAATAATAGGTCACAGTACGGCCTTCAACAATGAGCAAAGCCCATGCCGCATAGTCAGCTATAGAAGGCCCCGAAATGTTTATTCGTAAGTTTGTATAAATTTAAGTCAGTTGTGTTTGCTTCTCCATGATTTATATTTAAACATTGTTGATTGTTATTCACTTTTATTGTCGCTTTAAGCTATTATATCAGTATAATTTAATTTTGGATGTAACGCGTCTTCTGATTGGCTGACGTTATTTTGTTATGAGCCCGAAGACATAATTTAGTCATGTGACCATGACGTCATCAACGTTTTTTCATTGTTTTCTACGGTTTAAAATGGAATTCAGAATTAAATTATAAGAAATGCCTGTAATATTTTTTCTGTCTATTCGAAATAACATAAAAAATGTGGTGCACACTGTTAAATAACCCGCTACGCGCGTTATTCAGTGTGCACCAAATTTTTTATGTTATTTCTTCATAGACAGAAAAAATATTACAGTCATTCCTTAATTGTTTTGTTAACCAAATTTTTTCTCAATATAGTTGACCTATAAAAAAAACTGTTGGTTGAAAAAGTCGAGGGTTTGATTTTGAAATATGTATGAATTTCACCATTTTTCCTTTAACTTGATTTTTTTTTATTTTTCTTGTTTTACATATCTGAAGTTAGGTCTGATAAATATTTTTTTTTATACTGGAATGATTGTGATATTTTCCTTTTTTACTTGTAGCAAGAAAACAAGTTTGTTGCCAACATCTTTTAATTAACAATCTTTTAAAATTGTGTCAATTTTGGACAATAAGCACGGTGTACAATTCTTTTCATTCTATTTTTATAAGATAACATGGAATTTCTTTTTATTGAAGCGAAGTATAAGAAAATTCTATCTGAGTTGATGCGAGACAATTTTATTGATTATGTTCTCTGTCTGTGTAGTGTTGTCATATTTTTTTTTTTTTTTTTTTTTTTGTAATCTGTAAATCTTAAACATGACAACTGTTGTTTCGTAATTTTATTGTGAATAAGATATCATATGAAATATATAGCAGCACATTTTGTCTTATTTAAATAGTTTTACCTTACTAATACACATTTTGTCAGATTAAATCTTCATTAATGTTTCCTATCTGTAATTGTTTTAGAACGAACAAATAAATATCACGTGTTTCTATAATACAAATGTACGTGCTAGTAATCGACAAAAGATTGAAATTCCTTTAAATTTTTCAGCTCTTAGTCGTAAAATGAGGTATTACAATTATATATTTGATGATGTATCGATGTGAAATATGTTTGGAAAAGTGGAAAAATTCTCTCCGAGATTTTTTTTTCATTTAGTTAAAAATCATGCCATGTGTTCCATTGAACAAATATATAACTCCTATTAACTACAATCTAAAATAAAAGAGACCTTAAAGTTTTCGAATCAGTGGGCATATTTAAAAAATTAGGGTTTTCTTTTAAGTTGTATAATTTCTACACGAGAGGAAATAATGTTTAGTATTTTCATATAAATAACCACATTGGCACATTGCGTTTGGGTATAATATATGCATGATACAGATCCATGCTAAGGGCACTGCGTTCATTTCGTAATCTTTCTATCTATCTTAGTCTTGATCTTAATCATAATCTTCATCTTCTACCGTCCTTTTGGTTTGTTTCAGTTTTTTTAGAATTAAAAGCAGGTCCTGAAGATACGAGTGTGAGTAAGTTGATAACGTAAGCATTCCATTCTAGAAATGTTTGAAATATTAAGCGCAGGACTTAAAGGGTGTAGATTTTATATTCTTTCTGTGGAAAACTATGTCCACAAGTAAACCCTGCATAATTACATATTTTTTTATACGTGATATATTTCTAAAAGTAACGTGACCTCTAGGGAAAATGTGAAACAAATACGATTTCTATGCTAGGAAAGTCGTAAAGAAACATATAGTTTTGCTTATAGAGTACAATTTTAATGGGGAAAATACCTCAAGTAATAATGCTACATTGGTACTAGTGTACAAAGAGAACATACCTCATATATGCCTTCAAGTATCGAGATCAATAATAATTTAATCATATGATTTCAAGAGCAGTCATACAGTAGAGTACATTTTGTCTTTATAAGGGAAAATATTGACATTTTAGACGAAGTTCAAAGCAAATAATATGAAAAGGAGGCATCAATTGAGCACAACATTTCATTTATTGTTGTGTACATTTCTTATGTTCTGTTTTACCACTGTCCAATGATTAGGAGGAGGGTTGGGCGCCCCGCTAACATGTTAACCCCAACACATTATGTACCTGTCCAAGATAGGAGCATGGAATTCAGTTTTTGTCGTTTGTTGCTGTGTTACAAATTAGTTTTTAGTTCATTTTTGGTACGTACATAAGGCTGTTTTTTCTGGTTTCAATGATTTCGGGGAGTTTAACAGCTATTTATGCAGTATGGGCTTTGTTCGTTGTTGAAGGTCGTACGGTGACCTATAATTTATTTCTGTTATATAGTTTCTTGTGAAGGGTTGTATCATTGTCTATCTTACTACTTCTTCATTTGTATAACTCAAACAAAATATAAGAATTTCCTTTCAGGCAGTTTATGTTTTGTCTTGAAAATTATTGTTTGCTGCCTGTTTGTCTTTTTGATTTTTAGCCATTGCTTTTCAGTTTATTTTCGATTTATGACTTTAACTATCCCTTTGGAATCTTTCATGACATTTACTAAAAGAAACATATCAAAGTTCATTTCAATATTTCAATATTGCATTTCTACAAACAGTTTGTACTAATCGCATTGGGTTCATTGTTACGCATAATCTACAGCCCCGTTGATAGTTTATTTATGCAATTCATGTCTGTGCAATCACACATGAACATATTTAAACATCTGGAAAGCTACGCACGTGCGATGATAAGCAAATATGTCAGTTTTTGATCTCAGTTGATTGTTTATTGCTTCCAGCGAATTCACACATTAACAGTTTATTAGATATTACAGGGTAAATTAATATTTTTCGAGCATATATAACGGCTAAAATGTGTCCAGTCGAGTTATGATGAAAACTCGATTTGTTGTCAATAGTGTGTTGATCTTGAAAAATTTCCTTTGTCATAAGTGTTTTTTTATATCTTTATTTACGAAACTTGATTTATGAGTAGCCGAAGGTTGAAAGAAGATTAGCCGTAGGTGAACATGAAATAGTCATGCGATAATGGTTGCCCTACTCATTTGCTACTCCATTAGTTTTCATGGACACATATTACAAAACATTTTATTAGCCTGACACCTTTGATAACTATTTACACCCCTTGGTCGATGATACTACTGGTGGGCATTTCGTCTCCGGAGGCAATCACCAGCGCAGTAGTCACACTTTGATGTTCACATGAATATCAAGTATATCGTCTTTTTGTATAAATTTACTGCTTTCAAAAGTATTGATAGACAAAACGTATTTGGATATCAATTATATACTTGTTTGGCTTTCTAATTTGTTTGATCTGAGCGACACTAATTAGTCTCATGAAGACGAAACGCGCGTTTGGTGTTTCAAATTGTAAGCCTTGTACCTTTGATAACTATTCAATCGTTTGGATGGACAGAAATCATAGATGTTAAGACTGATCATATCAGTTTACAAACATATGCATACTCTTCTAATGTTTTATCATTAGTTTTTGCTGTAATTGGATTTCAATTTAGTCATGGTTATGGAAATGTATTGAACAATGAAGATCTTAAAATTGAATCAATATATTCTAAAGGTAAGACATGTATACACAAATGAAGAAATCATCACAATAAAAAGACAGTACAGTGCAAGAAAATTGTCAAGGCTCTTTGTTTAGCTATGTGTTCAACACATTTTATTTTCAAAGTGAATATTTTTTTATTTGACAATCAAGTATGCATAATTAAGGAGTAAATATATATAAAAGAACAAAATAAGAAAAGATGGAACAACTAAATCTCAATTTACACCACTGGTTTATTCAGATGTTCAAGGAGAAACATACTTCGTTTTCTAACAGTGTCATAACAAAATTACAAACTATCGTTTTTCTCAATATTAAATATCGGTTTAAGGTAGTTATACATGATTTGATATCAGTAAGTTAAAAACTGTACATCTGTTAGCAATTGTATACACTCTTAAATGGTATTGTATTATTTATCTGTGTATACAAAATGTGTGATATGGTTGTCTAATACTCGGATCAATGCGAGTTATCTTTTTTGTGTATTTTGTCTAAATTCGCTGAGTATAATTGTTAATCAGCTATTAATGTACCTTATTCCATGTCCTAATATTGCTTTGTTTTTGAGGCATTCGGAGAATTTGGCAGGTATTTTGTAAATTATTTTTCTTTAACTTATACACACATTATTTGAATACAGACTTGTCACTGGTGCATATTTAGTCAACATATGCTGACCTTTAGGCTTTTCAAATACTTGTGTCCGGTTGCGATCTGACTAAAACACACCTTATTTTGTTCTTTTATCAATTACTCAAATTTACAATTGTTTAAAAGTACTATTGTATATCCGCTTACCCTTCCGAAGCACCTGAGATCTATTAGGTTTGCATTGCTCAGTCTTTGGTTTTCTATAGTGTTTGTAACATGCTGTTTGTCTTTTTCCTTTTTAGCCATGGCGTAATAAGTTCATTTTCTACTGATGGGTTTGAATGTCCCTTTAATATCATTCGCCTCTCATTTGTAAAAAATCAAAACAGATAGGAATAAAAAATATTTACAACCGCTTTAAATCATTGTATAAATGAAACAGATTTTTTATCTTAAAATCAATCAAATATCTTCTGTTAGAACATTATAAATACCTATCCTTAGCCCAGTATTTTGACTATAAATCAGTTAAATAGATAATGAAAATAGTTCGGCACATTTAACATAGAATTACAGTTTTCGTATCATCATAACTGAGGTTTTAGCTGCATTGCTGTTGAAGTCATTCCAGTACAGGTTGGTGTTAAATTTCTTATTGAGACCACTGTGACAACAGCTTTTATGCCACCATGGCCCATAGGAGTTAGCACATTTAGCATCATGTTGGTCGTTATCCTGGTCAAACGTTGAGAACTTCATCTCATTATGATAAACCATTTGATTACCTATATATCAATAATAAATAAATCATTAACTACAAATGACATAGAGTAAGTTGACATTTAAGTGAATATAACATGTAACTTGTAAAATAGTTTTGTCTTTTTTTAAAATCTAAATTCTAGTATATTTTCTATTGTCTATCAATATTGAATCAAATGAAAACTATGATAAAATTGAGAATGGAAATGGGGAATGTGCCAAAGAGACAACAACCCGACCATAGAAAAAAACAACAGCAGAAGGTCACCAACAGGTCTTCAATATATGAGAACAGTGAGAACAAATGATATGAATGAAACGTTTATATATTCTATTAAATTTATGCCACACCAATTAAATTTAACGGCTTTTTCGACTCCAAAAATGGGACGAGCAAGTTATTTGAAAATTTTAATTAAAAAAAAAATCAAAATTTGCAAAGTGTTGAGGCGAAGCTGGAAAAGTAAAGGTCAGAGATTATAATTTTGGTTTGTAAACATAAAATAAAAGGTTTTGACAATATTGATCAAACAAGATGGTATAAATAAAGGCAACAGTAGTATACCGCTGTTCAAAACTCATAAATCCATGGTCAAAAAACAAAATCGGGGTAACAAACTAAAACTGAGGGAAACGCATTAAATAAAAGAGAACAACGACACATTAAAATGTTACACACACAAACACACACACACACATACATACACACACACACAAACGGACTAAGCATTAGACAAAATCCTTTGAGAATAACAAATATAACATCAAAACCAAATAACTGAATTTGGGATAGATAAGTACCGTGACACGTCTTATAGTAATGTGAATTCACACTCAAAAATAAGAGAAAGCAAACAACACAACGGAAACACAACGTTAAAATGTAACACTCACAAAAACGAACTATAATATAACAATGGCCATATACCTGACTTGGTACAGGACATTTTTAAAGGAAAAAATGGTGGGTTGAACCTGGTTCTGTGGCATGCCAAACCTCCCTCATTTATGGTCATGTGAAATATAACATTAAAATGAAAACACAACACTACAGGACTACAATATAAATAAATAGGAGAACACAATTGACAAAGAAACTCACGAATAATAGCTTACAAAAGGCAACAAGTTTAATTTTTATTTTTTTTTTTATTTTTATACAATTTGATAAACATGATATACTACTTGTACTGTGACATTTCTTTCATTAATCATCTGCCGAAATGTGTTTTTTTTTCCCTGTTCACCAAGACATATTTGAATTATTATGTCAACTGCTTTACGTTATCTGCATTGAATTGTCATATGTCTTTCCTACTTTTGACACCACATATGCCTTATAGCTAGCAACATGGCGGCTGTCTTGCAAGAAGCAGAAACTGCGCATTATTCCAGAACACCTGAGTTCACCTCCACCTTTTTAGGTTTCGAGCTGTTGGTTGATATGTTTACATTTTAGTTTGTTTGTTTTATATGTTGGTTGTCTGTGTCTCTGTAGTTTTAGTGTTCTCACTTTTGATTTTTGTCTTTTTAGCACTTTGCATATAAATAAGATTGAGTATGAGTGCCTATGAGACAATTCTTCATCCAAGTCATAATCAGCTTTGGAGCAACTCCTCAATGTTATAACTATCCCTTTTATGGGGGTACTTTTCAAGTGATGGTACAAAAGTGCACATACTTATATTATTTGAAGAACCTTTCCAAAGAACTATATATATATATATCTGGCAGTATATGGCCAACACATGTCCAAATATTTTGTAATGTTCCTTAACTTTAATATAACTTCGTTATTATTAAACATAATTTGACATATATTTAAAACAAAATTGTTTTACATATGATGATTTTACCACTTTGAAGTTACAAAATATAAGCTCTTTTTTCCTTTCTGCAACAGTAAAATGACCCCTGTCTAAGCAACAGACTCCTATATCTGGTAATGGATAGATGTGTTCCGTCGGCAAACAATCTTTATTGCAGTTGAAAGCAACATTTCTCAATCTGCGTACTTTATTTTAACCACGAAAATTACGATGATTTGAAAGCGGAATCTATTAAAGTAAGGGGTAAGACATTCAATGTTAATATGCTGGGATCGCTATTTATCTATTTAATGTTTACAAAAAAAAAACAGCGCGGTAAAAATACACGATTACTTTTCGCATGCGGGAAGCGGGAATATTCCCAAAAAAAAAATTTTTCCGTTTGATAAGATTAATTGCGTGGCCCGCTGAACAAGGAATTAAATTGGTGTGGCATAAGCATCATCAAATGAAGCAATTGCTGAAATTTATGTTTTCCATAGATATATGTAATATAACCTGGATGTACCAAAAGACGGCGTAAAACATTATGTTCAGGACAAAAGTTTCTTACGCAAGGTGTATAGATTAGGTCTTAATTATTTACCTGCATTTCCACTATAATCCCCAATCGTAAGTTTATACTTCGACTCTGCATCACCAACTACAAACGTTTTATACACAGCATACTTCTTTTTATGGGACAGATCCATTAGGTCTATTCTCAGTTCATATTTACCACTGGATGTCAGGCTGTGAATGTGTTTGTTTCCTTTTAATATATATGATACACATGATACAGCAGCGTTAAAACAAATCAAGGAAATATTTCTTTATTGTCCATGTCAAATAACTTTACGTCAATTACATGATAGTAAACTACATACTAGAGATTTCAAATAGAATGAAGAAAAAAATATAGCATAACAAATATACAACCATTATTTGGACTTGTTTTTTTTCGACCATTGCATTTGATTTATTATGTAACTCTCAAGTTTAAACAAGTTATTCCAAGACTTTTAGAATCGCACACCGGAATGTTCGTCCATACAAAATAATTTTATCATGACGAAAATGATAAAAATCTTGCATTTTTATTTATCACATGGTTTTCCAGATTCTTTACTTTTTTCATTAGCATAAGATCATGAATAAACACATATATCATGCCTATCATACGAGCAATTTGATTGTATATATGTTATGGGGGAAATATTTAGAAAGATGTTTACAGAAATAACGACACCAGAGTTTGTCAGAATTTGTCTCTTTATATAAATTTAAAATTGAGATAAACTTATCCCTTCCATGAAATTCCTTCATTTTTCATTTGTTATAAAAATGTATTTAGAAAATTTTCCCTTTGTATGTTGTTTTTTTAGATGTAAGGCGCGTTCGATAAGGTATTATTCTGTAATAATGTGTTTTACGGGAATACTATCGACCTCCAAATAGACCAAGGACACAGTTATCGTCCTTTGTAGAAATCTTTTTGGCTTTATACGGCTAAAATAAGCATTGTCAAGCAGTTTGCCTTTTAGGCCTAAGAGGCATGCTGACTTTCTATCTGACAGCTTTTTTGGTCCTGCTTAGATCAAATTTCATTAACCATTTATGAGCTCTGACTATAGAGAAAAGTATATAAACACAGAACAAAAGTGGAGAACATTTTTGTATTCATGCATGTCATGGCCCTGGTTAAACGGCCTGTTTTATGTATGTAAAATGTGAACAGCTTTGTACATAAAATCTGTAGTCCATCACTAAATCTGTAAAAAAACATTTTACAATGCAATTGTGAGTGAAAAAAGTGGTCATCAGACCATACTGTCTTTCAAAATATTAAAATACAAGAGTCCTTTTGCAATTAGACTTCTTGTATCATGATACCTTAGCATAGAAATTAGCAAAAAGTAACAAGTTTTCATTTCTAATAGCTTCTCTGTGCATTTCATATGACAATATGGGCTACGTCTTAAATCGACTCTAAATAATTCTCAGTATTACATGGCCCAAGACCATTTTATACTCATGGGGTATGCTTTTTGTAATTTTTATGTATATCTAAAGTACATTTAATATATATGAAAGAATAATTTAGGGTTAACAAAAACTTCACAAACTTCAAATTGGAAAAAAAATGCATGTTCATATAAGGCTTGAAGTTCCCTGAATTGAAAAATCTCTATTTTCAGACATGGGATCGTATAAATTTGACTTATTATAAATGAGTGTTCAAATGTTTTTAATACTTGATATATAATATTTAAGAGCATTTAAAAAGCAAATTTTGTCAAAATTTCAAATATTAACCAAAATTTGGACCAAAATCTTGACAGTTAAAGATATTTGATTTGAACGTAAAACATAAACTTCCAAATGTCAATACTAAAATGACCCTAGTTTCTATAATATATGTCCTACTGCCATGAAACTTAGCCAACTATCTCATAATACCCTAAGCCTAGGTTATGCAAAGTTTTATTAAGACTAGTGAATATCTATCCTGTTAGGTCCAAGAACACAGTTATCCTCCATGGGTTTTCATTGTCTACGAATATAGTCCCTAATGTGAACAGTGTATAACTGTCTTGTTTAATTGATTCACTTTTCAAATTTATTTCTTGATATTTAATGCATGAAATTTGTAACTCAATAATCAGAATTAAACCTCAAACCAGCAGTATTACTGAAATATATTGATTAAATGAGCACTAGAAATACAATTTCATGGGGAAATTCCATACAAAAAGTCATGATTATTTTTCATATTTTATAACAGTATGTGAGGTATCAACTTTTTTGCAATTCATATTTTCAATTAAACGTCTATGTATATGAATAAAATACTTGCCATAAGATGCAAACATAGTCTATCAGGTGTAGTTTAAGAAATAAATATAATATGGGTCTAGTGAAAAGACAAGCTAATGATCGGTGCATTTGATTACTGGAAACTGAATAAATTAATGTCTTCAAATGTTGTAGTCAATGAAATCCTTCCAAATTTAATAACTAAATATTAAGTGAAGCATGAAAAAGTAGTTTGTGCTAATTTTTGAAAAGCATATATTCCAATAAAGTATTTGTATTCAACGGGACAAAAAATTATGCAATTAATGCTCCCGTCTATCATATTTTAATGCAATAGGACAATATACGGTCAGATAGGTTGATTATATCTAGTAATGCAATTTTATTAGAAAGGAGTAGGTCGGTAAGGACTGATTTTGGCCTCAAATTTCAGGTTCATCTGACGAAAGATTTTGACCACTTTTTAAAGACTTAAGTGGCTATTTCAGTTGATTTAAATAGTTTATGTGAAAGATTTTTAACTGTTTTAGTCATTAAAACGATATGATTCAAGTTCAAATATGAAAAGTCTACCAAATATGCTGAAAAATGTCACTTTTCAGATGGTTTTTGTCAAAAATGAAAGTGGCCGCATCCGTGTTCATCATCAACCTTTATATATGTTATGTATTATCATCAACTACAACTTACATTTCAATATTAAGGATGAACACGAATGCAGCCTAATTTGTTTTACACGAAAACCGTCTAAAAATTCACTAAAATGCGAGAATTGCGAAGATTTCAGTAGTTTAGCATGACTTAATGGATCTAGTGCCCGATATATGTGCATTGTACTGTCAAAAACAGCCCATATTCATGTATCAGAAGCATTTTACTGTCCAATATGACATTTTAACAATTTTGTAAAACTGCTATATTTTGGGATCAAAAAGGGATCTTACTGGACCTACTCCTTTCTAATAATACCTAATAATATTTACAACGAAACATCTACGCGTATAAAGCTACTTTTCTTCATTTATTCGGTAAGTCTTTTAGATGGTGTTTTTTTGAAATTGATTACAGTTTACACCAAGTCCTCGAAAAAAGTTCTTATTACAATGGTAACCAAACATATAGCAATAGTTGTGTCAAGCAATTCAAGCAATTCAAATTAGAGTATGCAATAATATCAATTGGCAAATCCATTCCTTTATGTTTTTGTGTAAAAATATTAGATAAAATGACATCCTATTAAATTTTATTTAGTACGAAAATGTAATCATCAGACGGGCAACGAGGGGACATTCAAAAACGTAATTCGTAGATAAACATGAAAAACTGACATTGCCGTAGCAAACAGATAGGCAAATAAAAAAACAAACAGGGAGAAGCAACAGTACATCAACCATAACTTAGAATGTTAGAAAACTAAAGACTGAGCAACACGAACAAAACCAAGAACTGAGTGTGATCTCAGGGGCTCCGAGAGGGTAAGCAGATCCTGCTTCACATATGACACCCGACGTAAAGCCAAAAGCTTCTTTTGGTACATTGGGTATGTTTCAAGCATTGGCGTACTGACAGGATATTTTGATCCAGTGACAGATCAGTAACTTTTTTAATATTATTTCCTTTACATGTACGTACCTAGCCAGTATTCGCCATCAACATTTCCAAACCCATTCTCGTAATCTTTCCAATTTCTCTGAAAATTGACAGACCCATCTAATCTTCTTTGGATTATCTAGAGTAGATTACAATTAATACAAATGAGAGGTTAAGCTACTCTAAACCAGGTTTAGTGTTCACTACTTTTTCTTAATGCCTTCATCCAATCAGGAATATGACAGTTGTTATCCATTCGTATGATGTGTGTCAATAAAGGCAACCGCAGTAAACCGCTGTTCGAAAGTCATTGATTGAGAGAAAACATATCCGGGTTATAATCTAAAACCACGGAAACACATCAACTATAAAAAGAAAACAACGAAGCAACAGAAACACTGATATGTGCAACAACAAAAAAACGATAATGTAACACACACAGAAACTAACGATAAGATTTTAAAGGTTTTGAGTATGCCATTTGATTAGGGACTTTCCGTTTTGAATTTTCCTCGGATTTCGTTTTTTTTTATTTTGGTAATATACTTTTTTTTTTACAAAAATTAGACATTTATTTGAACGACTCAATGTAACATTGATACACACGTATCAAATTTGGAATTATAATCATCTGTATTGTCAATTACGATATGACACTATAGTTAGTGATTATTTTTAAAGATATTGTTCTTCGGAGAGATATTTCGTCATTGACAATTAACAGCAAGTAAACATAACAACTGTGTATGTTCAAATTGTGTGGAATATTTAAGTGTTTCAAATGTTTTTTCATTCAAAATTCATATCGATAGTAATTGTTTTATGAAAGATTTGATTGTATTCAATTGAAAAAGAAATAACTTATAACTTGAGAATATCAATTTCACTATACATGCTATACACGCGTTTGTTTCTAGATCAAGTTAGTTCTGTTAGAGAGAGTCAAAATATAACAAAGGAAATTTCAAATTTTAAAGAAGTAATCAAATTGACAGCGCCATGACAAAAATGTAAAGTGACCAAAAGCTTTGAAAGACCAACGACAATATACAAAAAAGTAAAATCACAAAAATACTGACTTAGAGGAAAACCAATTCGGAAAGTCCATAATCACATGGCAAAATCAAATAACAAAACTCATCAAAAACGAATGGACAAGAACTGTCATATTTCTGACTTGGTACAGGCATTTTCAAACGTAGAAAATGGTGGATTAAACCTGGTTTTATAGCGCATCAGTCATCATCGTATAACAATTTTAAAAGGAACAATTTAAAAGAACACAAAAACATCTATCTACAAACACATTCATTGATTTGTGTGTCTGACGTCAGAGCATTTTATACATCACATAGATTTGTCGTTCAATGTGCATACAAACAATTTTAAAATTTACATAGGCAATGTTATCATATAGGGTTAAAAAATCAAAAGTATGTAAGAATAAATTTCAGAAATAGACCAATTAAAAATAGTCCAAAAGTTATATATAGAATTTATAAGAATCCACAAATATTTAATTCCCCTAAAAGACAATAATGAAAATAAAAGACTGAGTAACAATAACACAACCAGAAACCGGATGTTCTCCGTGTGAAACATACCCATCTGCATCTGAAGAACATATGTTCAAATAGATGACAAAAAAGAAATTAAAATGAATAACTTAAAGACGGCTAACGAACAATGAATAACACGTTATTCTTTTAAAGATGTATATTATAGATTTCGTGTTGAATATGAAATGTAAATAAAAAAAATATTTTGGCACAAATCTTAATGTTCTATTCGCGATATTTTTTTATTATCAAGGAAATCGTATGAACGATGAAAATATATCAGAACAAAGATGCAGGTAAGAAAACTCATATGTAAAGGCATCCATTCACTCTTATTGGTTACGAAATGGAGAAAACATCACCTGAATGTACACAACGCATAAATGATTAGCACGTGCATTTTACATTTAATTCTGTTATAGACACGATGAAATAGTTGAAAAAGAGGGACAAACGATACCAAAGGGACAGTCAAACTCATAAATCGAAAATAAACTGACAACGCCATGGCTAAAAATGAAAAAGACAAACAGATAAACAATAGTCCACATGACACATCATAGACAACTAAAAAATAAACAACACGAACCCTACCAAAAACTAGGGGTGATTTCAGGTGTTTCGGAAGGGTAAGCAGATTCTGCTCCACATGTGGCACCCGTCGTGTTGCTTATGTGATAACAACAATTGTGTGTGTCACATTCCTGATTGATTCAATAATGATATATAAAACATAAGATACATAAGGATTGCGACCTTCATTATTGCGATTTTGTCATTTTAGACTAAAAGACTATTTTCAGTTTTACATATTTCGAAATATTCTGTTTACTTTATATAAAAACTTTCAAAATATGACTTTACATTCTTGCGATTTTACACTGTCGTAATTTTAAGCAATAATTTTTGAATTTTCAGTAATCGATTTAAAATTTATTATTGAGAATTTCATCCATTTAATGAAGACCAATGAAAAAGTGTATGTGTTCAGACAAGGATCTATTTAAATATTATATTTTTAAAACTTACAGTCCAACCTCCACCATCTGTAGTCATATCACAATAAACTTTGACCTCAGATGTGTCAGGATATATCGGGTATACATCAGAGTGGGATATATATTTTTGCAGTTCAGAACAATCCTTTGCAGTTTGTATCGCACATACCCCCGAAGCTATGATATAAATACAAAGTACAAATGTATTGGTATGTATACATGTGATACTAATATATTCATGAATCGTTTTGCTAAATAATATTACGAAATAAAAAAAATATCAATTAGCTTATCTATTAAAAAATCTGTTAATGTCTCATTCCTCAGATGTACCACAATGGTATGTTATTCCTCTCATTTGATAAAAATATAGATGATAATCTAATTTTTTACATTTTGCTTTAAGTCCTCAATTTTCATACAATTCAAAGTTTAATTATCGGATTTCCTCTTTTGGGAAAGTCTATGATTCATTTCCCTTAGGGAGAGATGTGTTTAGTATCATACTAAAATGTGTGCACTTTGACTAAGTGGTAAGAAACATTTTTTTAATAACAGTAGTATGCCGCTGTTCGAAACTCATAAATCGATTGAGAAAAAATAAAATCCGGGTTACAAACTAAAAGTGAAGGAATATTGTAACTAATATTGTTCGCATATATCGAAATCAAACATGTGCATTAGCTATTCGTTAGAATATTGCTGAGTTGTAAAAACCACAACTAATACTTAAACATATATTTGTTTGTCAAAATTTACTCTAAGTTTTAAAGCGTACGAAACAGCTTGAAAAAGTGTGCTGTTGATATTAAACACGGGGCGCTGTCTTATAACATTGTAGAGTTTTAAAAGACAAAAACTATATTTACTTATAGGTAAGACAATACTTGGTCATGTTTTTTGAAGATGTTAGCCAATGTCAGAGTCAAGGGCTTAAATCTTCCTAAAACATGACCAAGTATTGTCTGACCAATTTAGAACATACATGTATTCACACTTTCGAGTGACCTTACAAAATTCGACTTTCCCATTGTAATATTCTAACCTAAATAATAGTTCACTTTTTATAATGAAGTGAAGCTCAAACAAAGGTAATGGTCATATCAACGGATGAAATGAAATAGCATTGACAAAGTCTGTAAGGACCAAAAGGATAAATTGTTTTATATTCTGCTTTAGGTAAAATTTAATATTTATGTATCTTTAAATTTTGTTATTTTAAAAAACACAATGTTATATAAATCCCCTTTTTGATTTTGTTTTTAAATTATAAAACTCACTGTATAGATATTTGATTTCAGACCATTCAACATTAGAAGCTTACTTTTTATTGATAACTTAACATGTATTGTGATTTTTAAAGAAAAATCCTTTATGTATCAGTAGTCTGGCGTTGTTTTCTTAAAAGAAAAAAAAAATACTAATTCATGATCACTCAAATGTCGGGATATAAATTAAATATTTTAACTACATTGGTACCCCCAATTTCATTTTTTTTTATTTATTCTATATAATTATGTGTACCATTAGAAAATGTACGAAAATTTTCAAAATTCAAAATGTTTTTGTTTTAAACTTTTTTCTTCCTCATTAATTAGAAAACTTTTTTTCCCAAGGAAAATGCCTCAGGGGATTGAACACTTCGTTAGTGCTGTTTTTAAGAGTCCACTTTCATAATTAACATACAATGAAAAGTCATTCATGTATACCATTTCATAGTGCATGGAAAGCCATGTACTATGAAAATAGAGGCGAAAAAAACTGACTTTTCATTGGACGACAAGGGTTGAGTATGTTCTCAACATAAATTTCATCATACATTTAAATGAACACGTTTATCAAATCATGATATTTGTAATTACTTGATATCAACTTTTGTTATTTATTTTCAACATAAAAACTAATTAAATCAAATAAATCGATATGACATCTAGTCATTAACCATTTGCATTCGTTATTGTTTTACGGATGCACATTTAAACTTTTTTTTTTTTTTTTTTTTTTTTTAATAAAATAATGTCTTTATTGCACTTTTCTTTGCTGTTGTAACAAATTACTCGACCTACAGCAGTTGGCCGAGTATCCCTGTGAATTAGTCACTGGATAACCAGGGAATTTATTCAGTGAATTATTATATAAGATCATAGTTTGTTAGTTTTACAGTTCATGGTTATTACATACATTTTACAAACTATATTGTTTCATAATTACGGAAAGTGTACAGTTTTGTCCGGTTTTGTTTCTAAAGATTAAAACTTTATGATCGTTGACCTTTAACCTTATTGATGAAAACCGTTGAAGCTTGTTGATCAATTGTCCGGATTAATTTATATGTTTTATTGATACACACGAACAACTTAAACTTTAGTTAAAAATTACATGTGGTAAGTTTCGACGTTGTAGTTGGAAATTCATTTGATTAAGTGATAAAGTGTGTATAAAAGTATTTTGAGACAAAATTCTGTACATTTTCACAAAACATGCTGTTTTGGTATATTACCACGTGCTCAGATATATTGTCAACTTTTGCTACACAAATTCTATACATAAAAAAAATATTGTATCTAGCTATTCATGATCATATGTATCTTTTTACATCATTTAAAAATTTGCTGTTTTTAGCATTAATATATATGTTAATTTCGTATGTGTTTAAAAATTCATTTCTGAAAATTGTATAAGCGTCTATGTCTTTTTGTTTATAATTTGATATATGAGTGCTTTTATGAATTGAATATAATAAGACAGTGAGGAAGAGATTTATATCATTATACATAGGATCATGTATTTTATAGCCCAGTACTAAAGTTTTAAAATTAAAAATATGTGACCCAATTTTGATTTTGCTTAAAAGTACATATATTTTCTTCCAAAATTCATGAAAGAATTGACATTTGAGAAAAAAGTGTTCGTAATCTTCAGTCACATTACACAAGTCACACATACTTGTTTCTTGTATGTGCCATTGTAGTAATAATTGTTTACATGGTAGGATGAAATGGAGTAATTTCCATCTTAACATTTTATATTTGTTATTAATTAAATAGGTAAAAGTAAATTGAAGCACATTATTTATTGGAGTGATTGATTCTAGATTGAAGATGTTTTTCCATTTGGAGAACCCTAGTGGTCTCTCCTCATTTTTGTTATTTAAATAGTTATATATATCTTTGGATGACATGTTTTCAATTAGTTCTGTTTTTTTGTTAACAATCAAGGACAAGTTTAATTTTGTTTTTACAGAAGTTTTCAAAGATTTGTCAGATTTTAATGTACTAACCTATTCTTTTGGAATACAATTTTTCAATTTTAAAAGTTCTGAGATCCAATTGGTTTTTGAGGTTAGTTTCTCCAATATAAGTTTTTGTGATATGTGCCCTTTTTGGTCAATTATATCATTAATGAAAATAATACCATCTTTTATCCAATTTGGGTAAACTAAACATTTTCCTTTAAATTTTATATTTTTATTACCCCACAACATTTGCTGCCTAATATTTCTAAAATTTATGATAGGTGTATTACTTGTTGGTGTATTATATGCTTCATACCAGCTCTTTAATATGTTCAAGTAAAATGTGGGTAGAACATTACTTAAATTAGGTAATGATTTTATGTTGTCAGGCATCATATGAAATATAAGGTTGTTTTTACCAAATTTATTGAAATAATATGTTGGAATGACTTTCCAATTAGCAAATTCTTTTGCCGTTAATCGTTTAACCCATGAAATATTTAGTGCATTTAAGAAGCAATCAATGTCTGTCATTTTTAGACCTCCATTTGTGTAATCTTTGGTAAGTATTGAACGTTTTACCTTTTCTTGTTTATTATTCCATATAAAATTATAAACAAGTTTTTTAACATCTTTTATGTACATTTGGGGTATTGAAACAACCGAAGCCAAAAAAGTAAGATTAGGTAAAATAAGCGACTTAACAACTGTTATTCGTCCTATCATGGTTAAATTTCTTTTTTCCCAATCAAGTATTAATTTTTTTGTCTGTTTCATTGTTTTTTCAATATTTAATTTGTCACATTCACTTTTATCTAATCCAAAGTAAACACCTAGACTTTTAATTGGTTCTTTGCTCCAGTGTATATTTTCAATTTTTTCTTTACAATGTTTAAGTCTACCTAACCATATACCTTCTGTTTTAGATTTATTCAGTTTCAAACCAGAAAGTGTTCCAAATATTTCTATTAGGTTTAATGCTTGGTGTATTTCATTTTTTGAACTGAGAAAGAGTGTTGTGTCATCAGCCAATTGGGAAATTTTTAAACTGTGCGTTTTTTCATCAAGTTTAATTTGAAACCCTTTAATGTTTGAATCTTGTCTTACTCTACAGGCCAGGATTTCAACTGCCATAACAAAAATAAGAGAACTTAACGGACATCCTTGTTTTATACCACGGTGCAGACTGTAGGTTTCTGAAATCCAGCCGTTATTAGACAGGCATCCTTTAGTATCATTGTATAACGTTTTAACCCATTTCAAGAAGGAGTGTGGTATTCCAAATTTTAGTAGAGATTCATACATGAAGGGCCATTCTAAAGAATCAAAGGCTTTGGAAAAGTCTATGAACAATAAAACCCCATCTATATTAAATTTTTCTGAGTAGTCTATAATATCTTGAATCTGGCGAATGTTAAAACCTATGTACCGATTTTTTATATATCCATTCTGATCGCTATGAATAATTTTGGACAACACCATCTTTAATCTTTGCGCTAAGGCATAGGCCATAAGCTTAGTGTCTACATTTAATAAAGTGATTGGCCTGTAGTTATCTAATGATAATGGATCATTTTTTTTTATATAATAAGGAGATAACACCTATTTTTTGGAGAGTTGTCATTTCTTCTTTTTCATAACATGTATTAAATACTTTCACTGCAGATTCTTTTAGGTATGACCAAAATGTTCGATAAAATTCTACACTGAGACCATCTAGTCCAGGGGATTTATTTAGTTTCATGTTAAATAAAGCATTTGTACATTCTTCTAATGTAAGGTTGCCCCCCAATAGTTCACTGTCACTATTGGATAGTGAGTGATCTATCTTTGTTTGACTTATATAATTTTTTATTTCTGAAGGGTCCGGTTTAGTACTTTTATACAAATTTTGGTAGTAATTTTTCCCTAGAATAAGAATATCCGACGCGTCTGTAACAATAGTACCATGGTCATTTCTAAGGGCGGAAATGGTTTTCTTGGTTTGTCTTGATTTTTCAAGACCCAAAAAATATTTTGTGTTTTTTTCCCCTTCCTCTGCCCATCTGACTCGGGATCTAATTTGTGCACCTCTAGTTTCTTTTACATATAAATTTTGTAAATTGTTTTCTACATTATTTATTTCTTTTTTAAGATGTTGAGAATTACTTGATTTTTCATTTAAGAATTTTAACTTATTTTCTAAATGTTTAATTTCATTTTTACTTTCAGCAGCCTTTTGTTTGCAGTATGCAATGGTTACCTCCCTTACTTCAGTTTTGAAAATGTCCCAAGTAACTCGAGGATCATTATTTCTGGTGAGTATTTTTTCTTGATGAGTATCAATTAGTTTAATTATTATTTCTTTGTATTTTGTATCATTCAGTATGCTGTTATTTATCTTAAAGAATCCTTTGCCTTTATTTTGAGCTTTAAGTCTTATTTGTAAAGAGATCGCTTGATGATCTGTATGTGATATTAGTGCAGGTCTTATGTCTGCTGATATTATGTGCGGTCTTATATCTGGGCTTATTAGAAAAAAATCAATTCTGCTTGCAACACTTCTATTGTTTTTTCTTCTCCATGTAAATTGACTGCTGTTTTGATTTAGTTCTCTCCAAATATCAATAAGTTTATATTTTTTTATAAGTTGCTTTAAACTGTTAACAGGTTTATTTTGATTATTAGGGCTAATACTTTTTCTATCAAATGAAGTTAAACTTTCATTCATATCACCCCCCATTATTAATATTCCTAAGCGGTTATTGTTAATGATATTGTTTACTTTTTTGAAAAAAGAGTTTCTATTTCGACGAATGTTCGGAGCATATACATTCAGTAGCGTAAAAATATTACCATCAAGTTCTATGTTAATGAGTATTATTCTTCCATCATTATCTCTAGTTTCATTAATAGTTTTATATTTTATGTTATCTTTTATAAGAATTGTTACGCCTCTTGATTGTGAATTTCCGAAACTATGGTAAAGTTTCCCTTTTATCTCATTGTTTATGACATTTTCATGTTTTTCAATAAAGTGTGATTCTGTATGAATAAAATATTACATTTTTGGTTTTTGCACCATAGGTTTAATCTTTCTCTCTTTTCTTTTTGCCCTAAGCCTTGACAGTTTAAGGAACATATATTTAGTTTTTCACTCATTATAGAGATTAATTATTTTTATATTACACGTCATACACGTATCTTCAGAATTATACAATAGAGACAGAAGGTTGAGCTTAAAAAGTAAATAAGTTGATATCATATTGTTAATATACACACTGAAATTGTTTACAAACACATATAAATTATACACATATAAATTATACACATATAAATAATATAGATAACAGTTGAATTTTATTTCTAAATTACA
The DNA here is from genome assembly GCF_965363235.1 of Mytilus galloprovincialis. Lineage (NCBI taxonomy): Eukaryota > Metazoa > Mollusca > Bivalvia > Mytilida > Mytilidae > Mytilus > Mytilus galloprovincialis. The sequence continues at coordinate 30,452,501 of NC_134849.1, read as the reverse complement.
TAGTATCATGTGTTTAAAACCAACATTAATCATGATGATGAATTTTATGTTGTGTGTGATAATCATATACTTGTTCACATGTTTGTTTAAGAAAAAGAAAAAAGAAATCATTATTACGTTTATTTTCTTTTTCAGGTTGATGTGTCTGTTGCATAGAACATGTAGAAGAGATTTTGTATTTTGCGCAAATTTACTTTTGGGATTTTCATGATACACAAATAGGAGTATTTTTCTCACACCGTTATGAAGACTGTGATTTTGGATATAAAGTAGAAGCATAATGATATGACAACTGAACCATGATGACTGGATTTTCCTGTTCTCTTTGCTCAACAATTTTATTTTGATTTTGAATATCCTATGAATATTGAGAAGGAAGTGTACAAGAAAATTAAATATTTGTGCAGTGTATAATGTACATTTGATTGGATTTAACAAGCATAAAAGTATTGGATTTGTGATAGTATTTGGATTATGTCTGTGTGAAAATGTGATTCTAGAATTTTCCTGATCTAATCTGAGTGTCTTAGCATAAGGAACTGCTGATGTACATGTATCATAACTCTTTTTATGCATAATGTTTTTTTGGCGGATAACGTTTACAAAACATTTGATAGTTGTGATCCAGCTTTTGTTATGACATTTAGTTGATAGATATATAGAAATTTGTTTGCCGTTAAATAGATTGTGAATTTTTAAAAGATGAGTGCTTTTCAACATGTTCAATATCAAAAATAAATTACATGTATACATATATTTTTGTATTACTCTTTCATGGGAATATGTATAATCTAATATTATACCATATCTTAAACTTTAAACTTAATCTTAATAAGCATTCAATAGTTCTAACTTGCCTTTTACGTCCCGTGTCAACATTCTGAGAATTTCGGAAACTTGTTTTTTTCCTCCATCTTCTGAAGAAAAAAAATATTTTATTCTTTTGCCGTTAGGAAATTCAAGATTATTACGCAACTAACCACAATACGTAATAATCTAATATCGAATTTCCAAAATATCTACCTGAAAAGTAGAAATCCAAGAGATAACAAGTTTACATTCTCCTTCAATTCATTATTGCAACCCATGCCTACTCTAGTTTGGATGTGGTATTATCGCTTATGCGACGAATAATTTCGGGACACCAAATGTTACCACCTTTACATGAGGGAGTGGGAGCAGGACCTTTTTCGGGACGTCGGGATTAGGTGTCTTTATGCTCGGGATTGATCCTTTCGGGATCCGGGAATTCTTTTTTCGAATTTCGGGATGACTTTAAATAGATAGTGAAACTGGTTTTGAAAACCATGAAAAACAAATGGCCAAAGTAAGATTCTCGCTGTAGAAGAGAAATTTGCATAGTCTGATGTCGATCTTTCATTTTCATTTATTTTGACGATTATTCGTTAATTTTTCCCTTTTTAAGCTCGTCGTTTATCGCCTCATTTCTGTTGATATCATTGAGTTCGTTTGTTTTCTCTCTTGAATATATTCTCCCTGGATCAATAATTGTTTGTTTATACAATATAGGTTAACCTTATTGATGCCTGTCTACAAATTCCCTGAAGTTGCTGAAAACTTTACACCAAAGTCTTTTGTTATATCATGTATAATCATAACATATCTTCGTTATGTATCTTTGTTTACATAATAACAAAATGGAAATACCTGTAAGAATCAACTTAATGTCTTCCTTTAGCTTTCCTTTCATTTGGACAATTTCTTTGTACACTTCCATTTCTTGAAAAAACAACAGTAGAATTTGAGCATACAAACATAGTTTGTAAAAGTGATATGATGTATGAATATTACTATTTGATTACATTCCTGTTACATATATATACACTATTTCTTCAAAATAAACTTTCACTTTTGGTGTTAACATTTGTCTTATTTAACACATCTTTGCATTTTATATGTTTTTTCTGAACTTACTGTTGAGAATATTCTGCGTGTCTTTCTTTATATCGTTTTCACTGATGTTATGGTTTTCTGGTAGACAGGTTTCTATAATAAAAAAAGTTTCCAAATACATTGTTTGAAAGAAATTATTTTCAAATTAATATTTTCATATCATTCTAATTTTTTCAAATGTATAAACTAAGCAAAAAATAAAAATAAAAAAAAAAAACGTTTACATTTCGACCTATACTTATGCACATTTATAAATAATATAGAAATAAGATGTGAATTGGGTAACTGTTTTCTTCACCAACATATTTGTATATAAAAAAGAAAATGATATACACCACTATTGTCTTCTTAAAAAGAAATGTCATAATGGAAAGGACTGTATATAGTTTGCACATAAATCTTACTAATATTTAGAGTTTTAACGACAAAATTTTAGAAAGGATACAGTTAAAAGCTTGGTGTAAAAATGAGGGACGTAATTATATGTTACAAAGTCTTATTTTTGTCAGTTAATTTTTAAACCCATTATAGATACTAGGATTGAAATTTTGTATACGCGCCAGACGTCCGCGTTGTCTACCAACGACTCGACAGTGACGCTCGAATTAACAAAAGCTAAAAAGGTAGAATATAGTACGAAGTTGAAGAGCATTGTAAAATATGTAATACAATTCCAAGAACTCCTATACAGATTGTAATTTCCAAGTGATTGTATTATTTGGTCAAGTGCAAATGAATCAATAAATTCCTCTAAGTTGATTGTACGAGTATACGTCAAATAGTTTCTGGATTAGTTGCATTGATAAAGTGACAGTACTACAAGCAATAGTCAAAGTTCAAAACACTCTAGTAAAATAGATGAGATCTTAATTTCAAATTGTCTTTAATATAACACTTATCTACTGATAGTTGGTTAATAAAATAGTTTAATATATACATATACATACACGTACAGTAATGGCAATAATCTAATTTGGTATATATGTAATCGCTTCAAGATATTACCCTTTGCCTTTCCATCCTTTTTTATTCATTCAACAAAATCTGGCAATTGGGTATTGTAATCAAATAGTCGTTATATTTCATGATTGATATATCTACTGGTTAAACTATTTCATCCGTTTTGCTTTAAATTAAAAGGGTAGGATACTTTATCGAAAAAAGTTTTCATTTCTTCTGCACCTCAAATTGTGTATAATGATTCAAAATTGTAAAATAAGCGTAATCAAATTGTCTGTTTAAAGAACAGATAGACTTATTTTTGTTGTATTCATTTTTAAAATTTATCAGTTATCAACTTTTTACTTGTTTGGCTTAATAGATATTTTGATATGAGCGTCACTGATGAGTCTTGTGTAGACGAAACGCGTGTCTGGCGTACTAAATTATAATCATGGTACCTTTGATAACTATTATCATATAAATGCTAAATATACGTTATGTAACACAACTTTATACATATTTTATGAAAAACAGTGTTAGCTATACATGCTAGACCCGTGTCCGTAATCGCATTGCAGATTTTAACATGTTTAATAAACTTAATTTTTGTACAACTGATAAAAAGTAAGGTCGAGGTTTTCGTAACTACAAATTTGTAAAAAAAAAGGTTTACCAAATTCTTTCACGGATAAAATGATTAAGTTTGGAAGATTGACTTATCTTATGTAAATAGGATATCGCATCATAATTTTTACAATGATATTCTTTGTGAATACCGTAATTTTAGATACGATATGTGCTGTTAAATCACGAGTCCGAGTTAAATGGAGGATTGAGTGATAACCTTGCCACTATCTTAATATGCGTGTCCTAAGTCAGGAAACTTTAGTTTCGTGATTGTTATTAATATTTGTGTTATAATTTAGTCGTTATTTTAAATGTTATCACATTTCGGTGTTTTTACAACCGATTATACGGTATGAACAATTCATTGGTGAAGTATCTACGGCTGTCTATATATAACTGCTTACATATACCATAACTGTTTACTTCAAAGACGTCAAGGTATAATTCTAACATGATGTCCTTTATACGCTTATAGTACACACCCGTGGTAAAATATGAATAGTTACATTGTTTGTACTGTTGCCATCGTACTCGTACGTCGTATGATTTTTTTGTTGTGAATGTGCTACCTGACATCATAACAAGCTTAAGATGAGGTCGGAATATAAGCATTTTACGGGAAAATACAAGCTAGTGAAACCAAAGATCATCACAACAGGAAACGTAAACAAACGATGCTAAAATTAAGAAATAATTCATGGAAGCCATAGATTTGTTGTAAATTTACACATGGCCTGGGCCGTGATATTCGAATTTTATCCTGGCTTCCATGAATAATTTCGATTATAATAGGACAAATACGATCATTAAAAAACTGAAGCGATGATGGGTATACCGTGTGTGTGGCTGTTCTATTTTACCCACTGTTCGATAAATGTAAAACAAATCTAATAAATCTGCATGAATGATTTCTTAACTAATCGCTAGAAGAAAAATGTGATTACTTTTTTTACTTCTCAGTAAACCCAACATTTGCAATTTTAAATTTACATTTTTTATCGTAAGCTACCGTCAAATTCACTGTTGACATGTTGTAACCAAGGAGCCGCCATGTTGACTTGCTGAAATCAGTAAATGTGCCAATAATGCGATAGAACAGAAAACAAGCAACACCTATCTCAATACTTTATTTTAATGCAATTGTAACCGAGATTAGTAGGTAAACGCAATAGAAAAACCTTCAGCTTTGACGTTTTCATTCGTATGACGTCATGTTTTGAAATGACGTTAATGCGCCAAATCATTACTGGAATTTTGCGGAATTTTAATTTATTTTGTTTTTGTCCATTTTTCCGTTCTCTAATGTGTAAATTCTTTTTGTTATGCGTCAGAATCAGAATAAATGTTCTGTAGGGTTTTATTCAATTGTAATTGTTAACACAGCGAAATCCACAACCCTGTGCACATAGGTTACGATACCTGTGGATTTACGTGGGAGGCATATTTAAACAGCCATTTGTGTACATCTTGGAGTCTGCGCTAAGTATAGATATATCGAGAATTTTATCACGGTGTTGTTTACAAAGCGAAAGAATCACGTCATATTAGAATGTGTTATATAAGCCATTCTTGTATACATATAAGACATATAAGTAAAGTAATTATTTAAATCATTCCAAACCTATGAACTATGTTATTATAACTAGTTTAAGCATGTCACTAATTCAGTTTGCTTTATTTATGGGAACGGCAAATAATGCCTTCACCTAGAGCGCTTCGATCCAAAACAATTGCCGTATTTGTCCTATTAGAATCGAAATAATTCATGGGGCTTGAATATATCGTGATTTTACCACGGGTTGGCCCTTTATGACAAATATTTTACCCTGAGTGATATATGCAAGCCCCATGAATTATTTCTTAATTCAATAAAGGCAACAGTAGTATACCGCTGTTCAAAATTCAAAAATCGATAGAGAGAAAAAAATCCGGGTTACAAACTGAAACTGAGGGAAACGTATTAAACATAAGAGAACTACGACACAACAGAGACATAACACCGAAATTTAACACATTTTCAAATTCATTTAAGAAGATATTGCACCTGTTTTCAGATTGTGTTCTTTGTTTATATATGTAAAATGGTGTGTAGATATGATCTATCAAAGTAATGATGGGATAGATAGCATAGTAATGTTGATCTTTATTTCTTTTTGTCAGCGGCTTTGTCTTTAAGAGGTATTTTCTTATAAAAAGTATTAATTTTCAGATGTTTTTGTTGGTTTATTTTCAGAATTCACAAACATCAAAACGAATGTTGATGGTTTTTTTGCACAATTGCATATAAGGCAATACAAAAAAAAAACAGACAATTGTGAAAGTACTCAAACAAAATGACAAAGTCTTATAATTCTCGCAAAAAAACTAAAATGCATCACAATATGTACGTCCAAATCTAATGGCATAAAATCAAATGAGTATTAGTGCTTTCTATTAAATTGTCCATGAGTACGAGGTGTTACATAATTATCATAACTATCATAGTAAAAAGTAACAAGTCAAAGTCCTTTAACATCAGTACAAATGATCAATATTATACGGGTTTACTTCACATGATGGTAAACTATTCAAGGAATGACTGTAATATTTTTTATATCTATGAAGAAATAACATTAAAACTTTTGTGCACACTGAATAACGCGCGTAGCGGGTTATTTAACAGTGTGCACCACATTTTTTATGTTATTTCGAATAGATAGAAAAAATATTACAGTCATTTCTTATAATGTTGTTCTAAATTCCATTTTAAACCGTAGAAAACCATCAAAAAACGTTGATGACGTCACGGTCACATGACTTAATTATGTCTATGGGCTCATAACAAAATAACGTCAGCTAATCAGAAGACGCGTTACAAAATTAAATTATAGTAACATGCATGAGCGCTTTCTGTCATAACGTTTCATTGTAAGATCAAGTATTGCAAATCACTGATATACAGTTGTCAAACATATTAGTATAGCATGTTTTAAAAACGTCATGGCAAGTGTTAAACAATTCAACCTTGAGAAAAAATGGCTTGATCCTGCACAAGGCAAAACACAAACCCTCTCCCTATCAGTGGTATAACAGTTCGACATAAGAACAAACTCAAAAAATCATTTGTTAGTAACTTTACTCATCAGATCGTTACAAAATAATAATAAAATGAAAAGAAAAAGGAGACAACATACAGGTCTGATAAGTACTCTCAGTTACTGCAAACTACTTCAAAGCCAATAACAACTAATATACTTGATCCAGAAAATTTTGAAATACACCAATACATGAACATCGATAGAATTCATCGACGCAGATGCCATCTTACCATCATAGACCCATTGCTTATGATTAAGTTATATGTCAAATGAGGTCAATTGCAAGTCTATAATCAACTTCATTGTAATAAGTAGTTATGCGACGTTTCATTTGAAAGTCATCTAGATGGATTTTACGTCAATTTTTATGTTTAGTTTCAAAACAAAAACGTAGGTAGCGCAAGCCAATTCATTAACTGATGGAAAAGACGAAATCACATGGTTTAAATCTGATTTACATTTTTTTCATTGAATCTATGACATGACTTCAAACAAATCTGAAACAAAAATGCGCTATCATACTAGTGCGCATGCTTATCTATCTATTCGAATTACACCCCAGTTCTATTGTTCTACTTCATAGCTTCTAATTTTGAAACACATGTAAATTGAATAGATCTATTGTTACGAATAGCAATGGATTTTGACCACAGGCTGTGACAAGCGGGGTTTCTGGAAACCCCTGCTTCTACATCCAGCAAACAAAGTTCATTGTTATTCGCAACGATAGAAATTGATTATTCTTTAATAACATGAACATAAGAAATTACTAATAATAAAGTTCACTACAAATTGTTTCAAGATATTAAAAAAAAAAACACTTTAGGAAATTCCAATAGCGAAAAAAAAAATTAAGCATCTACTTTGAATACAAAAATAATCCTTTACTTACTCCTTTGCTGAAAGTATTATTTTTTATCCTAGTCATATGTCTCTATTCTAAAGTATTGATCTTTTTTTTAAAGGGGGGATCACAATTCTCCGACCACCCCACCCCTCGTTATCCAGTGGCCGATCCGGGGTAGGGGTTCCGCGGTTTGGACCTGATTTATAAGATCAATGTATTTAACTGATTGAAACCCCACCCCTTTCTTTTGAATTGGGACCCCAGCTGGATCATCTCCTGCCCTCAAAAGAGAGAGTAACAAAGTATTAAATCCGTATCTTTGTATGCTGAGCGTTTCTGGTAGTCGGGTTTCTATTGCAGACACACTTATCCCTTTGTAGGTCCGAATATGAATGTTTATTTATTCTCGAGAAAAAGGGGCTTTTTTCTATAAAACCGTAAGATAGAAAATATAGTTATGATTACCATTATTGAACTGATACAGGCAAGTTCTTTGGATTATAATATTGCCTTTATCTTTGGTCTCTTCTACCAAATCTAACGCTTGCCAAAAAAATGTCGTCCGTCTCACACCCTTCCATATTGACCACTGCATACAGGGAGCATAACGTATTTTTTGTTTGTAATATGAATACACGATACGGCCAACCTTGACCTGCTGATCCATATTAACTCATGGATTAAATCGGAACATGCAAAATAACCTTGACATTGGTAAAATATACTCACCTGTCAAATTTTGAACGAAGATAATAAAAAAAAAGGTTACTAGTGGGGTTTCATGTAATAAAAATAAATATAAATCATGGTTTGATATTGTCAATACAATACATACTATTGGTTTTTTTTTCATTTAATAATCAATGTTAACAATATAGAGATTAGAATGGGGTGTAAGTTAGTTATACACCTCGGGATAAGGCGTGTCTTGATAAGAAGCCCCTCCGGCCTCCGGCCGAGGGGGTTTCTTATCCAGATACACCTTTCCCTCGGTGTATAACTATTACTGAATAGGTATGTTTAAATGGTCAAAAACAAACAACAGGTGTTTTCGAGGGTTCTGGCACGAAATGCTGATTATTATATTTTTTTTGTGCATTGCATAATTGTTTATTAATTCCCTGTGAGTTAGTCGTTCAAATGCAGAACAAAAAGAGTAGCATACATTCAAAACCTGTAAATACGTTTGAACTAGTAATTTAAAAAAACAAAATTAGCAACTGACCTTGTAATTCATACATAATATTCTCCACCATTGAATCCTTGTCAGATGATTTTAGCGCCTCATTTATTTCTACAAAAGAAAATGAAAAAAACAAGTTCCTGTTTGTATGTTTTGTTGATGAATTATCAGTTATTGTCGTTTGTTGATGATGATGCTAAATGAAACATTATTTGAACATTTATGTAGATATAAAATGTGATATCCCTTTTTGCATATACCGAAGAAATTCTAACAAAACATTCTCACCTTCTAGAAGAAGACACCACATGCTTAGTTCTTTAATTTGACTTTTTGATATAGTGAAGATGCTCTGTTACCTAAATGACTTGCATTACAGTAATTGCTTGCATTTCATTCATCCAAGAGAAATCGAGTTAAACGATTCTACTGAAACTAAGAGGTATGCTCCTTACCATTTGTGGGTCTTCAACCAACAAAAACTTCCGGCACACGGAGGCGAGCTAATGATAACCCCGAATCAATAATGTATACAAGTTCGGCTAAATAGAAGCCACTCTACACACCGAAACAATTGAATGGACCAAAGTTTTTAAAATATACAGGACATATAAACCGTAGAGTTTTTTTAAGGCGTGAGAAAGGTGAAATAAGTGTCGAGGTTAATCTAGTTTTGTAAGCTATCATACCTCCCCAATTCGTCTAAGTAAGATTAAATAAACAAACGCACAGCAATACGCGCAATAGAACTCAGATTAAAACAAGTATCAGTTCGATGAGAGAATAGTTAACAGATAAAACTAATATGACACTGATCTACATTAAAACGAAAACGGAATAGAAGTTGTTATTGACAAGTCAGCTCCAGACCTTAATTTTATAGATCGAAATATATTGTCCTCATCATATAGAAAGCAATACAATTCATATCGTAAGTGCTCTAATATGAAGCCCATCATAAATAATACGAGAAGAACATAATCCGGATCTTACAAAGAACCGGTTTTATTTCTGTATTTCCGGGGCTAAGAACCTATGAGTAAACGAATATTGTTCCAAAAATTACATCTTTAATAACTTGACAGCAGTATAGTAGCAATATCCCTTACAAATAAATATGTTTGAAGGTTCAAAAGTTTCATTAGCTGGTGAATGATAACACGTTGGTACTTTGTATAGAATATGTCGATAAAAGATGGAATGTAAAATACTTAAACGTATAAAATGTCTGTAAGTTAATTTATATTTACGAATAATGTCCTTGTTCCGATGCTTAAATACAGTAAAAGTGGTGACAAGTTTGTGATATTGTAACCCTAATGTTATTGTTTCAGTCATACAGATATTGCTATCGTTAAAACACGTTACACACAAAAGCGAATCGAGCAAATTGAAATATACAAAATCCACACTTTGGTGACAAGGACAATGTACTTTGTATATATAGAATATGCCGATAAAAGATAAGAATGTAAAATACTTAAACGTATGAGATGTCTGTAAGTTAAAATGCACACAATGGTGACAAAAACACGTCACCATCTTATAACGGATAAGTAATACTAGGACATAAAAGTCATCTTTGTATCGTAGTTTAGTATTACATCATCGATTATTTTCAAGTAAAAATGTAGAGGAAGTAATCATATCAATAAAGTTTTAAATAACACAGTGCTTATGTTTATCATTCTTGAAGTAAATTGATATAAAAATAAGGAGATATGGTATGACTGCCATTTTGTTTCCGATAAAGATAATAATATTATAGGTACCTTCATTCCTAATAGAATCTAACAGTTTCACTTGTCCTTGCTCCTTTAAAATATCATTTATTCCCTGCATGGTCATATTTCTGATAAAGTTTATGGTCGAGTTTTCGTCAAATGATGTTTTAAAGATATCCTTTATTTGTTCTTGCACAGCATTTTGAATCGTTTCCCTCATAAGTGTTCTGATGTAAACTTTTATTTTCCGGTTAATGGTATTGGCATCTAGCATGGCAACCAGAGGTGCTCCTTTGTCGTTTATCAGAGGAATAGACAATGGCCCGGAATCTTTGGTGACTGCTCCTGATGCTGTTACATATATATCACCAGACCAGACTAAACAGGAAGCAACTACTATAACAATTACATTTAATGTCCTATAGCACGTCATTATCCCAAGTGATTATCGAGGTATTTTTTTCTGAATCCTACTCTTTAAGTATATAAAATAAGCACTTACTATCTTCACTTTATAAAACTTACAAAAATAAAATTCAGAAACAGTGCAAGTCTATTCCCTTTATGTATTTATATTTTTCACAAAACTAGAAACAGCTGCAGTTTCTCTGATGAATAAAATGATAACAAGTAATTAAAACCTCTTGTAAACGTTTATCTCTTTACATACAGATAAGTAAATGATCGTGATATGTCTTAGAGAAAATAAAGGTGATTAAGATTTGCTGAACTTTACAGTATTTAAAATGAATCACTGTGAAAAAAGGTCTTATCTCAAAACAATGATAGCATTACCTTATTTCAGTCGTAAAACTAACATAATGTTTGAGTGTATTTTTCGTCGGATGGTAAAAATTCCTCCTAAATAGGTGACCTTAGCTGTATTTTGCAAAAAATCGTATTTCATTTGGTATTATTAATTTGTTTCAGATTCGACCGTTACTGATAAGTTTTTACTAGACGAAAAGCGCGTTTGACGTCAATACTAAATTTCATGGAATACATCTATAATGAGTTTATTTGTATATGCAGGATTTCAATAACTTGCATAATACATACATTTTTTACATGATGGGTTGGACACTGTTTGGGTCTTACAGATGTCATTCCATGTGTTTCATTACCCTTATTTTTAGGCAATTAACTAACTGCATAAGGTAGCGTTTGACCAGTAACCTTAGATACTATATCATAAGCAATAAGTGGCAAACTTTGCATTTTAAATACTTGTTTATTTGTCGTTTGAGGAACAACCATAAAGTACTAGACAAATATGTTTCCTTTATATTTGAGTATTTCTGAGGATGAATCAATATCACACTGTTTCCTGTATTTATCTTATATTTTTAGCTTTTGTTTTATTTAATGGTATGCAAATTGTACATTGAACGTGTCCCAAACAGCATCAGAACTATTTTTCCATCACTTAAACCTTATATGACCACTGACAACTCTGTAAAGGAAACTGATATCCTTGACATGCTTGACTTGTATTGCACTTTTCGTACAATACTAAACGATCCGACTATGGAACCAGCTTAATTATCTCGTAAAAAATCAAAAAGGCTTTTTTTCTATTTGTAATATTTATTCATTATCTGCTAATTAAAAACAGCTGTTGAACAAATACGGTTTGTAGAAAAGGGGGAGTGTCATTACTTGGTTCAAAAATACATCTTCTGCAATTATATTTGACTGCTGAAACCAAATATGATCTCTGATTCTGACGGTAAAACGGGCGTCTAGCGCAAATTCTAAATTTCAATCCTTGTATCTATGTTGAGTTTATTTGTATAAACAGGATTTAAATAACGTGAACAATACATTAATATTTACATGGGTTAGACACTGTTCGGGTCTCACAGATGTCGTTTCATTATGTTTCGTTATCCTTATTTGTAGACAATTAACTAACCGCACACCAGTAACCTTTGATATTATATTATAAGCGATTATGAACAATTTTTGACTTTTCAATACTTGTTATTTTGTCAAGTAAATGTATATAACTAGTTAATCTTTCTTAACGTATTAGTACAAAATATAAACTAAACTGTTTCAAGAAGTTGCATACTAGTTTTTTGCTAAAAATAAAAATGGATTCTGTTGTTATATCTGTAATATTGATTTGTTATTATCTGCTGAAGAAAAACAATTGCTTTACAAATACGATTTGTAGAAAAGGGGGATTGTTTCTTGCTTAAAAATACATCGTCTGCAATCATATTCGAATGCTGAAACCAAATATGATCTCTGATTCTGACGGTGAAAAGTGTCGTTCATTTGCTGAATTAGTTGAAATTACCTGATAAATCCAGACCACCAGGACACACTAATCTATTAAGATAGGCAAACTCACAAAGATTTGACAATAAAATCATACACCAATTGCAGATTAAGTTGAGGTTCAACTTTATTCAAAATCAAGAAAGTGCATCTGTTAATTGACATTTTAACACCCAATTCATGTATACGACCATCAGACAAAACATAAGATCGAATAATGTATTGAAGACGAACAAAATGAAAACACATCAACAAACAATTCACGAGATATAACCATTCTAAATAGATTTCTAAAATTTCAATAGAAATATCGTCATGACGATACTCAAACTCATATATTAAAAAATCAGGTATGTAAAAACACTTTACATCATAAGGTGCAGTTCGGCCAAATGAAACCTAGAAATAGTAACTAAAATCATCTCAAATTTCCCCACGGGATATTTAGTTTCTTAATCTTTTCTCAACTTATAGTAGAAAAACGTTTGGAAAAATAAATGACAAATTATGTCAGTACCGAAGCACTTAATAATATCAAAATTTTGTAAAATACATGTAGATAAAAAATAGATTTTGAAATCTTTCCTAGATAGTTTTAGATAGTCTCTGACGATCATTAAGTTTTATCTGACACATTTGATATTTTACAGATGATGCCAACATTACATACTTTGTTTACTATATCTATACATCTATCATCAAATCGTAATTCAACTGCTCGAATCATACATTCTAATAAATAGATATAACGATTTGTTTAAGATTAGAAAAAAGTTTGGACAGTTTTTGATAAAGTGTATTGCCGCAAATTGACTTAATTACCTAAGACTGATAAAAAAAACTTAACACCAAGGTTAACAATCAAATCATATCTATGAAATATAAAATACTCTTCTAAAAAGCTTATCGCAGATGATATCTGTGTATTTTCTTTACTTTATTGCGACTGAATTAGTTAATCCTTTAATTTTAAAGAATGTATACCTAAGCACTGACGTATCATCATGTGAACCCGCGGGAATAAATAATCAATCTGCAGCAATTGATAGTTAATTAAAACAAAAACATTTTTATGAGTATTGGGCATTTAAAACGCTTTTACAGTATGTATTGTATGAGGAACAATTGAATTACAAAATGGTTTCAACGCTATTGAAAGATGCTTGCAACAACTAGCAACTCTGAAAGAAAACATTTCTTCAACATGTTGATTTGCCATTTTACATATACAACTTTAAATACAAATATCGGTGTTAGTTTAAACAATATTTATTCAGATAAATCAACAATGAACGATATTGTACAAATGAAATAATATTAAGGATTCAGAAACAAGCAATTTGCTTTTACAAATCTGTCTCCTTTTACAAAAATAATACATTTATTGAACAATACATAAATATTAATACTGGCATGCTCTGTAATAAATATACAAATAGGAAAAAGTTGGAAGATGGAGAAAAAAATAATGAGAAAAAAACAAAATAAAAAAAATAAATAAACATGTATACAATATGAAATGCTTGGGTACCTATTGAATGATGAATCATTAACATCACAGTTAAAACGTTTACCTTTAATAATATATTTCTGCACCAAACTAGATAAAAGACTATTTTGCTCATCTGAGAGTACCGTTGATCCAAAAAGCAAAGCAAAGAACTGAAACAGAATCTAGTAGTTCATGTCTTAAATCATATGTATATGGGACAAGATAACAGGAAGCGAGATTGTGTTTCTAAATAATCACATCGACAATTTGGAGAATCTACTAAATTACGAACGAATAGGTGAGAATTCAATGAACTTGAATTCATTCTTAAGCGAGCACGAATAATTTGACTAAAACGTTGTCCTATATAATAATACGCTTGGACCTTACTATTTTGAGTACTAATTTGTTTTTGAATATAATGATAGAGATTCACATGTTCTTATGATTAAGATAAGAGTGTTCCATAGTTTTGTTATTGCTGGAGTGAATTATTCGAAATATAAACGGGTCCGTGTGTTGACTTGTGTAATATTATTTCTTTGTCTTGTATTATGATCATGCCTATTTCCTACTGAACCGGGCAATAAGTCTCTTAAATACTCGTCTTTCAGATATTTTTTCCATCGAGTTTCAACATATAAATTTTGTATACTGGCTAGTTTAGTACCCCCGTGACGGTGTAAACCTATCAAGAACATTTTTCATTTTTCTCATTTTATTTATTCTTTTGTAAGATTCATCGCAATAAATTATTAAACGTGTTGTTTTCCATTTTTTTAGAAACTATATATTCAATATGGTCGAACTTATTTTCGAGATACTAGCAATTGAAATTTGGCCGGAAAATTTTCTCTCTTGATTTTTTGTAGCTTTATCATCGCCAAGTTAAAGTTCTAAAAACCTATCAAAATATAACAAAGATTTTGTAAGGCTTTTGCAGATGGCTTTTAATTTAACATGTTCTATCTCAAGTTAAGTGTTTTTCACGAAGAAAGATATAATTTTGCACTAATTTTTATTAAAAAAGAAATGAATTCTAAACTTTTAAATAATGAAGATTTGTTTTAGCTGAGAATTCAGCATGTGAATGTTTTATATGAGTTCCATTATTTCAATTTTCGCAACATCATAACTGACGTTTTGACTGAGTATGTCTTGAGAGTATTCCAACACAGTTTGCTGAGAAATCTCCTGTTAAGACAACTGGCGCCACAATGGTTATGCCACCATGCCCCATACGGTCTCGCACAATCAGCTCCACTATCTAGATCGTTGTCCTGGTCTATCGTAGAAAACTTCATTCCATTATGGATAGCCATACTATCACCTATATCAAGGATAAACATACTACGAATTACTTATCAATTCTGATATAGTCATACTATAGCCATACTATCACCTATATCAAGGATAAACATACTACGAATTACTTATCAATTCTGATATGGTCATACTATAGCCATAATATCACCTTCATCAAGAGTAAACATACCACGAATCAATTATCAATTCTGATATGGCCATACTATCACCTATATCAATGATAAACATACTATGAATGACTTATCAATTCTGATATAGACATACTAAGTCCATAATATCACCTATATCAAATATAAACATACTACAAATTACTGATCAGTTCTGATATAACCATACTAAAGCAATACTTTCACCTATATCAAGAATAAACATAATACGAATCAATTCTGATATAAAGTTAATTGCCGTTCAGGTGAAGCAAGACTGAAACTATTATCATGGTCTTCAAGTTTAATCTCTTATGCGTACACTTTGTCTATTTTTAACTCCCTTCAATTAACTTGAGTACTGTTGTTTTTCCTGTTTTCCTGGTTGAGAAAAGTATCTGAAGGTTACCGAATAAAAATTTATTCACCTAGAGCAGATAAGATGATTTTGTTGTCCAGCAAAACAAATAAACGAATAAATTGTTTCTTTACTGTCAATAGTTGCAGAATAAAAAAAAATAGGCTAAATATGCGAGTCTTTCATTTGTACTTAGTTATTGGCGTATATATGTAAAATCTTATTCATGTCAGGATTTGGAACTCTATCGAAACAGATTATTATTTAAAAACGTAAAATTAAAAACTGATCGCTGGGGCAAGTTGAAGTCCTTCATAAAATAGAAAAATCAAAAGCTTAACACATCTAACGAATAAAAACACCTGTAATATTTCTGACTTTGGACAAGCGTTTCGTTATGTCGAAAATGCTAGATAAAACCTTTTTTCAGCTACCTAACGTTTATATACTAACATCATCGTAAATAAAATCTGAATTTCCATATGTCCAGTACCAAAAATAGTCACAACACCTAATGCTTAATAAATGTAACACTGTGTTCAAAAGTTATCCCCATTTCAAATTCTGATGTTCTACAGGTTTATTCAAAAATTCTATAATAATTCTAACTGTGTCATAAAAGAGGGACGAAAGATACCAAAGGGACAGTCAAACTCCTAAATCGAAAATAAACTGACGTTTTTTCTCGGTTTTTTAATATAGATTGGACCGTTGGTTTTCCAGTTTGAATGGTTTTACACTTGTCATTTTCGAGGCCCCTTATAGCTTGCTATTTGGCCAAGGCTCGTACCTAGACCTGAAATGGTTTACTTTTATAAATTGTGACTTGGATGGAGAATTGTCCCATTGATACTCATACCTCATCTATTTGAGAGAATGTTATTACCTGCATTTCCACTATAATTCCCAACAGTCAGTTTGTATTTAGACACCGCATCTCCAACCTCAAACGTTTTATACACAGCATACTTTTTTGTATTGGACAGGTCCTTGAGGTCTATTCTCAGTTCATATTTACCACTTGATGTCACGCTGTGAATGTTTTTGTTTCCTTTCAATATATGGGGTACAGAAACGTTACAACTAAACATCTCGCTTTGAATGCTTTTGTTTCCTTTCAATATATATGGTAAAAAAGCGTTACAACAAAACGTTCATATAGCTGTGAATGTCTTTGTTTCCTTTCAATAGATATGGTACATAAGCGTTTCAACAACACATCTCTAACTGATAAAAGAAAGGGACATCTAAAAGGGTTCCACGTGGTTACTTTTACTGTAATTCAGAAAATATTGAGTGCATTTATGATTGCGATTTTTGTCATTTGCGACTAAGATTCGATTTCCATTTTTGCTATATTGATAAAAATCCTGTTGAATTCATATCAAAAAATCAAAAAGCGAGTTTTTATGTCACCCGATCGACAATGTCGGGTGACATATTGCTTTTCCTCCGTTTCTTTTTTTTATTATTATTATGGCACCCTCAACGGAGTTGGGGTGACATATTGTTATTGTTCGATTCTTTTTTTCTGCTTATTATTATATTTATTCTTCCACACTTTTTTGTCCATTCTATTTCTCAGAATTGACTTGAACAATATTGATGGAACTATACCATAATGTTGACCACCACATTCTATAGTGCAGTGGGGTATGGCATCATCAAGATGGCTGCCGTTACCATGGAAACGAAACAAATGTGAAAAAATCCTGTTTTTTGTTTTGGTGAACTGTTTTGATATGCTTAAACTCAGAAACATTATATTTTGATACAATGTAGGTGCCGGCCATATACAGGTGTTGGATGATTTTGGCACTCATTGGAACTACTATGTTGCCATGGAAACTACACCAAAAATTTCAAAAATATTAAAATGCTCCAAACTTCATAAAACTTCACAGTAACGATGAGCAACATTGGAAGATGTGAAATTTGGCGTTGGAATTTCCAAAATATCTGTTGTTACCATGGAAACAACGCAAAAAAGTCAAAACTTTGAATTTTCACAGAACATTCCAGAACATCAATGTTAAATTTATTCTAGAGACATTAAATGGTATATGATTATGGAGGGCAAAAATTGCAGCGGGGGTTTGACTTTGGAATATTCAAAATGGCCGCCGTTACCATGGGAACAGCAAAATTATGAAAAACTTTAAAATGCTTTAAATTTAATGAAACTTATAACAAATTTTGCCTACCTAATGTAGACTTAACTTTTGAGTTTCGAATTTTCAAAATGGCCGCCGTTGCCATGGAAACAGCAAAAATTTTCTAAATGGCTGCCGCTGGCCAGGCAATGGGGAAAGGGTGCCATCCGCTATTGCTTGCAATGGCAAATCTAGTTATGTCCCCCGATCGACAATGTCGGGTGACATATTGCTTTTCCTCTGTTTCTTTACTATTATTATTATTATTCTTCCAATGATTTTGTCCGGCAGTTTTCTTGGAGACAATGGAACCAATCTTAATGATAGTTGACTATAATGAGGAACACAAAATTCCGGGTTGCAGTAGGTCATAAGACCATTAAAAATGGCTGCCGTTACCATGGAAACTGCACAAATGTGAAAAATAAAATTTTTGGGTTTTGGTGAATAATTTGGAGATGCTTAAACTCAGAATCATTATATTTTGATACAATGTAGGTGCCCACTATATACTTCTTTTGGATGATTTTTGGCATTCATTGGAACTACTATGTTGCCATGGATACTACACCAAAAATTTCCAAAATATCAGAATGCTCCAAATTTTTTGAAACTTTACCATGACGATGAGCAACTTTGGTAGATGTGGAATTTGGCGTTGGAATTTCGAAAATGTCTTGTGTTACCATGGAAACAAGGCAAAAATGGTCAAAACGCTTTAAAAACCTTAAAAAGTGGCATTTACTTCCTTAAAATGGTAGGTCAAATCCATTGAAACTCTTATGGCTGCCGCTTAGTGGCAATGGGGGGAAGGGTGACATCCGCTATTGCTTGCAATGGCAATTCTAGTTATTATTATTATTCTTCCACCTAATTTTGTCCCGCAGTTTTTTTGGAGCCAACGGAACCAATGTTAATGATAGTTAAGTATAATGAGGAACACAAAATTTCGGGTTGCAGTAGGTCTTAAGAACATAAAAAATGGCTGCCGTTACCATGGAAACGGAACAAATATGAAAAAAATCCAGATTTTGGTTTTGGTGAATTTTTTGGATATGCTTAAACTCAGAATCATTATATTTTGATACTATGTAGGTGCCGGCCATATACTGGTTTTGGATGATTTTGGCAATCATTGGCACTACTAAAATTTCAAAAATATCAAAATGCTCCAAATTTTTTGAAACTTCACAGTAACGATGAGCAACATTAGTAGATACGGAATTTGACGTTGGAATTTCCAAAATGTCTGCCGTTACCATGGAAACAATGCAAAACACGTCAAAATGCTCCAAAAACTTCACTGTTTGGTGAATAATTTTGGTATGCCTTCATTTAGAATCATCTAATTTTCATACAATATAGTTTTTAACTATTTACAGGTTTTCAATGATTTTGACAATCATTGGAACTATAATGTTACAATGGATACAGCAGCAAAAATTTCAAAAAATTTAAAATGCTTTAAACTTAATGAAACTTCACAATAAGGTTGACTGTCATGTGTTGAAGCAGAATTTGGCGTTTGAATTTCCAAAATGGCTGTCGTTGCCATGGAAACATAAAAAAAATCAAAATTTTCAAAATGCTTCAAATGTTCTGAAAATTTGTAGAAAGATGAATTGCCATGCATATATGTAAAATCACTGTTTAAAATTGTTGAAATCGCTGCCACTTAGTGGCAATGGGGGGAAGGGTGACATCCGCTATTGCTTGCAATGGCAAATCTAGTTATTATTGCTATTATAAACCTATCGTATTTTTCGCAATAATAAAAACACCGCAATAATTACTGAATTTTCAGTATTTTAAAATGCATGAAAATTTGTTCGAATTAAGATAAGAAACAATAGGATATTATCTTACACATTTTGTAGTTTAAGCAGCATATCATATTTATCAATGCTACTTTTCTTTATGTATACTGTATTTCTTCGTCTATTTTATCCGTGAATTTTATTATGCAAACGGTTTGCAGTATATTTTATTTTAGTTTCTTTTTTTTTTTCTTATTACAATAGTAACTAAAAGTAAAATATTGCAACAGTTGTATTGAGAAATTTAAATTAAATTATTCAATATTATCAATTAACGGGGGAAAACGTTCACAAATTTAGTCCCGTCAATTATTTAGTGTCATACATTTTATAGTGCAGAACGAGATTTGAAGCGAATAGATTCATTTACATCATTTACTTTTCTCGACAGTTTTATAAGGACTTGTAGATATACTTAGGCCTTAAGATTATACTCAGATTTACTTATGATCTTTTGAGTTATAGTTTCAGTTTTAAATTCTATATCTTTTTTTAATATCACCTTTCTCTATCCTTAGTTAAGACATCATGCGAGTTTAACATCGTGTATAGATATATGAAGATGTAGTATGAGTACCAATGAGACAACTCTCCATCCAACCGTTCCAAATCCATTTTCATAATCTATATATGGTCTCTGGAATTGAGACCATCCATCTATTCTTCTCTGGATAACCTAGAAATATTTTTAACAAAATCAGTAACCCATTTAAAGGAATAAACTGATATTGTTACAGAAGTATTATTTCAAGTTTATAATTTTGTGATATTTTTGCCATTCAAGAGTAAGCAGAGAGTGCACATTTAATGTACATGGTGTGAGTATTCTTAAAGTGTCGATATTACTAAAATTGTTGAAATGATAATCTTTTGGGAAATGTTTATTTAAATAACCAATAATTTTTCACACATCGATACTTATTTTACTTCTGTATATCAAATAGAAAGCAACATAATTTGCAAGTAAATGAATCATACACGATTTATAAGGATTATTCGGGTGTTAACAAAACAAACTTTCTGCTCGTAATTTATATACCACCAGTTTTGAGTTTCCGTTAATTCATCCGTGAACCTCAGATTATATATCTTATCTGATATGTGTATTACATTTTGTTTGTTTTTTCTATATACGCACGATTTGTTAATTACTGAATCAGAAGTGAAGCATATAGTCGTTAATATATTCATCAATCAAAATGGAAGGACACGCTTACGTTTTGTCTCTAAAACGAACTAATACGATCAATAAACTAATGGTTTCAATATTTGATTTTTGTCGTCTTCAAACCATATAGAAACTATCTAAAATCACTTCTAAACTCTTCATCACAAATGATACAGTTACTTCGCAAAAGTGTCACTGTTTCTATGGGAAGAGTGGTGAAAAATCACCAAACTCATTAAAAAACATTATGACACCAGAATAATAATTAAGTACGCAAGACGCGTGTTTCGTATAAATTTGTAGCACATAGTCACTGATAAATAAGTCTATATACTAGGGGAATGTGATTTTTTCAAATGATAATGGTGGATTGTTTTTGATTAAGATTTGATGAATTTTCAGGACTAGTACCTCATTAAGTTATCAAATCATAAAAGGTAAGCACCATAGAGTAGGAATATTGAGACTGCGGACAAAAGGTCTTGACTGAACAAAAAACGAATGGATAGAGTACGTGATTTAAATGTGCAGCTAGACGAATCAAATGTTAGGGATGTCCATTGCATTTAGAAATGACAGCTTATTCTTACAAGACAATTCGCAAATTTAAACAACCATTACATAATACATTTACCCGATGATTACTTACATTCCTCGTTCATTTCTTTACATTAACAAAGTTTCGGAGTTCTGAATGGGAGGAACAACAACCTATCGCTTAATTGTTTTACTCAAATGACCCTGTTGCAAAGATTAAATTGTAATATACTGTAAACCAAACTTATATTCACGAGCGATTTAATTAGAAAAATAATGCGTATTTGAATTGTCGCAAATATTTATAAACCATGGATGTTCTTCCTTTTTCAACAACAAGCAAATATGAGAAAAGAGAAGTGAAACCGCCCCAAAATGTACTAGAAAGGGTTAATCACGAAATAAAGTATCCGCGAAAATAAGTTGGTTGATAGTACATTTATAATGATTATTTTACAGTTAAAGCAAACGTACTGTCCATCCTCCTCCGTCTATTCCATATCACAATAAACTCTCTCTGCCTTTTCGTCTACGGGATATATTGTGTGTACACCAGAGGTCGCCTCAGGATTATGATTATGTATCGTAGTGCAGTCTTTAGGATATTGCAGTTTTCTTTTTTCTGAAAAGAAAGTTCATAATTCAACAACTTGACATGTTTACATGTAATTGAAATATTTTCCAAGTTGTACTAAGTTGCAAAAAATATATATTTACGGGACTTTGAGAAACAAAAGTTAGTGAAAGAGGAAAATATAAACCAACTACCTGTAAATGCTACTATAACAAACTCCCCAACAAATGAATGTTTGATTCATGCAACTTAATGATTATAAGATGTCTCTGCAATTTTAAGTTGGGGTAATTAGGTAAGAATTTAATATGTCAATATAACAAGTGCAACAATACCAAGGTTGCATTTAGATTTAAACTTAATAAGAAAATGCAACACACTGGAAAAAAGCAAATAAAAAACTGATGCAGTGACAAATAACAAACAACAAACTATTATACAGAATATCTAAGATGCACAATAAAAATATGTTTGCTCTGGTTGTGGAGACAGTTTTGTATATTTACCTCCTCTAGTGACCCCGATCAAAATAAAATAACATATTGATTCTGTCTGTAATCAAAGTTTTACATTTTCTTAGATTTATTTTATTTGGTTGGTTTTTTTTTTATCTCACCTATTGTTAATTTAAACTTATATAAATAGGACAGTTCAGGTGAAACGTATTGTAATCATCGTGAGGTTAAAAGTAAGATCACAAAAATACTGAACTTAGAGGAAAATCTAATCGGAAAATCCATAATCACATAACAAAATCAAATTAACAAAACATATCAAATGCGAATAGACAAGAACTTTCATATTCCTGACTTGGTACAGGCATTTTCAAATGTAGAAAATGGTGGATTAAACCTGGTTTTATAGCGCTAACCCTCTCACTTTGATGACAGTCTCATCAAACTCTGTTATATTTACAATGATGCGTGAACTAAACAGACATAATAAATAAAATAATCAAAATATGGGTACAGCAGTCATCATCGTGTAACAATTTTAAAAGGAATAATTCAACAGAACACAAAAACATCTATCTACAAACACATTCATTGATTTGCGTGTCTAACGTCAGAAAATTTTATACGTCACATATATTTGTCTATAAATCTTATTCAATATTGCAGTAGGCCATTAAAAAAATTAACATTACTGTAACGTTAAACAGGATGTAAAGTAAGCTTTGGGGCTTCATAGGGCCTTTAACGTTGAGTCTCCGCCTTGGTATCAAATGCCTTGATTTTTGTTTTCGATACATCCAAAAATGATAATATTGTATTTACCTTCATTATTGACAGGATGGAACAGTTTATTCCGTCCTTGCTCCACCAGAATGTCATTCATTTCCAGCAGTGTTATATTTCAGATCAAGTCTTTTGTCGAGTCCTCATTCAACGATGTCTTAAGAACATCTTGCAATTCTTCTTGTTCAGAATTTCGGATCGTACTCCTCATGAGTGTTCTGATGTAAACTTTAATTTTCCGGTTTATAGTTTTGGTATCTAGCATGGCAACCAGTGGTGCTCCTTTGTCACTTATCAAAGGTATAGATAATGGATCTTCACTACCTATATCTTTAGTGTCTGATGATAATGCTGTTACATATATATCTCTAAACCAGAACAAACAAAAGACAACTATAACCATTGAATTCAATTTCCAATAGCACTGCATTATGCCAAGTGAATTTTGAAATATATTTCTCGCTTTGTGTTACAGTCAACGTTTAATGGAACATCTGATGACTGCATTCCCTCCACTTGATATGTTTCATATTTTAATAAAAAAAATTAAGAAACTGTTGAAGTATCCACATACGTTAATATCTTTACATTATAAACAAATAAGAAATATTTATCTTTTAGTTTATTTCGTAACATAAGGATAAACAAATTATGGGGATTTATCTTCTCAATATAGAACGCTGATTGAATCATTTAGGTAAATAAATCTGAAAGAAGAAAAGAGTGTATTCCTAAGATCGTAGCTAGCAAGAGCAAATGAATTATTAGAATAGCTTATAATAATGATTTATTTTGAATGTGTCAGCTGTTAATAACGGAAGCGTACTATGGTCGACAATTTGATTTTGTTTAACAGTATATCACTCATACGCTTCTGTATCTGACTGAACAGTTAAAGTAGTATTCACAAAGACAAAGAAAAGAATATTATCAATCTTTATTAAGATGATACAACGCCAGTACCTTCCGATTAACTGTTTACAAAAAGTACGAGACGTTCTTTGATATACCCCTGATGCATCAACTTTTGCTACAACGTTTGAGTATCATTTGCAAGCTCTTGAATACCATATAAGTAGGGAAATATCATATATCTAAATTTATAAGGCAATAATAAATGCATCATTTATACTCGAAGTTTCTCAATACATGTATCAAAATGGTACGGACAGAATATCGAGATCTTTTCCGAATAGTTGCTAACTTATAAACTCAAAACAATGCCATAGTATAGACTAGATAGTTTGCATTTCAGTAAAAGGAGGTATTGTACATAATATTATGGATATGGCTTAAAATATCGAGAAAACATTTTTCTGAATTATTTTCATACGTCGTGCAACTGTTAATCAAGCAATCTTGACGTTTATGAAGTTTAGTCTCGCACATTTGAAATTTTGCAGATACTACAAACCATTATAAACTTTGTGTTTTATTTACTATCTAAAATATCAATCATAGTATCGTGTTTCTACAACATCCAGATGAATCATGTTTAGCAGATATATAGTTAGATTTGTGTCAGTTTGAAATTTGCTTCTAATATAGGTAGATGTTTGCTACTTATTAAAAGAATCAAAACGTTAAGATAAACAATCAGTTTAAACTGAAGCGATTGATTTGTTTATGTCTCCAAATAATTACAAAGTTGAAAAGGTCTTTGTTTTTTTTTTTTTTTATCTGTTTTGGACATTTTAACTGTAAAATAATTTGTGGGGTATGTGTTAAGAAGACAACATCTAGAGAGCAAAGAAATTCAAGCGAAGACATTGAGTTGTAAACACAAGATATATATTTTCAATATAAAACTGTTTTTTTCTATAAATATTAAATCATTTTCAATAAAAACGAAAAGATCATAGAATACGCCTGTTATTATATCCAGGGCAGATAAACATTTCGAAATGAATAAATCCCTTATAAACAAAAACACAGATCTGACTTGGCAGAATTGTCGCATTCCGTTTAACAACAAAGACACACAGTATGTAGATGATAGCACTCATATACAATATGGAATGACTGAGTTGTAACTATATATTTTGATATAATTATGGTTCCAGACGATGATGGTAGATATATTTTTCTTTCTAAACATGCAAAATCCAGGCGTTCAGCATATTATGAACTCAACTGTAAGATCAAGCTTAAAGGAAAGAAAATTGTAGTGATAACAAGATGATTATTTTACCTGTTGTCATAAATATATTCTCTTTCAACTACCTACATACCGACAATTGATAATGAAAGCATTTAAACTAATCGAATTGCATATTCATGCTTTTGTAAATCGTTGAAAGCTTTTTTAAGCGTTTGTATTACCAGTTTAAAATCTATTCATCATGTTTTTATCAGATTCGTCGATTCAGATCTTATATAATGCAATTATACACTCATTTAAATTGTAAAGAAACATTTGGGTTTACAAAAAATACAAAAGTTGACAATGCAAAGGTTGCATTTGTTTCTAACACAAACGATGCAAACGGCTAAGCGCGCATATGTTTTGATCATTTGTTTCTAACATACGTTTGCATGGTTTACATAATCTTTGACAAACTATGCACTCGCTAAAAATGCGTCTACAGTTTGTCGTTCATCGTTTGTTAGAAAAACGCTACATTTGTTTCTAATTTAACCCTGATAAAACGATGTATTTGTTTTTATCTTTGTAAAAATTCTGTTTACCAACAACATGTGCATGCATTATTGAAAGTTCAAACAGGGTCAGACACTGACAAAAAGATGTACTTGTTTCCACTTTTGTAGCGTTTAGAAAACAACAACAAACTTCACACAACGTTTACAAAATTTTGGTTGGAAAGAAATGTACTCATAGAAACACAAACTTTGCCTATTCCTTAAAATAAACATCTTCCAGCTAACATTATGACACACAAAAGTTGTTTAACTTACTTTTTTTTACGTATTAACACATGTAACAGTTTCGATGAAATGATTTACACTGTGAGAGCAGAGTATTTTATCTTGTGAGAGGCTTATGATTTTTAGTAAAAAGCAGATGAAGTTTATCATTTGAAATCAATAGTTAATTCTATATATAAGTTTCTCTATATGATTAGACTTGATACTTTATATTCAAAATAAAAGTAATGCAGTATACTCAGTTTGTTTGTGCAGTAGGACAAATACATCCATACTAAATCTTAAATTCTTTAATTTTCAGAAGTGTGTTCAGGTTTTGAAGATATATAAAGATAAATTAAAGTTATTAAAAATACATCTTTTATTTCTTTGAAGCGTAATTTTCATTCATGTAACATCACCATGTTCCTTTTGTTGTGGGACTTATTATATATATATATATATATATATATATATATATATATATGTCAATAAAAAAAACACCCGTAAATGGGGGGTAGACGACCATCTTGATTACGCCGTCAGAACATTGTGACGTCATTGTCTTTGTGATGCCTTTAACGATGAAAACTATAAAAATTTCAGACAATCGGCTTGATGGCATAGCAAGGGTTAATAAGGTCAATACAACTGACTTGAACAGAATATTCTGTTAAATGTTTCTGTTTTTTAAAGGGGTTTTATGATTATAGGTCCTATGATATGATTAGGTGCAATCCTATGTAAACAGCGTCAAACACAAGATCATGTTTCGTTAAGGTTGTTTGAACAATCCATTCAAACAACTATCTATTTAATAATGCAACCTCTAACAACTAACCCAAAATCTCAAGCGACATGTCATTTGGATCACAATTTCTATTATTCTCATTTTTAACTGTGTATGTATCGGTCATAAGAGTGCACCTGTGTTTGTATTTCTATCATGTACGTTCCAAAATGGTTTAAGTGTATGACTTTCATAGCATTAAGCAGTAACACCTTATAAAAGTAATCCGGGAACAGTTATGTACTCGGACATCGGTTAAATACATGGAGACAATTGATCCCATATTATCAATATATTTATTTTTTCAAACGTATATTCTTAAATGCTGATTATTTATTAGACAGAATGAAATTAAAAATCCAACATTAAGAAGGGTCTAACTTTATAATGTAGATCAATATGGGAACACAGAAATACCAAACTGATGTCAATGGCGTCATTCGGGCAATAAAGGAAGACGGTAGGCAATTGAAAGAGCTTATTGATAAGAGAGTTGAAGGTCTTAGCAGATTGGTAGAAGAGAGAACCGCAAGGAATCTTCAAATTTTGCAGACTATTGGATATGAGTTTAAAACAGCTTTAGAGAAGGCAAACACACAACAGAAAATTTATCAGGACTTTCAAGGAATAAAGGATAACACTAAATTGCTTCAAAAATTAGAGCAAATACAGTCACAAATTGATGTTGTTGAAGAAAGGCAGATTCCTGTTATCCAATCAGTAAAATATGCTAATAAGAAAGCATCAAGTAGTGCAATAGAGAGACTGTTAGGAGAATTAACATTTGGGTAAGTTCGTTTTAAGTTATTGAAATCTATTGTATTCTCTTATTCATTTTTCATATATTTAAAAGGTCTCAATGATCAATTGCTTTAGCAAATATAGGTTAATAAGTTAAATATCCATCCAATCTTCAAGTAGTATTCCTCGGACCTGAAATGTGTTTCGTTGATTGAAATTATTAGAACAATTACCTGTTGTTCCGAGGTTTAATATAACTCCTGTGAACATCTCATTTTGTTTCTTATATGTCAACATGTATGTGTGCTATAAGTATTTCTGCTGAAGACATATAAAAAAGGACACTCTGACACTAAACATTATTAAAATTTATTTTCCATTTACTACCACTGAATCATTACATTTGCTAAAAGCATTTTGTCCCAAAGACAAAAGGACGCCGGACTAACGTCAAGAAAACATCATTCTAATGAATTATAATACACAGATTACACATTATGATAGATCAACAAACAGTCTACAGAGAAACAAACATTTTTATAACAAATACACAATTTGACGCCTTGAATACTCGTACAGTCCATGCAGTCCTAAACAGGCTTTATTCATCAATCAATATTACAGCTACTACCACATGTTCTAGGAAAAAATGTTATCACAAACATTTAATTGGTAAAGAAACGTTACTCTTTAATAAATAAAAAAAAGAAGACCATACTTAAAAAAATTATTTTAATGGCTTGCTGTTCGGTGTGAGCCAAGATACATAGAAACTAACTATTAGATAAAAACTTCCATATTCCTGACATGGTACAGGGCATTTAAATACAAAACTGTAGGTTGAACCTGGTTTAATGGCTAGCCAAACCTCACGCTTTATGACAATGTTTAAAATACCGCTTAAACTACATCACTTGACATGAATATAGTAAAAATAAATGCAAGAACACTCAGGACAGATCTCGAAAAGTACACGAATGAATAGTATAATAGTACATTTCAACATATTAATCACAGAATACCTAAAATTGATTTAGGACAGTACACAAAAATAGCATGATAGAATTACGAACTGTGCGTCAAACTAATCTATCAATATAATTGTTAACTTTTTATACATTTTGACTTAGATGAATTGTTTTCTCAGTGCAATTGGAACTTATACCATATCTTCTTGTTTATAATTAAAAATAATTAGTGCGAGCTTTATCATTTCACTTCAGTTTCCGCTTTGTGTATGGCCTCCTTAAACTATATAGTTCAAATATAGCTATGTTGAACGCATCTGTCCTTGACTTGTATGTAGATATTGTCAATGAGGGACGATTAATAATCTTTAAGACATAAGAGTTGATATAAGCTGTTCATTTTTGAACTTTACATTTCTATGTATCAACATTCAAATAGCGCCTTTATATGGAGTATATATTTTACAACTAATACGATATGTAATGGCCTATATTTCCTATCATAATTTTCATACTAGACGGTTGCTATTTACATAATAAAAAATGAAAACACACCGTCATATTAACAAATTTAATGCGTCAGAAGCGTTAGTCTGGATTTACCTTCATCAGGAACGTTTGAAGCCAAATATTTGAAAGCCAAGGTTTTATAAAAAAAAAACGAAACAATTGAAGAGCTATAAGAATAAAAATAGCATAATAAAATAGCCAAATCCATCTAAGTCTAACTTTGCCTGAGTGAGTTAACCTTAGTTTCTTTATAATTTCAACACTTATAAACAGACAATTTTTAAAATGATGTTATTGAATCATACCCGTACCGACATACTTACTACTGCATGTACTGATGATACCTTCTAGTACTGATAATAACAACCAACAGAGGTATCGACCCAAAATATGAAAACAATATTTAATATTATAAATTTTGTGCGTCAGAGGCACTTTTCTGGACTAAACTTCATCAG
This sequence comes from Mytilus galloprovincialis, assembly GCF_965363235.1. Taxonomy (NCBI): domain Eukaryota; kingdom Metazoa; phylum Mollusca; class Bivalvia; order Mytilida; family Mytilidae; genus Mytilus; species Mytilus galloprovincialis. The sequence continues at coordinate 30,422,760 of NC_134849.1, read as the reverse complement.
GAACGCTCAAAGCAAAAGAAAAGTCATATGTCCGAAGCGCTTTTCTTGATTTACCTTCGTCAAAACCAAATATTTGAAACCCAATGTTTTATAAAAACCGAAACAATTGAACAGCTTTATGACCAAAAATAACCTCATTAAATAGCCAAATCAATGTAAGGCCAACTTTGTCTGTAGTTTCTTTATCATGTTTATAAATTAAAAATTTATAAAGGAACAATTTTTTAAAAGGATTGTATTTAATCATGTCAGTTCCGAAGTACTGGCTACTTAGCTGATGACACAATAAGGGACTGATAGTCCATCAGCAGAAGTATAGACCAAGTGATTCAAAAAGTGAAAACAAAACCTTACATACATTTCATGCTTTCGAGACGATTTTCTGCATTTACCTTTATCATGAAGGCTCTAAGCGAAATATAATACTATGAAACCAAATATAGAATAGTATACCAAGAGTTATCATCAGAGGCGAAAGATACTATAGGGGAATTCAAACTCACCCTGCTTACCAATCAAGATCACATGAAATCCCCTGAAGTGTTTGTTTTGTATGCAGTTGTTTGTCTTTTGAAAACAAACAACGACAAGAACAACGAAAGGACATCTAAAGAGTATCATGGTCTTCAACAATTGTCAGGAGACTACAACATATGCCAAACTATAAATCATCCCATGTCTACAAAATTTTAAAAACAGTCATATACCTGCCATTAAAACCAAGTTGTTTTGTATTTTTAAAACCTTGCCTGTTTTAATGTCAAGACGTTCATTGAGGTAGATACAATATAAAACAAGGCGGAAAAAACACTTATCTCCTAGATTAATATTTAAGAGAGGGGGGAATGTCATTGTGATATTCGCACTAATAAGTTTTCGATAAACTGACAATGACGTTGCAAAAACGTTAAAAACGCGACGAAACAAATGATTACTTCATTATGAATTGCAAAATAAGAACATATTAATGTAATATCTGTCTCATATTATCTTTATAGAAATAACATGACACCTACATGTAAACAATACAGATATAGATGTGCAGACTGCCAGTAAGTGTTACATATTTAAAAATGTAAAACATGAAACGTGTTGTCTCGATGCACAGAGTAATGAATAGTATCTGTACACATGTACATGTGAAAACTAATTTGCTTTTACAACAAAATATACATACATGTGTATTTTTTCACTAATATGCAACACAATAAAAAAAATCACCATTTAAACCATATTCACTTTTGAAATGATTTTATAATTATTATAATGCTATATTATATAAGTCAGTTACAGCGAAAGAACGACCTTTACTTTAATTCCTGTAAGTTAGTAAGAAAAAATAAAGGTAAATTTTGCCCAAAAAAATTGATAACACAATCAAATGAAAAACATACAAGTCACGACTAGAAAAAAAAAACATTATTAATTGTTCAAAAATTCGAGGGTCGATGATAATTTTTAAACTGCTGTCACCAGTGTTATTTGTAGCTGAAGTGAATAATATTCAAATAAATAGTGTTGTTTGTCTTTTGTTTACAACTGTAATGTACGACACAAAAAATACGTTAAATGACGTACTACTAGACAATGTATTTTTTTTTTTTTTTATCTTTAACTAGAAGGTAATTCTATACACTTAAAATGGTCCATCAATTAACCTCTTTGAACATTTGCAACCAGTCATACTTGTAGAGAATAAAAAATGGGTCGATAGTAAAGCATGTCTTGTACATGTATTTTGATCCTTACTTGTTCGTTTTTAGAATGTTTTTAATAACATGAATAACTTGAATTGATTTGCTTTTTTCATGTTTATTTTAATTTCAGGACTGAAACTATGTCCGAGTAAGTATATCTCTCTATCTATACATTTTAGTTTCTTGTGTATATTTCGGAATTTAGTATGACATCCATTATCACTGAACTAGTATAATTTTTGTTAAGGGTCAAGCTGAAGTACGTCTCCGGATGCGGGAGTTTTTCGCTGCAGGGAAGACCCATTTGTGGACGTTGGCTGTTGTTTGCTCTATGCTCGAGTTGTTGTCTCTTTGACACATTCCCAATATCAATTCTCAATTGTATACACAACATTGTACTGGTTGTCTTTAATTCCGTTATCAAGAGTACTGATAGATAATGTTTCTACTCGGTCAGACATAATGAGTTGCTTTCACAACAAGCTTCAGTACCTAACATTACTATAGATATGCAGAAAATCACTTTATAGTCGTTCACAAGCATAAACTATCTTAAATTTTTAAAATGAAAAATTGAGTCGGAATTGTTTTTCTGGAATGTATCAACTTTAACAAACTTGAATAGAATTAAATAAAAAAAATTAAATGGGTTGGCTGATCGTATAAAAAAAAACCAAGAATGTGTCCATAGTACAAGGTTTCTCAATCACAAACTACCTTGACCTAACACTTAAACAAAATATTCAACCTATATATATACAGACGGACGAACGGATGGACGAAAGAGCGTAAAAACAAACGAACGGACGGACGGTCGGACGGAAACATAGACGTAAAACAACATAATGCCCATAAAAGAGGGATGAAAGATACCAAAGGGACAGTCAAACTCAAACTCGAAAATAAACTGACAACGCCATGGCTAAAAATGAAAAAGACAAACAGACAAACAATTGTACACGTGACACAGCATAGAAAACTAAAGAATAAACAACACAAACCCCACCAAAAACTAGGGATGATCTTAGGTGCTTCGGAAGGGTAAGCAGATCCTGCTCCACATGTAGCACCCGTCGTGTTGCTTACGTAGCAATACACAGTTAGGAAAAACACTTAAAATTGACACTCATAATTTTTAAACACCCTCTTTCCCCTACTGTCTAACAAAGAAGGCTTTATATGTGTGTTATGCATGTATATACTTATAGAAAGAGAATCTTCCATAGATTTGATTTCTAATGGTCATAAGGGTGAAGTATAATCCCTTTTGGGTGTAACCATGGCAACAATCTGCATTTATTAGATACAAAATATAGCAAAAAAGGGGGGGGTGAACATGTCACAAATAAAGGCAACAGTAATATACCGCTGTTCAAACTCATAAATCCATGGACAAAAAACAAAATCGAGGTAACAAACTAAAACTGAGGGAAACGCATAAATATAAGAGGAGAACAACGACACAACACTACAATGTAACTAACACACCCAGAAACGGACCTAGCGTCAGACAAAATCCGACGAGAATAACAAATATAACATCTCCAAAATTTGGTCTAAAGGAAAATTTCAATCAATTACAGTGATACCTTTCCTGAATCCATAGGTTGATATCTATCAAGTGGTCCAAAAAAAAATCATATGCATTTCTGCTCGTTTTTCCATAAAATTAAATTGAAAAGATCGAGCGCAAAATCTTTGTTGATAAACACTACAATAATTTATGGACCTATGGACGGTACGGATAGGAAAATACGGACTATCAATCATATAAATGGTCTATAAAACATGTTAAAAACAATATAAATGTTCATATAAACCCACTAAGAAGGCTATATTATTCTTCAATTATCTAAAAATCAATTTTATTGTACAAAAACTTTCATATTTAAAAAATTCACAGGGGCCATAATGCGTAACCAAACTTCTAACTGTGTATTGCTACCTTAAGGATAAACATTTTTTTTCCAATTCCACTTTAAATGGATTTCTGTTTTCTACTAGCTAACACGAGTAAATTGGCCTGCTAGTTTTGAAAATCGGTTCAGAAATAAATATTTTATGAAGGTTTGCAGTTGACACTGAAATGCAACAAAAAAGTGATTTTATGAAACATGCCATGTCAAAGTGCATTTCTCCTTTTTTGGTCAAATTTCTAAAACTATACCTTCTAAGCCTGTCTTTTCTTGTTTAAAACTTAACTTAAACTTAGCAGTAGACAAATTTTACAAATTAACGCTATTTTAAAGCTCTAGAATATCAATTTTGTTGTGTATTACCATACCAAAGCCTTGGTTAAAATTTAGTAAATACTAAATTTATTTATAACAGCGGGAAAAATTTTAGGCTTAATTCATGCTAAATTGTGACTTTATCCTTGCCAAAATAATAAATTTGATTTAGTCGCATGCAAAAATATAAAGCGTTCCCTTCTGAGGTTTCTACATAACGCGCAATCTTCTTTTCCAAGGGGTAGCCAATAAAGTATCAATTTATGACGGAACCAAGTCTTTGTGTCAAAATGTCTATATTGGTTGATAAGGACAATAAACAACAAAACTAACATATATTGTCTTACTAAAGGTTGTTTCTCCCTCAGAATTGTATCTATAACCTAAATATCAATAGATTTGTGGTATGATTTGTCTAAAAAAAAGTATCAATTTATGACGGAACCAAGTCTTTGTGTCAAAATGTCTATATTGGTTGATAAGGACAATAAACAACAAAACTAACATATATTGTCTTACTAAAGGTTGTTTCTCCCTCAGAATTGTATCTATGGCTTTGTCAAGCCATAAGGTAGCAATACACAGTTAGGAAAAAAACTTAAAATTGACACTCATAATTTTTAAACACCCTCTTTCCTCTCCTGTCTAACAAAGAAGGCTTTATATTTGTGTTATGCATGTATATACTTATAGAAAGAGAATCTTCCATAGATTTGATTTCTAATGGTCATAAGGGTGAAATATAATCCCTTTTGGGTGTAACCATGGCAACAATCTGCATTTCTTAGATACAAAATATAGCAAAAAAGGGAGTGAACATGTCACAAAAGTCTCCAAAATTTGGTTTAAAGGAAAATTTCAATCAATTACAGTGATACCTTTCCTGAATCCATAGGTTGATATCTATCAAGTGGTCCAAAAAAAATCATACGCATTTCTGCTCGTTTTTCCATAAAATTGAATTGAAAAGATTGAGCGCAAAATCTTTGTTGATAAACACTACAAACATTTATGGACCTATGGACCGGATAGGAAAATACGGACTATCAATCATATATTAAATGGTCTATAAAACATGTTAAAAACAATATAAATGTTCATATAAACCCACTAAGAAGGCTATATTATTCTTCAATTATCTAAAAATCAATTTTATTGTACAAAAACTTTCATATTTAAAAAATTCACAGCGGCCATAATGCGAAACTAAACTTCTAACTGTGTATTGCTACCTTAAGGATAAACATTTTTTTTCCAATTCCACTTTAAATGGATTTCTGTTTTCTACTAGCTAACACGAGTAAATTGGCCTGCTAGTTTTGAAAATCGGTTCAGAAATAAATATTTTATGAAGGTTTGCAGTTGACACTGAAATGCAACAAAAAAGTGATTTTATGAAACATGCCATGGCAAAGTGCATTTTCTCCTTTTTTGGTCAAATTTCTAAAACTATACCTTCTAAGCCTGTCTTTTCTTGTTAAAAACTTAACTTAAACTTAGCAGTAGACAAATTTTACAAGTTAACGCTATTTTAAAGCTCTAGAATATCAATTTTGTTGTGTATTACCATACCAAAGCCTTGGTTAAAATTTAGTAAATACTAAATTTATTTATAACAGCGGGAAAAATTTTAGGCTTAATTCATGCTAAATTGTGACTTTATACTTGCTAAAATAATCAATTTGATTTAGTCGCATGCAAAAATATAAAGCGTTTCCTTCTAAGGTTTTTACATAACGCGCAATCTTCTTTTCCAAGGGGTAGCCAATAAAGTATCAATTTATGACGGAACCAAGTCTTTGTGTCAAAATGTCTATATTGGTTGATAAGGACAATAAACAACAAAACTAACATATATTGTCTTACTAAAGGTTGTTTCTCCCTCAGAATTGTATCTATAACCTAAATATCAATAGATTTGTGGTATGATTTGTCTAAAAAAAAGCAATTCTTTGCTTTGTCAATGCCATAAGGTAGCAATACACAGTTAGGAAAAAAACGGCTGATTTGATTTGATTTCTAATGGTCATAAGGGTGAAATATAATCCCTTTTGGGTGTAACCATGGCAACAATCTGCATTTCTTAGATACAAAATATAGCAAAAAAGGGAGTGAACATGTCACAAAAGTCTCCAAAATTTGGTTTAAAGGAAAATTTCAATCAATTACAGTGATACCTTTCCTGAATCCATAGGTTTATATCTATCAAGTGGTCCAAAAAAAATCATACGCATTTCTGCTCGTTTTTCCATAAAATTGAATTGAAAAGATCGAGCGCAAAATCTTTGTTGATAAACACTACAATAATTTATGGACCTATGGACGGTACGGATAGGAAAATACGGACTGTCAATCATAAAAATGGCCTATAAGATATGTTAAAAACAATCTAAATATTCATATAAACCCACTAAGAAGGCTATATTATTCTTCAATTATCTAAAAATCAATTTTATTGTACAAAAAGTTTCATATTTAAAAAATTCACAGGGGCCATAATGCGAAACTAAACTTCTAACTGTGTATTGCTACCTTATGTGATAACAAATCCGATAAATAGTATAATTCGGTAGGTCACATTCATAAAAGGGAAGGGGATTGTAGTTACGACGTAAGGAACATATCCGATATCATATGTGAAACGGTTATTCCATAACGGTCAACCAACTCGTGATGGCGTCCGTAAAATTTACGAAGGGATGATTTCAACTTCACCATTTGGAACTCTTGGTTTTATAGCTTCCTTGTGAACAGCAACCCTCTATCAAGAAAATCATGATAGGAAATGCAAGCACGGGAATATCGTATCAATTGGGAGATGTATACCCCGTATGCAGGTGCTGCTGGAATACTGCTACTTAGAAATGGAAAGTTCACAATTGGAAAGCTGAAATCATCTCTTTTGTCGTAAAGTTTTGTTTTCAACCGACCCTCAATTTCTAGATGTAAGTCAAGATATGAGGCCGACATAAATGTATCTTTAGTATTCTTTATCTCTAGTTCGATTGGATGGATGCGTTCCACATAGTCACCAAATTTTGAATTAATTAGTGAAAGAACATCATCTATATAGCGGAAAGTAGAGTTAAAGGATATCGCTAACTTCTTATCTGTCTTCCTAAGAAGTTCCTGCATGAAGTCAGCCTCATAATAATACAGAAACAAGTCGGCAAGTAGAGGGGCACAATTTGTTCCCATTGGAATGCCGACAGTCTGTTGAAAAACACGTCCTCCGAACGTGGCAAATATGTTGTCAATCAAGAAATCAAGCATCTTGATAATTTCAGTTTCAGAGATTTTTTTGTTTGAATCAGAGTGATCCTTTACAAAGTAGGATTTATCCCTCCCTAAGACAAGATTAAGTTGGGCAAAAAACAGACACTGGGGGTATACTTAGTGATTTATACTTTATTTAAATAGCTTTGCAAATATTTCATACCAATGTATGCAGGTTGATATTCTTTGGTATTTTTTTTTTCAGAAAGAAGCCTTCGTAAGTATTGTGTTACTATGAAGTATAAATAAAAGAAAACTTAAGGTTATTTCTGTACACCATGACATTACATTAAAAAGAAAACACCTCGTGTCGTTACAGACGTTTCGAAATTACCAATTTTTACCAAATGATAAACTGTGCATAGCCTTTCGTTTTATGAAGTTAAACGAGCGTATAATCTGACTTGTCTGTTGCGCTGAATTTAAAACACTTACAAAAAAAAATAAAATAAAATATTACGAGTTTAGAAAGCACTATTGTAATTTCTAAACACTGTGGAAAGTACGGCTATGGTAATTTATACCAGGTAAGACTGAAACATATATCCTATAAAGTCCGAATGAGTATCTTATTTTGCATGTCTTCTTGGGAACTGATGGACAATTGTGTTTAAAAAGTAATTATTATTCGATGAATCTATTAAAGTTAGATAATCGCCTTGATTGTACATATAGCTGTCTTATTGAGTTTATTTTAAAATTTACAAATACAAAAATAAAAATTAAATTACATTATATAATTATATATTTGTATGAACATGAAGAAAAGATGTACTCCCAAATTTTTTAAGACAAACTAAAGTCATCGATAGTTTCAAATCATTTTACAACTGTTTTAATGAAATTTTATGTTACAATTTTATCATTGGCTAAAAGTTGCTATCATATGTACAGGTCGTTACTAACGATTGATCCGCCATTTTGAAATGTTTGGATCAACAATTGTTTGAATAATTCATTATCATTATTAAAACACAACCACTATCTAAAAAAGCCGTTTAGGTGTGATTTTATACATATTCGAATCGACAGGTCAAAACGTATTAATCGTTAGTTTGTAAAAATTTTGGAAGACCTCAAATGGACCACCCACATATTAAACGTGGCAAAGAAAGCAAATTCAACACTAGGCTTTCAAATAAGAAACTTGAAATACTGCACACAAGATTGCAAAAAAAACCCAGCTTACATCTCGCTCGTTGATGAACGATGGACCCCTACACGGTAACAAACATTAATAAGCTAGAAAGGATACAACGTCAAGCGGCAAGATTTATCACCATAGATTACAAGTCAAGAGAGGACGGGTGTGTCTCCAATATATAAAGGCAACAGTAGTATAACGCTGTTCAAACTCATAAATCCATGGACAAAAAACAAAATCGGGGTAACAAACTAAAACTGAGGGAAACGCATATGCTTGCCCAAGTTGAACTACAAGACCTCCATACAATTGCGAGACGAACATGCTAGAAGTTGATATTTATGTACAAAGTGGTTTAGTGGCTGATTTCCGTTATTGAACCAGACGAATTTCTCATTAAAACACGTCCTAAGAGAAACATTACTGCGAAGAAGTTCGAAGAATACCATGCAACAAATATTGTGGAAAAGCAAGTGAAGAATTACTCTAACTGTTTTGACATTCCACTGAGCAAAACACCACGAAACTCATTCTTTGTAAAGACAGTGATCGCGTCGAATCACCTAGATGACACTGTAGTGCGCGCATCAAGCGAAGAGAGCGTCAAATCTGCACTACGCCTCGTCAATTAATCGACGTCGCTCTCTCAAACAGTTATATTAAAAACAGAATTGGTATCGACAAAGTGTTCATACAGATACATGTACATATGATAAGCTTATTCTAGTACACATTGATATTTTATGTGAATACACATGTATTTTTTGCCAAATAGTAGTAATTTGAAAAACATTTTAGTACTTCAGTAATTTTATTTTGTTTTAACCAATCTATCTAAAACTCTAAATCAAAGATATGGATTGAGGACTCATTTTTAAAATCTACACCATCTTGTTTTTTTTTAACGGAAGTATGAATTAAAAATTTACAACAGAATAAAATTAGTGGTTTTGAGGATAACTAGAAGCCAATAGTTTAATTACAAGCAAAAAATAACCATCAAAAAACATTTTCTTTACTTTTTGAAAAAAGTTGAATATTAAATTAGAAAATTTATATTTTATGTCCGTCATTCTGGATATTACCGTAAGTAAGGTTTTTAAAGAGATATGTCTTATAAATTGTATCCATGAGAAGCACAAAAGAAAGGTTCCTTCCCAATGCAATGATTGTAACAATACTTTAAAACAGATTTAAAACTACTCTCCCTAAAAATAAGCTTATTCTAGTACAATATCCGCCATGTTGAATTTAACCAGAAGTAGGGTTTTTAAAGCCATCTTATCTATATCATATCTCCAAAAGTAGTATATAACAAAGGTTTGTACCATATATTATGTTAGTAGCATGATAATAACACCTTTTCACATACCAGCCTTCGATATAGGGCTGATTTAAGTATGATATCCGCCATTTTGGATTTTACCAGAAGTGAGACATTTTTTTCAAATGCCTCCCTATCTGAAATAAAAGAGTAATAGTTGAGGAAGGTCTATGCCAAATTTCATGCTTGTAGCAGGATGTGCACAATTCGTTTGAAATATTTTTTTGTAGCCGCCGGACTATTGTTTTATTTGAACACCCTTGCATTGTCTAAAGTATTTGATCCGTGTCTTCTTTACGTATATTTTAGCCATTTATAAAGAAAGACATTGTACCATGCTAGATCAATAAACAGAAAATATATCTTTTAAACAAAATTTAGAATATTAAAGACATTTTGTTTTTATATGATTTATTTCGTTAAGCTTAATAAAACATATTATTGACACTTATTAAATCATGTTAATAGAAAGTACAGTGTAGTTCTGCTTATTTATAAACCCGATAACTCACTCGGTCTGGCTAATTTTTTTAATCCATACTATTGCCTCGGGTAATATATTCTCCCAAGCTTTCTATTCCTAAATTGATGTATTCACTTTAAGTATCGGTACAATATATATATGTAGCTATTGTTGCATTAATTTTAATTTACATTTTTATTTTTATTTTCATTGTACTTTACCGTTAGTTTAAATCTAATTTTTTATCCACAGTTAATTTGAAAAAAAATATCAATTATTGTCTATATAAATGTCTTTATTTTTATTGCAGCTCAGAGTAAGTAAATATTATTACAGATTTAATTTTTATTAAGTCTCGAGTCACGAGTAGTTTCTTTGTTATACAATTACACATATGACGACATACATGTAGTCATAAAGTTGATATACAACTTGGTAAAGAAATCGTAAACAATTTCCCACTTTCCTTAAAAACATAAAGCAGAAGCAATGATTGTCTTCTTACTGTTAGTTTTCTTTTACCTATACAAAAATAAGGTGCAATACAAAATCAAAATTCATGTGTGTTTATTATTTTAGTTAATCTATATGTTTCAGAGTTTATTGTGACGTCCATGTTCACTGAACTTTAATGTAGGACACATTTTTGTTTAAGGGTCAGTTTTAGCCCGCCTCTAGTTGCTGGAATTTCTCACTGTGTTAAATACCCATTGGTGGCTTTGGCCTGTTTTCTGCACTATGTATACAACGAAGATGTGGTATGATTGCCAATGAGACAACTCTCCACAAGAGACAAAAATGACACAGAAATCAACAACTATAGGTCACCGTACGGCCTTCAACAATTTGCAAAGCCTATACCGCATAGTCAGCTAGAAAAAGGCACCCAAATGACAATGTGACACAATTTGAACGAGAAAATTAACGGCCTTATTTAACTATGGTTTGGTTGTTGTCTCTTTGACACATTTCTCATTTTTTCTTGAAATTTTTCTCTCTATTTCTAATGTTGTTCATACGCTATGATCTTTTATAGGATTGCCATTTAGGTAACACGACGTAAATAACAACTTAAGCAAGAGCTGCCACCTTTTCTGGGTCCTGTTTACCTCTATATTCTAAAGCATTTGTGCTGCTGGGTCTTTATTTCAACGGTATACATCTTGGCATAATCTTTCTTGCTTTAATATCATTTTGTAGTTTCTAAATGCTATTTTGTGCTCATGATTTCAAATGTAATCCTCTTCATGATATGTCTCCATACAATATATATCTTTTAGACTTTTGAACAACTTTATAATGTAACATTTTTCAAAACATTTAAAGTTATAAAAGCATTTTCTGTAAAAAGAACGGATAAACACCTTTAGTTGCCAATGAAACAAATATCATCCAAAGTCCAGATGACGTTAATCTTATTAACTATGGATTACAATACGACCTACAAAAATATGCAAAACACATTTTGTTCTTCGACGTATACATGTAAGATATGGTATTATAGACTTATGTTGAATCAAAACTGATAACATGGTAATTCCCACTGCTATCAATTTGCTTTGGCAACATGTTATCTTTCACATGGTTTGTGTTACATTGTAGTGTTGTGTCGTTGTTCTCCTCTAATGTTTGGTGCGTTTCCCTCAGTTCTAGTTTGTTACCCCGATTTTGTCTTTTGTCCATGGATTTATGAGTTTGAACAGCGGTATACTACTGTTGCCTTTATTTAAAATGTTTTGTAAATGAAAGCCTAAAAATTACAAAATGAATGGCTGAAGTAATGACATAGACATGAAAGAATAATTACGTGAATCTAGTTGAATACATTTAAAAATGACAAATGAAAAGCTTATTGAAACAAGAAAATAAATTAAGAAAGAAAAGTTGAAAAATGTTCGGTGGGGAAGGTCAAGATAAAACCCAGTACATGTGTAAATCCATTGACCCTTTACATTATGTGTTTTGATCATTGTTGTAGCCCTATGATGAATTAGTTAATAAGATCAACGGCATTTGGTCTTTGGGTGATAGTTGTATCATTGATGACGATTGTAAGTCGAATATGTGATAAATACCTAAATTGACATTTGTGAGCTAGTGATGTACGAATCACATCTGTGTTAATCATTGTGATCCATTTCAAGTGTTCGGATTAAGGAATCTGACTGTTAGTTGTTTTGACTGTTAGGATCATTAGTGTATGTCTCACGCGAATATCATTAGTTAAATCAGTTTTTTTTTTATCTTTAATATATTCCAACTTGATCAAAATAACGCACATCTGTTGACTCTCGTCAAGGTTTTGTTGATATTAGTGTCCGTTTGGCTATTCTCTCAGTGTCTTTTGGTGAACATGCTATCTACATGTTCTATAGTTTTAGTATGTGGTTATAAATGTCTATAACCCGGTAAATTACTTTTGTTTACATTTGATTTGACAAGATATGTATTTAATACTTATAGAATTTCTTTCAAATTTGGTCGGTTCTTTCTTTGCACTCTAGAATATTTCGTTAATAAAAACGTTCGGAGGACGTGTTTTTCAACAGACTGTCGGCATTCCAATGGGAACAATAGCGATATCCTTTAACTCTACTTTCCGCTATATAGATGATGTTCTTTCACTAATTAATTCAAAATTTGGTGACTATGTGGAACGCATCCATCCAATCGAACTAGAGATAAAGGATACTACAGATACAGTTAAGTCGGCCTCATATCTTGACTTACATCTAGAAATTGAGGGTCGGGTGAAAACTAAACTTTACGACAAAAGAGATGATTTCAGCTTTCCAATTGTGAACTTTCCATTTCTAAGTAGCAACATTCAAGCATCACCTGCATACGGGGTATATATCTCCCAATTGATACGATATTCCCGTGCTGGCATTTCCTATCATGATTTTCTTGATAGAGGGTTGCTGCTCTCAGGGAAGCTATTAACCAAGAGTTCCAAATGGTGAAGTTGAAATCATCCCTTCGTAAATTTTACGGACGCCATCACAAGTTGGTTGACCGTTACGGAATAATCGTTTCACAAATGATATCGGATATGTTCCTTACGTCATAACTACAATCCCCTTCCCTTTCATGAATGCAACCTATCGAATTAGACTATTTACTGGATTTGTTATAAAATAAGCAACACAACGGGTGCCACATGTGAAGCAGGATCTGCTTACCCTTCCGGAGAACCTGAGATCACCCCTAGTTTTTGGTGGGTTCGTGTTGCTTATTCTTTATTTTTCTATGTTGTTTCATGTGTACTATTGTTTGTCTGTTTGTCTTCTTTCATTTTTAGCCAGGCGTTGTCAGTTTATTTTCGATTTATGAATTATACTGTCCCTCTGGTATCTTTCGTCACTCTTTAATATCAGTGATTCATTCTGAATTCCGGATAAAGGTAATTCATTTGCACGTGTGATCTACACTGTTTTCTCGTGAATTACTCAGAATGCTAATAAGTCATAGTTATTCACTCTAAATACAAGAGAAAATGGGTGATTTACTAGGATTGCTGATGAAAAATAGGTGATTTACCTAGAACGCTGGAGAATGTAACCCCAAATACGTGTGAATGTTCGTGTTTCCCTCTGAAAGCTGGTGAATGTCCCCAATTTACTCTTAAGTTGGTACCCAACACTTTCACTAAAATTAATTTGGCCCGTTTAAATTTCATAAAGTTTTGACAAAGTATATACTTTGTCCCTTTGACAAAAATATAAAAAATTCAAATAATTTGAACCAAACGTTTTTTCAGAAAAATTACACTGGTTATATAGCAGTTTGACAAAGACTACTTTTGATCATTTAGAAGCTTAATATTCCCTTAACAACACAACGTCATTAAAACGTTCTGCTGATTTTACAGAGTTATCTCCCTGTTGTGTTAGGTACCACCTTAATCATGTTAATATTGGTGTATGTGAATAATAAAATATCAATAACAAACTTTTCCAGTATATTTTAATCCTAAAATCGTTTCTGATTTTATTTAGACCGTGCATCACATTATATTGGGATTTATTGCGACTGTCATACAAGTGAAAGGTTCAGTTAGCTTTAAAACCATTTTCAATCCACCATTTTCAACATAGGAAAATGCTTGTACCAAGTCATGAATTTGACAGTAACTGTTGTTGTTCACTCGTTTGATCTGTTTGAACTTTTGATTTTGCCTTTTGATTAGGGATTTCCGTTCTGAATTTTCCTCGAAGTTCAGTATTTGTTTTATTTATTATTTTTTACATATCTTGATATTTTTTATACTTAAGATAAAATAAGTATTGGTCTCATTTCAAAAGTAAAGTTCCAGCCTTCAAAAATTCAAAAACCTTGGAAAAAATATAACAGTGAAATTGTTCATGTTATAGAATTTGACGTGATTTAAATAAACAAACTACACGTATAAAACATAAAATGAATAATTTTGATCGTGGACTTTGTTAGAATGCGTTTCAAACAGACAAAAAGCCAATAAAAATCTCAAGATAACAAGTACTCTTTTGTATTCAGGAAAAACAAACAGTACGAACGGAATACTTTTCCACTGTTGTTGTCTATGTAAATGTGTAAAGCTTTTAACTTTTTTTTTAATTTCAGAGAAAATGGCCCAGATTCCAACAATACGTCAATTGCATAACTTTATTGTAAAACACCCGTTCATCCAAAAACGTGAATGTGGTTATATTTATCATTCCTTAGAACGAGGCGGCTTGATGGTGCCTTATACGTTGGTGCCGCGCCATTGTCGATTACACCAATTGCCACATAGGGCGAGCAGTGATCTTTCGCCTCGGTAGGGAACGTTTCATAGGCTGCATGAGAATCTATTCTGTGGTAAATCGTTCCGCAGTGTGGTCGGCAGTGGCCTTTACTTGTGGTATGATCATGTACCGCATTAACAACAGCTTTAGCTTTAGTCATGTCTAAATGACGTGTCTTCTTATCAACACTCGCTACTACAAAGTTCCGTCCATGGTTCCTAAATTTAGAATAACCGCCACATGCTTTATTCCAATGGACATCACCTCCAGTAACGTCTTTGTAAGAGATGACCATCCAGTCCCTCCAATAGTATTTTTGGGTAAGGAAGTTATACATGTTATTAGCCCAGTCATGATTGTTCATTTTATCCCCTGGATGATCTAGTGCATATCTGTCAATATCAGCGGTGGACTGGTCGTGATATTTTGCAGCTATTGTTGCATCAGCATGACTCATTGCAGATCGAACATGGTCAAAACGAGATTTCCATTGTTTTGTGTGGTAGTCTACGTTTGCACTTAGGCCTTTTAGTTGCAAATATGCAATTTCCAGTTCGGCTGCCCTCATTAATAATTTAAGTATTCCTGAACTGAATGCTCCACATCTTTTCCTATCATACTGCGTATATTTCATACACGGAACTAACAGTCCTTCCCCGAAGACATTTCCTGCATTCATTACTCCGTCGTACAGTTTAATGCCACTATTCTGGAAATCACTATCATAGTTGCTGATAAATAACTGTTTCTCTCCGTTAAGAGCATTGCTTGGTGCTTGGTACATTTCTTTATATTTGCGGTATACGGCGTTAATTTTTTGCTCAATATCGGAAAACTGGACCTTCACGGTACTCCAATCTATCTGCCTCTTCACATCAGCAAATTTAGCGTCTACTTGATCGAACCGAGTATCAATATCTTTATGAAGTTTTCGAATAGCAAGTAGTTCCGGTGACGGTCCTGTATGAATAAATCCAAAAATAAATGATAAAAACGGAGCAATTACTCCTAAAAAGGGTACAACACTTGCTGCAACTGTTGTTAGCGCCGCGGGAAGCGCAGTTGAAAGTGCAACGGCTTCAGCGATGCCCTTGCCAGCATTAAGACCACTGGTTATTTGGTCGGTGGTTTTTGATTTTTTTTGTTTTGCATGTTCGGCGTGTAAACATGTTAAGCATAACACGAAAACCAACAGCAGCTTCATCTTCGAACTATAAAAGATAAAACAAATGCTCAGGTTTATAACATATTTTTTTAGATAGTTAAAAATAATGCATTGTGCTTATTTATTTTAAATATGGGTTTGTTTGTCCTGTTATGATATTCTAATATTCTAAAATTATAAAGTCTAGCTGATATGAATTAATATGCATGCCATTTTGGAGAGGAAAACTGTTAATCACAGAAGAATGCCAAGTGTCTTCCCAAAACCATGTTCAATCAATGTACGATATGTGTTATCAAGCAACAAAATTATAACATGCTAGTTACACAGTTCTGATCTCTGGTTCAGATATTTTTACAAAATATAATTTGTCCATTCATTATTCCTCTAACTTTGTTGTTTTTTCATACCTCTATTTGCTAGAACCATTTATCTTTATATTCGGGGTATTGTTGTGTTTTAGTGACTGAAAATAAACCGAGATTATAAAGGGAGGATGTGATTCGTATACTAGTAGCTACTTTCAAATCTATTTTACACAAAATTCCTATAACCTACTTTTTTCATCGCTTTTTTATGTAGGAAGTGATAATATATAGTTAATGGCCATAAATTCAAAATTCTGCAAGATTAAATCTTTTAAAAACAGTTTAGACAAAATTCGGACTTTTGTATTCCTTTCTATAGTATTTGATAAATTGTAGAGTATTGAGTGCTCTACCACATTTGCGTGATTTACAATGGGCCTTTGTTAATCTTGAAAAGCAGCGACAAGAAAAATTATGTGCATGTCTTTGCAATATAGATAAATTCATCATAGATACCAGGATTAAATTTTGTATTTACGCCAGACGCGCGTTTCGTCTACAACAGACTCATCAGTGACGCTCAAGTCCAAAAAAGTCAAAAAGGCCAAATAAAGTACGAAGTTGAAAAGCATTGAGCACCAAAATTCTTAAAAGTTTTGCCAAAAACAGCTCAGGCAATCTATTCCTGAGGAAGAGAATCCTTAGTATTTCAAAAATTCAAATGTTTTGTAAACAGTTAATTTATAAATATAACCATATCAATGATAATTCATGTCAGCACAGAAGTGCTCATTATTGGGCTGGTGACACCTTCGGGGACGAATCGTCCACCAGCAGTGGTATCGACCTAAAGAGTGGCAGAAAATACCAAAGTGCTGTTCAAACTTAAAGTCGCAAACGAGTTCACTATATCATGGGAAAATAACAAAACCTACCAAAGACACTTGGTTTTTTTTTACTCGTACTGAGCACATTGTTATGACTCTGGGTACAAAATTTGTGCTCGAAACATAAAATCCAGTACTTTTAGTATTTTGACTGCTTGATTTCTGGGCCAGAGTACAAAAATTGTACTGAAAAGTTTTATGACCACAAGCCCAGTTTTGTTTCACTTATAAACATGTTGACGAGTTACAAATGAAAATAAGGAGATGTGGTATGATTGCAAATGAGACAACTATCCATCAAAGTTCAAATGAAGTGTTTGTAAGCAAGTATAGTATATCAAGTGATTAAGCAACACACAATATCGTGTAGGTAATAGACTCTAGTCTTACCTTAAGACATCACCACATTCATAACATCACAACATCATAAATATGAAAAAGAGTCAAATTGAATAGGTGGTTCCAAGAAAAAAATCCGTTGTAATGAGGCCTTGAAGGTAGTTGACCTTCATAGTTTCTTATCTACCAAAAAATAATAAAAGTTTGTTTCTGCTACTTTCTTTAATTTTTACTAATGAATGTGTGTTGTTGTTGCATTATCAAATGCAGCTTTTATGCGGTGCTTTGCTTTTGTGCAAATCGACATTTCATTTGCGCCAAAAGAATCTTTCATTTGCGCCACAAACTATATTTCATTTGAATTAATTCATTCTGAAAAACTCAGAATTGACAATGTCCATATAGAAACCTAAATAATGTGAACATTACTTGATTTTCAAACTCTCAGTTTCATATATTATTAAAAAATAAGTATGAACTTACAAAGTAAACTAGGAGAAATACATGTAAAAACACTTAATTACGCTGTAGCAATACAGATGTTTAACTTTTCCGTTAAATGTTACCTTAAAAATGGAGCAATTGTAGTTTTCATTTTTGGCGCAAATTAAATATAACCTTGTGGCGCACATGAAAGATTGGGTTTTTGTAAAAAAAATTGGCGCAAATCAAATGCATAACACAAAAAAGATTATCTGATTGTGTAGAGGATTAGACCGAAGAAGGTAAATATTAAAAATATAGGACGTGGTATTATGTATGATTGCTAATGAGACAATTCTCCACAAGTTACCAAAATGACACAGAAATTAACAACTATAAGTCACCGTAAGGCCTTCGACTGACTTAGCAATTGCAATTTTTCTTGGACATGGGGAGAATAATTTTGGAATAACTTCTGCATCCGATCTGTATTGACTTTGGATGACTGAACATGCCTGAAATTCAAATCTGTGAAAACAACGTTAAAAAAGAAAATATTCGCCTTCACAAAACAGCTAAAACGATAACATGTTTAATAACGACAGTTTTACGTTTTAGAAGTAGAATAAATAAAATATTCGTTTTCAAAAACTTATTTTTCTAAAAGTAGCAATACACAGTAAGGAGTGTTGTTTCGCATTTTAGTCCCGATGTATTTTTCAAATATGTAAGTTAGTGTGCAATCAAAATCATTTTTAGACAGCTGATGACAAATTAAGCCTTCAATTTGAAAGTGGGCCTATATATACATCTGTATTGTTTTATTATCTATACCTGTTGATGTAAATGTCTTTTTGGTTTTGTGAGTACTTGTTTACTCCTTGGTTTTGATTGTTATTGTCTGTTGACATGTTTTTAAGTCAATATTTTTATATTTGGACCACACATAGGGGCAGATATTATTGTAATATTTACAAACTTTTTTCCAAACGACAGTTTGGACGTTATGTTATTAAAAAAATGAACCGATGATGTTATTTGATAGCTACATGTTAAAACAGTTGCACAAAAGGTATCACTCTAAGAAAATGAAATTTAACTTTAAGTCAATTATTTTATGGACTACGTTACATTTTCACTCCATTTTTTCGAAAAACTATGGATTTCTTATCCCAGGCAAAGATTACCTTAGCCGTATTTGGCACAACCTTTGGGGAATTTTGGATCCTCAATACTCTTCAATGCTCTTCAACTTTGTACCTGTTTGTTTATCTTTATAAATATTTTGATATGATCGTCACTGACGAGTCTAATGTAGACAAAACGCGCGTCTGGCGTACAAAATTATAATCCTGGTACCTTTGATAACTATGTACACTTCTGGGTCGATGCCACTACTGGTGGACGTTTCGTCCCCGGGGGTATCACCAGCCCAGTAGTCAACACTTCGTTGTTGACATGAATATCAATAATGTGGTCATTTTTATAAATTTCCTGTTTATAAAACTTTGAATTTTTCGAAAATCTAAGGATTTCTTATCCCAGGCAGAGATTACCTTAGTCGTATTTGGCACAACTTTTTGGAATTTTGGATCCTCAATGCTCTTCAATGCTCTTCAACTTTGTACCTCTTTGGCTTTATAAATATTTTGATATGAGCGTCACTAGTGAGTCTTATGTAGACGAAAGGCGCATCTGGCGTACTAAATTATAATCCTGGTACCTTTGATAACTATTTACACCACTGGGTCGATGCCACTGCTGGTAGACGTTTCGTCCCCGAGGGTATCACCAGCCCAGTAGTCAACACTTCGTTGTTGACATGAATATCAATAATGTGGTTATTTTTATAAATTTCCTGTTTACAAAACTTTGAATTTTTCTTATCCCAGGCAAAGATTAACTTTAGCCGTATTTGGCTCAACTTTTTGGAGTTTTGGATCCTCAATGCTCTTCAACTTTGTACCTGTTTGGCTTTATAAATATGTTGATATGAGCGTCACTGATGAGTCTTATGTAGACGAAATGCGCGTCTAGCGTACTAAATTAAAATCCTGGTACCTTTGATAACTATTGCAGACGATATAGCAAATAAATGCATAGTACTGTAATGCCATGGATACACCAACAAGAAAATGAATTATAACTACTAGAAATCCAACATATGGCATATACTGATTACAGACATATGCACGTATAAGACAGAAACAGTAAGCTTAATTTGTAAGAAAGCAAGGACAC
Source organism: Mytilus galloprovincialis (assembly GCF_965363235.1). Taxonomy (NCBI): domain Eukaryota; kingdom Metazoa; phylum Mollusca; class Bivalvia; order Mytilida; family Mytilidae; genus Mytilus; species Mytilus galloprovincialis. The sequence goes on along the minus strand of NC_134849.1, from coordinate 30,402,496 downwards.
GGTGATAGCGAAATTAATGAGTTTATATTTTTTTTTCCTGACTGTATATTGCTACCTAATGTTTTAACTTTTAAGTATTGAATGTAGATCACAACTTACCTTCCACTTATTGGACTTACGACAATGCAACTGTTATCTTTCATATAGATCTTATGATATAATGGTTTAGAATATAGGTCATGACCATTCATGTCATAATAATTGAGTGGGATTTACAGATACTGTGAAAGTACTTTTATTCGTGGGGTACCAATTTTCGTGGTTTTCGTTGATGACTTTGTCCACGAATTTGAGTGTCCAACGAAATAAAACAACCATTGTCCAAATCAAGACATGGAAAGATCCCCATGTAGGTTTAACTACTGATATGATCTAGAGAATATATTGAATAACGCCAAATGAGAATACTTGAATATCAGTCACAGAACTACATCTGCATGCAGGATTATACCTATTCAATCCCTAATAACCTAAACTGTACAACTTTTGATCTTTAATTCTCATAAAAAATATTTTTGATCGATGAAAGTCAGATCATTTCCTGCATTGATATGCTAGTATGATAAAGTGTTCATTTTATATCCTCATAGTTCTCGTACAGGGTCCTACTAAATTGCGCCCGGGGAAAAGAAAAAGCGCCCGGAGAAGAAAATATAGCGCCTGGGGAACAGAAAAAGCGCCCGGGGAAAATATATTTATATTTTATTGGCATGAGACACCTTTGTTAAGTTATGAAAATCGATTTTTTTTTTATTTTAGACAAGTAATTTGCCAATTCAGATAATATATACGTTTGTAATAAAGCACAAAAACAAGTATAAATATTTCAATTTTAACAATAATATATGAATACTATTTCGAAAGACTGATAATAATGGATCACAGTGTATGCGGAAGATTTATAACATGTAAGACATCAAAAGACATGTTTTTCAAAAACGATATGTACCGTAGTTAAAACAAGGGGGTAAAAAGCAGAAGTTTGGTTTAAATTTAAGTCTAAGCATTAAAACCCTGATAACCATAGCCATTGAAACAGTTTTAATTTTATAAAAAGATATAATAAATCTATCTCAGCATCTGTATAAAAAAGTGTTCACCATGCCGTTGCGAAAATATTAGACCTCAGGCACCGATTATTTTTAGTAACAAAATATACATTTTGATCGAGGACAATGTCTTTCATGATTCTTCTATATACTCTTATTTATATTTATTTACTTACTTTAACATACAATTTTGAAATCTAAAATGTAAAAGTACAACAACACTTTAGATGTAGCATCGTACATATCCCCATTTATAAGCAATATGATTAGTTATTTTTTTAAGAAAAACAAATATTGTTATAAAATATTATTATTTTCTTCTCCCGGGCGCTAATTTTCTTCTCCGGACGCTAATTTTCCTTTTCCGGGCGCTTTTTCTTTTCCCGGGCGCTCCTGGGACCGCTCGAACATGTGGGAAATAATCATTTCATGCTGGGCTTGATTTTGATAAGAATTATTTAACAATTCAAGATACGGTTATGGCATTTGTTTATGTTACTGATTTCATTAGGTGACATGTTTATGGCTCAATTAGAAAACACATTTGATGTTTTTTTTTTATCACTTTCTCTTGGATTGATTAGTGTTGTCACTGCAATTTACACGGGTCAATGTTTACTTTGCAATTTCCTTCAATCCAGACTACTTCTAAAGGCTATAATTTTTCAATTATTTTTTTTTTTTTTTTTTTTTTTTGAAAACTAAAATCCACAATTTAAAAACCCACGAACATGTAAATATTGCTCAAACCACGAAAATTGATACCCACGAATTAAAGTACTTTCACAGTATAGGGTCAACACGGGAAACGTACGGCATGAAACATCCATATCTTCCAGTCAGATATAAAACATGTAAAAGGCCCAGACGTGTGCATTATTATTAATTTTATGTAAATCCAAGTACAAATAGATAAAAGTTTATATAAACTTAATATATACCTAAGTCAGGAACGTGATGTGAGTGGTTGTCGTTTGTTAATGTGGTTTATACGTGTTTCTCGTTTTTCGTTTTTATCTAGATAAGACCGTTGATTTTACCTTTTGAATGGTTTGGGCCCTTTAGTAGCAATACACAGTAAGAAGTTTGGGCAATAGTGAAATTTTAATACAATAAAATTGTTTTAGATAGATGAAGAATAATATAGCCTTCAAAGTTGGTTTATATGAACATCAAGATTGTTTTTGCATGTTTTATAGCCATTTTTCTGTTCGACAGTCAGTATCGTCACATCCGTTTCGCCCATAGGTCCAGCAAGTATTGAAATATTTTTCAACAAAGATTTGACCCTCAAACTTTTCATTTCAATTTTATGGATAATTGAGCAGAAAGGCATATAATTTTTATAATAGATAAATGTCTATGGTTTCAGGAAAGGTATCTCTCTAATGTATTGAAACTGTGTATTGCTACCTGTTAGCTAACTGTTTGCTAAGGCTAAAGCTCCGTGTTGAAGGCCGTAATTTAAAATAACTTATAATAGTTTACTTTTAAAATTGTGACTTGAATGGAGAGTTGTCTCATTGGCACTCATACCACATTTTCTTAGATCTATTTATGACTATGCTAGAAGTAATTGACAATGTGTGAATGCAAATAAAGAAGAAAAAATGGTAAATAACATTGGGCATATTTATTGTTATGCCCCACTTACGATAGAAGTTGGGGCATTCTATTTTTCGGTAAATGCGTCCGTTCGTCCGTGTGTCCCGCTTCAGGTAAAACAAATATTGGTCCAGACAGTTAAAGTGTTTTTTTTTTTTGAAGCCCAGGTGGTCGTGTGGTCTAGCGGGACGGCTACAGTGCAGGCGATTAGGTGTCACGATATCTCAGTAGCATGGGTTCGAATCCCGGCTAGGGAAGAACAAAAAATTTGCGAAAGCAAATTTACAGATCTAACATTGTTGGGTTGATGTTTAAGACGAGTTGTATATACATAATGTACACAGCCATGTATCAAAATCATTGCTGGTGATCCGATGGATAAATCTGTTGTAGAGTTGTCACTGACTCAGACGTACTTATAAATATAATTATTTTCTGTGACTTTATCTTGTATTAATTTGTAGGATCCTTTAATAGATAATTGAGCTGATCTGTAACAATAACATCTCCATGCCTTATATATCATGTACTGTAGTACGACGCTAGATTAAAACTGACGAGGAAAGGTAACACACGGCCACTGAAAGCTTTATCATTGTGAAGCCCAGGTGGTCGTGTGGTCTAGCGGGACGGCTACAGTGCAGGAGATTAGGTGTCACGATGTCTCAGTAGCTTGGGTTCGAATCCAGGCGAGGGAAGAACAAAAAATTTGCGAAAGCAAATTTACAGATCTAACATTGTTGGGTTGATGTTTAAGACGAGTTGTATGTATATAATGTAATAACACGTGTGCATGTAAAACAAATTTTGTTGTAGAAGGGTCTAAAAACAGCACAAACAACATTTTCCAAAAGACCAAAAAAGTGAAAAAGTATATTTAAACAAAACGCATTTGACTGACAGGTCGAACAACTGATGTTCTTTAACCCTGTTGACTGCCATTGGCGATTGCCAAATAGAATTGATCACAAGATGTAACTAAAATGGATCTTAATATAAATTTGATACTAAATAGAAAAAAAAATAACTTGTGGCCACGATGTTTTGCCACAAACATACGGTGTCAATATTTTTTTAGTACACCAGATCCGGATTTCGACAATAAATGTCTCTTCAGTGATGTTAGGGATCGAAACAGTATTTGGAAGGCCATATAAAAAGTATCCTCATTTTTAGAAAAAAGTACCCTCATTTTTAGAAAAAAGTACCCTCATTTTTAGATAGACTCTTGAATTTTAAGAGTCAATATAGGATAAACGGATCATATAAACCGGAGGGAAAATATGATACAAGCCCAAACGAAAAAATATAAACGAGTTTAAATTGAAAACTACGTTCCAACCTATGATTGCGTTATATATAAATAAAGGGCCGATTTAACGATCTTTTAATGAATATATTTTTCTTGATTTGATCAAAAAAAAGAAAATATAACATGATCCATGTCAATATATTTATCATATACAATAGTATCGTATGTGTTTTTTCTGTACGAATAATCTAATTAAAATTAATTCTCCGCACTCGCTAATTTTTTATGCTTGGTCGCTGCGAGGGAGCACCAAGCATGAAAAATGAGCGAGTGCGAAGATTTGATTTTAATTAGATTGCTGTACAATCATTGTGGTTTGAAATTTCTTTAAAGTAGTGATTAAACTATTGATCTTTTTCTATTATCATAAAAAAAATAAACGACTTCTGTAAAGAATATTCATCTACCGAGGATTCTTTTCCAAAATCACAGCTTGTTTTTTCTTTCACGCAAAGTCATTCGGGCTCATGGTTTCTTTTTAACGAACTAACCTTTATCCTTTATATCTCAAACACTTTGCAGTATATTGTTCTCTCTTCGCCAGTTCATACACTGGACGGAAACTATTTATAAATCGACAGCCTCACGGCCGACACTAGGCTAACCGAGAGATTGGTCGATTAATCCATATTGAGTAAGCGGCTATATCGGCGGTTGGTCTGTTAATCGGGTTGGCTAAAGTCTGTTAATCAGGTGTTATCGAGAAAATCATTGAAAGTTCACCATGATTCATTGTATAACTTTTTAAATATACTTTTATCATAAACAATATTCATGTCGAACAAAACAATTCAATGTACTGAATCCAGTGGTGTAATTATTATTTTTTTTTCTAGCTTCGATGTACGATCTATAACTAAAAATGAAAAGGCGGGTTACTCATCAATAAATTTATATACATTTTACACACACAAAATGTACACAAAATGACACGTGAGTTGAATTTACTTGAATGGAATATTTTAAACATTGAAAAGAGACAGGTATTATGTTTGTTAACCATATTGATATCATTGTGTGAAAAATCTACACAAAAATCTGTATCTTGGTGACATAAATCAATCTTTTATTTAAAACCTGGTCTGTTACTGGGTCGGGTATATAAAACCCGGAATGTTAATTGGTCTGTTAAGTGTTATGAATGGCATTAAAAGTATAATTGTATTGCTAAATGGGGTGTTATCGGATCAAATGGGTAGGCTCAAGACGAGAAGCTATAATATATACGGAAACAACACATGAGCAATGAACAATTTAGACAATGGTATTGAAAATTGATAAAAATGGTTCCAAAAAGTGTAATATTAAAGTAATATTAATTTTATCCGAGAATGGTCGCATATATCATGTGAGTTCTGTTTAATTGTCATGAATGACACCAATTTGTCATCTGTATTGGTAACCAGTATATAAATCAGAGATAAACGTCGTAATGTAACTAAACATGAGGAAGTAAAATATATTGGGATGCTAAAATATAAAGAATAGAGTAAGAAAATAAAGTGAAAAGTGACATAGCAATTAAAGAATACAAAAGAAACAACACCCCCAATCCGGACCCTCATGGCCGGTAAACACGAGAATCTGGATGGAGACGCAGAATATAGAATAATAGATAAGGACCGTAGAGAGTGATGCCTTGCTAAAAAAGAGAGAAAAATAATAATTGTTTAAGAATTGGATTTGATGATGCTGACAAATTAGGGTTTAACGGCATCAAGTGACAAATATCATGTGCATATGAGAACGACAATATAAGTTATATGTACCATGTGTTGTATTAGAAAGACACTTTCAGTAGGATTTGAGAACGTGCTATTTTGAACAGACACAAAAATTAAGGCTGATTGAAAACGTTAATAATAAATTCATGCATATTCCAGCGGCTAATCTATATCACGCTATGTTAATTGAAGTGGCGTAATAAAATGCAAAGAAAGTCAAAATAAAAATGCTCTTACTAGAAGGATACTGTTGCACCGTATTGTCATATTTTTTTACTCAAGAACATTTCATTCTTAACTTTTTCAATTGGAAAATATAATGGTAGCAAAAATATTGTCGTGGCTAAATAACTCTTAACTGACACAAATGCATTTGTCCAACCCATTAACAGACTTTATTTCCATAATGTTCACTAAAACGTGGTATTATTCATGTTCTATTACAATTATGAAATATTTACTAATGTCAATTTATTTTTTAGAACCAACGTACTATTTTGTGTCCTTTAAATGATGTCTGAAATTGTTTGTTTCGACTTTTATTTAAAAAATTGCCATGCGTATAAGCATCAATACTACATACTTGCGCTACGCCTTTTAGTTTTACTAAAAACTGTGCAGACTATGAAATGTTTTTACAGGTGAAAAATGTTCTACGATAAATATCATTTTGACAGACACTTTCATTTTTTTTTTTTATTTGGTTCTTATAATATGACAAAAATCTGTATATTTAATAGAGTTTAACATCAGTCTATGGAAGAAGCGATTCGATAAAAGCTTTTCTTATATCAACGAGCGATATTGTCTTATATCAACGAGTTGCATTGTGGGAAATTTCAGACGAATGTTTGCATTTGTACGAAGAAAGGCAGATTTCTCGGTATAAAATAATGACTCTTTTCTTAAAGCAGGGTGACATTTAACATGACATACGTCTGGTGTATAATTTTCATGAGTTATTGTATGTAATAACAAGCAAGGTGTATTTAAACGAGAAAATTGAATTATTGAATAAATGAAACATAAATGCACGATTTATCATTTGTAGATGTACACATTCTATAAATATCATGTAGCAAATTCAGTGGAATGCAATTGAGATGAATCCAATTGTTTGCTACGCCAAAATCACCTATAAGTCAACGATACTGCTATATTTTAAAATATCAATGCGATATTTGTCTTATATCATAGCGATGATTTTTTAATATCAAAAATTTATGAATGCGATACTTTTCTAATATAACTGCTATAGTTTTCTAATATAGAATTAATACGATGACACGTCACAATGCATGTCAAGAAAACTGCAAACATAATTCACAAACTTAGATCATGACCAGTTCAATGTTTTAGGATCAACATCACTAAAATTTCGTAACTGTAACACAATTAACGCTTACATGAACTTATCATTCCGAAAATGTTGCTTGACCCTTTTGATAGTTGAAAGTGTTAACAACCTGTTCAGTCTATTGTTTTCAATCACATGGTTTAACCAAGTAACTAACATGTTTAACCCCGCCACATTATTTATGTATGTGCCTTTCCCAAGTCAGGAGCCTGTAATTCAGTGGTTGTCGTTTGGTTATGTGTTACATATTTGTTTTTCGTTCATTTTTCTTTTATATAATAAGGCCGTTATTTTCTCGTTTGAATTGTTTTACATTGTCTTATCGGGGCCTTTTATAGCTGACTATACGGTATGGGCTTTGCTCATTGTTGAAGGCCGTACGGCGACCTATAATTGTTAATGTCTGCGTTATTTTGGTCTCTTGTGGACAGTTGTCTCATTGGCAATCTTACCACATCTTCTTTTTTATAATTCTATTTGAAGTGATGATGCAATGGCGGAATTTAAAAGCGGTTGCAAATACGTCTACCGACCTATTAGATTCTAATTTACTGGTCACACTGCTATAGTCTACCCACCTTGGTAATATCGAAATAGACAAAAAATATCATTACTTAAAAGAAACATTCATTCAAACAATCCAATCCAATACAGCTCCAAATTACAATGAATATTCAAATGGTAAAATCAATAATCCAAACAAATTAAACTGTACAAATGCTGATGTCCCGCTCTTTGAAGATACCAACTGAGTAGCCTCAGACTATAAAAACTGGACAACTTCAGATACAACGAAAATCAAAAATCTTGTCAAACAGAAAATATATTTATTATTAACATAGCAAAAGATATTGAGAAGGAAGACAGTTCTTTTTGGATATCAAAGACTTTTCCCCGTTGGTAAATCGATATCTCTATGAACATAATAAGCTCGCCGCGTGGACGCTCTTTTACATCGCGATGACCGTGAGGGTATTCCGATGTATTGTTGCCACAGAGATTTGACTTTCGTTTTTGGCTAGTAGGGCAACCGATCGTATAAATACGCGAACTTTTCTTAGTGCAAAATAACAATAAAAAAATGTTTAGAACACAAATAAATAAGATGTAAATGTCTTTTGACGTTAGAAATGTGTATATTCGTTCATTCGTTCATTGTGTATTAATTTACGTTTTTTGATTGAGTTAAGTCTGCCAATTGATATTTTATCGTGTGTTTTTCTATGTTGTGATGTTATGCTATTGTTTCAGAAAAAGGGAGAAGGTTTGGATCCATTAAAACGTTTAATCCCGCTGCAAATGTTTGCACCTGTCCAAAGTCAGGAATCTGATGTACAGTAGTTGTCGTTTGTTTAAGTAATATATACGTGTTTCTCGTTTCTCGTTTTTTTGTATAGATTAGACCGTTGGTTTTCCCGTTTGAATGGTTTTACACTAGTAATTTTGGGGCCCTTTATAGCTTGTTGTTCGGTGTGAGCCAAGGCTCCGTGTTGAAGGCCGTACATTGACCTATAATCATGGTTTACTTTTTTTTTAAATTGTTATTTGGATGGAGAGTTGTCTCATTGGCACTCACACCACATCTTCCTATATCTATATATCTTTTCTATATTCATAAATTTAGATTGTTCAGTTGGAGGACTGGAAAGCAGTTATTTATAAGGGGAAATTTTAAAGATTTATAGATATAAGAAGATGGTGCATGAGTTGGAATGAGACAACTTTCCATCAAAGTAATAATTTGTTTAAAGTAAACCATTATAGATCAAAGTAGGTCCTTAAACACGGAGCCTTGGCTCACAGCGAACACCACGCTATATAGGAACAAGAACATTGCTAGTGTTAAACCATTCAAACAGGAAAACCAACGGTCTAATTTAAAAAAAAAAAAAAAAAAAAAAAGGAGATTCAAAAGTACAGGTCAATCATTTTGATACTTAGCTATTTGATTATTTGATTACGGCATTGTTTATTAAACTCTTATTTGATTAGATTTGCTTCCAAAACCAATTGAGAAATTTGTAAGATGTTACCATAAACAATTTGAATTTAAGCAATGGTCTTAAAACTGCTTATTTACATACAATACTACTAAGAAGTAAAATTTAAAAAAATACTGATCTCCGAGGAAAATTCAAATTAGAAAGTCCCTTATCAAATGGTATAATCAAATGATAAAACACACCAAACGAATGGATAACAACTGTCATATTTCTGACTCAGTACTGGCATTTTCAAATTTTGAAAATGGTGGATTGAACCTGGTTTTATAGCACTTCACCTCTCACGTGTATTACAGTCTCATCAAATTCTGTCATATTTACGACGATGCGTGAACAAAACAGACATAATAGGTAAAATTGTCAAAATATGGGTACAACAGTCTAATATTAATACTAATCGGTACTAATATTGATATAACAAAAACACCGCTATGATATTTTAAAAGTATCGCATTGATATTTTAAAAGTATCGCATTGTTTATTTATGTATATAAGAAAAACACAGCACTTCAAATTTTACACTGACATAAACTTAAGCTTCAACTAACTTCTGCATGTATATTTAGACTCAATTGTTGTTTATATTTGAACAATAAGTTTTAAAATTAGTATTTTCTTAATTTTTCGTTACCAAAAACAACATTTTCCGCATGGAATGTCTGCATATTTACAATTGATATTAGACAATATCGCTATGTGATATAAGAAAAGTTTTTATCGATACGCTTCTTCCATAGACTGAACATTAAATTGTGAGTTTTACTCTTAACAGACATATAACCAACCCAATTAACAGACTCATCGTCCGTATAGCTGCATACTCAATATAGATTAACCGACCAATCTCTCGGTTAGCCGAGTGTCGGTCGTGAGCCTGGTAAATGTGTTACATGTCTGTCATGACTGAGATAAACGGTAAAAGCTAGATAATGGACTCAATGTCATGTTTTTTTTTTTTGAAAACTATGGGATTAACAAATCACTTTATTATACTCGCCATATTTTGATTGGCAAATACGTTATATTGTTTTCTTTACATAATACTAGAACACACCCGTATATCGTGGGTCCGTGACTGAATTAAAGTATATAACTATGCGCAAGCCTTATTTTAGTATTAGTATTGTCATCTGATAAAGTCATGTTGATTATAAGATACACAGGTTTCTCTGCTTTCAAATCTTTCTGTTTGAACCCGTCGAACTGGAACTTATCAATTATTGATAATATTAATTATTTGGAAAACAAAAGGTCCTGGAATGGAGTATTTTTTAATCAACAGCATTGTATATTAGTTATAAATATTGAATTCTTCGATTCGCTGTTTTACGTCATGCCCGCTAACAAATTGAAAACTGTACCTATACGCCTTACTTTGATCCAGATTTTTAGTATTCGTATTGTTATCTTAGACAGTCTAACTGATTAAAATACTACAATAGGTAACAATTTGACAATTAAGTAGTGTCAACCCTGTGATTATGACCCATGTAATACTATATAGCATATTAATCCTGAATACACCGTTTGGTGGTGCGCCTGTCAGATGCGGAACGTACAGATAAGGTAATCGGTAACAGGTGAATATACTATTGGTATCGGTATCGGACTCGACCCGGAACTTCTTAATTATTGGCAATATTAATTACGTGGAAAACAAAAGGGCCTAGAGTGGTGTAATTTTTAATCTACACCTTTGTACTATATTAGTTATATATAAAGTTGAATTTTTTGATTCGTCGTTTTTACGTGATGACGGCTGACAAATTGGACCTCGTAATTTTAGTATTATAGATAATGTCAAATGTGTAATACACATTTTTGGGCTAGAAGAAATCAATAGTATATAAGGCTAATGGGAAAGTTGGGCAAGTGGGTTGATCGGGATAAAATAAGGGCAGGAAAATTTGAATCTCCCAGCAAAAACAAACTATATGTTAAAAAGTTGTAAGATTGCCAATGAGAAAACTCTCCACAAGGGACAAAATGACACAGAATTGAACAGCTATAGGGCGCCTTTGACAAAGTCCATGAAGCATAGTCAGCTCTAGAAGGCCAAGGAATTGACAGATGTAAAACAATTCAAACGAGAAAACTAACAGCCTTATTTATATACAAAATAATGAACGAAAAACAAAAATGTAATATAGCAACAAACGACGACCACTGAAGTACAGGCTCCAGACTTGGGACAAGTACGTACATGGCAAAATATGGCGGGGTTAAAATATGGATTCAAATTAGATAAATTATTGACTTGCAAGACATTAACACAGTCACCATCGATGTTTTAAACTCAATTTTTGACAATTTAATATGAGTCAAAACTGATTGATTATCATGCTAATCGACGAGCGAAGTATTATTTTTAAATTCCGCTTTGACATATGTTTTATAAAGACAGTGGCTATTTTGCGTGCTCCGACAAAGTAGCGATTTCATAGAGTTTTACATAATTAAGATTGATTTAGAAGTATAGAAATTAAGAATAGAATAAATATAGACACATACACTTTAATAAGAAATCTCTATACAAACCAAGCCTTCTTTAAACATTTAAACAAAACGTGCATATACATATTATTAAAATTGATAATATATTCTTTACAGTCCCTAAAACATGACTTTTTAAATCATTTAAAACAAAAGAAAATTATTAAAATTGATACTAGTATTTTTTTTCTTTAATAGGAAGTTTAACACAGAAAGCATCAACATTTAAATTGATACTAGCACTTTTTTTTATTTAATAAGAGGTATAAAAAAAAAAAAAAGGCCGTGGCTATTTTGCAGACTCCGGCAAAATAGCGATTTGTATACAGTTTTGTTATTTTGCCGGTCTTAACTAAGGTTAAAATAGAAGTAGAGAAATTAATAATAGAAAAATATAGAAACATACACTTTTTATCAGAAATCTCTCTACAACTATGTCTTCTTTAAACCTTAATATAAAACGTGCATATTATGTTTGATATTCTTTACTTGAATAAGAAGTCTCTAAAAACATGTCTTTTTAAAATATTTTTAAAAATTAACATATTAAAATTGGTACTAGTAATTTTTTTCTTTAATAGGAAGTAAAACAAAAAACATATAAATATTATTAAAATTGATACCGGTCTAGAACTTTTTTTCTTTAATAAGAAATCAACATCAAACTGCCATATTTACGAGCGTTACAAAAGCAGTGCCTCTGTGGTGAATGTATTTCAAGTCTGGCACCAGAAAGGTGCTGCCACTACAGACATGAACTGAACATAACTCTTGTTTATTTTGGTGTCTGCATCACTTTTGCAAAATTTGCAGATATATACATTTCAGTATTCAACATTCATAGAATAAGGAGGCTATTTTGCCAGAGCCGGTAAAATAGCACCTAATTACGAGGCTATTTTGCCAGAGCCGGCAAAATAGCCACTGCCATAAAAAAAATATATAATATACCAGCAAAGCATACGAACCCATTTAAAAAAAGACAAATCGGAGACGGTAAAATAGACACTGCCTTTTCTAAATGTTTAAAACCCAAAAAAAATCGTATTCTGATACCCCCCAATTATTTCTTTATTATTTATTCTTCTTTAATTTTACTTTTTCCTCTATTCTTATTTATTATTTCAGAGACATATATAATGAAATTGTATTGTTTGGCCTATATATTTCTATAAGTAAAGTTACTATTTTTTTATCATGTTTCGGCACTGTATTCAGTCCCGTTTTATTCTAGTCCGTAAAGTTAAAATCCCATCATATAGATTTTGGATTGTGTTGATTGGTTAGACATGTAAACTGGCTCTTAATATTAGGGGTATTTTTTTAAGATATCAAGTACCGATCTGGATAGCCGGAATCAGCACCTGAAACGGCTTTAGTTTTAGAAATGTAACGTCACAAACGACAGATGGCGGGAACAATGAATAGTGGGGCAACATGAAATTGAAGGAATTTCTAGTATTGTGTTTGTAAGTAAATTCGCTGACACCATAATTTAACGGAACTCCTAGAGTGACAGATAATTAAGCATTGTTAAGGTCCGTTCGTCTTTTGCACACAGGTGTCTTTCAGTTTCACTTATAGCTGTTGTTTTTTTTTTCTAATTCTTTTACGATGACGATTTGCCAAGCAATGTATTCTTCTGCTTCTGCCTGATAATGGCCACAATCAACGAGCTGATTATTATGCCATGTATTTGCTCATATGAAAAATAACAAAATTCATAAAACAGTTTCATATTTAATAGACAAAGTCATATAAATACATAAATATCACGGTATCTCAAATGAGAAAATATCAATTCAGAATTTCAATACTCCTTCGAACCTCCCCTTTTTGGACAAACGATGCGGTGAAAAATACCCATTATATGTTAACCAATTCAAGGAAACTTTTGGCCTTAGTGCTATCTAATTGAAAAAAAAAATATGATACTAGTAGTCTTTAACTAAAATATCCAATCAATCAAGTTGTGACGTCAACCTTCCAAGACAAAATAAATATACCCATTGGTTCCCATCGACTTTGTTAGACTAGATCATGAACCTCATTATTCTATGACTAGGGAACAAAAATCGATCCAGTAAAAAAAACATTTTTCTATACCCATTTAATTTTCAATCCAACCAGAGCAATGTCTGAAAACGTTTTTCAATATCGTTGACCAGTTCAAGATCCAAAACTAAAACATGCGTTAATACAAAATTCTATTTCAGAGTAAGGCACGAACAATTCCGTAGATTGACGACCGTTACTCCAAAATATCCCTTGGATTAACCATCTGTCTGATAATGAACTCCATCTCTTTATAAACCCAAAATCATAAAATATCTAGCTAGTGCACAATTCCCTCTATTTATTCTGGAACGGAAACGTTACATTAATATTTTAGAACTGTTTGACTACAAGACCGAAAAGAAATATACAGTCCGCCAAAAGTTAAGCACCACCTACTTTTATTGCATCGATTTTTTTTCAAATTTAAAAAATCAATTGTTCCTCGAAAAATAGAAAACAATCATATAGCAATTTTGCTAATGTATACCATAAACAAACCACAAATATAATTTTGGTCACTTATGAAGGTTCTATGCATATAGGTTTTTTGTTCATAGAAATAGTGTAAATTACACAATTAAGAAATGGAATTTAAGTTTCACTGTGATTTTATTTTTTTACAACAATTAATCACCCAATACCATTAAAATTTTCTACACATAATCTTTGGTATGTTTGGCAAATTTAATGTCAATATTTGAGTCAATAGCATGTGTAACAACCTCATTTCCGGTACAGTTTCATAACACGACCTATCTTTCTCGGTACAAGCCTTCAAAACTTTAGTTGAGGAAATCTGTTGCATTAAACAACAAATGTCACTTTTAAATCGACAAACTTTTGTAAAGGTGAATCTCTGCGATTGAGATTTCCGACAATGGCTTCTCAGACATGTTTGACAGGGTTCATGCATGGAGTCAAGGAAGGCCAAAAATTAGTGTAAATGGCTGGTTGCTCTTTGGACTCGGTTAAAATTCTTGCCCTGCGTGGTATAGCGTTGTCATTCAGGTACAAGTGTCTTGACAATGTTGACGCAAGTGGGGGATTACTAAAATGACGGACTACAATATGTTAAGGCACCAAATCTCTGTATGTCTGTTCGTTTATGTTACCCTGCAGAATATGCATACCCAGCTTATAACGGTATAAGAAGCAACCCCGTACTGGAACACAACCAGCAATGCAAACAGTCCTTGTGCAAATATTGTTTTTGGTCATAGGCCGTTTTTTTCCCCTGCGAAATTCGTATTATGGCGTCTTCTGGCAGTAAAGGAAACTGACTCCCATCTGACCAATGAGTGTTTTGTCAGGTTCTTATGTTCAAGCATAGATGTTCATTATCCCATTTAAACCTGACAGTAGAGTGCCTGCTTGAAGGTACAGGTCTCTATACACCACGACATGCTCTTCGTTTGCCTCTATAAAGTCGACGGACCAATGTACGAACACTTACACGACCACCTGGAGAAACAGTGTATTTATAAACGCACATATGACCTTTGATAAAAGGTTGGTTGACTGCTTTATCGGAGTGCAATCTTTTTGGTCGTAATGAATTTTTTTAGTGTATGTTAAAGGTAATTCATAACACCAAACATTAATATTTTTTTTGCAATAGTTAAAAAAATATTGCCAGTTATATTTCGGTGGTGCTTAACTTTTATATCAAATGAGAAGAAATAAATATTTAAGTCAAACATCAAAATACAAAATAAAATGAAATTTAAAGTACAACTTACCAGTACGAAAGTTTTCCCCAATCTAAAGAAATACTGCTCTGACGAGGTTTAAATATCCAAGTCTGGATATTGAGTTCCAAGCATGAGAAAAACGATTCCCGCGAAAAAGTGACCGGACAATATAGTTATGTATAGTATCTTAAAATAGAAAAAGGGGAATTTACGATGACCCATAAACGTTACAATATTATAACACAACTCTAAAACTGAATATTGAAACGTAACATTTATATTTATCTTTTAAAATAAAGGTCTGACATTTTACTTTGCAATATTATTGACATGGACATGATTTCCTAGGAAAATAAGTCTGGGTACATGTATACATTTCATTAAATTTTTAATGCCCCAGCTCTTGATCGAAAAATATTTAAAAACATAAAAATTGCATTTCCATGTAAATAATTTGTTTCATTAAAACATTCCTTTTAGATACAGGAAATGGACAAATTTACCTAGGAATATTAATGACATGGACAAAATTTCCTGGGAAAATTAGTCTGGGAACATAAACTTTATTAAAAGAATTGATACACAACTCTTTATAACAATATCAAAATATAACATTTTCATTTACCTTTAAAAACAAAAGGACATGGACGTTTATACCTAGGAACATTATTGACATGGACTAGAATTCCTAGGAAAATTAAATTACTAACATAGGACAAAAGTACTCGTAAATTTTGTAACCATGGACTTTTTCTACTAAGTTACATGTGTGCGCCCAGACATATTTTACCAGCACAAATTTATCTCTTACATAAATATACATGTAATACAACAAAGCTCATTTCTTGTCCCCTTAGCAACTAGTATTTAAATCATTTTATCAGTGTTATGGGTGCAAATTTATTAACTTTTATTTTTGCTTCTCATGTTTTTGTAAGGTGTCATTTAATTCTAAACCTGAACTTGACATATACATTGTTGAAAGATGAAATATAATTGATAACTGTTTTCAACAATGAGAAAACCCTAAACTTTATAATCTGCTTTAAGGTGGTACCCAACACTTTTAACTAAAAATTAATTTGGCTCGTTTAATTTTCTTAAAATTTTGACAAAGTATTTACTTTCACCCTTTTACAAAAATATATAAAAATTTCAAAAAAAATTAACCAACCGTTTTATCAGAAAAATTGCACTGGTTATATAGCAGTTTGACAAACACTTATTTTGATCATTGAGAAGCTTCATATTCCCTTAACAACACAACGTAATTAAAACGTTTAACTGATTTTACAGAGTTATCTCCCTGTAGTGTAAGGTACCACCTTAAAAAGCACAGACATGAAAATATGAATCATTTTTTATACAAACGGCCTACTTTAAATTTATAACCAAATCATTCACTACAAAGATAAATGACAGACATGAACCACTGAACTACATGTACATTCTCCTAACTTTGGGCAGTCATAAAGAATGCGGTAATGTGTCTATCTAAGGAAAGGGTTTGATTCTAATCTTAAATAGTCTGGTTAAAATCCAAATATCTGAGGCAAAAATACATTCTGGAAAACCATTACTTGTATACATTTTTCACACTACAGTCATAAAAATAAGTGAAGATGTGGTTACTATAATTATTGATAATGAGACAACTCTCCACAAGAGACAAAATGAGGTAGAAGTTAGCAACCATATACATTTAGCCTAGGTCACTTTAAGTACAATGATCAAAACCAATACTGTATAACAAGAACTATGTATTAAAGACCCATAGGTATGACAAATAATGTGAAACAATTCAAACAACCTGATTTATCTCTAAAGTAATAAACAAAAAAACAATCTTATGTCACCATCTTATAAAATGGTGTTTATATGTCTCAACTTGTACGATTGGCTTGTGTACATGTATGCAACAACATATTAGATTTTAGCGTGAGAAATTTAATGTATTACTGAAAAATTATTACATTAGGGTTATCGATATCACCAGTCAGAGCTCAGACATAACAAGTCGATTTTTGTTTTTGCCTTAAAGAAGTCAAAACATGTATTTATTATAAAAATGTGTATTCAGTTTTAGACTTATCTAAGTCTAAAAATGAAAGACTTGTTTAAGTCTATTTATGTTGATGAAAAAACTTAATTTTAGTTTGTGTCCAAAGTACACCACCTATGACAACAAAAACCTGTCTGAGAGTTCTCAAGGACTTGAGCTATCGTAATTTAATTATCTAATTGAACATCCTTACTAAACACAGATGTTTTACCTCATTAAGTGTGGTTCCATGTGGTTGCATTGTAAGGTTAATTAACATTACCTCCGATTTTTTAGACTCTCATTCTAAATTTTTCTTTAGAAGACAAAGCATTGTCTTTCAATGAGGTCATTATTTGATTTAGATGCATGGCCTTTTTAGCTCACCTGGCCCGAAGGGCCAAGTGAGCTTTTCCCATCACTTGGCGTCCGTCGTCGTCCTGCGTTAACTTTTACAAAAATCTTCTCCTCTGAAACTACTGGGCCAAATTAAACCAAACTTATCCACAATCATCATTGGGGTATCTAGT
Organism: Mytilus galloprovincialis; assembly: GCF_965363235.1. Lineage (NCBI taxonomy): Eukaryota > Metazoa > Mollusca > Bivalvia > Mytilida > Mytilidae > Mytilus > Mytilus galloprovincialis. The sequence continues at coordinate 30,384,632 of NC_134849.1, read as the reverse complement.
TTGTAAAATGTGTCCGGTGACCCGGCCAACCAAACAAAATGGCCGCCATGGCTAAAAATAGAACATAGGGGTAAAATGCAGTTTTTGGCTTATAACTCAAAAACCAAAGCGTTTAGAGCAAATCTGACATGGGGGTTAAATTGTTTATCAGGTCAAGATCTATCTGCCCTGAAATTTTCAGATAAATCGGACAACCCGTTGTTGGGTTGCTGCCCCTAAATTGGTAATTTTAAGGAAATTTTACTGTTTTTGGTTATTATCTTGAAAATTATTATAGATAGAAATAAACTGTAAACAGCAATAATGTTCAGCAAAGTAAGATTTACAAATAAGTTAACATGACCGAAATGGTCAGTTGACCCATATAGGAGTTATTGCCCTTTATAGTCAATTTTTAACCGTTTTTCGTAAATCTTAGTAATCTTTTACAAAAATCTTTTCCTCTGAAACTACTGGGCCAAATTAATCCAAACTTATCCACAATCATCTTTGGGGTATCTAGTTTAAAAAATGTGTCCAATGACCCGGCCATCCAACCAAGATGGCCGCCATGGCTAAAAATAGTACATAGGGGTAAAATGCAGTCAACATGACCGAAATGGTCAATTGACCCCCTAAGGAGTAATTGTCCTTTATAGTCAATTTTCAACAATTTTTATAAAATTTGTAAATTTTTACTAACATTTTCCACTGAAACTACTGGGCCAAGTTCATTATAGATAGAGATAATTGTAAGCAGCAAGGATGTTCAGTAAAGTAAGATGTACAAACACATCACCATCACCAAAATACAATTTTGTCATAAATCCATCTGCTTCCTTTGTTTAATAGTCACATAGACCAAGGTGAGCGACACAGGCTCTTTAGAGCCTCTAGTTATAAATATGCATGGGTCTTGAAGTTAACCAATTTTGATTACTTATCGACTTGTAGGAGACAATATTTGCAACTTTTTGATTCTGGTCATTTATTTCTTGCTTAACAATATTTGACTTGTTAAAGTCGTATTTTGTCTTTCATTAAAGGGAGACAAATCCTAAAACTTACAAATATAGACCTCTATGAGTCAAAAGCAGATTCAGACTTATTTATGTCTGAGCTCTGACTGATCACAAACTAGTCAAAACATTTACTAGATTTTCTCGCTACATTGAAGACCCATTGGTGGCCTTTGGCTGTTGTCTGTTCTATGGTCGGGTTGTTGTTGCTTTGACCATATGTTGACACATTCCCCATTTTCTTTCTCAATTTTATACGATACAGGGGTTCAAATTAGTTTGTCAATGGTTCTAAAATTAATCGGTCTTTTTTTTGGAAGGGCTATTAATTTTTGAATTAAAAGGTCAAGGACCTCCATTTGTTACACTGATGCTTTCTACAGAACTTGATTTTTAAGATGGACCATTTTATTTGAAAACATATGTAAAGCAAATTTGAACCCTTGCTATATACATTTTGTACATCAGCAAACGACTTACACATGCCTTTTGAACTCTTAATTGTTATTTTTATGTCACAACTATAATTGTAAGCACCTCATATTACTCATAATTACCAAGTATCAGAGAATATATGATGACATTCAAAGGAGAAATCTAGAGTAATTAATAATTGATCTAAGTTAAAATGATTTTATTTTAATGCTTCCAGGTGAAAAAAAGATAAGAATGACGACGTCTCCAAGACTCATGCAAAACCTAGCAAATGCTAGAATGGCCAATAATACCAGTATAACTGCTGCAGCAGAAGTAACCAGACTGGTCAGACAACACTTTGATCCTCCACCAGGTTAGTAATAAGGGTTAGTCCATTCAATTTGTATGGGGGACTAGAGGTAGTATGACTGCTGCAGCAAAAGTAACCAGACTGGTCAGACAACACTTTGATCCTCCACCAGGTTAGTAATAAGGGTTAGTCTATTCAATTTGTATGGGGGACTAGAGGTAGTATGACTGCTGCAGCAAAAGTAACCAGACTGGTCAGACAACACTTTGATCCTCCACCAGGTTAGTAATTAAAGGGTTAGTCCATTCAATTTGTATGGGGGACTAGAGGTAGTATGACTGCTGCAGCAAAAGTAACCAGACTGGTCAGACAACACTTTGATCCTCCACCAGGTAAGTAATAAGGGTTAGTCCATTCAATTTGTATGGGGGACTAGAGGTAGTATGACTGCTGCAGAAGTAACCAGACTGGTCAGACAACACTTTGATCCTCCACCAGGTTAGTAATAAGGGTTAGTCCATTCAATTTGTATGGGGGACTAGAGGTAGTATGACTGCTGCAGCAAAAGTAACCAGACTGGTCAGACAACACTTTGATCCTCCACCAGCTTAGTAATATGGGTTAGTCCATTCAAGTTGTATGGGGGAACGAGGGTAGTAATAGTATGACTGCTACAGCAGAAGTAACCAAACTGGTGAGACAACACTTTGATCCCCAACCAGGTTAGTAATAAGGGTTATTCCATTAAAATGGATGGGGGACTGGAGGGAATGAAAGGAAAAACCACAGACATCCCCCTAAAAAAAAGTACAAAACCCAAACAAAGTAATTTTTCACACTTCAAAAGAACATGAATATACACTTGAATACATCATTTATAGTTTTGACCAATTGTTTGACAGGTAATTATCATCTCTGTGGTAGAATATTCTGGCACTCAAAATTGCAATGATTATAAACTTGATTTTACTTATATATCATAAAAATATCAGGTAATAATCTTTCACATAGATGACATTTAAAGGTATGAACTATAGATTGATTACAGTGCTAAAAATGTTGTTCAAGTGACTGAAAAACTAATAAGACGAACCTCAGGGACTACACATGAACCTGTTCCAGCTTGACCAACATGGCTTAGAACTATTAAAATGAATTTCTTAAATGTGTCATCACCAGTGTTTTCCATAATTCAGCCTCATCTTTCATGCAGAATTTCATGAGGGTCTGGGTTGGGTTTTTGCCTTATCAAATAAGACGAGAGAAATGGTTTTCTGCAGAAAATACCTTGAAGTCATGAAAGAGATTTTTTGTAGGAAATGATACAATTGGTAACCATGGTCACAGGCACTTTTCTTCTTGTAATTTCTATTGGTTTAATGTAAATTTCAAGTTACTTAATCATGTGAATGTTGTCAGAAATAACCTAAACCATGATATATTTAAGCATCTCCATACAGATATCGGAAGGTGTGTCAGAAGACCAGTCAAACTTTGTTGCACGAAAGACCAGAAAGTACTTGGCAGGAAAATTATGAACGAAGAGACCATCACATGAAGTGTGGCTACTATAGTCTTCCAAATGAACCCTACAGAAATGTTGGTGGTCAGTTTGACCTTGATCCCTATGACCTTGTGTTGAAGACAATTTCAAAAAATTTAGATGTGAAGGTAATATAATTGATGTGGTCAAAACCATTACTTGTAAAGTGTAAAGCCATGCAAAAAGAAAGGTCTGATTTTATCCAAAGATTGTTGGTTTTCCCTAACCCTTGGAGGTCAGAAATTATCCTTTGGGTCATTTCATTTAACCTATGAGAGGGAGAATCTTTTTACAGGCAATTATCAGTGTGTCTTTATATTAATAATCTGATAATTCTGTAAAAAATAGTTTTCAGAATTTTAAGTCAGTTGTTTAAGAAAAATTCCTGGTGGCTGTAGAGTCAAACTACACTACAGCTCAGGTGGATTTTGCTTTGTCCACAGGTGGAGTGGGCACCGGGTGGGCAAAATTTCTATCTTGTCCACCCTGTCCACTCATAGAAGTGGGCATGCAATTTCTTTTGTTTAAGCAAAAAACTTGCAAGTACAATCAATTGAAAAAAGCAGATAAGCAATTATAATCAATGTTTTTACAAAAAAAGAGATAGCTGGAGTGGGCACGGGTAGGCTGTCCACAGTGTGCCGGTGGAAAAAGCAAAAGCCACCCGGGCTGTTGTGTACATGTGCCTTGTTTGATGGAAAAAATTAGTTTTTCCGGCTTACCAAAACTTTAACATTTTCTTCTGATTTAGGAAAGCAGCATTTTAAATGGTAAACAGAAAATTATAATGTTATAAATAGTAAACATAATATAAAAAAAAGATGTGGCATGATTGCCAATATGAGATGTTACTCTCCACAAGAAACCAAATGACACAGAAATTAGCAACTACCTGGTATAGGTCACCGTACAGCCTTTGACAACGAACACAGCTCATATCGTATAGTCAGCTATTAAGGCTCGAAATGACAAATTTTAAACAATATAAAAGAGAAAACTAACGGCCTAATTTACAGATTTATGCACAAAAAAAGAACGAAAAACAAACATGTAACACATCAACAAACAAGAACCATATTAAATTACAGGCTTCTGACTTGGGACAAAATATGTAGTCAAGAGAAATGCAAGAAAAGAAAAAAAAATGATTTTATTAATAATAATCTACTGAAAAGAACAGGAGAGATAACTCTATTTTCAAAATACTTGGATACATGTTCATCACTGAGCATCTAAGCATGTTTTACAGGTTTGGGATGCTAGATCAAGACAAGGGACCGCTACTAAATCAAGACGAACACCTCAAAAGAAAAGAAGACAAAGTTTACTTCCCCCAATATCACATGAAAAGGTAAACATTAGCAGTCCGAACTAGAAGATTTTGTCCCTATATATAAGGTAACCATTATTACCAGTCCGAACTAGAAGATTTTGTCCCTAAATATAAGGTAACCATTATTACCAGTCCGAACTAGAAAAATTTGTCCCTAAATAAAAGGTAACCATTATTACCAGTCCAAACTAGAAGAATTTGTCCCTAAATAAAAGGTAACACTTATTACCAGTCCAAACTAGAAGAATTTGTCCCTAAATAAAAGGTAACCATTATTACCAGTCCAAACTAGAAGAATTTGTCCCTAAATAAAAGGTAACCATTATTACCAGTCCGAACTAGAAGATTTTGTCCCTAAATATAAGGTAACAATTATTACCAGTCCGAACTAGAAGATTTTGTTCCTAAATATAAGGTAACCATTATTACCAGTCCCAACTAGAAGATTTTGTCCTGAAATATAAGGTGTTACCATTATTACCAGTCCGAACTAGAAGATTTTGTCCCGAAATATAAGGTAACCATTATTACCAGTCCCAACTAGAAGATTTTGTCCCGAAATATGAAATCTTATTTCAAAATGAATAGTGTGTGTTTCATATCAATGTTTGAACATGTGATTAAGTGAAAGATTTTTTGTAAAGCTTTTTTTTTTAAAGAAGGGATGTCAACAACCACTTAGTATCACTAAGTAGATCAGAGTAGGATACTGAAATGATACTTGAGTAATTGGTTTCTTGTGAGAAAGTTATTTCCTTGGTAGAGAAAAAAATAATATAGTGCCTCCTATAAAATTTATTATTAAATAGGTTTTAAATATTTGCATTTAGTTGTCACTTGATTTCCTCAAACAGAGGTAGGCTATGAACAAGAGCACCTTTCAAAGGCTTTCACTTTTAGCTATAATTGTGTCAGTCGTTTGACCACCTAGGTACAGGTTGCAATTAAAAAAGTGATATTGAAAAGTAAACAAATTCTAAAAATTCCTTTAAAACAGCAATTTCTATTCAACTTTAAAAAAAAATATATTTTATCTTACCAAAGGTTGCTGGTTCTGACTAAACCAATAAAAACACAGTCACCAACACCAAATATCCAAGTATGTTGAATAAGTGCAGCATAACACACAGACATTCAATTAACAATACTTACGGCATTAGCCTTTTTCGTGCTAAGGAAGTGTAAAGCAAACACTAATCAATCAATGATCCTATCACTGGAATCTTCTCAATTTGAGGGAAACATATTTGTTATAGACATTGCAGTCTGAATTGCAAAATCTGTTAAACTACATACAGAATTAACTCTTAATTATAACTTCCCATACTTGGGAATCTGGATTATCCTGAGTGCTTTAAACTGCTTCCTTTCAAACTCATATTTTTAATTGATGAAGAAAAAAAGACTTTTTGGGTTTTTTTTGTAGAGAGCTAAATCTCCCACAAAGTCAGAATGTCAATTACTTGAAGATAAACAATCAGATGGTGGAATCAGTACCATAAAAGATCAGATAATTGACCTTCAAACAGCCAAGAAATATGTACTGGCAGGACAATCATTCGAAAACTTCATTAAACAACTACAGGTATGAATACAGCAAGATACTATGGTTTCATTTATTTTTGTGGATACCAATTTTCATTGTTTGAGTAAAATCCCTACCTACCTACCCACCTGCTGATAGTGTGGGTCGGCAATGCCAAACAAACAATTTTTTAAGGGTGGCCCCGCTTACTAGAGATATCTTCTATGTTAATAAGATTGCTGACGTGAGTTAAGACATGACTTCTAACATTGCTTTTTATTTAGGTAGCAATACACAGTTAGGAGTTTAGTTTCGCATTTTGGCCCCTGTGGATTTTTCAAATAGGAAAGTTATTGTGTAATAAAATTCATTTTTAGACAGCTGAGTGCTAATTTAGTCTTCAAAGATGGTTTATAAGAGCATCAAGTTTATTTTTTACATGTTTTATGGGCTGTTTTCTGTTTGACAATCCGTTTTTTCATAGCTAGACCTGCACTCGGTCCAGAAATTAATGTAATGTTTACAAACACTTTTTTCCTACACGAAGTTTTTGACGCAATTTTACGAAAAAATGAGATGAAAGACATATGATTTTCATTGGATTTGCTGAATGATATATGTACACAGTTTCAGAAAAGGTATTACTTCAAGCGATTGAAATTCTACTTTTAGCCAAATTTTGGGGAAATATGTGACATCTTTCCCCCCCTTTTTGCAATATTTTATAACAAATAAATGCAGATTGTTGCCATGGATACACCCAAAAGAAATTATATTTTACCATTTTATATACTGGATATAAAATCTATGAAAGATTCTGATTACATACATATGCCCATATATGACACAAACAGTAAGCTTGATATTGCAAGAAAGCAATGAATAGGGGATGGTAAAATTTATAAGGGCAAATTTTAATATTTTTTCCTAACTGTTTATTGCTACCGAAGACATTCAGTTATGATTTGAGGTATAGATGTGTCCCTCTATTAAAGCAGTGTATTACAGTAGTCCTCAAGATATTCTATTCATCTGCTTAGATATCAGAAGAGTTAGTATTAGTGCTAATGAGACAACTTTCCATCCAAGTCAAAATTTGTAAAAATAAAGGTATGGTCTTCATTTTATGAAAATTGTTTCCTTGATATTTTCGCCTTTCAATTCATACCACAAAAATAAAACTGCCGCGAAAAAAGCAAAAATTTCCCTGTTTACAGTAACTACGTCTTTGCTTTTTCTTTTCAGGACATGAAAGCCAATAAGGTAAAGTCAATTAAAAAGAATGAAATGGTGCTCATCCCGATGTCAGATCACTCAATGGAACTCACAGACACACAACTGCAGTCTACGCCAACGCCATTGTTTGGTAAAAGTCCTGTAATAAGTTTCAGTACTAACAAGAAAAACCTTGAAGTAAAAAATAACACACCTACCAGTATGGAAAACGATCGGAAGGAAGGTACTCATATTCGACTTCAGCCTATTGAAAATAATCCAGCCATTATTCAAGATGTTCTTTCAGTGCAAGATACAGGATCTGCCAGACCCGAGAGTTCAAAAATGACAATGATAGAAAGTCGTAAAATGTCCGTTTATCTACGATCAACTACATCTGTTATGGCTGTAATGGATCTACAAGCTGCTGCAAGGTAATTTTCGTTCATAAATAATGAAGAAATATTAACATTCATCTTATCATCACTATTTTAAAAGATAATGGACATAAATTCGAAATTATTTTTTTTTTCTTAAGTAAATTAGCTGCATAAAATTTATACTATAAGAATTTGAAATATGATATTTTATTTTTACCATACCTTTCTGTCACAATTTTGTTTTGAATCTTATTTAGAAGTTTGACTGTATTATTCAGGGAACGTAAACATGGTAAAGAAAGTCTGAAGAGAATATATGGAATACCTTGAAGCAGTGAATATTGTTTTGACTTTTATTTACAGGTTTTACTGTACTTTTGTTTTATTCAGGGAACATAAAGAAAGAATAAAGAGAATACATATGGAATACCTTGAAGCAGTGAATATTGTTTTGACTTTTATTAACAGGTTTTACTGTACTTTTGTTTTATTCAGGGAACGTAAAGAAAGAATAAAGAGAATACATATGGAGTACCTTGAAGCAGTGAATATTGTTTTAAATAGTCTCTATAATATGAAAACAAAAGATTTAAAGTCAAAGGTCAGTAGGCTACAATATAAATAAGTGATCGATGCAATGGGGTGTCATCTCACATTCATGTTGAAGTCACTGGACTAGTAATTATTTAAATATACTAGTCTGGAATATTTTTCACTAGTCCGACACCTTCACGACCCAAGCCTGCCCCCCAAAAAAATTTTTTTGAAATCTAAGATGCAAAATCTTGGATTTTGAGCATACCTGAAAGGGTTTAAGCTGGTTGAAAATTTTTTTTTTAGCTAATTTTAAGGATTTTACATTTGCAAAAAATGATTAAATAAGGAAAACTTCCGACACTATTCATTTTTAGTCATTTTTACTGTCCATAAATGATAATAAAAACAATGTCAGAGTTTCCAAGTAAGGGCAATAACTCCTTAAGGGGTCAACTGACCATTTTGGTCATGTTGACTTATTTTTAGATCTTACTTTGCTGAACATTATTGCTGTTTACAGTTTATCTCTATCTATAATAGTATTCCAGATAATAACCAAAAACAGCAAAATTTCTTTAAAAATAACCAATTGAGGGGCAGCAACTAAACAACCAGTAAAATTTTTGTAAAAGTTAACGACGGACGACGACAGACACCAAGTGATGGGAAACACTCACTTGGCCCTGGCCCAGGACCAGGGGAGTTAAAAAGCTGTTACTGACATTAACTTGTTAAAAAAAAATAGAAGGATGAAAAATTCAAATACTTGTACATAATGAAAGTAGACTTACCACGCTTACTGGACATTTACAGCCTTACATTTTTTTTTTTAATTAGGCATATACTTGGTATTAAGGGGGCTCGCAGCTCTGAATCAAATTTTTTTCCTTACATAGGATTTCTCTATATTTTTCCATAAATGAACTTGAAATATAAAAATGTGGTCACCATTCATTTAAGCTCACAATCTGCCTCAGAAAAAAGCATACATTTTTGTTAATGACCTTTTTTTCTGTTGAACTAATAGGAGAAATAAAGGTAATATTGAAATAAAAAAAGATTTAAAATACAGAAATCGCTAAAATTTTACAATTATTTAGTTTATGTAAAGCTTTTTTGAAAACAATAATAAAAAATAGGTCACCGATGAGTTGAAGATATTTCAATTTTAATGCCAAAAAAATGGCATTTTTGAACCAAAGAGGGTAATTTGGAGCTTTTTCAATGATAAAAATATTTGGGGCCAAATCGAATCGATTTTTTGGGTTGATTTTTGTGCCATATTATAAAGTAATAAAGTATAATAAATAAAATTTGTAATGAAAAAACAAATGTTTAATTTTTTTTGCCGAAATTTTTGTACCCTTGAGCCTCCTTAAGTGGAATGATTAGTAGTACTAGTTACAAGTAGAATTTTTTTTATCTCATTGACTTATAGGTTTTTACCCTATTACAGCCAACCAACTTGAAAAATATCTGGAAAATAACAATATGAACCTTTTCAAACCAATTTTTCAACAGCAGAATTTGAGCTTCGTATGCATATAATATATTTGATTAATGATACAAATATAGACTTTTGACAAATCCAGCTACCAAATTTTGATGTCACCATGACAGACTGAATTCTTTTATTTTGTTGGAACCAATTTCTGTGTAATGAAGAAACTTGCATTTTCATGAATATTTGATTTCAAAAAATTGGTTTTGTTAAAAATTTCATACATTCTTATTGAAAAATTGTCATTCATTGTAGCTTAGAATTCTTGGTTCACTTTTAACCATGAAATCCACAAAAATTGATATCCAAATGAATAATAATGAATCCACAGTACCATAATAAGGCCAAATAAAATAGTGTGTGTGGTTCCAGTTACATCTGAAAAAAAGTTAGGGTAGGTAGGTAGGTTTTTTTTTTTATTTTTTTTTTTTTTTTACATTGAGTCTATGGGAGCAATATTCTGACTTTAACAGTGCTTAATGAAAAATGACAATAAAATCTTTAGGGTAGGCTATTTTTAAGCCGAAAAAGTAGGGACGGTAGGGTTACTGGAACCACACATATATTTTTATTTGGCCTAATATGGACGGATGCAAATAAATAATAGATACAACAGACAGCAACCAATGTACACACTGATTTGCATTTGTTTATTGCATTTTTTTATGCACATTTATTTCTTTGTAATCTAAATTGTCCCTTTAAATTTTAGCCTACATTAATCTGGTTTCTATTTTCAGACCCCTTTATCATTTGATCATTTGAAGCAGTTGAGAAAGGATACAGTCTTCACACTGCAAACTCATGGCGATGGAAATATGTAAGAAACTGAAGGATTATTTTAAATTTACATGAATTTCACATTAAAATTTTCACATGAGATTCACCTCAAAAGAGCTTATACATGAAATTACATGCAATTTTTATGTGAATTTCAGGTGAACATTTAATTTTGTGAATTAAGATGTTATTTGAAATACTTTTAATTTTAAAATTCAAATGGATTTCACTTGAAAAAAAAAATATTGTGATTATCACATGAAATTCATGAGAACTTACAAAAAAAGGTTACAGGTATAAGCTTGTTTGAGGTGAAATTCATGTGAGATTCAGATGCCAGTGAAATTTGCCTGTGTTTATAATCAGGTGTCTGAGGCTGGAGGTGCCATTTAGGTTTACATTAAAATTTAAACATATGATCAAGAGAAAAAATATTTTTACCAATATATGAGCTGCATCGGATAGAAATCGACCTTATATGCAAGTGCATGTACACAGGTACATGTATAAGACTGATCGATTTTGGAATAATTTTAGATATAAAAGATGCATTTTGGTCCGTTTTAAAGGGTTGTCTTCTTCTGCAAATCTACCTTTGGAACAATTACAGACTTTCCGTTAAAATTATTTCAATCCAAAATAGGTTAGTAGAGGTATTAATTTTCGTTTGAATAAGGTCGATTTCTATCCGACGCAGCTCATATTATGACAGAAATTATGAAAATAAAAAATTGCATTTTTGTGTCTGATAAATATATTTGTTTGCTGATTTTGCTTGAATCAGAATATTTATTGGCTCATTTTGTCCATTACTAAAAAAATGCAGTACTTTTTGAATTTTTAGTAATAAGCTGTTACTTTGCAGGCTGAGTCGACAATCCAGGCCCTATAAGAATGCTTCAGTTGTCAGCACTGTACCTTCAGAGAATAAAGTTGGTGGTTTTGCAGGACTGTTCGCCAAAAAGAAACAATCAAATATGTTTGTTCAGGTTGCTATGCTTCCAGCAAAACTGGCACCAAACAAATTTAGGTAAAGCTAAGAAAATAAACATTGTTTCTGGCCTCAGTGTAGGCAAAAAAAAAAGTTAGATAAGAGATAATTTATTTATTACATTGAATGTAATAATTTATGAATTTCCATGATTTCCCAGTAAAATAAAAACTGATAATTTTACATTTTAATATAATACCTTCCCTTTACTTTTCTTAATGTATTAAGAAAAATGATTAGAAAATTCATAGACATGCGAAGAAACAGTCAATACATGTTCATCGTTGCTATGAATCTAGTGTGATTTTAGAAAATAAGAAGAAAGAAAAAAAGGCTACAACTCTTAAAGTTATCTCAAAGTAACAGAAACTAGGAAAAAATTCCAGATCCATGATCAGAACAATATTTAACTTTTTCAGTCAAATGTTCAAACAAAAGCAAAAGGAACCTGAGTTAAAATTGGAAACTTGGGAGGACTTTCTGGCAGTGGATCCACACACACCTATGCCAGAGACAAAAAAGAAGAAGTCATTTGCCACAGGAGTTATGGCCCTTGTCAAGGCAGTTCAGTGGCACAAGTAAGATAATATGGAATAATTTCTCATAAGTTGCATTCTGTAAAAAACACTTCTTATACTTGTTTTCAGTAGACATGATAGAAATAAATGAATTTTAAGTATATTTTAATGGAACGGCCCTTAGTAATTCCAATACTTACTTATAAACTTATTGAGATTTTCTATCATCATGCTCTATTTCAAAAAAGCTGGACTTTTCTTTCCTTTATTTGATTAATTTTGACAACAGATAGCGAGTGAAGGTGTAGCAATATGTTGAAATCTCTTTCAGCTATCTTGCTATAGCACCATATGAATTTTCCTCTGTGTAAATCTGCAAAGCCTTGGAGAAAATGTCTACTAAGTAGACTTTCACAAAACTTTTTTTTCTAGAAAAACTGTTACAGAATTTATTAGGTGAGGGTTATGCATGATATCGGAGGCACTCAAATAATGATTTTTTTTTGTTTTTAAATTCTCGATTTTATAGAAAATGAAAGTGTTGGTGAGGCATCTGTGTACAATGAGTAAAAGTCAAAGTGAACTGCCAATCTAAACAGTTCATTTGCAGTTTATAGCAGTTTTGACACATTCTTGTTTTACTAGAAAGGGCTGTTACAGAATTAATTTGATGAGGGTTATTCATGGTATGGGAGGCACTCATTAATTTAAAAATTGCTGGTTGCAATTTCCTTCGAATTTTCTATTAATTAATAATAAAATGAAAAACTTTATTTTATAGGTGGTCAGGGTCTTTTAAAAGTGTCTCAAATGCCATAATGCAATTAATTCTGGAATAGCACGGCCATGAAGTTGCTTATTATACCCCACGCAACGAAGTTGCGGAGGGTATAATGTTTTTGACCCGTCCGTCCGTCCATCCGTCAGTCCTGTTTCTTGTCATCGCAACTCCTCTCAAACCACACAATAGAATTTCACGAAACCTTTTTCAGATAATAAGGACATACTATGTAGTTGTGCATATCGACGGGAAATTGCGATTTAATTTTTTTTCTAGGAGTTACGCCCCTTTGAACTTATTTACTTTAATGTATTACTGCAACAGTTTGTCATCGCAACTCCTCTCAAACCACACAACAGAATTTCACGAAACCTTTTCAGATAATAAGGACATACTATGTAGTTGTGCATATCGACGGGAAATTGCGATTCAATTTTTTTTCTAGGAGTTACGCCCCTTTGAACTTATTTACTTTAATGTATTACTGCAACAGTTTGTCATCGCAACTCCTCTCAAACCACACAACAGAATTTCACGAAACCTTTTCAGATAATTATGACATACTATGTAGTTGTGCATATCGACAGGAAATTGCGATTCAATTTTTTTTCTAGGAGTTACGCCCCTTTGAACTTATTTACTTTAATGTACTACTGCAACAGTTTGTCATCACAACTCCTCTCAAACCACACAACAGAATTTCATGAAACTTTGTAGATAATAAGGACATACTATGTAGATGTGCATATCAACAGGAAATTACGGTTCAATTTTTTTTCTAGGAGTTATGCCCCTTTGAACTTATTCGCTTCAATGTACTTCTGCAACAGTTTGTCATCTCAACTCCTCTGAAAACACACAACAGAATTTCATGAAATTTTGTAGATAATAAGGACATACTATGTATATTGACAGCAAATTATTATTCAATATTTTTTCTTATACAATTTTTTTTTCTTATACTTATTTAATTTCTCCAATGACAATGTGGGGACGTGGGGTATGTGAGCATGCTCACTAAGGTTCTTTAATTTTAATTTTTTGTGTGTCCATACCAAAACATTGACATTGCCATTATTGTCTATAGATGTAAAATATAATTTTGAGATGGCAGCTGAGACTTTCCAAAGATTTACATTTTTTTCTATTTTTAGGAAATTAAGTGTATCCACCGATGTTGGCGGTTCTCCAACGAAAACAAGTACTGAGGGTAAATCACCAGAGGTACAAGACAGTACGGCAAAAATAGAAAGTATTGCTAGACTATTACACAATGATCCTAACAAAAAACTACCAGCTATAAAGAAAACTCCAATCTGGCAAAGAATAGCTGCAGAAAAAATAGATCTGTATGAAGAAAGTAAAAGGTATGAAAAAATTTTTAAACATAATTTGGCCAATTACACTAAGTCTTAGTAATAATGTTTTATTGGAACACAACATATATTTTTAATAAACACTTAAATTTGAAGTTGCAGAGACATAAAACAAAAGTTTTTGACAAGGTCTATTCCAGAAAAAAATGTATGTGGCGGTTGGAAGGCAGTTTTTGTCAGCAACCGCCACCCAGACAATTGTAATTGAGAATTATAGTGCATTGTAGTGAAACGTTGCTCTGATACCCATCACCCATGTATTATTAATACAATGTGCCTTCCAACCCCAACCCCCCATACATTTTTTTCTGGAATAGCCCCAAGAAGAATTACACTTAGGTTTATATCTTTGTTACAATCATTTATTTGTACGATATTGGAAAATTTTCCCCTTTTTGTTATTCTATAAATATTTTGTTCTAGTGATAAAAAAGAAAAGATTGAACCAGAAGACATCGTCTGCAATATGAGGACCAAGTTTATTAATATGAAACATAAACACAAACAAGAAACAGATGCTGAAGTACAGAAACTGGAAAGGTAAGCGGTCAACATGTGTACCTTTGGCTTCAATTCTTCCAAATTCTTTAAAAAAAATGTTCTGTAATTTCAATCCATAATTTTTTTTCTGATTTTGACACAGTTTTCAACAAACAGAAGCGCCAGGTATACACTTTCCTTGAACTGAATTTTACTGTGCATATTGTTATGTGTTTACGTTTCTACATTGGCTAGAGGTATAGGGGGATGGTTGAGATCTCAAAAACATGTTTAACCCTGCCGCATCTCTGCACTGTCCCAAGTCAAGAGCCTCTGGCCTTTGTTCATCTTGTATTATTTTTAATTTTAGTTTCTTGTGTACAATTTGGAGTTAAGTTTGGAGTTCATTATCACTGAGCTAGTATATGTATTTATCTAGGGGACAGCTGAAGGACGCCTTCAGGTACAGGAATTTCTCGCGGCATTGAAGACCTGATGGTGACCTACTGCTGTTGTCTGTTCTATGGTCGGGTTGTTGTCTCTTTGACACATTCCCCATTTCCGTTCTCAATTTAACTTTCATCTGGGTATTAAACAAGGAAAGATAAAAATGTGTTTTCAATGTTTTTAAGCGGAAAACATAATAAAAGCGGTATGGAGATCCTTGTAAAAGGAACTCATTGTCAGCTTTCTGAAGCATGATTCTTCGACTAAAGGGTTAATACACTTTTATGAATTAGTTAATAGATTGTTAAACAATTGTAATAGGCCTGGCTTAATTTGTACTAATGAAATTTAAGGAGAAACAAAAATTTCAGCAAAAAAATAAACATTTGTTTTTTTCATAACAAATTTTATTTATTACACTATTAGTTATTACTTTATGATATGATACAAAAATTAACCCAAAAAATCGATTTGGTTTGGCCCAGATGACTTTTAAAATGTTTTTATCATTGAAAAAGCTTCAAATTATCTCCCTTTGGTACAAAAATGCTATTTTTTTTGGCATTAGAATTGATATATCTTTTTTTACTCATTGGTGACCTATATTTTTTAGTATTGTTTTCAAATAAGCTATACATTAACTAGATAATTGTAAAATTTAAGCGATTTCTGTAATTTAGTTCTTTTTTTATTTCGATATTACCTCTTTTTCTCCTATTAGTTCAACAGAAAAAAAGTACCTTTATTAAAATGTATGCTTCTTTAGAAGGCAGATTGTGAGCGTAAATGATCAGTGTCACCCCTCTTTTTTATTTTATTTTTGTATTAGGTATAAGATAAAGTTCATTTATGGAAAAAATTAGTGAAATCTTATATGAAATAAAAAAATTGATTTAGACCCGCGAGCCCCCTTAAAGTCAAAATAGCTCCACAACAATAATCAGCTCAAGACAATGATGGGTGTTGACTTTAAAAACAAATTGCTAAAGTGAGATAAGTATTGGCAGAAACATCATGTACATAGAAGTATAGAATTACCAATGTTGAGGTCAATACTACTATCCCAAGATCAAATCTAATTATTATGTAATGTCTTTGTGTGATGCTTTTTTCAGAGAGTTATGTCCCTTGGTGTTATTGATTCTATCTTAAATTGTATTGCATTTAGATATTAAGAAGAAAACACAAACCAAAATAATTTTTTTTAGTTATTGACAATGCAAACATTTAAGGGAAAAAAAATTGTGGAATGTGGGAGACTTTGTAGTTCTGTTATATTTCATTTAAGAAACCAAAGATCTAGAAAAAATGTATGTGCTGAAAGTTTATGTTAAGTGTAGATTCTCTGTCTACAATAAAACATAATCAAGTTTAACATATTTTAAGTGTTAACAAATATAAATGCTGATCGAATCATCAAAATTTTTACAAAATAATTCCAATATGAAATAATACCATTTATTATATCTTTTCTTAAAGACTTGACATTTTCAGAAACATGAATCCTTAGACATTTTCAGAAACATGAATCCTTAGACATTTTCAGAAATATGAATCCTTAGACATTTTCAGAAATATGAATCCTTAGACATTTTCAGAAACATGAATCCTTAGACATTTTCAGAAACATGAATCCTTAGACATTTTCAGAAATATGAATCCTTAGACATTTTCAGAAACATGAATCCTTAGAATAATTGAAATTTTAATGTGTTTACTCTACTTTTTCCACATTGCAGGGAAAGGCTGTTAATATTTAGGTATAAGTATGGACTGTTTGGAGACATGAGTTCAGTGTTTGAGGAACATGTACAGGAGCTGGCTCATGCAAGAAATAATGTTAACGATAATGTTGATATAGGAGAACTTATCAAGCCATCGCTATGGTGAGTATAAATTGATATCTACAAATTTTAGAAAACGATATCACAAGATGTATTTTTACCTGCATTTTTAAATCGAAAAATGGGTTATTAGGGCCCCGCCGACGGCGGGTCGCCCTATAGTGATCAGTCTGTCCGTCCGTCCGTCTGTCCGTCTGTCCGTCCGTCCGTCCGTCCGTAACACTTTCGTGTCCGCTCCATATCTAGAGAACCGTTATGATTTCATACTTAATACTTAACATGATTATTAACCAACACCAGAGGGTGTGTCATGTTGTATGTACAACTTCCTAGGTCAAAGGTCAAGGTCAAAAACTTTGGTTTCAGTTGACAACCCCGTGTCCTGTGGTGAAGATCGTGTCCGCTCCATATCTAGATAACCATTATGATTTCAAAGTTTATACTTGACATCCATTTTAACAACCACCAGAGGGTGTGTCATGATGTATGTACAACTTCCTAGGTCAAAGGTCAAGGTCAAAAACTTTGGTTTCGAGTTGACAATCCTGTGTCCTGTGGTGAAGATCGTGTCCGCTCCATATCTAGATAATCGTTATGATTTCAAAGTATATACTTGTCATACATTTTAACCACCACCAGAGGGCGTGTCATGATGTATGTACAACTTCCTAGGTCAAAGGTCATCGTCAAAAAAACTTTGGTTTCAGTTGACAACCCTGTGTCCTGTGGTGAAGATTGTGTCCGCTCTATATCTTGAGAACCGTTATGATTTCAAATATTATACTTGACATCCATTTTAACCAACACCAGAGGGTGTGTCATGATGTATGTACCACTTCCTAGGTCAAAGGTCTGTCTGTCTGTTGGTCTGTCCATCGCTAACAGATTTGATCCACATTATATTTTGAGAGGACAGCTGTTATTATTTCATACTTTATACCTGACAAACATTTTCAACTTAACATATATATTAACCAACACAAGAGAATGTGTCATAATGTATGCATCCTAGATCTAAGATCAGTCTGTCGGTCTGTCCATCCGTTTGTTGTTCTTAACAAATTGTGTCCGCTCTACCTCTCAAGAACCATTAATATTTCATACTTTATACTTGGTGGGTCATAATATATTGAAGGCATAATTCTAAAAATATGTGACAAATATCAATTGGGCAGCACCTTTAAACATATTGTTCAAACATCAATCCATATATCCAGAAGTCACCTTAGAGTAGTAAACAATGAGTTCACATCATGCAGTCATATCACTATTATACTATGAAAGTAAGATGAGAATATTTATCAGTTTTAACTTAAAATCTTAGATCAAAATCACACATGAGACTATGTAATAACTTCAAATAATGCTTCATATCAGATTATCCATACAACTTATTTACCCCACGTTATTGACAGCGGGGCCCACAGAGATGGCTCCCATCTCAATGATATCTAGTTCATTTAGGGATGAACAGTTGGGCCTGAACCTGGGGCTGGGGAGCAGCTGCATTTACTCTTGAACTGTACGACCAAAGCTTTCAAATTTTGTTATGATGTTACTGATTACAAAATGAAGGTCAAGGACATTAACAATTTTCACTTTCACCTTTTAGGAGTTTTGGTTCTTGAAAGATTGGAATTGGAATATGCCAGCACACCAATAAATGTTCAAAAATCTGGTTTTGCTGTCACTCTGGCAGCATTTTCTATTTTAATACAGAAAAAATGGACTCATAATGCTTGTTTTAGTTAATTTATTGTTCATTGAACTTTATATAATGGACATGTATGGTGATTCAGTATAAGAGCCCCTACCAAAAAGACTCTTAGTTACACAGGGATGAAAATTAGTAGAAGATTGGTCCTTAAAATTTTACCTGGAGTGCTATGATTTGCTTTTGTTCTTATATAGGCTAAAATATGGACTGGACAGCTGCATAAACAAAATTAAGGAAGGTCACAACTCAAACTCAGTTTCAAAATAAATATCTTTCCATAACACTAGTCTATATTGATAGGGGATTAATTAAGGAACCAAAAAAGGAGAAAAAAATATGAGGTCAATGTGCTTGTTCTCGAGATATTAGCCATTGAAATTTTGGCGGGAAAATGTTCTTTCTTGATTTTTCATACCTTTATCATTGACAAATCAAAGCTATCAAAAACTTTTAAAAAATTAATAAGATTTTATAAGACTTTAGCAAATGCGAAATGGTATATAATTATACATGTAAAAGATTTATAGAAAGAAAAATGGGGATCAATCGGCAAAATTGTTTAAGGCATTCAAATGGATAAAACCAGATGATTTCCAAAACATGACAAGCAAACATTGTTGAAGGCCGTACGGTGACCTATAGTTGTTAATGTCTGTGTCATTTTGGTCTTTTGTGGATAGTTGTCTCATTGGAAATCATACCAAATCTTCTTTTTTATATCCTTGATTATGATCCCTTTCACAACAGGACGATTTGTATGCACCATGTTGACCATATTGATTAGTCTCATTCAAAGTACAAAATGGTATCCTGTGAATCAAATCTATGAGATATAAAATATTAATTGAATAATTCTGTTTATTTTCTAAGGTATTCTGAATTAAAAGAGAAAGCCATTAAAATGTGTGGGTCTGGGAATGATGTAGAAGATATATTCCACAAGATGGGACGTCATTCTATGATGGATGGAAAATCCATTCACTTAGGAAAGGTAAATTAAATGAGAAAAGTGTAAGCAGCTTATATTGAATTGT
Organism: Mytilus galloprovincialis; assembly: GCF_965363235.1. Classification (NCBI taxonomy): domain Eukaryota; kingdom Metazoa; phylum Mollusca; class Bivalvia; order Mytilida; family Mytilidae; genus Mytilus; species Mytilus galloprovincialis. The sequence continues at coordinate 30,364,905 of NC_134849.1, read as the reverse complement.
AAGCTATTTATACTATAGATATTTTATATAATTCCAAGTGATGCCATTGACTGATTGTTTGCTGAACCTCTTGTGACAAATATTTCATTTGCATTCAGCACTACAGGTTGGTTCTGCAGAGCTTTCTGACATAGATGAATGGCAAGAATTGTGACTGCCAGTAGAAATTGAGGGAAATTATGGTTATTTGGCAACATTTTATGTGAAGCCTGCAAATAACTCTTCAAAGAGTTGTTACAAGAGTTCTTAAATGGGGCTTCCAACCCCATCATTACCATTTTTACATTTTGAAGGTTAAAGAAAAAAAAATGAGAGAAGCAAAGCATAACTAGCAAAAAATGTATTTTCTTTTCATTCAAATCAGGTTTGTAGCCACTATAATTTTGTTGTATTAATTTCAGGCAAAACTTTGTTTAATTGTGATGTCAATGCCTGCCCATGAAATTTGTACAGTAGCTTTTCAAACAGCCATAAAGGTATGTATAAAATACTTCAAAATATTAAATTTTTGAAACTTAAAATACATATTTGAATGTTAAATAATTTAGTGCCTATAAGAAAGTAGAGAAAAATGTGAAACCTGCTCATGTTTACATTAATTTCAGTTCAGAATGTATTAAATGCATGAATATAGCATTTTCCTTCTTTTTCTGTTTTGGTATTTCGAGATAAACTTTGGCTGAAATGCACTAGAAATTACTAATTAAGGGGAGCTCACTCCGTAATTTGCTATAATTTTTACCAAAAGTTGTCATTCTCATTCTAAAAATTTCTAGAATCACTGTAAATTCAAAAATTATTGTGTGAGTATTATTTGGATTTTGTTATTTTAGACTAAAATGGGATATTGAGAAAAATCCTGTTCAATTCATATAAAAAATTTCAAAATGCCAGTTTGAATTATTGCAATTATTATTACCCTTGTCACATTTTTCACAATAATAAAAACATAGCAACAATTTCTAGAATTACCATGAACCTGGAAACAGAAAAAAAACCACATATTCTAATTCAGAATGAAAATAACTTCTGTTTGAAATAGAATCGTTAGGTTGGTGGATTTCTTCCGTCTTAATTACCTGATAAATACAGACTGGCACTTAATTCATAGTATCATTGATAGGGAAATGTAACAATGTATAGGTCCTCACAGATTCAGGGCTTCATATATCTTTGGCTTTCATATTTTGGGGTGTTGATTATTTGTGATGAATGTAAATGAAATGAACAATTTTGAAAGCACCAAATTTATAAAGTGTTATATTGAGTTAGATATCCTTATCTGTCAAAGTTCTTAATTAAACCCAATATAAGTTGTAAAGATTTGATATAAAAATCAACTTGTAAGAAATTAGGGTTTAAGATGCTCATTCAGTCCATTAACTAAGTAAAGGCTTATTAACATGTTACAAGGTTACGTAACAACAGTTTTGTAAGTACTCAATATTTTTATGCCCCACCTACGATAGTAGAGGGGCATTATGTTTCTGGTCTGTGCGTCCGTTTGTTTGTCCGTCTGTCCCGCTTCAGGTTAAAGTTTTTGGTCAAGGTAGTTTTTATACGCCCGTCAAAATTTTGACGGGACGTATTATGGTATACAAATGTCCGGTGTCCGTCCGTCTGTCCGGCGTAAACATGTCGCACCGTAACTTGAGAACGACTTATCCAAATTTCATGAAACTTAAGATAGTTGTTTCTTATGATAGTCAAATGATCTGTATACTTTTTGGTGAAAATAAGATTAAAACTTTTTGAGTTACGGCACTTTGTAACTAAAACAGGGGTGTGTTTTTTTCACATGTTGCACCGTATCTCAAAAACGATTCTTGATTATGGCTTAAAACTTTAAACACTTCTTAGTTATATTAATCTTAATATCTGTATACTTTTTGGTGATGATTCAAAATTTCATTTTGGAGTTATTGAGTATTTTGTAAAAAAGGGGAAGGGGTTTTTTAAAATGTTGTGCCGTATCTCAAAAACAATTTATGATTATTGCTTAAAACTTTACACACTTCTTTGTTATATTAATCTAAAGATCTGTATACTTTTTGGTTTTGATTCAAAATTTTATTTTAGTGATATTTAGTTTTTTGTAAAAAAAAAAACAGGGTTAGGGGTTTCACATGTCCCGCAGTGTCTCAAAAACAATATATGGTTATTGCTTAAAACTTTCTCAGAAACTATTTATGAATATTGCATAAAACTTTCACACAAGACGTCGGGCGTATCATGCGCTCATGGCGCAGCTGTTTATTGATGAAGTTGAAGTCCAATCGACTTCAAACTTAGTATACATGTTCCCTATGATATGATCTTTTTAATTTTAATGCCAAATTAGAGGGTTTACCCCAATTTAACGGTCCACTGAACATAGAAAATGATAGTGCGAGTGGGGCATTCGTGTACTGGGGACACATTCTTGTTCAATCTGCGTTTTAGTAGAAATGGTTCAGAGTAAAACATGTTTAAGTTAAAATTATGAAGTATTAGTCCAAAATTGAACATCTTATACTTCAGCGTATTCAATTAAGAGATGACTATTGTATTTTTAAGCTCTGGCAGAGCATCAATTGGTGATTTGATGGTCGCAAATTAAATTTGTTTGGGACATGTTAGCAGACTACTTGAAATACAATATTTTTATCTCCATTCTAATGAAACTGACAGAAAACAATGTCAAATCATACATTTAAAATCTGTCATTTGTTGTCTGCGTTTGCACTTGTTTTCATAACATCAATTGTGAATTGATGTCATGAAAATTGGTGGCGTTATCCAATCAAAATGAACAGTAAAAACAATGTTGCATTAGAATAATTCTTTATTTACTATTTGTAGTTTGTCCTGGAAAGAATAATGCTCCATGACCTAAGAAACTTACAAGATTGGTTACAACTAAGGAAGGTCCCATACAATGTATATGACAGCAAAGATACCAGGAGAGATATTCTTAAAGTGTAATGGATGTATAACTTAATTCAATTATTAAAATATAACATTATTTTCTATATTGATTTATACAACTTTTTAGGGGTCTTTTAGATTTTTTTCAAATTAATACCCAATTTAGAAAATGTTTTGTGAACTCCAAAAAATCTACCTAAACTGCTCGAATGCTCATTTCACTTGGATTTGTAATTTATCTATAATGTAATGAGCCAAAGTTCTGTAAAATCTGTTTATTTATTATTAAGAAAAAAAATAGAAAAAATAAAATCTTTGCTATTCAATTTAAAAAAAAGTTTGCTAGAATTCTTCATATCTTTAGTATTGATAGTTTATTTAATGATTGATACATGTTCAAGTGCTTGGCTTATTTTGTAAGAATTTGATTACTTTTAATTTCAACATATTTTTTCCAATAAACTTTATTGAATCTTGAAAGAAAGTACTTTTGTACAGTTTACTTTTTCTTTTTGGTGCTAACAGTATTTTTCCTTATTTTGAAAGAAAATGGTGCTTGTTAAATATGATATTGGTGCTTAATTTGTTATAATTTATTGTTTTTTATCACTGAAGTCAATAAAGTGCAATATTGATTGTTATTATATACTTATTGTTTATAAGAGATTTTATACCATTGCTTTACATTTGTTATACAAATTAATGTGATTTATATAACAGTTTTTGTATTGTTTTATGATATGTATAAAATGTTATTTATAATTATAGTTAATGAAGTATCAATTTTACAAATTTTTTATGACATGTTCATGTTTGTTTTATCTTTTTTAAATCATTAAATGGAAGAACTAATTGTTCATTGTATATTTAAACCAAAATGGCTGAATGGTTGGTCAATGTTTTTTTTTTTAAACCAATAAAATAGTTATTGTGGATTCAGTATTAATTGTTGGATATCAATTTTTGTGCGTACAAGTGAACTACAAAATAAAGTATTCAGGGAATGACATATTTTATAAAGGCAACCAGGAAATTAAATATCCATGTACATTCAAGTTTTTACTTATTCACAAAAATTGGATCCACGAAAAAAAATCAGTTATAAATATGATTATATGGAGAAACACAAATCATTTCTATTTATTTCAGGTTTGCAATAAATTTTATCACCTAGCATACACACATAAATCAACCTTTTCTTGTGTCCCACTTTTTATAAATTGAAAATTACATACAACCATCACTTTTTCGAAACAAGACAAGACAACAGATTTTCAGCAACTTTTGTATAAACAAAAAAAGCTTTTAATTTTAACCTAGAATTAAGGTTTCTGTTACTGTTTTTTTATTACCAAAAGCAAGTTAAAACATTTTATAGCGTTTTATATAAGAAATTAAAATATCAATGCTTAAAAACAAATTAGACCAATAAGACTTGAGTAACTATTTTTTTTAAACCATATTTGTTGAATCCAATACTTGTCATTATTTAGATACACTGGTTCAAAATGTGATATTTATTTTGTTTTGCGTTATCATTGTATTGTGTTTTTGTTCAAATTTTACATTACTTTGGAAAAATTGTTAAGTTTTTACAATTTTTTATTGTCTATTTTTTTAGTACAACATTTAGTATTATTATTCTCCATTATTGAATAAAAAATTAATATGTTCACTTTGTTTTTAAAGGCAGTGCTTTAAGGCCTGACTTTCAAGTCTTGAGGTTCATCTTTCCTTACGCGATATCCAACAAATCTATGCTGGGGGTCATTTGGTCAGAAATAGATCCGGAAATGTTTAATTTTCTCCTCTTCTTTTAGTGGTATGAAATGGTTTTTGTTTCTTTCATTTACATTGGGAAACAAAGAAACGATCAGTGTGTATTGTTCGTTTAAACAACTTTTTATTAATGTGTATTTTGCATTATAAGCAGTCAACCTGATTACAAACTATCATTATTTGAATTCCGTGTGGAAAGAGGTCGGGTCAATTTCGAGTACTATCTGCGATCTAACGATATTTTAAAATCATTTCAGTCGTTGATATTACAATTAAAAGTCGACTGAATATGAATTATATTGCATATTATACAATTTAAAGCATTTCTGTACGTGAAGCCGTATGACGTTATAGTTATTTCGGTTTCAGTTATATAAGTTGCAAAGTATGAAATTATCGTTCCTGAATCTGGGTCTCACTAATTAGAGACCAGAAGCGTCAAAAAGTGATAAGAAGCGACAATAAAATTAATTTAGCGGTAAGAAGCGAAAATAAAATAAATTTAGCGATAAGAAGCGTCAAGAAGACATTTAGCGACGATACATAAATGAAAAAATATCATTGTAACAACTTATTCCCAATAGGTATTAAAAAAAATGCGTTATTTTTATAAAAGGGGCGGTTATAAAACATTTTTTTTATATATTACATTGATAGATAAAAAAAAATTTATGAACAAGAAAGGGATTGTCTAGTTTATTAGATATAAAGAATATGTTTTATGCAAACGCTAAAAATTGGAAATCAAAACAAAGATTTTCCAATTTCCTTTTAAAGAATTTTTTGACTAAAAACCATGCAATATCAGTTCCTTTCTATTTAATAAACAGTGAAATTCGTCGTTCTTCATAGGGACATATTTAATAGGTGTGCCGGCTTCACAATATCACACCAAATGAGAATAGCCTCGTGAGAGAATAACGATTCGCTTGTCCCTTGTTTGTTATTGTCACTTCGTCACTAAATTATTCTTCTTGTCGCTGTTTGTCGCTAAAATTCTTCTTGTCTCTTGTTAGTGAGACCGATCAGTTCCGTCCTTAACTTCCGTTTCTGCACTGCAAACCACACAATTAACGATCCTTGTTGTTGTGTACCTGAGTGTCATTTAAGAGGAGGACATGCATTTCCAAATGACTTAATAAGAAGGAAAAGTTGGATCAACGCCATGGCTCATACGTAGATTGTCACGATGAATCTTAATCAGCTGTTGTTTGCAAGGCACATTTTACCGAAAACGACTACGTTGAGGAAACTATTCATGGTAAAACTTTATTTTCTTTAAGAAATATATACTGTTATTTATATAATCGCCGTGCAATTAAACCAAAGTCTGTTTGCAACCGCAATTATCGTTTTAGAATATAAAAAAAGGGGGGAGGTTTAATTTAAGACGTCATAATTTTTGGGATTACGATTCAATGTTAACTGTTTGAGATTTTTTGGTGAATTCTACAATAATAAGGTTTTCCTAAAAGAGGTATATCAGTATGATACTGATAATTATTTTAGCAGTAATTATGTTAAATTAAATGTAAAATGTAATGACAGGAATTCATGGGCTATATGCCTCAGGCTTTCTTGAAAAATATCAATGACAATGTAAACAGGAACAAAACATTGACATGAATGATGCTCTATTCTATGTTATAGTTATATAGGTATGTGTGTTGCACAAGTCTTTCACAAGTTTCAAAAAAGCTAATGTTATAAAACTTTTTTTCAGGGCACAAATCCACTTTAAAGAGACTTGTCTACTGCCATTCCCAGCCTATTTTCACGCACCATTTGCAAGCAAGAGACTGAATGGTTTGCAAAATTAAAAATCAGGACGGTGTCCCGTTAAACCAAAAGAACTAAACTGGATGAATAATGTAGGAGAAATCTAGAGGAAAGTTTTGATTTGTGAAATTGGTTTTCCTGAAAAGTCATTCATCCTGAAGAAAGGATTTTTAACTGTCCACCACCAACTGTCGAGCTAATGTTGAGCTTCACAGATGGAATTACTCAAACACCTATCAATGCCTATGTTTTCAGCACAGATTTCGCAAATCATGACACAGCTTTGCATTTTTTATACGTTAAGAGTCGTATACTAAATTTTATTTTTATATAAATAAATATATATTGTGTCATTTTAGAACTTGTATTTTGCCAAAGGATGCATAAATGAAAGTGGTGCAATTCATTTTGCTTTGATATATAGATTTGAATTATAATTGTTCATGTTATTGTAATGCATATAAAAATAAGGAGATGTGGTACAATGTACATTGTATATACATGATATTTAGTGAGTTTATCAAACTTAAGTGAATAAAAAATGGGTATAAGCAGTTACAGGTACTACTGTACAATCCCAAACAATGAGAAAACTCATACCGTAAAGAGAATTTCATATTCACAAGTAAGTTTTGTTTTTGCGTTGAATAATTTTCTTCTATTGTTTTAATTGCAAATATGGGAAGTGGTTAAAATGCGAATGAGACAGCTTTTATGGCCACCAGATGTCATTGTTTCCTTAATTATAAACTCCTTTTTCATTCATACCGGTAGATTACTTTATCGTGTTTATACTGAAAAATAGTTTTGCTTGGAGTTAGAAACATACCTGCCAACTTTTCAAAATGCCCATGGGGGTTTTACGTGAAAGATGGTTCTTATAGTCCTACAAAACCTTCAAGGGGGCCTTCAAATATATTCTAATGTTGTTTTTTTGGTTTCTTTGTGCTTTAACAAGCTCATAGCCATTGTTAAATAAATTGTTTTCTTTAAAATAGTGGACAAAATTGCTCTTACAAAATTTTCACTTTGGAGCCTCCATGGGGGAAATCCCTCGCAAATAGTGACATTTGGCGGGTATGTAGAAAAAGTATGGTCATCAAAAGAGTTGACATGTTACTAGGTACATTTACCATTATGTTACTTGATGTTCTTGTAATACACACAGTACAGAGACTAGTCAATCTTTGTGAACTATTTTTCATAGGATGGGAGTCATTGAATATGCGTATATAATCAATAATTAAAAATAGTCTATTTATATTAAAAAGGAAAAGTTCTTATGTGTCTTAAAATGCATTTCATGGCGAGGTACAGAAAATATAATGTAAACAGTAGACTATAGATATAGGTGAACTAGGTACAAGATAACTCTAAATCTTAAATACTACAAACCACCTCTGTTCTATGGAAGATAATGATATAACTGGACCAGAAATACACACAACCAGTAATTAACTGCCTTTACAGAGCTTTCGCGCTTTGATTGTATTACTTCATCTCTCTTATGGTTATTCTTACAAAGTTGCTTTGAAAAATCTCGCTCATATCGATTAGTTTGAGCTTTTGATTTTGCCATTTGAGAATCATTTGATTAGGATCTTTCCTTTTTGAATTTTCCTCAAAGTTCAGTATTTTTGTGATTTCTCTTTTCACTCCATTTGACATATTGGTCATTTTGCGTTTATATATTTTACACAAATGTAGCATGTAGCATGGTGAAGGGTTTTAGGAAAAACATTGGTTGTTATGAGCCTTTTGTAGAGGTGTTTGACTCAAAAGTTACTTGAAGTGGATTTTCAGTTTTCCTGTCGAAGGTCAGTTATTCTCCCTAGGCACTCCAAACTTTCTCCATTTATATAAAACGATTAGCATGAGATAGGCCATAGTGTAAAAAGCACCAACAATCAATCATTAAGTACAAACTGAAAATATGAATCAACTTTGTATTGACTACTTAGGATCTGACTAACCAGCAATACACATAAAGACATGCCACTTACAAATAAACTTCATCTGAATACGCAAAAAAAGATTCAATATAAACTGGCTAATGACAAACAAAATGTGGATACTATCTTATGATCATAAACAAGCTTCTGTCCAAGTTTGGTAGAAAACCAGGTTAGTTGAAGAAAGTTATTAAAATTAAACCACAGAGTGAATATTTGTGGACGATGACGGAATGTAGGATCACTATGTCTCGCTTTTTCGACAAAAGTCGAAGGCTCGACAATAATACCCTTTGAGACTACCATTTCATGTCTGTACCAAGTCAGGAATATGACAGTTGTCATCCATTTGTTTGATGTGTTTGAGCTTTTGATTTTGCCATTTGATTAGGGACTTTCATTTTTAGCTCACCTGGCCCAAAGGGCCAAGTGAGCTTTTCTCATCACTTGGCGTCTGTCGTTGGTTTTCTAAAAGAAGTCAGTTGTATGCATTTCCCATAGGGTCCTATGTTAAACTTAGTCCCCCGCTGGCGGCCATCTTGGATGATGGATCAGCTACAAAGTAACAACACTTGGTCAGCACCTCATAAGGAACAATCAGACTATGTTTGGTTTCATTCCATTTAGTGGTTCTTTAAAAGAAGTCATTTATATGCATTTCCCATAGGGCCCTGTGTTAAACGAAGTCCCCCACTGGTGGACATCTTGGATGATGGATCGACTACAAAGTAACAACACTTGGTCAGCACCTCATAAGGAACATTCATGCCATGTTTGGTTTCATTCAATTCAGTGGTTCTCTAGAATAAGTTCAAAATATAACTTTTTTATATTTTGAACTTATTACTCTTGAGAGCCTCTAGTTGAATTTTCCTCGGAGTTCAGTTTTTTTTTGTGATTTTACCCTTTTCCAACAAAACAAAACCAATTTTAGGGATAGTTAATCAAGATAAAAAAAAATACCAAAAGAGATGAAACTAGTATGTACTAACATTTGCACTATGGTCGAAACTATTCTGAAATTGAAAAGAAGCTGTTTATTAGACATGTTAGATACAAGATTATATCAGCAGTAGGGAACTATTCCTATGACTTTTTCAAATTTTTTACCGATAAGATGATAAAAAAAAATTGAGTCAAGGTTTACAATTTTTAGACAACATTATTTGTTTAACCAACCTAGAATTTTAGGAAACTTTAGTATATTGTGATAACAGAATACATGAAGCAACGATTTTAAAACAACAGTATTTTTCTCATCAATTCACTCTGGTTTTAGTAATTTTTTCACTATTTATTGTCATTTGTCTAATAACTAGTGCTTTTTACACTGATATATGTGATACCAACAATTTAAGGTGAGACAAAACGTTCCGTGGTAACCTTGATTGATTTTTCTTAAATTCATAAATCAAATGATTCTACCAACAAGCAATCATGGTTATCAACTTATCATACCTGTAATAAGAACACTACCATTTTTTTACCACGTTGACAACTCGTATATTTAGAAAAATTTCGTAAAACATGCCTAATATGCAAATTATTTCAAATATCGGGAGGAAGTGTTTCATGTAACCATATTTTACTAATAAATGGACTAAACTTTCCATCATGTAATCATGTTAAGAATGTACTTGGGTAAAATTAAATAAATCAAGAATCAAAAATTGACACTATAAGCTGTAAGAGCATTGGTTAACAATCAAAATAAGCTAAAATAATTGATAGGTCATGGAGCTCCTTTTCGAGATATTTGATATTTAAAATATGTCAAAAAGGATGACTCAGACTTTTACCTTATACTGCATTGATATTATTTGGGTCTCAAATCAAAAGAAAGAACATTTTGCTATAATTTTGGTAAATGACCTATTATGAGCTATTAAATCTTGTATGAAAAAATAAATGAGTGTTATACATGTTATAAGGCAAAGTATTTTACGTTGTATTGTATGGAAAACACCAAGGAGTCCGAACATTTGGCACAAATGCAAAAACTAAGTACATCTGTAAGAAACCCGGGCAGCAATCAATCAATCAATCATCATGTAAAATTAACATAGTTTTTTTACATAGAATTTAACTTGAAACCTTGGATCAAGATAAAAATGTTTAAACTTAAAAAATCATCCTGTTTTACAAATGTACTGTTAAGGTAGCACAATACAAAGATTTTTTCACTCCCAATCAGACAACTTTAAACTGATGTAATTCATTTCATCATTCTTTATATTTTATAAATGAGGTACCGAAAGAAAGAAGAAAGAATAATCTTTCAAATTGTGATAATTTCATTATGACATGATTATTACATAATTAATAATTATGTTATTAGTCGCTATTGTCCACACTTGAATGAATTTAGCGTCTTTGTTTTTCATAGCATCCCAAAATATTTTATAGATTCTTGTACAACACAGCCTGACCTCCAAAACTGTGTCTCAGATTTCCAAAAACATCAATAGAACAAATTTTATACCCAATTGAACTTAGTGGTCTCTAATGAATTGATGTTGCAAACTTCATTGAAGATTTATGAGAGAATGAAATACAATAGGAAAAATTTGAGACACAGTTTTGGAGGTCAAACTGTGTTGTGGAAGAATCTATAATTTTTTTTAGGATGCTATGAAGAACATAGAAGCTAAACTCATTCAAGTATTGACATCACAGAATGGCAACTAATTACATAACAATTTATTATGAAATAATTATGTCATAATGAAATTATCACAATACGAAAGATTAATCCTTCTTTTTTCTTTTGGTACCTCATTTATAAAATTTAAAGAAAGATGAGTGGAATTACATCAGTTTAAAGATGTCCGATTGGGGATGAAAAATCTTTGTATTATGCTACCTTAAATTGACTTAGTTTTTGGCATATTGCATTAGGCTAGTACTTTTAAACTGACGACATCAATATCAGTTTAAAAAAGTGCAATGTTATAAATTTTAATTAAAGGGACACTAGCTACGAGATATATAAAAAATCTAATATCTTTTTTTATTTGCTCAATCAATAATGAAATGCATATAGTGAAATAATAATTAGCTTTGACAAAATGTTTGAGAAGTCACTATGGTTCAATCATTGTGAAAATAAGCTGAATATCATTGATTTTTAATTATTCACATGCAAGTGAATAATTCGACCTCATTGAATCCGTATTCATGTGAACTTCAATGTAACCTCTTAGCTTGATAACGATGGATAACACGTGAATTGGATGTGTAAAGTTATTTAAAGGAAAAGAATGTAAACATTGAAAGTTAAAACAAAGATTTGATTGACTGATCTGATCCACAAAAAATCATTCTTTTACAGGTAAAAACGATATTAAGCATTTTATTTTTCATCTATAAAATGAAATTAAATAGATATAGAATAATCTATCAGCACCAGTTTGCTTAATCTATTTATATCTATATTTATGTTTACATCGCTTATATGGTCATGGCATGATTTTAGAGGTCATTTCGATAATTAATTAGATGGCGTCTGGACTAAAATACACACGAAACGAAGCTACGTATTCTCCTGCTCGTGTCCTGTTTATTATTTATTTTAGACTTTTAATAGTTTGGATAAATATTTTATATTGTTATAAATAAGATATGAAATTTTGAATTAAATCGGTGAACATGAATTTGACAGCTAGTGCCCCTTTAATAATCATTAACTGTATTTATATATCTTTGGCTCTTTTCGTCTGAACAATATAATTCTTATTTTTATGACATGGTATCCCCCAATATTATTTTGCCTGTAATCAGCAATTTATAAGAGATAAGTATTTCCATTCTAGTAGGTTTTGATGCTATTATATATATATATATTAAAAAAAAAGAAGATGTGGTATGATTGCCAAAGAGACATATTACCATCTTTTATTTAAATAAAGGGACCATAATTTACCAAAATTTTTCAAACACACAAAATGGTAATTTATCGAATAATGTTTTAAATTACTATATGAAATTATACCACATGTATCGTTGTATTAAAACGAGTCAACATTTTCTCAGTATAATTTCTGATGATGTATCAGTACTTACATTTCATTCAACTTGAAATTTACGATACTGCTGTAACCATTGTAACATGTGTAAGTAGAAAGACTGGGTTTTTTCATCTTTTTCTTAGAATTGACATTTTTTGTATATTGCACTTTATGTTCGTTGGAAATTTAAATTATATGAAAAGTTAACCATGTTAACAATATAATTAACCTTTTTTCGAATTCTTCTTAATAATTTAGAATGGGTGCAATTTAAGGTGCAATTAAAACATACATATCATTTAAATCTAATGACGAAGCTGAGCCTTGAAAGATTCAGGACTCGGGGCGCAGACAGTAGAGTTTGGCAAGGTGTTCCACTCTCTGATTGTTCTAGGATGAAGGACTCCTTCCGTACAGTTGTTTGACATGATGGTATTCTTAGTGCCTTTTCGTTGTTATTTTTTGGAAGGGCTTTCGATCAATCGATATTAGCTTACTGGATGTATTAACTTTGACAAAGTTGTTCTGTAGCTTATACATCATTGTTAATTAAATCTTCTTTCTTCATTGTGGTTTGCTAGTATTTGTTTTGTTCAATTAGATTTTTATTTGAAGATATTTGAAGAAGATAACATGGATAAGATACAAATGGAAGTTATAGTGCCTAACAAGATTTTGTGAGGTAGACGAAATTGACTTTAAAACGATCGTATTGACTTTTGATGTCCAAAAATAGGCAGATCGGACATATTTTGACTTCATATACCTACTACTTACGTTTGGGAGTTATTGTAATTAACATATTCCAATGAGACTGGATAATGCTTTTTTTTGTTATGATAAATAATAACTTTACCTGCCGTAGCTGTGCGTAAAATGTATTTCGGCATTTCTCTTAAGAAAATGACTTGTTTAATGGAACAAAACGTCTTATTTGTAAACTTTCTCTTTTATCTCCACAATAGGCTTTTAAAAAATAATATATCAACTGTGTAGTCGGAAAATTTTGTGAAAATAGAAGAAGTGGCAATTCTTACCTTTCATACCTTAACTTTCATTGATAAAACATAATATTGACTCGTCCAGTGTCCAGTTTGAAGGTCATTTTATAGTTACCGTACACATGCATGCACGTTCTTATTATCAATAGTCATGTATGAAAAGCATAAACAAGTTTGAAGGTAAACTAATTACAAGTTAATCCAATCAAATTGCGTACGAATTAATAACAATGACCAGTCCACATCATAAAAAATAATAGGGGTAAACTGGGTAGGGAGAAAATGTCAGATATTTTAAGTTCATTATTTTGCAATAACGAATAAAAATTTGTAAACCAAAAGATTTGCTATAATTCCATAAACATGTCGTTCTGTATTGGTATAGTTTTTGGATCTTTTATTTGCGTATTTAAGGCTGTAGAAAGTTTGGGCTTCAAAAGTCAACATAATTATTGACTTTATACAGAAAATTCGCCTTCTTAAAACATTGAATGTTTCAAAAATAATACGCGACAACAAAGTAAAATCATTTTTTAAAACACTGCAAAAATAATCATACAGATTGATGCAGTGGTATTGTCATAAATTGCGTTGGAGTGAACAGTGGTACAGCAAACGTCGAATTCCCTCACACAATGTTATCACACACTATAGATTAGTTTCTCACAGATACATCACGTGGGATTACTTGGCGTTTTAATGATAAACTTTAAGTGTATTCAACACTACTTTTAAATCTAAATATCATGTGACTAACCGTGAAAAACAATGAACTTTAAACCAGGTAGTTTATGTTAACCAGGTAGTAAGAGATATATACAAAGAAAATGGCGTCATTACAAGTCGCACAGAAAGCCAAAGTGGAAAAAGATTATGATGATTTATTGACTTGCTCAATATGCCTAGAAACTTTTAGAAATCCTAAGTATCTGCCGTGTCTGCACACGTTTTGTGAGTTGTGTATTAATACTTATATTCTGTCAATTGTTAAAGAAGAAAAATCCGTTGGATTCAAATGTCCCGTCTGTCGAAATCTAGTCCCGATCAATGAAAGTCAAGGTAAACCAGAAACATGGGCTAGACAATTACCAGGTAATCATTTTATAGTCTCAATGATTGAAAGAAAAGCGATACAGAAATCGGAAAAGCTTTGCGATACATGTGAACAGAAAAACGTTTCACAATTGGCTGTATCGTTTTGCACTGTATGCGAAGAAACATATTGCGAACCCTGCGAAGCTAATCATAAGTTATATAAAATATCAAGAAATCACAAAATAATGTCAATTCAAAAGATAGACGAATTCACGGCTTCATCTACAAATTTCGGGCTAGTGAGTTGTGACGAACATCCGGAAAAGAATATTGAAATATTTTGCAAGGATCACTCGAAACCATGTTGCACGGTTTGTGCCACTGTTCATCATAGAAAATGTGAACAGGTTGTCACCGTAGACAAAGCAACTTCTGGTGTTAAACAATCAACAAAAGCACGAGAACTCATGGTGAAATTAACAGAAACCAGTGACAGATTAGGAAAAGGTATTATAAACCATAAAGACAACATGACAACTTTTGATGAAGGCATTGAAGTTGCCCTAACTGATATCAAATCCCAAAAGGATAATATTATCAGACGTTTAAATGAACTTGAACTTCAGTTGCAGAACGAAACTCATGCTACGAAGAAAAAGATATCTCTAAAAATGTGCGATGAAGCTACGATGATGTCAAGCCTCAAAAGTACTGTTGATAACTGGAAAAATATCTTTGAAGCATGCACTCTGCAAGGTTCCGACCTCCAAGTCCTGATAAAAATGGAAGAAATTTCAAGTAGAATACCTCAGATTGAGAAAGATATATCAAAGGTAGAACGTGAAATAAAGGACGTATCGGTATCATTCAAACAAGAAGTCATCACCCTAAACTGTCTAGGTAGTTTAAAGGTTACAGATAGATCAGTACAACTAGAAACTGGTTTAAAGAAAGTTAATTTCCATTCAGGATGTGTTAAAGTTCTAGAAACCATTGACGTTGATGTGAACAAAGGTGGTCATAGAATGTTAAGCGGAGTTTTTATCGATGATAATATCATTCTGACAGACAGCGTGAATTGCAGAATACTGCGCTGCGATCTTAATGGATTAATGAAAGAGGAATTAAAGATTGCGTCACCACCAACCGACGTTGCAAGTATGAGTGATACGAAAATAGCCGTTGCTTCGAATTCAAGCAAAATTTTTACACTAAACATAAATCCATTTATCTTAATTCGTACGTTTGATATTGATGCTCCTGTTTGGGGACTATGTTATCTGGATGGGGAGTTTTTAACGGCTTATGGTAACTCTATGACGTGGTTGAATTGTGAAACTTGTCAAAAAATGAAAGCCTTTAAATCGGGGGTAGACACACGATTTGTCACTTGTTACGAGAAAGACGAATACATGTATATGAATAACTTCAATTCCGTCTGCTTCAAATCGTCAAAAGGCAGAGGATTTGAATATAGCAATAGCCAATTAGGTTATTCTTACAGCCAGGACATGGACTATGACGGGAACATTTATGCTACTGGATTTTCAAAAAGAAATATCCATCAGCTGTCATCTACTGGTCAACTTATAAGAATCATTCCTTTATCTCAAATAGACCCTACTATATCAAATTCTCCCTGGGTACTTCGATTTCAACCAAGCAGTAATAAATTTTTGTTGACATTTTATAATACTGGAAAAGTTCTCATTTGTGAAATTGCCTAAAACATATACATGATATACTCTACTGAGCATAGTAAGGAGTAAGATATTGTGCTGTAGAGCAATGAATAGTATATGCATTATAATCATATAGATTAAAAAAATGATTATTAACAAACATAGTATTTATACGTTCTTTTTTCACATTTTACTGGTATATTCATTTGTACAATGGATCAAAATTTGTATAAAATATCTTACTTCTGTTCGTTTTCAGGCTGCATCCGGAACTAATTTTTAAATGTATTTGAAGACAGTAACGTATTTTTTTTACATTTTCACTTACTTTCAGACCTTGATTAAAAAAACACAGAACATAACAAAAGAGACAAGGAAAAATCTGAAGTAACAATACGACAATACAACGATCAAAAGGAAAAACGACGTAGAGACTAACAACGGTTTATTAACATTGCATAACATTAAACTAAGAATTTGACAACACGAACACCATCAAAACTTGTGATGATCTTAGGTGCTCCTGCACAGTTAGCATATCCTGTTCCCTGTTGAGTATGAAACATGTGAAAAAGGCAAAACAAATTGTGATATCGCAATCAGTCATGTCACAATCAAGAGAAAGTGAAGTGTTGCTACGACTGCGATATTGCTTTTCGCTGTTTTGTTTTGTTTTATTTTATAATATATACCCATGAGGAATTTATTATTTTTCATTTTAACTTGTTTTCAAGCAGTCTAGCCATTTAGTGACGGTTTCACAGTTCTACAATCTTTTGATACCCAACTTATTGGCACTGCACGTACATGGTCATATTTTCTCTGACTGTTTATGACGTCTTTACACTAAAGACATTGAGTGTTGCCTACGTTCTATGAGACATTTTATTCTATGAAACATGAGTAGTCAGCACTTCGGTGTTGACATGAATATCAATTACATGGTACTTTTTTTTCATAAATTAACTGTTTACAAAAGTATGAACTATTCGAAATAGTAAGGTTTTTTTTATCCAATACATAGATTACTTAGCCTTATTTGGCACATCATTTTGGAATTTTTGGTTCTCAATGCTCTTCAACTTTAAGCTTGTTTGGCTTTATAACTATTTTTTATCTGAGCGTCACTAATGAGTCTTATGGTGCATGTAAAATTAAGTGTATGTATCTTATAAGCTGCATTGCTTTCGGAATAAAGTATTATTATTATGTAGACGAAACACGCGTCTGTCGTATCAAATTATAATCCTGGTACCTTTGATAACTACCGGTATTTTATTAGTTGTTATTGGCGTTGAACTAAGTGCCAGTACATACTCTCAAATCTGCATGCAGTATCTATTTTGCTGTGAGGGATGTTTGATTTCTATGCAACGTTCGGTCTGTATTTTGTTGTTTTTCTTTTTATCGATCTGACTACTTAAGACATGTTCAACTGATTTTTGTAGCTTATGTTTGACTGTTACGCTACTGTTCCAGATAACGGAGACGTCAAGACACCAACAAAACTGTTTAACCCTACGATATTCTGTATGTGCCTGATGTAAGTCTGGACATCGAAATTAGTTGTTGCCTTTGAAATGTTTTACATTTGTCATTTTGGGTCATTTATAGTCAGTTTACTAAGAGGTATAGCACTTTCTCATTGTTTTGAAGGAGTACGGTGTCCTATAGTTAACTTTATGGTCATTTGGTCTCTAGTGAAGAATTGTCTCATTCGCCATTATACAACAAACTCTTATTTGTATGTTATATAAATTGAATTTAAATGTTTAGATCGACAATATCTGGAGTAAGGTCAGAAACGAGTGCCGACAGCAAAATGTATCTAAATAGCAGTTTTGGAAATATAAATTAAATGTAAAAAAAAAACCAGCCTTAATGTGCTTTCATTGGTAGTTTGTTATACGTATGTGCCTTAATCAAAACAATGCGACTTTCAATTGATGATGTTTAAGTACAAAAATGTAATCTAAAATATCTATTCCAAAGTATTTTTAATATATTGATATAAAGATTTCAAACTATGAAATATGATTACACCTATGCATATTGAACTTTATTCAAGGACGTTTACAGATAACCCATCAAAATGGCGTCTTTACAAGACGTACAAGGACACACTGTGCAAAAAGATTTAGATGATAATTTATTGACTTGCTCAATCTGCCTGGAGATATTCAGAAATCCGAAGTATTTACAATTTCTGCACACATTTTGTGAGTTGTGCGTTAATCCTTATGTACATGTATTCTGTCAATTGTCAAAGAAGAAAAATCCGTTGGTTTCAAATGTCCCGTTTGTCCCAATGTAGTGCCGTTCGATGAAAAACAAGGTAAACCAGAAACATGGGCGAAACAATTACCTAGGAATCATTTTATTATAAAGACGGATGCCACATGTGGAGCATGATCAGCTTACCCTTCCGGAGCACCCAAGATCACCCCAAGGTTTTGGTGTGGTTCGTGTTGCTTATAGTCTTTAGTGTCCTATGTTGATTCTTCTGTACTATTATTTGCCTATTTGTCTTTTTATTTTTAGCCATAGCGTTGTCAGTTTTTTTTTTCGATCTATGAGTTTGACTGTTCCTCTGGTATCTTTCGTCCATCTTAAATGATTGACAGAAAAGCAATACAGAAATCGGAAGAGCTTTGCGACACATGTGAACAAAAAAACGTTTCACAGTTGGCTGTATCGTTTTGCACTGTGTGCGAAAAAACATATTGCAAGCCATGCGAAGCTAATCATAAGTTGTATAAAACATTAAGAAATCAGAAAATAATACAACTTAATCATATGGACGAATATACGACTTCGTCAGAGAATTTTGGATTCGTCAATTGTGAAGAACATCCGGACAAGAACATTGAAATATTTTGCAAGGATCATTCGAAACCATGTTGTACAGTCTGTGCCACGGTTCATTATAGAAAATGTTAACAGGTTGTTACCGTAGATAAAGCAACTACCGGTATAAAACAATCAACAAAAGCGCGGGAACTCGTGATGAAAGAGGGACGAAAGATATCAGAGGGACAGTCAAACTCATAAATTGACAATAAACTGACAACGCCATGGCTAAAAATGAAAAGGACAAACAGACAAACAAAAATACACATATCACAACATAGAAAACTAAAGAATAAACAACACGAACCCCACCAAAACCTAGGGGTGATCTCAGGTGCACCGGAAGGGTAAGAAGGTCCTGCTCCACATGTGGCACCCGTCGTGTTGCTTATGAGATTACAAACCCGATTATTTTTGTGAAACGGTTATTCCATAACGGTCAACCAACTCGTGATGGCGTCCGTAAAATTTACGAAGAGATGATTTCAACTTCACCATTTGGAACTCTTGATTTATTATTTTCCTTGTGAGCAACAACCCTCTATCAGAAAAACCATGATAGGAAATGCACGCACTGGAATATCGTATCAATTGGGAGATATATACACCGTATGCAGGTGCTGCTGGAATATTGCTACTTAGAAATTGAAAGTTCACAATTGAAATTGATAGATACCAGTGACAGATTAGGAAAAGGTATTATAAATCATAAAGAAAACATGACAACGTTTGATGAAGGCGTTGACATTGTCCTGGCTGATATCAAATCCCAAAAGGATAAAATTATCAGACGTTTAAATGACCTTGAACTTCAGTTGCAGAACGAAACTCGTGCTACGAAGAAAAGGTTATCTCTAAAAATGTGCGATGAAGCTAATGAGTTGTCGAGTATAAAAAGTACTGTTGATAACTGGAAAAAGATCTTTGAAGCATGCACTCTGCAAGGTTCCGACCATCAAGTCGTGGTTAAAATGGAAGAAATATCAAGTAGAATACCTCAGATTGAGAAAGATATATCAAAGGTAGAACGTGGACTGAAGGACGTATCGATATCATTCAAACAAGAAGTCATCACCCTAAACTGTTTCGGTAGTTTAAAGGTTGCAGGGAGATCAATACAACTAGAAACTGGTTTAAAGAAAGTTAATTTTCATTCAGGTTGTGTCAATGTTGTTTTAACCATTGGGGTTGATGTGAACAAAGGTGGTGACAGATTTATAAGCGGAATTTTCATCGATGATTATATCATTTTGACAGACAAGATGAACTTCAGAATACTGTGCTGCGACCATAATGGATCAACTGAAGAGGAATTTAAAATGCCAAGCCAACCAACCGACGTTGCAAGAATGAGTGATAGGAAAATAGCAGTAGCGTCGGATTCACGCCAAATATATTTACTGGACAAAAAACCATTTTCTTTAATCCGTACAATGATCATCGATGATTCTGCTTGGGGACTAAGTTATATAGATGGATAGTTTATAACTGCTTATGATGACACCATAACGTTGTTGAATTCTGAAACTAGTGTGATATTAGAAGCTTGTTACACAGGTATCGACACAAGATTTGTAACAAGTTACCAAAAAGACGAATACATTTATATGAATGACAGCAATTCTCTTTGCTTTAAATCGTCTAAAGGCAGAGGGTTTGAATACAGTAATAGCCAATTAACGTATGCTTACAGTCAGGACATGGACTATGACGGGAATATTTACACTACTGGCTGTACCACTAAAAACATACATCAGCTGACTTCCACCGGGCAACTAATAAGAATCATTCCTACATCGGAAATAGACCCGACTATATCGGATAATCCCTGGGTAATTCGATTTCAACCAAACAGCAATAAATTTTTATTGACATTTCATTAAACTGGAAAAGTTCTCATTTGTCAAATTGATTAGAAAAACTACATTACTGTACATCATCATGTAAATTGAACAAACACTTCTGAGCAAATGTACGTACGTTCTTTTATTACTTTAGCTGTATTTGACAAAACGTTTTAGGAATGTTTGGCCCTCAGGGCTCCTCAACTTCGTACCAATTTGTCCTTTTCAACCTTTTTAGTATGAGCGTCACTGATGAGTCTTCTGTAGACGAAACTCAAGTCTGGCGCAATTACTAACTTTTTATCCTGTTATCTGTGATGAGGTTTTTTTTACAACCACTGAGTCGATGTAATTGCTGGTGGATTTGTTATTCCTCGTGGGTACAAGCCCAGTAGTCAGCATAATTATCATGGATATGGTCATAAATATAAATGAGCTGTTTACAATAAAAAATGAAAAATTAAAGCTATGCTACCCAGGAGTAGTTTGCCTTAGCTGTATTTGGCAAAGTACTTCAGATTATTGGTTCTGAAGGCTCTTCAACTTCGAACTTATTTGTCACTTTCAACCTTTTTGACACGAACTTCACCGATGAAACTTTTGTAGACGAGACGCAAGTCTGGCGCAATTACTAAATTTAAATCCTGTTATCTGTGATGAGTTTGTTTTTTGTTTTTTTCACATATTACTGGTGTAATCATTTGTACAATGCATCGATATCTTACTTCAGTTCTTTTTCAGGCTGAATACGGAAACAATTGTTAAATCTATTTAAATAGTGGAAGATGTTAGCAAGCAAAATCACAGGAATTGTGCAAATGATGATACAAGCATGAAAATAAGCACAAAGCATCATTATTATATACTTTTTAAAAAAAAACTGCTGGCCATAAGAAAAGTCATGTTTTCAAGATGGCCACGGCCTTTTTTTTAAATGGCTGTTTTTTTCCAGTTCGAAAATACTTATCTCTCCGGAAAACTTTGTCTTTGACTTTCTTTTAGTAAAACATATTATTACGTTTGGGGCTACATTCATTACATGTGACGTATATACTAGAAATAAATGTTTGACTCTTCAGGGTTTTCGCATGAACTATTTACTCTATACTTAGTGCTTTTGGATTTTTAATGATATTATGAATTGGTTTGATAACATTATTTAAGGTTATGAAACACATGCGTTTATCAATTTGGGCATGTGCAAACTATTAATAGACATTAAGAGCGATTTGCACGTACTACCAGGGCATACATTTAACAGATTTGTATTTCGTAAACCTATCTTGGTCGTCTTTCATTCCTCTATAAATCTCTCATTATTCAAGTTAGTGTAGCCTCTATGATATCACTATTTGAATACACGCCCATTAATATCAATAAAAGCATTCGATAGATAAATTGAAAAAAGTGGTTAACTTTCTAAATTCCGTGCAAACATCAATTAAAGCTGCAGATCAACCACTTGTGGTATTGGCTGATAGTGATTGTGGATGGACATGTGCCCTCACTGAAACCGATATTGCAACACCTAGAAAGTCATATTATTTTCATGTTTGTTCAAATGTAAATAGGAGTGCGCTCATTTTATGAGTCAGATATTTGTACTTTTCAAGCAGTCCATAACAAGCATGATACCGGTTTTGTTTTGTCTTGGTCGTTCAAATTATGCTCGATGGTTACCGATTCATCCCCGAGATATGGCTTTTCTTCAAGAACATCATCAACAGTTGGCAAAGGATTTTGCAGATGGTAATTTCATTGTACGTAAGACTTAAGTTGTTTTCTCATATATCACAATGCAATTGTGAAGGACGATATTGGTGCCATAGGTTTGATCCAAAGATCTCATTGATACGATGGATGGTAGCTGGATCAGAAGACTGGTAGATGAAATTTGAAAGATCGAATGATTTGAGTTATTTTACAACAGATGAACGATATCACGAAGCCTCTACGAAAACACAAAATTATTACTTCGAAAAGCGTCAAAGGTTTTCTAAAGTAGTGAACGAATTTGGAAATCCATTTCTAGAACATTTGTACATCATTTACTTTTTCAAGGAAATTGTTGACTCGGAAGCAGGTAAGATATGTATATAAACTCAAAGATATTGGGTCCAAACAATACGGAGATCTTTTGAAGCAAAACGAAGGAGAATCTGCTATTTATAACCAGGTAGAAAAGAACAATTTTCTGTTATAGCCGTAAAATTATAAAACTGGAAAATGTCCTTGTAAAAAAAAATATCATTTAAAAAAAAAGGAAAAGTGACCGCGATCTCTTTTCTAAACTTTTCACTCTTGTAGAATTAGACAGTTTGACTAGGAAGATTTCGTTATTCATGAAAATCGAATTGCTTTTCTGTCTTTGTCTAAAGAGATCACTTAAAAAGTCGTATTAAATCGCTGCAAATAGGTATACTTGTATAAACATTGTTCGATTAGCCATCAACTGATCAAAATTCTTACGCATTTATCTTTGGTGGGGCAGCAATGGTTAATTTCGGTCCATCACATGGAAAATATTTGATGATTGTGAAAATGATATCATACTGTCTTACATAAAATCTTGCACCAATAAGTATTCAAGAGTAGACATTATATTTGATGTTTACCAAATTAATAATTTAAAGGCTTGGACGAGAAATGGCAAGGTGCTGGTGCTAGACGGAAAGTTGTTGGTTTTGGTAGAACGCCAAGGGTTTGGAGCAGTTTTCTCTGTGAAGATCACAACAACAAAAAAATGTTCAAGTTTCCTGCCGACATTACTGCTTTTTTAAAGACTAATATAAATGCTTATCTAATGTTCAGTAGTTGTCGTTTGTTGATGTGGTTTAAGCTAGGTTCACACTGCCGATCAGATCAACTCGATGATCCCAATTGTCCAAATTTCCACGACCAAGCGTGACCAAATTTATGATCGGGCCTGTTTACGACTACTACCCGACTGCTGTCCGACTGTACACGACCGTAACCCGACCATTCACGATTCCATCACGACTCAAACCCGACCAATAATTGAATACATATTCGATAATTCCGACCAATTGACGATCTCTACACGATCTTTACTCGACTAGCTGGACCAAATCAACTATACTCGATCTCAGCCTGATCTCTGCCAGACCAGATCGGCTTGATCGTATAGGAGTCGTAGGGATAGTCGGGCATTGGTCGGGTATGTACAATTTCAGTATAAAAGCATCTGATTTTGTTTAAGATATCCCGCTGCAGCGGATGAGGAGGCATTAAATGGGTAGTGTTACTTTTACCATTCTTGAGTATTGACTCTAAATAACGTTATATGCAAGCTGGGGCATTATCTGTGTCGATCCAATGAACACGTTCCCCCGTTTGTTTGATTAGATGAACTTGGACGACTGTATATCGTCCAGTTGCAAATTAAATGCATATATAGGATGAGAACATGCTAATAATATTGGCGGCATTTTGTTCAAGGTTAAAGTCGTTTTTCTGCAATTGACTAACATTTCACCCCTTATTTAATTGATTTTGTATCTACATTGTGTCATAGATCATTTATTCGTTCAGTGTACATTCATTTGTTTGTGTTAAAATATTTTTTGATTGAGTTAAGCCATTTTAATTGATATTTCATAGTATGTCTTTCTATGTTGTGATGTTACAGTATTGTTTCAGGTAAGGGTGAAGGTTGGTACCTATCAAAACGTTTAAACCCACTTCATTTGTTTGCACCTGTCCTAAGTCATAAACCTGACGTTCAGTGGTTGTCGTTTGTTGATGTTGTTTAATACATGTTTCTCGTTTCTTGTTTTGTATATAGATCAATCTAATTAAAATGTGTAATAACGTAGTATAACGAAATCGGAGATCTATATTTTAATTAGATTGGTATATATGTCGTGTATATTTTATTATTTTGTACAGGTTATTACTTGTACAACTCACCATCTTTCGTATTTTTTGAAATTTATATTGTGTTTGTTTTTCTGTTCTTATTTTCAAGTGTTTATCAATATTATTTTTGAAATGTGAGAAGTTTATAGACGAACGAAGGACGCAAAGTAATAATATAAGCTATCGTGACACCTTGTGCAAATTTAGCTAAACAGCTAGATGCCACGTAAATACGGACTTCTGGTACAAAGTGACATGGTCGTTAAAAGCAAAAATAAATTGGTACCCTCCATTCATTTATTTTCAAACATACATCATGACAAAAAATTGCATACATAATATGATACATTGGAAATATAAGTCAAGCCTAATGGTACAAAAAACCTATTTGTTTGCACAAGACAAGGAAGCATGGCATCTTGAATTACACAATAAGTTCTTCTTTTTTTTTTGCATTTACATTTGCCTGTTTTACAGCCACACCGACAGCTGCAGTGAACATGACCTTGGCCACCACTTAAAGAAAGCAATTGTACTGCTTTTCTGACGTTAACCTCTGTGTTCTCTGGTATGTCCAATATGGTAAATTCCTTTCTCTGAATCTTTTCAATTTGATTACGACTCATGAAACCGATCATGATTCCAACTTTTGTACCTATTTTATATCCATTGTCTGCAATATCAAGCACAACACCTTTGATGTTTTTACAGTCCATCGGCCCACGGTCTACTCTTTGTACTGGTATAATGACATTGTCTCCAATTTCTAAATCTTTTAATCTTTCTTTTTGAAGAAGACAACATCTCATCAGCCTGTATTTGTTGACCTGACAGGGCTCGTTTTCTCGCACGTATTATTTTGAAATATGTGTCTGTGTCACGACACATCAGTTTCAGTGCTCGTACTAGTTAAAACATTAATTTCAGTGTTTTTGTCCAGATTAATTTCGGTTTCAGTGTTTGTGTTCAGATTGGATTCAGTTTCAGTGTTTGTGTCCATATCTGTTTCCATTTCAGTGTTTATCTCCAGATCTGTTTCCGTTTCAGTGTTTGTGTCAAGATCTGTTTCCTTTTCTGTGTTTGTGTCAAGATCGGTTTCCGTTTCAGTGTTTGTGTCAAGATCAATTTCTGTTTCAGTGTTTGTGTCAAGATTAGTTTCTGTCTCAATGTTTGTTCTGACATTGTCGTCACTAGTAGCTGTTGTCAATGCAATTAAATCTTCTTTCTAGAGTTTCTAGTAATTCTTTTGGAAGGGCTGATGATGACAAGCCAACTTTAGGGTCACTTCCGAATAAAGCTTTATACGGCGACTGATCAATTGTTCTATGGTGTGACCTGTGGAAAAAAAAATAAAAACATGGAATTATTTCAAAAAATAACCAGGGAATGCCAATAGTTCAATATCAAACATAAACAACATCCACTACAACAAAAACTTGAATCAGTAATGTTAGTTGTATGCTTAAGGTAGTTTGGTATGAACTACTTGTGACTGGTCAATGATATTTTGTATGAAGTTGCCTTAACATCATTACATATCTATTTGATGACTATTTTGAGACCCTGTATGAACCAGTGACTTTGAATTTATTAGTAAATTTCAATGTTGACTTTACTGCTTAAGTGACTTTGATATGTACTACTTGTTATTACCGATCAGTGATATTGTGTATGGAGTTGAACATCTCAGATAATTTCAAGCCACCGTCAACGAAATTATTGTCTAGCAACATTGTACATGTATTAATAAGCAATGATGCTGTCCATCAGATTCCCTTTCTTAATTTTAGGTGAACAGGTGAGACATATCTCTGTGTCAACAATTTATTTAGAAATAATCTATATTATTTTAAAATGTTTGTTTTTTGGGGTGTTTTTTTTTTTTTGGCTCTTTTTATTTTACATGATTCAACAAAAATTTAACTTTGATTTTTTTTTAATAATTTCTTTAAAAAAAATATATAGACCTGTTTTTATGGCATTGCACAAATCTTAATCCCTCCGACCAGTGTGTGTTGTTGTTTTCGTGTGTCCAAGAAATCATCATACTCTTTATGTCAGCGTTTGCTCTTTCGACAGACCCCTGACTTAGAGGGTGACGTGGTCTACCATGCACTAATTTAAGCTCTGGCCAAAGGAGTTTAAGTTCTGTAATTACATTAGCCGTAAATTCCCTACATTTATCACTTTGCAGTATATGTGGAGCTCCCAAAAGCAGAAAAATATCAGTGAGTTGGTAAGCCACTTCAGCTGCTCTTTTTGTCTTTAAAGGGCGCAGTACACTGAATTTGGTTAAGTGGTCCTGGTAGTGCATGATCCACTTGTATTCTCCATCTGGACATGACTGATAGTCAACAAGGTCTACTTGACAACGGGAATTAAAGTCTGTAGAAGTGATAGGACGAACAACTAATTTTGTGGTTTCAGTACGACTTTTCTTCAAAATGCACTGTTCACACATCTGAATGAAAATTCTGATAATTTCTCTGCTGATATTGGCAAATTGTTTTTTAACTCCTTATATGTCTTGTGGATGCCTCCATGGCCAACTCCAGAGTGTGCAGTTCTAATCAACGGATAAAGTTCATCTACTGTACAATAGTAAAAAATTTCGTCACCTTTGCGAATGAGTTTTTCAATGCCTGCTACACTCAAAACATCATATTGCCTTAAAAAATATCTTTGAAGAGCAGTCTTTTTGAAACTTAATTTTGCTTCCTTTACATTCCCAATAGTCTCTCTGTATCTTTCACGTGTAAATATTGAATTATTAGAAGATTTATTGTCATCACACAATTTAATTATTTCATCATGAAATTTCTTTTCTATACTGTTTTCCATCTTAACACTTTAGTTTTGACTACTTAAATGAGCAGTTTTGTTCATATATTTTATATATTAAATGTACTCACATATTGATAGTTTATATCTTTAGGCTAAGTAATGAATTATATGTTAAAAAGGAAACAATTTGTTGTGAACTTCAAATAGGCCAAGGTAAAATAATGATTTGGACAAGTTATTATCTTTTTCTCTACAAAATTTGTACAGGTTATTACTTGTACAATTATATTTATACAAGTAATAACCTGTATGATGGTATCATACAAGTAATTACTTGTATGAAAATTTTGTACCAGTAATAACCTGTACAAAATAATAACATGTACACGACATATAGATTAGACCGTTGGTTCTCCCGTTTGAATGGTTTTACACTAGTCATTTTTAGGAGCCCTTTATAGCTTGCTGTTTGTTGTTAGCAAGGGCCGTGTTGAAGGCCGTATTTTGACCTATAATGGTTTACTTTTACAAATTGTGACATGGATGGTGATTTGTCTCATTGGCATTCATACCACATTTTCTTATACTAATAGACAATGATTAGAACTAGACTGAAAAGACCTTCCACGTGCAAAGAGAGAACGCAACCATGATATCACCTATATTATACTGCATCATAGATAGTTTATGTTTTTACTTCTAATAAACTATTTGGAGGAAGAGGGACATGCTGTTGGCACCAACAAACTAGTCAAACCTTTCAGATTCTAAATGTGTCTGTCAGGAGCACGTAATTCAGTCATTTGTTGCTTTATATCATATTTGTTTTTCGTTCTTTTGTCAATTGTACAATTGTTATTTCGGGGCCTTATTTTATTCGTCTATACGATATGGATTTTACATTGTTGAAGGCCTTACGGTGGCCTATAGTTATTCGTGTTGCTCAGTCTTTAGTTTTTTATGTTGTGTTTTATGTACTATTTTTTGTCTTTTTCCTTTTTAGTCATGGCGTTGCCAGTTTATTTTCTACTTGAGTTTGAATGTCCCTTTGTCATCTTTCGATTCTGTTTAAATACAGGTGATGTACCCACATGCTAAAGATGCAAATTCAGTATAAATCAAGTGACTTATTATATGACTCATTACTTCTGACCACAAGCCAACCTGTCCTAAATTCTGACCAAGGATCAAATACGTTGCCTCCCACACTCTCAACAAGAGACCAAATGACACAGACATTAACAACTATAAGTCACTGTACGGCCTTCAACATTGAATAAAAACGTCATTAGCAATCATGCAGAGAAAAAAAAACATGACCTTGTGCAATGCCAAGATACAGATATCGACAGATTGTAAAGCCATGAATGTGCATATGAATATAAAAATAACATTTAGTTTGATTTTAATTTACTGATGAAATTAACCTCAATATTAATACGAATAAAAACAATATATATTATATTTTACAAAGATCAAATTGTAGTATTGTAGTGGTAACCTTTTATAATAAATTGATCGAAAGGATCGATATAAAGTTTACCCGGATCGTATCTAAATTCCTGGCTCGGTGAACAGTATATTCGTAAATGTACATGGTAATTTCATATGAAATTTACCATACATATTGAGTTTTAATTGATGGCGACATCCTAGTTCACACCACTTTCTTTTAAAATTGCAATGTATACTAGTTGTAAGTTCGTATAATATATTTGCTTAAATCAAAAATTAAAGCACCCTAATTATTGTTCTATATTTTCGTGTTTATCGATACTAGAAATTCTTATTATTGTCACCGGGGAAACTGGGTGACTTTTCGGGTGTGTAACAAGAGCCTGACTGAATGGCCTCTTGTTACTGAAACTGTGTGATGCACCTGATCACACAACGAATGATTGCTGTGAATAGCAATGAGAACTCTGAGACTGAAACTCTGGTGAAACCTAACTTCTGAGACTCTGGAACTAGCGATGAATAAACCAATATTTCAGCATGGAATACTAATACTTTTATTACAGATGGACTGTGTTCAGTGTAAAGTCCTGAGTCCAAATCTTGCTTATTGAAATTATAAGCAAGTATTTATACACAATTGAAATGACAAGAATAGACATAACAAATAACAATTAATTTGAGTGATATTGTTCACTGACAAAGGTTAAACTATTTTTAGAACTTGAAGAATAGATATTAAATGATAATCTGATTATGACAATTAAGAACATACATTATGAATAAGGTAAAATGTCACTAATTAGGTAACAGATTGAAACATGTCACTCAATGTCCAAACTAAGAATTAAAAAGCATGTTGATTTTAAGTCCTGGATACGAAATGTAAATAGAAACGAAATTATAAAATAAAATGAATTATAAAACACAGAGAATTAAAGTCTAAAATATCACAATTGAGAATTTTGTATTAAAGTCCAAAATAATAAACGAAGCTGCTTTTTCCACTGTCACATATGCCTCTCCTCCCAATTAAGTCCGTCCTCGGACTTGGCACTATCTATATCGACCTCCTCTGCGGTTGTTATAGTGTCTGTTGTTGTAGTTAGGTCGCTGTTGGTGTTGACTGGAAGACAACATATAATTTTCATGCCGAAGGCTTTGCAGTTCTTCTGTCAGCTGTTTGACAGAATTTTCTTGAGATTGAAGTTTAGAATGAAGGTCTGACTTTTCATTTTTCAATGTTTCTATTTCGTCCGTAAATTCGGTTGAACGCATAAAGTAAAGATCTTGCACCATTTTCACAGTCTTGTCCTTTTCAATTACTTGGTCCTTTAATTCTTGAATTTGATGCACATATTCCTGTACGTTTATACGCGAGGCATTTTCTTCTTTATGTTTACTAATGTTTGCAAGCTCTTGCTTAAACTGATCTCTCTCGGATTTGATGATTTGCTGATTCTTTAATTGAATTTTTAGTGCCTCGATGCACTTTTGCTGTTCTAGATTTTTATTCTTTTCCTTGAAAATTTTCTGCTTCACACTTTTTAATTCTGTTTTGAGCACATTTGAAATATCCAAATAATGAACGAAAGCTGAATTCCTCATACCAGAGAACGGTAAGGATCGGATAATGTTTTTACGTTGAATAAAGCTGTGTATTCTAGCTGAATCGCGCTCCTTTTGCTTTCTAGATTTCACTTGAACTGGTGTACTTTGTCGGTCTTTTGCTGCTTTTGAAAAACACTTAGTGGAATAATGTCCGAATTTTCCACACGAATAGCATCTTTGATTGATTGAATTGCAAACATAATGTTTATGGAATTTACCGCATCTCAAACTGGGTGACTTTTCGGGTGTGTAACAAGAGCCTGACTGAATGGCCTCTTGTTACTGAAACTGTGTGATGCACCTGATCACACAACGAATGATTGCTGTGAATAGCAATGAGAACTCTGAGACTGAAACTCTGGTGAAACCTAACTTCTGAGACTCTGGAACTAGCGATGAATAAACCAATATTTCAGCATGGAATACTAATACTTTTATTACAGATGGACTGTGTTCAGTGTAAAGTCCTGAGTCCAAATCTTGCTTATTGAAATTATAAGCAAGTATTTATACACAATTGAAATGACAAGAATAGACATAACAAATAACAATTAATTTGAGTGATATTGTTCACTGACAAAGGTTAAACTATTTTTAGAACTTGAAGAATAGATATTAAATGATAATCTGATTATGACAATTAAGAACATATATTATGAATAAGGTAAAATGTCACTAATTAGGTAACAGATTGAAACATGTCACTCAATGTCCAAACTAAGAATTAAAAAGCATGTTGATTTTAAGTCCTGGATACGAAATGTAAATAGAAACGAAATTATAAAATAAAATGAATTATAAAACACAGAGAATTAAAGTCTAAAATATCACAATTGAGAATTTTGTATTAAAGTCCAAAATAATAAACGAAGCTGCTTTTTCCACTGTCACATTATACCAACTAAGAATAAAATTCTTTTCTATATTTATTTCATGCAATTGGTGATTTGTGAATATTAAGGAATGGTTTCCTATTTAGTGTCGAACTTGCAAACTTGTTGTACCTCGTATTTAAACGGTTTTAAATATCATTTCCTATCTAATATTACATAAAGGACCTCATAAAGTGAAGTGGCATGATTGCAAATGAGACAACTTTGCAACAGAGTCCAAACGAAGCAGATTTAGGCAACTGTAGGTAACCGTACGACCTTCAACACGGAGCTCAACTAGTACCGTACTGTGAGCTATAAAATTTGCCATGTGAGTAAATGTGCAAAAATTAAAAAAGACATAATAACGGGTCAATTAACGACAGAACAAAGAAAAAAAAACAAATGTGAAAGACCCAATCAATGACAACCAAAGAAATACAGGTTCAAGGCTTTAGAAAGTTGAAAGAGGCTTTACTCATTTAATATCTGGTTAACTTGCTTGCTAGCTGAACCGTTACGGCATTGTTAAGTAAGGATGTGCCACTCTCCTTTCGAAGTAGCCTAGTCATACAGACAGGTGGCCATCTGTCGGACTAGTCTACTCTAAGAGGAGGGTAGTTAACCCAACATAAAAATGACTAGCAAGCTAACCAAAGATATTACATTTGCCTACACACTCATTGAAATCGGCTGTAAATGCGGATATCAAGACGTCTAATATGAAACTGCAGAATAACTAGCTTGAGCAACAAGACAAGTGTCACATATCAACTTCCGAAGCAAGGTTGTCGCCTCTCCGGACATTCCCGAAGTCCTGCGTTTAATTGATTGCCGAGTTTATGAGCTTCGGCCCTTCCTTGGAAGTTGGTCACATGTATAAGGAGCATAAACTGCTTACCCTTCCTGGTCACACGAGTTCTATGTTGTTCTATATTGCCTTCGTGCTTTTCAATCTCATTTTTTAAAAGAAATCTCTGTAATATTTGTGTATTGTTTTTTTGGGGTCTTTTTGTCATGTTTTGTCCATTTTTATTAGACTTGTAATTTTGTATTGCTCCCTTGGCTTGCTCCCTTGGTATTTTCTCTCTCTTTCGTCAATTCAATGATAACGTAGTACAAAGGTAATGTCTTAAACCAATCTAAATGTCAAAGCTCATGGTGGAAATTTTTTCTTATAATGTCATATAGTTCCAAAAGATCTTCTCGATGTCGTTTGAGATTTTCTGTTTTCTGTTATTGTTATAACGAGTGGAAGTTTGAGCGGGGCGCGACCTTTTTCTGGACGTCGGAATAGGGTGTATTTAAGCTCGTGATTTAGGAGATAACTGTATTGTATTTTAAGCTCCGACGGCATCAATTGGGGATTTGATGGTCGCAAATTAAGTTTACTGGCGACGCGTTAGCGGAGACAGTAAACGGATTTTTGCGACCATCAAATCCCAAATTGATGCCGTCGGAGCTTAAAATACAATATTGTTATCTCCATTCTAATGAAACTGACAGAAAACAACGTTAAAACATGTATTTAAAATCTGTCATATGCCGTCTGCGCTTGCGCGTACGTCCCATAGCATCAATTGTCAATTGATGCCATGTAAGAAAGTTACGTTATCCAATCAAAATGAACGTTACAAACGTTGTTGCATTAGAATTCGGGATTGACCCTTTCGGGAACCGGGATTTCTTTTTTGGAATTTCGGAATGTCGGGATTTTTTTTTTTTTTTAATTCGGGATTTCGGGATCAGGACACCACCGCCCGCCCCCACCCCCTTACCCCTCAAGTTTGTCACATGAACGACCTTGACTGGCTATACACTGTTGTGTACAATAAAGTCGAAGTGAAATAAAAGTTAACAAAATGGTTTAAATCATCGCAAGCAATTATAATTATGTTGCTATAATACATAAGCAAATAATAGTAGTAAGAAGGAAGATTCCCATACTAATAAAGAACAAACACGTGTCTACTGCAGTTATTGCTTCTTTCCACTTAACTTCCGGTATTTCCAAATCTATTTCCGAATCAATTTCCGGCTCTGTATATTCCGCCGATTTTACGTTGTTTTGACGCAACCGCAGTGCAATAAATCTCAATATTTTATACACTGGTACACTGTCTGGATTTGTAATTAGACCAGCTTCTACGGTCGATATCAAAACAACTAAAGTTCCCATGAGCAGTTGTAAAATAATATAAATTGATACTATTGGAACTGATTCTGAGGTTTGGGGAAGAGAATCTGAGACGATGGTTAGAAATACAGCAAATGACAACCAGACAGTTATTGTGTAGCCTAAACGTTCACCAGTATCCGCAGGAATCTTAAAAGTAAAGATGTCTAACAACGCCAACAAAATAATTGGTAGAATTATATGTAAAATCATATACAAAGGCTTTCGTTTAATTACTATGGTGAACTTTACACTGGATACCATGTAGTCGAACTCAATTGTAGCAGAAGAGGAGGTGATTTCCCACTCACCATGACTCTCCAATCCGTCAGAAAGTTCTATACCGTTAGTGGTCTGTGTCAAAACAATGTCTTGAGATGAATGACTCCATGACACAAAAATTATGTCACACTTATGTTCATCGAAAGGGAAATATTTTGAATCCAAATTGCATCTAGTTTCAAATACCTGAGAAGGTCTCCACGTTAAATAGCCAGAACTATCGACTAACACTTGAATAAACTTTGATCCTAGCTCTTCCAACTCGCTAAATCCATTTTGTAATGATATGTCAGGTTTCCATACATTATCCTGCGGTAAATACAGTATATATAACCCATTATAAGAAGCTGGTGTCCATGTTAAAAGATCGTCTTTCCAAACTATACTCAGCCATCCTGCAGTTTAGTTTTTGTTCAATTTCATTTACGTCATTTATTCCATAAAGATTAAATCTGATATCAACCTCCGTTGGTGCCGATTGGTCGGTACTTGGTCGTATCAACTTGTTATAGCTATTTGTTGAAAAGATCTGTGTGAGAAGGCTCTGAACGTCTGTGTTACTGTGCAATATAGCTATCCTAAACAGAGAGATAAATATCCACAGTTGTGTCGACTTCATGTTTCAAAGAGTTGACTGTAAAAGTTTCAAAAATAAATAAATTAATAAATAAATAATAATAATTTTAATTAAATTCTTAATTCTATTTTTAAGGAGTAAATCATTACACAACGTTGATGACGTCACGGTCACATGACAAAATTATGTATATTAGCTGACAGACAAAAACATTCAACCAACAAGAAGACGAGTTACATCCAAAATTAAATTTCTAAGCTATGAGGGGAAAAAATGAGACAGTGCATGTTTTTTTTTCATAGAACGTGTTCAAAAGGTTCGACGGAAAGTTATGTTATTTCTTCATAGACAGAAAAAAATAGTACAGTCATTCCTTAGATCTATAATATAGATGGTCTTAAGTTATATATTCTAGTGCTTAAGTTGGGTATCAATAGTTTATTTACTTTACATTTTTGTGATAGCGATAAGTTGTGTAAATTATACATCTTCATTTGGAACTATTTAAAAAGTGTATTCTTCATAAATCTGATACTTTTGAACTTTCACTGACAAACTGTTCGGTCATAAATTGTCATTATATTGTTGAACTATAGTCATTGTTTTATCGTAATCCCTTTATAAATACGACCGGTTGCAGACGTTGGCGATGCTAACATTAGACAATGACTATGATCTAGTCACTTGCCTGAGAACACTCGCTTTAACTCCACTCGTAAAATTAGACACAAGTTTTACAAATGTTACAAATTGATTTACTTTTACAAATCGAACGGATGTTGTTATAGTACGAATGCCGGACTCTAACTGAAGTAAGAACTTCAGAAAACATATTTAAACCAAGAATTTACCAGGTTGTTATTTCAGAATAGAAACGAGATTATCGAATGACAATGACATAATACGATAAGGATTAACAAAAGAATATAACAAAAATCTGTCGTTTGCGCTTTAGGCTAAAAAGCCGGCCGTAAAGGATTAAATATTCTTTACGTAAGGAAACTTAAGAACATCTGTGATAGCGATAATTTGATTTCGTCAGTTTTTATTGAATTTCTCTTTTTACCTTGGAGTTTGGTATTTTTGTTTGGTGTTAAAGCGTTGACCAAAGTACATTATGTATGAAGCGCGGAAGTATTAAAATGTGCGCACGGGTAACGCTCTTGTACGGTCAGCCCTATAAAATTATAACAAGAAGCATTTAATTCTTATAGTTTCATGAAATTAAGAGTTATATCAAGCTTTCATTTATTTTTCATTGGCATGGATAGCATGTGAATTCATTGCTGCTGTATAATACGGAAATATATTTTGACATACTTTTCATTGGGGACAATATTTTATTTTACAATTTCACACGAGAGGTGTTAAAGCAAAATACATTCAAATGAACAAAAATACTACGCGTGACAAAGGGACTCAGTCAGTAACATCCCTTATGTAATTAGAATTATGCTTTCCATTCATCAATTTTTTTTCTTTCTAAAATTCTAAATTTAAAAATTGTCATGTACAGGACACGATAGAATAAAATGACATGGCATCTTCTAAAATAGCTTTTATGTTGTTCTTTGTTGAAACTTTGCAATAAAATCTTGTTATAAAAAACATGAAAAATACATAATTGTAAATTAAATAATTTAACGAAACTCACCTTGAAGAAGAACGCGCTTGTGAATATAAACATTGATGATCACCACTAGAACTTGAAGTGACCAGAAACGCCTGACCAGATTTCTAACTTGATTTCCAGGTGAGGTTTGATAGGGGGATTTGTTTTTGTCAACAAGGAAAAATCTGTAATTATCGTGTGTGGAATCTTGACATCATTAAATCGAAATGTTAGTCTAATTTGACTAATCCAGGTTAATTACAAACCGGATTATAATTAACTATTGAGAATCAAATTATACAACCATATGTTCTCCACTATTTGCTATCTTTTGTGAACATTACAGCTTTTACATTAATGCTAGCAAGACAAATCTTTGTTTGGCTTGCTTGCTTTGTTTGTATCAATGTTTGCTCAAGCATGGTAATTAAGATAGGCGGGGCTTCAGCTTGTATACATCATACTTAAATTTTATTGGACGTTATGTTGGAGGTTAAGGACACTAAATTTTAAAATATCACATGACAAATATTCTCACATGTTTCCTTACCTGTAAATATACAATACAGACAGGATTCTACTTCGTCTAAATTATCTTCCTATTACACCAGTTCATTTTCACAATCGTAGAAACGGAAGACAATTTTTTTTTTCAGAGATCCAACTTAAAGACTGTCGTCAAGCACTTTTAGTAAAATAGCTATTCGAACACACCTACTCTGATTTTGTGATCCATTGGATAGGTATTTCACTTGACCCTATATTTCATCTTTTAGTACTGTGATTTTTTTTTATGTTATAAAGTCAACCTGTAGCTTTGCTATATAAAATGATAGCGAGATGATGCATCAAATACTCTTGTTTTGTACATTTTCAAGACAAAATATTCATCTCAAACACACCCTAACATAAAAAAGGTGCACTGGATTTTCTCTTTTCGATACAATTTTTCCCATTTTGGAATATTTTCTTGAGTTGCATAATCGAAGGACAGACATGGAAATAACTGACTGAACTAATAGATTTATATTTTATAAAAACAATATTAGGTCAA
This sequence comes from Mytilus galloprovincialis, assembly GCF_965363235.1. NCBI lineage: Eukaryota > Metazoa > Mollusca > Bivalvia > Mytilida > Mytilidae > Mytilus > Mytilus galloprovincialis. The sequence goes on along the minus strand of NC_134849.1, from coordinate 30,327,767 downwards.
TTAATGTTGAAGGCCAGTTTCTCAGCCTCATACAAGAAAAAAGTTTATATTTTTCTTTCATTGACAAATTATTGTATTTTTACAGGTGACAAAACATGTGAGAATATTTGTCATGTGATGTTTTAAAATTAAGTGTCCTTAACCTCAGACATAACGTCCAATACAATCTAAGTATGATGTATACAAGCTGAAGCCCCGCCTATCTTAATTACCATGCTTGAGCAAACACTGATACAAACAAAGCAAGCAAGCCAAACAAAGATTTGTCTTGCTAGCATTAATGTTAAAGCTGTAAGTTGTTAATTTAATTTATAAGTTCTTTATCTAATGAATTTTGTCACGATTCAATTCAATTCAATATTTTCATTTGTCTGCCTCTTGTTACAGTGTAAACTGTCTAGAGTATTAATGTGAATATTTTATTTAAATATATTATTAATCATGGTTGAAATCGCAGGGCAGTGATTGCATTGCAATCTTATCTGGTAACTATGTACATTGTTTATATCTCCTGCGCCTCTATATCATAACGTTATTCATATTGACCAATCAGGATGCAGCATAGGTACCCTTGATATGTCTGGCATTTCATATCAACCAATCAAGAGCTAGTATTCATATTTCCCGCCTCATTAATTAGCCAATCAGATTTAAGTAAATTATCATCGTCTGGCATCATCGGCAGTTTCAGCATTCAAAATAATAACTTGCAGCAGCCAACACCTTGTTTAAACTAAGGCTAAAGATTTTTATTCTCATACTTATTAATTATAAGTTTAACAATCGAAAGTGGACGTTCTATACAGTACGATGGAAATCTTACATTTACAGTACTAAGAGATGAATTTACGATACTATTAACGAAAGTTTGATTTTATCTGTGAAAACTTCAGGAATTCGGTGATAAATCCATGGAATTCAAGATATAAACTCGCGTGGTACAGCGTAATTAATACCGATGAAACGGTGATTTATTCGCAGAATCGTATTGCATGTGCAAACCAGAACTTTTAAAGTTGAAGAGCACTAAGCTGGAACGTTCTAGACATCACAAGTTATACCATATTAGCGTAACTTCGGAAGCAGACCGGGAAATCATGTTTTGGTGCAGTAACCAATGATTGGAAATATTAACATTAACTTTGCTGTGATAACGTGCAATCAGTTAGCAAGATGACTTTGGAAGGTTCAAGCTCCAAGACCATGACAGACGTGGAACGGGTTCTAACTTGGGCAGATGCGAAAAAGCTTAGCGAGGCCACGGCAAATGCAGTAATAAGCCTAGGATTTGACTCAATGGAAGCTTTGGCGCTTTTAGAAGGCGAAGATCTTCAGAAGACCAAAATACCGATTGGACAACAGAAACTACTCCTGAAGAGCATAAGGCAGTCATTTAAAGCAGAAACTGAAAACGCGCCAAAAAGCAGTAATGGTGGACTTCCGGCATGTCCGACTACAGAAGATGCGTGCGCACCGGAAGTGACAGACATTCAAGATGGCGGCAACAATAACAAAAACAATCCAACATCCGGATTGACAGACACGTGTGTTGGCAATGTTTTAAATCAATTACAACAGCAGCAATCAGCATCTGGTGTCATAAATCAAGGTAGTGCTTGTTTTAATAACATTCAGTCCTGGCAGGACCCACAAATATTTATTAAATCGTTAGGAAATAACAAAACTAACTCTAATTATTTAGACATTGTAGATTTTGTCATGTTATCAGGGGTTAACATTGGGGATAACGATGAAAGGATTGTATCAGAATCGGGTTCAGGTCAGTTAATTTTAAAATCTGGACCTTCTAAACCTAAGCTAGAGTCTTTAAATGTAAGCCAATGGTCAATGGCAAACTTGGCAATTTTATATAAGTTATTAGAAGAGGGTCATCTAGTCCAGAATAACATTCTGGACTATTTATCATATGCAACTCGTACATACCAATTGTTTCTTTCGCATGATGTAACATCAGTTTTCTTTTATGATAGAGAGTATCGCAGGTTGCAGAATTTACATAAGTTTAGATGGGGAACTGATGTACCACATATTCAAACTGTGTTTTTAAAATCAAAGGGTAGTAACTCAAACAAGTTTTCTAAACCTCCAGTTTCTACATCTAAGGGTTTTAAACCATTTTCCTCTCACACAGCTGGTGGGAAAGAAATATGTAAAAAATTCAACTCCAGGCTAGGTTGTTCACTTAGTGGGTGCAAATTTGAACATGTGTGTAATGTCCCAGGCTGTGGACAAAGACACTCTGGCTCTGGGCATCAGTCTAGCTTTCCAAAAAACGGTTAGGCCCAGTAAAACCTCTCCGTGACCTTCACCTTGATGCTTGGGTTACTGAACTAAAGTATGACTTTGACAAAGAATACTTACTTCATGGTATAGAATTTGGGTTTGACATTGTGACCTCAGCAGCTAATGAGTTACCATCAGGAATAGTTGGTAAAAACCACCCATCCGCTTCACCTAACAACCCCCTGTACGAAAAAGCTCATTTGCAAATTCTAAATGAAATAGAGCGTGGCAACTATGTTTTTGCTGAAAAAACTCCCCGCATTATAAGTCCATTAGCAGTTATACCTAAACCAGACGGGGGCGTCCGTATTATTCATGACTGTAGTAGACCAGAGGGGTCTGCAGTAAACTCCTTTGTTGGTGAAATAGAAAAACAAAGATTTCAAACTTTAGATGAAGCATCAAAATTAGTTACTCCAAACTGTTATATGGCTAAAGTAGATTTGAAAACCGCTTATAGATCTGTGAACCTTAGCTCACAAAGTCAAGAAGTAACTGGTTTAAAATGGACCTTCCATGATGGAACAGATTATACTTTGTATGATACAAAGCTCCCATTTGGATCAAAATTAGCACCCCATATTTTTCATAGGCTATCCCAAGCTGTCCGTCGTATGATGTCACGCAGAGGTTTTACTATCATCGCATACTTAGATGATTTTTTTATTTGTGAAACAACAAAGCAGCGTTGCATCCAAGCATTAAACATTTTACTCGCACTTCTTCGCAAGTTGGGATTTATGATAAATTGGTCAAAAGTGGTTGACCCCACCACTAAATTGACTTTCTTAGGCATAGAAATTGACTCTACTGCAATGGAGTTAAGGCTTCCAGGGGAAAAGCTTTCCCTACTTAAGCATGAATTGGCAGAATTTAGTAAGCGTAAAAGAGCATCAAAAAAGCAATTGCAATCTATAGCAGGCAAACTTAATTGGGCATCAGCAGTGGTTCATGGCGGGAGAGTATTCCTTCGCAGAATTATTGACGCAATTACCCCTTTAAAGCATGATTGGCATAAGGCAATCCTCCATGGCGAAATACGGCATGATATTGAATGGTGGAAAAAATTCTTAGAGACTTTTAATGGAAAGTCCCTCATTTTAGGAAAGATCCCCTTGTCATCAGTATACACAGATGCATGTAAGCAGGGGGAGGGGGTTTCTTTGGATGTGACTGGTTTTATACGAATTGGGAAAATGACTTCCCTGTAGTAAAAAATCTCCATATCAATGAGCTTGAGGCTCTTGCAGTAGTCTTGGCAGCGCAAAGATGGGGGAAAGATTGGGAAAATAAAAGAGTCGTTATATTCTCAGACAATATGACCACTGTTGCATGCTTGAATAAGTGCACTTCACGCAGCAAAATTTTGATGTCTTACCTTAGGGACTTGTTTTGGCTCTCTGCAACATATAATTTTCACATAACAGCTGTCCATGTTCCAGGGAAAGTAAATATTATAGCAGACTTCATATCTAGGTTACATGAGCCAAATGCGTTTTACCAATTTATGAATTTTTATCTTCCCAAACCACTGTTTTTAAGGCATTTGGAATCCCATATGTCTAACCAAGCCCTATCCTATCTTTTATGTAGGCATTCCAAGTGCAGGGAAGGTGCAGGAGTTGGATAGCCTAGTTTTGTTTTTCCAAAGCAGGATGTTTGCAGACTCAACGAAAATGACATATATGTTGTATTTTAGAAGTTATGAATCCTTTTGCAGAGGTTTACTAATTCCTATGGTCCCAATTAGCAAAGATAATTTGGCCAGATATATTGTTTTTCTTACACAAAGGCTTTGTTATAACTCAGTTGTCAATTATTTAAATATTGTGCGCCTCCTGCATGAAGAGGCTGAGTTGCCTTACCCTATTGATACACATTTTGTCAAAGGTGTCTTAAAAGGGGTTAAAAGAGTTCTAGGGGCTGAAAAACGCCCAAAATTACCAATAACTCCTAAAATACTGTCTGGCATTTTTACAACTATAGACTTAAATGAAAGTTTGGATATAACTTTTTGGGCAGCTTGCTTAGTAGCATTTTTTTCCTTTTTCAGGAAATCAAACCTTTTTACACCATCTTTACAGGAATTTAATCCTGATCGGCATTTAAACAGGGCATCGGTTAAGTTTTCGAAGGAGGGGGCCACTTTAACACTCAGGAAAACAAAAACCATACAAAATAGGGAAAGAGCTCTAGAAGTACCTTTACCTATAATTCCAGGTTCCCCCTTCTGTCCCTGTCAAGCTTTGAAACTATCATTTGATATATGCCCTTCCTCTCATAATTTGGTGTCAGCTTTTATGTTTTCCTCCAAGTCCAAGTTAATGCCCCTTACATATAATGGGTTTTTAGCCCGATTAAAACAGTCTTTAAAATCTCTAGGATATGATAGTTCTAAGTACTCTGGGCACAGTTTTCGTAGAGGCGGGGCAACATTTGCATTAGAATGTGGCGTTCCTTCTGAAATTATTCAGACACAGGGGGATTGGAAGAGTGATGCATACAAAAATTATTTAGATCCTTCTTTCACTCATCGACAGACTGTCATGAATGTCTTTGCAAAAGCACTTCCAAAAATGGTATAAAATGGTTTTCTAATCATAAATTTTTCAATATCATTGTAATCTTAGTTTTATTTTTCTGAGTACAAATATTTATACACTATTCCCCTACCTCTAAATACAGGTTTGGATTTCTTTTTGGAGAACCACAGTTTTTATTACACATCATTTATCTTTTGTATTCATGCATTACTTACATTTTGTATTTGCCTTAATTCATTTAGCATTATGTTCAATTATTGTATAATTGAAATAATTACATGCATACTTAGTTAGTTTTCCCAAACCTGTCTTTGTTTAAATATATAACCAACACTGCCTTATGTTCTATTCGGCCGCTGAATCCTTCGGGTGTATCCAAACTTGATTTGGGACGTTATATAAGTCATACCATATCAAGCGTTGGCAGGGAGGCTGAAAAGAGGCAGTGTTTATCACCATTGGCAAAGGGGGGAAGGGTGGGTCTCTATTTTCATAACATAAGATTAATGTGAATATTTTATTTAAATATATTATTAATCATGGTTGAAATCGCAGGGCAGTGATTGCATTGCAATCTTATCTGGTAACTATGTACATTGTTTATATCTCCTGCGCCTCTATATCATAACGTTATTCATATTGACCAATCAGGATGCAGCATAGGTACCCTTGATATGTCTGGCATTTCATATCAACCAATCAAGAGCTAGTATTCATATTTCCCGCCTCATTAATTAGCCAATCAGATTTAAGTAAATTATCATCGTCAGGCATCATCGGCAGTTTCAGCATTCAAAATAATAACTTGCAGCAGCCAACACCTTGTTTAAACTAAGGCTAAAGATTTTTATTCCCACCCTCCCGACCCTCATTCATGTATATATATGTCATGAAAATCAGTTCATGAACTGTCTTTTAAGTTTGTATTGTCATGTTTGGTTTATTTTATTATTTTTTTTGTACTGTTTACCATGTATATTGTATTCATTGTATTTTCATGTGTAGTTTAGTCTCGATGTTTGAGAACCACAGTTTTTATTACACATCATTTATCTTTTGTATTCATGCATTACTTACATTTTGTATTTGCCTTAATTCATTTAGCATTATGTTCAATTATTGTATAATTGAAATAATTACATGCATACTTAATAAACTGTGGTTAGTTTTCCCAAACCTGTCTTTGTTTAAATATATAACCAACACTGCCTTATGTTCTATTCGGCCGCTGAATCCTTCGGGTGTATCCAAACTTGATTTGGGACGTTATATAAGTCATACCATATCAAGCGTTGGCAGGGAGGCTGAAAAGAGGCAGTGTTTATCACCATTGGCAAAGGGGGGAAGGGTGGGTCTCTATTTTCATAACATAAGATTAATAAAGTAATACAAGTGAATAATTAATAGGATCCAGAAACAAGCTGTTAGCTTATTTTAATCCGTTTGCTAATTCAAATCAGAACATTTTCATGGACGTCAAGTTGGTTACTTATTTCCTATTCCCTATTCGTTACCTATTCCCTATTCGTTACCTATTCCCTATTTGTTACCTATTCCCTATTCCCTATTCGTTACCTATTCGTTACCTATTCCCTATTCCCTATTCGTTACCTATTCGTTACCTATTCCCTATTTCCTATTCGTTACCTATTCGTTACCTATTCCCTATTCCCAATTCGTTACTTATTTCCTATTCCCTATTCGTTACCTATTCCCTATTCCCTATTCGTTACCTATTCCCTATTCCCTATTCGTTACCTATTCCCTATTCCCTATCGTTACCTATTCGTTACGTATTCCCTATTCCTTATTCGTTACTTATTCGATTTTTAATATCCTTCCCCCTTTTTAATTGTTTATACTCCTATATCTGGTAATAGTTCTAAATTTGTTGAGGTAAAATGATCTTTTTATGACCTATTTATATGTGTTTGTGCTCAACCGATCCTTTTACTTTATTTTCGATACTCATTTGTTCCTTATTTGATTTTTATACGTTCTCAGGCTACCTTTTAACTGCTTTATGTCCGTATGTTTGAAGATGGATCTTGGTTCGAAGGGATGAAATCACCGTGTTAGCGCTTGCATAAAAAAAAAGATGTGATATGATTGCCAATGAGACAACACCCCACAATAGACCAAAATGACACAGAAACTATCAACTATAGGTCAATTAAGGAATAACAGCACTGTAGTTGAAGAGTTGCCACCGTAAATTTTAGATTTGACGGTGGCAACTCTTCAACTACAGTACTGTTATTCCGATTCTAATGCATTTCAAAATGAAATAATACGATAAAACTTGGAAAAATGTCTAAATTTGACAAATAATAAAAAATCCGCGAAACTTCATGAATGATTTTGGCGCAAAGACGTCATGGGTAAACGTGACGTCATACAAATAAAAACTTACAAACTGGAGGTTATTACGTGTACGCTTCAAATTCGGATAAAATAACTTTAAAACGGCAAATTCGAAGTAGGAGTTGTTTTATTTTTGATTATATAGTAGTAATCGAACTTTTGTTGATTCAATCATTTCAAGATGGTTGTCCCTCCTTAGTTACGCCTGGTCAACTGTGGATTTGACGGCAACTTTTAGCCAATGAAAAAAATTGTTACATACAAATTGCATTAGAATGTACGGCCTTCAACAATGAGCATAGCCCAAACCGTGTAGTCACCTATAAAAGGCCCAGACATGACAATTTCAAACAATTCAAACAACAAAACTAACGGCCGTATTTCATATACAAAAAAAATAAACGGAAAACAAATATGTTACACAAAAACAAACGATAACCACTTAATTTCAGGCTCTTGTCGAGGGACAGGCACAAACTAACATAATGTGGTGGGGTTAAACATGTTAGCAGGGTGTACATAGTTTCGGAGCATGCTATAACCTTGTTTAATTCGTTCCATCACTCGCTTATAATTCGCTTATAATACGTGTATCATACGTTGCACCTTTTAAAACATGATTTTCAATTGTTTTGTTGTCTCTGGTGGGAGATTTGGGTTCTTAGAGGTGATATACCTCTATAAGCGCATATGTACCCGTTCCAGCGCTCGGACAATACCCTGTTAAATATTCGTTACCTATTCGCTTTTAAAACGTTTAATGTACGTTGCACCTTTTAGAAAAGGATTTTTTCAATTGTGTTCATATCTCTGGTGGTAAAAATGTGTTCTTATAGATGAAATACCTCTATTAGCGCGTATGTACTCGTTCCAGCGCTCGGATAATACCCTGTTACTTATTCGTGCCTTATTCGCTTTTAATGCGCGGGGTATACGTTGCACCTTGAAATAAATCGTTTTTTAATTGTGTTCATGTCTCTAGTGGTAACAATGTGTTCTTAGAGATGAAATGACCCTATTAGCGCGCATGTACCCGTTCCAGCGCTCGGTTGATACCCTGTTACTTATTCGTTACTTATTCGCCTATAATACGTTTCTTGTACGTTGCACCTTTTAGAAAAGAATTTTCATTTGTGTCCATGTCTCTGCTGGTAATAATGTGTTATTAGAGATGAAATGACCATATGAGCGTGCATGTACCTGTTCCAGCGCTCGGTTAATACCCTGTTACCTATTCGTTACCTATTCACTTATAATACGTTTGTTGTACGTTGCAACTTTTAGAAAAGGATTTTCAATTGTGTTCATATCTCTGGTGGTAATAATGTGTTCTTATAGATGAAATACCCCTATTAGCGCGTATGTACTCGTTCCAGCGCTCGGATAATACCCTGTTACTTATTCGTTCCTTATTCGCTTTTAATGCGCGGGGTATACGTTGCACCTTGAAATAAATCGTTTTTTAATTGTGTTCATGTCTCTGGTGGTAACAATGTGTTCTTAGAGATGAAATGACCCTATTAGCGCGCATGTACCCGTTCCAGCGCTCGGTTGATACCCTGTTATTTATTCGTTACTTATTCGCCTATAATACGTTTCTTGTACGTTGCACCTTTTAGAAAAGGATTTTCAATTGTGTCCATGTCTCTGCTGGTAATAATGTGTTCTTAGAGATGAAATGACCCTATGAGCGTGCATGTACCTGTTCCAGCGCTCGGTTAATACCCTGTTACCTATTCGTTACCTATTCACTTATAATACGTTTGTTGTACGTTGCACCTTTTAGAAAAGGATTTTCAATTGTGTTCATGTCTCTGGTGGCAACAATGTGTTCTTAGAGATGAAATTACCCTATTAGCACGTATGTCCCCGTTCCAGCGCTCAGTTAATACTCTGTTTCTTATTCGTTACTTATTCGGCTATAATACGTTTGTTATAAGTTGCAACTTTTAGAAAAGGATTTTCAATTGTGTCCATGTCTCTGGTGGTAACAATGTGTTCTTATGATGAAATGACCCTATTAGCGCGCATGTACCCGTTCCAGCGCTCGGTTAATACCCTGTTACTTATTCGCTACTTATTTGCTGATAATACGTTTGTTGTACGTTGCACCTTTTAGAAAAGGATTTTCAATTGTGTTTATGTCTCTGGTGGTAACAATGTGTTGAGAGATGAAATGACCCTATTAGCGTGCATGTACCCGTTCCAGCGCTCGGTTAATACCCTGTTACTTATTTGTTACCTATTCGTTACTTATTCCCTATTCCCTATGCGTTACCTATTCGTAACTTATTCCCTATTCCCTATTTGTTACCTATTCGTTACTTATTCCCTATTCCCTATGCGTTACCTATTCGTTATTTATTCCCTATTCCCTATTTGTTACCTATTCGTTACTTATTCCTTATTCGTTACTTATTCGATTTTTGCCATGATTTCCTCACCCTTTTTAATTTTTGTCGAGCCTGCAACTATTGTTGCAGAAAGCTCGAAATAGGGATAGTGATCCGGCGGCGGCGGCTACGACGGCGTCGGTGTTAGCTAACTTTTTAAAAACTTTATATTTTAGAAGGTGGATGCTTCATACTTTGTATATGGATGCCTCATGTTACGAAGTGTCTGTCAGTCACATTTTCATGGTTCAGTGACCACTTGAAAAAAAGTTAAGATTTTTTGTAATGTTGAATTCTCTCTTATTTTAAGTAATAGGATAATTATATTTGGTATGTGCTTACCTTGTAAGGTCCTCATGCCCGTCAGACAGTTTTCACTTAACCTCGACCTCATTTCATGGATCAGTGAACAAGGTTAAATTTTGGTGGTCAAGTCCATATCTCAGATACTATAAGCAATAGGGCAAGTATATTCGGTGTATGTGAGGACTGTAAGGTGTCCATGTCCAACTGGCAGGTGTCATCTGACCTTGACCTTATTATCATGGTTCAGTGGTTATAGTTAAGTTTTTGTGTTTTGGACTCTTTTTCTCATACTTTACACAATTACAATATGTGTTGTATGGAATGATTGTAAGGTGTACATGTCTAGCGTGCAGATGTCATCTGACCTTGACCTCATTTTCATGGTTGAGTGGTTAAAGTTAAGTTTTTGAGTTTTGGTCTTTTTATCTAATACTATATGCTATAAGTCAACTATATTTGGTGTATGGAAATATTATATGATCTGTATGTCAGTCGCGCAGGTTTTATTTGACCTCGACCTCATTTTCACGGTTCATTGCTCAGTGTTAAGTTTTTGTGTTTTGGTCTATTTTTCTTAAACTATAAGTAAGAGGTCAACTATATTTGTTGTATGAAAGCATTGTTAGGTGTACATGTCTGTCTGGCATGTTTCATCTGACCTTGACCTCATTTTCATGGTTCATGGGTCTTGGTTATCTTGGTTAATGTTAAGTTATGTTACATGTACAGTTGTTATAAAGCTTTATACTTAAGACTATCAACATAATATCAATGATTAGTAAAGAAGGCGAGACATTTCAGCGTGTGCACTCTTGTTTATATTCTTATCTCTTGTTATAGATCTAAATTTGTTGAGGTAAAATGACCTTTTTATGACCTATTTATATGTGTTTGTGCTCAACCGATCCTGTTGCTTTATGTTAGATACTTATTTGTTTATTATTTGATTTTTATACGTTCTACTTTTTAAATGTTTTATATTCGTATGTTTGAAGATCTGGTTCTTGGTTCGAAGAGGTGAAATCACCTTTTAGCGCTTGTATAAAAATGAACATTTTAGAAAATGATTTTTAATTGTGTTCTTGTCTCTGGCGGTAACTATGTGTTCTTGTCTCTGGCGGTAACTATGTGTTCTTGTCTCTGGCGGTAACTATGTGTTCTTAGAGATGAAATAACCCTATTAGCGTGTATGTACCCGTTCCAGCGCTCGGTTTATACCCTGTAACTGATTCGTTCCTTAATCGCTTTTAATACGCGTGGTAAACGTTGCACCTTGAAATAAAACGATTATGAATTGCTTTGATGTCTCTGGTGGTTCTCTGAGGGGGTTCTCTGATTTGAAAAAACCTAATAGAACATATGTACCCATTTCACCGCTACACTGATACCCTGTTACTTATTCGTTCCTTATTCGCTTTTAAAACGTGTGTTATGCGTTGCCCTTTCAAAAAGAAATATTTTTGTGTCTCTGGTGGTAACTGTCGGTTCTTAGAGGTGAAATAACCCTAATAGAACATATGTACTCGTTTCAGCGCTCGACTGATACCATGTTACTTATTCGTTCCTTATTCGCTTTTAATACGCGTGGTATACGTTGCACCTTGGAATAAATCGATTATCTATTGCTTTCATGTCTCTGGTGGTAAATTAATTGTGTGTTCTCTGAAGTGAAAAAAAACCCTATTAGCGCATATGTACCCGTTTCAGCGCAACACTGATACCCTGTTACTTATTCGTTTCTTATTTGCTTATAAAACGTGTTGTAGTGGTTAGTGCATCGGACTACTGACACAATGGTTCCTGGTTCGATTCCCGTTCGGGATGAAAATTTCAGGAACTCAATTTTCGGCTCTCCCTTGACACCATTTGCGAGTATGGTCTTGAGGAAACGATGATAGTCCGTCGGAAGAGGACGATAAATGGCTGACCCGTGTTAAGAGAGAGCCATATCTCTTGCACGTTAAAGACACCCTTGTAGATTTCGAAAAAGAGTAGACTGATGCCGCTACAAGGCAGCACTCGCACCCGCAAAGTGAAAAGGGATAAATATAAGTTGCAAAACTTGTTTCCCAATCCACTATAAATAAATATGTTTAAATTAAAAAATGAAACGTGTGTTATGCGTATCACTTTAAAAAAAAGAAATATGTTTGTGTCTCTGGTGGTAACTGTCGGTTTTTAGAGGTGAAATAACCCTAATAGAACATATGTACCCGTTTAATCGCTAGACTGATACCCTGTTACTTATTCGTTCCTTATTCGCTTTTAATACGCATGGTATACGTTGCACCTTGTAATAAATCGATTATCGATTGCTTTCACGTCTCTGATGGTAATTATGTGTTCTCTGAGTTCAAAAAACCCTATAAGCGCATATGTACCCATTTCACCGCTACACTAATACCCTGTTACTTACTCGTTCCTTATTCGCTTTTCAAACATGTGTTATGCGTTGCACTTTAAAAAGAAATATTTTTGTGTCTCTGGTGGTAACTGTCGGTTCTTAGAGGTGAAATAACCTTAATCGAACATATGTACCCGTTTCAGCGCTCGACTGATACCTCGTTACTTATTCGTTCCTTATTCGCTTTAAATACGCGTGCTATGCGTTGCACCTTGAAATAAGAAGTAACGAATAAGTAACAAGATATTAGCCGAGCGCTGGAACGGGTACATACGCGCTAAAAGGGTTATTTCATCTCTAAGAACACATTGTTACCACCAGAGACAAGAACACAAATGAAAATCTTTTTCTAAAATGTGCAACGTACAACAAACGTATTATAAGCGAATAAGTAACGAATAGGTAACGAATAGGTAACAGGGTATTAACCGAGCGCTGGAACGGGTATATGCGCGCTAATAGGGTCATTTCATCTCTAAGAACACATTGTTACCACCAAAGACGTGAACACAATTGAAAATCCTTTTTTAAAAGATGCAACAAACAACAAACGTATTATAAGTGAATAGGTAACGAATAGGTAACGAATAGGTAACAGGGTATTAACCGAGCGCTGGAATGGGTACATTCGCGCTAATAGGGTCATTTAATTTATAAGAACACATTGTTACCACCAGAGACATGGACAAAATTGAAAATCCTTTTGTAAAAGGTGCAACGTACAACAAACGTATTATAGGCGAATAAGTAACGAATAAGTAACAGGGTAATAACCGAGCGCTGGAACAGGTACATATGCGCTAATAGGGTAATTTCATCTCTAAGAACACATTGTTACCACCAGAGACATGAACACAAATGAAAATCTTTTTCTAAAAGGTGCAACGTACAACAAACGTATTATAAGCGAATAAGTAACGAATAGGTAACGAATAGGTAACAGGGTATTAACCGAGCGCTGGAACGGGTATATGCGCGCTAATAGCGTCATTTCATCTCTAAGAACACATTGTTACCACCAGAGACGTGAACACAATTGAAAATCCTTTTCTAAAAAGTGCAACATACAACAAACGTATTATAAGTGAATAGGTAACGAATAGGTAACGAATAGGTAACAGGGTATTAACCGAGCGCTGGAATGGGTACATGCGCGCTAATAGGGTCATTTAATTTATAAGAACACATTGTTACCACCAGAGACATGGACAAAATTGAAAATCCTTTTCTAAAAGGTGCAACGTACAACAAACGTATTATAGGGGAATAAGTAACGAATAAGTAACAGGGTAATAACCGAGCGCTGGAACAGGTACATATGCGCTAATAGGGTAATTTCATCTCTAAGAACACATTGTTACCACCACAGACATGAACACAAATGAAAATCTTTTTCTAAAAGGTGCAACGTTCTACAAACGTATTATAAGCGAATAAGTAACGAATAGGTAACGAATAGGTAACAGGGTATTAACCGAGCGCTGGAACGGGTACATGCGCGCTAATAGGGTCATTTCATCTCTAAGAACACATTGTTACCACCAGAGACATGAACACAATTGAAAATCCTTTTCTAAAAGGTGCAACGTACAACAAACGTATTATAAGCGAATAAGTAACGAATAGGTAACAGGGTATTAACCGAGCGCTGGAACGGGTACATGCGCGCTAAAAGGGTTATTTCATCTCTAAGAACACATTGTTACCACCAGAGACATGAACACAAATGAAAATCTTTTTCTAAAAGGTGCAACGTACAACAAACGTATTATAAGCGAATAAATAACGAATAGGTAACGAATAGGTAACAGGGTATTAACCGAGCGCTGGAACGGGTATATGCGCGCTAATAGGGTTATTTCATCTCTAAGAACACATTGTTACCACCAGAGACATGAACACAAATGAAAATCTTTTTCTAAAAGGTGCAACGTACAACAAACGTATTATAAGCGAATAAGTAACGAATAGGTAACAGGGTATTAACCGAGCGCTGGAACGGGTATATGCGCGCTAATAGGATTATTTCATCTCTAAGAACACATTGTTACCACCAGAGACGTGAACACAATTGAAAATTCTTTTTTAAAAGGTGCAACATACAACAAACGTATTATAAGTGAATAGGTAACGAATAGGTAACGAATAGGTAACAGGGTATTAACCGAGCGCTGGAATGGGTACATGCGCGCTAATAGGGTCATTTAATATATAAGAACACATTGTTACCACCAGAGACATGGACAAAATTGAAAATCCTTTTGTAAAAGGTGCAACGTACAACAAACGTATTATAGGCGAATAAGTAACGAATAAGTAACAGGGTAATAACCGAGCGCTGGAACAGGTACATATGCGCTAATAGGGTAATTTCATCTCTAAGAACACATTGTTACCACCAGAGACATGAACACAAATGAAAATCTTTTTCTAAAAGGTGCAACGTACAACAAACGTATTATAAGCGAATAAGTAACGAATAGGTAACAGGGTATTAACCGAGCGTTGGAACGGGTATATGCGCGCTAATAGGGTCATTTCATCTCTAAGAACACATTGTTACCACCAGAGACGTGAACACAATTGAAAATCCTTTTCTAAAAGGTGCAACATACAACAAACGTATTATAAGTGAATAGGTAACGAATAGGTAACGAATAGGTAACAGGGTATTAACCGAGCGCTGGAATGGGTACATGCGCGCTAATAGGGTCATTTAATTTATAAGAACACATTGTTACCACCAGAGACATGGACAAAATTGAAAATCCTTTTCTAAAAGGTGCAACGTACAACAAACGTATTATAGGGGAATAAGTAACGAATAAGTAACAGGGTAATAACCGAGCGCTGGAACAGGTACATATGCGCTAATAGGGTAATTTCATCTCTAAGAACACATTGTTACCACCACAGACATGAACACAAATGAAAATCTTTTTCTAAAAGGTGCAACGTTCAACAAACGTATTATAAGCGAATAAGTAACGAATAGGTAACAGGGTATTAACCGAGCGCTGGAACGGGTACATGCGCGCTAATAGGGTCATTTCATCTCTAAGAACACATTGTTACCACCAGAGACATGAACACAATTGAAAATCCTTTTCTAAAAGGTGCAACGTACAACAAACGTATTATAAGCGAATAAGTAACGAATAGGTAACAGGGTATTAACCGAGCGCTGGAACGGGTACATGCGCTCTAATAGGGTCATTTCATCTATAAGAACACATCATTACCACCAGAGATATGAACACAATTGAAAATCCGTTTCTTAAAGGTGCAACGTACAACAAACGTATTATAAGTGAATAGGTAACGAATAGGTAACAGGGTATTAACCGAGCGCTGAAACGGGTACATGCGCGCTAATAGGGTCATTTCATCTCTAAGAACACATTGTTACCACCAGAAACATGAACACAATTAAAAAACGATTTATTTCACGGTGCAACAAATACCCTGTGCATTAAAAGCAAATAAGGAACGAATAAGTAACCAGGTATTATCCGAGCGCTGGAACGGGTACATACGCGCTAATAAGGGTATTTCATCTATAAGAACACATTATTACCACCAGGGATATGAACACAATTCAAAATCCTTTTCTAAAATGTGCAACGTATAACAAAAGTATTATAAGTGAATAGGTAGCGAATAGGTAAGAGGGTATTAACTGAGCACTGGAACGGGTACGTACGCGCTAATAGGGTCATTTCATCTCTAAGAACACATTGTTACCACCAGAGACATGGACACAATTGAAAATCCTTTTCTAAAAGGTGCAACGTACAACAAATGTATTATGAGTGAATAGGTAACGAATAGGTAACAGGGTATTAACCGAGCGCTGGAATGGGTACATGCACACTAATAGGGTCATTTCATCTCTAAGAAAACATTGTTACCACCAGAGACATAGACACAATTAAAAAACGATTTATTTCAAGGTGCAACGTATACCCCGCGCATTAAAAGCAAATAAGGAACGAATAAGAAACAGGGTATTATCCGAGCGCTGGAACGAGTACATACGTGCTAATAGGTGTATTTCATCTATAAGAACACATTATTACCACCAGAGATATGAACGCAATTGAAAATCCTTTTCTAAAAGGTGCAACGTACAACAAACGTATTAAAAGCGAATATGTAACGAATAGATAACGAATAGGTAACAGGGTATTATCTGAGCGCTGGAACGGGTACATACACGCTAATAGGGGTATTTCATCTATAGAACACATTATTGCCACCAGGGATATGAACACAATTGAAAATCCTTTTGTAAAAGGTGCAACGTACAACAAACGTATTAAAAGCGAATAAGTAATGAATAGGTAACGAATAGGTAACAGGGTATTAACCGAGCGCTGGAACGGGTACATGCACGCTTATATGGTCATTTCATCCCTTAGAACACATTGTTACCACCAGAGACATGGACACAATTGAAAATCCTTTTCTAAAAGGTGCAACGTACAACAAACGTATTATAAGTGAATAGGTAACGAATAGTTAACGAATAGGTAATGAATAGGTAACAGGGCATTAACCGAGCGCTGGAACAGGTACATGCGAGCTAATAGGGTAATTTCATCTCTAAGAACACATTGTTACCACAAGAGACATGGACACAATTGAAAATTCTTTTCTGAAAGGTGCAACGTACAACAAACGTATTATAAGTGAATAGGTAACGAATAAATAATAGGGTATTAACCGAGCGCAGAAACGGGTACATGCGCGCTTATAGGGTCATTTCATCTCTAAGAACACATTGTTACCACCAGAGAGATGAACCCAATTAAAAAACGATTTATTTCAAGGTGCAACGTATACCCTGCGCATTAAAAGCGAATAAGGAACGAATAAGTAACCAGGTATTATCCGAGCGCTGGAACGGGTACATACGCGCTAATAGGGGTATTTCATCTATAAGAACACATTATTACCATCAGAGATATGAACACAATTGAAAATCCTTTCCAAAAGGTGCAACGTACAACAAACGTATTAAAAGCTAATAAGTAACGAATATTTAACAGGGTATTATCCGAGCACTGGAGCGGGTACATATGCGCTTATAGAGGTATATCACCTCTAAGAACCCAAATCTACCACCAGAGACAACAAAACAATTGAAAATCATGTTTTAAAAGGTGTACACCCTGCTAATATGTTTAACCCCACCACATTATGTTAGTATGTGCCTGTCCCTAGACAAGAGCCTAAAATTAAGTAGTTATCGTTTGTTTTTGTGTTACATATTTGTTTTCCGTTTATTTTTTTGTATATGAAATACGGCCGTTAGTTTTGTTGTTTGAATTGTTTTAGATTGTCATGTCTGGGCCTTTTATAGGTGACTACACGGTTTGGGCTATGCTCATTGTTGAAGGCCGAGCAATGACCTATAGTTGATAATCTCTGTGTCATTTTAGTCTATTGTGGGGTGTCGTCTCATTGGCAATCATACCACATCTTTTTTTTTATGCAAGCGCTAACACGGTGATTTCATCCCTTCGAATCAAGATCCATCTTCAAACATACGGACATAAACAGTTAAAAGGTAGAACGTATAAAAATCAAAAAAGGAACAAATGAGTATAGAACATAAAGTAAAAGGATCGGTTGAGCACAAACACATATAAATAGGTCATAAAAAGATCATTTTACCTCAACAAATTTAGAACTATTACCAGATATGAGAGTATAAACAATTAAAAAGGGGGAAGGATATTAAAAATCGAATAAGTAACGAATAAGGAATAGGGAATAAGTAACGAATAGGTAACGATAGGCAATAGGGAATTCAATAAGTAACGAATAGGTAACGAATAGGGAATATGGAATAGGTAACGAATAGGGAATAGGGAATAGGTAACGAATAGGGAATAGGGAATAGGTAACGAATAGGGAATAAGGAATAAGTAACCAACTTGACGTCCATAACATTTTCATATGGTAATACTCAATTGAAGTAGAATGTTAAAAAAAAAAATAACAATGTTACATTAGGGAGCTACCATTTGATTTTTATGTGGGGGCTAGGATGAAAATTTTTGTCCTGCATTTTTTTTTAGTTGTAATCTCTGTCCTGCCTTTTTATTTTTCACTCTGTTCGGTCCTGCCTTTTTTTTATTAGTTTATCCTGACTTTTTTTACCTAAATTGTCATCCTGCCTTTTTTTTTGCAAAGTGTCTCATCCTGCCTTTTTTTTTTTACTCAAAACTCCTGTCCTGCTTATTTTTTCAAATTTCATCCTAGCCCCCCCCCCCCCCCCCCCCCCCACATAAAAATCAAATGGTAGCTCCCTTAGATGGAAAGAAACACAACATATAATAAGGTTGTGAACACATAAGAAAGAAAGAAAATTATACATCGGAAAAACAATAATAAAGTGTATGTTTCTGAACGGACACAATTATTTTAGATAAAAGTATTACTTGTTGAACAAGATGTGTGCTATCATATGACAAATCTTTTGCTACTGAGTATATATGTAAACTAAGTAAGTTTCAGAGTCAGCAGACCGTGACTGGAGGTCGTGGCCAAATAATTTCCATGGCCTGGAGACATTCCAATGCTAATACAACTGGACCTACTAAGTTATAAGCTTATGTTCCCTTAAACTACAGTGGCGGATCCAGGGGGGGTTCCGGGGGTGCGCACCCCCCCCCTTTATTTTTGCCGATCAATGCATTTGTATCGGGACATATGTTTTGCACCCCCCCCCCCTTTTGCCCTGGGTGCCCTGGGTTAGCACCCCCCCTTTCGAAAATTCCTGCATCCGCCCCTGAACTAATTCATTGCTGACGCCGCCTCTTGAAAAAACACATCAAAGTCTCGCTTTTTTTTACATTTTAACAAAGAAAATGGAGATAAGATAAGACAATCCTACCAGACAGACCTGTAAACCATATAACTTAATACTAAATACAGTAGACATTATGCTTATAGTATCTGAGAAATGAGGGACCTCATGGGGTTTTTGATTATGTGATTACTTGGCCGTTTTTTTAATGATTATTTGATTATTAAGCCAAATATTTCATGATTATTTGATTACCTAGGACTGTATTTTTAGTTTGATTATTTGATTACTAAAGATAAGCAAATATTTAATGATTATGTGATTATATTGGCAAAAAAATGGTGATTATGTTATTACTAGGACCCCCCCCCCCCCCATGAGGGGCCTCAGAAATATACCTCATCATGAAAATAGGGTTGAGATCAGATGAACCTTCAAAGACAATAAACTGCTATCACAGAGATATATGTCTCACCTTTTTGTAATTTTGATTATGCAAATGTTGAAAATCAAAATAGCAATACTTTACCATCTTACATAAGTTTTGCAAATATTCAAAGTCAATGAACCATGACTGAGTTACATGACTAAACAATCCCATGTAAATGAGATGTGTCAATGCTAATACAACTGCATATCAAATACTATTGACTTATTATAAGTCGTTCCCAAACCTAAATACGATACTGTTGTCATGTCATTAAAGATTGCATGTTGTGGTGTTAATATTGATTCACTTATAGGGTTTTTGCATCAGAACTAAACACATTTATTCAAAAACAAGTTGTTGGTATGACACAGGTTTTGTTCTTCTCATATATGTTGTGATGGTATGATACTAAACCCCTAACGGGAAGGATTGTGCCTGATATTCATATGATGAAACCATAATCTTTCAATCAGTTTAATTGAAGTCTGGAGCTGGCATGTCAGTTAACTGCTAGTAGTCTGTTGTTATTTATGTATTATAGTCATTTTGTTTATTTTCTTTGGTTACTTGTTCTGACATCAGACTCGGACTTCTCTTGAACTGAATTTTAATGTGCGTATTGTTATGCGTTTACTTTTCTATATTGGCTAGAGGTATAGGTGGAGGGTTGAGATCTCATAAACATGTTTAACCCCGCCACAGTTTTGCGCCTGTCCCAAGTCAGGAGCCTCTGGCCTTTGTTAGTCTTGTATTATTTTAATTTTAGCTTTTTGTGTACAATTTGGAGTTTAGTATGGCGTTCATTATCACTGAACTAGTATATACAAGAGTGCACACGCTGAAATGTCTCGCCTTCTATACTATAATTATTGATATTATGTTGATAGTCCTAAGTATACAGCTAAGCTTTATTATACAACTGTCACATAAACTTAACATTAACCAAGATAACTAAACAAAGACCAATGAACCTTGAAAATGAGGTCAAGGTCAGATAAACCATGCCAGGCAGACATGTACAGCTAACAATGTTTCTATACAACATATATAGTTGACCCATTACTTATAGTTCAAGAAAAATAGACCAAAACACAAAACTTAAAACTGTGCAATGAACCGTGAAAATGAGGTCATGGTCTAATAAAACCTGCGCGACTGACATAAAGATCATGAAATGTTTCCATACACCAAATATAGTTGACCTATGGCATATAGTTTTAGATAAAAAGACCAAAACTCAAAAATTTAACTATAACCACTGAACCATGAAAATGGGGTCAAGGTCACATGACTATGCTCGCTAGACATGTACACCTTACAATCATTCCATACAACAAATATAAAAGACCTATTGCATATAGTATGAGAAAAACAGACCAAAACACAAAAATTTAACTATAACCACTGAACCATGAAAATGAGGTCAAGGTCAGATGACACCTGCCAGTTGGACATGTACACCTTACAGTCCTTCCATACACCGAATATACTAGCCCTATTGCTTATAGTATCTGAGATATGGACTTGACCACCAAAACTTAACCTTGTTCACTGATCCATGAAATGAGGTCGAGGTCAAGTGAAAACTGTCTGACAGACATGAGGACCTTGCAAGGTACGCACATATGAAATATAGTTATCCTATTACTTATAATAAGAGAGAATTCAACATTACAAAAAATTTGAACTTTTTTTTCAAGTGGTCACTGAGCCATGAAAATGAGGTCAAGGACATTGGACATGTGACTGACGGAAACTTCGTAACATGAGGCATCTATATACAAAGTATGAAGCATCCAGGTCTTCCACCTTCTAAAATATAAAGCTTTTAAGAAGTGAGCTAACACCGCCGCCGCCGCCGCCGCCGCCGCCGTAGCCGCCGCCGCCGGATCACTATCCCTATGTCGAGCTTTCTGCAACAAAAGTTGCAGGCTCGACAAAAACGCTTGTCTGGTGCAAATACAAAATTTCAATCTATGATGAGTTTATATACTGGACTAAAAACTAAACACAGTCTTAAAGTTGTTTTCATAATTTTATAGTTCTATTAGCCGTAGCAAACAAAACAAATCAGTGTTTATCATTTCAACATACAATTTTAACACATAAAATAAATCTCAGTAGTTTAAAAAAGTAAACAAGAACATCCATCACTTTCAACTTCACAAAAAGTCACTTTACACTATATCAACTAACACGGACATAAATTACTTATCAACTCACATATTCCTCTCTCTCACTAAAAGATGATGCCCTATCTTACAAAGCCTTTTTGTATGACATGCCTTCTTTCAACATCAGAGATTTCTGGCCTTGTAAGAATTGGAATACAGCTCACATACTGGAATATGATATCCCATCTTATAAGGCCATATTGTATCACATGCCGTCTTTCAGTTCTAAAGGGTTGGCCTTATGAGAAGGGGAATAGAGCTCACATACTGGAATATGTATTGACAAAAATAAATGCAAGTATAAATGCTTATGAAACTGGGGAAAAATTATGACTATCACATTAAAAAAAATCTTTAAAACTAAATATTTGGAAATTTACACTTGAATGGATAATGTTTAATATCTTCAATGTTAAAGCATTGATCAACTTTCATCGATTTCTACATCTGGCTCTGTCCTGGATTCTTTTTCCTTTCTATTTTTAGAATACGTAATTATATTTTCATATACCACAAACGTAATGCAGCAAGCTGGAGTCACACGTAATAAATTTGGTTTCAATCCTTTATAAAATCCTGTCCAGCCTTCATACCTGCAAAAACCAAAATGTTTCTTCACTGAAAAATGAAATTATTTACCCTGTACAAATAAATTTGCGAACATCAAATCATTGACTTTATGTCACAAAATATTGCTGTCCCAGAAAATGTTCTTTGTGAGATTTTTTATACCACTCATGTTCAAATCCCTCTGATTTTGCAATCAGAAAATTTTCAATTGAACAATCTGAACAGAAAATTATGTTGTTGGGAGTGAAAGAAAAAAAAGAATAAAACCACTTCCAAAGAATTTTTTTCTGGAACAACATTTAGTAGTAATAGAGTGGTAGCAGCTCCAAGAGTAGAGAATTATTAGGAACATATTTTTCACAAATATAACATATGATGCATGTTCTATTACATACAATACTGTGCATTCATTTATTTTTCTTGGTACTTTTTTTCATGAATTTTTCATAACTTCAAAAGTCATGCTTACACATCCATAGAAAATTTGCCCTTTGTTGAACTTAAATTCCTAGTTCACCCAAAAAATAATATACAAAAATTAGTTCCAGAAGCATAATCAATCCACAGTATTCTATATAACTTTTCACACCACTCTTTCATCATTTACACTAATTTGCTCTTGCATTTCAGATCTAAAAGCACATACATTCTAACTTACAGACAAAACACTACAATGAGGTTTGACCAGTGGTCAAAATCACACAATAAAGCTGCTTCAAATTAACAACCTACACCATTCAGATTCTGTTCTCAATATGTCTGTATTTTACTCAAAAATACCATGATAATTAAAATATTTACATAAATATCAACCTCACATTTATGATAAAATAAAAATGTAACAATTTTTAATCACTTTTTCATCAAATATATACATAATATCATTCTGCCTTGAAAACATGGAATGTTCAACATTTCTTAAATTCTGAAATCTGATTGTCCTGATTAACAACAGATTTCTGTAAGGTATGTATAAGAGATTGTCTTTGTGAGGTTCAGTTTATAGCTGAAGACCTTTAATAAACTCATAACATATAAGGACAGCTATAAAGTGCTTTTACTGGAATAATCTGCAATTCATATCAATTCATATGAGTTTTTATTTAGAGATCCAGCCCATATCCTCTCTTTTCCTGAATACTGTAAATTAAGAAATTATTACACTGTTTTTATCATCACGAAATGCTATAATGTTATATTAATCCAAATAATTTTAACTCGCACTTTGATAATTTTTTATATGAATCAAATAAGATTTTTTTCAAATATCGCAAAGATTAAAATTGCATTTTAGTCTTAAATGTCAAAATCTCAATAACAAATGCATGCAATGAGGGCCTCAAGGTAGATTAGCGAAAGCTAATTGAGTCACCCTCTTTAAATAAAGTCATTACTTATTTACTTACTTACAATAATTTCTGAATTTACAGTAGTTTAGATCAGATAAGGCTGAACTATTAACCTTTAGTGAATAACTCAAAAGCAAAACACTATGAGTTTCAAAAATTGCACAAAATACCTAATATCAGGCTCTTCTGTAAACAAAGCCACAATGAAAACACAGTGATATTGTTTGCATTAAAGTACTGGAGAATACAGGCTATTTCTCCTGGAGAAAAATCCCAATTTGAAAAAAAAATGCCTTAAAAATATTCCCAAAAAGACAACTTTTTTCCCAAACAGTGCAGTCTCAGTAGTTATTGTTAAACATTTTTCATTGTTAAAATGACTATATGCGCAGATTTGAGGGTCTATTTATGTATTCTCACTGAGAATAATGGGTCTTATTTCAAATGAGGGTTTACCTGCAAATTTAAGTTCCAGTCAAATTCTTGGTTTATTAAAAATTTCCCAATTTGATAAAAATGATGCATATTTTCCCAATAAAAAGGGTAGAGGTAGTTTTGAAAAAAGCCAACAATATCACTGAAACATTGATATCCTTTAGTTAAATGCAACAACTAAACAGTTGTATCTACCCAGCAATAAATATAACTTGTGAGACTTGCTACAAAGTAAACTCATGAAAAAAATGACAATAAATAATACAGACAGGGATTTTTTCGATAAAATACACATTTCTTTGGGGTTGTTCCATAAAAATATACATAAAACTCAGAGAATACACAAAACACATGATCACACTGCCGAATCTCCTCTGTTAGTGAGTGTCAAGTACAGTGAAAGTGTGAGAGAAATTATAAAATTGTCTCTATAAATGGTTTTCTCATTTGCAAAGTGCCTTCCCAGGGTACCATGCATGTTTTAATGGAACAACCCTTACACTTATGTTTATATGGGAAAAAAATAACAGATATATGCAGACAGAAACTAGAGAGAAATCTATTTCAATTGATTTAACAGGGTTGAAAGGCATTTTATATACTCAGCAGTGCTGACATTAAATATAATTTTTTAACATTCTTCCTCAAAATTCTCAATTTTTCTTTATTTCTAAATAGAAAACAGCCTTTCAATAATGCTATTTACTAGTATATCAAATAGCTTTTCATCAACAACAAGAGACAGTTAATGATTCCTTTTCCAAATGATTATGTTTTTCTTAAAAAGAAATACATTTACTTACCTTGAAAAAAAAATCACCATGAAACAAAATCTTAAAGACTCTGTTACAGCCAAAATGACAGATACAGATATACAATGTAATAGAGAATTTTAAAAATAGTGAGTTTTCAAGAAATATCACCTTTATACAATAATTTATTGAAAGTTCTTATATTTTCTAAGCGATTAATGAGAGTTCAGACAGTATGTTTTCTTCACAAATAACACATGGAAAATATTTTAATGTGTACTATTGTTGCCACAAAATTTAAAAAAAAACTCTTTTATTCTTTGGAAATGCTATAAATGAAAGACTATGCCCTATTCTTGTCCAGTTTGTCACTTGTTGACAACACTTTTATCAGGCTTGAAAACCAGATCTTTCTCTTCGAGAACAGCAGCACATATTGTTTTCGGTAAAATAAGTATCTCTTCAAAGTAACATGAGTGGTCAAATTTTTCACAGTGTTTTCTTTCAGATATAATATCAGAGATACCATTATCACAGTGAATAGGTAGAATCACAATCATCCTACCGAAAGACTTCAATTTCAATCTTCCGAGCTCCAATTATTTTCCAGGCTCTCTTCTGTTTTCTTCAGATTAGTGATTTTTTCCATGATTAGAAAGACAATCATTACATTTGGAGTAACGTGCCACATGTACACTCCACACCCTTTATAAAATCCCGCCAAACCTTCATACCTGTGTTAAACAAGATGGCATGATGCCAGGCACACAAAAACATAATATACAATTCGTCAAAAAAATAAATATAATAAGATGTGGTATATATCTACCAAAGACCAAATGATATATATGTTAGCAAGATTTTAAATTCATTATTAATTTATTTGCATACAAATTACAAAACTAGTAAAAACAAGAACTGTATTTTTATTACATTTAGGGCTATTCCATTAAAATATATGTGAGAGGGTATGAAGGGGCTTTCAAAATATCCCTACAACAAAAAAAAAACATTTTTTAGATAATTTTGCATAATGGTTATAGAGGAATACAAAAAAAAAAAGACCCATGACACATTCAATAACTAAATTTTCCTACCTACCCACCCACATACATTTTAATGGAATAGCCCTAATGGTGAATTCCAGAGGACGTCAACATATTGATTCTGAATGAAACACATTTTTTGGGTGTTGATTTTAATTGTAATTGTCATAAGATTTCTAATTTTTATGGTATAAGTTCATCATTTGATTGCATACATTTTTATATAATACACTATGCAATTCCCATTTGTTTTCGATCTTTTTGAAAACTTATCATTTTTACCAAAAAATGCTATAGTCGCTGTCACGTAAAATTGGCACCCTGTTTTTTGTCAAAATTTTCTTAAATATCGACCGTGTTTACTAAAGATCATGTTTTTCAATAAGCGGAAGAAAAATCCTGTCCAAATATCCACTACTGTTCTACCTTTTATTGTGTTTGCACTGTATAATCCTGACCTTCACATAATCCAAGATTATTTTGTATGGTGGAATCCGACATTGTTATTACCGGAAGTGTTGCCGTGGAGTTCCACGTGCTCTCCACTTTCTTGTGTCTCTCTGAGCTTTTCGCCATCTTTACAATAAAAGCGCGGGAAATTGTATCATCAATGACAATAATACCGGAGAGTAACGAATGTTATGGAGTAAGGGATCCTCATAGAAACCAAGATGGCAGTTTTACAATGTAAATAATCTTGAAAAATGTGAAGGTCAGGATTGTACAGTTCAAACACAATATAAGGTAGGACAGTAGTGGATATTTGGACAGGATTTTACTTCCGCTAAATGAAAAACATCATCTTGAGTAAACACAGCTGATATTTAATTTTTTTTTAAACATGGTGCCAATTTAACATGACGGCGACTATAAAAGAATGTAAATTAATTTTTTTCCCCTATCTAGAGCTATTTTTTATTGGTAACTTCTCATTTAATACCCAAGTTTGTTTTGATGACCATTTATTTTTGTAATGTAATCTTGTCATCTCTATATATAATACAGCAATAGTGTTATCATATCATAGTATACCTACCATCAACAGTTATGAAGCTGAATTCAATATAATTTGTGAGATACAAATTTTCATGAATTTAGTGGATAAAGGTGAACAACCAATTTGATGTTAAACCAGAGAATCATCAAATTCTCTTGTGTCTCTATAGGCTTTGAAAATTTTCATGCAGACTTTACCAAAACCATGAAATCAAATTTCCACAAAAGTTTGTATCCACAAAAAATAAATAAATCCATAGCAGTATGTTTAAGAAAGAAGTACTACCATGCAACACTTTTCAAACATATCAACTTATTTTTTGTGTGAACCTTGCCATGTTCTGAACTGAATTTTTTGCATAATATAACATTACTCTTGTGAACATTTAAAATATGTGGAGAAATATTTATTTTACTGGAATGGTCTTCGATATCTTTTTTTCAAAATAAAACATGTTAAATATCTGCAAACTTATTGTTGAATAAAATTTTTAGGCATTTATCAAAAAATTTAAATTCAAAAACAGGACATGAATATAATTAACAAATAGTTGATGATAATTTTTTCATATATTACAATGCAAGAAAGATTGTGTAAAAGTGTTGCAAAGTATGTGTATCAAATTGACCTTTGACATTATACACACCTCCACACTTGTTTTAGAACATCTATCACACCATTATAACTACGATGCTGGTCCTGTAGCCGTGACCGGACTACTTGGTAGGGATATGTAAGGGTCGCAGCAAATATTTTAGATAAAGCTGCAAATGTTAAATACTCTGCAGTGCCCTGTGAAAAGAGAAACACAAGTGTTAGAATGTTTCATTTAAGGAATGACTGTCATATTTAGTTTGAAATTCCATTTTAAGCCGTTGTAAGTCATGAAAAAATGTTGATGACGTCATGGTCACATGACAAAATTGTGTCTATGAGCTGATATACAAAACACTGTCAGCATATCAGAAGATGTATTACATCCAAAATTAAATTATTTCTTTGTCACCAGATCACAGCTATATGTTATTCAAGAAGTGTTTTTGATATCAAAGGCACACAGTTTTCTGTCAGTTCTAAAAGTTATCAACAAAACCTCTCCCAAAACTATATATATATTCACATGCATAAATAAGATTTCTTTCTTATCAGAAAAACTAACTTTAGGTCCACAGTTGTCTATTGTACTTACTAATCTATAATCTATTGGTCTA
This sequence comes from Mytilus galloprovincialis, assembly GCF_965363235.1. Taxonomy (NCBI): domain Eukaryota; kingdom Metazoa; phylum Mollusca; class Bivalvia; order Mytilida; family Mytilidae; genus Mytilus; species Mytilus galloprovincialis. The sequence goes on along the minus strand of NC_134849.1, from coordinate 30,299,672 downwards.
TTGAGGTACTGGTTAAATAAAGTCTTCATTTCTTCATAGGCCATAAACTGCAAAGCACCATGGGAGATTCCAAATATACCTGGTACAAAACCCTGAAAAAACATATTAGTAAACATTGCATATCAATAAACCTTTTTAAAGGCCAGACATTATTTTGCACCAATAAATTTCCCTAAACTTTTTTTTGTCAAGAAGCACAAAAATAGAAGTACAGTAATAACAATATGATTACAAGTTTGGTATTACAGCAAGTACAATCTATCTATATGGTGATGTATTGAACTTATGCTTGCTAATTTGTTACCGACAGTACATAGATATCACAGATATTTTAAAGGTGTGAAATATGATATTTTGAAGGTGTGAAATAGTATATTTTGATTGTGTGAAAAAATATTTTTTGAAGGTGTGAAATATGAAAATGAGAAATAGAAATATGCTGTAAGTTTATCTGATTCAAAAATTACCTTGCAGAAGATGTGTTTTAGAATATAAATTTATAATTGCCAGTAAAGATATATGTATTTCTTCTTTGCTTTTTTCAATAATTTGGAGACAGTCAATTATCTCCCTTTGAAATAATTTTATAACTGCCAGTGTAACCTCAGACGCTTGCTTTCTGCTTGATAGAGAAGCCATCAGAATAAGATTGCATATGAAGTGATATGGGATTTATTTGCTTAGCTACAAAACTTTGAAAAAAAATGAGCTTTTAAACAAAGATCATAGAGGCTATAGCCAGTGAAATATGAATTATCTCCCCTTTTCCATAGTTTAACCATGTCAAGAGTTTGGAAAATATTCCTCATGAACTGACTGAAGACCGAAATATTTTTTAAAGGCTCCAAATTTCAAAATAAATGCGAACTTTTCATAAGAGGACAGTGATGTAGGGTGGTAAAGGGAATATTTACGAACTAGTTGAACCTTTAATTAAATTACAAGCTTTAATTCCTTAAAATATCGTTTTAGAAAAAACAAAGTTATATTACATAACCATACCCGATATAAACCTCTTATTCCTTCGTATTTATAGATTTTCAGTAAACCATCTAACATTCCTTTGTAATAAGTGTTGCCATTGGTCTTGGGGGAATTCCCCTCATACTGTAAACACATTCTTGTTTTGGTCACCCATATTGGATTTGTTAGAAATAATGTTAAAAGTCCTGAAAAATAATAAAAGCAACACATTAATGGACATGTTATAGATTAAATAAAATCTATAACAGTTTTGCAGAATATAGTCTCATCTCTATCTGTAAAATGAAACAAATTAAAAATGGAATAAAAAATTCAGAAATACTGTAAATTCAGAAATTATTGCAATATTTATACATTGTTTAATGGCAATAAATGTGAAGAGTTACATGGCCGACCCCCCCCCCTTTTTTTGGACAATCAATGCATTTGAATGGGGACATGTAGTTTGAATCCCCCTTTGTCCTGAGTTATGAACCCCCTTTTTGAAATGACTGGATCTGCCCCTGAGTTATATAATGAAAATAATTTCAACTCTCATTTTGATTTTTTTTTATGAATTAAACAGGTTTTTCTCAGTTTCACAAAAACTGAAATATCATTTAAGTCTTACCTATTAAACACTATCACAATAACAAATGCACATAATAACTTCTGACATTATAGTATATGATTTGATAAAAGTTTCAAAAAGGAATAGAGATCATATAAAAGCAGAATGTGTTCCTGAGACAAAGCTTCCCCCACTGACACATATGTAATTAGAGCCTATGTATTCATTCAAACCTATTAATGTTTGAACACTCACTACCTTTGAATCTTCTAGCAGGTTTATAGTACATAAAATTGAGAATGAAAATGGGGAATGTGTCAAAGAGACAACAACCCGACCAAATAAAAAACAACAGCAGAAGGTCTCCAACAGGTCGTCAATGTAGCGAGAAATTCCCGCACCCGGAGGCTTCCTTCAGCTGGCCCCTAAACAAATATATACTAGTCCAGTGATAATGAACGCCATACTAATTTCCAAATGGTACACAAGAAACTAAAATTAAAATAATACAAGACTAACAAAGGCCAGAGGCTCCTGACTTGGGACAGGCGCAAAAATGTGGCGGGGTTAAACATGTTTGTGAGATCTCAACCCTCCCCCTATACCTCTAACCAATGTAGAAAAGTAAACGCATAACAATACGCACATTAAAATTCAGTTTAAGAGAAGTCCGAGTCAGATGTCAGAAGATGTAACCAAAGAAAATAAACAAAATGACAATAATACATAAATAACAACAGACTACTAGCAGTTAACTGACATGCCAGCTCCAGACTTCAATTAAACTGACTGAAAGATTATGATTTCATCATATGAACATCAGGCACAATCCTTCCTGTAGGGGTTTAGTATCATACCCTCATAACATATCGTCGCTGTTATGCAGAAACCACGTATCTAAGGTTTTGATAATTTTTCACCAGGCATTAAAAACTGAAATCTTTTAATCGATTATTTAGAATTAAATATGTATGTTCAACTGTATGCCAAAATATCTGATCTTCTAACCAATCAATTACCAAGACGAGCAAATATTTCTGCACCTATATTGTTTTTTCAAAGCTTTTCATTATTTTTAAGCTATATTAGCTTTGAAAACCTGAAATTGATAAAACTGTACCTGTTATAATATAATCTGCCGTGCCATGTGTTTTCTTTTGAGATACAATATTTTCGCACAACAAAATGTCTCACCGATCCGACTACACTTTTTCGTCTCGTGTCAGAATTCGAGTAAATGATTGGTTAGAAGATCAGATATTTTCGCATACAGTGGATCATACCTATCTAATCTTAAATAATCGATAAAAAGATTTCCGCAAAAAATTGAGATACGAGGTTTTTGCATAACAGCGACGATATATGAGAAGAACATAACCTGTGTCATGCCAACAACTGTTTTTAGAATAAATGTGTTTAGTTCCGATGCAAAGACCTTATCAGTGACTCAATATTAACGCCAAAATATGCAATCTTTAATGACTTGACAACAGTATCGTAATTATATCCCTTCTTAAGAAGTCTATTCAAAGGTTTTGTAAGTTTATGAGGTGAATACTGACACCTTTGTGCTTTATAAAGAATATTTCCATAAAAAATTGGATGTGAAATACCTGAACGTATTAGAAGTCTGCATGTTGAGCTATATCCTACTTCAGGAGTCCCAACATTATTAAAGAATATATTCTCACTTACCTGCTTCAGGAGCTCCAAAATTATTTTAGAGCCCCAGCATTATTTTAGTATATTTTCACTTACCTGTTCAGGAGCTCCAACATTATTTTAGAGCCCCAGCATTATTTTAGTATATTCTCACTTACCTGCTTCTGAAGCTGCCAGCATGTTTTTAAGAGGTCCCAAAGACTTTTGAGTATTACCATCCTGCATCCATGTTTTTACACCATTATAACTAAAATATAAGATAGCAAACTAATTCTATGTTTCCTCCCTCCTCCAAATCTATATTCCTAAAAAGATTTCAGTGAGCGAGTTGGACAATATTTATTGCAATGAAGATTTAAGCTTGGATATACAGTGTAATGCTTTGTGTGTCATTGGGTGATTGGGTTCACCGTTGTCATCTTAGTGAGTGACAATAATTATTTAAAGTTGATTTTCTTTTTGGGGTTCTCATTTGCTCTTAAAACTTCATAATTTTATTTGTCTTTCTAACTTAATGCTGACCAAATATGAAGTCATTTAATTTGTTTAGCATGTGTTTAGTAGTTTTAAAATGAGAAGATGTAGGTCAGTAACACACTATGTAATTATATATACAATGTATGTGTATGTATATAACTTGTAACTAATAATAACAAATATATATCTTACAAGAAAAAGTAGAGTCCCCATGAGAGTCCAGCTCCCCATACATTTGGTGTCACACCCTGGTACAATCCCATCATTCCCTGACTCTGTTTGATGGATCTAAATGCATCGACAATGCCTTTATATTCTGGACGAGCAGCTCCCACGACATTACCACCCGCTGTTCCTTCACTAACTAAAAAGACCAACATAAATTTAGCATTATATTACAATGTATATACATATATATATGTATAATAAGAATTGAAGATAGAACACCACCACAGCTTATAAATACAAAAAGAAAGAAGTTCCTGTGGTCATGTGAATCATGCCAAATGATGTTAACGATAGTTGGTTTTTTTATGAATAACGATAAAATGTACACTGTCTTCATTGGTCTTTTAGACAATAAAAAACCAACCTGATTTTGACGAATCACACTAAAATCTTTTTCCAAAAATAACGGTTAATGATAATTATTTGAGAACTCTGAAGAATTGTAAGGATCTTTGACAAATCAGGGTAGAATTTTTATCTATTTGACAACTGACAGTAAGGGGCATTCTTGACTGTTTTTTTAGAGGATCAACTGATCAACAGCAAATTGCATAAAGCATTTTATAAGAGAAAGGTGGTGTATCGTAACACTAACAGTAACAGTACTCAACAGATACGAACTATGTAAACAACAGATTTGCATAACAGAGCATAATACAATGTACGTACCTTGAAATCTAATTTTAACTAAATCCAGAGGATGTAAAACAAGTGTGGCCACTACTCCCCCTGATACACCAGCAACCATATGACTGAGATGGCCATCCCATAAAACACTAGTACGTGGTCGCGGCAGCCTAAGAATTTTCCTCGCGTTATCGTCCATTTTCCCTAAGCTTTCTTTCGTTTAAAAATAAAAATGTTTGTAAATTAAACAACGCACTTGTCTTTCTGTGCATTGTTTTTCCCAAGCGATGTTTACGTGACCATTTTCTAGGTAAAGGTTAAATTTCGGTCAGAGTACAACGGAAAAATCAGAAAGAGTGCTTGTTGAGTGAAATGAAATGCTGCCACGAACTCGAAAAATAGATGTCGGCATAGATACGTTGTCGTTCCGAATAGATAAGAACAATCTTGACTCGACAGGACTGAACTGGAAATATTTTAAATAAGTTATTCAAACAAATATTTCATGTTTCAGAAGGTAAATGATAAACAAATCACAGAACAGAGTGGTCAGCAAGGTCCAAATAGTTATGACGTCTTGAAAGGGCTATACATTATATTCAGAGAGAGATTGAATTACCAAATTCAGTTTGACCAATCAATTGGTTCTTTATGTCAGTATGTTAAAAATAAACATGATAAACTATGTAAACGTTATTTCACATTTTGGAATAAACTTTAGTATCAAACAATTAACTCCCAAAAAGGGAAGCTTGGTACTTATTTTTCTATAAAAAATTGTTTTAAAAAAGAAAAATATTTAGAATTGCAGGACTTCAAAAAAAGACAGTCAATTTGTAAATTAAGAATAAGTGCTCACTCTTTAAAAATTGAGACAGACAGATATTCAAAAAAGCATATAGAAAGATTTCAGCGTCTTTGTTCTGAGTGCTCACTTGGTAAAGTTGAAGATGAGCTTCATTTCTTATTAGAATGCCCTCTTTATGATATTCAAAGGGACGATTTTTTTAAAGACATTTCTAACAATTGTTGTAATTTTATAAATTTAAATAAATCTTCTAAATTTTTATGGCTCTTGACCCAAGAAAATGTTACTCTTATGGAAAAACTGGGCTGTTATATTTGTGACTGTTTTGAATTAAGGAGATCAGGTATGCACACTGACACTAAGTCAAGTAAATAATTTGAGAATAAATACATATACATGTATAATGTAATTTTATTATTCTTTTATTCACAATATATACAATGTATGTGGATTTTAGCTTGATTCTGACCAATGCTTATATTCCAAATATATATGTATATGTCTCTATTGTTTTTGTTACTAATTATGTAAATCAATTGTATCTGATTTTATGCCCTTTATGGGCCCTGTAATTTGGGAAATTTCCCACTTTGCAGCAGCATCAAGATCTTCCTGAAGGCTATCACAATCTTCTTTAGATTTGATGCTTTTGTAAATGATGCTGTCGTCGGCGAACAGTCTGAGTTTACTGGTTTTCAAATATTCTGGTAGGTCGTTTATGTAAACCAGAAATAGAACTGGACCCAGAACTGTTCCCTGTGGGACACCAGAAGTAACTGGACCAATGTCTGATGACTCTCCATCCAGGACAACTGTTTGTGTGCGGTTTGATAAAAAGGCAGAGATCCAGTTAAGTGTTTCATTTTGTATTCCATAGAAGTGTAGTTGTATAAGAGTCTTTGATGTGGGACTTTGTCAAAGGCTTTGGCAAAGTCCATAATTACAAGGTTTGTTTTGGTGTTATTGTCTGAATTTGAAGCCAGTTCTTGTATGAAAGATAGAAGTTGTGTTTCACATGATCTAGAGTGTCTGAAGCCGTGCTGGAGGTCGTGTGATAAGTTGTTTTTTTCTAAGTGATTAATTAAATGTTTTGTTATGACAGTCATGTTCCATTAGTTTGCAACTGATACAAGTGAGAAAGATTGGTCTGTAGTTAACTGCGTTGTATTTTTCACCTTTTTTGTATGCTGGTGCGACATTTGCATGTTTCCAGTCAGATGGTATACAGCCAGATGTAAGTTATCTCTGGAAAATAATGGTGAGGATAGGTGCCGTTATGTTTTAAAGTTGTTTTAGAACTCTGCCGCTGATGTTATCTGGGCCAGTGGCTTTGTGCGGATTGATGTTGTGTAAGAGTTTTTGTATGCCAGGTGTGGTAATTGTGAGTGATGGAATGACTGGATGGGGACTTGGTCCTTTATCAGGCATATTACTTGCTGTTTCGGTGGTAAAGACTGATTGGAATTGCTCATTTAAAATGTTGGCTTTTTGTTTTGTATCAGTTATTAATTGTCCCTCTGTTTTCAACCCTTTTTTTCAGGGGAGCAACTCCACTATTGTCAGTTCTGATTGATTTAATGTAAGAAAAGAGTTTTTTCGGTTTTGATTGGTTGCTGTAACTTTGGTCAGGGTCATTTGTTGGAAGGTCAAGGATCATTTTTTCTATGTATGTACAATAGGCACGTCTCTGTTCTTGTTGGACTTGTTGTTTAAGTTTTTTATATTTAAGTATATGCTTTTTGTCCTTTTTCATTTTAGAGTACAATTTATTCTTTTTATTTATCACTTTTCTGAGTTTGTTGTGCACCCAGGGAAGTCGATGTTTATATGTTAACATTTTATGTGGGATGTTTGTATCTATTGATTTTGTGATGTTGTTTTTAAATAAATCCCACATTTCGTTTATAGTACTGTTGTTGTTGTTATTCATAACAGTGAGCTCTTCAAGTGTTTTTTGAAGGTCTGCTTCTATGTTTTCCCAGTTCGCTTTGTCGTATTTGAGTATTTTTCTAGGTTGTTGTCTGATTTTACGAAGCCAAGTGTCAATTTCTATGTAGACGATGTCATGGTCACTTAGTCCTAGTGGTGGAAGTGTGTTTACTTTGTTAACAGTTGTTGGATTGTTAACTAGGATTAAGTCTAATATTCTTTCTTTTCTAGTTGGTGTATTAACTATTTGTTGAAGGTTAAAATTTTCTAGTAATGCTAAAAGTTTATTATGATGTTCAGCATCCGGTTTACAGCTTGGACTAAGGGGTCAGTGTAACCTGAGACTACTATAATGCTAAGATGTAACACTTATCAATTCAGATATTTATTAAGCAAACTTTTGAATGTTTTTATTTTTGAATAAAATGATATAAATATGGAAGAACTAAAAAGCGGATACCTACGACCTAATCATTTCTTTAAACAAGTTTTCTATAGCTACGGGGCGCCGAATGGGACTCGTGTGATTTTGTACTCGAAATTCAATTTTGTACGGACAAAAGTGAGTTTTGTTCAACAAAAATGAGTTCAGTTTAACAAAATTTGTAGCATACTACAAATTTAAAATTGTGTCATACAAAATTATCTTTCAGTGGACAAATGCATACATGTTACTTTTGTCATGATACAATATCATTTTTGTAACACAGACTTTACTTTTGTTTATACCTAATTTGAAAATTGGGCGACAAAAGTCAATTTTGTAGGCAAATTAGTTTAGTTTGGATTCTGTGAACTAATTTGCATACAAAATTGACATTTGTGAGACAAAATTGACAAAATGAGTTTTGTATCACAAAAGATTTTGTCTCACAAAAGTCAATTTTGTCTCACAAAAGTCAATTTTGTCTCACAAAAGTCAATTTCGTCTCACAAAAGTAAATTTTGTCTCACAAAAGTCAATTTTGTCGTCAAAAAATTTTGTTATTGACTTTTGTGAGACAGAATTAATTGACTTTTGTGAGAATTTGTCTCACAAAAGTCAATTTTGTCGTCACAAAAGTCAATTTTGTCGTCACAAAAGTCAATTTTATCTCACAAAATTGAATTTTTTCTCACACAATTGACTTTTGTGTTTTAATGTCCATATCAGGTAACAAAAGTCAATTTTGTATGCAAATAAGTTTATATTTGCATACCTTTTTGACAAAAATGAATTTTGTCTACAAAAATGAATTTTGTCATGACAAAAATGAATTTTGTCTACAAAAATGAATTTTGTCATCCCAAAATTGAAGTTCTCATAAAACAAGTCTGTATCACATAGTTATGTATGACACAAATGATTTTGTTATGAAAGAGTTGAATTTTGTACAAAATCACAAGAGTCCCATTCGGTTCCCCATAATAGCAGGCTTTTTAATATTATTGCTGGGTGAATATACGATTATTATACATTTTGTACGACCGCAAAAATCAAATTCGGCATTTAAAAAAAGATACAAATAGTACCGTACGTAGTGACGTTAAGCACGATATTGCGTCTCAAATGGTAACGTCAAATTTTTACGTTTTACGGCGATTACCGATTATTTGGGATAATTTTTGTATTTCGCTTACAATTTTTGTTTTGCACATCAATATGGATACTTCTTATAATGTTTGTTGTACTGAATATGCATTGAATATTTCCCAATGAAAGTAACGTAAGCAACAAACAACAAAATATATCGTATTTGGGTAATGCATATCTTTATGAAATGAGAAGATATATACGGTATGATGAGTGCCAATGAGACAACTCTCTACCAGAGATCAATTGACATAAAACGTGTTAAAGTGCAATGTTTTCCCATTTAGATCCGAAAAGGAGGAGGATATATATTTTGCTTTAATATAAAAAGTTTGTCGAGAATAACAACTGAAACGGGTCTTGCTTATAAAATTCACTATACTTTCTTTAATAGCGGTACAATATTAGATTATGAAATGAAATGATTGTCAGAAAAAAAGGTTAATTATAATTCATCTCATATGTTTACAAGCTTTGTATGATGTGGAGAGGTATATAGCCACGTTTTAGGCCAAATTTTATTTTCACTTTCAATTCTATACACATGAATCTTATTGCAGAGAAATAAAAAAAATATCGCAGTCAGTTTACGATTCCCAAATTTGAAAAATTGAAGATGATTTGTTATCCTCTTGTGATACAAAACTTTTTCACAACTTAAGAACCTCATCTAAACGAATAAACCCAGTCATCGGATTTTTTTTTATGATGCTTTGTGGTCTTGTTGATAGTATTTGACTATCAAGAAAATTCTATCTGAGGAACTATATACAGATGATCCACCATAAATAGCGTACCCCGAATCGACAACGTTGAAAACGTACGAAAATCGTCCAGTGGACAAACTTGCAAGACATTTCATTTCTTTTAAAACGAAGTCGTTTTGACTACGCAAGTTATCAAAAAGTATGTTGCTGTTTTGTAAAGTTAAAGCACAATTACGGAAAAGGATTATTTAGCATGCAACTAATCTGAATTTTTAATAAATAACGTCGCAAATTACAATTTATTTGTAAAAAACGGCGAAATCCGACATTGGACATCTTGCAAGACATTTGCCAGAGGCCGTTGCATTTTTAGATGTAGTGTGAGTGCTCCAAAAATTTGATTTTGATATGGTCTATGTATGCACATATGTGAGCCGAATTTACACAAACGAAATATCATATAATCTTATATTTTAAAACCTGTAAATTTTGATAACTTAACATCTTCCAAAATCTGACCAATATGAACACTATTTGTTTTTGCCAAAAAATAGCGTTGGTCGTATCAGAAACACATATCCAGTAATATTGTTATACTTTATATATAGAGCATATCATTCATTCGAATTTTCGTGGATATAACACTATTTTGAAGAACACAAACACCCCTGCTAAAGTGATTATGCGTATAGTCTGTTACGTCTGACACGCATATTTTTGACGTTTTGTCAATATGTTGTCCTTATTTTAGACTAAAGTAAAATATGATAAAAAAAATTGTACTTTTTTTCGGAATAGTATTTACCTGTCTATAGTCTATGGATATAAGTTTTATATAACTTAACTGTTATGATTTTATAGAAAAGCTGTTTATTAGTGTGGACTGGTTGATTACACGGTATTGACGCAATAACGTGCGTAACGTCAGTATTAATATTTTCCACTTTTCGAATTATTTTAACATGTTTAATGCATGACTAGATGTATTTTCCGCTGTGCAAGACACTGCTGCTGTGAGAAAAAAAAATCTTCTATAAAGGACGATAACCGATGCTAAACTTTCTCACGGTATATATTACAATCTGTAACCTTGTGTTTTTGTCATATAACACATTATTATTTTAAACTTTAAAGATAGAAGCTCTCTGATATATTATCCAAATCCAAACCAAAGACCGCACCGCCCACAACTTAAATACAACAAATTTTACAAAATTTACGATGCAAACTAACTGTAATCATAGTTCTAAGTGCATGTCTAAACCCCGGCAGTATAGCATATTTCTTTTGCCAATAGAGGCTGTTATTGGTGTTATTGGTGTTATTAGTGTAGCTTTTCAACATTAAGACTTAATGTTGAAAAGCTACACCAATCAGAGACGGATTTAGGGGGGGGGGGGGGCAGGGGGCCCGGCCCCCCCCCTTTTTGGGAAAAAAATTTGGTTGCTTATATAGGGAATCACTGAAGCGTGACTGGAGCGGGCCCCCTCTTAGATCAGTCAGTGGGCCCCCACTTATGAAAATTTCTGGGTCCGCCACTGCCAATAACTGTTAAAGATTGTGAGTTCGAATCATGCTTTTGGGGGATGTATTCTATTCCGATCTTCGTACCTTGCCGAGGGACAAATGGTCTCTCTCTCCATGTACCCTGGTTTCCCCACCAATAAATGTTGATCGCTATAATCTAGCAAAAAGTAGAATTGAAAGTGGGGACAGCAAACTATCAATTTTATGTGCTTTAAAAGTCCGTAAAAAAATATGGCTGCATGTAGATTTATTGATTGATTTGTTGTTGTTTGCTTACAGTGGCAAATATTTCACGGACAATCATTACGACTATGGCATTGATGGAGATTGGTCATAAAGAAAGAACATGTATCAGCAAAGTTGCAGGAACACACCAAGAATACATAGCGATAATTGGGTGAATGTTTAAACAATCAGTCTTAAATACGTAGCATAAAGCGACTTCGTTCCATTGTCACCATCTTATGGTGTTTAAATATCTCAACCTGTACGATTCGCTCGTGTATGTATATCAGATTATTACATGGCATTTTTCATATCGCATGTATTATCAGCCCTAGGTTCAATATCAGCCCAAAAGCCGCATGGCTCGAGGGCTGGCGTTGACCGAGGGCTGATAATACATGCGATATGAAAAATGACATGTTATGATCTTTTTATCATATGCTTCAACAGTAGAGAAAAATAACAGATTCATATATTGATCCTTCTACGTGGTTCCCGAAAAGAAGTTGAAAGAGTAAAAAGTTCACGGACGTCGGACCCAAAATTTGATACAAAATATGAAATCTTTCTATCATATGCCTCAACAGAGAAAAAAAACCACATCTTAATATTGACGAATCGACTAAAAATAATTCAACAATATACATAACAAACATTGTTTGGAAAAGTCAACTTTTTTAAAGTAACTTTCTAAATTATGTTTCAGAAAAACTTAAAAACTGCATTTATTTAATATTTGTTTTTTTTTTTAATTTAATGTAATCATTTTACACAATATACTTTCCACTATTCAAATAATTGTTTTGTGCACTACTTTGTAATGTTTTTCACTGAAAACGTAGCATTGATGTGTATTTTCCGGAATTTGCCGAGTATCACAGGAATGCCATGTGATAACGTTACGGAAAGACATGTGATAACAATCGAAGCATGTGATAAACTTTTCATATCAGCCCGCTGAACACCAATTCGAAAAATATGGAAAATACTTTAATTTAATGCTATTATCATACGGTAAAAATCACATGATATTTAGTCTAAGTATATGATAAAACGACGTATTAGATTTAAGCGAGAGAAATTGATGTATTACTGAAAAATTATTACACCAGGGTTTTCGATATCACAAACTAGTTAAAAAATTTACTAAATTTTATCATCGGTATAAGGAAATAATTCGTAAATATAACTCAACATGCAGACATTTTATATACGTTCAGGTATTTCACATCCAATCTTTTATGGTAATATTCTTTACAAGGCACACAAATGTCAGTATTCACCTCAAAAGCTTACAAAACCTTTAAAAGGAAAATCCGCGATTTTTTACTTATCATCTATATATGTTCGTCTTAACATAAAAAACGACAATCACAAAGTCTTAAATTTATATTCCTTCTAGTAACGGACAAAATCAAGTATTTGTAACTTTTTTTGCTTGACCTACGAGAGTGGGTTGTGACGTTTTAGCCCGATTTGTTGAATCCTGGGGAAAATATTAGTCAGTATTCACCTCAGAAACTAACAAAATCTTCAAATAGACTTATTAAGAAGGGATATAGTTATGATACTGTTGTCAGGTCATTAAAGATTGCATATTTTGCCTTTAATATTGATTCACTTAATATGAGGTCTTTGCATCGGAACTAAACACATTTGTTTAAAAACCAGTTGTTGGCATGACACGGGTTATGTTCTTCTCATTTATTTTATGATAGTATGATACTAAACCCCTAACGGGATGGATTGTTGCTGATATGCATATGATGAAGACATAATCTTTCAATCAGTTTAATTGCATGAGGTCTGGAGCTGGCTTGTCAGTTAACTGCTAGTTGTCTGTTGTTATTTATGTATTATTGTCATTTTATTTATTTTCTTTTGCTACATCCCAGTCTGACATCGGACTCGGACTTCTCTTGAACTGAATTATAATCTGTATTGTTATGCGTTTACTTTTCTACATTGGCTAGATGTATAGGGGGAGGGTTGAGATCTCATAAACATGTTTAACCCCACCGCATTTTTGCGCCTGTCCCGAGTCAGGAGCCTCTGGCCTTTGTTAGTCTTGCATGATTTAGAATTTTAGTTTCTTGTGTATAATTCGGAGTTTAGTATGACGTCCATTATCACTGTACTAGTATACATATTTTTTAAGGGGCCAGCTGAAGGACTCAAGATTACGGGTGCGGGAGTTTCTCGCTACATTGAAGACCCATTGGTGGCCTTCGGCTGTTGTCTGCTCTATTGTCGGGTTGTTGTCGCTTTGACACATTCCCCATTTCCTTTCTCAATTTTATTAGACTAATAGCTGACTATGCGGTATAGGCTTTGCTCATTGTTGAAGACCGTACGGTGAACTATAGTTGTTAATTTCTGTGTCATTTGGTTTCTTGTGAAGAGTTGTCTCGTTTTTTATCATACCACATCATCTTTTTTTATATTAGACAAACTGGAATTTGGAAACCTTTAAAGTTTAAGTATTTTTTAACGGAATCTGTTGAAATTGTATGCTATATGAAAGACATATATATTATATAGTCAAAGGTTCTCACGGAAGTATGAATGTGTAACAGTAGATAAAATCTTTTCCGGTTGAGTATTTCATACTGTTTAGGTGCCTTTAAACTACATGTAACGGTTCTATTTATATATCCTAAATACGCTCATATATTCGATCGTATACCTATCACGTGCGTGCCAGCACGACCTCTGCTATCAAGGTTGAAATATTGCGATATGTTTATTAAATTGTAATTTACTTTTTATCAAAACAGGTCGATAGTTTATCTTATAGTTTCTTTATAATTCAGTCAAAATTTATTTTCCTTTTATAAATAATCAAATCCGGTTGTGTTTCGTAACATATATATCATATGATTTCCTGTAAACTTTATTATAAACATGCCTGGTAGGAAACATGAAAAAGGGATACACAAGGAGTTACACCAGTTCCCAGAAAATACAGACGGCGATCAGGTTTGAACATTATTTGAATTCATCGACAAGAGTTTAATCGGTTAAAAGAGAATTGCGCAATTTATTTTCTGACATGTGATTTTATGTTTTATAATATCACGTTATTTGTCAACTTCTTTTAACAATTTTATCATGGCATGAGTAATATTGAAAATAAGTTTGATATATGTAAATGTCAGAATCCAAGGGAAAAAAAGCGTGGCAAATTATACCTTAAGCCTTATGTAGTCAAAACTTATGCGGTTTCCTTCAAATAAGGATCATTTACGTGCAAGGTCATAAGAAGGGTTGAAACAAGTAATGAGATTCAAAACAACTAACTCACAGTTACAGATTCTTATTCAATCTGAGAATTATTTTCAAATGCGTACACCAAGACGTTATGATTCGAAAACACGTCCTGTTTCCTTGCCATGCTACCATGGCGCAACACTTGTGATGACTTTGAATTCTGGTGTACTAGCAATTGCCCATAATACGTCCGATCGTAACCTTAGTGTTGTTCTGTTTATTTCGGAAACTCAGATTATATTTTCTGGATTCCATTGTACTAATCTTCATTTTGGTAAAAAGCCAAGCATATTCTGTAAGTTCCTGCCCTAGTCCAAGAGCATGCAATTCAGTGGTTGTCGTTCGTGACTATATTTCATATTTGTATTTGGTTTGCATATTGTTTTGTAAATAGATGTTTTTGTCGAGCCTGCGACTTTTGTCGAAGAAAGCTCGACATAGGGATAGTGATCCGGCGGCGGCGTCGTTAGCTAACTTCTTTTAAAAAAAAAAGCTTTATATTTTAGAGGGTGGAAAACCTGGATGCTTCATATACTTTGTATATAGATGCCTCATGATACGAAGTTTCCTTCCAATGTTCTTGTCCTTATGTTCATGTTTCAGTGACTACTTGACAAGTTAAGATTATTTGTAATGTTAAATTCTCTCTTATTATAAGTAATAGGATAACTATACTTTGTATGTGCGTTCCTTGCAAGGTCCTCATGCCCGTCAGACAATATTCACCTGACCTCGACCTCGTTTCATGGATCAGTGAACAAGGTTAAGTTTTGGTGGTCAAGTCTAAATCTCAGATACTATAAGCAATAGGTCTAGTATATTTGGTGTATGGAAGGAATGTCAGGTGAACATGTCCAACTGGCAGGTGTCATCTGACCTTGACCTCATTTTCATGGTTCAGTGGTTATAGTTAAGATTTTGTGGTCTGTTTTTCTTATACAGTATATAATAGGTCTACTATATTTGGTGTATGGAATGATTGTAAGGTGTACGTGACTAGCTCGCATGTGTTAATTGACCTTGACTTCATTTTCACGGTTCAGTGGTCAAAGTTTAGTTTTTGAGTTTTGGTCTTTTTTCTAATGCTATATGCAATTGGTCAACTATATTTGGTATGTGGAAATATTTTATGATCAGTCCCACAGGTTTAATGTGACCTAGACCTCATTTTCACGGTTCATTGCTCAGTGTTAAGTTTTTGTGTTTTGATGTGTTTTTCTTAAACTATAAGCAATTATAGGTCAACTATATGTTGTATGGAAGAATTGTTAGCTGTACATGTCTGCCTGGCATGGTTCAAGAAAAGACCCCGACAATGGTATATGCATCCTTCTTCACTGATGAAAAAAACCTAGGATGTTAACAAATAAAAAAGATATTAAAATTGAGAATGGAAATGGGGAATGTGTCAAAGAGACAACAACCCGACCAAATAAAAAACAACAGCAGAAGGTCACCAACAGGTCTTCAATGTAGCGAGAAATTCCCGCACCCGGAGGCGTCCTTCAGCTGGCCCCTAAACAAATATATACTAGTTCAGTGATAATGAACGCCATACTAATTTCCAAATTGTACACAAGAAACTAAAATTAAAATAATACAAGACTAACAAAGGCCAGAGGCTCCTGACTTGGGACAGGCGCAAAAATGCGGCGGAGTTAAACATGTTTGTGAGATCTCAACCCTCCCCCTATTGTTTGATTCAAGCCTCATATAGTATTGACTGCTATATGTAATGCAATTGTCACAGTTGTTTTGCTCCATTGTCTATCTACCTCCTGCATGTTTTCCAGATACATGTATGTTAATTCTTTATAGTTATGTGTATTGTATTGAATGTATTGACCTTGTGCAGCAGATACATTTTTTTTCTCTATAGTTATGTTTATTTAATTTATTGTCCTTGTGCAGCTTGGCGGTGGATATTGAAATGATTTGTTTTTATTTTATAAATATTTGGTCAGCGATTCTCTTTTGACGATGAAGTGCTTTCCGTAAAAACCCGAATTTTATTAAAGCCGAATACTTTATCTATATCTTGACGTGATTTTATTCTTTCTCAGGTTTGTTCTTAATTAACAAATATTAGGAATATCACTGTCCTTGCAAAATAAAGACATCTCGATCTTTAAAAAAATGATGACTCGTCCCATTTTTCAAGGATGTTGAATTAATGAAGTTACTCCACTCTTTGTCAATTTCCTGAGGAATTCACATTGTGTTCCCATATGAGTCCAGTCCTACATACACTCCCCTTTCTTTATGCCAGTAATTCAGTTTCATGTCTTGTATCTGATGATAATCGCCTCGATGCCAGACTTCTGCTTATAACGTAAACCGCTTACGACAACTCCATTACCTTCTCTGAAGATTATCTGTATGTCCACGTGATATAAATTTTAAAACAGGAATATAATTGGTGTTCTCTTATGTCTATACTAATATATATATATATATATATATACTAGTTATTTTGTATTTAGGGAGTTTTTGTCACAATTTGTTTTCGGTCTATTTCCTTATTTTTTTTTTAATTTGCCATGGCCGTTTTACTGTAGTATTGGTTTTCACTGCTCTCTTTATCATCAAATCCCATTAAGAATTACATGCATGAAGCTTTTTTGATAATGAAGTTGAGAAAAAATAAAATAAGATTGAGAATGGAATCGGGGAACGATTAAAGGGACAACAACCCGACCAAGGAAATAGAAAATAGACAATGGCCACCATCGCTTTTTTTAATCGCAGGGAGAAAATCCTGCACCTGAAAAGGGGGTGCTTCAGTCGGTCAAAATGTATACTATTTCATCGAAAAAAAACCTCCGAAGCATAAGGTTAAACCAAGGATTTGTATAGTAAGATACAAATCCTTAGAGAACCAAAATTTTAAAACTATTCAGGTTCCATTTGTTAGACTAAGTGTAGGCTTTTAGTTGCTTGGGTTGCTGCCACACTGACGCACATTCCACATTTCCTTTAAATCATGTTAACATTGACAACATTCTGTTTATGCTTTTTTCAGAATAATACCAAGGAGAATTTGAATAATGACAAACACGATTTCTATACAGTTACAACAGACGACATCCATGAAGGTAAATGACTTGTCAAATCCTGGTTTGTTTTTCAAAGAAAAAAGCGTAGCAGCACTGTATGTTTTTATTCTTCTTTTTTGAAGGGTAATTTGATATAATTCTTATGGTTTTTTTAGTTTTTATAATATAAAAAGAAAAAGTAAACGAAACACCAACCCACTGACACATTTTTTTCTCTCACTGTCCATTTGCATGACATGTTTTTATTTAGTTTTATTTTCTTTCAATTATAAGTACTTTACAAAGATTTTTACTTGATAACAATTGATTGAGAATGGAAATTGGGAATGTGTCAAAGAGACAACAACCCGACCATAGAACAGAAAACAGCAGAAGGTCACCAATAGGTCTTCAAGTTGGAATAGTCTCTCTGGAAAACTATATAACTGGTATACCGACAAACTGTTGTTTTGTTTTTAAGCAGATTTGGTTTAGCAAGTTCATAACTTGTATTCTTTAATTATTTTAATAAGAAATACCACCTTCTACGTAGATATTCGTCACTTAAGTTATTTATAGTGATCGCAGTCGTCACTTCAGTTATTTATAGTCATCGCAGACGTCACTTAAGTTATTTATATTTATAGTGTTCGCAGTCGTCACTTAAGTTATTTACAGCATTAAAACTGAAATAGCGTAAGGATATGTTTACAAAGAAAACTTATGAAATGCGAGCCAAAAATAAAGATTTTCAGTAAAATTATTAAAGTGGCATTAAAAAAAATTCATTTGTCGTAGATTAATATTGTCTTGCAGCGGGCAATATTTGAAAGTCAAACAATTACAGAGTGAAAAAAATGTCCGCATTTTCCGCATATTTTTGTTGGTCCGTATGGTTTTTCTTTGGAAGCTAAAGCATGATGCGTTCTGCATTTTATATACACCAAAATGAAAAATTGTGGTTTAACATCACCAATGCGTTTTGAAAAACTAAGATTTTCTCTAAAATTGAAGCATTTTATTGACAATGATTATCACATGATAATTTTCCAAAAAAATATACCAAGCAGACAACTTGGTGAAAATGGCAAATTTAGGGACAATTGGAAGTGTGATAGGCAATATTGATGATTTAGAGAAAGGTTATTTAAGTTTTTAATTGTCAATTTATTTTAACAAGCAAAAGACATCCCTGAAATTGACCATTTTACTCTCTTTGCCATGCACAAAAATATGGAATAACATAATTTTTTAGATGGTTGTGCTGTTCAATGACTTTCTTTGCTAGAATAAGGCAGCTGCTCCTGATAAGTCTCCATATGATACTGGTTTAATAATGAAATTTGCATGTTTGTCTAACATGTTAAACTTACTGTCATGTGACACGACAAGGTTCTTACCCGTTTCATCTCATAAATTGTTTTAATGTAGATAAAGACAGTCTTACCTGTATACCTTTATCTTCGGGTCCTTAAATAAGCAAAAAAACTTCTACTGACCCCTCATCTTGGATTGTTGTAATGCAATTTCCCATCTGATAATAATCGCATGATAATATATTTATATATATTATACTTATAAAAATAGAACTTCGTTAGGTGTGCTCAGCTTAACAATTAACATGAACATATACATTTATATGGGTTACTATTCTTGCCATTTAATGCCAACTTAAAATAATTCAAAGTCTTTGCTGACACTGTTAAATCTGACAGGTTATTCCACTGATTGAAAAATTATTTAGTCCTACAATGTGGACAAAATTTTTCATTTATAAGACTAGTAATAAATCTTGAAAATACAATATCCTACTGGAAAATTAATTGACAGTTTCCAAATTTAACAATTTATTAAGATTTAATCCAATTTATCATGATTATCATGATTATCTAAATTTACTTGAATATCATATTAATCATTTTGAATTTCAAATTATATCAGATACATTGTCATGATTGAAGTAGCAGTTGATATAATGATATATGATACATTTTGTAATATACTATACTTTATCTTTAGACAGATATTTATAATATTTTAACTCCAGTTATCTCCCTTTGTTCAGCTGTGTCAATATTATCCCAACAAAACAATTTGCTAAGATAAGTTAAAGATGTTTTCAGTGTTCTCCCCAGAAATTTTGGATAGCATCACATTTTGCGTAAAAAAAAATAACTGTATTTTTTTAATGTCATTTGTCGCGTTGCGTTGCTTATCTATTTCCTTTATATGTTTTAGTTTATATTGTTCAATTCATAACTGAGAATACAATTAAACTATAACAACAAAAACAGTTGTTTCAGTTTATGTTTTCTTTATTCATTTATAGTTACAGAGTTATTTTTTTTCCTCTTGTGCCAAATAAAAATAAATATGTGCTTTCAGTTACCCAACAATAAGTCAAATTAATGAATGGTTCATTATAGTGCAACCTGTATACAAAACTAAATATCTAGTACACAAAATTAACTATTTTTTTTATATTATATTAAGTAAAGATAAAGAAGCAAAAGTAGCAAAAAAAATATCAATTTAAAAACTTTTTTTTATCATGTTTATGAAATTCATTGTTTCATGGCATTGAATGAATTAGTCCCTGTTGTTTCTTATCTTTACATCAAAATGATACGTAATTTCAACAAAGTTATCTAACAAATAGTCTATTAATGCGTAGTTTTCTCTATTGGTATATTTTTGTCTACCGTCCGTCTGTTGTCATTATCGTGAAAATGCGGATTTAAGTCATTTCTGGTCCGGTATCGATCCGTAGGTTACACAAAAATGTGCAATGGCGGCCGTAGAAACATTAACGAAAATAAGTCCGAGAATAAACATTGTTTGACAAGAGATTGTGAATGAATAAGACGCTTTTAATGCATTAAATGAATTAAACATAAACTTAAGCCAATTATGATCACTTTTTAAAGAAGTATAAAATTGATTTTAGCTCAAAACCAAAATTCTCGCTCTCGGAAATTTACCGGAAGAGAAAGAAAGTATTTTTTGGAGAGTTGTACAAAAAAACGACCTTTTCAAAAAAAATCGTTTTAATCTTCGAAATTTCGTAATACAAAACATAGAATTCGAATTGTTTTTGTGATTGCATTTTTCCATGTCGAAATTAGTGATTGCAGACACGTGGTTTAGTCATGTCACAAGTGTCAGCTTGGGATATTCGCATCCAAACAGTTATCACCTTGAGGGCAATTAAAACCTGGCTATTTAATCTCTTAATTGCCTTTAGTGTCCGACTTAAAGGGATTACAATTAAAGGTGATATAATTTTTATGATCATAATCGATAATAGATGAAAGTTCAAAATTGAGGACAAGTAAAATAGCATTTTCAAAATAATTATAGCGTCGCGGGAATTATTATAGCATCACAGTGAAAAAATATAGCGTCGCGGTACGGCGACGCTAAAACGGCCTGGGGAGAACACTGGATGTATTATATAACCAGAAACATAAATTTTGGATACAGACATTTTAAATCTGTAGTGATGTACTGAAAATTGATAGATCTGTAGCAGTTGATGTCATTGCTGTATCTCTGTGTAGTGTTGGTAAAGCTGTAAAAAATAAACATTTTTTTATTATTAATCATATAAACTATATATATATATAATATATGGGTTTTTATATTTATTAATATTTTTTCATTGCAAATGGTCCAAGTATTTCCATATAAAGTCAAATATCAAAGAAGAATAAAGGAGGAGTAACCATTTAGTGGTACAAAAACCTGTACAAAGAGAGCATTATCATTTGAGGGGTACAAAAACCTGTCTAAACAACTGAATGATCTTGAGGTTTATAAAGCTTGAACATGTATTATTTTTGACTGAAAAAAAAAATAATACATTTGAACTTTTTTCTCCCTTAAAATGGCTAAATGTGTAATTTTTGTACAATACAATCTTTTAAAAAAAGCTGCAAAAATCATCTTTCTATAAATTCTTCATGTAGAATTTTCTTTAAAAGAGATATCATATATTATGTAATTGTCAAATAATTATCTGTGTTGATAAATTTTTGAAAAAAATCACTTGGAAACCAACATCCAGAACAGACTTTGTTTTGGTGTGTTCAACATTGACCAAAAACAATATGCATCACCAAGATAAGCTTGATGTTGTAGTGCATGAGAGCAAAAACAAAAACTTAATTTAAAAAAAATTTCAACAATTACAATAAAACATTATTTCATACATGTTCAACAAATAAAGTTGGTGACCCTATGATTATTTAATGCTCATGCAGCCTATGGTACATGTAGTAGGAGGGGCTTACGGATTCCCAGAGGTATAGGTTGCTTATGGAAGATGGTTGACACTTGTATTGTACAATGTCTTTAGCCATTTAAGCTGTGCCTGTATAAGTTTAACCATGCCAGATGTCATTTGGTCTCTGCTTAAACAAATCTTATTGAAAATCATATCGCATCACCTTTTTGCCTACATGATTATTGAATTCATTCAAATAAATGAATTATGCAAGATTTTGACATGGCCTTATCCCTTTGTGTAAAGCATTGTACATCTAACTTCCTGTGTGTATGAATAAAATCAGATTATGTTTCAGTTTGTTTTCATTTTATACATTATTCATCTTTAAAATATCTGATTTTCATACATTTTTCACTATGATCAAGTAACATATAATTTTCCCAAAAATGTGGGTTCAAACATTGTTTCTAAATTCTGACCTTCTACAGAAATTTTCCTTCATGATGGTAAAAATGAAGTATTTGAATTTGAATTATTATTTATTTTTTTCATATTTTAAAAACTGACTTGAGTATAAATTTCACAATATTTGATTTTCATAGAAATTTTAATATGTTCAAGTAGAATATGATTTTCCCTGAAAAATAGATTTATCTTAAGTTCTTACCTGCTATGGGAATTTGTCCTATATGTATGTAGAAATACATGTAAAGTATTTGATTTTGAATTAAAATGTATATATATATTCTACATTTTTAGCTCACCTGGCCCAAAGGGCCAAGTGAGCTTTTCTCATCACTTGGCGTCCGGCCACAATCATTATTAGGGTATCTAGTTTAAAAATTGTGTCCGGTGACCCGGCCAACCAACCAAGATGGCCGCCATGGCTAAAAATAGAACATAGGGGTAAAATGCAGTTTTTGGCTTATAACTCAAAAACCAAAGCATTTAGAGCAAATCTGACATGGGGTAATATTGTTCATCAGGTCAAGATCTATCTGCCCTGAAATTTTCAGATGAATCGGACATTCCGTTGTTGGGTTACTGCCCCTGAAATGGTAATTTTAAGGAAATTTTGCTGTTTTTGGTTATTATCTTGAATATTATCATAGATAGAGGTAAGCTGTAAACAGCAAAAATGTTCAGTAAAGTAAGATCTACAAATAAGTCAATAGGACCAAAATGGTCTGTTGACCCCTTTAGGAGTTATTGCCCTTTATAGTCAATTTTTAACCATTTTTCATAAATCTTGGTCATCTTTTACAAAAATCTTCTCCTCTGAAACTACTGGGCCAAATTAAACCAAACTTGACCACAATCATCATTGGGGTATCTAGTTAAAAAAATGTGTCCGGTGAACTGGCCAGCCAACCAAGATGGCCGCCATGGCTAAAAATAGAACATAGGGGTAAAATGCAGTTTTTGGCTTATCACTCAAAAACCAAAGCATTTAGAGCAAATCTGTCATCAGGTAAAATTGTTTATCAGGTCAAGATCTATCTGCCCTGAAATTTTGAGATGAATTGGACAATCGTTGATAGGTTGCTGCCCCTGAATTGGTAATTTTAAGGACATTTTGCTGTTTTTGGTTATTATCTTGAATATTATTATAGATAGAGATAAACTGTAAACAGCAAAAATGTTCAGCAAAGTAAGATCTACAAATAAGTCAACAGGACCAAAATGGTCTGTTGATTTCTTTAGGAGTTATTGCCCTTTATAGTCAATTTTTAACCATTTTGTAAATCTTAGTTATCTTTTACAAAAACCTTCTCCTCTGAAACTACTGGGTCAAATTAAACCAAACTTGGCCACAATCATCATTGGGGTAATTAGTTTAAAAATGTGTCCCGCGACCTGGCCAACTAACCAAGATGGCGGCCATGGCTAAAAATAGAACATAGGGGTGAAATGTAGATTTTGGCTTATAACTCTGAAACCGCAGCCTTTAGAGCAAATTTGACAGGGTAAAATTGTTTATCAGGTCAAGATCTATCTGCCCTGAAATTTTCAGATGAATCTGACAACCTGTTGTTGGGTTGCTGCCCCTGAATTGGTAATTTTAAGGAAATTTTGCTGTTTTTGGTTATTATCTTGAATATTATTATAGATAGATTAAACTGTAAACATCAATAATGTTAAGCAAAGTAAGATTTACAAATAAGTCAACATGACGGAAATGGTCAATTGACCCCTAAGGAGTTATTGTCCTTTATAGTCAATTTTTAACAATTTTCATAAAATTTGTAAATTTTAACTAACATTTTCCACTGAAACTACTGGGCCAAGTTCATTATAGATAGAGATAATTGTAAGTAGCAAGAATGTTCAGTAAAGTAAGATGTACAAACACATCACCATCACCAAAACACAATTTTGTCATGAATCTATCTGCTTCCTTTGTTTAATATTCACATAGACCAAGGTGAGCGACACAGGCTCTTTAGAGCCTCTAGTTAAGACTAGCATTGACTAGTAATTGTTCTATATGTAAACTTCACAAATTTGTCAACAAGAAAAACAGTATTTAATCTACCTATTTAACCTTATTTTGTAGTTTATATGTTGTTATAATAGAAACACAATACCTGTATATAGGGCTAATTCAAAATAAATACCTTTTCTGTGTAAATAAACAAATTTTTCCAAAATAATGTTCACAAATTAAAGAATGTCATCATTTCAGTTTTCTGTTGATGTTCCAGTCATTAAAACTCTATCAGTATTATTTTGCATGGTTGAATAATTCTGTGATGGTGCAAAATTTTATCTATATCAAATTCATTTTAAATCTGAATTTTATGTTTCCTGACCTAATATAATATTGCAGATTATTAAAAGTGAAGTGATGGTTTCATTTTGGATTTTTTAGAAATTGTGATTTATACATATATACATACAAATGTATAATACATCTATGTGTTTCAAAATGGGGAGAGGTGAGTTTGAATATTTATATAGCTCTATAGATAAATGAATTCATACATATTAGTTTAATTTATACAACTATTCTTAATTTTTATTGTCCTAGCCAGTAGGTCAAGGAAAAACAATGAATTAATTTATGCATGAAACTCAACTTTTTTACTTTCCTACTTTCATACTTGTCAGAAGTTTTACTTTCTTTCACTAAAACTTCATCATGTTCATAGACCAGGAGAACAAAAAATTTTTTTTTTTACATGAGGTGATTACGTTTTTGAAATAAGCATATGCTTATCAGATTATTTTGAGGAATGAAATCAGCATTTTTCAGAACATCAAAATATTTTTGAATGTGATGTTAAACTGTTTGTATTAAATTTGAATTTAGATTTGCAAGATCATTAGAATCATTGCAATTTCTTTTGTGAAAATGAATATTTGCATATTTGACTGCACAGATATTTTGATTTAGTGTAACTTACCTTAAACCACATGTTACTCTTGTTAAGCTGAAACATAGACAATAATAGTGCATTGATTTGACATATCAACGATATAAGGATGAGGCTTCGGGATGAATCCTTATATCGTTGATATGTCAAGTCAATGCACTATTATTGTCTTTATACTGCAATCTGGAAAAAAAACCCACATATTTTCAATTGTTGTTCACTGCGTTAAGGTTATTTATTTGATTTAAATATTGGGGGAAATACCCATTAAAAAGGCCTCAAATCATGCTCGCGGAGAAATATACAACACAATGAAATTTATATTAACCTGTTGAAACCAACACTTGATGGTGAACGAAATCGTGAGAGTATGGACTTAAATATCAACCATAAGCATAAAACATTTATATGATTTATAGGTTGCAAACAAATAATATTATCAAATTAAATATGTTTTTCCAATAATTGCAAAAGAAACAATGTTGAGTCATTCCACGCATCGTTGTATGCATTTGAAACAAGAACAGGTTGAAGAGTTCGTATGAATAATTCAATATTATTTAGGCAATTTCTATTTAAATATTCATGAGGAAAAGTGATATCTGGTCAGTGATTGTATATGACATAGAAATATACAGTCAACGCATTTTGACTGCTCAAATAGAACGAGTGCAGTATAAAATTCAATATAAAACCCTTATCAACACTTTCTGTTATGCCAAATGAATATTTATTTAGGGGTTGCAACTCTAATATTTAGATAAATTAAGTAAAGACCTGATCATGATAGCAAAATAGCTTGCATTAGGTTATTTATTTTTAGATGACATTGATATTGTTTCCAACTAATATTATGATAGGTTCACTATGTATCCTTGAATACAGGATATTGTCGGTTATGTACTGCATGTTAACTGAAACTGGTGTACCAGTAAGAATTGAGGTACTTGAAGCAAGTGACAAAAAATGCTCCAGATATCTATCTTTATATTTAGTTGAATTTAGATTTTACCAACTTTATGTACAATTATATCTCATATTTGCAAGTTTCATGAAACACCTGTGTAGCTAATAACTGCCTAAGCATGCATTCAAAATCATTACTGTGGAATAGTGATCTCATTCACTACTTCTCCTTATTTTATACTAAGGGAGCTACCATTTGATTTTTATGGGGGGCTAGGATGAAAAATTTTGTCCTGCATTTTTTTTTAGTTGTAATCTCTGTCCTGCCTTTTTATTTTTCACTCTCTTCGGTCCTGCCTTTTTTTTTATTAGCTATCCTGACTTTTTTTTACCTAAATTGTCATCCTGCCTTTTTTTTTTGCAAAGTGTCTCATCCTGCCTTTTTTTTTACTCAAAACTGCTGTCCTGCCTATTTTTTTCAAATTTCATCCTAGCCCCCCCCCATAAAAATCAAATGGTAGCTCCCTAACTTGTATTTGTTGTCTGCCTCGACTATTCCAATTCTGGGTACATCAGTTCCCATTTACTTATTGTACAGAACTGCCAATATCTGGGGTACTGGGTTACACAGTGAGGGTTAAATTTTATTAAAATGTGATTGTATTTCATCTGAATTTTCTTATATAATTGTTATGTTTTATTTCCAATATTAAGCTGTCAGCTCAAACAAATATAATCGTGTTGCTGGTAAGATACTTTAGGATCACCACAGGATATTTTCGGGTGGTACTTCCAATTCCAGCACCAGTTTTGGATTTTAAGATTAAATCATAATAAATGAATAGATTTTAATAGTAATGCAAAGTGGTGTTTTATTGAAAGGAATTATTCAACAATTAAAAGACTTCTTCATAACCACCCACTTTAAAATCATATCTGTGGT
This sequence comes from Mytilus galloprovincialis, assembly GCF_965363235.1. Lineage (NCBI taxonomy): Eukaryota > Metazoa > Mollusca > Bivalvia > Mytilida > Mytilidae > Mytilus > Mytilus galloprovincialis. Next base: position 30,272,616 of record NC_134849.1, on the reverse strand, counting down.
GATCCCTGATATAGTTCTTGTTTAAAAATTAGGATAAAAAGGATGGAAATAAATGTAACTGGTTTTAAATGAAGTTTGATGATTAGGCTTAACTTTAAGATACATGCAACTGTGTTTGCCCTATCCTTGATCTAGTCACAAAATATATTAGATTTAGGGTTGAGAAAAAATGGATTATTAAAATTGATCAAATTTTCCTTCCTTTTAATAGTTACTTTCATTTCCAGTTAGGCCTTTACCGTATTTGGGCATGTATAGTCCGCACTTTTTTTCCTTAAATATATATGTAGTTTGTACAAGGGGTGCGGATTATACACAACTATAGACGGTTTTTGAAATTTTATACTTACTTGAAAATTGTAGTTGGTTAATTTTCAATTATTGTTATTAATAAGAAGTGTTTTCAGAATTTACTGTTTTTTAAATTGGATTACACATTTGGGCATTTTGCCTGTCCTAATATTATTGCTTTCCTTATTTTCTGCAATTATTTCATAAAAAAAATTGCCCTGCACTGAAGAAATGAAACTGCACTATTAAAGTCCTCAAAATAGAATAGCATTTAAGCATGTTAAGGAGAAAGCTATGTTTTATGCCATCATAATTAATCCCTGGTATTGATTGCATACAAAGTAAACAATTAACTGAACACTTATGCAAATGATGTCTGTGTTCAATAATTCAAAAGTCAATAGACAATTACCATATCATTTTTATCATGCTATGATACCATTGTACACTTGTTGTTTGAATTAGATAAGTTGGTAATTAGCTTCATCCTATTAGGGGTCATCTCAAAACACAACATGCAATAGTTGAAATCTGTAGACAGAGTTCTTGAAAAGTGGTGGTCTGAGAGATTTGGCCACCATAATCTTGATGGTGGTGGTGCAAGAGATTTGGCCACCATAATCTTGATGGTGGTAGTGCAAGAGATTTGGCCACCATAATCTTGATGGTGGTGGTCCAAGAGATTTGGCCACCATAATCTTGATGGTGGTGGCCCGAGAGATTTGGCCACCATAATTTACAAAGGAACAACTCAATTTTGGTATTTTGTAATAGAAATAGTAGTGAGGACTAGCAATTTTTCTTCATATATAAAAATATTTCCAGAACTCTGTGTAGGGTAACATATAGTTGTTAATTTCCTCATCACTTGGTTCCAAATAATTATTATAATATTTTAGTATAACTATAGTCCAGTGGTTCCCAAGGCTTTGAGAAATTAACTGGACATGATTGGCCCAGTTAACCATTTACTGGTAATTCGTCTTAGCTGGAACAGACTCTTTTTTCAAGACAATTGCATATAGGATTTGGACGAAATTAAAGTTTTGGCTGGTCCAGTAATGCATACACCACTTAGCTGGACCAAACCAATTCTTTCTGTTTTTTTTTTCCATTGAGTCTGGCAACCTTGGGAATGACTAGAGAGATATTGAAAAATTTGTTTTCATCACTTTTTGAAATTTCACCAATATTTTTATTATCCAATAAATTACTAAAAGTACTTACTTTATTTTAGTTGAATATTTTCTGTAAGTTCACACAAACTTTTGACAGTTACCCTGGTTAATGCACAATTATTGGTTTTGACGCATTTAGTGTTTGTGTAAGCAGGAAGTCTGCTTAGTTCAATAACTTCACAAAGGCGAACTTTGAGAAAACCTGCCTTAAAACATAAATTACCCTAGCAATGCATAGATGATATTTATAAAAAAAAGTTTTCTGAACTAATATTTAGTACTACCTACTTTATTAATGAAAATATTGGTTCCACATTAAATAATATCCATGTTTAGAGTTATTCCCTGAATGCCTGAAGGGTAAAATCATTCATCAAATTTCCATGAGTGACATATGTTCTGAAAACCAGGAAAAATAGCGAATTACATCTTTATATTGATCTTACTTTTTAATACAACAATTTAGAAGTTTCTTTCTCATACATCTGTGCACTTTCTATGTTATACAGTGTTTTATATAAAAGGAGAATTAAAATGTTTTTATAAATCGGTGATGTAACGAAATTCACAACTGCAACATGTTGGCTGTTCAGTTGAGGCATGCATTAGAAAATTGAAAGTGCCGGATAATTGTTTAAAAGTTTATACATTTTCTGAAGATTTTGTCATGATTTATAGTTTAATGGATTAAAATTAAAGGATGATTTGATGGTTGATGTGACAGAGAAGTAAAATTGCTTGATTTTTTTGGATTTTTAACCTTCATGTTATTGTGCCGTTAACAATATGATACAGCTCATCGAACATATCTCTATTTAAAATTTTAATAGACTAGTGACAATGATTTTGAATTAAGGAGACAAAGTAATTTTCAAAGAAAATTGAATTTGGAACTGATCTGATTAAAACTTTGAAAATCTACGATAAAATCTAGGATATCATATGTTTAATGGTTTTTCTGGTTACTCCTGCTGATCATATACAGTTTCATTTAAAGACAGGTTTAGTAGAATTCTTAATAGGCTAATCCATTAAGACAACAGGAAGAAAAAGGATTGGAACCTCTTTACGTTGAGAAATAAAACAATATTCATCATTTGTTCTAGTATTAGGACCTAATTGCTGCTAATTTTGCAAAGATTGGATATAAAGGCATTGATTTTCATTACTATTTTTCGCTAATTTTGTTACAGAATATTTAGATTAGATATTTCCGACTATTTGGTGAAGCTGTATTTCCTGTGTATAGTCATAAATGATATCTAGTGCAGAAATAGAATAAACCTTTTAGATTGATGTACGTCTTTTGTTCTAAAGAAGAAAAACTTGATATTTTTCTAGAAATTCACTGGATAGTTTGTTTGGATTTAGTGTATAACAATTTTTGGAATACATGTACCGGTAATAGGATTTCAAACTGTATTTTCAATTGAGTGACTCCTTTTTGTTGTTAGATGAGATTTTTGTTACGAATTTTAACAATATATTGGATGAACTTTTATAAAGTTGAACCAGATTTCTGCCGATAGATTTATGGAATGTGTAATATTTTTTTATATGAATACAGTGAACTGGTTTAAACTGTATTAACATACTTTGAGCAAAGACCATTTTTTGTTTCATAAAAATCTAAATTTGAATTCTCACTATGAAATCGATGAGGCGCCAATCGTCCTATGTAGTGACGGGGACAAAGTCTGCAGAAGTTGATAAGGAGGGGGATGCATCGACTACAATGCAGCAGGGACATTTCCGAAAGTTAGTTCTCCCTCGCCGATTTTCTACCCCTGCAATGGGTTTTAGGGAAGAGGAGGAGTCTATGGAATCTCGTCATTTGATCGAGGCTGATCAGTTTGTCACTAAACAGTATTTAGAAAAGAAGGGGAAAGGTAGACATGAAACAATCTATGTTTCTTTGTACATGTTACACATGCATATATTATCATTTGGGGAATATGGTTGGAATAGAATTCAAAGTTTTTGAAAATTTGTACTGATTTATTTCAGAATCACATTGTTGTCCAGGTAACTATAATTGAACATATGCATGTAAGTTCCAGTTTACATTTTGTCTGATTTTTACCTGATTTTCAAGATTTGACACAATTTGTAGCATTTGCAGGGGACCAGACATTTCCAGTTTTGAGCTAGGTAAAGGAAGTGGAGGGGCAAGCTTAAGTCTATACTGTAAACTGAAGAAAATTATTGTGATTTTTGAAGAATTGTCAAAAATGCTAGATTAATTATTATAATTTCAGGAAAATCTGTGTACAAAATATATATGTATCTAATTCAAAATGTTTGTTCTTGTTGTAGCGATCTCATCCAGTGGCATTATTCGCATGAATAAAACCTGGCAATAATTTTAGAATTTACAGTATATGTTTGGGGTATTTAAAGATAGTTCTACATCTATCATATCTTAAGTTTTGTATTTGAACTATATAATATCCTTTGTTTTTCTATGACAGTGGAACAATAATTATCTGTATCTTTTATATTGTACATTTTCAGGAGCACAAGTGGCCACCAGTTTATTACAACAGAGAGCCAATGATGTCAGAAGTAACCGAGTCAACTGGCAGTCCTATCTACAGTAAGTTCTTGTAATATTTACAGATTTTGATGGTCATCTGATTTTTTTCACTTGATCCAGTACGGAGTAAGTGAGAAAAGCAATCAAGGTGGGATGACCAATGATAATTTGTTTATTGCTATTTTACCTATTGGGACATTGCTAATTTCATTGACTACGGCATGTGTGCTCTTAGTTTCTTGCTATAATTTTTCATATCACTCTATTGTGCTGAGAATGAAAATTAAAAGTCAGTAAGATCAAAGGAAAATTTTGTAAAATAGAAATAATGTTGCCTATATATAATTAAAAAAAGATGTGGTATGATTGCCAATGAGACAACTCTCCACAAGACCCCAAATGACACAGAAAATAACAGTTATAGGTCACCATATGGCTTCCAACAATATGCAAAGACCATATATCACACACATGACACAATTATAAAACAATTCAACCAAGAAAGCTAATGGCCTGATTTACATACAATATAATAAACATAAAACAAATATGTAACGTTTCTTGTAACACAGTAACATACCACAATCACTGACCTACAAGCTCCTGACTTGGGACAGGCATATACATACAGAATTTGGTGAAGTTAATATCATATACAATGTAGCATAGTTTTACCCCTTTTCTTCAAGTGGGGCTATATTGTAATTGACCTGTCAAGCCACCCTCTCTCACTTCATTAGTCCATTAATATTTTTGTTGCACATTTCTTAAAAATTATTTCCGGTAAATAGAATGGTAAATAACTTGACAGTGATAAGTTTTAATGTATTAGCACTTTTTATTTCTCTTCAGATACATACTTTCTGCTTGCTACTCTAAATTTTTCAACAACAAAAAATTCATCCACTTTTGGACCATTGATTTTTTTGGGTGGAAAGTTATCTCATTGGCAATTATACCACATTTCATTATTTTTGTGGACAGTTTTATGTAAATTATATTTGATATTTAATTGATTTACATAATGATTATTTTCTGTTGATTTACAGAGGACAGATGATATCACATGAAGATTTCCAGTTTATATCAAAGTTTGACAATGCTAATTCAGAAGTCAAGAATGCCATTCTTATGGATAATCCACAACAGGTATATAAATGTAAAAAAGAAGATGTGGTATGATTGCCAATGAGACAACTCTCCACAAGAGACCAAAATGACACAGAAATTAACAACATCATGTAGAAGGTTAGGAACTATAGTGCAATGTATAGCCTTCAATAATGAGCAAAATCCAAACCAAATGTAGTAAGCTGTAAAAGGCTTCCAAATTACAAAATTAAAATAGATTGAACCCTGGATATGTTTGACTCCTGTCTTAATTGACTAGCAATTGTTTTCACCTGTCCTGATGTTCAGTAGTTGTCATTTGTGGATGTGTTCTAAGTGTTTCCTGTTTTTGTATATAGATTAGACTGTTGGCTTTCCCGCTTGAGTGGTTTTACCCTCATAATTTTTGGGGACCCTTTATAGCTTGCTGTTCGGTGTGACTCAGGCTCCGTGTCAAAGACCGTACTTTGACCTATAATGGTTTACTTTAATGAATTGTGACTTGGATTAATAGTTGTCTCATTGGCACTCATACCGCATCTTCCTAACTCAATACAGTATTGTCCATTTGTAGCAAAATTATGGCATTGATTATAATAATGGAATCTGTATTTTTATCATACATTGTTTTTTTGGGGGGTTTTGTAATATACTTGTTCCAAACAGAATTTAACAAGGATTATTACAACTGTATATCATTATTTGTCTAATTTAAGGGACATTGACTCCTAGAAAAACCATCTGTTATTTTATTCATAAACCAGATCAGATTATAAATCAGCAGTTACAATGATTAATTTAGTGTCAATACTTTACAAACTGTACATAAACATTTGAGTTTTTGCAAATAATTTTCAAGATTAGGTCTTGATTAAGATTTTTTATACGACCGCAAAATTTGAAAAAATTTTCGTCGTATATTGCTATCACGTTGGCGTCGTCGTCGTCTGCATCGTCGTCGTCGTCGTCCGAATACTTTTAGTTTTCGCACTCTAACTTTAGTAAAAGTGAATGGAAATCTATGAAATTTTAACACAAGGTTTATGACCACAAAAGGAAGGTTGGTATTGATTTTGGGAGTTTTTGGTCTCAACATTTTAGGAATAAGGGGCCAAAAAGGGCCCAAATAAGCATTTTCTTGGTTTTCGCACTATAACTTTAGTTTAAGTTAATAGAAATCTATGAAATTTTGACACCAGGTTTATGACCACAAAAGAACGGTTGGGATTGATTTTGGGAGTTTTGGTTTCAACAGTTTAGGAATTAGGGGCCAAAAAAGGGCCCAAAAAAGCATTATTCTTGGTTTTCGCACAATAACTTTAGTTTAAGTAAATAGAAATCAATGAAATTTAAACACAATGTTAATGACTACAAAAGGAAGGTTGGTATTGATTTTGGGAGTTTAGGTCCCAACAGTTTAGGAATTAGGGGCCAAAAAGGGACCCAAATAAGCATTTTTCTTGGTTTTCGCACCATAACGTTAGTATAAGTAAATAGAAATCTATGAAATTTAAACACAAGGTTTATGACCATAAAAGGAAGGTTGGTATTGATTTTGGGAGTTTTGGTCCCAACAGAATAAGGGGCTCAAAGGGTCCAAAATTAAACTTTGTTTGATTTCATCAAAATTGAATAATTGGGGTTCTTTGATATGCCGAATCTAACTGTCATGACTGTGTATGTAGATTCTTAACTTTTGGCCTGTTTTCAAATTGGTCTACATTAAGGTCCAAAGGGTCCAAAATTAAACTTAGTTTGATTTTGACAAAAAATGAATCAGTTAGGTTCTTTGATATGCTGAATCTAAAAATGTACTTAGATTCTTGATTATTGGCCCAGTTTTCAAGTTGGTCCAAATCGGGGTCCAAAATTAAACTTTGTTTGATTTCATCAAAAATTGAATAAATGGGGTTCTTTGATATACCAAATCTAACTGTGTATGTAGATTCTTCATTTTTGGTCCTGTTTTCAAATTGGTCTACACTAAAGTCCAAAGGGTCCAAAATTAAAATTAGTCTGATTTTAACAAAAATTGAAATCTTGGGGTTCTTTGATATGCTGAATCCAAAAATGTACTTAGATTTTTATTATGGGCCCAGTTTTCAAGTTGGTCCAAATCAGGATCTAAAATTATTATATTAAGTATTGTGCAATAGCAAGTCTTTTCAATTGCACAGTATTGCGCAATGGCAAGAAATATCTAATTGCACAATATTGTGAAATAGCAAATTTTTTTTTAATTAGAGTTATCTTTCTTTGTCCAGAATAGTAAGCAAGAAATATCTAATTGCAAAATATTGTGCAATAGCAAGATTTTTTTTAAATGGAGTTATCTTTCTTTGTCCAGAATCAACTTAAATCTTTGTTATATACAATATACAATGTATATTCACTTTTTACTACCAACTGATAAATTAAAATAATCTTTACCATTCAGTGATAACAAGCAGTTTTTTTTACATCTTAATATTTTATGATGTATTTAAATGAGTAGTTATTGTTGCAAACTCCATTAGAAATTTTAATTGAGATTAGTTTTGGAATAAGGGAAAGGGGGATGTGATTAAAAAAATTGGGTTCAATTTTTCTCATTTGAAATTTCATAAATAAAAAAGAAAATTTCTTCAAACATTTTTTTGAGAGGATTAATATTCAACAGCATAGTGAATTGCTCTAAGAGAAAACAAAAATTTTAAGTTCATTAGAACACATTCATTCTGTGTCAGAAACCTATGCTGTGTCAACTATTTAATCACAATCCAAATTTAGAGCTGAATCCAGCTTGAATGTTGTGTCCATACTTGCCCCAACCATTCAGGGTTCAACCTCTGCGGTCGTATAAAGCTACGCCCTGCGGAGCATCTGGTTTATTTTATATTAAAACAGATGTATGAGATTCAACTTTTAAAAGAACTACTCCATTTATAGTTTTGATTGTTTGAAAATGCTGAATTGACCTATCTCTGAAGGGTTTGATAGGAGGGGTACATATTCATGAACATAAATTTGAAAATTGACAAAAAAGCTTCTTAAGGTGGTACCTAACACTTCAGGGAGATAACTCTGTAAAATCAGCAGAACGTTTTAATGACGTTGTGTTCATAAGGAAAAATTATGCTTCTCAATGATCAAAATAAGTGTTTGTCAAACTGCTATATAACCAGTGTAATTTTTCTGATAAAATTGTTGGTTCAAATTTTTTGAAATTTTTATATTTTTGTCAAAGGGTCAAAGTAAATACTTTGTCAAAATTTTAAGAAAATTAAACGAGCCAAATTAATTTTTGTTAAAGTGTTAGGTACCACCTTAAATCCCTTGTTTTAAAATTACTGTTGTGTTGTTCCTATTCTGTGTGTATTATTAATAGCCTACTGTTTGTCATTCTATCTTTATTATCCAGTAATTTAATATTTTTACATTTTACTTACTGTTTGTTTCAGTTTGCCAAGACGATGTTTAGTCTAATGAACAGAATAGCCAAAGACCAAACTTTACAGTATATATTGACCATGTTAGATGATGTTCTTCAGGTAAGGTTAACAGAATAGCCGAAGACCAGACTTAACAATATATATTGACCATGTTAGATGATGTTCTTCAGGTATGACTTTTAGTAGGTCTAAAACTATACTCTCAAGTAACTATACTATTGATTTTAGATATAAAGGCTATTGTTTGGTTTCTGGCATTAGTAATTCAAAAATCTTTTATTAAGGATGTACTTAGGTGAGGTTAAGTGAAAATTAATAAATCAAGAATTTAAAATTGATACTATAAGCTGGTAGAGCATTCTTAAAGGATAAAAATAAGCTAAAAATATTGATAGTTCATGGACCTCCTTTTTGAGATATTTGAGATTTAAAATATGGCGGGAAAAAGCTGACTCGGACTTTTACCCCATGATTGCATTGGTATTATTTGGGTTCCAAAACAAAAGAAAGAAAATTAAGAATCTTCTAAAATTTTGGTAAATGACCTTTCATGAGCTTTTTAGTCTTATATGAAAAAATAAATGGGTGTTATGGGGCAAAATATTTTACCTTGTTTTGTATGAAAAAACACCAAGGAGTCCGAATATTTGACACGGATTCCAAAACCTCACCTAAGTACATCCTTAAGAACACAAAAGACAGAGAGTGTGAAGATTGAAAGGGAAAGCCTTTTATCATTTTGACTAATAAAAACAAATTAAAAAAACAGAAATAAGGAAAATTATCCCATTTTGACAACATGAACGTATAAAATGTATATTTGGTTTACATGAAAGGTTCAAAGAAAACAACGCTAAAGCTATCACTAAGTTGCTGTATCTTTTATTGTGTCGACTAGTTTCTCCACAGTTGTGTTGTCAGAACCAACTATGGGATAGACAACTGCAATAAACTGTTAGGTATACACTTCAACTATCCTACCATACACCTAGGTGTGTTGTCAGAACCAACTATGGGATAGACAACTGCAATAAACTGTTAGGTATACACTTCAACTATCCTACCATACACCTAGGTGTGTTGTCAGAACCAACTATGGGATAGACAACTGCAATAAACTGTTAGGTATACACTTCAACTATCCTACCATACACCTAGGTGTGTTGTCAGAACCAACTATGGGATAGACAACTGCAATAAACTGTTAGGTATACACTTCAACTATCCTACCATACACCTAGGTGTGTTGTCAGAACCAACTATGGGATAGACAACTGCAATAAACTGTTAGGTATACACTTCAACTATCCTACCATACACCTAGGTGTGTTGTCAGAACCAACTATGGGATAGACAACTGCAATAAACTGTTAGGTATACACTTCAACTATCCTACCATACACCTAGGTGTGTTGTCAGAACCAACTATGGGATAGACAACTGCAATAAACTGTTAGGTATACACTTCAACTATCCTACCATACACCTAGGTGTGTTGTCAGAACCAACTATGGGATAGACAACTGCAATAAACTGTTAGGTATACACTTCAACTATCCTACCATACACCTAGGTGTGTTGTCAGAACCAACTATGGGATAGACAACTGCAATAAACTGTTAGGTATACACTTCAACTATCCTACCATACACCTAGGTGTGTTGTCAGAACCAACTATGGGATAGACAACTGCAATAAACTGTTAGGTATACACTTCAACTATCCTACCATACACCTAGGTGTGTTGTCAGAACCAACTATGGGATAGACAACTGCAATAAACTGTTAGGTATACACTTCAACTATCCTACCATACACCTAGGTGTGTTGTCAGAACCAACTATGGGATAGACAACTGCAATAAACTGTTAGGTATACACTTCAGATATCCTACCATACAACTACCATAGATAGGTGTTAATTGATACACCTACCGTAGATAGGTGTTGGTTTACTTTTATCTTTCATGTATTTTATTTTAAAGCCCAACGGTAGATTGGTGGACTAATATGAAAATTATGTCAAATTTTAATACCAAATAAATTTTGTGTGAAAAAGAAATTTATTTATTGGTCGTAAAAAAGAAAATGAGATAAAATATTATGATGCATCAAAACTGTTGTTAATCATGTTATTAAATTGATTGCCACCAATCAAGGGTCAATAAAATAAACCAATTAATTTTTACCTGACTTTTTCAAAATCATTTCTGATTGAGATAAGATTTTTTTAATTATTATTTGTTTTATCTTTATTGAGGAATGTATAATGCACAGTTGCTATGTGTAATGGAGAGTTTAATTTTTGTCAGTTGTTCTACATGTGTTGAATCAGTGTAAATGGGCTAATTATTCAAATAATGAATAACTAATCTTAATTTTAATTGTAATTCAATGAAAACATTGCACAATTTCATGTTAAATACCATATTTCAAATATTTTTATTTTTCAGGATGATAAAGGCAGGGTAGAAATATTTAAAGAATATTCCAGGAAGAACAAAGAATCTGTCTGGGTTCCATTTCTACACCTTCTAAATAGGGATGACAGATTTATTGTAAATCAGGTAAGATCTATCAAATGTTTAAATAAATAAAGTTTCCATTGAAAAGTACTGACGTAAACACTTATTTGCTAGCTATGGGCCCAAAGACTGCTGTATAAGGTTAAGAACTGGTTGTGTGTTTTAAATTTCACAATAAGGAATTATACAGTTTTGTCAACAAATCAGTTGGTGAAAAAAACTCATTAAACGATTATATATTCTTGAATTGAAATTTTCCACACCAAAAAATTTGAGAAACAAGAAAAACATTAAAAATATGTGAAATTGATCAAGGAAAATAACTCTGGGTCATTGAATATTCATTCACTGATTTAATGATATATTCTGAGATTTAGTAGACTTATTGAAAATAATGACATGTCAGTTGACAGTTTATTTAACAGACTTGATAATTTGTCATATTACATGTTATTCATTTGATACCAGTGTTATAGCACAGTAAATCCTCCTTTCTTTCAAAAAATATTCCATATTTTCATTATTTCGAAAGTTGTCTCCCATGTCATGGAGTTGCTTTGAAAGTTATTTTGTGTTTATCTGTTCTGTATCACTGAAATTTACTTGTGCATATTTTTTTGGGGGGGGAGGGGTGTGGTTGTGATATAAGAAGAAGTCGAAAATTTAATAATAGGATATGAAAAATGAAATGATAATCAAATCAGGGAAATATGAGAAAGAGAATACTAAATTACAAGATTTGGTTGAATTTAGATGTCTGAATAAAGATTGAATGACTTTTTTATCATACTATTATATCTTTTACAGACTAGCAGAATAATAGCCAAGATAGCATGCTGGGGAAAAGAGCTGATGGGATTAGAAGATCTCAAATTTTATTTGAACTGGCTTAAAGATCAACTCAGACTTCCAGTAAGTAGTGATAGAAGAAAAATACAGTGAATATAAACTATAACACTTTGGTTCATGAGTAAAAATCAGTCATAAAGCTTTACTAAGTACTTAAAGTACAAAATTTGTGCTTGAAGCACTAAATCAAGTATTTTGATTGGTTGATTCGAGAGTCTGAGTACAAAATCATGCTTGAAAGTGTTATGACGAAAAGTCCTGGTGTCATGGCTTTGACATATATCTAGAATAATATCATTCTTCTCATTAGCCTATAATAAAATTGATTCCATTAAAGTTATGGAATTTGTCACACGACACAGTCAATAACACCTCAGAATAATTTTGTAACATAAAGTGAGAATTTAAACCCAGGATATTTTATACAGTAAATAAACTCATCATAGATACCAGGATTACATTTTGTTTTTATGCCAAACGCATGTTTTGTCTTCAAAAGACTCATCAGTGATGCTCGAATTTAAAAAAGTTAAAAAGAGCCACATCACTATTGTTTGATTTTGTTCCAAAATTTACTTTAAAGCTGATGATTGCTCCTGTTTGTGACCAATAACATAGTACACCACTGCTCTACAAGTCAATTAAGAATTAATTTTGTATGAGAAAAAACCTTTCTGCCCAAGTATTTTTTTAAAATATACCTTTTTTTTTTTTTTTTTAAATCGTGGTCAAGATTTCCTGAGGAAGGTTAATCCAGAAAAGTGATTCCACCACACCTAATTTATACATTGTAAAGGTATATGTTAATTTTAAAAGGAGTACTGTATTTAAGTATGCTTAATACAGGGCCTTTATAAATTTACTCATAAATGGGATGTATGACTTCATATGTTTAATGTGTTTTGTTATTATACTTTTTAGGGAAATGAGTACATGCAGACAGCAGCAAGATGTTTACAGATGATGTTACGTATAGATAAATATAGACAGGTCTTTGTTGATGTTGACGGTATATCAACGTAAGTTATAGACGATGTTACGTATAGATAAATATAGACAGGTCTTTGTTGACGTGGACGGCATATCAACGTAAGTTATAGATGATGTTACGTATAGATAAATATAAACAGGTCTTAGTTGACTTGGACAGCATATCAACGTAAGTTATAAATGATGTTACATATAGATAAATATAGACAGGTCTTCGTTGACGTGGACGGCATATCAACGTAAGTTATAGATGATGTTACGTATAGATAAATATAGACAGGTTTTAGTTGACATGGACAGCATATCAACGTAAGTTATAGATGATGTTACATATAGATAAATATAGACAGGTCTTTGTTGACATGGACGGCATATCAACGTAAGTTATAAATGATGTTACATATAGATAAATATAGACAGGTCTTTGTTGACGTGGACGGCATATTAACGTAATTTTTCAGATTATTGAAATATCTATATAGAGTATGAAAGTGGTTTTAGTTTTACTTTGAAATAGGATTTGAAGTTCACCTTATGATTCTTAAAAAAATGTGTAAATGCTTATTTATAAATAGAAGAGATACTGAAGGATTAATTTAATCCCGCTGCAAATGTTTGCACCTGTCCTAAGTCAGGAATCTGATGTACAGTAGTTGTTGTTTGTTTATGTAATATATACGTGTTTCTCGTTTCTCGTTTTGTTTATATAGATTAGACCGTTGGTTTTCCCGTTTGAATGGTTTTACACTAGTAATTTTGGGGCCCTTTATAGCTTGTTGTTCGGTGTGAGCTAAGGCTCCGTGTTGAAGGCCGTACTTTAACCTATAATGGTTTACTTTTTAAATTGTTATTTGTATGGAGAGTTGTCTCATTGGCACTCACACCACATCTTCCTATATCTATTTGGATTAATAGTAGAAATGGTGTTATTCTTCAATCCTATTTAACATGGAAACAACAACTCAACAAATATTGACCTATATAAATAGATATAAGAAGATATGGTAAGAGTGCCAATGAGACTCCATTCAAGTCAAAATTTGTAAGAAAAAAAACATAATAGATCAAAGTACGGTCTTCAACACAGAGCCTTGGCTCACACTGAACAGTAAGCCACAAAGGGCTCCAAAAATGACTATTGAGTAGTGTATACCTATTCAAATAGGAAAACCAATGGTCTAATGTATACAAAAAACTAAAAACGAGAAACACTAATGAGCCACATCAACAAACGAAAACTACTGAATATCAGGTTCCTGACTAATAAGATAGATGCAAACAAATGCAGCAGGTTTAAAGGTCTTTATAGGTTACTTCACCCTTACCCAAAACAATAGTGTAACATCACAACATAGAAAGACACACTATAAAATATCAATTGAAATGGCTTAACTCAATCAAAAGACATAAACACAAGTGAACATACACTAAACGAATAAATTTGATCTAGGACACTATTGTGAATTCAAAATCAATAAAATAAGGGGTGAATAAGTGAAGGCAAATTATGTAAACATAAAAAGAAGGATTAATCTCTTTCCTTTCAAACAATCAAATAATATTGATACCATACTGGATTTTTTTTTATTAAACACTTTTTGTCATCTGTTTTGAAAATATTATTTTATAGACAGTTCTTTAAGCCCAGGATCGACCAAGAATTTAAAACTATTGTTTTTATTTAAATTACAGAATTGTGATGTTTTTGGTGGGATCTAAAGCATTGTTATATTTATATTTACAGAATTGTGATGGTTTTGGTGGGATCTAAAGCAGGCTTTCAAATACAGTACCAGCTTATATTCTGTTTATGGTGTCTGACCTTTAACCCTTTCTTGGCAGAGAAAATGAATAAGTAAGTACACCTTGCTAAAAGAAATAAAGTTTTACAGGTTTTAATAAAAAAAAAATGAGTGCTTGTGGAAATTTATTTTAGTTACTGTTGTTTGTACACATGTTACTAGCATTTCAAAATATGGCACAGCAATAGGAAAATGTTTCTTTATTGAACCATAAAGGATGACCATATACACAAATTTAAAGGCAGTTTCAGCAAGTATCCCAGATACTAGAAATTTGATTAGACATTTTTTCTTTAAGATCACCTCTAATGCTACAGAAATTTGAATTACATTTCATATCCAGTGGCGGATAGAAAATTTCATAAGTGGGGGTTCACTGGCTGTCTAAAGGGGGAGGGGGATCCCGTCACGCTTCAGTGATTCCCTATATAATCAACAAAATTTTTTTCTCATAAGGGGGGCCCCGGCCCCTTGCCCCCCCCCCCTAAATCCGCCTCTGATATCAACATACAAAACAAGAATTTAAATGATATGCATATTTATACAATAGCTAACAGTTAATGCATTGCCAAACTGTCAAACAAAATATAAATATATTTGTACTGGGCTTCAGAAAAAAAAAACCAATATAAAATTTGTTATGTCGCTCATTAAATGATTCAGATGTCACCATAAACAAAACATTTTGTAACAAAGGAACATTAAATGTGTATTATCATGTGAACAGTTATCTCCCCTAAAACTGTATCATCTTTTTAATAAAGTGGATTTTTTTGTGCAATTATCAATCTTTTTAATAAAAGCTCAATATTTTACAGATTTCAAGTGATTCCAACATTAGCAGATATATTAAGTGAAACAGTGAAGGAGAAAGTTTCCAGGATCATTCTAGCTACTTATAGAGTAAGTCTTAATCATTATTCAAGTACTTAAAAGAGTATGGTAATCTTATTATTATATTCAATAATGATTATCTCCCTTTTAAAAAAAATTAATAAGACATCAATAACTTTGTCTAACAAAAGTATCAATAGATATATTTGGAAAATGTTTTATTTATTTTACTGATGTTAAAAAATTAAAGACTTTGCCATTGCTTAATATGGGAATTGCTCAATTGATAAAAACTTTGTCAATTTGCTTTGTGGTAATTGAAGTGAAATAAAACTGGTCAAAAATTACTCTGTTTTGTGCAGATGGGTTTTTGTATTGTAGTCAGAAGGAAATGTGGGAGACATACATTTTTATTTTTAAAAAACTAAAATTATAAACCCACACTAAAAGAATACTGTTCTTCATTTAGCACATGTTTTCCGTCAATCTGTCCCATCATTTTTTTGTCAAATTTTTCTCAGGAACTAAAAATCAAGACTTTCTGACATTAAGATTCAACCTTCATGTGAGCATGCTTTACTGTTATATGCCTTCAAATATTTACTTACTGGTTACCAAAGATTTATAGTTCACAGTTCAAATTATTCAATTTTAGAATTTACTAGAGAAGCCAGAAGAGAAAGAGGTTGTGACGGACCATGCCCTATCAATGGTCCAATGTAAAGTTATAAAACAATTAGAATTACTGGATTCAAGAAAGTTTGATGATCAAGACATTGTAGATGATATAGAATTCCTCTCAGAAAAACTACAGTCTTCTATTCAGGATCTCAGGTAAGGGAAGGAACTCCTGTTAGAACAGGGTTGATCAAGACATTGTGGATGATATAGAATTCCTCTCAGAAAAACTACAGTCTTCTATTCAGGATCTCAGGTAAGGGAAGGAACTCCTTATAGAACAGGGTTGACCAAGACATTGTGCAGTCATCCATTTAGGATATAATGCAACGGAAATAACTCTTGTGAAAACAGGATTGATGAAGACATGGTGGATGCTATAGAATTACTATTTTCAAAGAGTGACATAGAATTATCAAAAAAAATTGTCAAGTGTTAGAACATCTTAAGACTAAGGACTGTGGTATACTTGCCAATGAAAAAAACTATCCACCAAATAACATGGATTTGAGCAACTATAAGTCACCTTAAACCAGGAGCAAAACACATACTTTATAGTCAGCTTACCACATCTTTCCTACAAAAATAGATTCTGCTTAAGGATGTACTTAGGTGAGGTTTTGGAATTCATGTCAAATTTTCGGATTCCTTGGTGTTTTTCCATACAAAACAAGGTAAAATATTTTGCCCCATAACACCCATTTATTTTTTCATATAAGACTAAATAGCTCATGAAAGGTCATTTACTAAAATTTTAGAAGATTTCTTAATTTTCTTTCTTTTGTTTTGGGACCCAAATGATACCAATGCAAACATAAGGTAAAAGTCTGTGTCAGCCTTTTCCCACCATATTTAAAATCTCAAATATCTCTAAAAGGAGTTCCATGACCTATCAATATTTTTAGCTTATTTTTATCCTTCAAGAATGCTGTACAAATTATTAGTATCAATTTTAAATTCTTGATTTATTAATTTTCACCTAACCTCACCTAAGTACATTCTCAATTACTGTCTATAAATTCAATTATATCAAATTATATGTATTAGACATATTAATAGAATATTTTCCTTCCAATTATTTCAGTTCCTTTGATGAATACACAACTGAGGTGAAGTCTGGTAGATTGGAATGGAGCCCTGTACATAAATCTGATAGATTCTGGAGGGAAAACTGTATCAGACTGAACGAGAAAAATTATGAATTATTAAAGTTAGTATTAACTGTACAGTGTTTGACAATAATAAAAGTAGATGTGGGGGTATACATCAATGAGACAGCAACCAAACAACATAAATAACGGAAAGACAAAATATAAAATTGAGAAAGGAAATGGGGAATGTGTCAAAGCAACAACAACCCAACCATAGAGCAGACAACAGTCTATAACACTTCTTGACACTGTTACGTTTACTTTTCTGTTCTATTTCATTGTAAAAAATGTAAGTTTTGACATTAAGTTGGCATGACAAATGTTTCTGTTGTTACATTCATCATATTGTGACCATGAATATTGGAAACAAATGCTTAAAAATTTTGCGATTGTCAACTTGAAGGACCTAAAGGAATCTGTATATGGGTCAGGATCCCTAATAGACCTTGAGATGAGGAACTCAGATGACGTAATTAAAAAAAAATATTAGTCCGCCATACAATTGTGGATGCTGTGATTTTAAAAATGGACATAAATGAACAATAAGAACTGTTTTATAGAGCTGATGTGATGAGAAAAGAAAGATGTAGATTTGACCTGAAATAAATTATTAGAAAGGACAATTTTTTTATTGAATTTTATGATCAGAATTTTGGGATTATTTCATGAGGAGAGTGACATTTTTCACCATCTTCCGGGGTCCAGCAATTTGCGAAAAAAGTAATCTCACTTGCCACCCCGAAAATTTAACCAGACATGTATAAATGTATCAGCTTCGATATGAGCCATCATACATGTTCAAGTAAACGATATGGACTGAGCAACGGAGGAAAACGTTACCATTACGGCCTATGGAGAATTAATTGTAAATGTATACCCAAATTAGAAGCTTAATTCCAGAAGTTTTCAGGCTGATTTATGGATGATTTCACCTTGTACACCACCGAAAATGATGGTTAGTAGTTTTTTATTTATACCTAGTTATTATAAATGGTTTAAGATAAATATTATTGATAAAGATCAGCAAAAACTCAATGAAATTTTCGCTTTTAAAATGCATTACTGGCACGGGGCTGAACACTTTTTTTAGGCACAATCATAACTTTGTTTACTTCCGAGATATCCGAAAGGAATTTGTTTACTATATTGAAAAAGGCAAGAAATAACTTTTAAATATTATTAAATTGTAAGTAAACATGACACAATATAGTCTTTGTTATGTAATTATCACTTCGGTCTACAGGAATACCTGATAATCATGGGAGATAACACACTTCATACGAGTAAAGTGAGATACATCATCGCATGTGCTTTTATCCAATGATTTGACCCCTGGTCAGTAGATATATGCAAAAAAACAGAAAACACATGTACATGTTTTAAGAAAATCATGAATTATTATTTTTAATGCACTTGAGCAAAACAAAAGATATTGTCATTTCTCAGTGAAAAAGGGGGAGGGTCAAACCTTTTTGAAAACAATATTTCTGCACCGATTCAACTATTAAGCTAGTTAGCTACTACCCATTGCTTCTAATATAAAAGGTTTAAATGAAGGTTACTAAGCCACAAGGGAGAAGCATTTGTCTTTCTTTGTAATTAAACTTTCAAGAAATAGATTTTTCTCTCTCAATAATACTTATGTATTTAAATCAAATGATAACACAGCCTGAGTAATTTTTTTTTTGTCTTATTTCAGTTCCAGACATATCATTACTTTTTAACCTGAGATGGCAAACTAGAGGTTTTAAAAAGTCCTGAATAACTGGTAAGCATTTTGTTTTGTTAGGCAAGCTCTAAATTGTTTATTTATGGTATTTATGCAATTGAAATTACAGTCGGTATGTTAAAAATATGCAAATATGAAAACTGTTGCTATGGTCTTGATATTGAATGGAAAGGCTTAGTTACAGATCGTTTCGACTCAATATTTCGAGTTAAATCTTGCGGCAACTGTTTCTCACGTAACACCGCAAACTATATTTAGCACTATTTTGATCTGTCGTTATTTAATGACGCCATAATACATGTGATGTCACAATGTTTCCTTTAAAACCTCATGTGGATTTCTCACTGATAAAAGGTTTTCACTGAAATACATGTTAAAAACATTTTTTCTCAAATAGAATTATGTGAAAGGACAAGTTTTGAAAATTTGCACTATATTGCACTCTAATTATATGATAAGGATGACTTTCCCAGTAGTTTAGAGTGCTTTCCACAGTTTTAAATACCAGATTTCCACTAGTAAGAATAATTATTTTGGTGTTGGTTTTTTTTATAAAATCTTCATTTTTGCATAATTTCTCTGCCAAAATGCACTTTAAGACACAAGAAAATTTTATAGAATGCTTTAACAGGGTCTGTGTATTGTAATTAAAGGTTATAATCAGAAGTTTTGTCCTTGTTTTGACTAGTGAATGTATTCTGGAAGAAATTAATTATACATACACATTGTATTCAAAATAAATGAATATAGCGACGAAAGTGTCATTGCCTTATAGTGCTAAAACACTTTATTTTTTTTCAGAAATGGACAAAAATACACAGATTTATTCAGAATGTTATACCGATGAAGATCACATAAAAATATTTGGAAAAATCAGAAGTATTGATTTCAATATGGGTCAGGATCCCTAATAGACCTTGAGATGAGGAACTCAGATGACGTAATTAAAAAAAAATATTAGTCCGCCATACAATTGTGGATGCTGTGATTTTAAAAATGGACATAAATGAACAATAAGAACTGTTTTATAGAGCTGATGTGATGAGAAAAGAAAGATGTAGATTTGACCTGAAATAAATTATTAGAAAGGACAATTTTTTTATTGAATTTTATGATCAGAATTTTGGGATTATTTCATGAGGAGAGTGACATTTTTCACCATCTTCCGGGGTCCAGCAATTTGCGAAAAAAGTAATCTCACTTGCCACCCCGAAAATTTAACCAGACATGTATAAATGTATCAGCTTCGATATGAGCCATCATACATGTTCAAGTAAACGATATGGACTGAGCAACGGAGGAAAACGTTACCATTACGGCCTATGGAGAATTAATTGTAAATGTATACCCAAATTAGAAGCTTAATTCCAGAAGTTTTCAGGCTGATTTATGGATGATTTCACCTTGTACACCACCGAAAATGATGGTTAGTAGTTTTTTATTTATACCTAGTTATTATAAATGGTTTAAGATAAATATTATTGATAAAGATCAGCAAAAACTCAATGAAATTTTCGCTTTTAAAATGCATTACTGGCACGGGGCTGAACACTTTTTTTAGGCACAATCATAACTTTGTTTACTTCCGAGATATCCGAAAGGAATTTGTTTACTATATTGAAAAAGGCAAGAAATAACTTTTAAATATTATTAAATTGTAAGTAAACATGACACAATATAGTCTTTGTTATGTAATTATCACTTCGGTCTACAGGAATACCTGATAATCATGGGAGATAACACACTTCATACGAGTAAAGTGAGATACATCATCGCATGTGCTTTTATCCAATGATTTGACCCCTGGTCAGTAGATATATGCAAAAAAACAGAAAACACATGTACATGTTTTAAGAAAATCATGAATTATTATTTTTAATGCACTTGAGCAAAACAAAAGATATTGTCATTTCTCAGTGAAAAAGGGGGAGGGTCAAACCTTTTTGAAAACAATATTTCTGCACCGATTCAACTATTAAGCTAGTTAGCTACTACCCATTGCTTCTAATATAAAAGGTTTAAATGAAGGTTACTAAGCCACAAGGGAGAAGCATTTGTCTTTCTTTGTAATTAAACTTTCAAGAAATAGATTTTTCTCTCTCAATAATACTTATGTATTTAAATCAAATGATAACACAGCCTGAGTAATTTTTTTTTTGTCTTATTTCAGTTCCAGACATATCATTACTTTTTAACCTGAGATGGCAAACTAGAGGTTTTAAAAAGTCCTGAATAACTGGTAAGCATTTTGTTTTGTTAGGCAAGCTCTAAATTGTTTATTTATGGTATTTATGCAATTGAAATTACAGTCGGTATGTTAAAAATATGCAAATATGAAAACTGTTGCTATGGTCTTGATATTGAATGGAAAGGCTTAGTTACAGATCGTTTCGACTCAATATTTCGAGTTAAATCTTGCGGCAACTGTTTCTCACGTAACACCGCAAACTATATTTAGCACTATTTTGATCTGTCGTTATTTAATGACGCCATAATACATGTGATGTCACAATGTTTCCTTTAAAACCTCATGTGGATTTCTCACTGATAAAAGGTTTTCACTGAAATACATGTTAAAAACATTTTTTCTCAAATAGAATTATGTGAAAGGACAAGTTTTGAAAATTTGCACTATATTGCACTCTAATTATATGATAAGGATGACTTTCCCAGTAGTTTAGAGTGCTTTCCACAGTTTTAAATACCAGATTTCCACTAGTAAGAATAATTATTTTGGTGTTGGTTTTTTTTATAAAATCTTCATTTTTGCATAATTTCTCTGCCAAAATGCACTTTAAGACACAAGAAAATTTTATAGAATGCTTTAACAGGGTCTGTGTATTGTAATTAAAGGTTATAATCAGAAGTTTTGTCCTTGTTTTGACTAGTGAATGTATTCTGGAAGAAATTAATTATACATACACATTGTATTCAAAATAAATGAATATAGCGACGAAAGTGTCATTGCCTTATAGTGCTAAAACACTTTATTTTTTTTCAGAAATGGACAAAAATACACAGATTTATTCAGAATGTTATACCGATGAAGATCACATAAAAATATTTGGAAAAATCAGAAGTATTGATTTCAATATGGGTCAGGATCCCTAATAGACCTTGAGATGAGGAACTCAGATGACGTAATTAAAAAAAAATATTAGTCCGCCATACAATTGTGGATGCTGTGATTTTAAAAATGGACATAAATGAACAATAAGAACTGTTTTATAGAGCTGATGTGATGAGAAAAGAAAGATGTAGATTTGACCTGAAATAAATTATTAGAAAGGACAATTTTTTTATTGAATTTTATGATCAGAATTTTGGGATTATTTCATGAGGAGAGTGACATTTTTCACCATCTTCCGGGGTCCAGCAATTTGCGAAAAAAGTAATCTCACTTGCCACCCCGAAAATTTAACCAGACATGTATAAATGTATCAGCTTCGATATGAGCCATCATACATGTTCAAGTAAACGATATGGACTGAGCAACGGAGGAAAACGTTACCATTACGGCCTATGGAGAATTAATTGTAAATGTATACCCAAATTAGAAGCTTAATTCCAGAAGTTTTCAGGCTGATTTATGGATGATTTCACCTTGTACACCACCGAAAATGATGGTTAGTAGTTTTTTATTTATACCTAGTTATTATAAATGGTTTAAGATAAATATTATTGATAAAGATCAGCAAAAACTCAATGAAATTTTCGCTTTTAAAATGCATTACTGGCACGGGGCTGAACACTTTTTTTAGGCACAATCATAACTTTGTTTACTTCCGAGATATCCGAAAGGAATTTGTTTACTATATTGAAAAAGGCAAGAAATAACTTTTAAATATTATTAAATTGTAAGTAAACATGACACAATATAGTCTTTGTTATGTAATTATCACTTCGGTCTACAGGAATACCTGATAATCATGGGAGATAACACACTTCATACGAGTAAAGTGAGATACATCATCGCATGTGCTTTTATCCAATGATTTGACCCCTGGTCAGTAGATATATGCAAAAAAACAGAAAACACATGTACATGTTTTAAGAAAATCATGAATTATTATTTTTAATGCACTTGAGCAAAACAAAAGATATTGTCATTTCTCAGTGAAAAAGGGGGAGGGTCAAACCTTTTTGAAAACAATATTTCTGCACCGATTCAACTATTAAGCTAGTTAGCTACTACCCATTGCTTCTAATATAAAAGGTTTAAATGAAGGTTACTAAGCCACAAGGGAGAAGCATTTGTCTTTCTTTGTAATTAAACTTTCAAGAAATAGATTTTTCTCTCTCAATAATACTTATGTATTTAAATCAAATGATAACACAGCCTGAGTAATTTTTTTTTTGTCTTATTTCAGTTCCAGACATATCATTACTTTTTAACCTGAGATGGCAAACTAGAGGTTTTAAAAAGTCCTGAATAACTGGTAAGCATTTTGTTTTGTTAGGCAAGCTCTAAATTGTTTATTTATGGTATTTATGCAATTGAAATTACAGTCGGTATGTTAAAAATATGCAAATATGAAAACTGTTGCTATGGTCTTGATATTGAATGGAAAGGCTTAGTTACAGATCGTTTCGACTCAATATTTCGAGTTAAATCTTGCGGCAACTGTTTCTCACGTAACACCGCAAACTATATTTAGCACTATTTTGATCTGTCGTTATTTAATGACGCCATAATACATGTGATGTCACAATGTTTCCTTTAAAACCTCATGTGGATTTCTCACTGATAAAAGGTTTTCACTGAAATACATGTTAAAAACATTTTTTCTCAAATAGAATTATGTGAAAGGACAAGTTTTGAAAATTTGCACTATATTGCACTCTAATTATATGATAAGGATGACTTTCCCAGTAGTTTAGAGTGCTTTCCACAGTTTTAAATACCAGATTTCCACTAGTAAGAATAATTATTTTGGTGTTGGTTTTTTTTATAAAATCTTCATTTTTGCATAATTTCTCTGCCAAAATGCACTTTAAGACACAAGAAAATTTTATAGAATGCTTTAACAGGGTCTGTGTATTGTAATTAAAGGTTATAATCAGAAGTTTTGTCCTTGTTTTGACTAGTGAATGTATTCTGGAAGAAATTAATTATACATACACATTGTATTCAAAATAAATGAATATAGCGACGAAAGTGTCATTGCCTTATAGTGCTAAAACACTTTATTTTTTTTCAGAAATGGACAAAAATACACAGATTTATTCAGAATGTTATACCGATGAAGATCACATAAAAATATTTGGAAAAATCAGAAGTATTGATTTCAATATGGGTCAGGATCCCTAATAGACCTTGAGATGAGGAACTCAGATGACGTAATTAAAAAAAAATATTAGTCCGCCATACAATTGTGGATGCTGTGATTTTAAAAATGGACATAAATGAACAATAAGAACTGTTTTATAGAGCTGATGTGATGAGAAAAGAAAGATGTAGATTTGACCTGAAATAAATTATTAGAAAGGACAATTTTTTTATTGAATTTTATGATCAGAATTTTGGGATTATTTCATGAGGAGAGTGACATTTTTCACCATCTTCCGGGGTCCAGCAATTTGCGAAAAAAGTAATCTCACTTGCCACCCCGAAAATTTAACCAGACATGTATAAATGTATCAGCTTCGATATGAGCCATCATACATGTTCAAGTAAACGATATGGACTGAGCAACGGAGGAAAACGTTACCATTACGGCCTATGGAGAATTAATTGTAAATGTATACCCATATATGAGAATTATTCATATTTGGAGGAAATGCTTTACGAACTTCTTTGAATTAAAAATATGGTGTATTTTTTTTTGCAGTGTTGCAGAATTGATATGATGTAATTCTTTATTTTCAGAATTTTAGTGAAGTTATTAGAAACAAGTAAAGATCCTTTAATTTTGTCAGTCGCAGCACATGATCTTGGAGAATATGTACGACATTATCCTAGAGGCAAAAAGTAAGTTTTCTTAAATAGTAGTTGGTACAGAAAATGCAACTGCTTAGTTCATACTAATAAATAAAATTGAGAATGGAAATGAGGAATGTGTAAAAAAACTACAACAAGCAAACCTGAAGGCAGGAAACAGCCCAAAGTCAACAATAGAAATCTAAGTTAATAGATATAGGAAGATGTGGTGTGAGTGCCAATGAGACAACTCTCCATCCAAATAACAATTTTAAAAAAGTAAACCATTATAGGTCACAGTACGGCCTTTAACATGGAGCCTTGGCTCACACCGAACAACAAGCTATAAAGGGCCCCAAAATGACTAGTGTAAAACCATTCAAACAGGAAAACCAACGGTCTAATCTAAATAAAAAAACGATAAACGATAAACGAGGAAACACTAATGAATCATATAAACAAACGACAACTACTGTACATTTGTTTGCAAGCAAATATGTTTCATGCTAGCATTTGATCTCCAGGGTTTTGTAATATTGTATTGTTACATTTCTAAACATTTTCTGAAATTGTAGAAATAACAAAATTCTTAGTTTTATCCATAAATGAATAAGGCCACAATTAAAAATATTTTGGTTTGCCCAAACCCTATCCAAAGGTTGAGACAGTGGGTAGGTTGGTAGGTGTTTTCTTTTTTCTTCAAATCAGGACAATAAAAGAATTTGAGTAGGCAGCTTTTTTCTAGGTAGGTAGGGTTTAGGCAAACAAACCTATTCTTTTTATGACCTAAAATGTTAAAATTACGAACTTAAGATATATCAGTTGCGATTCTTAATGAGTTAGCATGTGACACCACAAAACAAATAGAATTCTTTGAAATCCATAGAAGGTGGGATATTTGCTGATATCATATTATTGAAATTCTGATTTATTTTTTTACAGTGTAATAGAGCAGTTAGGAGGTAAACAGTTAGTGATGCAGTACCTATCACATGAAGATCCCAATGTCAGATTTGAGGCTTTGATAGCTGTACAGAAACTGATGGTACACAACTGGTATGTATATTCCTATACCCCACTTACACAGTGGGTGGCATTTATCAATCACCTAGTCCAATCTTCCGTCTGGCTCCCTCTTTAACTTTTGTTACATATTTTTCAACCTTCATTATCATGAAGTTAATTGATATTTGTTCTGAAACATGAAAATATGTATTTGTACTGTGTTTAGAATGATTGGTTAGTCTGCAAGGCAGTCACTTTTTGTTTGACTACAATTTGGATTTAATTTTACACCCAGGTATTTAATTGTTAGGTTGTAAGAAAGAGTTGAGAGTTGATGATGGCAGACAAAAATATAATTGCAAAAATACCAAACTTCAAGGTGAATTCATAAAGGAAAAGGTCATAAAAACTGACAAAACCAATAGGTATTACTCGATTTATTTTACTTGACTGGGCGGAGTTTAACCGGTTCGCTCATAATAAACCAGTCCATCTATAGATAGGTGTTTTAGGATAAACTCATTAATGAAGTGTCCAGTCATTATTTATTAAATTCCTTTGGTGACACTGATAGGTGATTAGAAATCAGTAATAATTATAACGGCAATCGTCCTTATCACACACATCTTCAAATAGACTGTCCTTGTGCAAATTAAAACACAAGCTCCGCCCGATCAGTTGAAATAACATTGGTGATATGACAGACTATATCAACCAAAAGACAAAATAAAAAAAAAGACAACAACTGTCTTATTCCTCACTTTGTACAAAGGGAGACAAATTTGTAATTTCTACTTTTTCATTGTTTTTTATGTATCTTGTTGTCTATCGAATTCAGATCCTTGGAATCTGATTAAAAACCTATGGGAAGTAACTGGTACATTAAATAATAGTTGTATTTGTTCCATTCATTCTATTTTATATACCCTTGTGAGGGATTTAAAGGTTTATAAGCATAAAAATTGTACAATCATTGTCATTATGTTTCACATATTTTTTTAACAAAAATTCTCTTGTGCCAAATATTCAAACTTAACATCGATAAAAAGAATAATGTACATACATTCTGGAAATATAAAATTCTTGATTTATAAGTGCCTAAAAAATTGCTGCAAAATTATCAATTATTAAATTATATGAAAAAAAGATGTGGTATGATTGCCAATGAGACAACTCTCGAACCCCATTTTTTTTAAAAATGTTGAGACTGCAATTAAAAATGTTAGAAACTGGCACAAAAAGTTCAGTTAGATTTAGATCAAAATGTTAATAAAATTATGTATTTTGAAAAACAAAGTGAAAGAAGTTTTCTTTATTTTTTTAATGTAGCATATCTTTTGTGTTTGCAATTTGACTGAAATACGGTGTTAAATTTATTACAAACTAAAAAACAATAATTGAATCAATAGATGAATATTCAATGAAAAATAAAGGCAACAGTAGTAAACTGCTTTTCAAAACTCATAAATCCATGGACAAAAAACAAAATGGTAACAAACTAAAACTGAGGGAAACGCATTAAATATAAGAGGAGAACAACGACACAACATTAAAATGTAACACACACAGAAACGGAGTAAGCATTAGACAAAATCCTATGAGAATAACAAATATAACATCAAAACCAAATACATGAATTTGGGATAGATAAGTACTGTGACACGTGTTATAGTAATGTGAATTCACACTCAAAAATAAGAGAAAATAAACGACACAACATACTATACCAATAAGCAAAACACAGATACACCAGTAGGTTTACTTGAACCTTCATTATCAACATCAAAATAATTGTTTTCAATATTTTTTTCAGGGAATACCTTGGCAGACAGTTAGAAGCTAGTGATAAACCTAAAGACTCTACACAGCTTGTGTCGGCTAAAGCTTAGTTAAAACATTCCATTATATAGTTTGTAAAACAATTCAATAGATCTTAATGTGATGTCAGAGAATATATGACATATATCTAGAGGATTATTGTGATATTATGAAAAATATGTTGATAGACTACATTCCTCCCTTGGCAAAATGTGAGGAGTTTTTGTTAAAAAACTTATATGATTTGTGTTTGTTTATAATAATTTAAAAGTTGAAGAGCACTATATGAGTAATACTGTAAATTTCATAGTTTTTGCTTGCGTTCATTTATGGGATCTTTGAACGTTAGACCCAAATACAAGATTAACTATTGCCAATTCAGGGAAATAGCTGCATTCACATGATGCTATTGAAACTTAAAATGAATAATATTCATGCCGTATAATTTTTAGCTTTAATTCCTGTATTTACAACTTGTTTAAATGGAGGGGACACTTTCTTAGGGTGCTAAAAAGCATTACTCTTAATGTAATCAGCTTTCATTCTTATGGTAGGTTCATCCTTATCCTAGAGAAATACAGAGAATTTTGAAATAAAGATGTCTCTAAACACAATAGCTTCAATGGAACTGACTTCAAAGAGATATTAATTATGTGAATAAGCAGAATAAAATTAAGCAAAAATATATTATCACCAGTGCTGTTAATTATGTGTTATGGCATAACCTATACATTTTATAAATCGTTATCCCAAGTCAAGTCTAGCTCTAGCAATCCTCTCATCTTGGTATGTCCCATCTAAAAATTCATGAATGTTGAAATATTATTCATAATCAGTATTTGCTAGATATTATGTATGGTTTTATAAATATAATAATAAAATTGCTTTAAGTCCCAACAATCAGAAAGAAACAGTAGTAAATTATACTTGCAAATTGACGAGGTACATTGAAAACTGATCCATTTGGACCAGAGAATTTAAGGGAGAGAATGTAAATATATATATGTAAATTATCTCCCTTGGATACATTTGTAAAAGGAATTTTATTGACTAAATTCCCATGACATGGCTGGAATTCCATATATTATTGTAAATGTTGTATTCAAGAGAGATGATAGTGATTGTATGTATGCAATAGTAAAGAGTCTAGTCAAATTGTGTTACTTGTTTTTATATCCTACATGTTATGCACCATCAAATGGATTTTTTCTTTCTTTTTGAAAAAAATTATATTTCCATGTATAGCAACAACATTACTTAAAATCTACTTCATATTTTAAAGAATTTACAACATATTTGTGCTTTCAAAATCAATTTTCATCATGTTCTCTTTTCACAAGTGATTTATATTCCTTTTTTTTTAGCAAAAGAACCTAACAGGATAAAGTAAATTTTTAACCTGATTTGTTAAGATTTAAAAAACCTACCATTTTTTTGTCAGGTTCTTTATTAGTCTTGCATGATTTTAATTCTAGTCCACTTATATGTTTTGGAGTTTAGTATGACATTCATTTTTACTGAACTAGTACACATTTTTATTTGGGGGCCAGTTGAAGCCAGACTTTCGGGTGCAGGATTTTCTCGCTGTTTTGAAGACCCATTGATGGCCTTCGGTTGTTATCTGATTTTGGTTGGATTGTTGTCTTTTTGACAAATTCCCCTTTTCCATTCTCAATTTTAAATACATGACAAATAATCTGTCTTCAGTATTTGATATCAGCTGGTAGGCAAGTTTTCAAGAAATATTTTTTGAAACAATTCATATAGACTCAAAACTCAGTACACAAAACTGTAAACCAACTTTTTTGCAGATACTTTATTTCACATTTATCCATTTCTAGATAACTTCATATTGATTTGATTTCTTAATTTTCAAATTTACATAATGTATTTTAATTGAGGAAGATCCAATTTTTATATTATCAGGTCTCTACAGTTCTGCAAAAATCAGTTAGTTTTAGTAACCATAATGACGTATATATGCTTCAACTTTAAACACAATTAAGTTAAATACGTTAAGTTAGATAAGAACGTTGGTTCATTTCATTCTAGTTTTACCTTCAAAGGCTAAATAAGGACTTCCAATGGTAAACCGCAATTCCCGCAGTTTCTGTGAGATTTTTGGGTTTATCTCTTCTTTTTATCGATTTATAAGATTTGAACACATGGTAAACTACTATTGGCTTAGTTTTCTAGAGGATTTGTTCAAGCTATGATATACGTTGCTGACTTTACAGTCTATTAGATGGAGTGTTCTGAATGAAATGCTATATCTGACAGGAGGGAAAAGAGGGATATCCAACTGAATAAAATATAATTTTACAAAAGTCAGACACTACATTTGGAAAGACATAGTATACAAACCAAGCGAATGTTGAGAAATAATCAAGTATCACCTGCTGATTTTCCTGTTATATGATAAGAATGTAATACAAATACTACACCAATAAAAAAAAATAGAAAATTTAATCATACGGCGAGCATGTACACATAGATATATGATGATGTGGTATGAGACAACTCTCTGTCCAAGTCGCAATTTATAAAAGTAAACCATTATAGGCCAAAGTACAGTCATCACAGAGCCTTGGCCCACATCAAATAGCAAGTTATAAAGGGCCCAAAAACTACTATTGGAAATCCAACTGTATAATCTATATAAAAAACGAGAAAGACTTCACATCAACAAACAACAACTACTGAACATCAGATACCTGATTCCAGATTTCTGCCATTTTATTAATCTAGACTTTGTAAAAATACCGGTATCACATCACTTCTTTTAACCCCCTGTTTTAAAAAAGTGTCATCCTCGTCCTTATACTATTCCTTTAACAAAAGTTAATAATAAGGTATTTGAATGCATTATTCATATCTGGAAATGAAAATAATGAAAACGTCAGAAATTTCTTCAATTTTGAAAAGAAATATATGATGATTCCATTTTAATCAAATAATAATAACCACTTATCATGTGATAAAAGTTCAACTCTAGTAAGAATATCGAATGGTATTGGGGGTACTTGCCCATGAAAAAGATTTCGTCTGATCTTGACCTCATTTATAGGACTTATTGGTTAAAAAAAACCATTGATCTCATTTTCATGGTTCATTGTCAATTAAGATGATTTTTGAAGAATATGTATTTGATGTATAGAATGCTTTACACTTGTATTTATCTGTTTTGGAATATTTTATGTCTATAACTTTCTTTTTACACATACAATTCCAAGTTATCTTGTTTCGTTATGTTCTTCTGTTTTAAACATCTCACTGAGAACATCTTGATAATTTATTACAATATTTATTATTGGGCAGATGGTCATATTTCAGTTTTACAATTTTACGAGAATAAAATAAAGTGACAAAAATCTTCCTTCATTTGTTTCTGTTTTCAAAACATCATGTGCTGTGTGTTTTTAAAAGAATCAAATTACCACTGTAATATGGTTCTCATATTAACATGAAAATGATAGTTTTAACCATATCATTTACAAGCATTAATAGAATTAGATTGTTCGGGATTCCCTGACGATTGATTTATTTCCTTATTCTTACTGAGAAAAAACGTATGTTTTATCATTTATACTTCGAAAGTTGTATGTGCATTAGGATCAAAATCTTTTTGGTAGAAAACAATTATTATCAGATATTTTACTTCATATAGAAAAAAAGCCTAATACCATCGACGACAGAACTTAAAAAATAAAGGAAATTCACATTTACTCGTAACAGATATTAAACATATATTCACAATAGGAATATGATTTGATTTGATTTTTAGGTGTTTTAACGCCACTTTTAAGCGCCACATTGAGCCTTTTTTGTGGCTGCCAGTTTTAATTGTTTGAAGAAGCCGGAGTGCCTGGAGAAAACCACCGACCTTCGATGATAGGAAATCTAACAATTAAGATTGGAGTCGAGTGTAGCAATCGGAACATGTGATTGTTAATTAGTGACCTTTGAGGACGAGTTTTTCATTCAATTGAATTAAAACTACATACTATAAAACTTTACCCCATCATCGACAGGGCCTCAATTTTCTATCAAGCCATATACAAAAGGGCAATATTCCGTAACATATAGGTGAGTGATAAGAATTTATTGATGAAAAAGACCTAATCAAGCTTAGTGCACTCGTAACGCTTTTCTGTTAGTTAAAATTCTAAATGTACAAACTCTTGCGTTCAAATCCAAACCTCAATTTTAGTGAATTTCCTTGGTGTTTGTTTTAACCAGGAAAATGTCGGACCATCGATGAGCCTTTTCGTTGAAGTAATCGGATGTTTTATTTACTACTTTATATTTATATTAACTAGCATATCTTGTTACATATTGTGTGAATCTTTTGTCAAATGAGTTTCATTTCAAGCAGGACGGAATCAATTTTTTTTATTCAGTTCAAGATAATGATAACTTTTTTTTCTTTTTTTTTTGTTAAAGGGGAAAGGGGGGATGCAGTTTGATATTGTACCAAAATAAGTTTTTTAGGGGGAGGGAGATGCGATGGCAGCAAGTAAAAACTTTCAAATGTTTTTTGGTGATTAGCAGAAGAGTGAAATTAAAATTCGGTTTTTATTTATTTTTAATAAAAAAAAAGAATTAGAAAGGCCATTCGTGATACAGTTCAAATTGCAGTTTGAAAAGGTTTGGACACTATGTTAAAAGATCATTTTGACCACAAAAAACAATATATTTTTCCCCTGTACAATACAAAATATAAAACTATAAGCTTCAGATCAATAAATACATGCAGCAATGGTTCAAAGATACTTTTTTTCTTTAAATTTTACAGATTTTATACTGGTCCAACATGAACAAATTAATGCAACGTCAGAGAGATGACTCGTTGCGTTTCTACAAATACTTGTGTCAGAAAATTGGTTTTGAAGAGGATGTTAAAGTAAGAAGAATTACTTCTAATGTATGTGATATTGGAAATGGACGTTTCAAACAAATCAGAAGTGGGAGTAACGGCGAAGGACTGCATTTAAAAGGTAGCGACCTCGATTTAATGAGGATAGAAACCAAATTTAAAGTGTTTGAAAATAAAAATGATATTCCTGTTCAAAGGCGTTTTAAAATCGCTTTATTTATGGACACAGAAGACACGCAACCATGCTTTACAAAACTAAGAATTGAATGTGATCGTACCTCTCCATGCTTTGCTGAAAGAGTATTGTACGATGATCATAAAGGGGTTGTCCTTTCCAGCAACATGTTTAAACAGATACAACTAGATACATATACTAAAAAATTACCAAACTTTACTAAAATACATGGCCCATGTTGTGCAGATGAATTTGACCTATTTGATATAGCGACTTGCCTCAAATGTGATAAATGGATTTCCCAACCAGAACCATGGATAAAAAGATCTCGTCAAAAATGGCCTCCCGCTGATCTTATTTCCAAAATCATTTCTTGTGGTGTTTTGTTTGTACCAATTGGCAACAAAGGTTCAATTAATGAACACATTGAATGGAGATTGTCCTTTTCTGTTGCGGAAAAGTTTCTAATATTTTCTTTCAGTCATACACAGTTACTATGTTATGCGTTGTTAAAAATTTTCCTGAAAGAAATAGTCGACAATGTAAAATATCTAAAAGGTTTGCTTTGTTCTTATTTTATAAAGACGCTCATGTTTTGGATTATTGAAGAGTCCGATCCGGCGATCTGGAGACCGGATAATATCATTCCGTGTTTTCAAGCATGTTTACACAGACTCTTGTACTGTGTAGACTATGACATATTGTTACATTATTTTATTCCAGAAAATAATTTGTTTTATTTACGGTTCAATGTAATTAACAGGAAGAGAATGTGCAATCTCCTTAAAATGTCGTATCAACAAGGAATACACTGTGTGCTCGCTACAAAAACACTTATGGATTATCCAAAGCATCCTGGTGAAATCAATCAACCATCAAGTCGTAATGCAAGATTAGTTAATGGAATCAATCATACCTTGTCATGTGGCATTTATGTAGTTGAAGAAAATATTTACATGCTCTTAAGCACATTACTACATTATTCTAGAAGTAGGATGTCTGCAGACATATTTAATTTTTTTTCTGTCACGTGCACATCAGAATGTACCACAAACTTTTCAAATTCTTGAGGGGTCAAACAAAGAAAAATACCCCAAGTTGAAAAATATAATCAGTCATCTACTTATAGGTGTACAATCAGATGCAGTAAGTGGATGGATGCTGTTGGCATCTTTCTTTTATGAAACAAAAAATTACCGAGCATCATTATTTGTTTTAAATCATGGTTTATTGAAGTGTACAGACGAAAAAGTACAACTTGGGCCAAAGTTGTTTCAGGGTAGTCTTAACTTTAACCAGATATATACACTGAATATGGTTAAAAACGAAACGCTCATTACATCATTGAAAACATTGACGATGAATCATATATTTTTTCCTGCCAGATCTTTAATTATACCAATAGAACTACAACTGGAAGTGCAAGCACACATTTTTTTGATCAATCCTAAACCCTTTGCACATTTCCTCGGTTTTCTATGCTGCTACCATTCGAAAGACTCTGCATCATGCAAGCATTTTATAAGTCAATTAGTTCATGATGCCCACACTATTTTAAGTTCGAACCAGGACTTATATTCTGAATGTCAATGCCATATTCTGATATTTATTGGGATAGCTTTGCAGATGTTTGGTGAAACAAGCATAGCAAAAGAGTGGTTACATATGGCCTCTGTGCTCGATAGATATAACTTGACAAGTGCAAACATAAGGCTATCGGATATTAATTTACATACTTGAAAGCGTGATCAAAAAATGTTTATTGTTTTGTTTGTGTGTTTGTGTTAGAGATATAATGAAAATTAATTGATTTTGATTTTGATCATAGAGTTTCAAAAAGTAGACGCACGCTAAATACATATTTTTTTAAATTTTCTTTATCATATCATTCGACAAAAGAACAAAAAATATTTATTTATCCTTAATCCTCTTGCTGTCAGTTGTTTTTCAATGTTGCATTTTGTGCGCCAGAAAATAAGACAGCTCGACGTCTGAGACGTCAGATGTCCAACATTGACGTCGTTCGATATATGACGTCATGCCAAAATGACAGTTACAATATGGGACCCATTAAAGAAAATATATAACTGTTTAGTCCTTGGTTTTATTATTTTAATGAGATACAGCAATGAGGTGAATCTTACATGAATTAAAACATGGATATATGTGTCCTTCCGGCACATTCGATGTGGACAGATGTGTCCCTCCGGCAGCAAGAGGGTTAATATGTGTAAAATGAACATTTTTCTAATTCAACCTAAATCTGTGGAATTCTATGAAGGTTCAGTTCAGACAAGTCTTTCATATTGAAAAAGAGAATTTAAAACATCCCAGACCCCCAATAATATATAGGTACTCCTACTCAATATATCGTGTATTTAAGCTTTGAAGTATTGCTTTCATTTGACAACAGGCAAATATTCATTAGATTTAGAAAGAAGTCATGCAACAGTTGATTTCAGCTTTAAAAATAGTTCCTCTTAGTCGTGTGGAAAGAGAGAACATCCATTTCATATTTTCATAAACATATGTGTCGAGAATTAACGTCTAGTTCATCTCTTCAATAACCAACGTGTCGGAACCTTTTTTAAACCGACCTGTAGAGAGTGGACGTCTATGTTATCTCGTGGTAAACCGACACGTTTTCTCTGTAACATTCAGTGACATCAAACACGCGACTCTCTACTCGAGTTTTTTTTAACCTCGCCATTCAGTTATTTCGGTCGAATTTAAATAGCAATGCATGTGGTTGTTAAATTTTATATTTCTTTTTTGTGTTTCTTTGTTATATATTCGTATGTTTTTGTTCTATTGACATCATGACACGGTGATGATGGCTGTATCCCTATTTTGACAATGTTACCTATTAGGGCTGTTTTGTTCACGCATCGTCATTAATATAATGGAATTTGATGCGATTGTCATACAAGTGAGACTTTTAGCGCTATAAAACCAGGTTCAATCCATCATTTTCTACATTTGAGAATGCCTGTACAAAGTCAGGAATATGACAGTTGTTGTCCATACTTCGATTTGATGTGTTTTATTTGATTTTGTTACTTGATTAGGGACCTTCCGATTTGAATTTTTTTCTGAGTACAGAATTTTTGATATTTGACTTTTTATATGTAAAATTGAAACCTTTATTGAAAATGATGTGTATGATTTTGTGCAACTACTAAACTAAGTGCATTGCCGTCATCACACCTTATTGTTAATTACAATGACTGTCATTTTGATTAGTTAGTTCATGCATTGTCAATGTCCAAGTAGCAGGTTTGCTAAGAGGTTTATTCCTTCAGTATCACTGAAGAAACATTAATTGTCGAAATGCACATCTGATGCACTTTGATTGGTACTGGTACCATTTATGTTGTTAATAATCGTTATACATTTATCACGACAAATATTTTATTTCAGATTTGTTGGAAATTTACAACAAATCTATGGCTTTTATGATTTGTTTTCATTCTATTAGAACAAATACGATCATAAAAAACTGATGCCAAAGTGGTTATTCCGTGTGTTTGGCTATTCTATTTTACCCCCTGTTAGATAAATCTAAAAAAAAACTGTTATAAGTTGTAGCTTGCATGAATTATATCTAAAATAATTATATCTAAAATAACCGCTGGAAAAAACTATTTAAATCTTTTAATTCTCTAACCCAGCATTTGCAATTCTTTATTTAGGTTTTTTCTCATAAGCTACCGTCAAATTCACTAGGATTCACCATACTGTCATGCAAGTTTACGGCGCATTACACATTCGTCTATCGTTGACTGAAAACTGAGTAAGCAGCAAATGTTTCAGCAAGATAAACACAAGTCAAAGAATTTTATTTGTATCTTACTGATTACACATTGGTTGTGGACATTTTGTAGCTAAGGATCCGCAATATTGGCTTGCTAAAATCAGTAAATGTGCGAATAATGCAATCGAATAGAAATGAAAACCAACACCTACCCCAAACTTCATTTTAATGCAATATTATCGAAATTTGAAGGCTAACGCAACGGAAAACTCCAGCTTTGGGGTTCCATTCGTATAACGTTATGTTTTGATATACGTGAATGCGCCAAAAATATTGATGGAATTTCGCGGAATTTTATTTCATTTTGATTTTGTACATTTTACCGAGCTCTAATTCGTAAATTCTGTTTGTTATGCTTCCGAATCAGAATAAAGGTTCTGCAGCGTTTTTTTTCTGTTGCATTTTTTTTAACTTAGCGAAATGAGCACAGCGTTTGCACTTCTGTTACGATATACGTGGATGTACGTGGGAGGTATTTTTAAACAATTAAAGATTGTAATCATTGATAAATAAAAGTTTATTTATTTACGCTTATTAATAAAAGAAGATGTGGCATGAAACTCTCCCCTCGAGACCAAATGTCACAGACATTAACAACTATGGGTAACTATAGGTAACCGAATGACACTATTCTGCTTGACCCTTGTTTGTCCATATTTCCCATGAAAATTCCGTCGAATGTCTCTCAAAAACTACAAATTAGAGCTGCCTGTAATTTTTTTTTTTTTTTTTATATACGGGTTCATGTCAGCATGCTATACCGTTTGAAACGGTTTCAGATTCATTGCTCATCCAGTTCCAATTTACTGCATAGTTTTTATATTCTAAACGTAATAGCCATGTAAGAATTTTCCGATGCATTTGTCTATGGAACTGCAAAAAAAGCTTCCTAAAATGTGTTATCCGACTTTATATCAGCATGCATTACCGTGTTGAGCGGTTTCGGTTTTATCTTATGTCAATTTTCTGATTGACAAATACTTAGATTATAGGAACAGACTGGTCAATAATAAATTTTTTCGTCACATGTTTCTTTGGAACTATATATAAGACATTCCTTAAATTTGCTATCGGGCTTCATGTGAACCTATATGCTTTACTGTGTAACGGGTTTTCAAAATATTTCTTTCCCACTTCTTTTTCAAATATACCTAACATGCCTTAGGGGGTATCATCGATGCGGATTAGCTCACAGTTCTTCTTTTTATAATACGATTAATAGTATTTCAAAAAATACGTATGCTTACTAGTGAGTTATTCAATATTAACAAGTCTATGAGCTTGAAAAAATAAGAATGTTTGTTAAACGTCCTGCAGTGTCAAATAAAATCCATTTTCAGGACGAGATCATATTCAATAATGTGAATCTAAACCCTGATATGATTGACACTGACACGCTGTCCTGTGTTTTAACACGCTATCTCACAGAAAGACACGTAACCCTACCAGAACACATAATGAACGTAAGAAATTACACTGCAATTTAGAGTATGTCTTATTCAGTTTACATTCAATTTGGTTTGGTGTTTTTAAAACTTTTTTTTTTACATTTAGGACATTTGTATCTGGGGATAATTAGATAATTATTTAAGGTCAGGTGAAATTAAAATTAAAATGTAGAATATATAATTGATATTATAAATCAAAAGAACATTAGCAAAGGAACACAATAAGCTAAAAATATAGATAAGTTATAAAACTCCCTTTCGAGATGTCTGATTTTTTAAAAATTGGTGGGGGGATGATTCGCACTTTTACATTTATATAGCATTGACATTATTTTGGTCTCAAATCGTTAGAAAGGGAATCTAGAATCTGCTGAAATTTGGAATTGACCTTTTATGAGCTATTGAAGTTTTCTATGAAAAGAAAAACGGTGACATAGGGCAAATATTTTACCCTATATCACAGAGGGAAAACATGACTACATAATTAAAACACACGTGTTGTTCAAACCAAAATAAGTTCTAGGATCATATAAATACAAAAAGAGGCGGTCTGACTGCAAATGAGACAACTTTCTAAGCGATACCAAATGACGAAGATGATGGCAAATAGAGATCATCGCATGGCCTTCAACAAGAATCAAAACCCATACCGCATACCCATAAAAGCTCTCAAAATGACAAATGTTAAACATTAACAAGGATAAACGAAAAACAAATATGAAATAAATCTGTGCATGTTAAACTTCTAAGAAGTTGATTTTAAAATAATTGTATGTTTCATCCATTTTGTGGAATGATTATGGATGAGCTTGGAATTACTATAATGGACAAACAAATCGTACGATAATCTGTTTTGTAGTTTTTGAAAGGGAAAATATTATGAGTCAGTTTTCATTAAATCATTAAAAAACGAAAATCATTTATCATAATTATAGTTGTATTAAAAAAAAGGTTGTTCGGGGTACATGTCTGTCTAATAGTGTTGGTCTGATTTTTTTCCTTATTTTCATGGTTCATTGATATGATGATGGCATTTTGCTAACTAAATATAAGTAATATGTCAGCTATGTACATGTATTGTTTCTGGAACAATAGCAAGCAATTAGGTGGCTGTCTGACAACATTCAATTGATTAAAACCTTTATTCATTGCACTCTGATCATCGTAAGTTTTCCAGGCTACGTTAGATTATTGTACTATAACATGTATAAGTTTTATGTCAATAGTATTGTGGTATGTCCATCCGTCTAGGTTCGTCTGACCTTGACCTCATGTCCAGGATAAGTTATAAATGTACTGTTTTGCAGTTGCCTGTTGCAGAACCCTCAAGGTACTTAAAAAATACGCTATCATTAGTGAAGCATCCTCGAAATTTTAGATTGCCCTCACTTGTTACGTTTTTTTATTACTATCTTTTGTACATGTACGCGTATCAGGTTATCTTATTTCGTAAATTTCTTGTTTTTTAACGTGTCATCGAGAATATCAATCATTTATAATAGGACATCTTTGGTTTATATCTTTATGAGAATACAATAAATTTATGAAAATCTTCCGTCATTTCTTTCAAAAAACATATATCCCCAACTGTTTTATAAGAAAAATAAATTTCCCTAACAAATACAATAAATAAAATATTTCCAGTCTATGTAGGAAATATTACGTTTGCATTATAGCACCTTCTACATTAAGTTTCTATAAAACAAATAGAGAAAGATATAATTTATACATTTGAGTTTTTTAAATGTCTGAAGCTAGACATCCCGGACAAAGTTATGTATACAGTTTTCCTTATAAACGACTGAGTTCTTATTCTCACCTTTTTGAAAACTAACCCCTCCCACCCCCACACACACACGCAAAAGGTACATTTTAAATGCTTTCGTTATATTTAATCCAAAAGAAATTCAGAAATTTTGCAGAAATTGTGAAGGGATATCTTTAAGAAAAACAAACATTCGCATTTTAAATCTTTAAATCAATATTTGATTACAGTATTCATTCACGTTGATTAAATCGCAATACTCAATCTTGCAGTTGAAATTTTTGTTTTACAATCACAATGATAAATCATTGCACGAAGGATTTACTAAATTTAGAATGCTTTATAGAGGTTTTGTCACCAGCATGTTAACTGAAAATTGGCTCACAAAAATTCAACTGTTAATCGCACCTCGTGTTCGCCAAGTTCTTTCTTACTGATTTTTGGGCCCATTAATTGGTCCATAAAAAACGTAGATAAATCAATGAAAGAATAAAAAGTTTTTATTTTTCCTTATTCATGAACACACATTCATAATTTGTTTATATGGTGAATAATGGAAGGAAAATAGAAACAATGTCTGATAACCAAATGGACAACGAAGACGACACAAGACAACAGAGATATCAGTGGTTGTTGTTTGTTGATGTGTTATTACTTGATTTATTTTACTTGACTGAGCGGGGTTTAACTGGTTCGCTTATTTAAGACCAGTCCATCTATAAACAGGTGTGTTTGGATAAACTCATCAATGAAGTGTCCAGTTGTTCGTCCCATATCATACATTCAGTTCATTTGTATATCCGTGTGGTGACATTGATAGGTGAAAAGAAATCAATTTTAGTTATACTGGACATCATCCTTATCACACGCATCTTCAAATATGCTGTTCTTATGCAAATTAAAACGTAAGCTCCGCCGGATCAGTTGAAATAAAATAACGTTAGCAACACATATTTGTTTTTCGTTAATTATATTTTACATAAATTAGACTGTTCGTTTTCTCGTTTGAATTGTTTTACATTTGTCATTTCGGGGCCTTTTAAAGCTGCCTATACGATATTGGTTTTGCTTATTGTTGAAGGCCGTATGACGACCCATAATTCTTTATTCCTGTGTCATTTAGTCTGTTGTGAAGAGCTGTCTCATTGGTAATCATATCACATTTTCTTTTTTCATATAATCAAAATTTAGGTGAGACAACGACAAACACCTTATAACAAGGCTATTTTAATTCATTTTGAGAAAAATATGAGGAAAATAGTCAGTTTCGTTTTGAGTAAATAACACCAAAACACACTCGTTAGTTAGTGAATACTCAGCTTACATCCTCAATTTAGTGACGTTGTCGTTGATATAATGAAATGATACAAAATGCGAAATAACCGAGCTGTCGTTTATGCAGACATTCTGGCCTGTTCTTTGTAAAATATATTGTTACAGAGAGGCAACAGATACTAGAGGGACATTCAAAATCATAAGTCGACAAAAAACTCTCTAAAAAGAAAAAAATACCAACAAACAGACAATGGTAAATAAAACACAACACAGAAAACCAAAGACATAGCAATACGGACAAAAACCACAACTTGGGTGATGTCAGATCCTCTGGAAGGATAACCAGATCATGTTCCACATGTGGCAACAGTCGAGTTGCTCATCTTAGTACACACCCGCGGTAATAAGTCTAGTCGATAGTTAAAATTCCGGAAAAGGAGACGGAATTGAAATTAGGTAATACAGGCTCTGGAATATGGTATCAACTCGGAGATATATTATCAGTATTCAGGCTCTGCTAGAATGTAATTATTTAGAAATAGAAAGTTAACAATAAGGGAGGTAAAATCATCTATATTGTCGTAAATTTTGTTTTCAAGCGAACCTCATTGTCAAATGGTTTGATCTTGAACCCAATCATTAAAATTAAATTCAGCCAGTAGTGTATTTGCACTTGTTTGGTTGTATTCATCGATTAAAGATGCTCTTTGCAAACAATATCGCGCACTGTTAGTTTCGCCAATCATTTTCATAGCTATTCCAATACATATAAGAATATGGCGCACATCTTCAGAATCTGCACTTTTCTTAGAATTAAGGCTATTCCTGAAGGTTTGCAATAACTGATGTAGAAAATAAATGTATGAATCTTTCAGGTGGTAGCAGCATAGAAAACCGAGGAAATGTGCAAATAGTTTTGGATGAATCAAGAAGTCGTGTTTTTGCACGTCCAGTTGTAGTTCTCTTGGTATGATCAAGGATCTTTGAACAAAAACTAGAATATGCGTTGTCAATTTTTTCAAGGACGTCATCAAATTTTCGTTTGCAAACATGTTCAATGCACTTATTTGCTTCAAGTTAAGAATACTCTTGTCAATTGAAATTTTCTCTTCTGTCAACTGCATTACAACGTAATTTATTATAGATAATGTTTTAATGTACTGTTTTCTTTCATAAAAAAAGCAAGCCAACATTATCCATCCAGTAACTGTATCTGTATGTACACCTATAAGTAGGTGACTGATAATATTTTGATACTTCATATATTTTTGATTGTTTGACCCCTGAGGAATTTGTAAACGTTGTGGTACAATCTGATGTGCACGAGACAGAAATAATGTTAAGATATCTGCAGACATCCCACTTCTTGAATGATTGAGCAATGTGCTTAAGAGAATATAGATATCTTCTTCCACTGCATAAATGCCACATGAAATTGTTTGTTTGATTTCATTAACTAGCCTTATATTACGGCATAGTGGTTTGTTGATTTCTCTAGGACACTTTTGATAATCCATAAGTGTTTCTGTAGCAAAGAAACACGTTATTCCTTGTTGGTACGACATTTGTAGGAGATTGCACATTTTGTTCCTGTTAATTGCATTGAACCGTAGATAGAACAAATTATTTTCCGGAATAAAGTAATGTAGCAATATGTTTTGGTCTACACAGTACGAAAGTCTGTGGATACATGCTTGAAAACACGGAATTATATTATCTGGTCTCCAGTGCAATGGACCGG
The DNA here is from genome assembly GCF_965363235.1 of Mytilus galloprovincialis. Taxonomy (NCBI): domain Eukaryota; kingdom Metazoa; phylum Mollusca; class Bivalvia; order Mytilida; family Mytilidae; genus Mytilus; species Mytilus galloprovincialis. The sequence goes on along the minus strand of NC_134849.1, from coordinate 30,229,676 downwards.
ACTCTTCTAAAATCCAAAACATGAGAGTCTTTATAAAATACGAACAAATCAAACCTTTCAGACAAATTTCTTTGTCAACTATTTCTTTCAGGAAAATTTTCAACAACGCATAACATAGTAACTGTGTATGACTGAAAGAAAATATTAGAAATTTTTCCGCTACCGAAAACGACATTCTCCATTCAATATGTTCATTAATTGACTCTTTGCCGCCTATTGGGACAAATAAAACGCCACAAGAAATTATTTTAGAAATAATATCAACTGAGGGCCATTTCCCGCGAGATCTGTTAATCCATTGTTCTGAATGAGATAACCATTTATCACATTTAAGGCAAAGCGCTATATCAAGTTGGTCATCGATGTCGGACACACATGGGCCATGTATTTTATCTAAGTATTTGTGTTTGGTAGATAAGAGGTTAAGTTGCATCTCTTTAAACATTTTGCTAGAAAGCACCCTCCCTTTGCGATCATCGTATGCTAGTATATCAGGAATAGATAAAGTGGTACGATCACATAAAATTCTTAGTTTAGCGAAACATGGTTGGGTGTCATCTGTATCCATTACTAAAATAATCTTCTGATTTTGAGCAGGAATATCGCTAAAATATTCATACACTGCAAAGTCTGAACTAATCATCATTAAATCGACGTCGCTACCTTTCAAATTTAGTCCTTCGCCGTTACTCCCACTTCTAATTGATCTGTACCTTCCACTTCCTATATCACAAACAGTAGAAGTAATTCTTCTAGCCTTAACATTCTCTTCAGAACCAATTTTCAAACACAAGTATTTGTAAAATCGTAACGAGTCATCTTTCTTTCGGGACATTTGTTTGTGTCAGTAGAAAAACTATTAAATGAAAAATAACATCATTAAATTATTCTTATCTTTTCTTCTTGGATTGTGATCTAAAGCGTTGTACTGATATATTACTTGGATGGTGTAAACTTCCCACTTATACCATTCACCATACACCATTCACAATACATTATTACACCATACACCCTGTGCCATTACACCATACACCTTGTGCCATTACACCATACACGTTTCACCTTTGCATCATACACCTTATATCTACACCATCCGAAACTACCCATAATGAAGAAAGCGCGAGACTACAAAATCATTTATTTATTTTGAAAAACGAATGTTGATCTCAATATTGTGAATCAATGTATAAAATTAAAAATCAGTTCAATATTTTGCATAGTTTTAAACTTTGATAGCTTTACTTAATTTATATACACGTTACACAATCACATCATTCCTCATACACCATTACACCATTACACCATTCCCCTTACACCATACACCTTCTACCAATGCACTTTAGGCCATACTTAATTACACCATACACGGTTTTGGGAACTTTACACCATCCAAAGGCTGTGTTTCGTGGTTTAATAGTTAAAAGAGATACTTTTTGTGGCTTATCTGATTCCTTTCCATAAACATTATTTTCAAACTTGTTTAAAGGAGTAGGTCCGGTTAGCGCCGATTTTGACCTCAAATTTCAGGTTCATTAAACAAAAGATTTTAGACACTTTTAACACACTAAAGTGTCTATTTCAGTTGATTTGATTAGTTTTTGTGAAAGATTTTAACTGATTTAGTTGACATTAAAAACGATCTGATTCAAGCTTAAATATGAAAAATCTATCAAATACAGCCAAAAACGTCACTTTTCAGATGGTTTTTGTCAAAAATGAAAGTGGCCGCATCCGTGTTCATCCTCAACCTTTATATATGTTATGTATTATCATCATATACAACTTATATTTCAATATTATGAATGAACACGAATGCGACCGCCTTCATTTAAGACAAAAACCGTCTAAAATTTAACTAAAATGCTAAAATTGTGAAGATTTCAGTTATTTAGCATGACTTAATTATGCTAGTACCCGATATATGTACATTGTATTGACAAAAACAGTCTATATGTGTGTAGCAGAAGCATTCTTATTTCCAATAAATAGCTAATAGATTACAATTTCACGATTTTGTAAAACTGCTATATTTTGGGGCCAAAAAGGGGTCTTACTGAACCTACTCCTTTGCAATATGAAAGATTTAGTAAGCATCATTTCTATTCCTTTTTTGAACCGAACTGTAATGTCTATTCTGAGCATTAAAGATCTATCATGTGAAGACTTCCGAAAACAACCAAACTTCACATATCGCGTGATACCGCTCATTCCAACCAACCAGTTTTTATATAACTTCCTTACAATGTCAAACTTGCAATTTAAATACTAAATTAACGGATCTCTTATTTTAACATTCTCATGGATGTATAGTGTATATGTATTCTATGAATAAACGGTTTAGCCGGGACCTGCATTCAAGTCATATACATTAAACCAGTTAACGGAAGAAAAAGATATTGCCTTTGTCCATTTTTTCAATTGCTCAGTTTATCTTGAACTGAAAAGTAAATAAACATACTCCACTCGTCTTCCTATAAAGACTTCTGCTTGTTGTTCCAATTTCCTGAATATGTATAAAACTTTGTCATAAACTGTTTTCAAAACTTTTAAATTTTTGAAATACTAAGGCTTTTCTACCTTATATAATATATAACCTCAGCTGTATTTGGTAAAAAGTTTTGGAATTTTTGTCCTCAATGCTCTTCAACTTCGGACTTTATTTGGCCTTTTTAACTTTTTTGGATTCGAGAGTCACTGATGAGTCTTTTGTAGACGAAACGTGCGTCTGGCGTAAATAAAAAATTTAATCCTGGTATCTATGATGAGTTTATCAGAAATAACAATCAATATATCACGATAACATTTTTTTGCCACGTTCGGATATTTCAATTTAACATAACCGATTGTATGATATTATGTATTCTACGAATACACACGAAGCATCAAATTATGATGTCACAAAGTAAAGAACGCTTGATAAAAAACAAATGATTCTATAATTCCATAAACATAAAAAAAAACTTATTTGAAAGCTCAGTTTTAAAATTCTTCCTCTTTATGCAAGAAACATTCACAAGTTGACTTAAAGCAATAGCAACGAGCTAGCTTGTAATATTTTATAAGTGAAAATACACACACAAACAAAACATTTTTTTTAATATGTTCCTTCTTCCTTATCTATAATAGGTAGATGAAATCGAACCCACTAAATTTAAGGTGAATTTAGACTATAGTAAAAATCCATTTAGTGGGTTCGATTTCATCTACCTATTATTAAAGTGATTATTCAACGAAAGTGAACCTTATTTGCCAAAAGGTTCACAAATCTAACACGATGTGCTTAATAAAATGACCAAAAACAAAATAGAAATTAAATTCATATTTAAAATACATTCCTGTAAATCACAGTTAAAATCACAAACGAATAAAGTATACTTAACACATCCAATTACCTCGAATTAATAGCTCACTGAGGACACGTTTTCTAGTTTCAAAACAAGAGTAAACATTTAAACTGATTGATGAAGGTAAAAACAACTTCCATAACCATTCATTTTTTTAATTTTTTTTTATATTTTCAGCCTAAATATATCGCGCGCATGCTTGCAATATATTTCTCTTTCTATACTCATGGTACTGTCGTCAATAGTATAAAACAAGTTTTTTAGTCAAATGTCTGATTATAATTGTTTTTCCATCCTCGAAAATTTCATTAAAATATCTTACAATAAAAGTAAGAACATAATACCGATATTATAGGAAGACTGTGGGAACTTCCAACTGGGAAAGTTTTTTTTTTAAATATTCACAAAAACTCAACTCACTACTTCAATACTTTACACATTGAATGATTTGTGTTTCGCACCACTTTTGGCACTTTTGTGTTATTTCGTGGGGTTTATTTTTAAATTATTCTTATTTAATTGACTCTCTGACAGTTTGGCAAAGTTGGATTTCGTCTTCTGTAGTCGTGTGTCCATTTTATATACAAATATTGCTTATCCTTTAGTCATTATCGCTATTTTGTGCATTTTTCCTTTGATACTTTTTTTGTGATGATTATACATATCATGCTACTCGCTTGAGATGGAAAATTATCGCTGGAAAGTAAGGAGGCACATGGCGTTGCTAATAAAATTGACATGAAATTGACAACGTCGTCATAGATAAAATAGCGATAAACAGATTATCATTGGTCATCTCAACTCGATTGCTTTTCTCGCTTTCGCCGTATGGCTCAAGTGAGAAAGTCAATCTCGTTGAGATGATGAACGATAATCTATAATGATACAGTATATCAAACAAGTAAAAACAGTAAGAAAACTAACAAGACGAAACTTAATTAAACTGAAGTGAAACACGCATATGAATGAGGAATGAAAGGGTTTTTCATAAAAAAAATTATCGATTAGAGAAAACCAACGTACGGATGAAATCTTTAAACAAAGTGACTGACGACACGACACGACTTGCTATATACAGTTGAATTATTGTAAATCAACTTTAAATCAAAACATCTGAATACAAATTATTTCATCCAAAAGAAAAATAAAAAAAAATACTGAACTCCGAGGAAAATTTAAATCGGAAAGTTCCCAATTAAGAATAGCAAAATCAAATGAAAAAACACATCAAACGAATGTACAACAACTGTCATATACCTGACTTGGTTCAGAAATTCTTAAATGTAGAAAATGGTGGATAGAACCTGGTTTTATAGCGCTAAACCTCTCACTTGTATGACAGTCGCATCAAATTCATGATGGGATTGTGCTGAAAAACCTTAATTGAACATTTTATAAGCAACCACTTTACAGAAAATTAGATGTTTAACTGTGACTGAATACATGCATCAATATTTTTTCTACAGAAACTACAAACGATTAAATTAATTCTTTCCCTGTTTATTTTATATCTATTTAGCACAAAAGGAAGAATCAGGCTGAATAAAATAATACAATGCAATACTGCTTACAAAATCTACAAATATTGTGATTTGTTTTATGTGTTGGGTTTTTTCTTTAGAAAACAAACAAGTGCCGGAAGATTTTCGCAGATTTATTGTTTTCTCGTAAAGATATAAAATCAAATATTTCAAAATTATAAAATGTTGTAATAAATCATCTAGAACAGATATTTTCAATGACATTTAAAAAAAAACAATAATATTACGAAACAAGATAACCTGAAATTTTAATGTGTACAAAGATTGTTATTAATGTTCCAGACCAAACGAGTATTTGGACTGTACACGTACGGTCTGTAACGTATGCGTACTTTTTTAGAAATACGCATACGGTTAGACTGTACGCGTACGGTCTGTCTAATTTGAAGATGTCGGTCAAGTTTATTAGATATATACATATGTGAATTACAAATCAACATAGCTGAAAGCTCTAATGAAGTTAAAAGTTTAATTGTAAATGAAATAAAAAAAAGTTCCGTTAATTTAATCTGTTAAGTATGTATTTAGCATGTCAGTAATACATAAGATTTAATAATACTACATGAAGTTATCGGAGGTAAACATAATGAAGGAAGAACAGATTTTAGATTATTCGATATTGCCAAACCTTTAGTATGTTTTTCTTTATGAAAGGGATTTTGGATAAATAAGCATATTCACCTACGGAAAAAGAATATTCACAGCGCAAAACGTCGCGTGCTATTACGTGTATAATTTTTTGTAAAAAAAATATGGTCCATTCGTCATAGACCGTACGAGTATACTCATCTGGTCCGACCGTACGCATATTTTGATCTTTCCAAATTCTTCAGGGCAGACGATTGTTTAAATTGTTCGTTAATTGTATTAATTTCAAGAAATTTCACCGTGATCATTCAAAAAAAATTTTTAAAAAACTTTCAAACGAATTATCATTTATTTCTGAACGACCTATACCATAGAACACTGTATACAGGATACGACAGATGCAGTTATGTCTGTTACATATCTAACATTGAATTAAAAAATTGGCAATGTTTGTCGCTTAAGATCAAAACTTTACTACGAAATTGATGATTTCAACAATCGCATATCCAATTACAGTGTGTGCATGCAATTACATGTCCCAATGGACAACGTATTCTAGTGTATGCATTTTGTATCATGATTTCCTTTTAAAGAATTGCTGCTTACAAGGATGCTTTTATACCAAGAGACATAATGAGTTTGAAATCATCCTTTCAAAAATTATACGGACGCAAACACGAATTGGTTGACCGTTATGGAAAATTTGTTTTACAGAAGACGTCAGTTATGTTTTAATTGTCGTTACCACCATCCTGTCCGATTCTCCTATAATGTTACCTACAGATAGACACTAATTACATTTATTTCCCGTATTGTACTCATCCCCGTATAAGAATAAATTTGATAAGAATACATGAGATGTGGGATACATATCAGCCAGATGGGAATCCCCAAACGGTCAACCAACTCGTGATTGCGTCCGTAAAATTTACGAAGGGATGATTTCAACTTCACCATTTGGAACTCTTGGTTTAATAGCTTCCTTGTGAGCAGCAACCCTCTATCAAGAAAATCATGATAGGAAATGCACGCACGGGAATATCGTATCAATAGGGAGATATATACCCCGTATGCAGGTGCTGCTGGAATGTTGCTACTTAGAAATGGAAAGTTCACAATTGGAAATCTGAAATCATCTCTTTTATCGTAAAGTTTTGTTTTCAACCGACCCTCATTGTCAATTTCTAGATGTAAGTCAAGATATGAAGCCGACTTAACTGTATCTGTAGTATCCTCTATCTCTAGTTCGATGTGATAGATGCGTTCCACATAGTCACCAAATTTTGAATTATTTAGTGAAAGAACATCATCTATATAGCAGAAAGTAGAGTTAAAGTATATTGCTAACTTCTTATTTGTCTTCCTAAGAGGTTCCTGCATGAAGTCAGCCTCATAATAATTTAAAAAAAAACAAGTCGGTAAGAAGAGGGGCACAGTTTGTTCCCATTGGAATACCGACAGTCTGTTGAAAACCCGTCCTCCGAACGTAACAAATATGTTGTCAATCAAGAAATCAAACATCTTGATAAAATCAGTTTCAGAGATTTTTTTGTTAGAATCAGAGTGATCCTTTACAAAGTAGGATTGTTTCTTCAAAATTAAGCACTCTAAGAAGGTATTCAAAATAATAAATTTTACGCAAACCAAAAACCGAAGGAATAAGGAAGAAGATTGAATGTTGATGGTTATACTTCAGACATCACTTAGAAAATTTGTCAGATGTTTTATTCGTTGGGGACATTTGTGTTTTCTTACAAGACAGAAACTTTAAATGAAAGATTTTCTGTAACTTTTAAGAATTCTTTATCTCACTTCTGTCATGGAATATTTTACTCATCAATAACTTAGCATATGTGCATTATATAGTGTTCTAAAAGTACATCTTTTTTGGACTTGTTTGTCTTTTTGTCGTCTTTCGGGTTTTATTTTTGTCATGGTGTTGTTAGTTTATAAGTTTTACACTTTCTTTTTTGGTATCTTCCAACTCTTTTTTACAATTCCCGTCCTCTATTTCTCGAAAAGATTCCTGTTAAAATTATTATAACAGAAACAATGAGAAATACTCAAAGGGAAATTCAAGACAGCAAGACCCTTATCAAAAGTTCAAACAGATCAACGAATGGAAAGAAACTGTCTTATTGTATATTTTGAATTTTTCAGAGGGCATCAGGTGAGATTAGTATAATTGTAGTAACTGATTTTACCCTCTTTAAATAAAGTATTTATTTATTATTATATTTATATTACTGACTTTGTACAGTCGATTCCTTATATAGAAATTGGTGGATTAAACATGGTGAGGCATCTGTATGAGATTTAGCATGAACAACACGACGTTACCACATATTGATCAGGATTTGCTTACCCTTCTCGAGCACATGATATCATTATCTCATTGACGTAAAAGTTAATGTGTACAATACGCATAGCAAGCTACAAACAGCCCCGAAATGAAAAATGTAAAACAAGTCAAACAAGAAACTAGCGGCTTGGTTAATGTACAAAACAATAAACGATAAAAAAAAAATCAACCCAAATATTGTTTGCAACAAAAAAAACGTCAACAACTGAATTACAGGCTGGGGACATACACATACTGAATGTGGACGAGTACTGGCGCCATATCCTCCCCTAAAAAGCACAATGGTGCAAACGCACAAACTCTTTATCTTTGAATGACAGTTTTACCAGACCTGTTAAGACCAATGTATAAGACTTGTTTGAACCGAACCTCCAGCGAAGCACTGAACATTTCGTTTGGATAAGAAAAATGTGTATATCTTACACAAGTTGAGTACATGAAAAAAATATTGTTTGTATCATCAAAATATAAGACATATTAGATAGGTTTCTGTAGTAAACACGTTTTATACAATCTCCGTCAAATATACATTCTAAATAAAAAATTACTTGTTACATATTTGGTATGCGTTTACTTACAGCGACTGTATGATTTAGAAAGAAGTCAAAAAAACAACACAAACGATTTGATAAATTACTCAATCATTAAAATTAAATTCAGACAGTCGTACATTTGCACTTGTACAGTTGCTTACATCGTCCATAGATACTGCTTCTAACCAATCTCTCGCTGTCCTTGTTTCACCGGACATCTGAAAAGCTATACCAATACATATCATAACATTCCATAAGCTAAATACATCTGTTTCCTTTCTACACGTATTTTCAAAATCTTGTAATAACTGGCCCATAAAATGTTTGCATGATACAGAATTCTTAAAATGGAAGCAACATAGAAAACCGAGGAAATGTGCAAATGGCTTTGGATGAATAGTATAATTTCTTTTTTGTACATCAAGTTGTAGTTCTGTCGGTATAATCGAGGATCTGACAGAAAAAACTAGAATATTCATTGTCAATGTTTTTAAAGATGTCATTAGATTTTCATTTGCAATTATATTCAACGCATTTATCTGATTCCTGTTCAGACTCCTCTTTACAAAACACGGATCAAGTTGAATTTTGTCGTCTGTACACTTTAATAAAGCGTGATTTATTATATATAATGATGTAAAGTAATACTTTTGTTCATAAAAAAAAGATGCCAACATCATCCACCCAGTCACTGAATCTGAATGTAAACCTATAAGTAGGTGACTGATTATATTTTTATACTTGATATATTTTTGTTTGTTTGAACCCTGAGGAATGTGTGAATATTGTGGTACCATCTGATGTGCACGTGACAGAAAAAAAGTAAAAATAATTGTAGACATTCCACTTCTAGAATAATGAAGTAATGTGCTTAAGAGCAATTTTTTATTTTGTTCCGCTGCATACATACCACAAGAAAAGTTTTTGCTTATCTCATTGACTAATCTTGCATTACGACGTAATGATTGGTTGATTTCAGATGAACAGTTTGGATAAAATCTAAGTGTCTCAGTAGAGAACAAACATTGTTCTCCTTGTTGATATGAAATTTTAAGTAGATTGCACAATTTGTTTCTATTAATTCCATTGAACCGTAAGTGGAACAAATTTTTTTCTGTAATAAAATAATGTGACAATATGTCATAGTTTACACAGTACAACAATTTCTGTATACATGCTTGAAAACACAGAATAATATTATCCGGTCTCCATTTTGACGAGTCGGACTCTTCTACAATCCAAAACATGAGTGTTTTTATAAAATAAGAACACAGCAAACCTTTCAAGCATGTGTAAATGTCAATTATTTCTTTCAGGAAAATTTTAAACAGCGCATAACAAAGCAATTGTGTATGATTGAAAGAAAATATTAGAATTTTTTCTGCTACGGAATATGACATTCTCCATTCAATATGTTCATTACTTGATTCTTTGCCGCCTACTGGTACAAACAAAACACCACAAGATATGATTTTTGAAATAATATCAGGCGTGGGCCATTTTCCACGAGATCTTTTTATTCATTGATCTGAGTGAGATATCCATTTATCACATTTGAAGGTTACCGCTAAATCTAATTGGTCTAAACTGTCTGTTAAACAAGGGCCATGTATTTTGTTAATATGTTCAAATATTGTAGAAATGTGACCAAGTTGAATCTGTTTAAACATTTTGCTGGAAAGCACTCTCCCTTTATGATCAGCGTATACTAGAACATCAGGAACACATAAAGAGGATCGATTACATACAATTCTTAGTTTAGTAAAACATGGTTGCGTGTCGTCTGTATCCATAACTAGAGGAATCGTTTTGTTTTTAACAGGAATATCGCTATAATATTCATAAACCGAATATTCTGTACTTATCAACATTATATCAAGGTCGCTTCCTTTTGAATATAGTCCTTCGCCGTTACTCCCACTTCTGATTTGGTTAACATCTGCATTGACAATATCACATGCAATAGAAGTTAGTCTTCTTACCTTAACATCCTCTTCAGAACAAATATTCTGACACAAGTATTCGTAAAAGCGTAATGAATCTTCTCTTTTTCGTGACATTTGTTTGTTTTAGTATAAAAAGCTGTAAAAACTAAAAAATGAAATCAATAATATGTAATTGTATTTGTCCTCTCAAGCTTATAACTACTATCTCACAGTTTAATAGTATATAAAAGAAAAGATAAATCTCCGTGGTCTATCTATTTACTTTTGTACACCATTTACAGACCTTCTCAAATTGAAATGTACAATGAATATTGTTTTTTTTTATTATCTATCTAACCGGACTTCAATTTACAGCATGTGCATTAAAAGCTGTGGCAGATTGAGTATTATATAAACAAAAATAACACGCATCCTACGGTCTAACATTATGTTTGCTTTTTAATATCCCATTTGCTCTTGAACTGAAAATAAGATGATCATACTTCGCCCGTCTTGATAAAAAAAACCTCTCCCATCTGAAAAAATTATACTCGTACTGGTTATGAGTGAAATATTTGTTATTGGATGTTTAGCAAACATTACTTAACCTATCCTGATGCCATTTTTAGTTTCTACAACGAGTCAATTTATATAAAGGCTGAGTCTGATATAATGTTTTTATGAATATTAGATCACAAAAGCATGGTGTCATTTAGTTAAGAACTCTTCATCACAAACAATCGTTTACTTAAATATAAAACATAATTTTAAAGCTTACGATTGAAAATCCGTCCTAAATACGCAAGAATACGTGGACTTTTGGTAATAGCGGTCAAATCATACCATTAAACGAATAAATCTGCAATATTCTGATTCTAGGGGGGAAAATACACCAAGAACAATGCCTTCTTCCTTGTTAATTTATACTATCTTAGATTTATAACAGGAAGTCGAAACCAAAGCGACTTATTAGAGGCCAACACTATAGTGTTTGATCCCATGGTGATTTTTTTAATCTCGTATAAATTTTTGTTCACCTTGCCAATTCAAATATGTAATAAAAAGATAACTGCATGTGCTACTTTAAAAATAAAATGGGTCAAAATGATATCAATTTACTACAAATTTGGGGTTCCTGGAAATTTTTATCCTTTTAGGCATACATGCCTATTTTTTTGTTTCAAAAGAAAAACACAAGCGGATTTAAAAAAGAACGTCATTTGAAATATATTCTTTACATAAGTATACTCCGTCCGTCTGTCCCATTATGGGTATATAGTTATTCCGCATAACTCCTCCTACAGTTTGGATCCTAGGAAGTTTTCACTTTGCTGTCTGTTTGTACATATATTGAAGGCGTGCATGAGGTCAGGGTTTTGATTGTTATTTATATTTGCTTTTTTGAAAATAGTTGAATTTTGCCATTTTTTGGAGTATTTACTTGCATAAAAGAGGAGCTTTTCCAGATAACTCCTCCTACAGTTTGAATGCTAGGAAGTTTTCACTTTGCTGGCTGTTTGTACATATATTGAAGGTGTGCATGTTGTTTATTAATATTTTAGTAACAATTATTTTGAATCGATCGCCGTTTGTTCACAAAACATAGTCAAGCCAAATGTCATTTTAAAAAAGTTGGGTCCGTATACTGGTTTTCAATTTTATGATTGTATCAGCCAAATTAAAATACTTCTGTTCAAAATATGTCACAGTTTGAGATCACAAACAAATACATTTTACGTTAGCGACGTCATTGCCTCCCCTTTGAATACATCAATGTGATTATTATACAGTTAAAAAAATCATTTGTCAAAAGTTTCACAAAATATAGAAAGATGTCCAAGTTAAAATTACAAACAAATATACAAAAAAAAAACTCATCAAAGATACTAATCTTATCATTTGAGGTGTAATATCACCAAATCATGGTACGTCACATCCGGTTGTATAAGAAAATAGGTCGAAAAAATATTCCCTTGAATTTAACAGTTGTAAGTAACTAATACTATATTTTATTGCAGTAAAACATTTCTTTGTCATTAATATATGTCTTGGCTATTTCAAAGCCCCATTATTTATTTATTTGGGGTTTCTATAGAATATTTTGTAAACTTGACGTTACATGGTTACTAAATCTTGTACACAGGTTAAATAAGGGGAGAAATTTGATTGGTTAAGTTCCAGTGATGGTTATTTTCTTATATGCAATGAAATGTTATGTGAATTTTTTTCAATAGAACTGGACAGGATAACACTTTACTCATGCCAAGTATTTCTTTATTTGAAACAAAGATAAATTCTGCACATTTTTTTGAAAAGTTCAAATTTAACAAAGACTAATAGGGAAAAATCTATGGTGGTATTACACCTTGAACTCCAGACGCGCGTTTCGTCTACAAAAGACTCGAAAGTGACGCTGGACAAAAATAATACAGGCAGAATAAGTTGTATAGTTAAATCATGCGATTATCTCAAAGAAACAGCTAACTGAGGACACTACTTTCTTATTAAAGCATACAGCAAATGAAACTCAAAATAATTGATTTATTTTAAAACAGCATTCTGAATGGGGTCGAATGATAGACATTTACGAAAAATTTGAGTTTCTTGGTCATTTTTTTCAAAAAAGAAAAACCAAGCGGATTTTTGTAAAAACATTTAAAAGATCTTCTTTGTATTAATATGCTCTAAATTCTTTGGAATTAGAATTTCATTAATTTAGAGGATGATAAACCGGCATTTTTGCTGTATAGTTATCTAATGTAAAACAAATCGGTCGTTTGTTAACACAATTTACATTACGGTGCAAATAATCTTCATACATAATCAAGCCAAATGTTATTTAAAAAAAGATAGGACCATGTTCTCTTTTTCAATCTTATGATTTAAATTAGCAGACAAAATGCTTTTTTTTTCAAATATGACACAGTTTAGAATCACGAAAAATAGTATTTTACGTTTGCGACGTCATTACATCCCCTTTGAATACATCAAAGTGATTATTAAACAGTTAAAAAATCACTTGTCAAAAGCTTCACAAAATATAACAAGATGTCCAAGTTAAAGTTACAAACATATATACACAAAAATGCATCAAAGATACAAATCTTATCATTTGTTAGCCAGACGCGAGTTTCACGGTTTACAATCGACTCATACATGTCGCTCGAAACAAATAATACAGCAGAATAAGTTAAAGTTAAATCATCCGATTATTTCAAAGAAACAGCTTACTGAGTTCACACATCTTCGTTGAAACTTACATCAAATGAAATTCAAAATAATTGATTTAGTATAAAACAACATTCTGTATGTTTAGATATTTCATTATTCTCAGACTAAATGTGTCAGGTAAGGTTTCTCTCCCTCTTTACATAAAACACATTCTTGTCATTCGTCTTTTCGTGTGAATCTAGTGCACCTTCTATCTGTTGCCGAGACAGCCTCCCAGCGATAAAAGAATATGTTTGAAAGAACTATGCACTCGGATACCTTGTTTTCTTCAATTCGTTTTTTAAACGTCTTGGTTTCTTCAATTTGAATAACAGAAAACAAAACTATATACCAAAAGATAACTGGATAAAGTGAGAAAAATGTTTCTTCCATTAGTAAAAGTAACTGCTTCACTGCTTATTCCTGCGTTCGAACCCTACACGTGGTAGCTTGGTTCGACTCCAATCTTAATTGACTAGGATTGAAAGTTTCCTTGCCGAAGGTCAGTGGTTCTCTCCGGGCGTCCCAGCTGTCAACACTAAAAAAAGCCAGGCGCCATGAAATAGCAAAAAAATGATAAAAGTGGCATTAAAGACCAACAATGAATACATCAATCATTGTACATCAGATCATAGTTTTGTTAAACGCAAATCAATTTATTTGGAATTGAATTTGACAATAGCAATTTTTCTCGCATCGTATAACGATGAAGCCGGAAAACACTGTAATATGTACCACTTGACATGAAAAAGCTTAACCTTTAATGATTTTTGATAATTAAAAGATAAGATGAATTTTAAAACAGAATTATTAGTCAAATATTTGATGGGAAAGCAATGAATAATCAGGAGATATTTAAAACTTCGCAGGATAAAGCAGCATAGTAAGGGACTAAGATTTTCAAGGGTAAGGCATCTTAGAAGGGGTCTATCTTAAAAGGTTGGTGTGTCCATCATACTTTATATGTGACAACCTTTTGTTTTAATCGTAGAACTAGACAAACTTTTCAAAGTTATTCAAGTTCCATTACTGACTTACAGTCGACACCTTATAACCTAGAATATCTATTTTAGATAGAAATGGGTATTTTCTACGTCAAAAGATTGCAGAATTTCTGATAATGAAAAGAGCACTCCCTATTCGAATGGTTCGAATGCAGCATTAGATAACTTAGTAGACTAGTCTTTGACAAGTTCTTTGAACCACTGACAGGGTCTTTAACGCTCCCATGCGCAAAAATGACATAATTTAAGAAAGAGTATTGTCCCTGCTAACCTGAAGAGTGTAGGTTTCAGCTCGAGAGTTCACAGTGAAGACATATTTTTTTCAGTTAAATTTTTTTTAGGTACAAAAAATCAGATCATTTCGTCTTTTTCTAATTAGTTCTTTGAGTCGCTTTTTTGCTTTTCTTTACCCTATTATGCATGACATAAAACTATAAATTCACGTTCTAAAACAATATTTACGTGTGCATTGTGCTTCAATATAAACATATGGGATTGTATCAATGATAAAGGCACCTAGTGACAGAAACAACCAAGAGACATGTGTTCGATTTGAAGGTAAACCAGGGGCCTGTTTATCGAAACTGTCCTAAGTTCCGTCCTAAGAATTTCTTAGGACAGAATTTAGGATAAAGTTAGGACCGACTTACGACACGTCTCAGCATGCACATCGAAGCTATCTTAGGAATATCTTAGCTAGGACGTCCTAACCGATGTCCTAAGTATTGGCGGAAAAGAAAATACAAATTAAATATGAAAAAAAAATATGATATCAAATTTTATCAATATTTTTTGTTTTTTTAAATATGATTAATTAGAAACTAGTTTTAGATTAAACGTAATAAATAATTGTACATTTAATCTGTGTAAAACAAAACAGAAGGAAAAAAAATAACTACAAATTATCAAACTAATTGTAAACAAGATATAATTATAATCGGTAAAAATCATTACATGTTTTTGAGTGAGTTGAATTCGAGGTGTCACGGTTTTATTTTTCAACAGTTGAAAGGCAAATAAATACGGAGACTTTCAACTAATTTACTACTGCTAAAAAATAATACGTGTGAAAATGAGCAAAAGACGAAATTAGAATATGTCCTAAAGTTAGGACCATCCTAAGACCCTCTTAAGTTGAGACATGTTTGATAAACCCATTTAGGACTAAGATGTGTCCTAAGTTGGTCTTAGGACACGTCCTAATCCTAAGAGAGCTTCGATAAACAGGCCCCAGATGTATGCAAGATCTCTCACAGGAGCAAGGAAGAAAGACCATTCACAATTTGCCTTACATTTGTTTTCTCCTCTTTTAATCAAATTTAAAAAACCTTTCAAATGTTAAATTCATAAGATAAAAATATTCCCTGTGGAAGAACTCCCCTCCCCTTTTCGTGCTCTCCGATTTGAACCCTCAAATTAAGCTTTCTAATCTAATTAAGATTAAAAACCTTGCTTTCTGATCGATCTATTCACGGACCGGACTGGCAACTTTCTTCATTTAATAAGACAATATACAGTTGCGTTATAAAACATGCTTGCTCTCTGCTTGGAGTCCTCGCTCGAAAAGAAAGAAATAGCCTAACTCCATAATACAATATTCCTGCATCATGTGATTTTTGCGACGAGGAGCTTACATTAAAATGAATACCAAATATAGAAAGTGAACCTAAAATTCAAAACATAAAGTCCAAAGGCACATGGATGGAAAATATTTTTTTTTGCAAAGGGTGCGGGGTAATCTTCTCTATGTTCATAATATACATGAAATATTTGCCACTGCCCCTTGTCTGTTCTATAAATTCTTACCCTGAGTTTTCTATCTATTGCACGGGACAGTCTCCCAGCGTTAAAAGAATATGTTTGAAAGAACCATGCACTCGGCTACCTTGTTTTGTTCAATTCGTTTTTAAAACGTCTTGGTTTCTTCAATTTGAATAATAGAAAAACAAAACTATATATCAAACAAAAACTGGAAAAAGTGAGAAACAGGTGTCTTCCGTTATGAAGAATCACTGCTTCACTGCAATTCAAATTATAAAGTCCGAAGGCATATGGATGAAAAAGAAATGTTTTTTGACAAAGGGTGCGGGGGTAATTTTCTCTATGTTTGTAATAGACATGAAATATTTGCCACTGCCCCTTGTCTGTTCTATAAATTCTCACCCTGAGTTTTCTATCTGAAACATGCCAAGAAATCCTCGCTAAAAATTCCGGTTGAACTCTTACGACACCTATTAGAAGTTAAAGATTTGATTTCATTCAACAACATCATTTATGTCCTGCATGTACGTATCGCTTAGAACATGGCCATATACTAAATGGCCTGTTTCTCTTTCCGTTTTGCATTTGAACTAACAACTATAGTATACATCCTCCGAGTTCATTTTAACAACTATTTTTCTAAAAAAAAAAATTCTTTCAATCTACAATTTAGATTTATTTGAATGCTGTCATGTTAGCCTTTTCTGTCTGTTTGGTTTGCTTATCCACTTTTGTCAATATAATGAAACCTTAAACAATTGCAATATAAGTTGGAGGTTTAGTTAGCTTTAAAATCAGTTATGCCCACAATTACTTTTAAAAAAAAATGCCTGTATCAAGTCAGGAATATGGCAGTTGTTTTTCACTCGTTCTGTTGATTGACACAGCGTTTGGGTTTTTGTCAGTTTTTATTAACCTCCTTTTTGAATTTGCCTTAGAGTTCGGTAGTTTTGTTCTAATGTTTTGGTAATAAACCTAATAATACTATGTCTATATAAAGATAACATGTGGTATAATTGATAATGAGACATATCTCTATCAGAAACCAAATGATGTATCATAGTTCTTCTGACGTCTCAGTCTCGTTGAAATCTCGTTCTGGAATTATTTCCGAATCATGTGATACAAGTAGAAATAACAATGAATTAAAAAAAAATGTGCATGTCTCATCTAGTTTCGAGTGATTTAAATCACTCAGAGAAAATACCCAATTTTACTATCCATGCACTGAACTAAATGAGACATGCACAGTAGTGATAGATACATGTATGTAGTATAAATATAGAAAATTGAATATTTTAATCAACAACAAAAAAATCAAAAAAATCTGTGTCATATTCCCAAGCGCCTGTGTCTGGTATTTATGACCAGTGTGTCGGAAATGTTATCTTGTTTTTAATATTCTTGTATTTGCATTCAGTATAATTTATTACAAAATCTATCATGTGAGGATCTTACGAGAATAAAAAAAATCAAAAATTCTTTCTTCATTTGTTCTGTTTTGTATGGAAAACAAATTTCCCCAACACATAAAACATATCACAATATTTCCAGGTTATGTCTGTAGTATAACCATAAAATCCAATCTTCTTCCTCCTTCTGTCTGTCAGCTAAAATTATATAAAATAAACAGGGAAGGTAAGGTTTGTCCGTTTGTAGTATTTGTGTAAATGTCAAGTAAGAACACCCATTCGGCAATCCTCGGTAGAATCCGCTAATCTCCTTCTGTTAGATAAGGGTACGGTATCGGCCGAGTTGAGACGAATGGTGAGAAATCCTGTACAAATTGTTGAATTCTTCGAAATGATAAAATTTGCAACCCCCCTTTTTCACACAAGATACACATTGCCCTAGTCATATTTTAAGCACAACTTTGCAGGTTTCATGCTCTTCAACTTTTTAAATTTGGCTGTCCAACTGTTTAATTCTTGAAAAAATGTTATATGATGACATAAAAAAGTTGAAAATGGTTGCTTTCTTCTTATTTTCATAATCCCTTTATACTTCTCTATGTTTTTAAATTAAATATAACAAAGGAGCATATTTTGCCGCAAAATTGATCTAACCCTTCTTTATTTACTACATTTTGGATTCCATGCATTTTAGTGCATGAAACGTAGAAAACAGCTGATCATGACGGTCATCAATGGGTATTAACACAGTGGGAAAATCTCACACGCGGAGGAGACAGGCTTTCGCTAGCCCCTTCACAAAAATGTTTATAATTCAGAGAAAATTAAACCCCGAAACGTATAAATGAAGAAAAAAAACCATAAAAAAACATAAAAGCAAACAAGACTCACAAACGCCAGAGGTAACTGACGTTGGACAACCACAAATGAGTCGAAGTTAAGCATGTTTCGTGAGAATTCGACCCTCCATTTATACATGTTATACCTGTAGTCAATATAGAATAAACAAACACCCAGCAATACGTACAATAAAACTCTTGTGATTATAGACTGCATGCCTATTGAGATCAAAAGCTATTTAACAGGTTTTTATTGAGTAGGTTAGATGATCTTCATTTAAAACTGGAAAGAGATATGAGATTTACGTCTATACTAGAGAAACCCGAAAACAAGATTATTTTAAAAAGATATATTTTATTTTCAACGTTTTTTTTTTTTTTTAATTTTAGAGTTATCGCACTTTAACCATTAGAACGTTAACGTTCTCTCTCAAAAGGACTAATACAAATGTTTCATGGACATTGTTGGGGGGTGTTTTACAACATTTTTTTCCCCAGAATGTTAAAATGTGAGATAAACAAAAGGAAACATTGGATCAATATTGAGACATTGAGACACCAACCTGGCGATAAAAAAATAATAAAAGCTATCATTTCATTATTGCCTGTAAAGTTATAAGACCTGTAGGAATGTTGTAAGATGTCACTGAAATTCCGTTTATTTGACAGAACTTTTGTCCTGGAATATCTCCTTCGTTAGTTTTATTGTCTAAAATGTTGTCTCTGTGTGACTCTCCCTACTTCTCCATCGGAATCAAGTCGACATTCCGATAGGACATGGTTGCTTATTTATACATTCCGTTAAGCCATGTAAAAGTTCCCTCTGCTACAGTTTTACTAACAAACTTAGAAGTTAAGATACTCATATATATATATCAATACCTCAATGACCGTATTTTGGACATATAGAGGTCTTTTGATTATTGTGTGTCGTTGGGTTACTGTCCAATTGACGTTTACCTCAAATCTTTTTTTATTTACTTGTGTTATCGCATCATGAAACTTTTATTGGGTTCCTTAACAGCAATACATCCACGAAAAACACTAATATTTATAATATATTGTATTGTCCAGTAGGTTTTGTTATTTCTTTGGTCCTAATATGATTTTAATGTAGGACTTTGTTCTTTTATATGTGTACATGTGGGGTTAGCCTTGAGATTTATTTCAATAACTACATGGATTCTTCTTTCTATCTTGTTGATAGTTGTTTCAAAGCTTTTTTTTTTTTTTTTTTAAATAATAGTGATTTGGCTTGAGAACTGTTTTCATGCGAGCGCCACTGAGTCTCGTGATTGTAGACGACAAGCGAGTCGAACGTACCAAATTATAAGTCTGTTATGAGGGTAGTAATGGGGTACCTCCATGACGTATAACGGTAAAAATTCTTGCCAAATGACGTTAACGGTAATTTTTAGTGCATGACAATAAAATGTACACTTTCTTTTAGACGATAAAAAAAAATCAGCTGAATTTGACGACTCACGCTATTTGTTCTCCAAAAATAACGGCAACGATAATTATTTGAGACATCTGACGAATCACGATATGGACATTTTGACGAATCACGGTAAAATTTTAACCAATTTGACGCTAACGGTAGCCTAAAATAACCGTTTGACGCCTGACGGTAAAGGGCATTACCACCCTCTGTTATCAGTATTTATACTACTATAATATGCCAGATATCATGATTTTACCACAATCTGGGCAATTTTGTTTAAAATCTGCTCAAATCGACTGTACTATACATAGTTCAGTGCTTTTTCAAAACTAATTTAAATTGTTCTTTCTTATTTTATCAAATACCCATTGATATGTCCGACGATCTTCAACATACACATGAATGAATTAAAACGAAAAAAAACCAAGTAATTTTAAACTTTATTTCTTTCATTTGAGGTGTCAGGTTGCTGCCTACTTTCCCGCCTTTTCTTCCCTTGTTAACAGGTTTCTGGAGGAAATCAGTGTTGTCACTAGGACTTGCTGGTATGTTAATTTTATAAACGGCATGCAGATAAAAAAAAAGGGGGGGCACCGGTTATCATTCTATTGTAATACTGTACATATAGATTACAAAATCGGTCGGTCATTAAACTCTAAGCGACCTACATTGTATAAAAATAAGCTGTGGACCACATGCTTTTATCTGAGGCCTATTTTTTCTGCTATCATATTATAACCTTCCGCTCGACCTTTGATTAAACATAGAGATCATTCAGTAAAATTCGCCTTGGACTCACGACTTTGGTCGGCGGAGATATATACAACAAACCCAGACCTGTTCTTTTAAAGAAGATAGTACTTAGTACTGTTGTATCACTAACTTAGAGTACTAAAAACGTATATAATTTATATAAACATAATTTTACGGCTTCAGATCCTGAAATCTTGGATTCAAAATTGAAAAAAAACAAACAATTAATTAATTTGTGCAAGAAGTCTTTATAATCTGTGTTATTTTGAGATATACGTAGGGCGAGTTACGTTCTTCAAATTATGAAAAATAACTATTAGTTACTGCACTAGCTTTTAAAACAATGATGGTTAAAATTTTCTATTTCGATAATTTCGTATAAATTTTGTTAACCTCTTTTAAAAAGATTTTCTAAAACTGCAATACTATATCAAAAATTAAAGTGGTCCACGTATAATGCTCTGAAATGGACATTAGGGAATATAAACTTTATGTCAATGATTGTGTTGGATTAAAAAAAACGATGAATTATATAGTGAAAAGGGAACTGTCTAACCTTCATTTCAGGCAAATGGGATGACACAACTTTGGGGAGTATGATCTAGTGGTAAAAGAAGTGGGGATGTTAGATATAGGAGGTAAAAAGTGGGTACATATGAAATAGAGGGTGTAAAAAGTGGGCATGTGAGATATAAGGGTTAAGAAGTGGGTATTTGGGATATAGAGGTGGTAAAAAAATAGAATATAAGTAAAGGCAATCTTGGAAAAAGAAAAAAAAAGAGGTTTGTGAGAAAACATTACAAATAGTTGTCAAAGGTACCAGGATTAACATTTAATACGCCAGACTCATCAGTGACGTTCAGATCAAAATAGTTATAAAGTCAAACAAGTACAACAGCGGAATTTACTTCATACTTTATGTAACCTACTTCATATAAGTTCAACCATGTTTTTGTTACTATAATGGTCCCTAGTCTTAATATCACCTCAATATCAAATTCCTAAATGACCTTTAGTATTACTCTTTAATGTTGAACTCTCCGTTGCTCCATACTATTGCGGATCCATTATTTTGAAAAAGGGATGGGGGCACCTGTCAAGCCGGGAACGTTTAGAGTGATACCTGTAAACAATCTATGCATTTATTGAACTGGTAGATATATGAAGCTCTATAACTAGACGGTCCCCTGTATCCCCTAGTTCCGCCACTGCAGTAATATTATCCAACCGCCATGTTGTATACTATAATGATCCCATAATCTTCCCCCTTTTTCAATTCTGTTCTATTTTACTTTGACAGGGTTCACAAAAGATTGAAAATTAAGGGTGGAGAATACATCACGCATTAAAATCGGTCAGATATTGGCAAATGGAAAGGGCACCAATCTTGTATTTGCGACTAACTAATAAGTGCGAGTATTTAATTTCACACTTTGGTTGAGATTAGACTGAGAAGGCGGTTATGATCATTTCTAACTTTTTTTCTCTTACTAAGGTTAAAAAAACAGAAAATGAAAATAACACAATATAGTTAAATTTACCTCAGACCCCCTCAATTAAAAATATTCTTAGAAAAAAAACCAAAAAGAAAACCATGCAGGAACGTTTCAATAAATGCCGGGCTATACGACCAAAAGGTACATTTAAAGAACATAAAAAAACAAACTTACAAGGTTAACTTTGGCTGAGAGAGTTGGAATCTCAGATTTAAAAAAATTCGTATTTCATTAACGGAAAACTTTAGACATATGTAAAAATATGGAGATGGGGTATACACCAAGTGAGATAACTAGCCAGCAGATTTCAAACAAAGTGGGTGTAACAATAATTAGTCACCTTGCAGCCTTCAATAAAATAATTTGTAAAGAATCACTATAATTAAAAAAAAATCTCTGAAACTGACATTATTAAGATGCTTGATTACTTGATTGACAACATATATTTGTTACGTTTAGAGGACGTATATA
This sequence comes from Mytilus galloprovincialis, assembly GCF_965363235.1. Taxonomy (NCBI): domain Eukaryota; kingdom Metazoa; phylum Mollusca; class Bivalvia; order Mytilida; family Mytilidae; genus Mytilus; species Mytilus galloprovincialis. The sequence goes on along the minus strand of NC_134849.1, from coordinate 30,206,993 downwards.
TCAACAAACTGTTGACAATCCCATGGGAACCAATAGTGCCGCTCTTCTTGTCGACTTTTTCCTTTATTCTTATGAGGTTGACTTCGTACAGGAACTTTGTAGGAAGAAAAAAAAGAAGTTAGCAATACCCTTTACAGTAGAATGCATCGAATATATAGGTAAAGGTAAATTCTATGACTAGCTTGCTTGCTAGCTGAACCGTGAAGTCATCATTAGGTTAGGCACACTAACCTCCTTTAAGAGTATACTAGTCCGACAGATAACCAATCTATCTGTCTTTAGGAGTATACCTAACTTAATAATGATTGCACGGTTCAGCTAACAAGCAAGCTAGCCAAAGATATTACCTTTACTTACACACTCAATGCATTTTGCTGTAATCTTACTTTCCGCTATATAAATGATGTTCTCTCAGTGAATAATTCAAAGTTTGGTGACTATGTTGAATGCATCTATCCTATCGAACTAGAGATAAAGGATACAACAGATACAGTCGGTTTATATCTTGACTTACATCTAAAAATTGACAATGAGGGTTGGTTAAAAAAAAACACTTTACGACAAAAGAGATGATATCAGCTTCCCAATTATGAAATTTTCGTTTTTGTGCAGTTAAAACATTTCAGCAGCGTCTGCATACGGAGTATATATCTCCCAATTGATACGATATTCCCGGGTTTGTATTTCCTATTATGGTTTCCTTGATAGAGCGGGGTTGCTGCTTACAAGGAAGCTGTTAAACCAAGAGTTCAAAATGATGTAGTTAAAATCGTCCCTTTCGTAAATTTTACGGACGTTATCACGAGTTGGTTGACCGTTATGGTTAACCGTTTCACAGATGATATCGGATATATGCTCTTTATGTCGCAACTACAATCCCGTTTCAGTTTGTTTTTTTTTTTTTTTGGGGGGGGGGGTCATGTTGCTTAGTCTATAGTTTTCTATGTTGTGTCTAGTGTACTATTATTTATTTATCTGTTTGTCTTTTCTTTATTCAGCCATGGCGCTGTCAGTTTATTATTGATCTATGAGTTTGAATGAATTTCCCTTTGATATCTTTCACCCCTCCTGTGTTCTATGTTACTATGATAGAGTTCACAATAGAATGTAAACTAAGGGTGAAGCAGAGATTTCAAGAAATCATGGATTAAAATCGGTCAGAAATTGGAAAAATTGAAAGGGCACCGATCTTATATTTGCAACTTATATGCTAACAACTATAAGAAGAGTATTTGCTTTCACACTTTGGTTAAGATTAGACTAAGACGGAGGATATGATATTTAACATTTGACGTTATTTACAGGAAATTCTTAATATCTTACTATCTAAAGGTTAAAGAACTAAAAATGAAAATCACACTTTATAGTGGATAAAGTTGGTGCACTTGAACCACTCTCTGAATTTACCTTCATCAGGACGCTTCAAACAAAATCCTAACAAAAATGTTTCGCTCGTTGGTTGAGAATACCAATGAGAAAATATATCCATGCACCACAAGTCAAACAAAACAGATGTAAGCATTTATTGGTAACAGTATACGTATATATAGAAAAAAAGGTCCGTTGCAATTGTCTTAACTCAAAAGATCGGTTCGAGGCGCAACCACAAGTAACCTCTAAACAACAGACACAAAGCAAACACTTACAAGAGTACTCGCTTTCTGAAAGTTAGTGCAAAGATTACTACCACTAATAATTTAAAAATGTATGGTATAAATTTTGTCAGTGACCAAGAACTGACTACTGTGCTATAAATACCCTTCCCTTCCCTTCCGTTCCGTTCCGTTCCGTTCCGTTCCGTTCTATTCTGTTCTGTTCTGTTCTGTTCTGTTCTGTTCTGTTCTGTTCTATTCTATTCTATTCTATTCTATTCTATTCTATTCTATTCTATTCTACACACAGCATGCAGTAGCGACCCAGTGCAACGCTAAGAGATGAAAATAACACTTATAATTTTTTTCACGTGAACACAACCGGTGATATTTAGAAACTACTTAAACGAGTCTACTATTTATATATCTTTTATTTTGCGCATAACAACTATTTCTGTCGTGAAAGAGACCAAGATTAACCTTTCTACAAATGTACAGAGTCAGCTTAATGTCAGGTATTTTTGGTGCTTGGTGAGATTTTGTAACGGAAAAACAATTGAGACTGACAGAGGTCTGGCTGACCATGATTAAAAAACCTAAACTCATATATTGATTTCTTCAAAATTCTCTACCAATATATACGTAACTTTCTGAAAAAACTCATCATCGATTATGCATATTTGCCAGATATCAAGCAGTCAAATGATTACCCATGATAAGTTCATGATAATAAGATGTTTAAAACAACATGATTCGTTCATAATAAGAAGTTAATGACATGATTCGTTAATAATACCTAGATGTTAACGACATAATTCGTTCATAATAATTAAATGTTAACGACATGATTCGTTCATGATAATTAAATGTTAAGGACAGGATTCGTTCATAATACATTTTTTTTTTCATAATAATTAAGACCAGTTCTCTGTAACCACCAAAATTTCATATATACAGCCTGGCAGGCATGGTACTGAAACTTCATGAAACTGTGTATACTTGATGTAAACATCATGCTAACTCCAAAAAAATATTCAAAATTTTGATCATCAACATGGTTGCCATGGCAACCACGCAGCCTCCTTAGAGGTGATATTTTACACTGAAAATATTGAATTTTTCAAGGTTTTATGATGTTGACAGAATTTTTATAGCTTCACAGGCAATATAATGACAACAAACTACTGAAAGAATAACATTTATTGAACAAAATTGAATGGTACCTATATCAGTTCTGATTGAAAAGATTTTTTTTTATCCAACTTCAAAAAGCATGTACTTGTGGATATTTTGATACCCATTTTTCAGTATTTTGTTCATGCCCAATATACTAAAAGCAGAGGGCTTGTGTCAAAAATACTATTACTTCATGAGAAAATGTTGTTTATGATATCCAAAAATGTAAAAAAGTCAACGGGATCTGAGTAAACAAAATTTTCAGACATTTTCAAAAATTGCCTTTTTCAAAGGGAGATAATTAAAAAAATCCATAAAAATTGATTTTTTTTAGAGAGTAAAAATCTTGCTTTTATATATATATCTAAGATATTTGATATGTTGTTGCATAGTCAGTTAACTAATGTGATTAAATATCATATAACCTTGAATGACCTTGACCTTTGACCTTAATTTCAAGGTGAAATCTTTTTTTTTGCCATTTAGTTTCTTGGGTCATAAATTAAAATAATTAGTCAAAGTCTTGTGGTAATTTTTAGTTACATCATGTTTTGGTAATGAAAATGTCTCAAAAGGATATACTTAATAGACTTTGATCTCAAGATTTAAAAATAAAACAAAAAATAGCAATTGAACAATTCATGTTATTATGTTTTACCTCATTCACAAAATAAAACCCCAAAAACTGAAGGTTCACATGAATTGTTACGGATAAAGATGGATATCATGGCATATGGGACCACCATAAAAATCATTGTGATAGAAAGGAGGTGCACAATGACAATTGTATGCTTAAAACATGAAAGATTTTATGCAAGTTCCATTGAATTTTGTTTTTCTAGGAATTTGCAGATAAGAGAAAGTGTTATGATGACCCCCCTTTTAATGGTCACCCCATGAAAACAATTAAATAAATTTCGTACTTACCAGTTCCAACAGGTAAAACAATTTCAGTGTTGTTGAATATAGTTTTCACTTGAGGATATGCTATATATCTTTCTGTTTTGCAGTTCTGGCCTGAATGGTAACATACAACACTTGGTACACTGCAGAGTCTTTTCATACATCGTTTCTTGTATGCATTTCGAAATTCATGTACGTGTGAAGAACAAATGTTCTTAAACAATAAAAACCCAGTTCCTGGTGAAATACCACATGAAGTCAAAAAAATGGATTGATCCTCGGTATTGAAAGTGTCAATAGTAAACAGTTCAGATGAACATTCCAAATGGGGAAAATCTGGCAGGGAAGATTTAGAAAAATTACAAGTTCTGCACTCATTCAACCCTGCCATCATGCATGGCAAATCATACAAGGGCTGTTATATAAGTTATACCACAGGTTTTAAATACTACATGACAATCATCATCAACAGTTTTCTCTGTAAAATTAAATTAACTGGATCTATCATCTGCTGGAACTTTGTTTATGTTTTCCCGCCTATTTGTACTTCCAACAGGAGAGTTCCAAAATTGTTAAAGGGAGACAACTCAAACATAATTTTAGAGCAAATTTGACAGAAAACAGGTTATTTTAAAACCAGTTTTCTCGAAATGTCTTGATGATCCCATTCTAATTTTTTTACAGAAATAAAACCATATTTTTAGAGAACAATTTCATATAACTGATATAGGCAAATGCCCTCTGCTTTTTTAAATATACTTTCATATTTCAAGATGGCAACATGACATATACTGATATAAATTGTCTTTATTCCTTTCATGCAGACAAATCTTTTGGAAATCTTATTACTTTTTTCATTCAATATGCAAGGCAATTTAATAGGAAAAAAATATGTGCCTTAATTTTTTTTCCCAAAAACAGAAAATATAAATTTTATTGTACCTGTACTTTTCAGGTACGCACATATATAATGATTGGTAGCCATAGCAACAAAACATAACAAGAACCAAAAAATTAAAAAAAAGTGATTTAATGGTTCATGAATTATTCCTGCAAATTTTTACGCAGTTTGCTGTTATACCCTGGCATGGGTTTTTTGGTGGTTACATAGAACTGGTCTTAAATGTTAACGAAATGATTCGTTCATAATACCTAGATGTTAACGACATGATTCGTTCATAATAATTAGATGTTAAAACGACACGATTCGTTCATAATAATTAGATTTTAACGACAGGATTCGTTCATGATAATTAAATGTTAACGACAGGATTCGTTCATAATAATTAGATGTTCACGACATGATTCGTTCATAATAATTAGATGTTAAAACGACACGATTCGTTCATAATAATTAGATTTTAACGACAGGATTAGTTCATGATAATTAGATGTTAAAAACAGGATTCGTTCATAATAATTAAATGCTCACGACATGATTCTTTCATAATAATTAGATGTTAAAACGACATGATTCGTTCATAATAATTAGATGTTCCCGACATGATTTTTTCATGATAATAAGATGTTAACGACATGATTCGTTCATAATAATTCTGATGTTAATGGCGTGATTTGTTCCTAATAATTAGATGTTCACGAAATGATCCATTCATAATAGTTAGATTAAACGATATATACGCATTTGTTTTTACATACAACTTAAAATAGTAGTTTAATTTGGCGTGGATACATCTTACAAAGTCTATATATATCCGAATTATTTTGGAAAGAATTCCACTCGTTCGTGCAAGGGGACGTCTTACTTAAGCTTGAAGAGAGGTCAGAGTTTTTTTTCTGTCTTCTAGAATTAACTTCAGAGACCTACATTTCATTGGTTCTGTTCTTGAACATGCATGAAATATTTGCTACTGGACATAAAGCAAAAATCAATCCATCCTTTGATTTTTACAAGATTTCCGTTCTTATTGTTGATAAATTGAGTTTTGCTACATCTAAACTGTACGTTTTCTCGTCTTGAACATGCGTCAAATATTTTCCACAGAACATAAAGCAAACCTCAATCGATCCTTTAATTGATACACGATGTTTGCTCTTATTGGTGATAAATTGAGTATTACTCAAAATAAATATCAATTTTTATACGTGGTCTTGTCTTGAACATGCATAAACTATTTGCCACTGGACGTAAATCAAAGAAAAATCAATCAAATCCAGATGTTTGTTCTTATTGTTGATAGACTTAATTTCTTGGCAAATAAACATTATTACTGTATTCCTCTATGTTTGAAAATGTATGAACTATTTGCCCCTGGACATAAAGAAATACAAGATGTTTGTTCTTTTTGTTGACAAACTAAGATTATTACATGCAAACATCAATAAATTTAGTTCTGTCTCATCTTGAATATGCATGAAGTATTCGCCCCTGGACATCAAGCAGACAATCAATCAATTAATACTTGAATTGATAAAGGATGTGTGATCTTATTGTTACTAAATTGAGCTTCACTACATGTACAAATTTAATTTACAGTACTGTTCTTTTGATACATAGCCAGTAACAAACAGTCATGATCCTGTAATTTTGTTGCTATATATCATATTTTGCCAAGGGAGCCTGGAATTCAATGGATGGCATTTTTTGCTATATATCATATTTTGCCAAGCCTGGAATTCAATGGATGGCATTTTTTTTGTACATAAATATATGGTCATTAGTTTTTCTTGTTTGAGTTGTTGAACATTTTTCGTTTGTCAACTTTAAATAGCATGCTGTGGCTTTATGGGTTTTGATAATTAGTATTGCTGAAATCCCACAGTGACCTGAAATCTCAAACTTCTATATTATTTGTTCTCTAGATTTGGTGGCGAGTTGTTTCACTGGCAGTCTTCCAAGGTCTTCTCATTTTTATATTGTGTTATTATCATTACTGTTTTTTTCCATTATTCCTTCGTTTATATCATTCTATGCTATGGTATTCTATGTTGCACACAGCCTATCTGTTGTTAAGATGTACCCAACCTTTTTCTAGTTGTTTTCAATATTAAAAAAAATATTTAATATAGTTTTTTTTTAACACACTGTGTGAGAATGGCACAATACACCACTTGAAGTTGTTGACATTTAAAAAAAAAAAAAAAAAAAAGTCAGGAAGCAAAGACAACCGTAAAGTTGTTGACATTAAGAATAAAAACGAGTGTGATAATGAAGTAACAACCTAAGGGCTGTCGATATTATTAATAAAAAAAGTCGCTGCAAAGACAACCTAAGAGTTGTTGATGTTATGAACAAAAAAAAGTAAAATCACAAAAATACTGAACTTCTAGGAAAATTCAAAACAGAATGTCCCTAATCAAACGGCATAATAAACCAGATGCTCCGCAGGGCGCAGCTTTATACGACCACAGAGGTTGAACCCTGAACGGTTGGGCCAAGTATGGACACAACATTCAAGCTGGATTCAGCTCTAAATTTGGATTGTGATTAAATAGTTGACACAGAATGAATGTGGTCTAATGAACTTAAAATATTTGTTTTGCCTTTGAGCAATTCACTATGCTGTTGAATATTAATCCTCTCAAAAAAATGTTTGAAGAAATTTTCTTTCTATTTATGAAATCTGAAATGAGAAAAATGTAACCCACCACCTCCATTTTTTTTCAAATTCCCCTTTCCCTTTTTCCAAAAGTGATCTCAATTCAAATTTCTAATGGAGTTTGCAACAATAACTACTCATTTAAATACATCATAAAATATTAAAATGTAAAATAAAGTGCTTGCTATCACTGAATTGTAAAGATTGTTTTAATTTATCAGTTGGTAGTAAAAGAGAATATACATTGTATATTGTATAAAACAATTATTTAAGTTGATTCAACTACTATTCTGAACAAAGAAAGATAACTCCAATTGAAAATTTCTTGCTATTGCACAATATTGTGCAATTAGATATTTCTTGCTATTGCACAATACTGTGCAATTGAAGATTTCTTGCTATTGCACAATACTGTGCAATTGAAGATTTCTTGCTATTGCTGAATACTGTGCAATTGAAAATTTCTTGCTATTGCACAATACTTAATATAATAATTGTGGATCCTGATTTGGATTAACTTGAAAACTGGGACCCTTATTCCTAAACTGTTGGTACCAAAACTCCCAAAATCAATCCCATCCTTCCGTTTATGGTCATAAACCTTGTGTTTAAATTAAATAGATTTCTATTTACTTATACTAAAGTTATGGTGCGAAAACCAAGAATAATGCTTATTTGGGCCCCTTTTTGGCCCCTAATTCCTAAACTGTTGGGACCAAAACTCCCAAAATCAATCCCAACCTTCCTTTTGTGGTCATAAACCTTGTGTCAAAATTTCATAGATTTCTATATACTTAAACTAAAGTTATAGTGTGAAAACCAAGAAAATGTTTATTTGGGCCCTTTTTGGCCCCTTATTCCTAAAATGTTGGGACCAAAACTCCCAAAATCATCCCAACCTTCCTTTTGTGGTCATAAACCTTGTATTAAAATTTCATAGATTTCTATTCACTTTAAGTTAGAGTGCGAAAACTAAAAGACGACGACGACGACAACGTGATACCAATATACCACCAAAAATTTTTTCAATTTTTGCGGTCGTATAAAAGTTCAAACAAATCAAATGAATGGATAACAATTAACTGTTGTATTCCTGACTTGCAATTGGTTCAGACATTTTCTTATGTAGAAAATGGTGGATTGAACCTAGGTTTAAAGCGCTGAACCTCTCACTTGAATGACCATCACACAAAATTCCATTATATTGACAACGATGTGTGAACAAAACAAACACAATAGGTAAAATGTCACAAATAGGGGTACAACAGCAACACAAAACACAGGGGGTGATCTCAGGTGCTCCGGAAGGGTAAGCAGATACTGCTCCAAAGTGTGATGATGCCATGACATTATCAATAACTAACAAGAATGTGTCCCTAGTACACAGATGCCCCATCAGCACTATCATTTTCTATGTTCAGTGGACCGTGAAAATGGAGTAAACTCCAATTTGGCATTACAATTAGAAAGATCATATCATAGGGAACATGTGTACTAAGTTTCAAGTAGATTGGACTTCAACTTCATCAAAAACTACCTCAACCAAAAACTTTAATCTGAAGAGGGACAGACAGACGGATGGACGCACAGACCAGAAAACATAATAAAAGAAGATATCAGTTGATTGACAATTTTATTTTTATAGGATGTAACTTAAACATCAAGTCAGCAATTAGACTAACAATAATCAACACAAAACAATTAACAATGGAATCATTGCTTAAACACAGTAATCATGATTAACTAAACTGATTAATGATTAAAACTAATTAAAATGTGTAATACTAATCTATAATGACAAAGCTTGATTAATGAAATTGTAAATAAAATATGGCAAATATATATAAAAATAAACAAGACAATGTAATGTGATTTCTTGAATTCAACAAAAATGGAAAATGAATAAGTTCAAGATTTTAGTTTAACATGAATAAAAGGAAGAATGAAGATGACTGATTAACATTTTGGTTATAAATGTTTTCTCTTAAATTATTTGTAGATCTGATTACAACAAAATAATTCTTAAACCAAATTGGCATAATCTAAGACCATTAATTTCTATTATTTGAACTTTCCTTATTTCTTTCTATGTTGAAATTACAAATATACTTCATTGTACAACAAAAGAAATTTAAATCATTATTAAAATCTCATTTCATAATCTTATGTTAAAAAACTACATTCAAATGGAGGATGATGTTATATTGATCAGAAAATAAACAATAATGCCCATTTAGAAGGTCTGCAAGAAAATTGAAATCCGAGTAGAATTTCTTCAGTGCATATAAATGATGGTCGTAATTCTCCAATGTTACAAATACTACTATGAAAATGGATTATATACATGTATAACATGTATCCAGAATCTTTCCTGTAAGATGCTGTTTTATTGTACAAATCTGAGGTAGTCTGATTGAGGTATTATATAATGTACTGTCCTCTAATATATATCTAAATCAAATCAACGAGGGCAACATTTTTTTTAGGTTTTTCCTCACTGGAATTTGTCATTATAATGTGTATATATCTAATTCATCAGAGGGTCATCTGAAAGATCTTAAATTGCGCTGCATGGATACTATCTGATTAAAATTTCCGTTTCAAAATTATTTTATTTTTTACGAAAATGCTCCTGTGGTTTGCAGGAATAAAATAAACTACCTGTCTGCCGGCAGCTACAGTAGCTTTGAGATGACCCAATTAAATTGCCCAATTAAATATCTTATCTATTTTCACTAAATATATTATACTAATCTAATTAATTGCACATTAAAAAACATGTAGTAATCATTGAGCATCATTCTATTAAGGATTTCATTTTTTCAAAAGTAACTTGGAATATTTTTCACATAGAGCTCAGTGTGGGAATGAACATATACAAGTAACCTGAGATCTATTTTTAAACTTTGGTATTCATCATTTGAATTCTTTGCCCAAATCAAATCATTTATCATATAGCTATTTCAATCTTTATATTAAAATGATTCTTTCTGGTTGAAAACATAGGTTGCAATAAAAAGTTATGTAGAAATGAACAGTTCAAAATGCATATTTAAAATTTGTGTCTTAATCTGTGTAGTTATAAATTTCAGTATGATTTGTTTTTCTTACGTTAGAAGGGTCTTTTGTAAAATTAATCCCCCTTTTTAACAAAAATGCCTTCTTCACTTCCCAATTATCCATTTTTATACAGAAAACAATGGTAATAATCAGATTTGGAAAGTGTTCTAAGTGAAAGTTGCTCTAAATATGAAAAACGTATAGCACTACAAATGCAAAGCACCCGACTGTTAAAAATGCAAAAAGTGAAAATTGTTATAAAAAGTGCTCAACCAGCTGTGGTGAAATAAAAAAAGAAAAAAAGAAAAAAAAGTTTTCCCCGTAAAATATCTGTCATATTTACATTTTATTTATGCAAATAACACACTGAACATGAAATTTCATCTGAGGTTACTAAGGGAAAATTAATTTTAATGATGGAATTTCTTTGCACATTGAGTGTACCAGAAATTTATTACAGCTTTCCCAAAAGCACCTCAAATTCTGGCAAATAATGGCATTAAAATTCTTTTACAATAATGTTCCCTGAGATTTTAAAAAATAATATTACTTACAACATGCATACAACACAACAAATTATATATTTTCTGGCATATTTTACAAAAATAATCTTGAAATTATCAAGAGTTATCCACCCCTGAATAATCTAACATATATTTACCTCCCCTTTCCATTTTTCTTTTTTAATAGTGCCTTAAAGTCAAAATTAAACTTAAGGGCACTTTGTCAGAAAAAACATTGAAGGTTAATATCCTTTCTTCTCTAAAGTTTAAAATAATCAAAACCAAATGCTATGTTATATTTATCTCAAAAGTATTCTTTTGATATTTTTTGTAGACATTTGGATTTCAATAAATATCATTTGAAAAAAACTTAAAATTCATTAAATCAACATATAATATAATATCTCATAATTATTTGAAGATGTAGACACATTGTATACAACAACAAAATATAAAACACTAACAATGTCTGCTTGGAGAGCACTAGTTGTGTACTATTTACAAAGTTTCTATATCCGCATCTGTAAAGAATTCCCTCCTTCAAAGGAGCACTTCTTTTCAGAATGGAAAAATGAAAAAAAATATATCTTATCATAAAAATTTTTCAAACAAAAAACCCAACAAAATATTTGTATTAGTTTACCCAAAATAATATTCTTTAACAGTCTTTTTGTAGATTTTGAAAGATTTGATAGTTTCACAAATCAAATTTCAAATGCATGTATTTGTCTTTTTCATAAAAAAATAAAGCCAAAAGAAATATCAACCTTGCACAGGACATCATCTATGCCATTATATACTTTTACAGAAGCCCACCCACCCAAAACACAAACATACATATAAAAGGAGTATAAATACAATACAAATTATCTCCCTTACACAGTTCTACGATCTATATGACTAGTATTAACAACTTGGATGTAATGCTGCCAAAACAATATCTGGGAATGCAAATGTCAATAAAAAGGTCAAAGATTTGACCTTGGACAACATTTAAATATCCATTTTTTGTCTATATATCACTAATATTTATGAAGTCTGCAAAAATGTTCCAAAAATGTCATCATGCAAAAAATGTTTTTCACAAACAGCCATTTTGTTTTTAATTGTGAGCAGCACGAGCAATATGAAGGAAGAATTCAACTTTGTCCTTGCTGCAATGTCCACACATATTACACTTAAATGGATCTTTGTAACCATGATAACCCATGTGCATTGTGTACATGACACAGTCTTTAAATGCGATTTCACAATAGGCACATTCATACTTCCCATTTGGTCCACTCTTACGATTGTTCATTGCTATCATCTGTTGTGCTGCAGTGGTTAACTTGGCCAAATCCTGATGGTGGCCATTCTGCTCCAGTGACATATAAGGAAAATGGCCACTACTGCCACCATTTTGTAACATCTTCCAGGCAAGTTCAGTTTGATGTCTCAATGCTTGTGAAGTCTGCATTGATAGCTCTGCCTGCTCCCTATTTGCAGATGAAATAACATCTTGGCTACTAGTTATAGCCTGACTTGAGGCAACCTCATCGCTACTTTGATTTCTGGTAGAATCAGGTGACTTTCTCTCTGGTGCCTTTTCTACTTGGGACTTAACCATTCCTTCATTAAGGTACTGAAGGCTATTTTTAATTTCCTCAATATCATCATCTTTCTTGCCATTTTCATCGTCTTCATTTCTTTCATCTACATTTCTCATCTCTCCATCCATGTTGCTGGATTCATCAATCTGAAGGTCTCCTGCAGACTCATTCTCTAAAAACTCAGACTCTTCATTTTCACTTCCGTTTTCAGCATCATCATGTTTATCATGCAATTTAAGACAAAGTCTATCTAACTTGAAAGCTTTTCCCTTTCTGGACCTCTTTCTTGGGCTTTGACCATTGTTATCATTAGCAGTCGTGCTCTCTCCGCTTGAATGAGCGTCACCATCTGGATTCATTTCTCTGTTGTACATTTCTTCCTGAGATAACGGACTAGATGAAAATGGATATTTACGCTTTGTAAGGTCAAGAGGGCTTTCACGTTGATGAGGCATCTTAGATCTAGGAGCATTCATTGGTGAACCAGCTCCAAATTTATTCATCATTTGTTTAATGATATCTTCTCCTTCGGCCCGACCGATATCTTTGGGACTAGCATTTCCATTTCTGTAGTAATTAACAGGCAACTCTGGCATACTGTATCGGCCATTATTCCGATTTATCTTGGCTGGTTCAACAGGTGATGGATGTGACCAGGAATGTGGACTATATTTCTGGTCCTCGTCTTCACCATCTGTGTGTATATGAAGCTCATCGTTCAAGCTATCATCTAAGTTTCTCTCCTCCATTTTGTGCTTCATCATGCTGAGTCTACGGTTCTGTTCCTCTAGTAAAGCTTCAGAGGACAAGCCAAACATGGAAAATAAATCCTGGTTTTCAGTTGCGTGAACTTTCATTAAATGTTTATACAGTTCCTGTTTACTGCCGGTTCCATAGCAACAGAAATTGCACTTGAATGGATAATTGCTTGAATTGTCTCCATCAGGAGTTTTTGGTGCTCCCATCTTGGAGGATAAATGTTGAGGTAGCTGAGGGGAATGGATTGATGGATTCATTGACATTGGGGACGAGGTTGGAATTAGAGGTGGTGGGCGGTGGAATCCGTTTGGAAGCTGACTGAGTAATGGCCAATATGGCGACATCATAGCTCCACCCATTCCAGGTGGCATCCCATGAATGGGTGACTGAGGTAGATTAAACATGCTGTTCATGTATGGATCAAATTTATCCTTTCTAGGACCTCTTGGTCCCCTTGGTGGACCTCTCTTTTGAAGTAATGACAAACCGGATGCATCAGCATCAATTCCTTGAGGTAGACTTCCATCGGAGTTCAAAACAGTGGCAGGTTTATGCTGATATTTACGGAGATGAAGTTTGAGGCTGTGGCAGTATTTTGTGGCATACGTACAATCGGCACAACGGTACTGATACACATTGGTATGTGACTTCATGTGGCTGTTGAGCATTGACTTGTTTACGCATGAGTAGTTACATTTGTTACACTTGAATGGCTTTGAGCCAAAATGGTTGCGAAGATGATACTCCAAATGATGTTTATACTCAGTAACAAACGGGCATCTTGGACATTGTAAAACTTTGTCATCTTTAATATGAGCTCTAGCATGTGCCCAGAATTCAGTCTGAAAAAGAAAATAAATACATAAATATAAATCATTTTGAATAATTTGATAATGAGAAGTGTTACATTAAGTTACTGATATGTCTTTCCATTGTGTCTATCTTTATTTATTATATAGAATATTGTGTCTTAGATTTACATAAAAAGTATAAATAAGTTGCCAATGCAGTGTTGTTTTTTTCTCATTCTTGAAGGCAGTTGCATATAATTGCTTACATCCACTTTATTTGGAATTTGGCGGAGAGTTAATGTCTCATTGGCTATCATACCACATCTCCTTATTTTTATATGGTAAAAAACTATTTTCCTCCCAGAGAAATTCCTCACTATAACAACATCTTACTCTTACAACATCATCTATAATTGCTTTTATATCAGGTTTAGGTATAGAAGGTTTGTTATTCAAATCATAATATTGTTTTTCATGCAAATAGTACTTTTGCTACATACATTCAAGTGAATTACAAATTAATTTCTTACTCAATCAAGTCATGTGACTTATTTTTTTTCCATGCTTACTTTTTCAGTGGCAACAAATTCACATTGTTTACATCTGAAGACTTTAGGTCTGCCCATGTTCCTTTTGGAACCAAATCCGTCTGGTGGGTCGTCTGTGTGAAAATCTTTAATATGTCTCTTTAGTCGGCCTTCTGTTCTAGACTTATAATCACAGTGCGGACAAATATGTTCAAAATGGCAAGTCATATGATTCTCGAAATCAGCTTGGGTTCTTCCTATAAAAAATTAAAATGTCAACCATTAAAATAGGTAAGAAAGAATATGTACAATATGAATATTTAAGGTGGTACCCAACACTTTCACTAAAATTAATTTGGCTCGTTTAATTTTCATAAAATTTTGACAAAGTATTTACTTTGACCCTTTAACCAAAATAAATAAATTTCAAAAATTTTGAACCAAACATTTTATCAGAAAAATTACACTGGTTATATAACAGATTGACAAACACCAATTTTGATCACTGAAAAGCTTAATATTCCCTTTACAACACAATGTTATTAAAACGTTTGGCTGATTTTAAAGAGTTATCTCCCTGTAGTGTTAGGTACCACCTTAATAAAATAATTAAACATGATTTCAACAAAAACCTGCATACGAATATGATTTGATTTGATTTTTATTTTAATCATTCAATATACTGGTGGTTTAATTTCAAGGATTTTCTCCCTTCTGATGTTGTGGAACTTACAAATTTTAATTGTATCTATATTTTTAAGTCAGTGCACTTTTTGCACATAATTGGAGGTGACACTAAAGATTCCACCATTGTGGTGATATATTGAATACGTAATAAACTTAGATGTCAATTTTTTATTTCCATGCTATCACATGACATCATAACGAGTATATTATCTTTTCTTTATTTGGATCGATCAAATTCTTTTATAAAAAAGTTTCCAACAAACTTTAACCCCATATTATACCCCCTGTGATTCAATATAGAACTGTATCTGTGACGAAATAAGTACAAATAAGGTGTTTTAAGTACGTCAGAGCTAAAAGACTAAAGTTCAGCTGTACTATGAAAAAATCAATTCAGGCAACAAAATATTTACATTTGTAAAACCAATTACGGCATGCTTTTAGTATGTACATAATCAAAACAAAGCGGTTTACCTTTTTATCTTACGTTATATCCAAATGACCATTATTGAAAAATACAAAAACAAACAGTATTAATTCTTTCAACATATTTTTATAGAAAGTCTTTTTTACACATAAAATTAGATAATAATTGATATAAGAAATATTTATATTTACATGAGAATTAAGTTTTTGTTTTATCATTTTACCAGAATTTCGTTTTTTAATAAAAAGTTAATCACATCTAAAACCTTATTTTATATTCTGAAGAACTCATAGAACAGCAAGAAGATAGTCAAGAATATCTTGTTTAAAAACTTGTGGGAATCAGAGGCTAAGTTTAATCTAGTGTAAAAACTCATATGGGTAGTCTCCCCTTAACTAAACTGAACTTATAGTAAAATAAGAAATGTTGTTTGTTTGGATTTTATATTATTACTTTCAACAAAGAGGTGTAATTAAAAACAAAATCAAGTTTTAGTAGTGGAAACTGGTCAATCAGCCTATCAACCTTTTTTTCTTTTTGCCAATATTGAAGGGAAAAGCGGAAAAAAATTGAGATCACATGCCTTAGCCATTTTTTTGTGGGTATTATATATATAGTATTTTACTAATCACTAGGTATTTGTAGTAAATCGGTCATTTAAACAGATAGCCAGCGAGTCGCACCTTTCCACAGCGATCAAAAATTCAATGATAAGTGTTATCTAGAGTCAACATAGGTAAAGTTTTATACTTAAAAGTTTTTACGGGCAAATACAAATAAAGTTTCCCATCTATAAATTATTGTAATTTATAACTGGTTAATTTATTTTTCATGCGAATGGACAGAAAGTTATACAAGTTTATAATAACTTGAAAATCTCAGGTCTATTATAGTAAATTTTATTGAAGTGTTTGTGTCAAAAGTAACCATGACCAAAATTCTTATCAGCTTTTAAATTATACTTTTGTTGATGAAAAACTTTTTTGTTGATTTCATATACATTGCTTAGGTGTTTTCTTATTCCTTAAGCCTTCTGTGACAGAAATCAAAGAAAATTTATCGTAAAAATATTTTGGATTATTGAATAAAAAGGTTTTCCGATGATGTTTTTAATGGATTTTATACTAAACAACATAAGAATGTATCTAATAAAACACTATACTGGTCAAGGTTTAGGAATTTTAGGTGGGTACTTGAAAAATTTCCGGACAAGTAGTTTTAAATAACTTCACATTAAACAGAAATTATAAATAGATTACTGAAAAATAAAAAAAAAGTTCATAAAACACATAATTATTATATATCATACAAATAATGTAAAAAAAAAGAACAAAATTTACCTTCAGTTTATAAGATGTGTTTTTCCCATGTTAAAAAACAGAATGGTCACTCCCGATAGATTAAATGATAAAGAAAAAAAGACTTAAACAAACAATTAAAAACCTTCACTGAGAATGAATTGAAATTTTATTTATTTTACAAAACTAATATTTAGACACATTTTTTGGTCCCTTGACCAACCAATTACGATGGACAAACGAACCAAAAAGTAGTTACGCATTCAGACTTTAAAGTACAATTGATCCCACAATTTTCTTGGTCAACCTTGAGAAAAAACGTGTATTTAAGTTTTTTCTTATGTAATTTTTTTTTGAGTGGACTTTTAAATCAATTTAGAATCTAAATTTAAATAAAGTTTTCAATTCAATAAGTTTTGAATGAGAATCAAAACAGTTAAAAACATACAAGTATAAGTGTTAGCAAACAAGACAGTTTACACTTTCTTTCATTCATAAAAAGCAATATTAAGGATGACCTTTTTCTTCAAAGAGACAGCTGATATTTTTAAAAAGACGTAAAATGCTTATTTTGAAAGAAAAAATAAATATACTAAATTAACTTATAAAACATTTTAAAAGATATGAGATGAGATAGAATTTTTTAGTTGGACACTGTTCAATTTTGCTAATACCCATGCATAAGTACATTCATATACAAAATTACTGAACCAGAATAATAAGGTCACAGCCATCTAGTTTTGGTTTTGATTTTTTGATAGTGAAAGTGATCAACTACTGAATCAGCTGGTAAACGAAAGCTGAAACGCTCCAGAGATTTTAATTATTGTACTGGTTACCAACACTGTGGTCGGACATTCTGCTACCCAGTCAAATAAGAGCAACTAATAGAAGTAAAATAAAGCTTACAATCAGAACAATTTTAGGTAAAATTAACTGTTCTTTACACAACAAAATCATCAGAAAACAGTTTTAAATCTTTTGTCCCAAATTGGCTTTTATTGCACCTATTGCAAGCTTGATTTTATTTATTTTAGTTGCTCTTACTCGACAGGCAACCAGTAGGTAACCAGTTGAAAAACTATATGACCTGGAGTAAAAATGCTGTTTAATGAAAATTGTCTATTGGTTATAAATACGGATCAATACATGATTGTGTAAGGCTAGCTAAAAGTAATATTTTGTATGATTGGACAGAAAAATCAATGTCCACGTTTTTTCTTGTCTATTTATAGAATAGAAAAAAAACTACAAAATAACACAGCATGTTTTATTAACACTATTTTAATTTAAGATATTTTTTTTAGTATTGACTAACAATATTTTGGCAAGATGTGTTTCAAAATTAGATTTTTAATGTTAAAAAAACATTATTTTGGCTGGCTGTTCATTAACACTAATTTTAAGATCTGACATTTTATTTTAGATAGTAAATAATGTCTTATTTCTATTTCTATATATTGAAGTTTTTAAATAACTATTTTTCAAATTAATTTGAGGGGGAAAACTGGTTAAAATTTATGGATGTAAAAATATGTAAAATCAAAAGTCCAGAATGAGCTTATGAAAATGATAAAGCAAAAATATCAAGTCTGTCGAAAAAAAAGAGTCAAGCAAAAAAATGAGATCTGCAAAAAATCTTACACATTAAAGAACTATTTATTCCCCCACAATTGAACTTTTACCTTTTTTGTTTTTAATTTTAGAATATCTATATCTTTTAAAGTGTACATTCCACTTACCAAACGTTCATAGAGCTTAACGTATATTTACATTCCAAAAACTATTTAATGTATCTAGCTTACGATATAAAAAAATATCGTAAAAAACCAACACAACTGTGACATCTAGAAATCCACCCTTGACACTTAGATGACCCATGGCCAAAAACAAGTTTTATATGAAATTTATTTTTTATTGATTTAAAACCATTTTTTGTATAATGCTAGCATCCATGTGCTAAATTGCTTAAAAACATTATTTAAATACTTAAAATATACTTGTACCGCTGTGAGCGTGACACAGGTCCCCACGTTTAAATATATCGGTAACAAAATGTTACATCAACGACTTGACCCTTTGGTACTTCTTATTTTTTAATAACACAATTTTTCCAACGGGCTGTTAGTTTAACAGGTAAAAAAGAAACAAAATGGACAATCACTGACCAAATATGCTCCCAGGGGAGAAAAATCAACCATGTAGAAAAAATACTACTCAAAATTGTTGTAGAGGGAAGATTGTTATCATTAATTTTGCTTTCACTAAAAAGCCATGGTATATTTTTAATATATTGTTACGGCATGATAAATGACCAGTGGTTAGCTTGACCTCGGTCAGAATGTGAAATGAATAATTTGAATATTCCTGCAGCTAAATATGCCATTTGGAAACATATATATCAACGGTCAATATGAAATAATTATCTATCTGATTATTAAAGCTGTTTGGAATTCCCAAGGACAAAATCATCAAGTACTTGTTTAATAAAAAAAAATATCAACATTTGGAAGGAGTGCTTATTCAAATTAAGTGACTAATCATTTGAAAACTTAAAATAAAAAGTAAACATATTTTTTCCTTGTTTTTGTTTCTTTACAACTGGAATAAATACTGATTAAGTGGGCATGATTGTTATAGATATATGCATTGATTTGAAAGGCTATTCACATGTAAACAATTATAGTGTACTTTTGAAGGATGGACACATCTTTGGTCAGTGATGGGCTTGTGTTGAATCAGAAAGCCAAAGTTTATAAGAACCTAGCAACTTTTCTCACAAAAAAATCTTTGTTTTGATGATGAACCTTTCAGTTATAATTCTGTTGTAATTATTTTTTATGAAAAAAGCCTAAGATCTTAGAATTGATCACTTTTCCTTGAAAAGAAACCCAATTATTAAATTGCAAATTGTCTAAAACAGGCCTCAAATTGCTGCCAGACCCATATAGCTATAATCTAGACAAAAACCAATATTTAGAGACTACAACTCACAAGTTTTTTTTCTCATAAGATGATTTGCGAAAGGAAAAGTATGCTGCTTATTAATCTAAATAATATTAAGATGATAGCAGAAAAACAAAAAAGAATATGACCGTAAAAAATCACATGCTGATCTATCGTTTGACCTTGTCATAATATCAGTTCAACTGCACTTATCTAAACAAGTAGAAATATACAATTGAGATACAAGAATAAACTTATTAATAATTTCACGATTGTGTGAAAGAGGCTAAAAAGCTATGAACTTTCATCATAAAGAAATAATCGTGAAATAGGCTAAAAAGCTATGAACTTTGATCATAAAGAAATTGTCTAATTCTTACACATACTTTACTTGAGTTTAAAAACCAAACGAAATACACATACTTGACCTTTGGTATAAAACAATATACATAAAAGACCTCTTATCTACTTTGCTTTTTCGTTTTAATTTATCTGTTTACAAGGAAAAGTTATAATTTAAAAGTATCTTAATAAATTACCTTATAGTTTTTTTATCATCCCAGTTTAAGACTTGGATCAACAACATGTTTACATACGACTTGTTCTTTTTTATCTCTTTTTTTTTAATACAATTCTTTAAGTTATTTGTGTGCATCTCTATTCAAAAATGCAATAAGGTATAAAAAAATGTTTTTATTAAACGGTACTGAACCATTCAAAAAATGATCAAAATATTTATTCTATTGAATTTCCGATGATTAAATCCAAACTTTTTCAATTAAGGTCATGTACGTTTATATTATACATATCACGTTTAAATGTCCGATCTCGTAAAAGGTCTGCTCTTTTTTAATTAAGTTTGGACATGCATGCAGTAAGCTTTATGCTATAAAAACCAAATCTACCTTGAAAAATGTTGTATAAATTAATAAATACGAAATTGACCCGTCCTTGTCAGAGGTGTTTTTATTGACTTTTTGTTTCAAGTTATCAGTGAGGTCCCAAAGTGGTATAATTTTACAAAATTGTACGTGGGCTAGACTCTATCAAGAGTTCATCGAGATGTCAAAAACATTTATACGCATATTTCTGTTTTTGAATTAATTTCTACCCATATTAGTCAATATGACGGCATAATGATACTGGTCCTGAGAGAGGACATTTTTAATGTGTAGTTAATGATTTATGAATGGTTACTTTCTAATGAATTATTGGTTAAACTGTCCTTAGAAAAATAAAGTCATAATATATGATGCTGAAAATAAATTTCAACTTGAAACCAACCGAAATATCTTTTAAACATTTGAAATTTACCCATCGAAAAATTTGTTAGACTTGAAGCTGACCTTTCTTTCAGTTGTTTAAGTTTTTTATAAAGTGATATTTGTATTATTTTGTAACCAAAATATTTCTATATTTCATTGTTTATATCAAAAACAACTAAGAAAATGGGCCACCTAAAACCCTGCCTCTGCCCTGATTCCTTTATTCTAATTTTTTCTGTTGATGAAAACTAAGAAAATGGGCCACCTAAAACCCTGCCTCTGCCCCATTCCTTTACTGTTGATTAAAACCAAGGAAAAATGGGAACCTAAAACTCTATCTCTTCCCCCATTTCTTTTCTTCTTCATTTGTTTTCCCTTCTTTCCCTCAATCACAAGATCAACAATTTTCTATCCAAGTGACTTTTGTACTTTCCGTGATCTACAAATTTATATCGTGTTTTTCAACATATGGTTTATTCACAAGGTTTTATCAAGCAAACATTATACAACAATATCTATTTATGACCTAATTTTTAACCTCTCCACATGGCCATCCTGATGTTTTTATGGATAATTTCTGAACCATTAGAACTCTTGTTAGTGAATTAAATGGATAAAATCAACATTTTATCTGCTATATATTTTTCCCTTTGGTAAAATACTGTCATTTATTTGAAGAAAAATTAACATGATTTTGGAATATAAGTCCACCGCTGGGATTAGGAAAATGAACAAACATGCTCTGTTTTATGCTGAAATTAAACCGGGTTTGTTGTATTATGCAACCACATGTGTTTCATAAGACGAAAATGAGTTCGGAAATTATGGAAAAAGAGAAAATATTCACCAGAATAAAGATGCTTGAAAACATGTAACTTATTTTTGTTTCTGTTTTCTACACAGATTTCTTTGGTTCTGCACAGTAACTAAATGTTTCCATAGATCTTAATTTAGTAAGTAATGTGGTCAACTAAAAACCTTTTCAATACAAAAGACTTTTCCCAAACCTATGAGTGTAAGGTACATGATGCTTTTGTTTTTATTCGACTTTTTTGTGGGTACAAATTTTGTTGAATTGAGGAAATTTGATTCCATGCTTTTGCAACAATCTCCATACCAGCTTATAGAAAATGTGAACTTTGCTGATCATTGAAGTTTGAGCTTCACTTTAACCACCAAAATCAACAAAAATTTGATAGTAGGGGAAAAAGAGAGGAGTAATGAAAATTTACCTGAAAAGCTGCAAAGGTGGCAGAAATAAAGTCCTTCTTTGTCTGGCTTGATAGTGGTGACGTGACCTGTGTTTGGATCTCTGACGTACGTAGCTGTGGAGTCTGATGTAACATTGTTAGTCAGGTATTCAGAGTGATCGTCAGATGAGTTAGAATTGGTATCCTGGAAGCTGGCGTTGGAGAGATTATAACCTTCGTGATTTTCTATCAGCGAGTTCTCTTCAGACATTACCTTCTCAACAACATCTGCAACTTGAGGTGACACTGTGTCGGCCCTGGAAATAAAAAAATATTACCAAAAAGTTAATAACTTTCTATAACAAAATTAAATTTAATTTAATTCAAAGAAAAACTCACCATCCTTTTGGTCCTCTACAATCTAAAAGCAGAATATTCATAACTAAATTTAAGAAAGGGAAATAACCCTTGCAAGTTCTGCTCACATTTGAACTAAGTTTTGTTCCAATTAAAAGATAATTGGAACAAACCAAAGCATCATTTAACAATTTCAAACAAGGGAAACAATCCATGCAAGTGCAACACACATATGAACTAAATTTTGCTCTAATAAGAATATAAATAGAACAAATCTTAACATTATTTTCTCTACCTTCTTAAAACTATCATGGTATTACAATGTCAGAGGGGACTTAAATTCAGCCTTAACTCAATAAGGTACGAAACAATAACAGTTGGCCTCGTGGAGAAGAGGTACAAACGAAAAATTATCAAAAATATTTCAGGTCCTGATTATACCATGACATATCCTGTTTTAAGTTCTTTTAGGTAAGTGGTTGTTGACTTTGACGTAGAAGTATAAAACAGGTGTTCAGATGAACCTTCAGTTTTGAAAAAAACTGGTATCCAAACAATTAAAGCACATCTTATTCGTCAAAAAATAATTGTGGTACAAATTTACTGTGAGAAATTTACTATATTCTAACAGGTGTAAAATACATGAGAATGCAATAAATGATTATAAGAAAAAAAAACGTTAAAAAAAAGTGTTTGAAAATATTCTTTTACATACCCGCCATTTCAAGTTTAGGCTATTTAGTGTTCCAAGACTTCACTGGTTCAAATTTTATTACAAGTGATCACAAAGCTTATAAAACACAGAGCGGCTAAGATTAAACAACCTTTTTTGTCATCCAACGTACTTGAGTTTTAACCCACAAAAAATTTAAGATCTAAACACTTAAAAAGAAACAATTGCTCTTCAAGTACTTAAATCCACACTGAAGATAAAGTCAGTTTCGGAAATAAACTTTCTGTCAACAAGTTATCGCTGTTTTCTTCTGTATCCTTATAAAACAAGTTTTTATATATATACCGATACATTGGCATTTATTGCGTTGGCGAGAAACTCGGGCTGCGAAAGTTTAATTTGTCAAAAGGTGTAAATATAAACAGCAGTAGACGTCCAAACTTATTAAAAAGAAAACGAAAAAACAGTGCTATATATAAAACAAAATGTCACTCCCTTTAAAAAAAAATGTCTATATATAGAATAATGTATATATATGTACACTTTGCAACAAATAAGTAACATTCTCAGTAAGGGAATTGCCAACGCACTCTATTCCTTAGTTTTCTTTAAATTTTTCCAAGTCATTGTTTCCTATTTAAAAGCACCAACACTAGATCCCTTATGCAAGAATGAGGGTACAACTAAATGGACCAGGTATATTTAAATTAAAGTCTTAATAACCATGTCAAAGGAGATAATTAAAAACACTCATTGAAATCAGACGATTTTATACAAAACTAAAAATAAATCCTCATTTAAAAATATCATTACAAAAAAAATAAAAAAACACCTTCAAAATAATCATCTAATATACAACTTTAACTTTTGATGGGAAGTATATTTTTTTAATTTACAAACATGTACGTAATTATTCATTACATGTACTTATATATTACCATTACAGGGACATAACTCTATTTCAAAATTAATTTGATATTCTTACAGAATGTGGAATTACGTATAAATACAGAATCAGTCATTTAGTCAGTTAACATCAACATTAATGAATCATAAAATATTTGATTTTTTAAATTCATGTGATCAACTTTGATGTCAATATAATTCTATTACTAAATGAAAAATACGATTTAAAAACATTAGAACATACAATTAAATATTTAATTAAAAAACATACCTCAAATTAAAAAATATGAATAAAGGATCAAATTGATTGATCTGTAGTCTTACCTGATAAATAAAATCCAAACTTTGACCTACGTACAAACTACTAAATGTATTAAACAAAGGTAACAAGTTTTTATCGTTATCTAGTTTTTTCGACATTTAAACTAGGCCTATCCTTGACAAATTTGTTTCTTTTTCTGTGTTCTAACATCGTTATCAGTAAACGTTTTTGTGACTTGGCCACAAAACTTGTGAGATGACCAACATTAAACAGGCTCCGACGTGAATTCAATTTTATATCAGCCTTTTTACGTTCTTATTGGTAAAGATATAAAAATCAAGCCTTTTATCCTCCGCAATTGTATTATAAAAAACCAATAGCTAATGCTCATTTAATCTTACACTCAAAAGACCTCGGAAAAAAGAAAAACAACATATTGCTTCGATGAAAATCTAATGTCTGTTTTCCTATATATTCAAAGTAAAAAATATTATTGTACGGGATTTAATATAAATACTCCGATAACTGTTTATTTATTACCTTTGTCGATGGGTCATACAATTGAAATAATAAGATGAAAAAAAAATCCCCCATAAAAAACTTTCCTGCCTAGATTGTTATTGACGATACCAATAAGGAATACAATAATTTTCATTTCAACTAAATTAAAGATGTTTTTAATACTTTTTTGACACTCCCTATGGTTGGTCACACCAGCATACAATCGTAATTGTTCGAGAATGAGAAATGGCGAGAAAAAAGAAATGAAAATATATTTTACATACTAACACCTGGTTTTGTTACATTTATTGTTGTACTGTTAACAAAAAATATCGAAAAATAAAACGCAAAGTGAATTCTTTCAAAAGAGCGAGATTAAAAAGAAAATATTTGTATTTAATAAAAAGTAAAATGAATAACATGTCTTTTAATATAATAGAAAAGGAAATTAATTCTCGTTCTAAGTAATATAAAAGTAGGCGAAATATAATGAATTTTTCCAGAGAATAATTTTAATTCTGAAAGGAAATTTTTTAAATCGTGAGAAAATATTTACCAAAGAAAACTGGCTTTGAGTTTGTCATCTTTTTAAGCCAGTAAAATACAGGGGTATTAACTAGATTAAAGAAAGTATAATGTACTACTATATATTTAAATACATTGATCAAGATCTTCTTTAAAGAAATGATAACTCTGCAAATCATCTTTTTACCAATCAATCTTGTATCCAATGGTAAACCGTCAGCATTGTTTATTGCCACTGGTACCTGCATTAGTCTTAATTATGACACTGGGGTCAAGGGGGTAAAAGTACATTTCAGAAATAGAATTAGTACATGTTTTTAGAAATCTCTAAGAGCCTAATCAAAATGTTGATAAAAAAAATAAACATGTGTAACAGGCAGACAGACAGCCAGATCAAAACATACTTTTTGTCATGAAAAAATATTGTTAGAAATAAAAAATATCAGAACTTACTTCAAAAATTCAAGCAATTCTCTGCGAATATCTGAGAGCAATTTTTCTGAATTCATTCTTTGTTTTAGTAAAATGGATTATGAGAAATAAAAATGAATACATGGTACTTATTACAAGAAGTATCTTATCTGTCCTTTTGACAAAACTAGGCTGGCTTGAACTTGACGACACGTTGTATTTTCCATTTTGTTCCCATAAAAATACTTAAAAGATTGGGAAAGGTTGGGAACTTAACACTTTATGCCCTGTTTCATGTGGAAAGGTCTTAACTTTTGGAACTGACATATATTATTATAGATAATATAAAGTTTGAAAACTTTTGTAAGCATTTGGAATTGAAAAGTTGAATGAAGTGTTAAATTCTATTTATGCTGCTGATCAATATCTTGTACTTTAGTTTTATTAAAACAATATATGTAACTTCTAAATAATTAGATCTTAAAGAGGAGCATAATTTTTGCCTTTAAAAAGAAAATGCATATATTTCTGAATTACCAAGGATGAGGTTTTTCAAATATATTTGACAATTAAAACTG
Organism: Mytilus galloprovincialis; assembly: GCF_965363235.1. NCBI lineage: Eukaryota > Metazoa > Mollusca > Bivalvia > Mytilida > Mytilidae > Mytilus > Mytilus galloprovincialis. The sequence continues at coordinate 30,180,504 of NC_134849.1, read as the reverse complement.
CAATCATAATATTTTACTAATGATAACTTTAAATAAAAAATAATAAAGCTTTGGAAGAAAGACAACTCTCATTTATGATCAATTAAAGACAGGAAATAACTTAACATAGACAAATTTAACAACAAGCTGAATTACAATATAATAATGTTTGTAAGAAAGGAAAAAAAACCATAAAAAACACAGAGCATCAATATAAAAAATAATCTTACCCTCACAAAATAGGGGTACAGATACTAATTTATACTGAAAATCAGGATTGTAAAATTAAAAGAGTATTTTGTGCAAATCATTCAGAGAAAACTGATAAACTCAATGACCTCAAATCTATTCATAAATTGTTACACCTCAATTTGATTAAGGAAAATTATTTTAAAAACAAATATAACATTGCAACCACATTGATGTCACGACTTTTAAAATGACCATATGTTTAGTTTTTAACTTCTTTCCCATAAAAGTACTTTAAAGATTAAAATACTATACTCGACCCTCATAAAAATAAGATAAATTGTTAATCATGTGACCCCCCTATCTGCTTTATCTAAAAAAAGTTATAAAACTCAAGACTTAGTGTACATATAGTGAAGATTGGGCTGTTTAAGCATAGTTATGTTCATGTAATGACTTGTACATTTTGAGACCCATTTTTGAAATTTGATCTGTGCAAGGGGGACTTTTGAAGATAAAAAAATATTTCATTTCATCATAACCCCTCACCTCACCTACCCATAGAGGAAAATCAAACATATCTTTATTTCAATTGCTAATAAAGATATATCCATATATAATTTCCTTTTGATAAAATAAAATACATCTAAATTCCTTTTTCTATCAATTTTGTTGTTTTAACTCTTTTTAAAAATATCAAACTCAACAAAAGTATCACATTGTTTTACACAGGGATGATTTTGACTTCAAATACTATATTTCCTGAAATTTGTTTCAAAATATCTTGAACCGCTCTTCAAATTATCAATTTTCAAAATCTGTACTAAACGACGTTAGATAAAAAAAAACTCATTAACAAAAACCTTAAAATCACTTAAAGAACTGACCAAAATCTTCCCTGTATATAAAATTATAAATAGCAGCCCTTAAATCCTACTTAAAAAGTTTATATCTTCTTTACAAAGAATATTATCCCTAATACTGATATCAGCTTTGTTAAATTTCTGCAATCTCCCTATCTTTTCCCCCATCAATTAATTTTGCAAACCCCTTCACTGAGCCCCACTAATGACACAACTTATTTACTTAGAAATCTATGTATTTATGAGAGTTTTGTTGATAATACAGCTGCCCTTACATTTTTGCTCTTGACCAGTTATGTAATAATATTTGGGTCAAAAGGCAAGCCATAGATAAGAGTTGGTCATTAAGTTTTATTATTAACATACAAAAAGGCTTGAGTGCATTAAGTGGTTAGAAAATCTCTCTCTGGGGAATTAAACAGGAAATTGTTAAAAACAAAGAAAACAATTAATTAGGGCAGCTTATTTTCTTTGTTTTAAATAGTAATCTTCCAGTTGAGTAGATTTAATACATCATTTAATGAGATAAATGAAAGTTAGAAATTTTCTAAATTTAAGCCTCTATTTAATATTCTTTTTTCAGCTTCATTTTTTGTACCGGTTGTAAAATTCCCTCCTCATTAAATTATACTGTAATTATTTATTCCTTTAACATAACAAATGCAATCCCTCCTTTAATCAAACTAAGCGTATGTTAATATAATTGAATGAACTGCTTCCATTGTTAAAACATAATGCTTTATTATTATTTTAAAAACTTAAAATATGTAATAGTCTATTTTATCTTTTAAAATGTAAAAGCTAAAACTAGTGAAACTTGATCTTTCCAGCCAGCATATATATATATATGTCTTTCATGTATTAATTTTGTTTCTCTGGGTTGCTGTCTCTTTGGATTGAGAACAACAACATCATTTGTACGAGGGAGTTATTGGAAGACTTAATTACTTATTATAAGCAAACTTTTTTCAATGTTTTCCTATATATGTTGAGATGGAAAACTATTTTCTTTTCTTCTTTTTTATTGTTAGTTTTTGTGTGGGCATTGTTAGATTAGGGTATGAATAGTCATTTACTGCAAGTGTCAATTAATTTTTGCGTAAAAAAAGCCCCCTTTTCCAAATCAATCTGGGTAAAATGTCATTTTGAGAAATATTCAAAATGCATATTAATATCTGAATTTATAACAGTACTTGTTACCTTAAAGATATAAAAGTCATCAAAACAAATTAGAAGTAATTGTTTAACTCTTTAAGTAAGTTATAGTATGTACCTAAGTTGTAAAATGTTTAAGTGCACTTTGAAAATGCTTTAAATTTTTGTATCTACAATTTCAACTGTATATAATATATAAGTATAATTGATAAAAGTCCAAAATTAGGACAACATAAATGTTTTGTATAAAAAGTAAGTACATATGTACTAAGTAGCAACAGATTTTCTATTATTTGTTCAATACGATCAATAAATTTGCATTCATAATTTTTTACATATTTTATGCATAATTCATTAAAAAAATACAGCTGCAATGAAATTATCGTTTTCGAGTCATCTTTCCTGGATTGTATATAATGACTATTTTATAACCACAACCAGGGCTTTAAAATTACAATCTAAAATCCCAAATACATATAATACAAACATTCAAGATTTTTAAAAGACGAAATAAACCCCCAACATGTTCTAGATGTTAAGCAATAAAACAGCCCTCATAAAAACTAAGCAAACAAATGGCCATAATTTTTAAAACCTAGAGGTCAAGCTGACCACTATAAAATCAATAATCCTTTTAACAGGCATTCCTAACAGGTAAAAATCTCTCTACCTACTATCTCTGTTAATTACAATGTATTACATAATTAATAAATGGTCTTACCCAAATGTATTTTCTTCTGGTAGTGTGATCATTGCAGCATTCATTTCTCACAAATAAAAAAAAAAACCTCAGCTTCTTTTTTCCCTTAAAACTGTCCTGACCGGCCCATAAGTAAATATTAACTAAGTAAAACAGTTACGACCTTTCATTATTATCTTATCAACACACTGACCAATGGTCAATCTCTATATATATTTGTGAAAAAAGACTCATGTTAAGTTAGTGGGCTCTTATCAGTAAAACTTCACTTAGAATTGCATTTAGAATTTAATGATTATTAGGGGATATTAAGGGGAAAGGGGTCTTCATAAAATACATTATGAGGGGGATATTAAAGGAGGGGGACAATAAAATTCAATTTAATTAATTTATCATTTGTACTTTTCTGTACAAAAAAAAAGTGCATAAACTTCTTACTTTCTTCAAATTAATACTGATGAAGAGATTTGTTTTGCATTTAGTTGAAAATTGAATGTAACAAAATTGAGAAAAAAACTATGAAAAAACCTTTATAATTGTATTTTCAAAATAAAATTGTTTTGATATTCCCTACACAGAGCCTCCTCCCCTTCCTTACATAAGTACTGGTCAAGAAAAACAGAATATGTTGACCAGAGGTTTTTTCTTTGAGGAAGAAAACATAATTAAACATATGGTCAATGTTTACTCATACATAAGATCAATCTGCCTTTCCCAGGTTCACAAGATGTTAATCATTCTGGATGCTGAGGTTGAAGGTTGCGTAATCTCCACTGATCAATAGAGTTTAAGCTAAGAGGGGTGTGTCATAAAAATTTGTGTACACATTTTTTTAAAAAGTTATATTTACATAATGTTGTTATTTTTATATTTAAGGCAGATTCCTCCTTTCATATCACTCAAAATCCAGGTTTATTTTTTAATCAATTTTATAATATGTATAATAAAATTAGCTACTGAAAGTTGTTTTTTTTCTGCTTAAGATCATATCTTAAGCCAATGTTTCTTCAATTTTTTTAAAAGTTTTTGTTTAAAACTTACATATCAAAATTAGTTTTCTTTTTATATTAGTTTTTCTTTTTTTATAATAACTTTTAACTTTCTTTCATTTTTCAAATTTATGATATTTTGCACTTTATTTCATCTTCAAATCCCATTCGGAAATATTATTCAATGATATTGGAATCTTGTATTCATGTTAAAAACTCAGGTATTTTTCTCACTTAAATTCATTATCTATTCATATGTAATTTTACCTTTAAATATTAGCCCACCTTTTGACTTTTTTCTCATTATCATTAAACTTTTGACCCTTTTTATTTCATCACATAAAATATTGCACAACTCAAAATCTCAAATGCAAACATTGATATGAAAAACATATTTAAATAAGTAAATATGCCATCAGATTTTTTGTATTACTTCTATTCAATGCTGCTAATTAAAAGGGTCCCAAACAACATTTTTCTTAGCAACTATTTTATTTAATCAATGTTGAGCAAACAAAAATTGAATAATATGTAAAACTGTAACCATGATTAAAGGCCGAGATCAATAGAACCTGGTTTGTTGTGTCCATCCCATTGGTCAGCTGTCTTTGTTTATGATAAAAACGTTTATGATAAAAACACTGTTAAAAGGTTTAAAAGAGCAGACATCAATATTTTTGTATTTGATGTGGTTTAAATGTCCAGGAAAATGTCTTTTGGACAAATTTATTAAAGCCATTCAGACAATGGTGATTTTCAAAAAAAGATAATTCACAAGCTCAATTTGAATACTAAATAATAATTTAATAATGCTTTTATTTGTCATTTAAACAAATTCCATATTTCAAATTTAAAAAAACAATTTAAATCAATTGAAAAATAAGAAATTAAGAAAGTATGACCCAAAAAGATACAGCATATACATTCTCATTTGACAGCAACCCAACGACACAACAACTCAAAAGATATTAAAATTATTATATTTCAGTCATTATTCAATTTTTTCAAGCTTGATTCTTATTGGCTGAATAAAGTTCTATCACAAGTTTTCATTCGTTAACAAATGCATTCATGAGTTTCATAACAAATCAAATCACGAGTTTCATAACAAATAAATTCACTAGTTTTCATTAAAAAATTTGTTCATTCTTTTTCATTAACAAATCCATTTCACAAGTTTTCTTTTCATTCACACTGTTTCTTCATTCATTCACAACTTTCATTAACACAACAACTTATGAAGGACAATATCACATATAAGGTGTGATATGAAATGATTAAACAAAATAACTATTGAAGAAAATTTGACTGAGAATGACACCTCAAAAGGACATATCTTATAACTCGCAACAACTCTTCAAGAAAAAATTGACTGCAGAAAAAATATCTAGATTAACTATACTTCCATTAAAAACCAAAGGATGTATAAATACTAATATTTCAGTCATTATTTCAATTGCCTTAGCACTGTACATCTTGCATATCTTTTTTAACCCAATGAAAGAATTGAGAAAAGTTTTTCAATTACTTCCCTTTGAAATATGAATTCAAGGGGAGATAATTATGAATGCAGACAAGAAATAAACATAACAAAGAGCTGAGTAAAAGCAATAGATATACAAAGAATTTTTAACTGGAGCCTTTGAAACAACGAGTGACATCAGGTCATCTGGATGGGTACCAATATTCTGCTCCATTAAATATGGAACTCAACATTTATGGCTGTTTTTATCTTAATACGTACAGCTTAAGAAAAAATTATATAGTTTGACTTTTACAGTCTGAAATATTCAAGAATCTATTTAACAAAACAACTTACGATTAAGCTTGATTGTAAGTCATGAACAACTCAGAATATGCTACTTTTGTAGATAAATCTTAGTCAATTGTAGTCGTAAGTTTTTTGTGAAACCGACTACAATTTGTTCCCCCATAATTTCTTACAAAAAGACTAAGAAGTTTGAAATCACTCTTCGTTGCAACGCAAGCGCTGCTCAAATTCAAGATAACAAATTACAACTTACATTTTAGCAATCTTCCTATAAATGAAATATGATGGCATCAGAATGTTCAAGCAATTGTTTAAGTCGATGACACTTAGCTGTTTGTTTGTCTCTAAACAACTTCGCACCTTGTTACTATACCGTACTACAGACTTAGGTTTTACTACACTTTCATTCATATAAGGTCAGAGTCAAATTTGATTGGATAACAAGATTCTTTATCCAACACTGATTGGCTGGATAAAATTTCATTCATAAAAGTAACAAAAAATAGCTGACGGCAAAGGTGCTAATTTTTTCAGAAGGTCGGTTTTACTATGTGTCTTATAGTAGAGAAAAAGAACAAACATGTTTTTGACAAAAATGTGTGAACGGAAACAGCTCTCACTCCTACGGCTTTTTGAAATGTCAAAGTAAGTCGTATGACAGTCAGCAAGATTCTCATTGGCTTAAAAAATTTCATTCACGATTTTCATTAACAAAAACTAAAAAAGTCATTCACAAGATTCATTAACACGATATTTTACCAAGGATTTATTACAATCAAAAGTGAGAAATTTTTTGATTCATTAACCGAAATATCACTTAAACCTGACTAGGTCCAAAAGTACTCACAAGAAGAAAATTAACAATGTTTGGACAATTTGTGATCTTAAGGACATTTTTCAGGGATAGACATTTTTGAGAGTGTTATTTACTTACAGACTTTCCCATTTTAATTCTAATTTTGAAAAAAAAAATGTGCCTTAAATTAGACCAAATTGTGCTGTTCACTTGCTTTTTAAAACATCAAATTAAATTTATATCTAAAAAGAAAAATATTCTGAAAAATCTTGGTTTTTGGACAATGACCATAGATTAGATTTAATAAGACATTTTTAAAATCTATAAAAAAAAAAAATTTGTATAGGATACCCCTTTCATGACTTTAAAAGTTCCCTCTATAATTTTATAAGAATTCATAAATAACATCTGCAAAATGTCAACAAATATTAATATCTAAAAATATATATCTATTTGACATTTAGACTTTGAAGTAAACAAGTTTTACAAAAAAGTCTGGAGGATGTGTAAATGAGGCAAAGAAAAATAACAACTTTTAAAATTTCTTGACGTCTTTTTCATTCTTTGAATTAACAAGATATTTAGGAATGAGAAAAATAATAACCACCACTTTAACTATCTTGACGTCAATTTTTTTGCTTAGGAAGAAAAACAACCACCACTATATCTATTTTAATGTCTTTTTTTTTTGTTTTGAACTAACAAGATCTTTTTCGAAAGGGAAGAAAAATGACCTCCACTAAAACCCTAAAGACATTCTTTTTTATGTAGCTTTGAAATAACAAGATTTTTTTTCAATTATAATTTCATGGCTGTCTAGGAGGGAAAAGCGCTGCAATAAAACTACCAAATAGGAATATAGAATCAAATCTTACATTTCATTACTTTTATGCCTTATTTGGTGTTCACCAGTTTTCGTAGTTTCAGAATACGGTTAATGGACTAGTCTACCAATACTCAAACACTACCATACAGGGGTTGTTGTTTGTTGCTGTATATTATATCAAATATTATGTTTCAGATTTATCATTTCAATGCTTATTATAGCTTGCTAAGCAGTTTGGGTTTTGCTCATTATTGAAGGTCATACATTGACCTTTACTTAGAATTCAACTTCATTTGTTGGATTCCAATATTCAGTACAGGTGAACTTAGAATTTGAATGTTCAACCAAGTACAAGTTTTCTAGAGGATTTTTTGCAGACACTAGTAAAATTACTATCCACAAAAAATAAATAAATCAACAGTAGTTGTTTTTTTCTGTAGCAATCATATCACATATTATTCTTATATAAAGAAGTTCCAATCTCCAGATAGCTCATTGTGTTTTTGTTGTTGGATTGCTGTCTCATGAACAAATACCCATTTAATAACCCAGTTTATTGTCATAGAAGAAATCAGCCCCTCCTTTTCCCTACCTCCAAAAAAAAAAGAAGTAAATAAAAAACATACATTTGTTGTTGGATTGCTGTCTCATTAACAAATACCAAAGAACCCAGTCTATTGTCATAGAAGAAATCAGCCCCATCCCTTTCCATTACCTCCAAAAAAAATTAAAAAAACAAACATTAGTTGTTCGATTGCTGTCTCATTAACAAATACCAAAGAACCCAGTTTTTTACCATAAAAGAAATAAGCCCCCTTCCTTCCCCTACCCCCCCAAAACCCAAAGAGAAGTGAATATAAAACATACATTTACCTGATCAAATGCATTCCACTTTATGGACTGAGTGAGATATAAATTTTGATTAACTTCATCAAGAGAGGAAAAAACAATATTTTAGTACATTATGACCACAGCTTGACCACTTAAGCCAATCAATATATTGTGTAAAAAAACATCGCAAATAGCTTGAGTTCAGTCTTTTGTTTGTAACAAGATTGGTATTGTAAAAAACATTGATTTCAACCTCTTGGGAAAGACCATGTTTATATCGCTGATTTTTTAACAGTACATACAATGTGTATATTAAGGTAATTACTTTGAAAAAATCGTTCCAAAACCTGGTTGATTATTCCGTTGCAGGGGCTGATCCAGTCATTTTTTCAAGGGGGATTCCCAACCCAGAAGAAAGGGGGACAATGTTTATATCGCTGATTTTTTAACATTACAATACATACAAGTGTATATCAAGGTAATTACTTTGAAAAATTGTTCATTGATTGTCAAAAAAAGGGTGTGGGGGGGGGGGGGGGGGTGAGTTCATCCCCTGGATCTGCCACAACATTGGAGATACGTCTAACTGGATTTTCAAGACATAGTAATGAATGTTTCGTGCAGCATAAGCAACAAAAATAAAAAATTAATTTTACAAAATTATGTTATCATTTTGTACAAAAAATTGAATGATAATTGAATAACTAATAATTTTCCTCAACTTCCCCCTCCTCTGTCTTTTGAAATGAATATCAATTACTCTTTTGAAAGGACAAAGTTAATCGATTGAAGCACTGGTCATCTTGTCTCTAAAAATACAAATTATGATGCAGCACTGGTCAATTTTGACTGACCACTGTCCTTGCAATTGCAACAATTGAATGGACATAAAAAAGCCGTCAGAAATTTGACGGTATGGTTTCCCTGTGGATGCAGAAATGCATTACTCTAATGACCATCTAGATTGAAAAATGTAATTAAAAATACAAGATATGACATAGCAATGGTCATTTATTGACCACTGGCCTTGCTATAACCCCAAAAGGTCAGCAAAAATTATGATTAACTATTTTCTAGAAGACAGATAATCAATCACGGATCCAGACTTTAAAGTAGATCTTGGAAAAATATGGAATATCATTTTACTTCCGACAAATAACAAACAGTCCTTAGTGTCTTGGTCATTTACTGAAGGAGGGACAAAGGGAGGATGTTTTTTTTTTTTTTATATCATATCATTTTTTGATTCCTTTTGTATAAAAGTCCTGCCTTTTGGTATAGTTCAATAATTTCTTGTAACAAAACCTATCTTGGAAAATAATGACTTATGACCAACAATCAGTCATTCCTTGAAGGAGGGACGAAGAGACAGAAGGATGTTTTTGGCATATATATATCAATTTTTACTTCTTTAAATAATATACTAAAGTCCTAATGCTTTGGTGGTTCAATACACGTAACAAAAACCTATCTTAGAAAATAATGACTTTTGACCAACAATCATTTCTCAATGTTTTCTGACAAATCAAGGGAGACAATCATTTAATTAACTCCATTATGCCAATATAATTTTTCTTCTTTGCCTAACGTCACCTTTTAAAACCTTTTTCTGAATGTCAGATACTAATTTGTCGGCTGACAAGATCTGACAGTATAAAATACAGCAAATCACAAAACTCACGGGAAATCAACCAGAAATACCAATGAAGGACAATATTAGATTAATTCGTAGATTTTTACCAAATCTGACGGATAGTTTAGCCCGTCTAAAAAAGATGGCAAGAGGTCACTTTACTAGTTATGATTTTTGTCAGTAACTTAAAGACTGGCCTGAGTATATCAAGTATCAATTCGAGTCATATCGGAGCTTTAAGAAATATGCTTCAATTTTCTATCAGTAATGAAAGTAATATGAGAAAAAAAAACCTTCCATATTTTTTTTTGAACAAATTGTAATTTCTAAATGTTTTAAATTCTTATTTCTTAAAATTCATAAATATTGAAAAAAAATTGTTTTGTTTAAGTGAAATTTCCTGTGGCCAGTGAGTCACTGTTTTCATTTGAATACCTTTTAACAAAATTCAATATGAATAATAGAATGAGAAGTATTTTTAAATCACACAGCAACCCAAAAAGAAAAGACGTCATTTAAGTGCCAACTATCATTTACAAATGTTTCCATTTCATTTCATTTTTTCTATCAAAAACAAATTAACATATTTCAAGTTGATGCTTTCTTGAAATGGCAGTGATGAGGTTACAATTAACCAACAAATCGGCTGAGCACATGTTTTAGGAAATTATCGGCCACAAAACATCTGTGATAGTTTGTTAACAAATCTAAACACAATAGAAAACATTGTTTAATTAAAGGTTTTAAAACAGGCGACATGGGTCTAAATGCCTTTTCGAGTATGTTTTTGACAAGTTTATAAATTTCTATTGAAAGAAGTTGTTAAAAAACATGTGATTATTTTATGACCCTTACAAGTGAATCAATAAAAGGTCATGGATAATATTAATATTTAATGACTCGTTTTAAGGAGAACATGAAATTTGAAGAAGTCCACTTAAAATGTCAGCTTATTTATGCATGCTCGTTTTTTAATGCTAGTTTTTGATGCAGCCTTTAATAGCAGTTCTGATAGTTACTTTTATTCATTCAGTATATTTGTTTTTGTTGCTTTCAAATTTTGATTTTTAATTTGATCAAATTTTAAATATTTTTCATTAACAAAAAATTGAGATATAAAAAAATTGATTTCAAATATTAAATTATGATCAAGATGTTTTCATAAAGCCATATTTTGTATACTTTAAAATGCCTCACAAATCAAAGGGTAATTTATCTCAAAAAGTAAAACTCTGCGGAAAACTCAAAATGGAAAGTCCCTTTTCAAATGGTAAAATCAGATTCTAAGTTACTGTTCTTGCTTTTCTTCTCTTCTTTTACTTTCAACCCTGGTGCATGTATACCATTTCAACTTCTTATAGACCCCCCTCCTACTATTTTATCAATTTCCTTTACATGATTAAACAATTTCCCCCTTTCCATAATCCTTTAGTCTGATTAAAGACAATTACTTTAACTTATACACTTAGGTAACAGAAAATACTACTACAAATTATGTTTTTTCATGTTATAAAAGAGTAGAACCAATTACCAATAATCAATGATAATCATAGAAAAGTAATTAACTTTCACAGATAAAAAGATTAAGTTTGAAAGTAAAGGACTCCATTGTCATGGTAACAGGTTGATAATATTAAGATGACCATTGTCCATTGTCCATCTGCAGTCAAAATTAAGATCATTAACTGATTTTTTGTGAATCAATATCAGAAATATTATTCTAGTTATTAAGCACTGACCATTCTAGATACAACATAAATTCCAAATTGATATAATCTGTCATTTTCATAAAAATAAAGACAAAAAGACCAAAGTTTCTATATGCAAAAATATTTCTTTTAAAGGAAATATTTATCACTGGACGTAAAGCCGACATCAAGTCGTCCATCTCTCTTTATAAAAGTTGTTCAGATAATGGTGCTTATACACAATTAAACAACTTTGAGCCTCCAGTTTTTAATCACAAAAAGGTCAATGTGCTATTTAGCTTATTTTTTTGTTGGGTTTCTGTCTAATTGACTTATACCCCACATCTATTTTTATCCACTTTGAAAGGTAGCAAATCAAATATATTTTTAGCTTAATTTGATTTTTTTTAAGTAGTTATATTCGTTAGATGCATACTGTTGATTTAAATCTTTTCATTGGTATAAATTTTCATGGTTGAAAATTATTTTCTTTTTTTTAGGGAATACTAAATACTGCATGGTTTCGACATTTGGTCCTATAACACTGTGCTTAAACGGCTGTGGGTAACTTAAGTTACCCACAGCCCAAGATGGCGGACTCTAAACTCGTTGATATTTAATTCATACAAAATGTATCTTTTGCGACGTTTTTCATGCAGAACGTAAATATTTATAGGATTATTGAATAAAGAAATGACTAAAAATTACCATACATTTGTTAATATAGAGTTCACTAAAGCGCAAGGTCAACTTTAAAAAATGCATAAGATGTCCGTAACTTTTTTATCGAAACTAAGCAGACTGTCCGTAACTTTATTTTTAGATGTGGGTAACTTTTGATTTAAAATTTTTAAAATTATAATTTCAACAATTAGAAGACCATTAACATCATATTTGTAACCTTCGCGGCCGTTTATACTACTCATTCACCACCAAATGTGATTTTATTAACGCAATCATACTTACACCACAGAAGTTTTATGTGGGGTTTGTGGTACTCCATCCTGGTTATGGTTTGAACTTTTATTTACTGACGTGCGTCTTATCGACGTTTTTCGCTTGTCAGACCAAGGCTTTTCCATACTCGTTAATGTTTTGAGTTTAATTATATGTTTGCGGTTTACCTTCACCTCTGTTTCTTTCTATGTGTATTTTGATGAATACTCTTTGACGCAACTCGGTATTTATACATCCCACCAGTTAGTTATAGTGTTATGATTTTTTGAATATGTTTCCTAGTATGTTTTTTCTCTCCCTTTGTATGTTATCAGGGGTTGTTAGACTATTACATTACCCTGTTGTCCTACGTAGTTATTTATATTTTTATATACTATGTCGAATTGTTACACTATGTTGACTGCTCTTTTCCTTTTATTGTCACTGACTTTTACCTATTGTGTCTTTTAGTTTTATTCAGTTTAATGAGATTTAATGCAACTTGCATACAAATGAAATATGCAGCTAGCTGTAAAACTAGGTTTTTTCATTTATACAAAATGTCCTTTTTTAAGTTTTCCCATTTACTGTAAATCTTGGCCAGGGTGCCGCAATATCACCGTGCGCAACGTCCCAGTGTGTCCAGATTGACATCCCTTTTATTTTACTGTCAATGTTGATGGGATTTGTTTTTGTAGGGATGAGAGAAAAGTGTTTTTGGCTTTTTCAAAAAGACGGAAACAGTTTGTGCACTTAAGTCTCGTATAGTCTATCCACTGCATGCCTGGGCAATTTGGGTTCCCCTCCAAAATCCCGGATTCACGCTACCCGGCTTGTCGTTGCTGGCAGAAAATCAGTAAGTGTATACATGCTACATGTATGTGTAAAAAATACTTGTGTAGTCTACTTGTTCAAAAATAAAAACGAACAATGATGTTTCAACAGTTTATCTGCTATGATCGGAAACAACCCTCCGAACTAGGCGATTCGGGTACCCCGACGTTATACAAAATGAGACCCGAGTTTTGCGGATTTATCGTGATTTTTTCATATTTTTCCCAATTTTGTCTTCCATCGTTACAATGAATTACATCATACTAGACATCTACTTCGTTTTGTGAATATGTGTTCGATACAATCTCTATCATCAGTTTAAACATTTCATCCGCGTATGTCGATTCTTTGAAAGTTACGGACATCTCTATTGGTATGATGAAAAAAGTTACGGACAAGTTGTTTTGAAGTTACGGACAGCCTAAGTGTTTTTTAAAATCGTGCTGTGATCGTTTATTTTGTAGAATTTAATGACCTTTCCAGTTTAGGGGTTTCCCTAAACGATTAATACAACTTTTAAATTCAGTTGTTTAATTGATGCATTCGTGGTATTGTTATTCTATAGAAGAAAAGTATCTAACCGACGCAAGGCGGCTCCATCTTGGGCTGTGGGTAACTTAAGTTACCCACAGCCGTTTAAGCACAGTGTATAAGCCATCTTGAAATTTGTATTTTGTAAATTTGAAACACTGTTACTTTGAAAAAGAAAGCAATAGTATAAAAAGACTTTTAAATTAAGCAAGTTTCACAAATTCCTGCATTCGTTGCATCTAAAAAGTAAAATCACAAAAATACTGAACTCTGAGGAAATTTCAAAACAGAAAGTCCTAAAAATACAAAATTCACAGGTTTTATTCATAAAAATTGAAGTTTAATTGATTTGTCCTTTGGTTAGAAAAAATTAAGAATACAGGAAGCTCAGCTAGGAAAAACAAATTAACATATTAAAAAACTTTAGTAGATGGCATTTAAACTAAAAGGTCAAATGCAGGGATAGGTCATTTTTTTCCTGGTATGGACATGCTATCAGGAAGTCAAAGTTATGAAAAACAAAATTAAATCGTTAAAAAAATTGAATGAATAGCATTAACCAAAAGGGCAAATGCAAGGAATGGTTATTTTTATTCTTGTATGGAAAAGGTGTAAAAAAACAAAGATGCCTAAGCCAAATGGAATTGAGGCAGGCCAAACAACTAAAGGTTCTTGCCATTTTTGAAATTATGTAATAAATTATGAAACTTGTTGTTGACATTTCTTGTTGTCATAAACAAGCATGTAGGCAGTAATTTCCAAGTTGGGGTTCAATACTATCATATTCAACTTTAACAGTTACAATTCAAATAGAATGTCAAGTTTATCAGTGCTTATAAGTAATCAAGAGGGGTTCATACAAACCCAACTAACCCCCCCCCTGGCTAGGTGTGATAAATGTGAATGATAGATGTACAAATAGTTTTCTTTGCATGTTTTATCCAACAGCTTTCAGAATGTCAACAAACAGAAAAGGTTCAACTTTATCTTGAACATTGTTGAAGGTTTTAATTATAAAAAAAAGAAGATGTGGTATGATTGCCAGTGAGACAACTCTCCACAAGAGACCAAATGAAGCAGAAATTAACAGCTATGTCACCCTCAAAAACCCTAGTCAGAATGCTGACAGCAATGAAATAATTCAACCTTCAAAAATTTGGAGATTTAAAAATCCCTTTTAGGATTTAAAAAAAAAGGAGATAATTTTATACCACATTGGGAACATTGTTGGAGGGAAGTTTTCAGAATGTCAAATAAAAAGGTTTCACCTTCAAACAGTAGGAGTTTACCCTCTTAGGATTTTTTTTTCAAATGAGAGATGCTGACAGAAGAAAACAAGTCAAACGTTACATAAATAAAGGGAAATGTAGAGTAATTTATTTTGACATCAACAAAACTGTATCTCAACAACACTGAAAGACATCCAGGGGACATAATACAAAACAAAATGTTTTCTCATACTTTATTAGAGTAAAATCATGTTTGTTTAAATCATTTTTTTTAAAAACTCTTTAAAAATATAAATTTATCCAATATGTCAGTGTATACAAATTTTGAATTTAGAAATTTTAGGAAGCTTATAAATAAATCTTCCAAAATCTTATACGACCATAACATACATTTTTTTCTAGCTGTTTAAAATATTTCCCTTTTTTTCAATCGTCCAAACATTTATTTGAAATTTAACACGTCTTTAATAGTGCATTTGTTCAGACCCATCAAATGCATTTGTAATACCAAATTATTATCCAAATGTTACCACTTGAACATTTCTAATTCATCTTTCAACTTTTCAAAAAAACCAGTGCATAATTAAAACATTTAAATTCCTTGCACTTTAGAAAATGGAAATTTGAGCCAGATTGGAACAAAGCGCCCATTTTCATGATGCGACAGTCCCAACACATTGATGTGTTAAACTATCATTTTTACCATTGTCCATCGGGTCATGCGGTCATTTTTTACTGTCATGCTTTATCTTGTCTGAGGTCAAAGGGCCACTGGACACTGGTCAAGCCGCTGACCACTGGACAAAGAAATATAATCATCTAAAATAAGATGTTCCATTGATTAGTAAAAAGCTCTTCTTTAAGATGTGCATTCATTGAGGACCTTTTATGGGAGAAATTGCAGCAACCAGGGAGGCACAAAAGGGGATTCTTTCCATCATATTAGAGATTTTTTTCAATAAAAAATATTAAGTTTTTTAATAGAAATCTGAAAGTTATACATTTTTTTTGTGTCTAATCTAAACTTGTTACACCACGCTGAGTAGCCTTTTGATAAACATTTCACAGCTAGGTCTTTCAAGAAGCATTAGATTTGTTCATACTGATTTAATTTTGAAATTCATTGCAATGCATTTAATCATAAAATTAATGAATTCTGCATCTAAAATTAAATATATTTGAAACCATGTTTCAAACTTAATTTTAAAAGTGATGATAATTTTTTTTTTTTTTACAGGGTTTATGAAAAGTTTCAAGGAGGGTATAAGACAGTTTATTTGTGGATTAAATTCAACTATATGTTTCAAAGGTGTTTTCCCTTTCAAGTACTGTTTTCCAGGAAATGGTCAAGGGTTGGACAAAAGTTAGTGAATCATATTTCCTGTCAGTAGCTAAGGGTAGGACACTTTTTCATCCCATTTCCAGGAAGTTCTTATCTTCTTATTTTACATACTAAGTAATTTGTTTTTGCCTGATCTATATCTTTTACATTAAAATCAACAATTTGGGGAAATAAACCCTCACATTTCATATGTCATCAAAATCAAAAAGATCAGAAACTTGATCCGCACCCAAATTTAAAAAGATTGACTTTATATATAAGAACAAAAAGTTTTATCCAACTTTATTTGGCCAAGTTACTATCCTGATTTAAACAACAAAAAAAAAAACACCCATAAAACCCAGATTTTGTCATATTCTTTTCTGGATATTATTGAAATATTACAAACAAGTATGCCACAAGAAATTTGAACTTCTTAATAATATTGAGAATGGAAATTTAGAATGTGTCAAAGAGACAACAACCCGACCAAAGAGCAGAAACAGCTGACTGCCACCAACGAGTCTTCAACACACTAAAAAAATCCAGCACCTTGAGGCAGGCTTCAGTCAGTATCTAGTAACATAACAATACCACACTCCAGCACCTTGAGGCAGGCTTCAGTCAACATCTAGTAACATAACAATACCACACTCCAGCACCTTGAGGCAGGCTTCAGTCAACATCTAGTAACATAACAATACCACACTCCAGCACCTTGAGGCAGGCTTCAGTCAGTATCTAGTAACATAACAATACCACACTCCAGCAATACCTAGTAACAAAAAGTACACTCCTGCAATACCTAGTAAAAATAGCACACTCCAGCATTACCTAGTAAAAGATACAACACTCCAGCAATACCTACCAACAGATACTACTTTAGCAATGCCTAGTAACATATACCTAACTCCAGCAATACCTATTAATAGATACCACACTCCAGCAATACCTAGTAATAGAAACCACACTCCAGCACTACCTAGTACAAGATACCACACTCCAGCAATACCTAGCAACCATACCACACTCCAGCACTACCTAGTAACAAATACCACACTCCAGCAATACCAAGCAACAAAGACCACACTCCAGCAATACATAGCAACAAATACCAAACTCCAGCAATCCCATTGTAACAAATACCACACTTTAGCAATACCTAGTAACAACACTCTAGCAATACCTAGTAACAACACTCTAGTAATACCTAGTAACAACACTCTAGTAATACCTAGTAACAACACTCTAGCAATACCTAGTAACAACACTCTAGCAATACCTAGTAACAACACTCTAGCAATACCTAATAACAACACTCTAGTAATACCTAGTAACAACACTCTAGTAATACCTAGTAACAACACTCTAGCAATACCTAGTAACAACACTCTAGCAATACCTAGTAACAACACTCTAGTAATACCTAGTAACAACACTCTAGTAATACCTAGTAACAACACTCCAGCAATACCTAGTATCAGATACCACTCTCAAGCAATGCCTAGTAACAAATACCACACTTTAGCAATACCTAGTAACAACACTCTAGCAATACCTAGTAACAGATACCACTCTCCAACAATGCCTAGTAACAAATTCCACACTCTAGCAATAATAAGTAACAACACTTTAGCAATATCTAGTAACAGATACCAAACACACTCGAGCAATACCTAGCAACAGATACCACTGTGGTAAAAAAAATCTTGAATGTTTTCCATATCACTCTTACTTTTAATTATTTCAAATTCGTTGGAGAAAACCATTTAAACAGATCTTAATACAATGATATATATATGCATTTACTCTGTTTGTCACAATTTGTAAAAGTAAACCATTATAGGTGAAAGTATGGTCTTGAGCAGAGAGCCTTGCATGGCTCATACCAAACAGCAAGCTATAAAGGGCCCCAAAAATGACTAGTGTAAAACCAAACAAACAGGAAAACAAATATTCTATCTATATAAAAAACATGAAAGCATACCTCAGAATAACAGTATCAAACATTATATCGACTGTCTGTCGCAGCTAACTTAAAATGAGATTTTTGATGAAATTAAAAATTAAATTTGCAGGTTTTATTATAACTCAAAAAGATGACAATATCTCAAATTTTGAGGAAAGTGGGTTGAATTTATGGGATTGAAAGAAGTTATCTGTTTCAGCTGAAGTCACTTGTTTTTAACAAAAAAAAAACAACAAATGTATAAGTGGTCAAAAGTGTTTTTCCATGAAATTTTAACTTTAAATTTCATGCTACTCTTTAGTTCAAAAATTGGTTATGTAATTTAGTCAGTCCAGAATTTTCTAAGCAAGAGATGAAGAGGAAGTCACAAGAGGGTGTGTTGCCCACAAGGAAGAAAACACACGATGAAATTGATGATCTAAAACTTTGTTCAACTCTCCCCTACCCAGTGTAAATATGTAAAAAAAAATCTTTTCTACTTTCTAAAATGAAAACCTCTTGGAGTTTTCTGATTAAACTTGACATCTATTTATTATCACTTCTCTGCTGAAATCATTTTGGTCAACAAGGACAACTAAATTTGTATGCTTAAAGCAAAAGTGTATGTTCAAAAAATTTTGTAAGCAATTTTGTGTTTTTTCCCCTCGAATATTTTAATCTCATAAATGTTAAGAATTATGTATCAATTCTACACACTTAATTCTACACCAATTTGTTTTAGTTTAAGAATCTTTGATCAAATACATCTTTTCTGAGACATTATAGGACACATAGTCAATGAAAAGTTGTATGTAACGTCAACTCAGTCACCACATCAAGGTATTAATACTATAAACATTAAACTGACAGGTAACTTTTTTACTTTCACAAATGTTACACAAATCTAATGAGTTTTTGAAAAGTACAATAAAACATAAAGACTTATAATAAAAACAATGATTATTTAATATTATTAAATAATCATTGTTTTTTATGCAGTAATTATTACTACTAAAAAATTGTTTATATTTTTTTTTTATAAAACCCATAAAATGAATACTTCATAATACAACCAGTCTGATCTAGATTTAAAACTAACTGATGTTACATATTTTTTAGGCCTTCATTATATAATGTTTTATTTTTTACACAGTTAAATTGTCCTGATTTCAATTGTCAAACCTACAAAAAAGAAGATGTGGTATGATTGCCAATGAGACAACTATCCACAAAAAGACCAAAATGACACAGACATTAACAACATAGGTCACTGTACGGCCTTCAACAATGAGCAAAGCCTGTTTGCAAGGTTTTATATGTGTTTGGATCTGATTTTGTTTACAAAAAGAATTTGCATGAGAATATATTCTACATGAAATGAAGACACCCTAAGTACAGTTGCTATTTTTTTTGGTGTTTTTAATTACAAGTAAAGAATGTCTTTTCTAAATTTTTCTAAGTCATCACACATTAAAAGAAGAAATTGTTTAATTATTATTCAGGTATAAGAATATGTATTTAGGAAATGCTTAATTGAAACAACCCTTTTCTCTCAAACAACAATAAAAACAAAAGAAAAACAAAATCATAAAAAAAGAAAAAGAAACAAAAAAGATCAGCCATGACCAAGAGAAAGAAAAAATTATGAAAAATAGAAGCATTTTTAAAATTCAATTTTAGTTGAAATTTTACGTAATCAAAATCTTGTTCCTGATTACAATTAATTGATAATTACTGACATTATAATTATAAATATATATATTAATTATCCCTACCTGCCAATCAGGTTCTGCTCAATATCTGGGTAAATATCTGGCATTTTCTTATCTTTACTGGTCAGTTGAAAACATGTAATGACCATTAACACTGACCAGTGGTGTTGATTAAAAACTTCAAATGACCATTAGCTATACTAGTGACAAAAAACACACTCGTGATCAGAACAGCATCCTTTTTATGTCCACTTAGTTATCAGAATGTAAAAATATCACTGGTCACTTGTCCGTAGCCACATGATACAGAGGTTAAAGGTCATTATAAGCGTGGCAAAATCAACATATACATTACATGCCTACTTAGTTTAAGTGGGCTGTCCTAAGCCACTAGCCATGACTGACATGCGTCCAAAATATTTAACAATTCTTTTTTTCAGCTAAAGATGACCACTGCACTGGTCATCTGCTTGAAAAATGAAATTTTAATAAATCGGTTTTAATGAATACAGTGGTCAAACATAAAAACTGACCATTGGGTCTGATGGTCATCATCAACAACAAAAGGGATAATTAAAGCTGACCCTTTGGCCATTGTCCACCTTTATTTTTAAAAACTGACCATTGAAAAACACCTGCCTGTATGACATGGTAATATAAGCAGGATAAAAGATTGGTCTGACCTGGATGACATTTGGTCACCTTTTACACAACATATGTCCAAAAAAATCCTATTATCTTCAGTCTTTTCATCATTTTAATTTTTATTGCTTCACTGACCCCTGTAAATTTTATGGCTGAACTTTTTCACAGTAAAATGATATTTGATTACAAGGTTTTAGATTTAAAGGGTATAAAAAAGATGAGTTTTTGGGATGGGGTGTAATTTAAAACGGATTTAAACTATGTTTTATGTAATCTATTTTCAATTATATAATATTGTCTGAATTATTTTTTTCTCCAAAAGAATAATGAAAATTTACTTATGAGAAACTGATGAAAGCATTTAAAATAGTTTTAGAATTTCATACACACATATAAGTATAGCTCATTAGTTAAAATAGTACATTTTGTTTGTACTGTTTCAACTTTTATGTATTTGAATTTTATATTCTTTATGTTTGACACTTAACAAACTTCTTGTTACAATTGGATAGGTTATTGAAAAAGAATTTTTATTTTTGCACCAAAACTTTAAATGATAGAATAGAGAATAGAAATGGGGAGTGTGTCAAAGAGACAACAACCCAACCATAGAGCAGATAACATTCAAAGGCCACCAATGTGTTTTCAACAAAGCCAGAAAATCAAGAACCAGGAGGTGGGCCACACATGGCCCATTAATAAAAATGTGTACTAGTTCAGTGAAAATGGACATCATACTAAACTCCAAAACATTTAAATGAACTAAAATTAAAACACATACAAAACTAACATTTACATCTTTCAGGTCCGCCTTTTTTTTTAAAGAGTAGAAAATGTTCGACAAACATAGAGGTCAGTTTTCTAGCAAAAAGACAGACATATAAGGCTTTATTCTTCCTCAAAGTCTATAAAGCAAACAGTTGGTTTTAAGAAAATACTCGCAGCCATTTCATATATCAAGGTTATCACCAATATGAATCCATCAGTCCTGGATTCACAAGGTTCTCACCAATATGAATCCATCACTCCTGGATTCACAAGGTTCTCACCAATATGAATCCATCAGTCCTGGATTCACAAAAATCTGTCTGTAGAGTGAGCTGATCCCCAATGGTTTTTTTCTAGAAAAGTTCTAAAATATAAGTCTGATTACTTTCCTTGCTCTTTATTATAAAGGGGACTTTAATAATAAATTAAAGCACTTGTTTTTCTTCTCACTCATCATGACCAAACATGGATAATTTCTGGACTCTCTTACCAAATTCTTATTTTAACCCTGCGAAATTCAGCAATGCTGATAGTCATTCCTTAATAGCTAGTCAGAGGAACAAATCGTTAACATTATCTAGTTAAGATTGCAAAGAGTTAAAATTCAATCTTTTCAGCCTTTACAATTCTGTTAAGATGCTCTATATACAATGTATAGGCATAGTACTGTATAGAAACTTTCAAAGCATTGTCTTTGGAACACAGTTACATCAAGAGATTTTATTTATTATTTTCAGCACAAAAATAGATCAACATATGCATAAAAAATCACCAAATTTGGTTGAAGAGAAAAGTTTTTAACAAGACAAATTGCGGAAATATTCATACTTTAAATAGATGTCATAAATCTTATTATTTCAATTTCCATGAAACAAAAAAATCCTCACAAGTACTTATTGGAAGTACATGTATTATTTTCAAATCCTGTTAATATAATTGAAAACACTTAAACCTTTAAAAACAAGCAGATTAGAGTTGAATAAAAACACTTGATAAATATGCCCGATATTTGACACCTCATCGGAAAAAGATGTGCTTCAAACAAGACATCAGTTTTTTAAACCACTTAAAATCTGACCTAAATTTAATAAGATATAATTTATTGTAAATACGACAAACATTTTCAGAGATTTTATAACATTGAAAAAGAGAAATTAATCAAATTTCAGAAAGTCAGCTCAAGAATGTTTAAAGTTTAAGTTTTTAGTTATATCTATTTGTTAGTTTGCAAAACTTTGCGTTCCAGTCAGGTTTTATTCAAATTCATCTTTTTTTAGGAAAAAAGGTGGGTATAGAGGTTGATAGACAATTTGAAACAATTGTATTCAGAAACTTACTCACTACTTTGTACATGTAATAACATGATGATTCTTTTATATATCGTTTTAGGGACTGATTTCCATGCTTTGAGGATTTTTTTTTTTTTGAGGATCTACTTCATTTTATTATTTAATCAAAGCTGCAAAACGTATTTTAATTCTTGGTTACCTATAAAGCTAGCTGTTTCAACAACAATCACTATACCAAAGTTATGATTGAATGCACAGCTATCACACCTAGAGCCAAGTAGTTGGGTTTATGCAAGGGTTTCGGGTGAGGTTGAAGAATGAACCCTAATTTCAAAATGACTATTCAAGACTTAAGTATTATAGCCCAACTTCTGTTGAAACAGAGTAAGAGAGTACGCTGCTTAAAAAAAGTGAAATCACGTAAAAAACAGATTTAAGTTGAAGAACTCCACGATTTGATTTGATTTTCTGTGTTTTAATGCCATTATTAAGCACCGCTTTGGTGGGCAGTTTTTATTGGTGGAGGAAGCCAGAGTCCCCGGAGAAAACCACAACATTCGATAGGAAAACTGACAATCCTATAGTCAATTAGATGGAGTCGAGTGTACTCACACGAGTGGGGTTCGAACCCACAACCGTGTGTTGACTGGCTTGTGAATACAGTTATAACTTTAACTTAGACCACTCAGTCACTGAGGCCCCTAAGAACTCAACAAAGGACATTTATATTGTATAACATATATAAAATTATGATGATGATAATGTGTGATAAACAAAATTTTGTTATTATTACACAACTTCTGAAAACCTTCTAGCATCCTTATCAAACTTAGGAAATGGTCAAAAACAATAAGGGGAAGGAAATGACCATAACAATGTCAATGAGACGGCAACAAAAACAAAATAAAAGTACATTGAGCCAAAGAAATGACCCAATATTAGTATCACTTAATTTTGGTCCATGGCCAACTTTTTTACTTGTAAAGAAAAATACAACAGCTGATTCTTTGTCATACAAGAAAAAGATCACCGAATAATCTATATTAAGCAACACTGCTTCAAGTATACCAGGTGAAACATAAATTGAAGTTTTTATTTAGTTGTTTGTAATAACTTACATTTTAGTTATCAATAAAAAGATAAAAGGTCCACTTATTTGGATAAAAAAGGTATATTGTAATCTATTGCACCTGAGAATAAAAATATTATTCACTGAAAAACATATTTACATCATTCAAGGCCCTAAGAAGATATGACAGACTTTATATTTATAGTTCAGATGGCCAGTGGCATTCGAGAAAGGGGATGGGATTCTGGTGGTTGGAACCCCCCCCCCCTCATTTTTTTTTCAATCAATGCAGTTGAATGGGATATATAGATGGACCCCCCCCCCCTTTTCACCTGGGTTGGCAACCACATTTAAAAAAGTCCAAGTAAGATTGTCAACTATCCACCAGAGTCCAGATGTTGTGGTTGTGAGGAAGTATAGGTAACTGTACAACAAGCAAGACCCATACTCCATTATCAGCTTATTATTGGCTATGACATGATAAAATATGAAACTATAAAAAGTTAAAAAAAGATAGGCCTAATTTATACCAAAACTAATAACAAAATCATTTATGGAAGACAGCAAACCAACAAACCACAAGTGAATTACAATCAGAATTGTTACCATGTGACAGCAACCATATGACATGACAAAACCAGAATGCAAGTTTGATTCTACTTCATTCGGTGAGAAAATTACCTTTTAATCGCTGCTTGAAAATCTTCCATGCTGTCAGGACATTTCTTTAAGCCATCATTTAACTGGTTGCTTTCCTCTTTCTGGTCCATCCCCTCAGCATTGTCTTTCTCTTGGCTGTCTGACTTTTGTGAATTATCTCCCTTGACATCATCTCCCATCTGTCCAAATTCTCTCGATTCTCGTCTGTAAGCCTCAATCATCTCTCGCTCTCTGATGTTTTCTTGTCTTTCAAGTATCTGAGGATATATTTGCTTTTCTTGGTTTTGATTTTCGACATGTTGTCTTGGTGAAATAGCTTCTTTTGCTTTTTCGTGGTCATCTGGTTTTTGTGAGTAATCTCCCCTGCTTTCCTCTTCAAATTTTCCAAATTCTCTCGATTCTCGTCTGTAGGCCTCAATCATTTGTCTCTGCAGGATTTTTTCTTGCTCTTGCCTGTCAAATACCTGTGGATAAAGGTTCTTTTCTTGGTTTTGATTTTCAACATGTTGCCTTGGTGATATTGCTGGCTGATTGTAAATTTCTGGATATGGCAGTCTTGGTGTTGTTTTCTCTTGACCGTGTATGTCCAGAAATGGTCTGTGGGCAAATTGGTGGGCATCTTTGATATAACCAACATCTTCAGGAACTGAAATAGAATATTGTCTCGTAATGAAATGCATTCTCCTCAACTGTTAACTTATAAAAATATTTTGCATTTCAATAACAATTTAAAAGGCAAATATTATTGGAAAACTAAATATGATTATGTATGATATGTCACAGAAAAAAAGATCCTTTTAATATCAATTCTGAATGGTAGAGATTTTCTGGAATATTATTACCACTGTATATTTAAATTACAGTTGTTGTTATAAAAGGGTCCTTTCAAAGCTGACTATGTGGCATGAGCTTTGCTCATTGTTGAAGGCCGTATAGTGACCTAAAGTTGTTTTAATTTCTGTGTCATTTGGTCTCTGGTGGAGAGATGTCTCATGGCAATCATACCACATCTTCTTTTTTATATATGGAATATTTTTTTCAGACAGGAACAGATACTATAGCATTATGTTATATAGTATAAATTTTGAGAGAAACTTCAATACTGCAAACATATTATACAATGACAATGCCAATTAATGCTCAACCCTTCATCATCACATAAACTATACTTATATACTATAATAGTTTTTCTAACAGGAACAGATATTTTAGCAATTTGTTTAAAGTAAAATTCCCAGAGGAACTTGTGCAAAGCAAACACATTGTCAATTTAAAACACTAAACCATTAATCAGAACAGAATATTTCAATTTCTAGTGACAATATAAACTATACTTGTATACTATATAAGAATTTCTTACACTAGAACTAGGGGAGATAACTCAAATTTTACTGAATTATATATCTATCTTTGATTTGATTTTCAATAATCCAATTTTTATGTGCAACACATGGTTAAATTGCTTTAGGATGATCAAAGTAATAAAAAACATCTAAAAAATAGAAATATCCCTCAGGTCAATATAATTACACGTTTTGTGTCAGCTTAAGTGAAATACACTACAATATCAATTGGATTCAGATTAATATCAACGCTACTGAAAGCAAATAACTTAAACCTATAATTACTACGAGTCGATAAATATTACAAATTATTGAAAAAAGTTATTTAGATGTCATTTTGTATTAAATGAATTTAATCCATTTCTTTTTTATTTTCTTATTGATGTTAGTTTTCAAATTAGTAAAGATTAACTTCCATTTGTGTCAGTGGCGGTCTAGAAATTTTCTTAAGGGGGGCTCAATGACTGCACAAGAGGCTGCCCAATTTTCAGTCATGCTACAGTGATTCCCTAAATAATCAACCATATTTTTCCAAC
Organism: Mytilus galloprovincialis; assembly: GCF_965363235.1. Taxonomy (NCBI): domain Eukaryota; kingdom Metazoa; phylum Mollusca; class Bivalvia; order Mytilida; family Mytilidae; genus Mytilus; species Mytilus galloprovincialis. The sequence goes on along the minus strand of NC_134849.1, from coordinate 30,154,263 downwards.
AAAGAGGGGGGCTGGAGCACCCTGTTCCCTCCTTAATCAGCAACTGATTGTGGTCTTAGTAGTTCATCTACATTAATCCAAAGTCAGTTATTTGTTGATGGAAATCAGAAAAGGAAATACAGGCAGTCAGTCTTTAGCATAACAAGCATCAAATTTTAAATACCAGTAATTTCAAGTGACCTCTCATGTAGTGTCCTCTTGACTTGGACGCTGTGCATCACACAACTGATTTACAACGATAGAAGATGTTTTTTTGTTAGAACTTTAATAGAATAACAAATCAGTGACTTAGTCATGATAACATACGTTTTTAATCATAAATTTGGTAATGAAGTCAAGTAACGCAAAAATGTTTTCAATATAATAACTTTCCTCTGAATGTTTCATAACAAAAATGTTTGTCACATCTTAAAAAACTTTGACCTTTCACAAATAAGTACGTTTTTACCTTTTTGATCAAATTCCATGTGAAAGTTTATAGTCAAAAACTACTTCTTACAGAGTCAAAAATGCTATTTTCTTACTCTTTAAAATTAAAACATCAATTTTCATTAATCCCGTCTTGTATATGAGTAAATATAAACAGTTTATGTGATAAGTAATTATATTTTGTATAAATTTCAAAATTTGAAATAAAGGCACACTATCATTTTGTCAATATTTACTTGAAAAATGTACTTTGTACAAATGACAACGAAAAATCTTCATTTTGTCAATATTTACATGAAAAATGTACTAGGTGAACTTTTTCTTTGTCTAAACAAATAAACATGTTTATATATTCACTATACAAAGATTGCAAGGATTTTTAATGAACGCTATCTCATTCTATCAGTACAAAGTACTGGTCAAGAATACAGTGGTCATCTAATTAATTTTTGTGAGAAAGTCGTAGTGCACTTAGTATGCTTAATGGAAAAACAATAAATGACCCAGTGAAAAAGAATGTTGGAAGGGTCAAGCTGACCATCACCTATTGATAAAGCTATTGATTTTTGTACAACTCATTTCATTATCCAAGCCAAGATTACATGCACAGAGGTTCCCAAGGGGAGCTAACTCATAATTACCAATAATTACTTGGATCAAATTTCTTATTTGTATTATTTTCAATCATTTTAATGATATTTTCACATTTCCGTTGTCATAAATGACAAACAAACATATTTTTCATGACAATTTTAAATTTAAAGTTGATTTATCCCAAATGTACCCCTTCTTGGCAGCACAAAAAAGTGATGATTTACATGGTTAGAGTGACCAGCTGTGAGAATCTTCTTTAAGTAATTTTTATGAGATATTTATCTTCTCTGCCTGGTGTTTTCCATCATATGATAACACAATCACTTTCTCAAGGTTACAATACAACTGGTCAGTTTCTGGTGTAATTTTGTATTGGTCAGTTCTTACTACATCTATGTACTTTAATTCATTGGGTGCAACATTTCCCCAAATCATCTGTTTCATTAATCTTTGTTCTCATATGAAATTACAATCAAACTTTTAAGCTGAAATTTTATTTTTATCTTCATTTAAATTCATGTTATTTATTTTTAAAGTTGTAAGTTCGATTGGGAATTATTTAAAATTCTATATTAAAAATACATGTATAGGGGTCTTCACATTTAAGTTAACAAGATTCAATCAAGGAGACTGTTTAAGGAGGTAGACTTAGGTTAAGGGAAATAACTCTTAAAATCATCAGTACGTTTGTGTCAACCATTTTCATAAATATATTCTAAGCTTCTAGGTTACATAGATTATTTTCAATCTGTTTCAGGTAAATGCTTAAAATTCATTGAGGAAACTTGACTTTTACAAACACATAACTGATTTAAAGAGTTGTCTCCCTGAACAAAGGTCTACCCCCTTAATTAATTTTTTTTTCATTTTATATTCCTGATGCGAACCTTTTTTTCTGGCCATAAAATTCGGAATAAATCTATATCAAGCAATTAAGACTGTATTTGTATTTATATCTGATTCAAACAAACTTCTTATTTTAATTTATCTTTTAACATTACTTCAGTAAAATAAAAATAAAAAAAACGCTTTGATTTCCATTTTGAAAGAATTTTCCTTTTCGTAACATAAGTAATATAAGTATAAATCGTAACATAAGTATAAGTATACATGGTAATGTTTTTAATCATTAACTAATTACATGTCATTTCTTTCCTGATCAGTAATTGATATCACCTCTATACATAAAAACCTCCAATAATCTTTTTTTCTCAGCTTTTTTATTATCCTAATTTGTACTAATAAACATTTAATTTTCTTCTTTTCATGGTTGAGTAGACACAGGAAAACCTAAACCTGTGATAAAATTACATAATTGTAGACCCATTAGCCAGGTGGTGTCCATCTAAATCATACCCTTGGGTGAAAAAAAATTTGTACTGGTCATTTTTTTCCAGAGACTGGACATTTGTGACAGTGGACATTCATTTTAACAATTAGACGTGTGGACAAAAACATAAATTTACCAATAAAGTTGTCGGAATGACGAGAGACTAGTGTGGTTTTTATCTATTAACTGTTTTGAGTTATTGCCCCTGATGATAGTGGGTCTTTTATAGATTTTTCAGTTATGTACATTAATTATTTTACATGACAAATGCTATAAACAATAATTCAAGGTAAACGGACAGAAAGTCACAGGACAAAAAGTCACAGGACATAAAGTCACAAAATTGGTAGGACAAAAAGTCACAGGACAAAAAGTCACAAATATTTATTGACAATTGTTTTAATATATAAGAATATATCTTGAAATATTTACTTTTGAATACATATATTCATATTAAAGTTTAGGAAATGGGTCATTATACTTGAAAAATAAAGATTTATTTAATTTTAATCATGCAAAAGATGTTTTTCTTGGCACCATGAAGCCATTTAAGTGCCAAGTCACTTTGACATTTTGTTTTTTTAACAATTATTTGATAATCTTTGATATTTTTTTGATATATTTTGTTTAAAAAGTTGGTTTATATACAATAGTTTAGAAAAATACAAAAAAAATTTTGTAGAAATAAATGTTTTTTATTCAAAGAAAATAATCAGAAAAAATGAATTGTGACTTTTTGTCCTGTGACTTTTTGTCCGTGACTTTTTGTCTGTGACTTTTTGTCCTGTGACTTTCTGTCCTACATTCTAATTCAACAGTACAGCAATATTTTTGATGGACCAAGAAATTTATCTGGACTGACTGACCTAAAACTTGACACGTTTTTTTCATCTTTTTTTTTGTTAGATATGTTTTGGATAATTTATTATAAATAATTAAATAAGATTTATTTATGAAAAAAAGACACTCATTAAAATTTGATTTTGATTTGTCTTTTTATCTTTTATTTTAGGCTAAATTAACATATCATCATGTCTCTGAATACCTCTGTTTAATCAGATAAAATAAGTCTGGATTTATTTATTTCCCTTGATTAACCAATTTCAGTGCATTGAAGAAAAAAATGTATTTTCATGACTGTTTGAAATTTAGTTTTGCCAAAAGCTGCATTATTTTTTTAGCCTTAAACATTTGTATTTTGTAGAACTTTGGAATTTGTGGTTTACTTTTGCACAGAAAAACTTCCAAAATTTGGTTTCCCACAAATACTAATGAATGCACATTATGCAAATTTAAGATAATTTAAATTATTTTTTGATAAAGTCACATCCCCACCAAGTTGCATGACAAGACATCCAGCCAAATGCCAAAACTGACCATCATGTCCAGCTGAAGGGTCTGACATTTTCTATAAAAAGAAAAACTCAATATGCTCATTTCCCCCATTGTGAAAACTTTTAATTAAATTTTTGATGGACAATATTGCATCACAGCTGACCTCTCAACACCACTGGTCAGTGTAAATGACAGCCTTTGTCCACTTTAGTTGACCATCAATGTTTTATTATAACTCATTAAAATAGCCCTTCATTTTCCAGTAAGTTTTGACAATAAAAATCTCTACTATTGATTTAATTAATGCTGATGGCAAGTGGACGATGAAACTGACCAGTCACATGTAAAAAGGGTGGTCATTTATTATTAATATTTTGTATTTTAATGGACAATTACGTCAATTTCAACTGACAACTGTCACGAAATTGATTTTTGTAACTTTTCAATTAGACATTCAATTATCATCATGCAATGTTACAAAAGCCTTAGATGTGTTTCATCAAAGAATTATTTTATCAAGGAAAAATTTATCTTCCGGCCTTTTAACATTCAATTTGCAAAATACAAAGCTTTTCTAAAAGTTACAGGTGATAATTAAGAAACTATCAGGACGGCCAGGTAATACAAAATCATAAATAATAAAAAAAAAATAAAAAAAAAAAAAAATATATAATTTATGCATAAATTGGAAATTGGAGAACCAAGTTGCAGTAGGTGCACTGCTTGTGCTCCACTAGTGCCACTCAGCTTAATCAATTAATTTTCTACAAGGAATTAAACTGAGAATGGAAATGGGGAAAATATCAAAGAGACAACAACCCGACCAAAGAGCAGATAACAGCCGAAGGCCACCAATGGGTCTCAAATGCAGATACATTATATATATTGTTTTAACCTAAGTTAAATTTTTCAAATGTAATTAAACAATTAGAAAGTACTTTCACTTATGCTTTTTAGTTCATTTGTTTTTCAAATTTGACAGAAAAGAATCAAAGAAATTATGCATTTAGTTACCTATTAACAAAATATTATTTGTGATTGAACAGTGAATTAAAATAAAACATTTCCCTACGATTTAAAGTACGACACGAAATGCTTGTCTTTATTGTTAGCAAGTCAATATTTTTGGTAAAACATATTTTTGTCAGCTATTTTATCAAAATGTATATTAAGCAATCAACAAACAAATTTTGGGGTTAAAATTGTTTAATAACAATGAGTTAATTATCCCTTTGAAGTCATATTCTAAATAAATAAATTAATTTCTCATCACTTCTATATGCCTATTTTCCAATACCCAAATGAGCAATTTAAAATTTTGAAAATCATCCCCATTGGAATTAGATAAAATTGATTACAAAAATAGGAAAGGCCAGTTTCTGACATATTAATATTTTATGGTGGTCAAAATAATGACCACTGACTGGACATTAGGGTTAATTGGTGTTCCAGTGTGAAAGATATGATATGTAAATTGCCCTTGGTAAAAATGTCACCCAAATCGGTGTGACAGTTCACAATTACCTTTTTCAATTTGACACATCGTAAAATACTCTAACTTGTCAGATTTCATGATATATTTCAAAAAAGATTATCACATGTGTTTTTTTTTTAACAAATACACAAAAGAAACTGTTCTGGTTTATGATAGGCCTCATTTTTCTGTTTCAGCTAAATGACAATTTAAAATGCTTAGGCTTTGAAGATGAGATTATACCTGCAAAAAGTGCATACATTTAGTCAGAAATCTGACAGTATGAAATATGAATAAGCAATTTTGTTGTTGCTCAATCTTGCTTTTTCTTTGTTAACTTTTTTTTGGGGGGGAGGGGAGGGGGCTTAGTGTTTTTTGGTTTATTTTTAGTTTTCATGGCATCACTCCTTTGCAATCCCCCCTCAATACGAAAACAGATCAAGACATTATTCCCCCCTTTTTTTTTAAATCAATTTTCTAAATATTTCTGATTCTTTCTCCAAGGATGAAATTGATTACCCTTAAAATATCAACTGAAATTACAAAACATGATTAAAATAGGAAGTCAACAAATAAAGTTGCAAAAGCTTACAATTCGTCAACAAAAAGCTGAGGGACCTTTTCCTTTGTACTTTTAAGATTAATAATGACTAAATCACATTAAATTTAAAATAAGATCTACACTCATCTTTTGAACTATTATAATAGGATTTTTTAGGATTAATATTTTCCATAAATTTATTACCTTCTTAAAATAAAATTTTAAATGTCTAATTGACTGAAATTTTAATGAGATCTTGAAGGGAATTAAGATGGAACGGCTCTTATAACAAATTTATCTATTAGCAATTATCTGTTTCCTTCTTAAAACATTTTATATTCTAAAGTTTTATTTAAAATTCCTCTTGTGTCTTGAAACCTTCCATAAAACATTAATCCACATTAAAATATGGGTTCGTCCAAATACCAAAATGACTTCATGTAGTTGAGAAAAAGGAAATGTTACATAATTTTTCTGATTGACCACTTTTATTATCAATTTTTGTTAGTCTCCTTAAATCTGTTTGTATTTACTGGGAACACTCACCAAAGTTTATCATTTAAATGTCAGTCTGCTTCTTAATTAAAAAAAAAGAAGACCACCTGCCATCTAGTTAACATTTGTAAAACAGGAATGAAAATAGTAAAAAAAGGCAAAATACAAAAAAAAAGCAATCTTGTTCTTAGGTGTAAAGTTTCATTCATATTTTTTTTTAAATAATAAAAAATTGATACTATTAAACTTTTTAGACTTGTGATTTGACTGGCATGACTATTTCATGTAGTGGTTGGTTTGCTGTCAGGTAACATCAGCAGCAATAAAAGTTCTAAAATACATTGGTATACAAAGATTGAATTGTAACCATTGCTGAAGAAATCGTTACATAATAAGCTTTCACACTGTCCTGTAACCTCAGTATCTAACAAAATTCTAAGAAATTTCTGAATACTTAGGCTGAGTCGAATAGATGCTTAATGACCTTGAATAAAAATTAAAGTCATGCAGTTTTGCAACCATTGCAACAATGTACCAAAATTCTAAAAAAAAAACAGAATTCTTAGGATGAATAATTGTTGTCCTTTTACTAATAAATTTGCCAAATGGTTCACCCCTCACTTAATTGCTACTAAACTTATCAAATGTTTCACATCCCCTATTGCTTATAAACTTGCCAAATGCCCCCCCCCCCCACCCCCCCCCCCCCCTTTGCTAATAAACTTGCCAAATGATTCCCATCTTAACCAGTTTAAGACTCACCTCTAAGGAATGACAAACCCACTAACATCTTCTTGTTAAATGTATGGCACCTAAACTCAAGTCTAAACAAGGAATTAGTTTTTCTTCTTTAAAAATCTTTCTCAGTATATACCAATACATCACAAAAACTGTCCAATTTTTTAGCCTTTAGCCCTGGTCAAAACTTCCTAGTGGTGTTTTGGACAATTTTTTATGATGGACAGTTTCGATAATGTACAAAGGTGAAATGTTGGTCAACTAATGTATCTTATAGACGACATCAAAAGTTCAATGTAGGATAAAAAACTTAATTCACATAGTTTTTTCACTGACCCCAACACCCCCCCCCCCCTCTTAACTTAATTTGGGAAAAATTGATTGACCAATAGGGATTTTAGATTAAGAAGACTTGCAGCAATGTTGAACCCCCCCCCCCCCCCCCCCCCCCCCCCACCCAAACTATTTGATTTAAGTTTTTTATCCTACATCGATCATTTGATGTTGTCCCTTATAGAATTCTTATTTAAGCAATATACTCTTTTAGAGTAGTTACCTTTTTGTACTTAAAATGTACTTTAGTTACAATATGGTAAATGTTAAAATCTATAACTGCAAAAATTGAATTTTTGACATTGGTCAACAAAGAAAAAAATTATACCGGTATATATCATTCTTATTCTTCAGACCAAAAGATCAAGGGCAAAGCATGTTTATTAAAATAACTCATTAAGCTTGAAAGTTGAAATGCCAGTTTAGTAAAAAAATTTAGAGCTAATTTCCTAAGGTTTGTAGAGTAAGACTTTAGTTGGCTTGTTTGTATAGACGTTTGCTCAAAATTTCCAAACAATATACATAGACATAGTTACATAGTTAAACTGGTATATACATGTATCATATTATAATTTGATTTGATTTCATACCAAATACAATTGTACAATATACAAACAAAGCAAACAAGCTAACCAAAATCTTACTCTACATGCTTAAGGAAGTTAGCTTTAAAAAGGAGGAACCAATTTATCATCTTTACTTAAATATATTTTGTTGTGTTGAAAATTGAAGAAATTCTTAAAATAACCGATACTTAATTAATTAAAAATTTGGTCTTAGTTGATGACATGGCAAATACACAATGCTGCGTTGTTGCATTCAATGCACATCAAGAGTATACTAGCACATGTATTTTCATGTTTAAGCTCCCAAAGGGTCCCTTAATCTTATTCTTGATGTTCTTTTATAAATTTCAGCCTGTGTATTTCATTTCACACTAAATTAAGACATCTCTACTTGAAACACGTAAATAATCTGATCACACTACATGTAGATGTACTAACAATGGCGTGATCATATTTATCTTGTTACATCTTACATTCAAATTCTCAACTTTTTATCAATGAAAATCTTGTAAAGAAGATGTTATCAATCTACATGTATTGCCTAACAAAAAAAAACCATAACTGTGAAAAATAGATATCGATCATACACTAATATACTTGTTAAAATAGTACATTTGTAACTATATGTAGATGAAAAGATTGCTTTATCTAAATGTTACGTAAAAACTATGTCATTCTTAATATTTTTTTAATGAATTTAATGAAGGTATATAAAATAAAGAGAAGTCTATTAAAAAAGGGGGACATATTTATGAATAGGAGGGAAGTAAAGTAATGTTACAACAGAGACAGAAAACTATCAACACAAATAGATTGCTTTATTTAAATGTTATGTTATAACTATGTCATTCATAATTTTTTTTTAAATGAAGATAACATAAATAGAAGTCTACTAAAAAAGGGGGAGACAACTCTCTGATGAATAGAAGGGAAATCAATTAAATGTCATTTTTAATATTTTAATAATCAATTATTTTAGGTTATTTTATATACCTTCATTAAATTCATAAAAAGAAATGTTTCAACAGAGACAGCAAACTATCAACACACATTACAATTAGAAAAGAAATATTGAGTTCAACATTGGTTTTTCCAAGATAGCTTTCTGTACTTTGTTGTGAATTGATTTATCAGAAACTTGAAACATCTACCATCCAAGCCAGGAATAAATTAAAAACATCTTATTTGTTTGAAGTAAATGATTATTCCATTAGAAAAAAATAACTTTGTGTTGAAAGACCTTCGAAAGCAAAGTCTAAACTTAAGATGTCTCAGTTACAAAACTAGATCTGTCTTTGAAATTGACTGGAGTGACAATATTAAATGTACTTTTTGCAGGAAAAAATGTACGTAAGGAACCTCATCACACACCATGTGTTAGTATTACATTTGTAATTTAAAGAACGTATGAATTTTGATAAACAAAAAGACACACAGTTTTCATAAGCTCTAAGAAAATTGGCATAAATGTCAAAGGTCAAAGCCCTGAAAAAGTGTGACTGCATTGAGAGATATGTGTGAGACCTTACAGAGGTCTGCAATCTTCACACGTTCCACACCTAAATCAATTGAATTTTTAATAAATAAATGTCAAAGAATATCAAGACATCTTCCCAGAATGACAATCACAGCAATTTTGAGATTTCGCAATAGTGACCACATTCTTCAAGAAAATCTAGGCACAGAATCATTAAAAGCAGTTTATTAAAAAAAAAAAAGCCTGAAAGTTTTGCTCAAATAGTTTTAACAAAGAGAAACCTATTTTATCACCAAATCTCACAAGTTGGGTTATGTCCCCCTGTCAATAGTAAAATTTTAAACATTTCAAATGCTCAGTAAGCCTCACTTTTTAACTTTGAAAATTAGAGGGGAAGTAATTTGAACAACACTCAAAGAAACTGAAGAATCTTCAAATCTAAATACAGTTTTCTTCCTGTGGTCATCATTTTAAAAGGGATCAATTTTAATCGGGGAAAAAAATCTGTGTATAGTTATTTGATATAAGTATGGACAACATTTCCTGTATAAAATAGTATAAACTTACTCCTGAGTTTTGTTATTGTGGGTGTTTTAAGAGGTTTCAACAACATTCAAGTGGCATCCTTCAATCCTTAAAATTTTACTTAATTAAAAGTTTTTAGTGGCTTCTAGAATCTATACATGTAGTTCATCCCTGCCACTTGTTTTCACCCCAGTTTCAGCCCTATGACAGATACATGTAACATGATGGATAAACTTTGTCAGCAGGCACTGTTCTCAGAAAGAAAAGACAACAAAACTCAGAAAATTTTGAAATTCTGCTTGTACTTAAGCTTAAATGTTCAAAAAAAATATTAAAAGGCAATGATTAAGAAAAGAAAAAAAATTGAGGGAAAAGTATATTTTAAAGTGAAATATTTGATGTTTTCCCCTTTAACTTTTAAGCTTTCGTGCTACAAAATCATTTTAACAAACTTGTGTGTAAATTGACACTTTAAAACTTGTGATGTAAAATCAAACATAGTTTGTTAAACAGACAGACGTTAAACAATACTTTAACCAAAGGATAAAGTTTTTTAATAGACTATTACATAAAACAACCAACAAAAAAATCTTTGTTTCCCCCTTCTTGTGTCAATACAATCTTTTCAAATTTTTTAGAGGTCTACCATACAACAAAAAATCTCCAAACACAAATTTAACAGTGTCAACATTGAGGAACTTAAGTGTCAAAATTATCCAGATACAATCTAAACAAGCCATTTGATCCAGTTAGCCTTCACAATACAACCATTGATTGATTCAAACAAATTTTATAAAGAGGTGGTCAACACAGGGTGTAGTATTTAGTCTGGACAATGGATGGACAATGGTCAGTTATAGATATCCACTGAGCAGTATAACTGTTAATGTGTCTAAATGTGTTGCTCATTTTTAATGCCAATCGGGTGTGTTTTTCATTCATTCATAACAATATGTTTACATGTATGACTCTTTTTTAAAAATTAAAAGTTATTTTTAAATGATTTTTTTTCATCCAAAAATAAGCATGGATAACTATTTCAGCATTTTTTTTTATGAAAATGTATTTATAGCTGAAGTCAATACATGTACCATTTTCCATTCAAAATGGATAAGTTATTTTTGTAATTACTTAAAAAAAAGTAGCCACACTAATGTTAATTTTCCTTTTATGGGGTATCATGTTTATACATATGTAGAGAGAAATGTATTCTGGTATTTTTAACTAACAATTTCATTCCTTCTATTGGTATCTTTTATACTCATGAAAATTATGCTTTTTCACAAAAACATCAAACCTTAAAACATACATACATATAACATGCTATTTCTTAAAGTAATAAGAATACTAAGTTAAAAGCCCAAGAACCACTTATGAGTTAAACATAAAAAATAAAGAACTTTTGTGTTTTTAGTTCTAAATAAATAAAAAAAACACAAATCAATTATTAAAAGGAGCAAACTTTTTCACAAATTTAAGAGAAACAGAAAAAAAACCTGACGTAACATTTTTTTTTATATTCTTTTTTCAATAAAAAAAGACTTAAATTTTCAATAAAAAACAGCAGAAGTAAGTTAACAAAAAAAAAAACAAATGACATAATTTTAAAGGTAAAATAATAGATTAAAAATAAAGTTTTTTAAAACTACACATTTTCTCATCCTTTAATAGAAACAATTTAACATCCCAATACACAAGTTTCATTCATGAAAAATCAACATGCAATCTAATATATGATTGTCTATTTAAACAGACAACAAACTAATTTAAAACTAAATTCATACCATTACTCTGCAGGTTAAATACTTGACCAGTAGCTTCAACCTCCATCATTGCAAAATACTTTTCATCCACAATAAATTGTCCTAATTGCTTCTTTCTAAATTGTCACACAAAAACAAATTGTTTTTCAACTGACCACTGGTCAAGCTAGTACAATGTCACAACAAACTGACCAGGCATTCCCATTTTTTACACATGTAATAAAACTGAAGTGGAATCCTAAGCCTATGTTTATTTTCGGGTCCTAAATAAAGATATGTAAACAACATCAATGGACAAAAGCTTTTCTACCCTGGAATGAAAAATTAACTGACCATACACTATTACATAATACTATGGACAGGTCCATTTAACCAATAGCCAGAGGGGTGAAGGAGGTAAAAGTTTTCTAATTAATGAATCAATGATTGTGAAATTTACATAGGAAATGTATTGTCAAATCATAGTGCAGCCAATGCTTGATTGACACAAGAAATTGATGCTGCTGCTGCAGGGATTATTAGAAATTGATTTTATAAAGTAAAAGTTTTAATGAAATTGATTGTTTAAATTGAATAATCTTTTTTTCAATTTTTGCTTTTAGAAGTTTTTGCTATAATTTAAGTAATTCATAATTTTTACTATAGATTGATAGATAGCCATTGGTCATAGATGATACTGCTGTTGGAATTATTAGAAATTGATTTTATAGAGCAAAAGGTTTTAATGAAATTGATTGTTTAAATTGAAAAATCTACTTTTTTTTCATTTTTCACTTTTAGAATATTTGCTATAATCATAAATAATTTATATTTTAACCATAGACACATAATACTGTTTTTAGTAAGGATTAGGAAATAGCCATTGGTCATTTCATGAATTAAAAGTTTAAACTTTTTAATAGCTTAAATAGGAAAAACACTTTTGTTAGTATTTTTAAAATTTTATCAAAAAAGAATAAAACTTGTATTCAAATTATCTATAAAGACAAAAGCAAATTTAATTTTGCTTCTTTCTTCTTAAAATTTGCATTTTTAAATCTATTTATTATTAACCTAAATTTAAATCAAATATTAAACTTCAATCAAAATTTTTATCAATGTTACCTTCAAGTAACTTTGTATGCAACAAAACTGATGCTACTGTTCTTTGACACTTAGTTTGTTTCCCTAACAAATTGCAAAAGTTTTAATTCAGAATTAACCAAAAAAATTAAGCTACCGAACTCACTACCTCAATTATAACAATAGTCATTGAGCCTAATATAACTTTATATGGTTGGAGTAACTGTTTAAATGATTATACAAAACTAAGAACTAAATAGTTCTTTAGTTTTTTTAAGTCATTGGGTTGACATCTCAATCATGTTGCACCTTACATCTCTTTTAAAAGAAGGCCAAGTCAGGAGCCTCTGGCCTTTATAATTCTTATATGTTTTTATAATTCGTGTTTATCTGTATGTTTTTGGAGTTTTGTGTGACATCCATTTTCACTAAATTTTCTCAGTGTTGAAGACCCATTGGTGGACTTGGGCTGTTTTCTGCTTTTTGGTCAGGTTGTTTCCATTCTCAATTTTATTGCATTGAAAGTAATCTAGCCTGACAACTAGTTTAGTAAATTATCTCCCTTGATGAATGAAACTGTACTGTAACTGTGGATTCATTATTATTCTTTGGATACCAGTTTTCATAGTTTTCGTGGGAACAGGTGGACCAGGAATTTAAAAATTAAACAAATTACAAATTGTTCATCAGGTTGTATGCAGACTTTGGCAAAACCACGAAATTACATATCCACGAAAAGGCAATTTTTCTGCAATCAACGAAAATTGGTACCCAGGAAAATAAATGAATCCACAGTAGATTAATATACTATAATACTTATTAGTCATAATATTAAGAGTTCACAAAAATCAGTGGGATAAGGATGTTCACTGGCGGATCCAGAAATTTTCATAAGTGGGGGCCCACTGACTGCCTAAGAGGGGGCCCGCTCCAGTCACGCTTCAGTGACTCTCTATATAAGCAACCAAATTTTTTTCCAAAAAGGGAGGGCCCAGCCACCCCTCCCCCTTAAATCCGCCTCTGATGTTTGCTACTCTTGTTTATGATTTGTAGTCGTACATTCAGAATCCTCTGGTTTTATCCATGAAGTGTCAATTAAAATTTTGCCCTCTTTACCTCTACATTTCAATCCATCATTTTTTTTTAACATATAGTTTAATATGCCAGTTTTGAAAATCTTATAAAATCCTTGTTCTTTTTAATATTTTTGAAAGAAAAGTCCTCAGATTGGCCAAATTAAGAAAATACATGTACATGTAGTGCAAAATGCAGTTTAAACAGACACCATCATGAGTTGGTTGACTGCTATGGAATTGCTCAGCTTAAGATGTCAATGTTCTGTTATGTGTATTGTTGTTAGTCTTTTCATTATTTTTTTGTTTTTTTGCCATGGCTTTGGCAGTTTGTTTTTCAAAATATGAGTTTGAAAATCCTCTTAATATCTTACACTTCTCTTATACTTTAAAAAAAAAATGAATGAGTTAATTTTTATCGATGTTGATGTTTAATGTGGAAAAGATTCCATATATATACTTATGTTAACATTTTATGACCTTTTGCGATTTAGAATATCCTGAAAAACAAGTTTCACCATTCATACTTTTTTGTATATGAAAGATCAGCTGTTTTTATTCCATAATACAAATAAACAATATCTATTTTTAGGTAACCACAATTGTAAATTAGCATCTTTTGCTTCATTCAAAGACTTTTTGAAAAACATTTTCATTAACTGAATAATATAATGTCATTGAACGAATAAAACTTAGAAAAACAAGATGCCCAACCTTTCAAGTTTAAAAATAACCATCAAAATCCATTTTTATGTGAAAAAAATTAAAGATCATAGCCTATACCTATATCCCTGTTTAAAAATACCATCAAAATCCATTTTTATGTGAAAAAAATTAAAGATCATAGCCTATACCTATAACCCTCAAGGTATTCATAATGGACAGGTCCAAAAATGACTAATAATTGTAAATTCACTTTAAAGTTATAAAAGGGGTTATTTAGATAAAAAGTTTAATCAAAGATTGCGTAATCTCTAACATACAAACACATAATAACATGTCTCAAATACCAAGGACAACACTTTTATTACACAGGCAAAATGGTCTTTTATAGGTTAATTTTATGGAGGGCACACAAACAGGAAATGTTTATTTTTCCATATTGGTTTTCATAGATTTATACACTTTTATGTTAGTAAACAAATGTTAAATTTATTTATAACATTGTAAAATGATTTAATAACTTATAAGAAATTTGTTGATTTCCCCCCAAAAAAAACTAGAGAAATTCTAAAATTTTGTTGATAGGTATGGTTTCTATATCTTGAGGAAGCATGAAGAAAAAGAGTATTAAAGCCATTACTTACTCCTATAATAAGAGTCAGTCTTTAGTTTCTATGTTGTGTTGCATGTACTGTTGGTTGTCTTTTGGTATTTTTGTTTTCTAACCATGGCCAGAGTTCTTGAAATCTTTTTAACCCTCGTGGTCCTTTCTATTGAAAAATACTGAAAGAGGGACGAAAGATACCAAAGGGACAGTCAAACTCATAAATCTAAAACAAACTGACAACGCCATGGCTAAAAATGAAAAAGACAAACAAACAACAGCACACACGACACATCATAGAAAACTAAAGAATAAACAACACCAACCCCACCAAAAAACATGGGGTGATCCTAGGTGCTTCAGAACGGAAAGCAGAAATTGTGCCGGTGCTTGGCAAATTTTGGCTCTTAAAACCTCAAGACCACATTTTTGTTTTGAATGTAGGACAGAAAGTCACAGGACAAAAAGTCACGGACAAAAAGTCACAGACAAAAAGTCACAGGACAAAAAGTCACAATTCAGTTTTCAGATTATTTTTCTTTAACAAGAAAACATTTATTTTGAAAATATTTTTTGGGTATTTTTCTAGAAGTTTTATATATGAAGCAACTTTGTAATTAAAATTTATTCAATAAATATCAATAATGATCAACTAATTGTTATAAAAACAAAATGTCAAAGTGGCTTGGCACTTAAATGGCTTCATTTTGCAAATAAATATATCCTTTGCATGATTAAAATTTAATACATTTTCATTTTTCAAGGTTTATGAGCAATTTCCTCAACTTAAAAATAAAGAAATGTATTAAAAACAAAACATTTCAAAATATATTTAAACCATTGTCAAAAAAATATTTGTGACTTTTTGTCCTGTGACTTTTTGTCCTATCAAATTTGTGACTTTATGTCCTGTGACTTTTTGTCCTGTGACTTTCTGTCCGTTTACCTTTGTTTTAGACCTTTCATGGCCGTGTCAGTTTGTTTTTGACTTTTGGGTTTGAATGTTCCATTGGTTTCTTGCAAACTCTTTTTTTAATCCTTTGAAGTTTTTAAATTTTAGAAGACAAAAAATACATGCACAGATTGCATAGTTATTTTTTATTCACTTTTTTTCTGAGCGCCAATTCTAGGATCAGCTGCACCTGTCAAAAGTAGGATGATCAATAAGATTAAATGTGTAAATCATATGAACTAGCTGTACATCAAGTTTTTTTTTTAACACTTTGAGAACTGTGAATTTAGTCTAGATTACGTATTTTAGACTTTGGTCTACAATATTGCTAGTAAAGAGTAAACAAATATAAAGATATTAATTTTAGAAAGGGTTTACCTGAACCCTGTATCATGCCTGGGAATGCTGCTTTCAGCGTAAAAGTGTAATGTTGACTGCTAAAAAATTAGATATATTATATCAGTAAAATGCTGAAAAAAAGTAAGAAAAAAAATCAAATCATTGCTCTCAGTGTTAATTTTATGCCTAAGGCTGTGAAGTGTCATTAGTTGGGAAAGGCCCAAGCTGGAGTGTCTAACAAATTTAACACCAAAATTATATACCTTACAAGTTGGTGATGCTAACTACAACAGAATCTAGGATCCTTGCCTTTAACTCTTTTTCTCACAGGTCTAACATCTGTTAAAAAAAAGAGATCAAAATCATTTGCACTTATTCTGAAAATACCAATGTTTAAAACAATAGTTGAAATGGCCACAGGCATCAAAATGAATTATTTAGCAGAAAAAAATCTCTAAAGATTCATGTTTTTAACTGTTTGGAATCATGAACACATTTGTGTAATGATAAAATATTAGATCATAGAAAATAACTGTATCCTAAAAGACAATATTTAAAACAGCCAAAAGGCAGAGCAATCATACTTTTTGTTATCAATTTATAAATCACACTAAAACTCAATAAATTGGATGGCATAAACATGTTTAAATCAATGAGGAATAGAAAACAAGTGAGCTTGCACTTTCATAAATTAATGATGCAAAGAAAAGTTATTTCATGGACTAAGTTACTTTTAGAGACAATTTTTTTCATTTGAAATCGGAAAAAAAATGAATTTTATCTGGAAAAAAAGACAGCAATAACCACGTATAATAATTATACTCAAGTTTTATGACCGGAAGGACTTGTGCTCCCTGTCAAAACTTGACTTAGTACTCAGTAATCAGAGTACAGAATGTGTGTTCAAAATACAATTTAAGTATTTTGATTGTTTGAATTCAGATCAATAAGTTTACTTTAAATTTTAATGACCCAAGGGCTGGGCTCTTGGTAAAAAAATTGTGCTTGAAACAAAAAAATCCAATATTTTTATTTGATGAATTTAGAGGCTGAACAATATAATCATGCTCTTAATTTTGATGATTGCAACTTTTGGTCACAAAAATTTAGATCAAAATTATGGTACTTGGCTCCAGGGATCAACCAATCAAAGTACTGTATTTGGTGCTTCAAGCACAAATTTTATACTCTAAGCTAAGAGTCTAGTTTATGTCTAAACAACTCTTATAAGTTTTACGCATCTCATAATGTGAACTGGAAGATATATTTGCGAACTTTTCAATGTATAATAACAGATAACAGTTCATGTTTTGTTCAAGGAAACTCCCAAAATCATAACAAAATACAACAGGACTTAAACAGCATGCTTGTAAGTCTATCAAAATTCAGCCCCAGATGGAATGGTTGCTTATTGCTTGCTGTAAGTCTAGTGGCAAACATTACAGGCATATTCAGGACAAGAACAACTTCAAAATTAATAAAAAAGACCACATCTACTTAGTTTCCCCTCCCCACATCATAACCAAATTCATACCTATTAAGGATGTTTGCTCCTCTAATTTTTGAATTTTTGCCAGATTTTCGAAATCCTCTGGTTTTATCCATGTATTAACATTAAAAAAAAAATGCCCACTAACCCCTACTTTTCTCTTTATATTTTTATAACATATAGTTCAAATAGCCATATTTCAAAATCTTATGAAATCCTTGTTATTTTTTCATAGTTTTTTAAACAAAAAAGGTGCCAATGTTAAATGTAAGAAAAATCTAGAGAGAATTATTTCCCGGCAAATTTTCAATAGCTTATATCTCGAAAACAAGTACACGGACCCTCCATTTTTTTCTGCTTTTTTATTGTCTTTATTTATATACTTTCAATTTATAACAGTCTTTTAAAAAGCTTGTTATTTTTAAACAGAGTAGCGAACATCCTTAAGGATGTACAAAATGTACTTTTTAGTGCAATTTACAAATGCCAATAAATAATTTAATTTTTTTTACAGCTTTTCAATATTACTGTACTCATTCAAAGATGACAAAACATCTGCACCTACACATGTTTTACTGTCCACACATTACATCTATATTTGATTGTTTATTAATTTTTCATTTTTCACTATTTTTATTTTTGTTGTCACCTTTGAAATTTCAAAAGATTTATTATATAAACACCCACACCACCTTACCAAAGGCATTACTGGTGTGTCATCTGTTTGTACTTCAAAAGTTTGGACTATCTGAAGAAAACCTGGATACTGGTTACCTTGAATACAGATGCCAATGTCCAAATTTTCTGTATGACCTAAGATCATTGTCCTTGACCTCATTTGCATGGTTCAGTGACAACCTAGTAATTTGGAATATATCATTTATTACAGTTGATTGGATAACTATTGAGGACTTCAGTCATTATTGAATCCTAACAACTTAAACAAGCTTTCAATGAATGTGAGAGTACAGACAAATTTAACCTGACCTTGACCTCATTTCTTGGATCAGTGATCATGATAATACTTTCATTGCAATTCAAGACAAACAATCAACAATAAGATACTATAAGACATATTGGTCAGTTTGATTTGGTAAAGTGATTTGGAAGCAATTGTGCACCACTAGAACCTATACTTGTGTTTCCATTTACTTATTTTTTTAACTTGACATTTTGAGACTAATTTCTAAAGAATTTTGAGACCCAGTATAAATTTTATTTTATTTAAAAGGAATTGTTCATATGTATATGACTTAAAAATCTCTGTATACAGGGGAAGATTGAGTGAGGCAGGCGGGTGTGCTGCCCCCCCAAATTTTTTTTTTTACAAAGCATGGGTGGTTCTCAGCTTAAAAAAAGAATAATTTTAACTCTAAATTTTATTTGCCTTGCTCTGCTGTGGAAAAAAATAGGTTTTAAACCCATCTCCCCTAACCTTAAATCCTGGATCCGCCCCTGGTTGAGGAATTTTTCAAGGCTTGAAAATTGAAAAAATGTGTCTTTCGTTCCCCAAAAATAGTGTTATATAAAATTTAAAAAATCCTGAATTTGATACAACTTGATAAAAGGTTTATTTCGTTACAGTTTTGCTGGCGAATAAATTAAAACTTTATTTATAAAAATTATTGTCATCAGATGAAATTGTAATCTAAGATTTTCACCTCCTTTATCCCTGGGACTGATTCAATTATTTATTGGTCCAAATATTTATCTATTACATTTTTATCCATCTACCTACATAATGTATTCATGCCATAAAATAAATTTCCTGACACTTATTTAATATTAATTCTTTATCTATCCTGAGATATGTATTAAAATCCAGAGAACATATATTAAATCTAACTGCCAATCAAATGAATAATTCTTAAATGATGTAATTTACGACAGTACACACACTTCAGGTGTCAATTTCATGCAAATGACATACAACCTCTGACACAACACATGTTTAGCAATAAACAAGTATCTCCAAAATAAACCTGTCAATGGACTTGTTTATAAAGTCATTCTGATAGAATTTTTAATTAGGCATCTAATTAGTAGAAAATTTGATTCTTTAATGAACTGTCATACCTAATCTATGTCTTGTTAAACTAGCACATGTCTGATAAAATTTATTTCACTTCAACTACATTTTGATTTTGACCTCTGTTGAATATTTATTCTATTCATAGCTAACTTTGTTTGTTCTGTTCTTTTTTCATGTTTTAAGGTCTTTCCACTACATCAAGAAAGATCTTTATTTTATTGTTTTTCTCAATTTTTATTTTTTATTTTTTTTTTATTTGTTGGTCTATAAACATTCGAATGACCTTGGTTTTCTTTTGTATCGTCTTGTTTTCTATTTACTATATACCAATAAACATCTCTTTTCATTCATATTTCTTATATCAAAAAAACAATTCTGACGAAAATATGTTTTCTGCATGTTTTGAGAAACAATTTCCCAATAATATTATTAGATCAAAAATATAATGATTAACAAATATTAGATACCTATTAGATTTATATTTGTTTAACAATTATTTTCTTCTTGAACTCATATAATTAAAATGTATCTTTTTGTTGATCATTGAAAAGAATGCAGTGAATTTACAAATAAATAAACAAAATTCAGATTTTACCCCCCCCCCCCTTTTTTTTTAAGCTACAGCTAATTTCTAAAAATAGATCTGCACAGATCAGAGATGTAATTAGTAAAATGATACAATTCAATGAATGTCAAACATAAATGAAATGGTCTGTCTCTAATTTGTCTTCACTGTGATAATAAATAATTTCACCAATACATGTTCTGATAAATTTTGATATAAGATACTTGAATTATGTAATTTTAAATTTACCAGAGACAAAGAGTCTTGGGAATGAACTCTTTATTGGTCAACAATAAAATGTTGAATTATCTTTGTTTTACAAAATAAATTGTAGAATTGCTAAACTTTCCCACCAAAAAAAATGAAATGATTTTTTTAATTGTGTAATGAATATACCAATATATCAAATACAAAATTTAATTGTTTAATATAAACCAACGTATTTTGCAAATTTTCAAATGAAATAATATTTGAATATAAATTTAAAAAAAAAAAATGTGTGATAACCACTGCAACAAGATTGTGTTTGTCTTTTGAAAATTTTAAATAAAAAAGCAATTTCACATTTCCTTCGATGAAGTAGTCAATAATCTATCAGATCAATCAATTCACCCTAATCATATATTTGTTCCTAAATGTCAACATGTATGTTTTCATAATTTCATAAATAATATTTTCTGAAAAACAGTAATTATTGGAACAAAAGACCATTAGCAACGTTCTTGATTAAGTTAATTTAAACAAAAGAGACAATTTGGTATCTCCTGACAAAAATCAATTGGACTTTTCTCAAAGGATGATTTTTCTCTTTGAAATAAATGACATGTGGTCAAGATGTCCAGTGCTAAGAATTGACCACTAGGAAAGAACATCTTCCTGGGTCAGCCCATTCAGTCTTATGCAACTTTCAAGAAACTCATCATTTCTTCTTATCTGCTAAGGAGAGGCACCATTGGGAGATTTAGTTAATGAAAAGAAATTTGGTGGTTATTTTCTAAATAACTTTTCAAAATAAATAAAAAATTTTATGAATGTAATAAAAAACCTGATTTATATGTAATAAACATGTTATATAAAAAAATAATTGTGAAATTTACTATTTTAATTTGTATCCAATTTGCATCCTTATCAGAGCCCTAAAGATTGTGATGATTTTTGATACTAGAAATATCAGTGATATGTCACAGAAAAATGATTAAGTCAGGATAATGTCCATCATCAGTTACATCTGGTCATACAATGGTCAACTAGAGGCCCAAAGAGGTTACACATGCAGCAAAATAGATGCAAAAAAAAAGGAAAGAGAAAAAAACCCTGATGATGATGAATTCAACAGACTTAATTCTATTATACTAAAAGAGACTATGAGAAGATTACTTGTTTTTTTCATATTTGACACCAAAATATTTTTTTGTCAAATATAAGCTGATAAATTTATAGATAAATGCTTAAAAAGTATTTTTTTTTTAACTCAGAAAGTGTTATGAATAATCATTTAAACTTGATTTTTGATTTTTGAGTGTTTTAATGCAACTTTTGACCCCTCCTTTGGGATATTTCCTGAAACCTGTTTTAATTGGCGGAGGAAGCCAGAGTGCCCAGAGAAACCCAACAACACTGACAATCTTGAACTTGGATAGGAAACATTAGCTGAAAGAAGAGAGAGAAGAAAAATTCAAATGTTTTATAATATTCAAAATAATAATGTTCCAGAATATTTATCAAATTTAATTCCCCAAAAAATACAAAGTATGACGGTCTATCCTCTACGCAATGGAAATGACATCATTATTCCATTCTGCAGACTAGCATTAACTAATGATTCTTTTATTCCATCAACCATACGTCTTTGGAATAATCTTGATGATTCAACTCGTGATGTAGAATCAATTAATAAATTTAAAACTGAACTAAAAAACCGTTATCCTCAGAGTAATATATTTGTACCGAAGCAATATGAATTTGGAAATCGAAAATTGAATATAATTCTCACCCAACTTCGATGTTTTGCATCATCCTTAAACTATGATCTATATAGGGTCAATATTATTTCTGACCCTTCTTGTCGCTGAGGTGTTAATCGTGAAGATTCCTATCATTTCTTTTTTAAATGTATTTTATATTCAGACATACGAAATAAAATGTTTGAAAGTCTGCACTGGCTTCCAAATGATTGTAAAATTAACATAGAACCACTAACCTCGGGTAGTTGTCTTCTTTCTCTAGAGCAACCCAAACCATTTTCAACCAGATGCTCCGCAGGGCGTAGCTTTATACAACCGCAAAGGTTGAACCCTGAATGGTTGGGGCAAGTATGGACACAACATTCAAGCTGGATTCAGCTCTAAATTTGGATTGTGATTAAATAGTTGACACAGCATAGGTTTCTGACACAGAATGAATGTGTTCTAATGAACTTAAAATTTTTGTTTTCTCTTAGAGCAATTCACTATGCTGTTGAATATTAATCCTCTCAAAAAAATGTTTGAAGAAATTTTCTTTTTTATTTATGAAATTTCAAATGAGAACCCAATTTTTTTAATCACATCCCCCTTTCCCTTATTCCAAAACTAATCTCAATTAAAATTTCTAATGGAGTTTGCAACAATAACTACTCATTTAAATACATCATAAAATATTAAGATGTAAAAAAACTGCTTGTTATCACTGAATGGTAAAGATTATTTTAATTTATCAGTTGGTAGTAAAAAGTGAATATGCATTGTATATTGTATATAACAAAGATTTAAGTTGATTCTGGACAAAGAAAGATAACTCCAATTAAAAAAAAATCTTGCTATTGCACAATATTTTGCAATTAGATATTTCTTGCTTACTATTCTGGACAAAGAAAGATAACTCTAATTAAAAAAAAAATTGCTATTTCACAATATTGTGCAATTAGATATTTCTTGCCATTGCGCAATACTGTGCAATTGAAAAGACTTGCTATTGCACAATACTTAATATAATAATTTTAGATCCTGATTTGGACCAACTTGAAAACTGGGCCCATAATAAAAAATCTAAGTACATTTTTGGATTCAGCATATCAAAGAACCCCAAGATTTCAATTTTTGTTAAAATCAGACTAAGTTTAATTTTGGACCCTTTGGACTTTAGTGTAGACCAATTTGAAAACAGGACCAAAAATGAAGAATCTACATACACAGTTAGATTTGGTATATCAAAGAACCCCATTTATTCAATTTTTGATGAAATCAAACAAAGTTTAATTTTGGACCCCGATTTGGACCAACTTGAAAACTGGGCCAATAATCAAGAATCTAAGTACATTTTTAGATTCAGCATATCAAAGAACCTAACTGATTCATTTTTTGTCAAAATCAAACTAAGTTTAATTTTGGACTCTTTGGACCTTAATGTAGACCAATTTGAAAACGGGACCAAAAGTTAAGAATCTACATACACAGTCATGACAGTTAGATTCGGCATATCAAAGAACCCCAATTATTCAATTTTGATGAAATCAAACAAAGTTTAATTTTGGACCCTTTGGGCCCCTTATTCTGTTGGGACCAAAACTCCCAAAATCAATACCAACCTTCCTTTTATGGTCATAAACCTTGTGTTTAAATTTCATAGATTTCTATTTACTTATACTAACGTTATTGTGCGAAAATCAAAAAAAATGCTTATTTGGGTCCCTTTTTGGCAACCTTCCTTTTATGGTCATAAACCTTGTGTTTAAATTTCATAGATTTCTATTTACTTATACTAACGTTATGGTGCGAAAACCAAGAAAAATGCTTATTTGGGTCCCTTTTTGGTCCCTAATTCCTAAACTGTTGGGACCTAAACTCCCAAAATCAATACCAACCTTCCTTTTGTAGTCATTAACATTGTGTTTAAATTTCATTGATTTCTATTTACTTAAACTAAAGTTATTGTGCGAAAACCAAGAATAATGCTTATTTGGGCCCTTTTTTGGCCCTTAATTCCTAAACTGTTGAAACCAAAACTCCCAAAATCAATCCCAACCGTTCTTTTGTGGTCATAAACCTTGTGTCAAAATTTCATAGATTTCTATTAACTTAAACTAAAGTTATAGTGCGAAAACCAAGAAAATGCTTATTTGGGCCCTTTTTTGCCCTTTAATTCCTAAAATGTTGGGACCAAAACTCCCAAAATCAATACCAACCTTCCTTTTGTGGTCATAAACCTTGTGTTAAAATTTCATAGATTTCCATTCACTTTTACTAAAGTTAGAGTGCGAAAACTAAAAGTATTCGGACGACGACTAGGACGACAACGCAGACGACGACGCCAACGTGATAGCAATATACGACGAAAATTTTTTCAAATTTTGCGGTCGTATAAAAATGTCTTCGAGTTTATTAAAAGTTCGGGAAGATTTCAAATTGTCTAGTTAGCAAACCATGATCACACACACACATCATCATCTAAGGCCACGGTTTTTTAATTTGTTGGTTTACGGATTTTCCCCATGAAAAAGTCGGGTCGGTCGGTCGGGAAAAAAAAAGAAAAAAAATCATCTTTGAAGACAAAATAATATATGCAAAATCAATATATATTTCACCTTTCTAGCAATATGTTTGTTATGCTATTTTATCATCATTTCTAAAATTTTAGTTCGATGAAATATTATTGCTCAGCTGTTATAAACTACGCATGACATTGTCTAGTAATTTACAGTAAAAAAAAGGGGATGCACGGACAAAGACGAAATTAAATCATCATTTCAGAAACAAGAAAAATAGATTCGCGTAGCTCTTAATCAATTCCAGAAAACTTGGTAAATAATGATCTTCAAGCACGAAAACTGATATAGAAAAAATGCATAAACGTCGTACGAAAATAAGTTTCAACACACGTGTCAAAAACCTAATAGAATCGTCCACTTGAAAAACGATATCGGGTTAATCTGTTGTCTTGCATTCCCGTTTTTTTTATTCAAATGAACGACATTTTTTTTATTACCTATAAAAACAAGAAAATTCCTAATGATTTGTTAATATTCAGTTCTTTAATTTGATGCCTTCACCCTGTCCACATTTGGACAAGTCTATTTCTATGAGATGATGCATCTTACGGACTGATGACAAATAAGGTACACGAACTTATTGTGTAATTGGTTTTAAACACAAGTTTCGTTCTTCAAAATTATTTGCGCAATCGACATTTCAAGGTCAGTTATAATTGATTTGTCTATATTTAGAAACGTAAACTGGAAGGTTTTTTTTTTCACACCAGAAAGTGTTGTCAATTTTGTTAGTGATTAATGCATTTCATTTCAGGAAAAAAAATATTTTAATTATTTTTCAGGGATAATGCATTTGTTAAGGTCGGCGGGAATAAAAAAGCGTGAAAAGTGAATTTTATTTTTATTCTGGAAATCAGCAAAATCGGGTCGGCGGATCCGTAAACCAATAAATTAAAAAATCCTGGCCTAAGTAAAATTATTTTCCCTTTTTTTTGTCCTTTTATTTTTCGTTTTTTAATTTCTTATTTTAATTTTTTTTTTGATGTTTCTGTTTTCTAAATATTCATTTATTTATTTATCTTTTTTTCTGTATTATTATTATTTTCTTTTTTCTTCAATTTTGCGTCTTTTGATCCATTTTTATATATATATATATACTAAATAGATATACCATTCTATACATGCATGCTCATACATATATTTTTGTATTATATTGTTATAAATGTTAAATGGAGAAGACTTCATAAGTCTGTTTGACTTGTGTCTTATCCAATTTGTATTTAAACAAATAAAATATGTTTAAACTAAAACACTGACAATCCAATAATCCTTAAAAAAATATTTGCAAACATGAATAACTATTTGGCATCTACCTCAACAGAGATTCCTCAACCAAAAATAGAATATCAACTGGTGAAGCACTAGTAGAGCATGATTAGTTGTTTGCCTTGTGTCCAGTGGCAAATATTTCATCCATGTTCTGGCCAAAATAGAACATGAAACACCTATCTAGTGCACAATGAAATTGTTGAAAAAATAAAATTGAATATTGTAGAATGATTTGATTTGATGTTTGGTGTTTTGACACCACTTTTAAGCACGGCTTTTGAGCCATTTCTTCGATGCCAGTTTTAATTGTTTGAGAAAGCCTAGTGCCATGAGGAAACCACCGACCTTTAATAGAAAAACTGACAATCCTTGTCAGTGGGGGATCCAGAACTTTTCCTATGGGGGGGGCGCTGACCGACCTAAGGGGGGCCCACTCCAGTCATGCTTCAGTGATTCCCTATATAATCAACCAAATTTTTCCCAGGAAAGGGGGGGGGGGCAGCCCCCCAGGGCCCCCCTGGATTCGCCTATGCTTGTCAATTAAGATTGGAGTCAAGTGCACCCACTCAAGCAGGGTTCGAACTCACAACCTCAGTATTGTAGAATGTATAAGATTTAGTCATTAAAATGACGCTGCAGAAATTTGCCAATAAGCATGTGACCTAGGTATGAATATAGATAGCATATATATAGACATGCATTAGCAAGCATGTGAGATAGTATAATTTCTTATTTGATTTCATATCAATAGATAAAAAGCATCATGTGTATCATTGTCATCATCACCTGTATTTAGTATGGTCAGATCATATGTTTTCATAAGTTATATGAACTTATACTATGCATTTTTTTTTTCAAAACAAATTAGGACATCACAAGGTATTCTCAAATACATGTAGCACAAAGCACCCATGAGACAAGGACACATGTATAAGAATTATTTTTTTGTCAAGAATTTTTGTTGAAAAAGCGAGACAAAGCAATCTTATATTCCTCCGTCGGCGTCCATAAATATTCATTCAAGGCGAAACAAAAATCTTCTGCCAAATATTTACAGAGCACAAACTACTAAGAAAGACAATCTGAATTCTTATAAGATCAAAACATTAAGAAGACAATTTTGAACACAGAGTATTATACAGTTGTCAGTTCTTATAAAAAATGATCCAATGAACCCAACCCAAAATGTGTAAAACACACGAGGACAGATAATCAGGTCCTATTTTTTAAGAGAATAAAATCTTTAAAATCAGCAACTCTTTTTATACAGTATAATTTAAAATATGTGTTTGTACTTGAAACATTCTTTTTTTATACTATCTATAAACTTTGACTAGAGACAATTTTTTGGTTATTTTTTTAAAGTGTCTTTATTGACTTTTATTTGCCACTCCTCAATACTTTTCTCATTTTTATTTTCTCGTTTGCATTTTTTTCATAGCTTGAAATAAATAACTTGAAGCGACAGTAATGAAAACCAACTTGACACTTTTTAATCTCATTGTCTGGAGAGCAGAATCAAGTTAGACAACTCTCTAAGGAACAGTTGGTCATTTTGCAATGCTAACTAATAAGCAGAAGTCAAAATAACAGGTTACAAAACTATATTAGATATGTGTTTGGAGGAAATGATTAGATTAGGATACAGTCAGGTCATATTTTTGTGAAAAACTAATTCCCCATTGAGAAAGATATCTCCACATCATTCAAAACAATAGTCTAATAATGAAATAAAGTGGACAATTATCAAGGCAATGAAGCACTTTGTACAATGTAACAAAATATGATAAAGTTAAAAAGAGGCGGAAGAACCAACGGAACATTTTCACTCATAAGTCGAAGGCAAACTGAAATACAACATAGAAACCCACCAAAAACCAATCTTGAAAATTGGAATAATGTATAGTTGGGTAGCTGCAGTCTGAGGTGTACCTCCCGTTACTAATAACAATTAACAAAAAATATATGATGTCTTGTTATGTGCTCAACCTTCTGTCTTCATTGAACAACTTCAATTTAGAAAATTTTGAGACAAAATTCATATAATTCACACATCATTGGTATATGCATAATAAAACTATTACAATTTCAAAATTAAAACAAAGTATAAGATGGATATATCAGTATGTAAGGCTTCTTCACTGGAACCAATGAATGGACAACAAAGAGGGAAAAAAATGACTATCAACTTATTGCATTGTGTGTAAACAAATTTAATTCTTTTGACAAAAAAATTGTGTAATATTTAAAAGATGTGGTAGGATTGCCAAGGAGATAACTCTCTACAAGAAACCAAATGACACTGAATTTTTTTCACAATTATAGGTCACTGTTTAGCCTTCAACAATGAGCAAGCCCATATTGCATAGTCAGCTTTGAAAGGCCTAGGCCACAAATGTAAAACAATTCTAATAGGAATAAAATTGAGAATGGAAATGGGGAATATGCCAAAGAGACAACAACCCGACCATAGAAAAAAACACAACAGCAGAAGGTCACCAACAGGTCTTCAATGTAGCGAAAAATTCCCGCACCCGGAGGCGTCCTTCAGCTGGCCCCTAAACAAATATATGCTAGTTCAGTGATAATGAAAACTATTATCATAATTAAGCCTGTTTAAGGATTTCTGGCAGCTCTCCAAACATAACTATCTTTTTATATATCATAGTTCTGTTCCAAATTGTAGATCTCCTATACAACTAGATGTACTACATCCTATAAACATGCTTAACATGTATCTATCAGGCCTCTGAAGTAATTGTTACTTAACAATTTTCAAGGCTGCTTTGACTAAAAATAGCTGATGACCAGTGTCCAGTTTTGAGTGGACAACACCAATAATGAAATTTAATGTGTTATCTACATCTGCCAATACACCTTTTATAAACTATATCATAATTGTCTTTTTCATAATCATTCCCAAATGCGTACATATCATCGCCATATTTTTCTCCCTGGTGTCTACACAAACGGTCAATTAAAACTTGATATGCTGAATGTCGTAATGAGGCAAATGTAGGTTATTTCTTTCCATTCAATAAAAGTACAACTTTTGTAATTTCATATGTTTATTTCCATTTGATAAAAAAAAATTGGGGTAATTTTTTTTATTTTCTTTCAGTTTGATAAAATTATGAGTTTCATAATGTGATAAATGTAGGTTATACCCTTGTGATAAATAAAACTATGATTTTTGTAATTTTTCTTTTAATTATAGAGATAAATAGAAAATTGACTACCATATTCGATTATCTACATACAAAGACCTCTCTTTTGTTTTGTTTTGGACACTTGACCTCTAAATTTTAATTCCAATTGGTATTACATGCCAAACATAATCATGAAATTTTCCAAAGATTTTTCCTGTGACTTACTCAAAATTAGAATTTATTTCCTGTCTGATTTGCAACTTTTCTGTGACAACTTTTCTTACATATAGACCAGATATGGAACTTTTTTCCTGCAATTTTTTTTCTATTTACCATAACCAATACTGATGTATAAAGAGTTTGTTTTAAAGGCCATGTTTTTGCTGTACAATACAATTTGCAAAAATAAAGTAGTTTTATAATCACCAAAAAAAAACTTATACAGCGAAATAAAATAAAATAGAATAAAATCATCAGTTTTTACAAAACAAACTGAATAGCTATTTTACATTGATAATTTACAGACTTTTAAAATTGCCTAAAGCATAGACTTGCTACATGTCCCTTCATAAGCACTAACATATGTTTCAAAATTAATTCTATTCAAACAATAAATGGAAAAAGTCTTATAAAAAACTTTTCTTAATCTAAAAATAATAAAAAGAGACATCCTGTACCAAGAATTGAAATTTAATATGAAAATCCCATGAACCATATAAATAATTTTAAAAAAAATTAAAATTTTCTACAAAGACTGTTTTTACTTCTTCAATATACTTTTAAAGCTATCTATTTTCCTTTTTTGAGCCCCCTTTTCCACATAATATTTATAACAAACTATTGGAAGAAAACTTTACATATGATACCATTAATATAAATTTTTTATCAAACGAATTATCTATACTTGGGAATAAAGGACAATTACGATTATTAAAATGTATAATCAACTATATATCTAGTGGTCATCTCATTCCCACTGGACGCTGGTCAGTGGAAAAACAACCAGAGGTAATGTCCACTTTCAAAAGCAATCATAATTTATTTATTTCTGTAATGAGAATTACCAAAAGGAGAAAGAATGGATTTTTAATAATCAGCCATCATTGAAATGTGCTTTTCAATTTCAAAGCAAAAATATGCCTCGAAGTGTGGTCAGAAACTTATTGTCAACAAGTTCAATCTATTATTGAATAATATATTCATTATGCTGGCTACAAACTCATTTTTTATATATTATTTATGATTTGAACTGCCTACGATAGAAATTATCTTTATGCGAATAAACATACGTTTACTTATTTTGGGTTGAAAAATTCCTTTGCAATGTGTAATAAGATTAACGGTACCAATTTTCTTGCACCAGATGCGCATTTCGACAATAGATTTATCTTCAGTGATGCTCGTGGCCAAAAAATTTGAAATCCAAAGCTTATATAAAAGATGAAGAGCTATAATCCAAAAGGTCCAAAAAGTATAGCCAAATCCGTGAAAGGAATCAGAGCTTTGCATGAGGGAGATACATTCCTTAATTTATAATAATTTCTAATATTTTGTAACAGCAAATTTTAATAACACAAAAAAATCTGTATTTTCATGCCACTACCGAAGTACTGGCTACTGGGCTGGTGATACCCTTGGGGACTTATAGTAACTGTTTGAAATTGATTTGATAAAAGAACCACACAAAACAGACCAAAATTTATCTTTTATTTCTAATTTGAATGTTCCAAAATCAATTACTAATTGTTAACACATATTCATATATACGTAAACTTGTATAAGGTCAATTTCTATCCGAAAGCTCATTTTTTCCAAATATATTTTAAATAACCGGTTTGTTGCCTCCCACCTCCTAACGGGGGTGGAAGACATTACAAAAATAGTAATGCCCCTACTCCTTTGTATTTGTAGAAATGACAGTTCAATGCATCGGACAAAACGAAAAAAAAATTTCTTTTTAAAAATAAAAAAAAAGGATGGAGACACTGGTAACCAATTCTAAATTACTGTAGATCAGAAATTATTGCGAAAAATGCAACAGGATATATTAAATTGCTAAAATTCAAACTGGCATTTGATTTTTTTTCTATGAATTTTAAAAACAGCATTTTTTTCAATATCGCTAAAAAAAATAAAAATTTTCATTTTAGTTTAAAATGACAAAATCGCTATAATAAATGCATGCAATAATTTCTGAATTTACAGTATTATGTTAACATCTCGTTTCTAAGTTTTCATTTCAAAATCCTCAAACATCAATGTACTTTTTAGACAGCCTTTACCTTTTACGAAATATAAAATTTGTATTCATCCGGAAATACATTTTTAGACAAGGTCTTGTTAGACACGACATCTATTTTGTCTTTGGAGTGTCGTCCATTCCAATGAAACAAACATCAGACCATTTCTACACTAATTAGTCTTTTATACTAAATAATGAAATTGAACTGATGACAATTCTTTGACAATACTTTCATTTTTGATTAAAACAAATGAATACTAAATACGGTATACACGCGTGGTATGAATTCCGGATGATCTTAATTATGTTTGCAAAATATTGATACTATTAATCATAGTTTGAAAGGTTGTCTTATGGTGTTTCCGGTTAAACTCTTTTCATTACGAAATAATACAGTTTCAAGACAAAGTCTTTTGATAACTTATAACTTGTAACTTAGAGACATTTTCTGATAAAGTCACAATGTCAGTCGCAGATGTTATCTTGAGTAACAAATAAATTTGACCACTGTCCAAAACAGACAATCAGTTAATTAGATATTTCACCCATTCTAAAAACAAACTAAATTATGCAAAATGTTCGTCAACAGCTATTTTCTGTCGTATAAATGTTCCTTCAGAATTTATATAATTTTGAACTATAATACTAAAGGCAGAAAAGTTATTTCTAAAATCATGTAATTAAATATGTGATAATTGTTTTTATTAACATCAATTTATTATTGTGTGGATTTCAGTTTATTCTTGCGTGGAGTTGTTTTTGTTATTCATAGTTATTTATTTCAAACACAAATATCAATTATGAAATATAACTAAATATAAAACAAATACTGTAGATTCAATACGTAACTATTGGTTGACTACCAATTTTAAGTGGGTTGCATGAAAAAAAGTTACCCTCGAATTCAAATGTTCAATGAATTACAAATTTTGTACAGGCTTTGTAAAAAACAGGTTGGCAAAACCACAAAATCAAATATACGACAAAAATGCAAGTTTTTTTCAAACCACGAAAATTGATACCAACAAAAATAACTGAATCC
The DNA here is from genome assembly GCF_965363235.1 of Mytilus galloprovincialis. Taxonomy (NCBI): domain Eukaryota; kingdom Metazoa; phylum Mollusca; class Bivalvia; order Mytilida; family Mytilidae; genus Mytilus; species Mytilus galloprovincialis. The sequence goes on along the minus strand of NC_134849.1, from coordinate 30,121,657 downwards.
ACAGTTTGTTAAATCCACTGTAAACATAACAGGCAAAATAAAAAAAAATAGGACTGGAAAAGGAAAATCTGACCTTACAACAGCACCTGTACCTTTCGGTCATGAAACTTTTTTCAGTTTTTTCTATTAAAAATAATTGTGATTGAAACATCAAATCCAGTATTTTGATTGGTTAATTTTAACGTTTGAGTACAGTTATTGTACTAAAAATTATAAGTTTGCAAGAGATTGGTAAACCTATTTTTTTGTGGCAAAATTTGTGTTTCTTAATCACTGGTTTACAGCAAATTGTTTTGTCGACTGTCTTCTGTTTACTCACCTTTTATATTAATTGGCTGGAACTTAGTGATTCTTTGGATCAGTACTTGATACCCAATCTTCTCAAAATGCATAATTCTGGCTGTTTGTATGATACATCTATCAACTGATGAAACAATACATAAATAATTAGAATCATGCATTACAGAGAAGGAACAATACAACCCATGGGAAGAGGTTGGTTTAAAGTGCTAAAATAAAGTCAAGTGTTTTATAGTTCTTAATAAAATAATGGCAATACATAGATAAAACCAGAGATTTCCGAAAATATCTGACAATAATTCAAAAGGGGAGCGAACATCCTTAATACCATTCTCTTGCACAGAAGCCAAAGTAAACTTAAAAAAAAATTCTACTCAAGGTCATACAGAGTATTTTTTAGAGGAGCGTTTGGAGTACAGAATAACAGACAACGTCCAAAATAAAAATTTAATTTAATGAAACAGGTGTCTTAACGTTTTATATATTTGGTGTAAAATATGACAATAACAACATTTCACACTTATGTTTTGATAAACGCCCTTATTAATAAGCTGAAAATAATCAGCTGCCTCAGCAATTTTTGAAATCCTAAAGTAATTTTTATATATTAAACATTTTTTTTCATTGGCTAAATTTTACAGTCAAATCCACAACTCCAGTGAATCCTATACTTGTGGATTCATTTATATTCAAGGGATACCAATCTTTGTGGATTTCCTGGTTAAGGTGAACTGTGCATTTAAACGTACAACTAAGTACAAATTTTCTAAAGGTTTTAATGCAGAACTTGGCTAAACCACGACATCAAATATCAACAAAATTGCAAATTTTACTGAATCCATGAAGATTGGTACCCACAAAAATATATCAATCCACAAAACCAAAAAATCAAATGTCAACAAAATTGCATATTTTACTGAATCCACGAAGATTGGTACCCACGAAAGTAGATCAATCCACAAAACTACAAAATCAAATGTCAACAAGACTGCAAATTTTACTGAATCCACAAAAGTTGGTACATGTACCCGCAAAAATGAATCAATCCACAGTAACTATTTATCTCTAACTCTTACCTAATTGATACTTTCTGGGAATGGTTGAATTTTCTGTTTTATAATCAATCTGTGGTGGCTTGATCTCAGTTCTTTATTGGTTGAAGTTTCATAATGAAATTACACAAATCTGTTCTTTTTTTTACTGTTTACAGTTTCTATCTATTCTAGAAAATAGACCAAAAAGCAAAAGTTAGCAAAACATTCTCATGTATGGGCAATTGCTCCTTCACATGTATGGGCAATTGTTCCTTCACATGTATGGGTAATTGCTCCTTCACATGTATGGGTAATTGCTCCTTCACATGTATGGGCAATTGCTCCTTCACATGTATGCACAATTGCTCCTTCACATGTATGGACAATTGCTCCTTCACATGTATGGACAATTGCTCCTTCACATGTATGGACAATTGCTCCTTCACATGTATGGACAATAACTCATACACAGATCATCTGATAATTCTGTAGAAATGAAAAACTTGGAATTCAGAGAGTTTTTGATGGAGTTGGATTTTGAAGAGTCATTTGATGATTCTGTAGAAATGGGAGTCGGTATAACTTTTAAATTCTGAGCATTATACTGACGTAGAATGTTCTCTTTCCATTATTGTTTTTGAAATATTGAACAATTTGTGCAAATTTTATTCTATTTTTAGGTATTAATAGGCAGGAACAATAAATACAAAATTCATAACAGATATCCTAAGGATCATTCTCCTTATGTTTGGTTGAGATTTGTCAAGTTGTTTTAGAGGACAAGATTTCTGAAAAGTTTACAACCAAGGATGAAGACAGAGGCCAAAAGATAGCAATACCTTACATGACACAAAGGGCTAGATTAATTAAAGTAAATTAGCAACTGGTGGAAAACTTGGCAACAATAAAATCTTTTACTTTATTTGGAAGAAATTCAAAATTGTGCTAAATAATTAAAATTTCAACAATCCTACACACAATTCTTAAAATGACGAAATTTAATGAAGATATCACACATTTAGACGCCATTTAACTGTACACATGTACTGGTACGTACATGTTACCGGTATATAATAATTTCACAGTAAACAGTGATTTGTTTGTCAATATGTAATATAGAAAATGTCAATGGTCAGACAAAATGCAATTAAGGAGTTTAAAAGAATTAAACAAGTGTTTTTGTTTTCCATTGAAGATTTCCACAGTTTTTGTTAGCAATCTCAGTGCAAAGTCCTCATTGTTCTGGATTACCTTTATCATTTCTGCATAAGACAAAAGTGTAGGAAGTTAATAAGCATAAAAGTGTGCACATGCTGATATGTCTTGCTTGCATTTTTAAATACCTTTTTGTCTAAGACTTTCAATGCAAATTCAATCGTTTTATTAATAAGGCCTAAAAAAAATAATGTTGTGTTTTCGATCACCCCCTTGAAATTTTGAAGGGACAGTAGGTAGGGATTTTTTTTTTTATATAAAAATACCCCGGAAAAAAAAACTTAAGTCCAAACCTAAAAATAATTTGGGCAGCACTTCCCCTAGGAAATTAGCTTTTTAAACCCAATTCCCCTATTTCAGGACCAAAAGTTTTGGGATTGTCAGAGAAAGAAATTGAGAAGATGTGGGGCAGATTCATTTATAGGAACATGAACCAAACATCATCCCAAACCTACAGATAGACAAATATATTATATACACTGCACCTGGCAGGACACCTTCTTTTGTCAAAGCATCTGTGGCTTTTCATCAGAATGTCTAAAGCGTTGATTGGCTGACCAGTTTCAGATGGATTAATATCAGGTTCATTTTGAAGAAGGGTCTGGCATGAAAATTTAATAAATTTAATTCCAAAAGATTGCATTGTTCCAACAGTTGTGTTATGTCATCAATCTCGGTCCAGTCATTTTTGCCGGTGGCCGAGCACAAAATTTGTGTTGTGTATTTTTTTTCATCGATGTTAGACATTGGATGAATTTCATTGCTAATGTCAAAAAAGGTGTTACTTTCTGTAAAATTTAGAAAATATTTTTTTCTCCGCGAAATGGTCACACTTTCCGCGTTGAACATTGAATAGGACGCGTTGTGTTGCCATGTTCAAACACTGACAAACGAAAATAACTACTGCGCATGCTCCCGCATATATAATTAGCCAAGAAGATTCCACTTTCCAGTACATTCTAAAAATAAGCCTCAAGTTTAAAATTAGCTTTGTTTTCTTTTGGGGCGATAAAAAGATCGAGGGACTTAGAATTTTTTATTTTCTTTCAGAAAAAACGGTCGGTAGGTATACAAATTATTTTTTTTCCCACATCAGCTTTAAAAACTTTTGAGTCGGGGGGTCTGAAGGATGGTCGGTCGGGTGACCGGAAACACAACATTTTTTTTTTAGGCCTAATTGAATTTGTGTTGAAAGTCTAAGAGAACAAGAATGTGTCCATAGTACACAGACGCCCCAATCGCACTTTCATTTTCTATGTTCAGTGGACACTGAAATTAGGGTCAAAAGTCTAATTTGGCATTAGAATTAGAAAGATCATATCATAAGGGACATGTGTACTAAGTTTCAAGTTGATAAGACTTCAACTTCATCAAAAGCTACCTGACCAAAAAATTTAACCTGAAGTGGGACAGACGGATGGACGAACGAATGGATTGACGAACGGACGTACAGACCAGAAAACATACTGTCCATAAATGGAGCATAGAAAAGTTATACACATGTATTATACACAATCAACATTATCAATGATCAATGTACATGGGCTAAAGGAACTTATATTCTGTCACAAGATGAACCTGGTACACAACCATGTACGCCATTAAACAATAATTTCAATTTAGTTAGCCTATTGCTTATAGTATCTCAGAAACAAGACCATGAAAACATAGCATAGATAAAATATTGCTTATAGTATCTGAGAAACAGATTTAACCATGAAAACGTAGCATTAACCAATGAACCATGAAAAAGAGGTCAAGGTCAAATGAACACTGCCAGATGCTCTTGTACACCTCAACATCATTCTATACACCAATATAAATATATAATGTTCACCTTTTCCTTATAGTATGAGAAACAAATTAAAACACAAATACTTAACATTGACCAATGAACCAGGAAAGTGAGGTCATCCTGAAATAAACATACCGACAGATATTTGCATCATATTAAATTTCATACACCAAATACAGTTGACCTTTGACTTAATAGTATCTGAGATTGGCTTGATTCTCCTCTTTGAACTCTGTTTAATTCATCCGGGATTAATACAAAAGGTCAAAAAGATATCTATTATATCAAAATGTCTCTTAGGAAGTTATAAACATATGAGAAGATACTATGAAGAAGGGGGGATAAAACATTAGCAAATTTTATTTACAAATGTTGTTCATGTCTTTATTTTATTTGCAATTCAATCTTTTCTTTCTCTCTTATTTTTTGCTATAATAGTCTTAAAAGATACACACCTAAAAAAGAATTCAAAAAAACAAAGAAAATAATTTTAGGATGAAAAAATTTACATAACAGTTCATCAATTCTGATGCAACTCAACCTTTTTGTGATTTGATCAACAAATCCTTCCAATCCAGATTCAAAGTGATAAAAATCTACCCAATTACCGCAAAGAACACTATAAAACCCCAATTACGTTATCGTCCAATGTCAAAAGTTCTCCAGGACATCGTTTTTAGAAAACAATCTCCAACCTTCCTAGTTCATTTATTCCCATTACGACGGAACAATAAAACGATGATTATTTTCATTAATGACTAACAGATAAGCCAAGGACGGGACAAAAAAATTACATAACCCCCGTACTAAATTGGGATTTATATGTAGTAATATTGATTAACTATTCCTTGTCATTTTTCGTTTAGCTTTTGATTCAATAACAGATTGTCTTCTGCTAATATCGAAAATACTCCATTAAAAACTCCTCATTAATTATTGATGTTGAAAGCTCAGTACTACTTTTGGACAAGCGAAGTGATTATAATATATATTAATTTTAATTAGAGAAAGATTGGTAAATTGCATCCATTTATCTTCTATAGAAAGAGGTAACAAAAGTTAACAAAGGTTAACTGGTGTATTGTCTATAATAAAATAACTATTGTTACCTTTCATCTTCAGGAGAGATCTTTTGTATACCATTTTCTCTTCACGAGAGATCTATTGTATACCGTTTTCTCTTCACGACAGATCTTTTGTATGTATATATGCATGTTTCTGTCATACCTTTATTTAAACAATACTGATGTAATCTAAGAATTATTTAAAAAGAATCTCATCACAATGGGTATCTTGCATGTACATAGACAATGTTTTTGTCATACCTGAAATTAAAGAATGCTGATGTAATTAATGAATTATTTAAAAGAATATTGTTACCCTTTCTCATCATCTTCAAGAGAGATCTTTTGTTTACCGTTTTCTCTTCACGACAGGTCTTTTGTTTGTATATAAGTATGATTCTGTCACACCTGAAATTAAAAACATGTGGATGTAATCTAAAAAAATATTTAAAAAGAATATTGCTTAGAAATTCTTCACGACCAGTCTTTGTATGCATATATGTTTATCGTTTTTCTTTTGTATGTATACATGTATGTTTCTGTCACACCTGTAATTAAAGAATTATTTAAAAAAAAATCTTGTTACCTTTTCTCAACACGACAGGTCTTTTGTATGTATATATGTATATGGTTTTTGTTTTGTATGTATATAGGCATATGTTTCTGTCAGACCTGAAATTGATTAATGCTTATGCAATCTAAGAATTATTTAAAAAGAATTATTGCTTCGATTTTCTTCATGATGTGTCTTTTGTATCAATATATGTATATATGGTTTTTCTTTCGTATGTATATATGTATGTTTCTGTCATACCTGACATTAAAGAATGATGATGTAATTCAAGAATTATTTAAAAAGAATATTGCTTAGAAACTTAAAATATTTTTAAAAAAGTTATACCTTTCCTCATCACATTGGGTCTAAAGTTTGTATGTTTCTGACATACCTGGAATTAAAGAACGCTTATGTAATCTACAAAGTATTGAAAAAGAATATTGTTACCTTTTTCTCATCACAACAGATCTTTTGTATCTATTATGTATATGGTTTTTCTTTTGTATGTATATATGTATGTTTCTGTCATACCTGAAATTAAAGAATGCTGATGTAATTTAAGAATTATTTAAAAAGAATATTGCTTAGATTTTTTTCATGATAGGTCTTTTGTATGTAAATTATATGTGTTTGTTTCTGTCATACCTGAAATTAAAGAATGCTGATGTAATCATGGTAATCTAGGAAATTATTTAAAAAGAATATTGCTTAGATTTTCTTCATGATCGATAGGTCTTTCGTATTGTAAATTATATGTGTTTGTTTCTGTCGTATCTGAAAGTAAATAATACTGATGAATTATTTCAAAAGAATATTGCTTAGAAAGTTAAACATGAAATATAACATTTATGTGTTTATTTGATTTTTGTGGTGTAGCCAATCTTTTCTAACAAATCCTATAGAAAATTTGTAATTTGTTGATGATTTAAATTTTTAGTTCACCTGTACCTTCAAAACCCACGAAAAGTGGTATACAACTATAATAATGAATCCACAGACGATGGAAGATGATGGATGCCAAGTGGTTGCAATTAAAAAGAGTCTGAGAATGGTACCAGTTGACATTCTGTGGGCCACTTATTATTTCGCAGGGGAACTAACTCAATATTTTTTTCTCAAAAAACAGTATGAAGCCCTTTTGACTGGAACAAGGTAATAATGCACCATGTAAATAATAAGTATTCTATAAAAATATAGTTATTCAACAACATGACCATCACTTTAATGATAAAATAATCTGTCAAGTTTTATCATTTAACCAAAAGCTAGGTCTTTGTTTGGTCAAGTTTTGTAATTGATAAAAACTAGATTAAAAATTCACAATTTCTGATAACATGCAAATACCTGTTATATCTTGTTTATCTATATGAAACAGATTTATGATTATAATTTATTTACAAATCAAATCCACATGCCTTTTAATAAAACAGGTTCCATGTGAAATAAAACATGTCACCTATAAAATAGCTTTGGGACTCGGCAACATTATTATTATTTTCCATATCTACTAGAATAGCCCTGTATCTTATTCCAAAATAAATAAACAAAATCTTTATTTTTGCTTTTTTTTTTCCATCAATACTTAATTACCCTTTTTGTTCATCTATTTCAATCCATTGTCTTTTCTTTGCTTTTGTTCAGTTTGGGCATTAATATTTTTTTAATTTTCCAGCTAGAAAGACGGAGTACAAGTTCTGATGGAAGACTACCTGAACCCCCCTTTTTAGAAAAAAAATCCTCTTAATTAAAGATATCACAACTTTTGTTTTTGGCACCAGAAAAAATATTTTGTTAAATCTTTTTAATTTCATCTAATTCAAACAAAAAGTCAGGAATCTGATGTTCAGTAGTTGTCATATGTTATTTTGGTTCATAAGTGTTTCTCATTTCTAGTTTTTTATTTAGATTAGACCGTTGGTTTTCCCATTTGAATAGTTTTACACTAGTGATTTTAGGTGCCCATTATAGCTTACTATTCAGTGAGAGCCAAGGCTCCGTGTTAAAGACCGTACTATGACCTATAATGGTTTACTTTTATAAATTGTGACTTTGATTGGGAGTCGTCTCATTGGCACTCATACCACATACCTCATCTTCTTATATCTAAATCTATATGTGTTGACTGAAATGGTTTTCAATTTCTCAATTGGTACATGTACTATATGATATCAAAATTGAAAACTTTTTTCAAAGAAATAAGTAACATTGAATGATTAAATCCATTAAATTGTAAATCTCTCTGTCCTATTATCATGTTTTTATAATTTACTATAAAAACACGGTCAATTTGTTGGTAATTTGACCTTGTCACAAATTAACCCTTAAATTCCAATTTCATTTCATTTAATGTCATAAAAACATGCCTTAAATAGCAGAAAATATCATTTTGACCTGCTGGTCATTAAAAAGTGACCCTTTAACAATAGCCTTGCTGGACATGCACATGTTGGTCTGACATGCGTTTTGATCGTAGGTGAGCAATTCTATACCTTAGGGTCAAAGGCGAATAATCAATACCTGATTTAACATCTCAGGTGAAAAATAGCAGTGGGAGTTGAAAAAAACGAGATGACAAAAACATGTTTAAAATACACTATAATTACTTAAATTATACTGAGGGACTCTTTTTTATGGATCATTAACTTTTCTATAGGTGTCAATCTGTCTTTTTTATGACAGTTAAATGGTGTTGGGTCCTTATTGGATTAAAAAACTAATGAATAGATCAAAGTGACCATTTCCTGTATTTGATTATAGGTTTCAATTTTCTAATGATGATCTACTGACCAGTTATATAATAGTACTCTGGCCAGAGAATATTGATAGAACAAACAACTGACGGTATTGAGTGCTCTTTTGTTAATTTTATTTCTTCAAATTGATTTGATTAGTAATATTCAAATTACTTTGTTGTATGATTTTTTTTAATCACAGTTCTACCACTTCTAATAGTATTTTTTTCACTCTTCTCTACATGGCATGCTTTTGAGATTTCACTTGCATGGTACTTGATATTTTGCCCATAATATACTTCTCTCTATTCATTATTGTCTGCCATAAATGGTTATCACATATGTTTCTGTTAAATTTTGACCTCACAAGAGAAACATTCTAATGCTAAAAAGCAGAAATGGAAAAAAAAAATGAAAAAAAAAATGAAAAATGGAAAAAAAAAAAAAAAAGAAGCAGAAATGACTGTAAATTGTATATCATTATTAGTTCAAGTGTTGAAAATTTGGGGTTAAATGTCATATTTCCCAATACAGAAGTAAGGTCATAAAGATGTGTTTGATTTTTATTATCACTGAAATTTATATAAAATTGTGCGGTCTTGGACTTTTAAAAAATAAAGACTAAATGTTTAACCCAGCCACATCTGATGTGTCTGTCCCAAGTCAGGAGCCTAGGTTCTATTTCATAAAACTTTAAATTAGTACTTGGAGAACAAAATTTATGCTCGAAACTCTAAATCCAGTATTTGGATTGGTTGATTCCTGAGTCTGAGTACAAAATCACGCTCAACAGGTTTATGACTGCTAGTAGTTTAGTGGTAGGTTTATTCCTGTCTGTTCTATATTTTTTTGTAAATTGATTTGTTATAAAAAAAAAATTCACGTTTTCATGTCTGGGCCTTTACAGTATGGGGTTTTCTCATTGTTGAAGGCAGTATAACTGCATTCAATTGCTTACATCCATTTCATTTGAACTCTGGTGGATAGTTGTCTCATTGACAATCATACCAAATATCCTTATTTTTATATTACCTATTTCATGTGATTTCAGTCTCTTGTTCATCCAAAATCTATAACAATCATGTTCCAATTAATATATAACCTTGACCTTGCCTGGATTCTTTCACATTGGAAGCACATAGTTTCTTGTTTTCTTCTTTTGAGTTAATCCTGTAAAATATTTCAATTCCATCGATTAAAGTTGCACTATTTTGACAGTACATGAACTAATCTTTAACCTGACTGATGAGAGTGCTGTATTTTCACTGTATTTTCACTGAAAAAAACATGATGCCCTTAACTAGGGCATAAAAAGGATCAATGAGCATCCAATCCTCCCCTAAATCTGGGACAAAGGTATTTAGAACTTTCTTTTACTGCACTCAACATGCACACTTGTTAGGTGGTTGACTTTTCTTTCACAAAACATACTGATTGCGAGATTTGGGACTTTTCTGTCAACAAATTAAATTGACACTAAGCTTGTTACCTTCTTCTCTTATTCTATGACTTGTATTACCTTATTCCTTTATTTTCCAAAGGTAGTGCTTTTCTGTTTATCCACATATACTGTCATGAAGTGTTATTTTCTTTTACTGAAATGAGACCATCAAAAGGTTTTGGATTTTTAATTTTCACAGAGGACCAAAAACCCCCCTAGTTTTTTTGGGGGGTTTGTGTTGCTTAGTCTTTAGTTTATGTTGTATCTTGTGTACTATTATTTTTCTTTTTTCTTTTTTAGCCATGGCATGGTCAATTTATTTGGCAGCAGTCCTTTTGCGCCAATTACTGTTTTTCAGCAAAAAAAGTTGTGGCGCAAAAGGACACATTTTTGGCGCAAGCGGATCTCTCCCGTCTATTTTTGATCTGTGAGTTTGATTATCCCTCCAGTGTCTATTTCCTCTCTTTTATTAACAAAAGTAAGGTCTTTTGTATCTTTTCAATTAACAACTCCAGTTTATCAAAATCTTCAAAGCGTTGAAAATTAATCTGCCTCTTAAGGAATAAAAATCTGTGAGGGTGATAATAATCTATTTTATCTAACATTAAAATGTGAGTTCAATAATAAAAACAAGAGAAATGTCAAAACATTCCATTATAATACCTGATAACAGCACTTAATATTCATGCTAATCAAAAAGGGCATCAAGTATTTTTCCAAAAACATATTTGCTTTACCGTAATCAAAGTTTTATTCTTATACAAAGGTGGAACTCTTTCTAAAAGTTTCATGTAAACTTAACATTACCAAATAAAGGTTTGAATAGTCAGCTGTATCAATCTGCAAAATTGAACCTGTCAGACAGACATTTTAGAATATTTGACATTAGCATGTTAAATTCATGTTTGAATTGAAATCCGTTTGGTTTTGCTTTCTCATTTTCTAGATTGTACTCAATATTTGACATAAATGTATGTTAATCTCATTTTTGGAATAAAATAAGTTTGTTTTTGTTCTTCACATCTTTTTAAATTTTTTAAATTCATGTTTATGTTTTTGTTTTCACACATTTTCTTTCTTCAGATCATACTATGACAATTATGATTTTGACAGCTGTACGTTATGTTTATGCCAGTTATATTTATCAGACATAACTTCACTAAATCTGATTTTTTTTTCGCCAAACATTTGACATATTCATCAGTTTTGTATCTTCTTTAACTTTGAATCATTCTTTTATTCACATAAAAATATTTTTTACAAATTAGGACAATGCTAAAATGTCTAAATTTATTAATATAGTAGAAAATGGCCATTAATAAATTTGGACATCCATAAATTTCAATTAGGGTAAATAAATTAAAATATAACAGTACACTTGACAGATATGAATGTTTTAATTGAAATATGTGTCCTGTTTTCATGTTTGTTTTGCCAAAAAAATAATGATCTTTTATTCATTGTGTCAATCACAGTGAACTTGTATATTTTTCTTACATTTATCAATATTTGTCATTTCTTATATATATATATGTATACAACAACCTTTGTCCATTGTCCTTAAACAATATATTTTCAATATGTTTAAAAAAAAAAAAAAATTTAGTAAATAAAGACTGAAACACTCAGAGGCTTAATGATTTCTTAATGTTAGTTTACTAAATTTCGTTATATACAATCAGTTGTATAGAAATTGACTTAAAAGTGAGAGACAGGAAGAGGAGGGGGGGGGGGGGGGGGAGGTGTCAAACTCTTGAAAGTAAAAAGCCAAGCAAAAAAATCTTTTATATTCAAAGTCTAGTCAGTGTCTTCCTTCAATTTTATTTTATATTTTCATTTATTTTTTCATTCCTCCCCCTGGCTCCTAGGTAATTGACTGCGAAAAAGACATATCATTTATTTTTTCACTATAGTATTTCAAATGAAAACCAAATGCATACCACTTTGTGTATTAAAACCAATTAAGAACATTTAGAGACTTAAAGGTTAGGAAAAACAATAAAATCTCATTACCAAAATATAATTCTGTGTTTGTCTGATCCGGGCTTTAAATGTTATCTTTAGATGCAAGTTTGTAGGAAAACCTTAAGGCTAAATAGAAACAACAAATTCAAAATTAAAAATGCTTAAATGCATCTTCTGGGATTTAATTCCATTTATTATCATTTTTGTAATGCATTATGCCTAATCAAAGATGTTAAAACGATTCTTTGCAATCAGATATATAAACCCTTAAACAATACGATTAAAACATAAACAATATAGCTGAATCCCTATAGACCCAAACAAAACTGCCAGGTACAGAAAACGGAAAAGGTAATTATTTATTGGGAAGATTAATATCATTTATTTTATTTCTTCCAATGTTTAATTGTAATCATTTCATTTATACTGCATTTATAGTGCATTACTTTTTGATAATAAAATTTAACAGTACATGCTTTGTCTTCGTTTATGATTTTGTTAATATTACCAAGGTTAAATAAAATCAAAGGTTACACCGACCACATCAAGTCAACAACAAACAGTTGAAAAAACAAGAATGTGTCCAAAGTACGTACACGGATGCCCCACTCGCACTATCATTTTCCATGTTCCATGGACTTTGAAATTGGGTAAATATCTAATTTGGCATTAAAATTAGAAAGATTATACTATAGGGAACATGTGTACTAAGTTTCAAGTTGATTGGACTTCAATTTCATCAAAAACTACCTTGACCAAAAACTTTAACCTGAAGCGGGACGAACAAACGGATAGACGAACGATCAAACGAACAAACAAACGGACAGAGCCACAGATCAGAAAACATAATGCCCCTCTACTATCGTAGGTGGGGCATAAAAAATATCTTAAAGTTAAATTCACAAGACATACAGGCACAGTAATACACATACAAAATTAAATATAATGAAACAGTAAGAGATACAGTGTACTGTAAATTGGTTTTACAGCAGATTTCATTGAGTATGTAGCCAAAGGTAGTATCTTTGGTTAGCTTGCTTGTTAGCTGAACCGTGAATTCATTATCAGGTCAGGTATACTACCCTTCTTTCGAAGTAGCCTAGTCCAACAGACAGATAGATTGGTTATCTGCCGGACTAGTCTACTCTTAAAGGAGGGTAGTTTACCTGACCTAACAATGACTTCACGGTTCAGCTAACAAGCAAGCTAACCAACGATATTACCTTTGGATACACACTCAATAAAATCTGCTGTAAAATAAACAAAATAATAGGTGGGATTATTTTGAGAAAGCTTTTGAAATATGAGTTTGGTGCAAATTTCTTAGTCTACCTCAGAATCATTCATTTTCGTGGCGACTAATTTTCATAAATTAAGGAAAGTTACAATTTCATGTATATTTGAATGCTAAGTTTTACCATTGTCTGTATTTAAGCCTATAAAACATTTGGAATTCCTTGGGCACTTAAATCGTGGGTGACCAGTATTCAAGAAACCAACGGAAATTGATATCCCACAAATTGTAATGAATCAACAGACTTACAGTATTTAAAAATTGATGCTGTAATTGCAGGTTAATTTGTAAGAGTTGTTCCCCTTAGGAAAAGATAGATAATTGGGAACTACCCTACCATTTTGAATACTTTTTCCTTTATTTAGGAAAATGTTAGACTCAGCTTAAGGATGTCTGATTGTCATGTTTTGGAATTTTTGTCAGATTTTCGGAATCCTCTTGTTTTATCCATTTGAATACCTTAAAAAAATTTCCCCATGAACCCCCATTTTTCTTTTTATAAATCTTTTACATGTATAATTATAAGTCATTTGTAAAAGTCTAATAAAATTTTAATTGTTTTCCAATAGTATTTGAGAACTTCAACTGGTCAATGATAAAGCTATGAAAAACCAAGAGAGAACATTTTCCCGCCAAAATTCCAATGGTTAATAACTCGACAACAAGCACATTGACCCCTATGTTTTTTTGGCGTTTTTGACTTCTCAATTTTTTCCCTATCAATAAATACTAGTTTTATGAAAAGTTATTTATTTTGAAACTGAGCAGTGAACATCCTTAAGGTCAAATAATACAACAAAAAGTGTGCAGGCAATTCTAATGAGAACCTAAAATGTTACACTTTATATTTAGGTTTAAAAAAGGATACAAATCTTGAATTTTTTCACATTTCATTCCCAAATTCTTTTCAAAGTTGGTAACTAAAATTTGGTAGGATTTGCTTACAGGATTTAAATAAAACAAATCTGTGTTCTTCCAAAAAAAATAATAGAAAGATTACAAAAGAAGTAAAATGATATTTAAAAAAACAAATCATATTGTTTAGTAGAACAAAATGTAGTAATATTAACCCTAAGATAAAATTCCAGAATTTAGACATTTCCAGTAGTTGTCATTTGTTGATGTGGTTCATAAGTGGTTCTTAAGTTTCTCGTTATTTATATATATTAGACCGTCAGTTTTCCTGTTTGTATGGTTTTACACTAGTTATTTTTGGGACCCTTTATACTTGCTGTTCCATGCATGTGAGCCAAGGATCTGTGTTGAAGACCGTACTTTGATCTATAATGGTTAACTTTTACAATTTGTGATTTGGATGAAGACTTGTCTTATTGGCACTCATACCACATCTATATATCTATTATTTGATTGCCAACTTAGAAATATAATTTTTATTTGTTTAATGTAATTATTAAATCAATCATATGACTTAAAATGCAGTACACTTACAGTTGTTGCATTTTTCTTATATTTCTATTTTTTTACCAGTATGCCGGCAGGATCAATCTGAAAAGAACCCAACTATAAATTTAATTTCAGGTAATTCAAATAAACACATACTATGGGAGATAACTTCAGACTTTTTTTAAAAATTATTGTGAAATTATTGGGATGCATTATTTTGAGGGAACTTGTGTGTGAATACAAATGTTAATATATCTATTCAGACTGGTTTTATTTAATAAAAATAACAGTCATCCTCATTAAGTTTTAACTAAATCAAAAATAAAACAAACGGTCTCTTCAATACAAATTAACACACAACATATGTTAAACAAGAATGTGTCCATAGTACACGGATGCCCCACTCGCACTATCATTTTACATGTTCACTGGACCGTGAAATTGGGGTCAATACTTTAATTTGGCATTAAAATTAGAAAGATCATATCATATAGGGAACATGTGTACTAAGTTTCAAATTGATTGGACTTCAACTTCATCAAAAACTACCTCGACCAAAAACTTTAACCTGAAGCGGGACAAACGAACAGACGAACGGAGGCACAGACCAGAAAACATAATGCCCCTCTACTATCGTAGGTGGGGCATAAAAACAACAAGGCGAATTGTTTTATTGAAGTTGATAATTAGTGCATTTGTACTCAACAAACCTCTGTTAAATACAAATAAACAGAATATAAGTATCTTCACAGAATTTTCTAAAACATTCCAAAATAATAAACAAAGAGCAAATTAAACAGCATAATTTGTTCTTTATTAACACTTTTTAACATGATTGTGATACTGAAGGAAAATAACTTGAACTTTTGCAGTTTTACTACAAAAAGAACAAATATCTTATTATTTATGTAACATACAAACTCCACCATGAATCAGTAACTAGTTTTCTAGCTATCAACAGAATTTAAGTGGAGTTACATCCCTTGGGTATAACATTGGAAAGCATGCAAACTGGTTGATTTATATAATTGACCTAACAAATCTAAAAGTGTGGTGCATGTATGAAAAGTCTAATTACATGATGGTAATGAAAAATTATACAAGCCTTAATTAAATAAAAAATTATCCAAACTTTTTGTTAAAGTTGAGCACAATATTACGAATTGCATTCGGTTTATTAAACTAGAGGCTCTCAAAAGCCTGTAGCGCTCACCTGATTCTACTTTGGTTTTTGAAATTATGTAAAAAAATAAAATTTGGCTACAAAGTAACAACACTTGACCAGCACCTCATTAAGAAAGAAACATTTATACTATGTTTGCTTTCTTCAATTCAGTAGTTCTCTAAAAGAAGACATTTGTATGTATTTCCCATAGGGTCCTATGTTAAACCAAGTCCCCTTCTGGAAGCCACCTTAGTTGATGGATTAACTACAAAGTAACAACACTTGGTCAGCATGTCATAAGGAACATTCATGCTATGTTTGACTTCATTCCATTCAGTGGTTCTCTAAAAGAAGACATTTGTATGTATTTCCCATTGGGTCCTATGTTAAACTAAGTCCCCCGCTGGCAGCCATCTTGGATGATTGATCGGCTACAAAGTAACAACACTTGGTCAGCACCTCCTAGGGAAAATTCATGCCATGTTTGGTTTCATTCCATTCAGTGGTTCTCTAAAAGAATACATTTGTATGGATTTCCTATAGGGTTCTATGTTAAACTAAGTCCCCTGCTGGCGGCCATCTTTAATGATGGATCAGCTACAAAGTAACAACACTGGGTCAGCACCTTATAAGGAACATTCATGCCATGTTTGGTTTCATTCCATACAGTGGTTCACTGAAAGAAGTCATTTGTATGCATTTCCCATAGGGTTCTATGTTAAACTAAGTCCCCCCCTGGCGGCCATCTTTAATGATGGATCGGCTACAAAGTAACAACACTTGGTCAGCACCTTATAAGGAACATTCATGCCATGTTTGGTTTCATTCCATACAGTGGTTCACTGAAAGAAGTCATTTGTATGCATTTCCTATAGGGTCCTATGTTTAACTAAGTCCCCCGCTGGTGGCCATCTTGGATGATGGATCGGCTACAAAGTAACAACACTGGGTCAGCACCTTGTAAGGAACATTCATGCCATATTTGGTTTCATTCCATTCAGTGGTTCTTTAAATGAAGTCATTTGTATGCATTTTCCATAGGGTCCAATGTTAAACTAAGCCCCCCGCTGGCGGCCATCTTGGATGATGGATCGACTACAAAGGAACAACACTTGGTCAGCACCTTATAAGGAGCATTCATGCCATGTTTGGTTTCATTCCATTCAGTGGTTCTCTAAAAGAAGTCATTTGTATGCATTTCCAACAGGGTCCAATGTTAAACTAAGTCCCCCGCTGGCGGCCATCTTGGATGATGGATTGGCAACAAAGTAACAACACTTGGTCAGCACCTTATAAGGAAGATTCATACCATGTTTGGTTTTATTCCATTCAATGGTTCTCTAAACACTGAATGTTATATTGCAAATAGGATAAATCTTGTTTTATTTAAGTTGTAACATACAATAACTACCATGAATAAGTTTTGCATGGACGAATTTGTGTCGAGAGTTATTTCCCTTGGCTGCAAAGTTCAAGAGCAAACTGGTTGATTTTTTGTATTTGACTAACCCAAATTTAAAACTCTGGTATATCTAGACTTTACAGCACAGGTTTTGATCAATGTTAAAGGATGTAGTGTAGTGCCCTATAATTGCTTATATCTTCATAATTTGAAATCTGGTGGACAGTTGTCTTATTTGCAATTATACCACATCCCCTTATTTTCATATAGGTAAATAACAGTGTACCCTGATCATAATATCCAGTGAAGATAAAATTGAGAATGGAAATCGGGAATGCGTCAAAGAGACAACAACCCGACCATAGAAAAAAAAAAAGAAGAAAAAAAAGAGATGTTTATTATTATTTCACTAACCTTTATGATGAAGAGAAACAATGATAGCACTGATTCATTGATGTATACAGTTGTTCCTCTGTAATTAATTCTACTATTAACTTACACAATTTATCTTCTTTTTCACTAATGCCAATGTAATGCCTTTTAATGCAGATAACTAAATGCAATAACATTTTACCATCCAAAACCTGAAATTTAAAAAAAATAACATTTTATTTTCTAAACTCCAATTGGTAACCTCAAGGTACCCAACTTGCACAGAGTACCCAAATTGCACCTACTCAACATAAACAACTATGAAATTCTTGATAAAAGTTTTCTTTGCAACTAAACAATTTGTATTTAGATTATTTGAAATAATACACATCTTACAAAATAGGTGAATATATTCAAATATATTCTAAACGTTCACAATTTATATCAACAGATGAAGCTTTCACTGGAAAAGAAAAATGTATGTAAATGGCGGGGCCATGTGATGTTTACAAAAAGTCATCTTTTAAAATGAACATTTGTTTGTGGATGTTTAATTTCGTCATTTATCTGAAGTCTGCATACAATTTTAAGTACATAGAACATTTGTCGTTTGTTGGACATTATATTTCATAGTTAACCCGTACCTACGAAATCTAAAACAATTGGTATCAAATGAATAATAATGAATCCACAGTATTACATGTAGTACAATATAGAACCTTAATAGTCTGAATAAAAGTCAAATTTCGTATGACAGGAAACTTATAAAACCCAATATGATGCAATATCTTGAGTCAAAATTTTCTTTTTTTTCTTTATTTTCAAATTCAATAATGATTTTCTTCAAAAATTCTATAACAACTTTGTCTTTACACAAACAATTTGTAATATTATCTTAACCCCAAAATTTTATCAAGTTCTGATTTTTTTGCTCCTGAATTTTTTACTGACTTACAGGTAAAAAATTCTGTAATAAATTTACCCCAAAATTATATTGATTTGACACTTAAATCTGTGTCATTTTACCCAAAAGAACTACTAATCAAACCTGAAATTATCTAGCAACTTTTTCTAAATATAATTAAAAGTATTAAAAAATCTTAATAAATCTAGCTATTTCTAATTAAACTACAGGTATGTCAATTTGAACACTTTATGTTTCTCCAGCGCTAGCACTATTTGCTTTACAAAGTCAAGAATTTAATTGGTGTGTACCGAAAAGTTACTCTATAACTGTTTCCCCAAATATAATTAAAACAACAAGTTATTCAAGAGTTTCATTCTGTATCCATGGTATCTAAGAATATATATTTAAAAAGTATGGCTATCAAATTATAGAAGATACCAAAATTTCCACCAAATTGATATAGAAATTGAGATTTGAGTAAAATCTTTAAAAACTCCATATTAATTCATATTTGTGATTATTACATTTTGGCAGATGTGATTTTTATCTCACAGATGCAGAATAAAGATTAAAGATAACATCCAATTGTTTAAATAGGTCAAAACATAATCAGCATTTTAACCTTAAAATGCAATTCTCTCCCATCACCAATCCGAGATCAGAAATCGAACATACAATTAAAAAGACGAGATTCACACTAAAAAGATGTAAGGTGAAAAGTCAAGAAGACTTGTGGCCAATTGGATTTAAAATGTCTCATCCTTTTAAAAACGAACAAAAGCAATGAATTAAAAAATTTCAATGATTTGTAAATTAGCATTTAATTTTTATCAAGTCTGACATTATTTCACCTTCCGTGGCGATTCATCCCTTAAATGTTTTGTGACGATAACCTAAAACAGCTGCTTCAATTAAAGGTGTTTTGCATAAAGAAGACACCGAAAGTCTTTTTCGGAAAATCATCCTTTTCATTGATCTGTCAAAGTAAGATTTCTACTTCCAATACCAAAAAGCATCCACGATAATAAATTCGGCTATTGAACACAGCTTTTTGACCCCTACAGGCGTGATGTTATTGATATTTCTGACCTGTCCACGAGGATGACCAATGGAGCAGGTCATCCTCTTGTTGGAGTGGTCATTATACAAACAGATGGCTGAAGATGGACAATGGTCAACACTGACCAGTGGTCATCATCAGAGAAGAGATAAAAACCATTGTTTTCTAAAGTGTAACCGTGTTATTTACAGAGCAAAATTAGAATTTTTGAACTGCTATCATAAGGGCTCTTGTCTGGCCATAAATAATGAAAACCTATTAAATTTTTCATATTTTTGACAAAGGATGCACAGACCATTATGAAAATTACAACTTAGACAAAGACTTTTAGAATGCTATCTTTTAATATCGATAAAAAAAAAAAAAAAAAAAAAATTTTAAGTTTGGGTTTTCCATTTTTTATCTTATGAAATTCTAAAAATAAAATGGTATATTTACGATTTTTATAATCTAATATGTCTTTATTTTTAATTCAAAAAGTTGTTCTACTGAAAGCAAAATGGGCTCATTACTTTATGTTTTTTTTTTTTTTTAAATTAGAGTATTTTATTTGTGCCACAAGGTTATAAATTTAAATTGTGTCAACAAATAAATATTTATTTTGCTCCATTTATCAGTTTAAAAAAAAAGACAATTTAGGTTTCACAGCAAGTTTTTATATCAAATATGAAAGTTTGAGTAGTATCCCCTTGTATCTAATGAGTTCATACTCATTTCTCATGCAAAACTTAAAGGGGAAAAAAAACACCTGTATAATGTTCACATGTTTCAGGTGATAAGATGGAGATAACTTGATCTAAAACAAACAGACAAAAAAAGCAACACAGTTATATAATGCAATGTATTGAAACATGGAGACATTATTTTAGCTTCATTATGCTTATATATAGCATTGAACAACACAACAATGCCTCTGTAAACGGGTAATGTTCACTAAAACCAAAGTTTTTGACGGAATTGCAAAAAACTCAAAAGCTGTCTATTGGGTCAAATGTATAGGACAACCTTGGTCAAATATTGTATAGAAATACTGTCAGGTGAATAAATCTGGTATCTTTTTTCAGAATATTATATATATTAATTTTAAATGTTTATAACTTTTTTAACTTTTTATCACATACATGTACCTTGAACAGATTTATCTTTATAACACATTGAGATATACAAACAAAAACTGAATATATGCTAAATAAGTGCAAATATTTGTTTTTGTTTGTATTGTATAATTCAATTATAAAAAAAAAAGAAAAAAAAGTCTGGTTTTATAATTTTTGCCCTTTTTTATCTCATTTTTATACCATATTTTAGTTGGGCTAATTGGCTAATTGATATGATTATTTTTATAATGCGTATAGCAGTTAAAGTAAATTGTAATTAGAAAGTGCACTACCACAGTATATTATAAAATATTTTTTAAATATAAATTTCTTAGAGAAGATTGATTTGTGTGTAACTTGTAAATAATGTTTTTAAAATATTAGCAATCATAAAATAAAGAATTTCCTTTTTAATTAAATTTTAATGAGACATGAATTATTTGAATATAAATATATAAAAGATAATTAAACAATAGGAAATAAATTCACATTATTGGCAAATACCAGGCAAAATTATTGATAAAAGTTTGTGCATGGATGGTGTAGTGTTAGGCATCTAAAGTTAAAGTTTTCAGTTTTTAGCACCAAGACATCCTCTTGTTTGATAAAAATTATAATTAAGGTATTTCAAATTTAAATATTGTTCTTCAATATTTTAATTTCAATGATGCCTGCGCTGTCTCTCTTGTGAGTAACAAAATTGCCTACGGTAATTATATAAACATTTTGAGCCACAAATAATATAAAATCTTAACCCTTTCAACGCTACACAAAAAAATAGAAAAATGGCTGCTGCTGCTGCATTTTTTTTTAGTACATTCATTAGAACAGTATTTTCCTTTTCAGACTGCTGTATCTTTTTTATTATATGAGATACAGAGAAAGTTATTGCATGAAAAATGCTCAGGAGAGCATGAACTGTAATGTTAGGCAATTATTTTACTGAAATTTTTATCAGGTTACCTGCGTTTTCAGGTAATTAACAGGTAAAAGGTGTAATTTATTACATTTGTGTTGAATTTTGAATAAAAACTACTTTTAGTCTTCATTTATTTTGTTGTTTTATCTGCCATATTGTAAAGAAGACACCAGTTGCCCGATTCCGTAGCGTATTGTACCATACATAACGTTTTATGTAATCGTGGCACAAATAAATAGCTCTGTCCTAAAAAATTTCAGTCAACCTCCGTTTTCCCCCCTTTTTCTACGTCTCGTAATGATCGATCAAATCATGTTTGCCACACGAATTTTATGTAATAAACACATTGAGATAACAAGAAACCTTTTAACTAATCCTCGTTGTAAGTTTCGCCAAGGAAATGCTGAAATTTTTCCATATTTACAGCTTCGTTTCCGATTTCCGCCATTTGCATTTGTCAAAATATTTGTTTTTATTTTCCTTCTATTTTCCTTCTACTGCATGATTTTACTATAAAAATTGTCGGGATTTCAAGCGCAAATGAGACCTTGCATATCCTAGATTCAAACGAGGAAAAATTAGAGAGAACCCGAATGAAAACCGAATGGTTTAAGAGTCCTTATGAAAAATCCTTTTTCATCGCGGCATATGCCGCGAATAGCAGTGGCGAACGGCGTACGTCATCGCGGCATATGCCGTGTATAGCGTTGAAAGGGTTAAAATATTTTTGTTTGTCAGAAATTTTTTTTTACAGCCAAAGGGAGATAATTCAAAACATTCCAGTAAGATACAATGATGTTACTTGAGATTTTAGTAAATAGAAAAATACTTGATGCATTGGTAAATTGAAAATTACAGTTATATCATACATGTAAGTATTAAATTTTGTTCCTTGTAAATAATTGTTTTCAAAATTCCAATAGGTAACATACTTTATATAATTGTATTAATAAACATTGGCCTTCTTCAGTTCTTTATTTTCCCTCACAACTACATGGCTGACATTACATTTATTTATTGATACAATTGTATCCTTGTAAATAGTCAACAATTAGACTAAACTTTCATATAACTTTTTATTATTGTTAAATACTGAATAAAATCTTTGTATTAATTTATGAACATGAGAAAATACAAAATAATAAAAATATAAGGGAGTCATAAACAATTGATTCTTGAATTAATAAACCTTTTAATACTGTGAAAAAAATTGCATGCCCAAAGTAACCTTGCTGTTATTTTATTACTGTATCAGAAAATAGTTTGTTTTTTTTTAAACTTAGGGCGTCATAAAGTGATAACATCATGTCTGCAAATGCATATATCTTAGATCAAACAAAACCAAGTTTTTGAAAATTAAACAAGAGTTATTTTCTGAAGATTATAATAGTATGCCTTATTCAATAAGGAATACTATAATTATGGCAATATAAATTATCATATTAATCTTTAGGTTTACAAAACATGCAAATAGAAATTCAAATTACAAATTCCATAAAATGTGGCATTCATCTCACGGCAAGACTATTGTCCTCTGTTCCAGGACCTGCACTGGACTAATTGTGTGTGTGGGTGTAAGGCTCTATACTTTTATAGTACCTCTATATTAACTGTGTAATTCATTACTATAAATTAAGTGCAAATGAAAATATGTTCTTTATCTAAAAGGGGGGGAGGGGTAATGCTTCATTTATTTCCTGATGCAGAGATTAATCTGCTTTTAAGTAAATATTCAGCTTAAAATGCAGTCCTTTTAATAAATAGGCATCCTTAGACATCCTCAAACTGAAATCTGTAAAAAGAAGGGCCATAAAACTGGTAAAAATATATATATCATGAAGACAGGCTATGTTTTTTGGGTACCAACCTTTGAATATCGTAGGGATATCAATGATATATGATGCAAGTCTACCAAGCGTTTCATGGTATACCGGTAGATGGCATCAACTGGACGAGCCTACTTACTTTAGCACCATCTAATAATACTAGAGGTCACGCATTTAAACTTGTTAAAAAATACTGCAAGATGACACACAGACTAAATACTTTTTCAATTTAGATTAGTGGTTCAGGGTCAGATTTAACTGTGACGGCAAAGATTTTGAATAATAGTCTGCATTAAATGGTGAAAATTGGAACCCATATAAATTCATATTTTCGTGTTGTGTTCAGCTGCACACATTTAAGTAAGCTTTTTTTTGTTAACAATGTCTTTTTTAAGTAAGCTTTTTTTTGTTAACAATGTCCAATTATATATGAATATATTATTATGAGACGACATTTCACATTACGACAATCTAAAGATTGAGGATTGAGGATCTAAGATGAGGGGTTATAAGAAGCTGGTGTCTTATGTAAGAACCCGAGGATAAAGATATAAAGGTATATAGGTATTAGTATGGGTCCACATGAACTTTCCCAGCAAACTGACATGAATTTTGTGTTGGTTTTTTTTCTGATGATTTATTTCTTCTGGGATTTTGTCAGTAAATTTTCTGTATACATATATTTCAACAGCTCACCACCTCCATAGAATGAAATAATTACAGCTTACTGAAAGATTAGTTGGGACTTATATGGCCTTATATTATTATGATAGCTATTCTGCAACGAGTCCACATTTCGCGCGAAAAGGGCGACAACTCTATTTCGCTAAATCAACTCTTAGTCTTTCAAACGTTTCATAGTGGGAAAGGTTAATTATATTTTCAGAGCTTCCGTTGCCACCTGTTTGTTTACAAGTTTCCAACAGTGGGAAAGCCACGGATCGATTCTGCGCCTCCTTCCATATGATGTAAAGGCCAGAAAATCAAGGGCGACAATCGCGATTTTTCATAGAGGGCGACAGTATCGCGCCATCGCGGCAATTTGTTTACATCGTGTACGTGTGATTTTTCGAGAAATTTATCATTAAAGACAATTAAACTTGTGTCATTTCATCATCAATAAGTTATATAGGTAAGTTTTACAGGTGACCATGCTATTTTTTCTTCTTAGAAGATTTTATTTTACAAGAAACGAACTTCTGAAAGTGGCAAGTGACGTTGTTAATTTGGGAGATAAAAATATGGCGGGTGTTTTCCCCTTCTGAAAATAACTGACACATTTGCATCCTATTGGCTATTTAAATATAAAATGACCAAAAATAGTATCTATGATGATAGGAGTCCCTAAATATTTGCATAAATACCCATCACTCCGTGTCAAATTGTAACTGAGGCTGCGAAAAGGAAGCACACAAATCGACGCCATTTTTCAACAGATTAAGGTTTCTGAGCTCACGAAATCCTAGTATTATTACTTTTAATGGTTAGTAGAAAGATATTAATACTATCCATAACATAATTTATTGATCTGATCGGGTTATGGCTACATGTTTGCCTCTTTTCGATTCTTAAATCCAGTAAATTTCCGTAGACCACATGTAAATAAACGCCCCTTTTCCAGCGTGAGACTTCAATTTGAATAAAACTTCAATTTTGGCAGGTCAATGTTAGCATTTAAATTTTAATTAAAGTTTTGCAGTTGTGTAATGTAATGTGCTGATTTGTTTGGTTGTCTCGAATAGTAAAAAGGTGAATATTTTTATTTTTGAACCCAAAAAGTGTGACAAAAAACACAAAACACAAACAAAATAAAAATATATGAAAAAAATAACTACCCCAGGACAAAGGGGGGTTCCAACTATATGTCCCCATTCAAATGCATTGATCATCCCCAAAAACGGAGATTCCAATCCCTGGAACCCTATCCCTGGATCTGTTACTGGGAACTATGATTATTAAAACGTATAAAGAATTAGAGAATTATTACTATAGGAACAAGAATAGAGAAAATTTACCATAAAATAAGTAAAAAATAGAGCAAATGACATGCTAGTCCAAATTATTATGAAGTCTGACAAGACTACTTTTTTTCTGGGACGACTTCCTATGCATCCCAGAAAAAAATCTTAATATTCTTAGCAGCAAGCCTTAGGTCTGGTCATAATCATTTTGAACTACTGTAAATTCAGAAATTATTGCGTGCACTTATTATTGCGATTTTGTCATTTTAAACTTGAATGCAATTTTAATTTTTACGATTTTGAGAAAAGTCATGCTTAATTCAGTTAAAATATTACAAAATGCAAGTTTTAATTATTGCGTTTACAACTCTGTCGCATTTTTCGCAATAATAAAAACCTCGCAATAATTTCTGAATTTACAGTATTGATGTGCTAATTTATATATTGAGGAAAGAGAAATTATGGACAAAAAGTATAAAAAAAAATAGAGACCAGTGACCTAAAAGATTAAATGATAAAGAAATGCAGAACACCCCATCCAGACCCTTGTCTATGTGAACAACAGTTCTATTATTTTTGCTGAATAGTGCATATGGGCATGTAAAATATCTTTTAAAAGGTTTCAGGTATATGAAATATTCACCAGTAGGAAAGTATAAATTCTGTCCCTCCTTCCATGCTAAAAAAAAATTATGTGATTTATTGTTGAATTTTATTGCCACCTTCAGTATTGGCTTGGTGTTGTGGCCAGGTTTTATTGGCGTTGGATACATTTATTATCAATTACTGGTATGAAGAATTAAAGATATGAATGATTGAATGAAAAGTTATCTTTTAAATAACAGATACCTGTAAGATAATTTAATGTTGCATATTACGTTATACTTTATTAAAACATTATTTATATCTTTTAAAAAGGTTGATATGTTATTATGGTGATGAATTTTAAATACTAAGTAAATGAATTTATAAGTAGAAATTTTTTCCAAACATCTGTTGGTGTGTATAAGTATTACCTTTTCTAGAGAACCTTTTTCGGGACGTCTGGATTTGGTAATTTTATAGCTCAGGATTTCGAGATTGATCCTTCGGATTCCAGTATTTCCTTTCAACATTTTTTTTTTAATTGGGACCTCAGAAGATCATGTTTCTGTCAGTAGACAATTAAAATATATTATAATTTACCGATCATATAGAAAATCTAGAGAAGTTTGCAATTATATTCATTTGATAATATCATCTGCATAAATTATATATTTTCAGATAACAATAGGA
Organism: Mytilus galloprovincialis; assembly: GCF_965363235.1. Classification (NCBI taxonomy): domain Eukaryota; kingdom Metazoa; phylum Mollusca; class Bivalvia; order Mytilida; family Mytilidae; genus Mytilus; species Mytilus galloprovincialis. The sequence continues at coordinate 30,094,873 of NC_134849.1, read as the reverse complement.
ATAAGAAGAGCAGGATTTCTATATTGAGGATTTACATGTATGGGACAGAGGACTATTTGACTTGATTTTACTTTAAAAAACTTTTTAATTTTAACAATAGACGAATAGTTCTCCTTAAATGTTTAAAATACTTTTTACATATTTTTCATTTTAACATTATTTTTATGACTTTGTATTTATTCATCATTTAATAAACTTTTATTTCTAAACATTTTTATATTTTCAAATACACATACAATGTGAAACACTCCACCATTTTATATTGATAACGTGGGGTAAATGTACATGAGACACTATACTGTTGCAATACAATATTACTTACTTTGATTAAATAGGGAATCACTGGAGCGGGTCCCTCCTAAGTTAGTCAGCAGCAGCAACCCCTTACCCCCCCCCCCCAAAAAAAAAATAGAAAAAGTTCTGGATCGGTCACTGGTATCAGAAATATACATGTATGTACTGTAGTATTTGAGACATAAGAAAAAAAAAGATATAAAAAGTCAAAATGATGGTCTTTTATTCTTTATAAGGTTTGAATGACTTAAATGGAAAGTTTCTAGAATTGTTCACTTCTCCTAGACATAGTGAGGTCTCTCAAGTAGCCTATCATGAACATGACTTTTCACTGTTTTGCTTCCATGTAGATTTCAAAGTGTGGCAACCCCTGCACCTAAATAAATCATTTTCAGTAGATACATATCTCTTTTTTCAGACTTTTTGATGAAAAGATTAAACTAATATACAAATTAGAAAAAAGAAAACTGATCAACTTGAACCCACAACATATAATTGATCTCATGTGCTCTGGAAGAATAAGCAGATCCTGCTCCTTGTGTAGTACTATGAATGAGATGTCTATGTACCCTTTTCCTAGATATGTAAACACATGATTTTGCAAATTATTGCAATTGTGTGCTTTTAGAATGGAGTAAAATGTGTGAAAAGGTATTCTATTGCAGAAAAATCAGCACACAGATATAGGAATGGTATGATTCTTAATAAAGAATAGATCCTGTGTCCAAGATTTGTTTTCTTGTAAACTGGTGTAAAATAAAAATATGGGTCAAGCAGTTATATCAATGCAACAAAACAGGATCACCAAAATCAGAGTGAGACATTCATATACCAGACCTTGGAAGTGATATAGCATTTTGTTAATGCTTTAAATGGTCATATACATGTAGCTCTAACATGTATTAAGAATTTGATGTACTAGGCATTGGGCATTCCTATTGAATGTTAATCTCAAGTTCTCAAGAGTTAAATATGCCCCAGGGCCCAGAAACACTCAAACATGAATAGTTAGTCACAGTGTACATCAGGTTGCTTGATACGCATAATAAGGACAGACATTTATAAACATGTGTGAGTGTTTAGGCAGGCAATTCTTGTTGATTGGTACATGTACTTTTTAAAATTGACAAGTTGAAACATTTCAGATTTATAATAATTTACAGAATCAAATTGCAAAGAATGACTGTAACCATTACCCTAAAAATTGGCTTAAAACAAAGACTAGCTGAGTGCTTACACTTTGCACTTTTGCATGCTTATTCAGACAACAACTTTTGACTAACTGAAAAAAAATTTGTTGAAAAAAGGGGGGTAGGTCTACTTCCAGACAATGGAAGTTATTTATATGGACAAATTCGTTCATAGATTAAATCAGTTTCAATGTTATACATAAATCTCGCCCATAAATCTGTTATACGTCACCAGCATAATTAAATAACTACAGAAAATGTGATACGAGGAGTTTGAGCAAATTGTAAACATCAACAAATGACGTTGTAAAGCCTTCAACCACTCAACGTTTTAAGAAAAATATATTTAAAATCCTGAAAACATCATCACCCTTCGTTGTCTCAATCAATTTTGTGCTTAAAATCTGTAAAATATGACATAATTTGCTTGATTTTGCACCGAAATAACTCCCAAAACGTCTGAAAAATGTTGAATTTTGACCTCCGGTTGAAGTATTTATTATGTAAACAAGACTCAGAGTGACGGGGAATCCTGTACATAGTCATGTGCCCATATGTTTCTAGGTCACATTTATTTATATCTCGACCAATGAAAAGCTTTAGGATGCATTTGTGTCAGTTGTTTGTAGTCGTGGGGATTACCCGCGGTTTTTTGGAAATCAACGGAGGTAGTCTTTTGGATTATCATATTTCAATAACGGAGCACTTATTTGAATACCGAATTTGGCAGTCGTGTGACAAAATCTATTCTAATGAAAAATTAAACTCAAATACTGATGGATGATAAGTTGTTTTAATAGATTTATTGTCTGAAGCACAGGCTACGTTTTTGTTTACACGCTGGTTACAGCGCCACCTCAAAATTTTTAGATTATGTCCCCTTTCCCGCGGGACTACCGGAAGTAGCTCTTCAATGTCACTGGCTTTCCCACTGCAAGTTGTTTATTAATTAACATTCTTAACTAACAAGATTAAATCTGCATTCAGTAAAGGACATGTATTGTGCATGTAATGTAAGCAAATAATGTTTTTGTTAGATTAGCTGACATCAGAAAGGGAACACTGTGATCACACAAAATATAATGATTGAGCCGGTCAATGAGAAAGTGAAAGCACCACAGGCTTAGGCACAGGCACTGGAAGGTCGACTTTCCATATATAATAGAGATTGTCTTGACCTTAGAATAAGGAAAATATTTGATATATTTAAAAGATGTTTTGTTCCTTTCAGCAAATACAATTGTAATAATAAAAGATGATAATAATAATAATAAAAACAATAAACATGATAAAAATAATGATAATATTAAAAATAATAATAATAACTAATATGAAGCAGGCATTTACTAGGTATTGACAATAAACTTTGATTGATTTGATTTGGCATTATCTGTGAAGGTCTGGATGTATATATTTCTTTTAAATCCAAATATATTTTAAGTTCTAAATCTGTTAAATAAAAGGACATATACTGTAACATTTCCGATCTTGGTTCTGTTGTTAGGGATTTTAGCTGTGACATTATTTTAGTTATGACCTCATATTCAATGTAAACAAAGAAACCATCATCAGGTAATGTTTTTTTCATATCAAAGAATAATTAGAAATGAAATTGTACGTTATTGTGTTCCTTCCTATATTTTACTGGACTGATAAATATATATTTCACTCAAAAGTCTCGTGACAAACTAGACCAGAAGAAGGAAGTAGATTTCTGTGCAAAAAAAAAATGACAAAAAACGTTAACGATTTTAAGTAGGAATTTTTATTTTTTTTATTTTTTTCTACTGTATACTGGATGAATCCTTTATTATTTTAAGATGGTTACATATAAGAACTAATCTTTCCTGGCTGAGGCACTCATGGAACAAGGTATCAGGTCCTCTCACGCCTAAATTTTACCCTTTCGTACCCTTCATGTAATGATGTTCGCATCTCACACCTCTCCCCTACAAGTATAGGTCTGTTCGGACCCTACATGTATGCACCCGATATTAATTCAAATTTTCACTTTATTTTTAAACATTGAAAAAAAATAGGAATTTATAGCTAACAACAACACTAACAATGACTAACCAAAATTTGATTTAAGATTTACATATATCCAAAAAAAAAACGTTGTCAGAATCTCACTTAATTTTTAAACAATGAAACAAATATTTATAGCAATACACATACCAAAACTCAATTACATGCTTACAAAATCAGTGATTTTTTTTTTAATAAAAATGGTGCCAACATGTACATGTATGTAGGGTGAGAAAGTGAAAAGGGACAAACGTGAATGAGCATAAACATTTTTTTGGGCGATCGGCTTCTTGAAATACATTGAAATATAACTAACAGTGTTTTACAAAATAATAAAACAAACACTCTAATTTATGAAAATTCTAATGAACTATACAATTTTAAAACTAACAGGCTATTATTTGAATTTGGAATTATTTTTAATTGTGGAATTTGCATAATTGCTTGTGCTTGAAATTTTTAATAAATTCCATGTTTATTTGGTATTAACTTGTTTTAGGCGGTTCATAACACTTTCCATACAATGTATTTTTTATAGATAGTGTTGTGCGCAGCACAGTTCATTCTATTGAAATTGTACTATCTTCTTTGAAATAAAAATTGTTGTGCGCAGCACAGAACATTAAAGTACAGAATAAACATGGAATTTATTAAAAATTTCAAGAACAAGAAATTATGCAAATTCCATAATTAAAAATAATTCCAAGTTCAAATAATAGCCTGTTAACTTGTAAAAATAGTGAAATTCATAGTATTGGAATCATTTCAATAACATCAACAATATTATAACAAAAACCTGACCAAAGGTCATCAAACTGCTAAAGACTACCAATGGATCTTCAACACAAGCTGGAAAATCCTGACCAAGGATGTATTAGATAGAGTTATCTCCCTTTTGCTTGTTTTCTCCTACTGGTTATTGTTCAATCAGTCTGAATGTTTGCTTGCTTGTGATTCATGAGGCTGTGAATGGGGTTTACAGAATAGAGAATAATGGGCGAGAAACAAAGAATAAAGAATAATGGACTGCTAAAATATAAAGAATAACTGCAAAAATTGATTACAGAAAAGAACAATTGTCCAGAATATTATATAATACTCTTGATAAAGTAATAACAGAATAACCATTATTTTTAAAGATAAAAATAGTGAGGCGAAAATTTAAGAATACAGAAATGAAGGACCTCACATCTACATGTATACCCTCAGGCATGTTTGCAAATTTGGTTGAAATTTTTTAATGAGCAAGTAAACATCGACTGTAGAATTGTATAATTTGTATGAAATATATCTTTTCCTTTACTAAAATCTTCTTTACTTTTCCTTAATTGATAATGCCAATACAATTTTTTCAATGCCATAGCTTCAAATTAATGTAGACATACATTACAGAAAAACTCTGGAGGGATAAATTTGCACCATTTATGTGTTGTAAAAATTGTATGTTTTCTGGCTCATGATGTAAGGGTTGCAGAGGGTTATGCACATGTAAAAAAGGAAAGAAGTGGAAGATAACAAAGGGAGAATTAAATCTCATGTTAGTCAAAAGAGAGACCATCAAAGTCATGGCAAACAATAAAAAACTATTTTTTTGCCGTGCATGTACTGATTTTGTTTCATAGATGGATACCTCATTTCTTTGGGTTTTTTTTTCATTTTTTATAGGCAATCTTCAGTTTACAATACATTACACAAAACAAAACAAAAACAAGGACGGAGCAGCACACCCCCCCCCCCCCCATAAAAAAAACAAAAAAAAAACAACACCAAAACAACCAAAGTTTGATATGAGGTGCTGTGGAAGAGTATGCATATATCCTCTTCATAAGGCACCTGTTTCATGGCACATTGCACGTCTCAAGTACTAATCAAAACTTAGTCTGTAAAATATTAAAGTGATATTATTAAGCACTCAAAATTTTTTTTAGCCTGGATTATTTGCATAACAACAGCAAATATTTGATATTTTCAAGAAAGAAAAAAGTGCAGTAAAAATTGGCAAACACATGCATGGACATTATACTAGACATAGCAATAAATTATAATATGATTTTTTTTTTCTTTCAGGAAATGATTGAATGGGTTCCCAACCATCTAGTTTGCCATCAAATAGGCATCTCAAAGGATTTGTAGTAACAAAACAACTCAGCGCTCGTCGTAAAATAAATTCCTCAACTCTTTCAAAGAAACTTTCATATTCAGAAATTTTAACTCTTGTTGAATATGATGCTCATGATTTCTTAGATAAAAGTGCTTATGCAAAAGACAAACTAAAAACACCTCATTCTGAGAAAATTATAAGTTTAAGTGAAATCACCGATTTGACAGAATCTGAAGACAACCATCCAAAAAAATTGAGAACATTTCCAACAGCAGTTTCAAAACCAAATGCAACTAAGAAAGCAAGTATCTTAAAAGAAAATGGAACGAGCCAAATCTGTCCATTGCCCAAAATAGTAACTGTCCAGGGAAAAGATAAACATACAAAAGATGCTCCAAATAAGTCATCTTATATAAGTAGGAACAACGGAAAAAATATGGAGCAAACCACAGAATTTAACCATTTGGATCATTGGGTCCATAAAAATGACCCTTACATAGAGAAATCTGATATACATCATCATACAACATCAAATCAACATGAATCTGCTACAAAAAGTGGGGAAAACAAAATGGATGCCAAACTAAACAAAATGGATACCAAACAGGAGGTAAAAGAAGAGGATGGAAATATCAATGAAGAAATTGTTGTTATTGATAGTGTACCAGAAGACGTATTTGAAGAGCAAAAAAGGGAAAAAAGGGAAAAAATTATAAAAACTGTAAAAGATATTTCAACATGCCAACATGAAAGAACAACAGACGGATATTATACAGAGTCTCTAAGGACAGATATTTATGAGATGTACCAATTTTATTTTTCGTTCAAAAATCATTCTTTGGAAAGACGTGTCCGATTCCGTCATGAAGTTTTGGAAGACATCATGAAGGCAGAGGACAATATACTCATTATATTTTGTAGGTTAAGTCGGGAAATAATGAAAAATGGTTACCGAAACTCAGAAGGAAAATCAGTTGCAGGATTATTCAAACCATTAAGGAATATGTTAGGATTTTTAATGAATTTATCTGACTTATCTAACCCAATAGTCTGCAAGACGATTCTGGATCAGACAGAGTTTATGAATTCTTTGATACAAAAACTGAATGAGCTGGCAACACCCCATTTGAATAAAGAGTTGAAGGTAATTAATGTAACTACGTTTGTTTTTTGTATTATGTTATTAAACCAGACACTCTTAATTGGGTTGTACAAGTACCGGTAATCGAAATTATTTTTATAAATGTATCCTATACCACAGACTGATCTTTTTAAGGGGAGATACATAAAAAAAATTTTAAAATCCACAAATTCAACAAATATTGTCTGTCAAATATTTTCAGTACTTCAGTTGGCCATCAGCCTCTATATTTTTTGTTTAAATTAACGCATTTATTTATTTTTATTTTATTTAGTTGTCTGTTAATGATTAATTTTATGGACATGGAACAAATATTTTCAAAAATAATTTCATTTTCTAGGTACACAATGTATGAAAATCAAGATTTTAAACTGTATAACCTCTTCAGCCATTTTTATTTTGCAATTTTAATACACTATGTTTTTCAGTTTTAGTGCATTATGTATTCCTGTTCTAATCCTCTATTTTTATTTTGCTTTACTGTTCTGATTGTTTTTTTTCTAGGAAAATGATACCATTTTACTTGGCCTTTACATGGGAATTTGTCACAATATTGCACAAAAGGAGGAATTAACTAGCGAATTAAGAGAAGTTGGTATTGTTGAAGCAGTCAAACCCTATTTGAACTCATACCAAGAAAGAAAACAACTGACGAGCTTGGCAGTTCTAGCAAATGTCATTAACGAAGAAGAGAGTGAAATTTTAAAAAGCAACGAAGGTTTGATAGAATATACCATAAAGAGCCTTAAACAAGCAATGAATAACAAAATGAGGAGAACTGGATTTGGTTGGTCAGTTCGAGAAACTGTTAGGAGTAAGTAGAAAAAAGATGATGTCATGTGACTTTGTACACAGAAAATGCATAAAAAAAGATGATGTCATGTGACTTTGTACACAGAAATAAAAAAAGATGATGCCATGTGACTTTGTACACAGAAAAAAAAAATAATGTAATGTTACAATGTACACAGAAAAAAAAAATGATGATGGCATGTTACTTTGTACACAGGTTAAAAAAAAAAGAAGGTAATGTGATAATGTCATGTTACTTTGTACACAGAAAATGAAAAAAAGATGATGCCATGTCGCCCATGTGACTGTACTCAGAATTGATTTATCATTTAAAAATTGCACTATTAAAATATAAAAATACGAGACAAAAAACCAAAACGTGAATAAATGAAACAGAAATAAACAAGTTTTGGTCACTTTAGCCTTGTACAGGAATTTATTTTTTTGCTACATTTTGAAAATTTAGTCTTATTTCCACATAATAAGTAAAGAATATAAATAGAAGTTTTAATTTTCTAGCAATCAGAATGGTGGCAAAGAATGACAATAACAAAAGAACAGTGTATACATGTGGAGCAGTTCCATTACTAGTTGAGCTAGCTAACCAACCTGGAGATGCAGAGGAGCAAAGAGGTAGGATGCCTTATAAGGTGGTACATAATACTACAGGGAGATAACTCTGTAAACATCAGCTAAATATTTTTGTCAAGTTTTTATATTAAGCTTTTCAATAATCAAAACTAGTGTTTGTCAAAGTGCTATATATTCAATGAAATTTTTACAATAAAGTAGGGTTTAAGTTTTTTTAATTTTTTTTATATTTATGTCAAAGTAAATAGGCAAATTGAACCAGCCAAATTAATTTCAGTCAAGGTGTTTGGTTACTGTAACACCACCTTAGGCCAAATGAAATAGTATGTGTGGTTCCAGTTACATCTGAAAAAAAGTTAGGGTAGGTAGGTAGGAATTTTTTTTTATTTTATGTTTTTTTTTTACATTGAGTCTATGGGAGCATCATTCTGACTTTAACAGTGCTTAATGAAAAATGACAATAAAATCTTTAGGCTAATTTCAAGAAGAAAAAGTAGGGAAGGTAGGGTTACTGGAACCACACATATATTTTTATTTGGCCTTATAATGTGGATTCATTTATTTCCACGGATACTAATTTTGGTGGATAGAGCAAAAAATAGCATCTTCATTGTTTTTCTTTTGTTGTTTTGCCAAATTCTGAAATCAGGCCTTTAGAAAATGTATTCAATATTTCTTTTAACATACAAATTCTGGTTTACTTCAACTAAAGAAAGATTATTGGCACTTACATAAATTAAAACCCATAAAAGATGATTTTCAAATCAATGAAAAATTGATGAAGAAGAGATACATATGGGTAAAAAACAAAATTGAGGAAATAGCATACACTTTGAAATCACCCGCCATGAGAATCATCACTTAGTCCTACATGTACTGTCACAATCTGTAAAATTGCAGACCAGACAACTATATATACTAATATCTAATAAGAAAGTATGATGTAAGTTATTTTGTTCATTTTTCAGAGGCTGTTGAAGCTTTGTGGAGTTTATCTTTTGACCAACAGATTCAGACTGAGATTATAAATGACCAAGAATGTGGAGTCATTGATACGTTTGTCAAACTTTACAAGTCAGCAGAGGATAAGGGGGTTAGGAGAATCTGTGGAAAAGCTCTCTGGACAATGAAAAGTAGCTTGAAAAATTGTCAACATTATAAAAAAATTGGTAAGTCTAGGCTAGGAGAATTTACACTTTATGAATGAAAAGATAGGAGAAAACACTCTGTATGAATATAAAGATAGGATAATTTTACTATGTGAAAATAAAAAGATTGGATAATTTACTACAAAAAATGTATTTGTCAGTGAAACAATAGGATAGTTTACTCTTTGTGAATAAAAAGATATGAGAATTTACTATTTGTTAGTGAAACAATAGGATTATTTACTCTTTGTGAATAAAAAGATATAAGAATTAACTCTTTGTGAGTGAAAAGATAGCAGAATTTACTCTATGTTAGTGAAAAGATAGAATAATTTGTTCTTTGTGAATGAAAAGATAGGATAGTTTACTCATTGTGAGTGAAAAGATAGCAGAATGTATTCTTTGTGAATGAAATGATGGGAGAATTAACTGTTAAATGTTAGTGAATAGATAGTAGAATTTACTCTTTGTGAATAAAAAGATAGAAGAGTTTTTATTTTAGTCCAAAATAAGGGATTTAATTTGCTTGCACGTAAATAACCACATAATAGTGTTATAAAATATATCTGATTTGGTAATGGTTTTATATTCTTGATGTTCTATTATTAAGCATATTATGATAAATAAGCCAATATTTTATATCCGATTGTGATACTGAAGAAACAAATCTTTTAAACTCTTTTTTTTTTGTTAATCAGGAGAGGAATTCAGTTTTTTACCAGTAACACCAAGGGAATCAGAACAACGTGACACCCATGTCATGGTCAGTTATAACTGGGGTCATCAGAGTATAGTGAAGGAGATTTGTGGTCAGTTACGTAATAATGGAATCAAGGTGTGGATGGATATTGATGATATGCATGGTTCAACACTCCAGGCTATGGCTCATGCGGTAGAGAAGGCGGACATTGTATTAGTATGCTACTCACAGAATTATAAAAACAGTGATAACTGCAGGGCAGGTAAGATTAAGAGATTATCTAAAAATAGGTCTTTTTAGGTCTGTTCAATTAAGGTGGTACCCAACACTTTCACTAAAATTAATTTGGCCAGTTTAATTTTCATAAAATTTTGTCAAAGTATTTACTTTTACCCTTTAACAAAAATATATAAAATTTTCAAAAATTTTTAACCAACCGTTTTGTCAGAAAAATTACACTGGTTATATAGCAGTTTGACAAACACCTATTTTGATCATTGAGAAGCTTAATATTCCTTTTACAACACAACGTAATTAAAACGTTTAGCTGACTTTACAGAGTTATCTCCCTGTAGTGTTAGATACCACCTTAAATCATCTGTGGAATCATTTATTTTTTAAGGGTATGAATTTTTGTGGATTGAGGAAAAATTGCATTTTCATAGATATTAAATTTTGTGGTTTGGACAAATTTGAATACAAGCTTGTAGAAAAATTTATATTTCATTGAGCATTGAAATTCTTGGTTCACCTGTTTTCACGAATTTAAAAAAAATTGGTGTCCAACCAATAATAATGAATCCACAGTACTTGGTTCCAAGGTAAGACATGCTTCTAATGGGGTAGCCTATGCAGCTATGAACTTATGAAGCCAATTTTAGAATTTTGTTCACATTTAAATCACTTTTTTAAATTATCTCACCTAAATTTAATAACTATAGGTAACTCACTGTATGGCCTTCATCAATGAGTAAAACCCATACCACAAAGTCAGTTGTAAAAGGTCTCCTAAGTAGTAATTTTTTATGATTCTCTTTATTTTTTTCTAACCTACATTAGAATATTAATAAAAAGAAGATAAGTATTAATCTTACAATGTGTATAATATATGTTAATGATGAAAAAAGAACCGTGCATTCTGTAAGCAGGACATTTATCAATCATCTAGCTTCCATCTATAATATTTAGCATTGCATGTTTACTAACATAAAAGCAATTGTTGCCAATTTAGAAATTGTATATATTCAAAGAAGTTAAGTTTATACAGATTTCACTGTACTTTATTTCTGTTTACAGAGGCAGAGTATGCGTTTCAACTGAAAAAGAAAGTAATCCCATTAAAGATGGAAAAAGCCTACAAACCTGATGGTTGGCTTGGGTTTATTATTGGTGCCAAATTATTTTATGACTTCAGTGGAAAATATCCGTTTGAAAAGAAAATGACAGAACTGATAAATGAAGTTCAAAGTTCATTACAAACCATGAAGGGTGTCAAAATCCAAGTGCCAAATGCAGAGGTTCAAGTTCAAGTTATAGTAAGTCTGTACTTAGGAAAGTCTGGATGGAGGGTTCATCAATTCTTTTTTCTTTGTTTAAAAAATTCCAATAGGGAACATACTTTACATTATTGGCCTTCTTCATTTTCTTTATTTTTCTTCACAACTATTACCAATGTTATTTCAATTGATCTGGGGGGGCTTATACTTAATTTGCATAATGACAGTCTATTTGAAGATGTGTGTGAAAAGGATGATTGCTGTTATAATACTTATTGAATTCTAATCACTAATCGGTGTCACCAAGTGCATATACAAAAGAACTGATTATATGATATAGGACGAATGAGTGGACACTTCTTTGATGAGCTTATCCTAAAACTCCTGTCTATAAATGGACTGGTCTTAAATGAGCTAACGTCTTAAACTCCGCCCAGTCAAGTGAAATAAATCTAGTAATACCTGGCAGACATTTTTTTCTTTTTCAATCCATTGAAAAAGAAAAAATGTCTGCCATGTAATTCTTTTTTCCTTAATTTTTTATACCATTTTTCTCTATTCTTTATATTTAAGGAGTCCAGACTCAATTATTCTCTATTCTTTTTTTTTTCATATTTTTTTATTTCTTATTCACTCTTTATTCTACATATCTTGCCCAATATTATCTATTCTGCATATCTTGCCCAATATTATAGGGTTATTGCATGAATATTGGGGAATATTGTCCCGAGTAGAATTTTATATTGCACGAGCTTGCAAGTGCAATATATGTTCTACGAGGGACAATATTCCCCAATATTCATGCAATAACCCTTTTATTGTATAGCAATAGAATATTTGAAAGTAAAAATTGGTTTAAACTAAGATTTTGTCGTTAATGACGTCATGAATTTTGAAGATTTATTGCACTAGTGCAATATTAGAATTTATTGCACGCTAACTTTATGTTACGTTTTGTGGAAAATATTATATTGCTATACAATAATATCTATTCTGCTTATCTTGCCCAATATTATCTATTCTGCACATCTTACCCAATGTTATCTATTCTGTAAATCCAATCCAAACTCTCTTTGAGGGCTTACTAGATATTCATGTCAGATTGCTGAAAGAAATTCTATCAAAATTCAGATTTTTTTTGGGTATGCAATTCATGGTATTTCTCATTTTTTCATGTATAGGTAGTCTGGTATAATTCCTTGTGTTCAAGGTTTCTTTACTATTGATGATGCCAATGTTTGGTTTAATAGTAATGTTTAATGTTGGAATTCTGGTAGCCAATTGTGTGTAAGTTTTGCACAGAGAATCTCTGGAAATGTCATGTGGACCATAATTAGTCTTCACAGATCTTTGTTTACTGCAAATTCAGAAATTATTGCAAAATTCGAAAGAGTTGTAAACAAAATAATTTAATCTCACATTTTGAAATATTTTACATGAATTTTATAAAAACAGGATTTTTCTCAAAATCGTAAAAATTAAAATCGCATTTAAGTCTAAAATGAAAAAATTACAATAATAAATGCCTGCAATAACTTCTGAATTTACAGTAATTCATTTTTCTTTTATTCAATATCAGTCTCAGTTATATCTACTTCCTTTAAATAATTGTGGTATTGTTTTTACAGCCACAACAATCAGCATCATCAACATCAGCAGCAGCCTTAGTACCTGTTCCTAGAACAAAGTCATCAGATGTAGAGAAAGTAAAGAAATGGTCACCTCAGCATGTTGGAAAATGGCTGGATAAAAATCAGTTACCAAGGTATTTCATAATTTATTAGCTTTTCAAGATGAATAAAGTGTCAATGTCGAGAAGATTTTGAAATAAGTATTGATGTATAAATCTAACTTTAAATTTATGAAATATTAAATTTGAGGATATGTTATATAATGTATAAAATAAAATTGAGAATGGAAATGGGGAATGTGCCAAAGAGACAACAGCCCGACCATAAATAAAAACAACAACAGCAGAAGGTCACCAACAGGTCTTCAATGTAGCGAGAAATTCCCGTAGCCAATACTTGATCAAAGGGGAGGTAACTCTAATTCCATATTTATTCTTTTCCTTTTAAATAAGATAAATCTAAGTTAGTTTACATATGAAAAGACTCAAATTATTAGACCTCAAATCTTATTTACAAATTTGAAAAAAAAGCTTATTTGATGAATGATAAGGAAATATATCACTATATGTTCTACAGAATCATTTAATTATTATACACTTGTAATTTTAGCATTCAAGCACCTAAACACAATTAATGTATCTCTGTTCTTATTATAGATTCTATATAGAAGGGTATATTATGAGACATTTAAAGTCCAAGACATTTTTATCAACCACAAATCTGAAATTGTAAATATATTAGAAAGAGGTCACATCCATAAGTGGTAGAATTGTTATGAATTTGTTTATGAAATTTAAAAAAGAAATGCTTATGGTATATATAAAATTCTCATAACATTTTATTATATTTTGACAGGAATTTACTAGGAAGATTGAGCGGACTAGAAATAGCCTTCTTACATGTTTTAGTTCAAGAAGTAAGTAATATTGTTACCTAGTACAATTTAAAATTTAGAAATCTAATTAAAATACTGTAAAGCATCCAAAGTTTGCGAGCATTTTATTTCTTGCGACTTTCCCAAGTAGAAAAATAATGCGAATATATATCATCACGAATATGTAAAACTTGAATTTTCTTTATGTATCTCCTTTAAAATTAAATCGCTGTGAAATGGGTTAGAAGAGGCTAAACGCGAAATGAAGTATCCCCAAAAAATAAGTTGATTTACAGTATTCTAATGTTTTTTATTATATTTTTCTGCAAAGAATCTGCAGGGATCTCCATGGCCTGTTTAACGATGGTGCCCTGCCATCGTTCAAATGTCTTGCGCCATCGTCAAATGACCCAAGCCATCCATAAATTGTCTTTCGCCATCATTCAAAACTGTTATTGTTTTTATATCTCGACGCCATTTTTTAGCAATTATAATCAAATGCATGTAATTGCATAACCCTAGGCTTTTTTATATTATAATCCAATACAGTTCTATCGCCTGAGGGATATCTGGATTAAGATCGCTAATCACTTGTACCTGAGCTTGTACAGGTAGATCAACAAATCAGACAGGAGAATACTATCTGAAGATAGACGATTCATTTGTCGAATTATTCCGCAAATGCTTATGATAATTAATTTCATCGCAAATAACTTGAGTACTGCTGTAACGATAATACTGAATTACTTTAAAAGTTAAAAAGTTAAAACTTAATATTTCCTGTAAAGAAATATCATATCGTTATTCCATATTCATTTTGTAGTTTACAATCAAATTGATAAATCTGTGTTTCCGGTTTATATTCAGACTCGAAAGATGCAAATTGCTAGATAAAGTCATTAAAAACCTTTTCATTTGTCAACGTTTGCTTTACAAATCTCTTTAACCTTTTACATAACCTGTACGAATCGTTTTGTTGTTGCTGCAAATCAGCCATACCGGTAATTTCTAATGGGTTCATGACTTCTGAATTTGACAGTTTCTGTGAAAAAAAGCTCCACATGATTTTTAACCCCCATAACAATTACAAAATAGCAAGAAAACAACATGGGGACCTTCATAACAGCTTTTGGTCGTTCTCTACTAAGGGGGTGTGGCCATGAAGGCTTGGAATTTGAATAGTTTCAAACAGCAATAATGGAAAATATTTATACTATAATGAAAATTCAAATAAATATAATTTAAATAAGCAATGAATTAGCAGGTTCACCACTTCTTATATGGAGGGATGAAATACTTTTGATCGCGCTACACTGTACGGCGTAGACACGGTTTGTGATGGTGAAAGTTCATCCATCGTTCAATTTTCATCCATGGAGATCCCTGTATCTGTCATGATTTTTTTAAAAATTATTTATAATTAACACTTACTTGTTTTTAAGATTTGGTAATGAGGTGTTAATAAAATGTTCAAAGCATAGAAGAGGCTGATTATGATTTTTATTTCTCATTGATACAGCTCATGATTTATTATAACGAGTTTCTGTTTATGATAAGAGATTTCTGGTTAATTGTAAACAGGAATTGGATTAAGCAACTGGCCTCTTATGTCAGCCCACCCAAAAATATAATAATATTTAGTGTTTTTTGTTTGTTTTTACTTTCAGCACAAATGTATTTTTAATATTGATTGACATCTAGATAACACGCACTACATTCAATTTATCTCTTTCAGTCACCTGATGTGTTTTACAAGACCATTGCAGATCAGTTGAGTGTAAAAGACATTTTAACAATGGCCAAGCTCAGGTTTGCTTTGGAGGCACTAGATGTCAATATATAGGAGACAACACATGAAAGTCTTGAAATACTGATAAAGGATTGAAACACTTTAGAATTGGATGTAAAAGTGAGAAAGATATAAAAATCTGGAGTAGTTGATTTAAAGAAAAATTCTTTGGATTCATTATGTTCGTTGGGACCAATTTTCGTAGATTAAGGAAATATTTTATTTTTCGTCAATATTTTTATTTCTGGATTTACCAAAGTCTGTATAAATGCAAAATGAAATAGGTACTTCTTTGAACATTTGAATTTGTGATTTCCCCTTACCAACTAAATCAACAAAAATTGGTATCCCACGAAAAATAATGAAAATAAATAGTACCTAAGAATATTTTGGTGAAGGGTATTACGAGTTGCTAGTGCCTGTATTAACTCTAATCCATGTGATTTAATTTTATTAGGATTTTTTTGTTTGTCTTTACTCTTAATGCTCGCCCTATACGAGATATTTTTATATTTTATTGTAAAATTAAGTGTTATAATATGCAGGCCAAGTTTTAGATTTCATACAATATCTCTAATCGAATGCAAAGTGATTTAATCTGACTACTTTGTCATCATTTTGTGTATAATTTGTAAAAAGAAAGATTTATCCTCTTTTGTAGATCAACAGTTGATATTTTATGTATACTTCAGACTATAAACATAGATGTGAAGCAATAGACTATTTTCATATGACCGACTTTTGACCCCGGTTTAAATTTTTTTTGACAGGTTACCTACAGCATCCTGGTACTCAATTAAGAGCAGTCATATTAGTAAAATGAAACATTTAATCAGTGTAAATTGGGGGGAAATTTTACTATTTTCCGATGAGTTTGTATGAAGCAGTATATTTTCCCCAAGAATTGTACAGATTAAAAGCTTGATACCACTTCTTTATGATGCTCTAACTTGACTTGGTACCAGGATGTCCTAGGAAACCTGTTGAAAAAATATAAACTTCGGATTCAAGTCGGTAATACAAGAAATAGTAAATTTTATGCTGTGTGTACATGTACACTTCAGAATAAAATCAAAATTTACTAAAAAAACAAACAGATATTAAGATGAATATGTGATGTTTTTTGTCTATTGAAATATTCACATATCAGTATTTTTTTGTGTTGTTCAAATTACGAATTTTCAGATTGATAGATTTTTATATTGATCATCAAAGTTAAACTTGTGATATCTTTACTTTATATTTATTTCTATTGAAAATATATGTATAGCCACATTTTTAACCATGTTAAAAGTTTTTTTGACTCGTATGTCTTTTTATATTTATTTTTAATGAATAAAATTCTATATTCATTATATGTTTTCAATTTCTTTGTGTTGGGTATTTTTGTTATTGAACTTTTTACTGCTATTATTTTTTTTCCCTCTTGTAATGACTTTTACTCGAAAAGCCTTATGTTTGAAAAGAAAGGATGATAAAAAGACTTATTAATGAAAGATTGCAGTTAAACTTTTAATCAACTTTGAATCCAACTTCTTTATAGTTTGAATATTATTAAATCGTGTAGACTTAAAATATCTAATATCAAGATAAATACAAGTTTTCCCCAATTATTTGAACTGTTATTTATTACATCTTTTTTTCCAAAAGTTCAATTTTCTCAGTGTAATTTTCCTTTCTTCTTACCATTTTTAGAAGACGGCCCACATTATGCAATGTTTTATTAATAGTTAATACTTGACATCTTACATTTGTGAACGCCTGTGCCAAGTCAGGAAGATGACAGTTGTTTTCCATTTGTTGGATGTGTTTTATCATTTGATTTTGCCATTTTATTATGGAATTTCAATTTTGAATTTTCCTTAGAGTTTGATTTTTTTTTTAATTTACTTCTTATTTATGCGACGACAATTCTGCATTAATAGAACATTATCTTTCATTCAAAGACATTATGATTTTTATCTAGATTACTTATGCTGTTTGTCATTCTTGTATCTAGATATCTTTGGTGGTTTTCTTATTTTCTTTCCTTTAATTGAAACTTAAAAGGTTGACAGGTATCTATTTTCTAAACTCATAAATTTTACATATCTAACACATGGTATAAATAAAAAGTATAGCTTTTATAGCTGACTATGCGGTATGGAATTGTTGAAGACCGTACAGTGACCTATATTTGTACATTTCTGTGTCATTTTAGTCTCTTGTGGAGAGTTGTCTCATAGGCAATCATACCACATCATGTTTTTTTGATTTTTTTTATATATAACGAAGATATATGTAAAGTGTTTATGGTCTATCTGCAAGGTACAGAGCTCAAAATAAGTTCAATTTCAAATCTTTTACGACAAGTTTACAAAGGAGTAGGTCCGGTAAGAGCCGATTTTGGCCTCAAATTTCAGGTTCATCTAACAAAAGTTTTTGGACACTTTTAAGCACTTAAGTGTCTATTTCAATTGATTCGATTAGTTTATGTGAAAGATTTTAACTGATTTAGTAATTAAAAACGCTCTGATTCAGACATCAGACTCAGACTTCTCATGAACTGAATTTTAATGTGCGTATTGTTATGCGTTTACTTTTCTACATTGGCTAGAGGTATAGGGGGAGGGTTGAGATCTCACAAACATGTTTAACCCCGCCGCATTTTTGCGCCTGTCCCAAGTCAGGAGCCTCTGGCCTTTGTTAGTCTTGTATTATTTTAATTTTAGTTTCTTGTGTACAATTTGGAAATTAGTACGGCGTTCATTATCACTGAACTAGTATATATTTGTTTATGGGCCAGCTGAAGGACGCCTCCGGATGTGGGAATTTCTCGCTACATTGAAGACCTGTTGGTGACCTTCTGCTGTTGTTTTTTTTCTATGGTCGGGTTGTTGTCTCTTTAACATTCCCCATTTTCATTCTCAATTTCATTAGATATGAAAATCTATCAAATATGCAAAAAAACGTCACTTTTCAGATAGTTTTTGTCGAGAATGAAAGTGGCCGCATCCCTGTTCATCCTCAACCTTTATATATGTTTTGTATTATCATCAAATACAACTTACATTTCAATATTATGAATGAACAAGAATGAAGATGAAGATGTCAGTAACTAATTTAGCATGACTTAATGATGCTAGAACGCGATATTCGTGCATTGTATTGTAAAAAACAGCTCATATTTATGTAGCAGAATAATTTTACTTTCCAAAATATAGCTTAAAGATTACATTTTCACAATTTACTAAAACTGCTATATTTTGGGTCTGAATCTACTCCTTTGTGTCATCAGGATAAACGTAATTTGATACCACCTGTACAGACATATGGATCGTAGATTTTGAATATTTAATCGATCCATATAAATGACTAATTTCTTGGCATTTTTTAGTGAGATTTTCTCATCACTTTGCGTCCGTCGTCATCGTCGTCCATCGTTAACTTTTACAAAAATCTTCTCCTCTGAAACTACTGGGCCAGATTAAACCAAACTTGGCCACAATCATCATTGGGGTATCTAGTTTAAAAAATGTGTCCGGTACTTTTTAAAATATTCAGGAATGTGATATTATTAAATGTCCAAATTTCAAGTAAATACTACATTATAGGGATCGGTCGTGTCAAAAAGTTTAAAACGAAATTAGCCCAAAAATAAAAAAGGTCAAAATCGAATTCCTCAGACGTAGTTTTGCAGGGGTTAAGAAATTTTGTTATAGCTCACTAGCCCAGGGCTAATTGGTTGCAAGATTTTACTAGCCCTGTTGGAAGAACTACTAGCCCAACAAAACTGACCTACTAGCCCTAGTATGCCTTACAAATTCAGAGTTTACTGCAATAACAATGAATTCTATAAACTTAACAATTTTTATCCATTCATGGCATTGTACAGTAGATTTTTGCAAATTGGATATTCAAAACTTATATTAGCAAACAATATTCCATTAGCATATATATATTTAATTAATCGATAACTGAATATTCACTGAAAATTCTGATATAATGAGTTGACCAAATCCGGGGATGATACAAGTCTTGATCACTGCTATACGTGGGTATGTAAAAGGATCGGAGGGGGTTTTATCAGATACAATAGCATCATCACGTTTGTGTAAAAGAATTATCAGCACATGTTTCAAATTTATATCTGATACAAGTCAGGTTTCTGCTGTCAAAAGGGATTCACATTTATATTGAAATAAATTAATCAGAAGGAGGTAAAATCAGGTTGCATAAGCAATGTACAATACCACCCCCTGTACTGACACCCCGATATTGAAAGTACAAGATCCACCCAGGGTCATTTGTTCTATTTTAAAACTTGTACAAAATCAGTTCAAATTCTGGGAATCCCGGATGGCGTAGTTGAATCTGATTGGATAAGATAGAAAAGTGATGAGGGGATTTTCCCCTTTCAATTTTAGAAACGTCAAAAATTTTGTGTTACTAGTCCGTCGGGCATTTTTGGTTACAAGTCTTGGTTGCCCGAGGTCTAAATGTTGTAGTCTCTGGCGTCGGGCTAGTGGATTTCTTAACCCCTGTTTTGTAAATGAAAATTACAAACATAGCAGAAATAAGTCTTGGTAAGTGTACAAAATGTTCATGCGTCTGTTACTCAGATAGAAATATCACGTGATAAAAATTCCATCATCTGTGACCTCTTTGTCATGAATATCTATAAATAAAGGCAACAGTAGTATACCGCTGTTCAAAACTCATGATTCCAAAGACAAAAAACAAAATCAGGGCAACAAACCAAAACTGAGGGAAACGCATTATATATAAGAGGAGAACAACGACACAACATTAAAATGTAACACACACAGAAACGGACTAAGCATTAGACAAAATCCTATGAAAATAACAAATATAACATCAAAACCAAATACATGAATTTGGGATAGATAAGTACCGTGACACGTCTTATAGTTATGTGAATTCAAACTCTAAAATAAGAGAAAACAAACGACACAACGGAAACACAGCGTTAAAATGTAACACACACAGAAACGAACAGTGCCGTCGAAGTGTATCGTTACGTAAAATCAGCAGTTTTTACAGCATTGAAATGTAATTACGGAAATGTCTAATAAGTTAAAAGATTTGTTAAGTATTTGTGAAAGTATTTAGAAAATATTTCAGTGGTGTATTACTATATGATTAATTTTATTGGAAGTGCAGCAACACAAAATGCAGTAAAAATGTTTATATCAGAAATGGATCCTGGTTTCAAGGACATAATTGAAGTTCAGAAATTTTTTTTTTCTTTTTACATATTTATGGATTTAAAAATAACATCAACAATTTGTAAAGCACGAGCTTTCAATTTGTAACCAAACAATCGTAGATTTCTTGCATTTATAAACCTCATTTAAAAGTGTATAATCCGGAAAAAAAAAATACAAACATTGATTACGACAAAATATTTCACCATCAGTGAACTGCAACCTGTAACAAAAAAAAAACCAAGAGTACCAGAAGAAATAACAAACACATTACATTTTAGTTTAAATGATTTTCAAGCTTAAATGGGTAAGAGCTTTAAATTTATTCTAAATCAGTTAGATGACAACTACTTTAATAGAAGTACATAACAACCTTCAATCTACAACAGTACACCCCAGACGATGTATAGGTAAAAAGCAATACCTACATGTAAGAAACTGTAAGTAGAAAACGGGGATTCAACGGATCACACGTCTAAACAACTATATAATTGATACACACGATGTTTCACTTGTTAGAAATGCGACTTATCGATAAAAAATTGTAGCGTATACTACCCATCGGAGCATGATAATGACGACTGTTACTAAGTTTCCTACTTTTGGAATTCATTTATTTGAAACATATTCTCTGCAAACATATTACTACTCACAAGAAAGCTATTATACTAATGGTTCTAAATGATGGAGTTTTCACAAATGTTACCTACCGAATAACACTTTTTACCGGGTTTATTTTTACATAAACAGCAGGACGGGTATCACAAGTTGTGCAAGATCTTCATAGTCTTAAAAAAACAAACTTGAGATCAATCCTCCCATTTTGTGGAGGGGTTCGTATCTATCAAGGGCAATTTCATCCTCTTAAGTTGAAACAACTATTACAATGCAGACTAGACTTACCTATAGGAACAAGGTAACAGGTGTACATATTTGACACTTTTGTAACTATATTTGATCAGACAAATTATGAGTTATTACTAAAATATAAATGTATCAACCAACCATTTTTTTGTGATGTTTTGCAATGATTGAAAAGGAAATACAAATGTAATGTCAGCCGTGTAAATGAGAGGAAAAGTAAAGAACTGAAGAAGGCCAATGGCCGGAACGTCTCAAAAAATTGGTTTGTTGATAAAATTATATAAAGTATGTTCCCTATTGGAATTTTGAAAACAAGGAGTTATTGGATGATATTTTGGCTCTCAATAATGACGACTTCAGTATGTATATAAAAGAAATTTATCCTGTTGAACTTACTTTAAATAAAGCTAATACTAACAATGACCACTGCCCTTTCCTCGATCTTGATATCTATATCACTAACGGAAAGCTGAATACTAAAATTTATGATAAAAGAGATGATTTTTCATTTCCTATCGTTAATTATCCATTTTAAGATGGTGACGTTCCCTTGTCACCATCTTACGGTGTTTATATATCTCAACTTGTACGATTCGCTCGTGTATGTAACAATGTTTTAGATTTTAACGAGAGAAATGTATGTACTACTGAAAAATTATTACACCAGGGTTTTCGATATCACAAACTAATCAAAACATTTACTAAATTTTATCATCGGTATAAGGACATCATTCGTAAATATAGCTCAACATGTAGACTTCTTATACGTTCAGGTATTTCACATCCAATGTTTTATGGAGATATTCTTTATAAAGCACAAAGGTGTCAGTATTCACCTCAAAAACTAACAAAACCTTTGAATAGACTTATTAAGAAGGGATATAGTTACGATACTGTTGTCAGGTCATTAAAGAATGCATATTTTGGCGTTAATATTGATTCACTTATAGGGTCTTTGCATCGAAACTAAACACGTTTATTCAAAAACCAGTTGTTGGCATGACACGGGTTATGTTCTTCTCATATATGTTATGATGGTATGATACTAAACTCCTAACGGGAAGGATTGTGCCTGATGTTCATATCATGAAATCATAATCTTTCACTCAGTTTAATTGAAGTCTGGAGCTGGCATGTCAGTTAACTGCTAGTAGTCTGTTGTTATTTATGTATTATTGTCATTTTGATTATTTTCTTTGGTTACATATTCTGACATCAGACTCGAACTTCTCTTGAACTGAATTTTAATGTGCGTATTGTTATGCGTTTACTTTTCGACATTGGCTAGAGGTATCAACATGTTTAACCCCTGGCCTTTGTTAGTCTTGTATTATTTTAATTTTAGTTTCTTGTGTACAATTTGGAAATTAGTATGGCGTTCATTATCACTGAAGTAGTATATATTTGTTTATGGGCCAGCTGAAGGACGCCTCCGGATGCGGGAATTTCTCGCTACATTGAAGACCTGTTGGTGACCTTCTGCTGTTGTTTTTTTTCTATGGTCGGGTAGTTGTCTCTTTGGCACATTCCCCATTTCCATTCTCAATTTTATTACTTAAATAAAGGCGCTAGTAGTATACCGCTGTTTAAAAGTCATAAATCGATTTAGCTGGAATAAATTCAAGTGACACAGTAAATATAAGAGGAAAAATAAACCTAAAAAAAAATCACCAGAAACAACAGATCAACGGAACTGGTACAAAAAAAACCCAAGTTTACTTACATAGAAACGGGATATGTGATAAAAAAAAATTGTCATATTCTCACTTGGTACCAGGGATTGGGTGATTAAAAATGTAATAGTTAATAATTGTAATCCATTAAAATTTTCCATGTAATTGAATGTAATGTGTAATTGACCATTTTTTTTATTTACATGTAATGGTAGTTTAATTAATTACAATGAGAAAAACATGTGTAATGTGTAACTAGTTTAATTAATCATTTTTGCAATGTAATGAGTAATTTGATTAATTACATTCCCATGTAATTGACATCAAGTCTGCTTGGTACAGGAAATTATAAGAAAAATGGTGTGTTGAACCTTGTTCTATGGCTAGCCAAACAACTCGCTTATATGACAATGCTAAAAATATCGTTAAATGACAACATCACGTGACAATAATATATTACAAATACATGAAACGACACTCAGGACAGAAAACTTCATAAAAACAATTATTTTCACAAATAAATATTAATGCATTTTAAAAAAGACGGCATCCATGCATAAAAAGTACATGTGAAACAAATAAAACATAATGTAGGGTTCATTACCTACTTTATTTGTTAAAACGTTAAATTATTTGTTGATGTTTACGTCTTGTATGATCGATGACATAAAAAACAATAATAAACAGGATATACATTAGCATATAAAAGAATGTAATTAATAACAGACACATAAATTCTATTGTGGTACTAATGATAACGATGAACATGCATTATGTTAGGTAAGAATACGCTTCTTTGAAAAATGTAGTTTTAATTAAATATAACTTGACTGCAATTCAATACTAATAATAAAACAGTTTAAATTTGATCTGATATCATCAACAGTCAAAACTTTATGTTTTTCAGTTAAAACTACCTTTTTCGATATTTTGGATCAAATGTCAATTGAGTCTAACAAGACGAAACGTGTCGAGACGTCATTCTGTCGTATCTTGTGACTTTTATATTTCATTTAGATAAGGAGGCTCGCGGTATAAATCGATTTTTTTGACAATATATAATTTCGCTTTTTTTCTCTCTCTCAATGAACTTTATCATATCCTAATATAGAAAAATAAATCTAGATAATGGGGTCAGCGATCATTTACGCTCACAATCTACCTGCGAAAGAAGCATGCATTTTTGTTGAGGTATTTCTTTTTTTATTGAATTAATAGACATTATATTGAAGAAAAAACCCCACTTAATTACAAAAATCGCATCAATTTTACAATTTTTAAGTTTGAGTAATATACTAAAAAATATAGGACGACGATGAGTAAAAAAATATATCTCAATTTTAAGGCAAGAAAAATGGAATTTTTACACCAACGGGAGATAATTTGGAGCTTTTTCAATGAAACAAATATTTTCAAAGTCATCTGGGGCCAAAACGAATCGATATTTTTGGTTGATTTTTGTCCCACATTATAAAGTAACAACCAATTGAGTAATGAATAATATTTGTAATGTAAAAAATAAATGCTTAAAATTTTGCTTAAGTTTTTGTACCATCGAGTCTCCTTAATATGTATTTTTCATCTTTAAGTTGTTAGAATCATATATTAATTACAGATTAAGCACAGTGATACTTATCATCATATCATTTCTTCGACCAATAATAACTGCAGAGAGCAAGCGGTGTTTCCAAAGCAATGCAGGATTATCTAGTGGCTGCAGTATCCCATTATTTAAAAAGTTTCCATACAAAAAAAACTTCACACCATCCTGTCAACGTCACGATATTTGCTACAACTGTGTAAGTACAAACATACAAATTGAAATATGTGTAATGTTTGCCAATGAGTAAATCTCCATCTTAGACGAAATTGTACTGATATCTGAAAAAAATAAAATAATTATTTAAAACAAAGAAAATGCCACGTTTCATTGACATTATAAAAAATGTTTTTTCCTGATTTCCTGTTTGAAGAATACCCATTTCATTCAATAATGTTCCATACCATTCCATTTTATACTAAACAAAAGCACAAGGATTATAATTTTTAAAATATGCCACACGCGCGTTTCGTCTACATAAGACTCGTCAGTGACGCTCAAATAACAATAAGATTCAATCATCTGAAGCAAGCGTTTTATATTTTAAGTTGAAAAAGCTTTTATTGCAAAATATTTACATCATAACTTAAGCTTCAGAATCACAGCTATGAAAGGGGACGCATATCCTCATTTTATCTATCACTGCCACTGCAAAAACACCACGAATATGTTGATTGTATTCACATTTGTAACAAAAACAAATCACACGGAGTCTGCGTAAACCTTCTTGTGGGGAAGAGCAACTCACGAAAAGAGCTCTCAAATCTTTGAAATGAATACAATTTACTAGTATAATTGTGTATTACTTGTGTCGCTCGTTCTTTTTTTGGAATCTGAAAAATTAAACAATTAAAAGCTCTTAACTTTGTTTTAAAACAAAGACATAAATGTAAAGTCTCACTCACGTTTGTAAGTGTAATGCATTGGGGCGATGACACTCCAGCAATATCAATTAACATTATTTCAAAACAACGAAATATCACGGCGTATACATATAATTCTGAAATTGTTACCAGTGGATTATCAGATTTATCCTATTGAGATAGTTCAATTATCAATTTAGAGTCCGAGCCTTGGCTCTGGATTGGATATATATGACAATCCACGAGTTACTATGTAATAATCTTTTTCTCTAATGATTGAACATAAAAGTTTCATGTTAAACGAAAATCCCCTTATTAATTGATTTTGCACAAAGTTGTCAATTTCATTAACACCCGTTTTTATAATTGCTATATTAAATGGAGTATGAAAGGGTTAATTTTAGAGAAATATCTATTTTCAGGCTGCAAAATTCTCCAAAAGTAGAAAATATTGTGACAGTCTTTTCTTAACTGACATGAAGAAAGTTTGTAATAGGATGAAACTTCTTAAGAAAATTGCATGCAAAGGATTTGCACGTATATACCACAGTGCTGTGCGTGTCGGAGGTAAAAAGTTCTTTAGAAAGACAGCAAAGTCTCAATGCAGCCAAACATGGGTGCCCAGTTGTTTTCAATGATATATCCGGCGGTCAGCATATCATATTTGTCTTTATCTAAATAAATTATAACAAAGTTGCAGTTTGTTCATATAATTTACAATAATCGAGAGAAGTTAACTTCAAAGCTGTGTATCTACCTAGAAAATATTTACAATTGAATATAATTTTATTACTAAAGTCAATCTTCGTATCATAAATAAAGCATGAAATGTTATGGTGATTTTTTCTAGTTTTACTTTTCAAAAAGATTCAGGAATGTGACCTTCATGACTTTGAAAATTGCATAACTCCTTTAATCATAAATTTCCATCATTTAATATTCACATATACACAATCTTATCATTTCAACCGATGAAGATAACTTATTTCTAGACTATACTTATCTATTTCTGTTACTAATACCTTTAAACAATATTGCCTTTTCTTTAAATATCATGCTTACCTTGATAAAACAAACAACATGACAAAAAGAGTTTGAATAAAGTCAACAGTAGAATAATGTTGTTCAAAAGTCATCAATCGATTAAGCGAAAACAAAGCTGGGTTATACACTAAAACCGAGGAAAACACATCAAATATAAGAGGATAACAACAGAACAACAACAGAGATACTGACCTGCAACAAAACAAATGCCAGCACAAATAGAAAGAGATTAGTTGATAACTGATATATTCCCGATTTGGTACAGGACATTTGCAGAAAAGAAATGTAAGGTTGAACTTTATTTGTCGACAGACAAACCTGCCGCTTATACGGCAATGTTAAAAATACCGTTATAATGACAACATTACGTGACAGGAATACAGTACAAAATAATGCAAAACTACTTAGGACTAAGGAACACACAAATAATTAATATAATAGTACGTTAAAACATGTACAGCACAGAAGGAAAACGGACACCTCCCATCAATTTACGACAGTTCCCGAGTACAAATCAAACAAAATATAAAAGCTTGAACGCAATAAGTATGCAAGTAACAAGAAACGGGGATTCTCTGGAACTCATATCTAAACAGCTGTTGACTACAAATGATACAAACGATGTTTCACTTGTTGGCATGGCAAAATATAAGTTTTTATAGCAAAACAAATTCATTCTAAAGGTGAAGATTGATTTCAAAGTGACGACTAGTTATACATGGTATATGAGCTGGATAATAACAAATGTCATTTGCTTTGCTACTTTTGCTATCTTATTTATATTAGACATTTCATGTGCCATTATTTAACTACTCACATAGACGCTACTAAACCAAGAGTTACTAATGGTGAAGTTGAAATCCTCCCTTTCGTTCAAATATGAGCAACACGACGGTCTACATGTGGAGCAGGAGCCATTGCGTTGTCAGTTTATGTTCGGCTTATGCATTTGAATGTCCCTGTTAGACACTCTGTTTTACTTCGAAGAAACCAACCAAATGTTATTATTCAACTGCATATATATTGATAGTCAAATAAACATTTGATTGGATAAGATGATTTCACGCGACATTGAAATAAAACATCATATTCCTTGCGCACATCATATGTAAATATCACCTTCTGTCTAACTTACGTAGATTTGATCAGCTTTAAGAAAATCATTGTCAATATGTTGTTTGAAGATGTTCGCTACTGTGTTTCAAAATTATAAGCTGTTTAAAACACTGTTATGAATTGAAAGTAGTGTGCATGTTTTCGAGATATAAGTATTTGAAAATCTGTCAGGAAATGCTTTTCTATAGATTGTTTTTCATTCATTCGACATTGGCACCTATTTTCTGTCTTAAAGTGTAAATTTAATAAGATTTTCAAAAATGGCAATTTCAACTATATTTATTCACATTATGTAAAGAAAAGTAGGGGGTAGTGGGTATTTTTTTAAAGGCACTACATTGATAAAACCAGAGGATCCCGAATATATGACAAAAATACAAAATCAAGAGAAGCTAAAATCCTTAAGCTTATTTGAATCGAATAATTTAAAGAAAAACATGTCCCGATATAAATAATTATTGATGAATTAATTAATTTTTCCACTTGACTATAACATGTAGAAGATAGATTGCTTGTACTTTAAAATCACACTTTTGAAAGTATAAAAATTCAGTGAAAAACAAAAAAAATCTTTGTTTTTAGAAGATATGTATACCTTGAATCAATACATAAACGTGACACTCAACTCGTGCAATGACTTCTGAAATATTATTTTTTCTAGATAAACAAATCAGCATAGCGTTTACGTCAATGGAAATTAATTATAAAAGATTTCGGACCGATAATTCGGTAGGCCAGATTTTCTTTTCGTCTAACATTGCTTATGAATTCTATTGAAAAAAACTACATGTTTTGTTTTACTTTCTTCAGTTGAACAGTACCTGAGGACACAAACCTGAGTAAACAATATTTTTGAGTTGTTTTAAGTCCTTGTTTTTTAACATAAAAAAACTGCAAATAGGCATGCGCAAATTCACACTTCATGTATAGTGTGCCCAATGTTAGTAAAAACTTAGTAACCCTTGTAAATACAGTAAGTTCAAAAAAATAAGTGACACGGAAATAGAATTTGGTCATACATAATTTTTGTTTTTAAAAATAAACATAATCGTTAATCATCAAAGATAATAAAGTTTACAAACTCATACAGTATTATTTCGACAAATACAATAACAGAATTCAACATGATTATATACATTTTAATGAGGATCTAGACGAGGAATGTATGTAAATAACTATTTATTCATTGTTGTATTTATTATATGTAAGAAAGTATTATTAACGGCAGTTGAAACTAGAGGCTCTTAAGAGCCTGTGTCGCTCACCTTGGTCTTATGTGCATATTAAACAAAGGTCCCAGATGGATTCGTGACAAAATTGTGTTTTGGTGATGGTGATGTATTTGTTGATCTGACTTTACTGAACATTGTTGCTACTTACAATGTTCCCTATCTATAATAAACTTGGCCTTTTAGTTACAGAGAAAAATTTACAAAAATTTACCAAATTTATGAAAATTGTTAAAAATTGACTTTAAAGGGCAAAAACTCCTTAAGGGGTCAATTGACCATTTTGGTCATGTTGACTTATTTGTAGATCTTACTTTGCTGAACATTATTGCTGTTTACAGTTTATCTTTATCTGTAATAGTATTCAAGATAATAACCCAAAACGGCAAAATTTCCTTAAAATTACCAATTCAGGGGCAGCAACCCAACAACCAGTTGTCCGATTCTTCTGAAAAATTCAGGGCAGATAAATCTTGACTTGATAAACTATTTTACTCTGTCAGATTTGCTCTAAAGGCTTTGGTTTCAGAGTTATAAGCCAAAATCTACATTTTACCCCTATGTTCTATTTTTAGCCATGGTGGCCATCTTGGTTCGATGGCCGGGTCCCCGGACACATTTTTAAAACTAAATACCCCAAAGATGATTGTGGCCAAGTTTGGATTAATTTGGCCTAACAGTTTCAGAGGAGAAGATTTTTGTAAAAGATTACTAAGATTTACAAAAAATGGTTAAAATGGACTATAAAGGGCAATAACTCCTAAAGGGATCAATTTACCAATTCGGTCATATTGACTTATTTGTAAATCTTACTTTGCTGAACATTATTGCTCTTTACAGTTTATCTCTATCTATAATAATATTCATGATAATAACCAAAAACAGTAAAATTTCCTTTCAATTACCAATTTAGGGACAGCAACCCAACAACAAGTTGTCCGATTCTTCTGAAAATTTCAGGGCAGATAGATCTTGACCTGATAAACAATTTTACCCCCATGTCAGATTTGCTCTAAATGCTTTGGTTCTTGAGTTATAAGCCAAAAACTGCATTTTACCCCTATGTTCTAATTTTAGCCATGGTGGCCATCTTGGATGGTTGACCGGGTCATAGGACTTATTTTTTTTAACAAGATACCCCAATAATGATTGTGGCCAAGTTTGGTTAAATTTGGCTTAGTAGTTTCGGAGGAGATGATTTTTGTAAAAGTTAACGACGACGGACGATGGACGCCGGACGCAAAGTGATGGGAAAAGCTCACTTGGCCCTTAGGGCCAGGTTATCTAAAAAGGGACGAAAGATACTAGAAGGACAGTCAAACTCATAGATTGATATAAACTTACAATGCCATGACTAAAACATAAAAGACAAAAAGACAAATAATAGCACACAAGACACAACATAGAAAACTAAAGACTAAGCAACACAAAACCCAACAAAAACCGGGGATGATCACAGGTGCTCCGAAAGGGTACGCAGATCCTGCTCCACATGTGGCACCCGTCTTGGAACTTGTTTTTAGTAAATAGTTAATATTGATATCGTCATTCTCCATTCATATCATTTAAGGATGTACTTAAGTGAGGTTTTGGAATTTGTACCAGTTGTTCGGATTACTTGGTTTTTTATCCTACAATACAGCGTACCCATAACACCCGTTTTCTTTTCATAAAAGTCTTCAATAGCTCATAAATATCATATACCAAAAATATATGCAGATTCTATATTTACCTTTGTTAGTGATTCAATGTTGACATTCGTTTCCTTTAAATTTTACACGGACAATTAATGCTTTGAGCTAAAGTTAAGCTAAGGGTTTAAATTGAAGTTCACATGAATAAGGATACAATGAGGTCGAGTTATACACTTGCAAGTGAATGAACCATCAAGAATGTTTCTTAGCTTATTTCGACAAAACTTTACAAAACTGGCTTCTAAAAGTTAATAATTATTTTACTTTTCACTTTCACTATCGATTGAACAAAAACATAATACTTTAGATTTTTTTTAATGCATATCGTAGCTAGTGCCCCATTAAGCGCAAGTCACAATTCTCTCTAAATTAAATACCATTCAATTAGTTTACACTAAATGAACATTTTCAGTATTTTCGATCAGTTAACAAAACAACAAATAGATAACTAGAGGCTCTAAAGATCCTGTATCGGTAATTAACCTTTGTTTATGAGCATATTTAACAAAGGACGCAGATGGATTCATACCATTTTGATGATGGTGATGCGTTTATAGATCTTACTTTACTGAACATTTTTGCTTCTTGAAATTATCTCTTTCTATAATAAACTTGACCCTGTAGTTACAGTGGAAAACATTTTGTAAAACTTTTAAAAAAAATTATGAAAATTGTTAAAAAATGACTATAAAGGACAATAACTCCTTAAGGGGTCAATTGACCATTTTGGTTAAGTTGACTTATTTTCAGGTCTTATTTTGCTGTACATTATTGCTTTTTACATAATAATAATAATATTTAATACAAAAACCAAAAGCTGCAAAATTTTCTTCAAGTTACCAACTCAGGGGCAGTAACCGAACAACGGGTTGCTTGTATGGTCTAACTAATTCAGGGCAGATAGATCATCACCTAATGAACAATTTTATCCTGGTCAAATTTGCTCTTAATGCTTTGGTTTCAGAGAAATGAGCCCAAAGCTGCATTTTATGTATAACTCCTTATAATTACTATTTTTTTTTTGGTGATATTACGACTATTTGATTCCTTTTGCATGTTTTGATGAAGGTATTATTTTGAGACAAGGGAGCGGAGCAGTTTTTCGATTTGAATTAACATTTTTCGCTTTAGTTAATAATTTAACTGTTAAACAAAAATCAAAACAAATCCTGTATTGTAATTTGTATCATTCATTTTGGTTGGATAATCCTTTTATGTCTCGATTCATGGTTAAAAAGTGTGTACTAAAGTCTTATGTCAATGAGAACAAATTCACCACTCCTATGTATAGTATTTTACTCTATAAGAAGATATTTCTATTTGTTACCGTCTGACTTATGTCTACCAAAATGTTTATAAAGATCGTAATACTATCTACGCAGAACAAAGGGTTTTTACCATAGAATATCCATTTTGACCATTTTCACTGTTTTAGGCACAATGTATAAATGTAAGTAAAGCCAATATGCGAAATAGAATCTAAGATTAATCTCACTCAAGAAAAATTGCCATAGAAAACCCCGTAATCTCTATACCAGTTTGAGGTTTGTGAAGATTTTGCTGATGAGAAGAAAACTAATGATTAAGCATTTTCGTAACAACAGACCACCACTTGCATTTATAGGTTTATTTTTTTTGAAGTGTCAAGTATCTGGGTTAAAAAATGGAAGAGTCTATAGAATTAAATATGTACTTCTTTCCCCGACATCTGTTGTTTTGATTAATTGCAGTAATGGACATCACTACTCCTGAAAGTATTCATTTAATTAAAATAAAGATAAACTTTGCACACATGTTTCACCAACATTTATTTCACCCCAGACATTTGTTATTTTAATTACTTTGCAATAAAAAAAAAAACCAACTGCAGTTACCGTCCTTTGATATGGCTATTTGTAATTTTCTGAATTATACATTAATAAAATATCTTTAGCCAATTATGTTCAAAAAGTAACTAGAATGACAAACAATCTTCATGCAAATGATTCCAAACTAACTTGAAGTTTCTTCAGGAAGATACAATTGAAAGAAATCAATTGTTAAAATACCACAGTAAATAAAATATCTGTTGAAATAAAATGTTTAACTTCTTTATACTTGTTTTGCTCCTCTCCTAATGAAGTTAAACTGAAGGTGAGGGTGCCGACCTTTCCACCAAACTGGAAGACAGTGGTGTTCTCCTGGAAATACTTTGTTTATTCATAGCGGAGTAGAACATTCACTGTCTGAGCCAGACATTACACCAGTAATGGTAGTCCTATTGGGTTGAACATTACCCAAGAGGATATAAACGGACAGGGTAATATTTGTGTTCTGTAAGTAAGGTAAGTAAAAGGGAGATAAGAATGAACGTGAGATTGTGTATGTGAGAACGAGAGTCTTTGTGTGCGTATGTATGAGGAAGCAGTTGCACGTGTGTGTGTGTGAGAGAGAAAAAGATGAGCGAGAGAGAGAGATGGATGAGTGAGATAGAGATGGATGGATGAGTGAAATAGAGATGGATGGATGAATGAGAGAGAGAGAATGGATGAATGAGAGAGAGGATGGATGTGAGAGAGAGGATGGATGTGAGAGAGAGAGGATGGACGAGTGAGAGAGAAGATGGACGAGTGAGAAATAGGATTAATGAGTGAGTGAGTGAGAGAGAGAGAGAGGATGGATGGATGTATGAGAGAGAGAGAGGAAGGATAAGTAAGTGAGAGGAAGTATGAGTAAGTGAGAGACAGGATGGGTGAGAGAGGTAGAGAGAGGGAGAGGAAGGATGTGAGAGACATGATGGATGATTGAGGAATGGAAGAGTGAGAGCAACGATAAATAAGGAATAGATGAAAGATGAATGAATGGAAGACAGAATGGACGAGTAAGAGATAGAGAGAGGATGGATATAGAGAGAGAAAGGATGGATGAATGAGAGAGAGAATGGATGACTGAGGGAGAGAGGATGGATGACTGAGGTAGATGGAAGATGAATGAATGGAAGACAGAATAAATAAGTGTGTGGAAAAGAGAATGAATGAGTAAGTCAGAGAGAGGGAGGATGGATGAGTGAGAGAAAAATAAAAGATACGGAGAGACAGGATGAATGAGTGAGAGACAGGATGGATGAGTGAGAGTGAGGATGTATGAGTGAGATACAGGATGGATGAGTGAGAGTGATAGAGGGTTTGATGAGTAAATGGTTAAATGATTGAAAAAGTGATTGGCAGAATATCAGTGAGTGAATGGACAAATGAAAGAATGGATGAATAAATGAGAAAGAATGAAAATTTGAATGCTTGAGCTAGTGACTGGAAGATCCGCATGAATTATTAGTAGTGATATAGGTTTATTTTTTGTGTATAAGTTACTGTTAGCACATCTATTGTTTTCAATCAATTGTTTAAATAACATTTAGGTTTAATGTAACCATATCATATCTACATTATGTGTCGTAGACTTTTTTTTATTATGGTATGGTCTGTTTTTCCTTGTTTTATGATTTTCTCATTTGAACAGATATTGTTGCCTGCACGGTTATATACCTGTATGATGTTATAAAAGAATATAGCTCAAATATTTCAAAGGAAATATGAACAGACAGCCTAAATGGTCCATGACCAACTATGCACGCGGCATTCTTAACACGTATAAGCCCAACTTGTTCAACTATAGAAGTATAATGCTTTTTGGAGATGTATTCGTACGTATAATTGTTTTCTTTAATTATACATACCATTTATTTGTAATAAGATGCTTTATTTTTGCCGTTATTTTAAAATCGAATACATGATCTGTTCAACGCACTTAAAACTAAGACGTTTCGAAACAACAAACAACAAATATTGAAGATATTTCAATATTTCATATACTTTTTCAGGGTTCGAAATTCGGTAAAACCAGATTATACTGTGACCATATTTTCTTACATGACATGCTGGAAGTATGTAAAAGGATGCCATTTATAAAGATAGCAATATACATAGCCTATGCAAGTACCATATGATATACAGATGTTAGTGTTGGAGGTTTATTCTTCTTTAGAAAGACTCCAAAGTACGAATGCAGCCAACGTTAGGTGCGCAGTTGTTTTGGATGATTTAAAAGTCATCCTGCTATAACAATAAATCATAAAAATGAATGAAAAATAACATCATCGTGTTATCAAAATACTAAGATTTGCGGTGTTAGCAAACATTTGTTCCTATGAAATGAAATTTCACGGCAGTTTTTGAGTGTATAATGTGAAATGCTATTACATCTTTCTTTTTTGAACAAACATCTATGATTTTCATTTTGTTAGAAACACATATTTTTACACTTGAATTGTCGAATATCTAACGACTAGGTGAGGTCACTGTATTCGGAAAAAGGTGTACTGGAAGACAATAATTCAATAGCGTTACACTTCTGATGATACTAATAAAATGAATTATTGACTTTGAAAAGAAAGTTAATTGACATGTGTTTAGTATCCAAAACAATTCTGCATTGATTTTAATTTGAAGTTTTATATGAATAGGTCTTTAACTGATTGTACAAATTTCATGCATTTAGGAAAATTGAAAGATTATTTAAGAAATTAAAAACAGCAATATCAAAGAGCTGTTTCAAAGCAAGCTCTATTTAAACTTTGAAGTGATGGAAGTAATTTAAAAAAAAAGATTGAAGAATTGATTAAAAAAAAATAATAACAATTCCCGAACATTCCTTTTTAAATCCATGTCATAAATTAAATTCATTCTTGTTTAATTCTTGGACGGCCGTTTTAGTGTTAATTCATATAATTATATAAATACAACTAAGTAAGCCGAACAATCTCTTCTCTTAGATAAAAAAAAAGGTTTTTATTATGAAACAATGACATAAATATTGCAAGTAAGACAGTTTAGGATTGGATAACAAGTGAAAAGTAAAATCAATGTCATCTCTCATTGCAGTCCTCTTTGGTTGACTATTTTATTTTTTAGCTCTAATCTTTGATGAAGGCAAATAATTATGGATTATTAGAAGCTTTACTTCAATTTATAAAAGTATTATCAATATTTCTCTAAATATAGGAAGAATAAATCAAAAGTCCTTTTGCTTGTCATGCATGTTTTACATGTTATGCATATTTTGCATATTTTGCATGTATTTTATTTTTTAATATACATCCACTTGTCGACAGCTGGGCTGAATCTTGTAATATGTTTGTATTCAAATATACATATAATGTTTCTCGTTTCTCGTTTTTTATATAGATTAGACCGTTGTTTTTCCCGTTTGAATGGTTTTACATTTATATACCTTTATAGATTGTTGTTCGGTGTGAGCCAATGCTCCTCGTTGAAGGCCGTACATTGACCTATAATGGTTTACTTTTTCTAAATTGTTATTTGGATGGAGAGTTGTCTCATTGGCACTCACACCACATCTTCCTATATCTATATATGCATGCATTTGCTTCATCATGTTCATTGCAAGTTGACAATACAATTGTACCAAACAAATATCTGCAATATCTTTTAAATTAAATAGTATGTGCATTTTAAATATAAAGTTGATTTTAAACCAGAGAAAGTCTTGAATATTGCTTACAAGAAAAAAGTAGTTTTCAACTATTTTGCGAAAGAAATCATTCTTTTTGACCATTCAACAAAGCAATTTGTCCACAACTGCAGGAAATGAAGATTTCTTCGATGAAAAATCGGTGGTTGTTACAGAAGAAAAAAAAACCATATGTGACATGTCCAAGTGGAAAAATTCGATAAACTACTGCTAATCAATTACATATATCAATCCAAAATGAAGTACTATTTATTTTGTTTAAAGTTCGCATTTAATTAAATAAAGTTATTTATTTAATTTTTTTAAGAAATAGATAACATTTCGATAGCTATTCTATGCTTGTTTCTCTGTCCCGTATTTTCTCCTATTTGTTTGAATTATAGTCATGTTAAATGATGCTGCCATTTTTGTGTTATATTCAACATTGCGATACAAGCGGGAGGTCGGCTAGCCAAAAAAAAACAGATTCAACCCACCATTTTTATTAAAAATGTCCTGTACCAAGCTAGGAAAATGGCCATTATCATAGTATAGTTCGTTCCTGTGTGTGTGTTGCATTTTAGTGTTGTTTTTCTATTATGTCGCAGTTCTACTCTTATATTTGATGTGTTTCTTTCAATTTTAGTTTGTATCTCGGATTTGTGTTTTTTTTTCTCGACCGATTTATTAATTTCGAACAGCAGTAAACTAAATGCATGCTAGTGTGAATCAATTGTTTTTTTGTTTTTTTAAATGGTGTTGTCAGCTTACCATCGTCTAATGAGCTTTGAATGTCCGGATGATATATTCTGCCTCTTTTTATCCTAATGTATGAATTTTTCCTAAACTTAATGGATAAACACATAAGCCATATGTTTAAAAAATGATCAGCGAGACAAGATGTACATATAGATTACTTTACTTGTAGATGAATTTATAAATTGTCTACTTCCAGGAGTTTCGTGCATCGACTAAAGCAATAGAAGATAAAGTGAAACTGTAAACAGAAAAATACCAACAATACAGGTTCGAAAAAAAACCCAAACTTTTGTCATAAATAATATTCTAGTCTTAGATGTTGAAAGTGTTCAGTATTAAATATGGACCTTGATGGACGATTCATACTCACAAGAGCATTTAGTTAAATATGTTTCTTGTAATGAATCGTCTACAATCGTTCTAGTATTTGTTACAAAAGACTGCACTTGTTAAAATTTTAATCCTGGTTTCAATGATGAGTTTATTTACAACCACTGGGTCGATGCCACTGCTGGCGGATACTTATTTCCCAGGAAGTGTCACCAGCCCAGTAGTCAGGACTTCTGAGTTATCATTGATATGTTTATAATAATAAATTAATTGTTAACAAAACTTTGAATTTTTGAAATACTAAGGCTTTTCTACCTCAGGAATAGATTACCTTTAGTTAGCTGTATTTGGCCAAATTTTTAGGAATTTTCGGTCTTCAATGCTTTTCAACTTCGTACTTTATTTGGCCTAATTTTGGAGTTTATTTCCATTATTTGAAATACGAAAAATATATCAGTAACTAAAACATCGTTAGTTACATAGAAAATGTGCAACATAGAGATTTTCATGATAACTCTCTGTTGAGTGAAATTATCTAGCTTAATAAATATCCTTATCATATACATGTATGTTCAGTATATTGATAGGTTCAACAACTTTGCATTGAGAAAGTACATACTTCATTATTACCTGTATATACTTTTAATTTTTAACAATTATTACCCATACAGAACAACAGCTGTCAGACTACTGTTGTTTTAATTATTTCTTAAATATCAAACTACATGAAAATGTATTTTACTATAATCTTAATATAATTGAGGAAAAAAATAAAGAAAGTCTTTATTAATTGAAGTGAAACACTTAATCAAAGTTTATACAATCCACACTTCTGTATTAAGGTCCATTAAGAACATTTGAGAGAACGGTGAAAACATTAGATGCAGAGTATGCTATAAAACAACATCTGCATTGTTTGAGATTTTTTACCTGATTGTTTGATTAAACCTATCAAATTCATATTAATAATGATAATAAACTGGATACTGCCATAATCGATTTATTGATTATTTGGAGAGAATATCTGTTTAAAACGGTAGTACGCACTACACTTATCAATCCCTTAGGAATAAAGAGGAGAGAGGAGGAAAATTGTGAAAATTAAAATTCATTTGTTATCAGATTCAAATTAATTGTCTAACGTTTAATGATTATTTGCTTAAGTCATAAAATAAAGTCATTTGAAACGAGTGTATGACTGGTGAAAAACAATGTTTATCCAATTCTTAAACCAATTCATGTATATATCAAAATATTAGTCTCCTGTGCACAAAAAACGTAAAAAATATCGCATACATGTCATTTGTTTATGTCTCTGTCTGATATGATGTAACAAATATGGCAGCTAATTAATTGCCGTGTTTTGAAGCCGTAGTTTACCGATTGTCACCTTATAGTAAACAATCAACAAAGAAGCATGGATATTAAGCACGTGTATAAGATGTACAATCAGGTAATAGTTTATTTCAATGACAGATCCATGCGTATTGCGATCACCGGATTTTTTCAAGAAGGGTACGGAAAATATTTCTGCGAATTGCTTCCTGGAATCAAGCAATTACAAAAAGGTAAACTTCTTTTAGTTTAAACATATTTATTTATAGTGGATTGGGAAACAAGTTTTGCAACTTATATTAATCCCTTTCCACTTTGCGGGTGCGAGTGCTGCCTTGTAGCGGCATTAGCCTGCTCTTTTTCGAAATCTACAAGGGTGTCTTTAACGTGCAAGAGATATAAACTTCTTTTGAATGTGGACAAATTAAATACTTTTCTTAATAAAAGTATATGTACAGACGTTTTATAATGAACACTATTCATTTAGTTATAAAACATATGCATATTTTGTTTTTTATTATTTTAGGTTTCATATGACTACAAACACGATTTATTTTGTGATTATCATGCACGTGAAAGCTTTAGCTAGCAATAAAACCAGGTTACATTTACAACTTTCTCAAAAAGGAAATACTAAAACCAAGTTAGAAATTAGAGAGCTTTTGATTTTGCTATTTGATTAGGGACTTTCAGTTATGAGTTTTCATTCTGTTGTGTTTTTATTTTACTTTTTGTAAAGAGATAAAGGGTATATACTATGTCTTCCAACTAGAAATATATATTATATGATGATTTATTTGTGTAAAACTCATCGCCGAGGTAAACGGAAAACAGCAAAAAATACCGAAATCACAGGAAACAGTCTCACTGTCAATCATACCACATCTTATTAATTTATAGCATAGGTCAAAATGTCAACAGTAAAAGTATAGCAGTAAAGTTTGTTTTAAAAAACAAACGAATATTTAAGCAAAGAAAATCAAAAGGGCATATACACAATGCACATGTGCACAACAGAAAATCAAGTGTAGACAAACTGCCTACAACACAATCACACAATGGCAGGATGTATAAGTGCCAAACAATGGATCTAACAGTGCAAAACTAAATAAAGGAAACTAAAACACATTATTACGATGTATCTTTGTCCAAATTAACTATGGACATTTTTACCACGTGTTAGATTGTGGTTTGTTATTACGTCGTATGATCTTTTTATTACCGAACGTGACTTAATCCCGAATGTGACTGTTTTTCTGAGTGTGAATTCGTAGTGCTTTAAGACGTGACACGGTACTTATCCATCCCAAACTAATTTGTTGGGTTTTGATGTTGTGTTTGTTGTTGTCATCGGATTTTTTCAAATGTTTTAACGTTCTGTTGTATTATTGTGTTGTATTGGGGGATAACTACTCATCCAGTTCATTTGGTAGATTTAATTTTGGATCAACGAAATTTACACTATATATTTGGTTTGCAGTTTGATCAGAAGAAACAACCACAAAGCTAGATAATACAATTAATTATCTAATTACTAGTTCAATTAAATATTAATTGGTATTATAATTTTCACTGTTATTAATATCAGTTAGACGAGTCATACAAATCTAATCTTGAATTTCATTCAAATTCTCTTAATTTTCGGAACACGTTTTAGAAATTTATATGTGACGTCACTTTGGGCGTTGCATTGAATATGGCTAACAGGGCTGTGATTTTGTAATTTATTCGTTTTTTATTCTATAGCTAGTCATCACTTCAGTTAAATTATGTATATCAATTATATAGTCATTTTATAAAATTTACTGTTTGCAAAACTATGTATCATTCTTGATAATAATGATGTTTTGTCCCAAGCGGATAACCCTGACCTCACAACTTTTTGGAACTTTTGGTCCTCAGCGATCTTCAACTCGGTAGTTGTTATGGCTTTCAAACTTTTTACATCTGAGCATAGTTTTGTGTGGACGTAGCGCGCGTCTGGTGTATACAATATTTTTTAACCTGTTAACTTTGGATGGCTATTATTCGTTTGTTTCTCTGTCCTATATTTTCTCCCATTTATCTGTTTATTTATTGTAACCCTGTCGTGTAATGTTTTAATTTTAATGTTATAATTAACACTGCCATTAAAGCGGGAGGTTTGACATGCCAAAACAACAGGTTCAACCCACCATTTTTTCATAAAATGCCCTGAAGCAAGTCAGGAAAATGGCAATTGTTATATTATAGTTCGTTTCTCTGTGTGTTACGTTTCGGTGTTGTGTTGCTGTTGGGTCGTAGTTCTCTTATATTTGATACGTTTCTCTCAGTTTTAGTTTGTAACCCGGATTTGTTTTTTCTCTATCGATTTATGAATTATGAACAGCGGTATACTACTGTTGCCTTTATTTAACAACATCAGGACCTTTAATTTATGTATCACGAAATCAATTAGTATGTGTGAAGTTGATACGGAATATTTATCAACCAGGGCACGATATGATCCGATGATTTCATTAAAGAAAAAGGAACAGACGTTCTTAGACATAACCCTGGTTTATGAACTTTCTACTCAGTTAATAATGTAAGGATGGACAAATTTTTACTCTATCAATGTTTACTTGTTGGAGTTGGTGTATCACTTTACGTATACTTAATATAACAAAAAAAACCTATGCAATTTTGATGAGTTATGATTTATTATTATTGCATGTACATTATTAAATTCATGGAAAACAAGTGTGCACCCAGAATTGGTTGCATTCAGACTTTGGTGTTCTCTTGAAAAATAGTGAACCTGCAATACGAACAGCCTTATAATACACTCTACGTGCAAAGTATATGCATCCTGCTTTCTTCCAAACTGACATCCCGTCACAAACTTTCAGCATATCTTTTAAGAAAAGATCGTCACAGTAAAATCTGGTTTTACTGAACATTGTAGCCTGCAAAAAGAAATAAGATATAAAACATGTGTACCATGTTTTATTTGCAATTCAGAAACTTTTATTTGTATATGTTGATTTATTTTTTATGTTTGGAGCGTTTAACCGTGTCATTTTAGAATACAAAAAGTACAGTGTATTATCTAATAAATACGGTTTTAATAAAGAACCATCGAAAACACTGATAATCGGACCAATATAGATTTTGTATAGAAGAATGTAACCTCTTTGTCTATAGTTGATTAAAGTTCTCCTGTATAGAGCTTCTATAAAGTGTTGTCCATTTGATATATATATATTTATTATTATTTCATGCAATTGTATTTAAAAAACTGGTAGTCTAATTTGTTCCTGATGATTACATCACAAGAAATGTGTAATTAACACTGACATCGGAGGCATACTTGGATGGTACGCCAGAGATGAACCAAAACTTCGAAATGATTAAAATATCTTGTCAATGTCTCTATTACTACTTACACAACCATAACAAATGTCGTGACGTTGGCACGATGGCGTGAAATATTTTTTGTAAAAGAACTTTTTAAATATAGGGATACTACAACCACTAGATAACCCTGTATTCGCCTGGAAACAACGATAGTTCTCTGCTGTTAGTATTGGCTGTAGACATACTATGGTGACAAGTAAAACAGCACAGAATCTGTAAGATAGATATGTCGTCCATCAGTTTCGACGCTAAGTTTCGAAAAAAGTCTTTTTTAAAAACCAAAATTTTCAAAACCTAATCTGTAATCAAACACAATTGTTCTAAAAATAGCACAATTATCTGTCATGGTGTGCTTTGAGATACCCCTAAAACATCGCCTTATGTTAAGTATTTCCTTTATTCTGCTATGAGCAATAATCAATCATTTAATCACAAACACATATATACTCTTGTTTTCATTTCTTTGTCATGTATTTAATTATAATCTATATATATACAATATAATCAATGTGTTTTATATTGCTTTTATATTACAAAAATCGTACTCTTTGAACAAAACAATACAATTTTCTCACGTACACCATCCTTATTAAACATGGAGTTACCATACGACATACATGACATAGATTCATAAAAAACCACAAAAAAATTAAACTATAATTAGAATAAAATAATAAAAAAAAACATACACCAAACAAACAGACAAACATTTTTTAATCTATGAAATATTACCAAAAAAATGTTACTGATTCATATTTTTTGTCAGAATAAATTTACCATGAACTATTGTTTTAAAGCCTGGTTCGATTACACCATTCTTTTAATTTTATTTTTATATCTTATTAAAGTTAAAATTCCGTTTCTATTTTATCAAAGTTTATTGTTGACAACTAACTTCTTATGTTATGCTTTCTTACCTGCTAGCGTAAAAGTCCATCTTTAATTTGTTATCATGACTGGGTAGTGCTTTCCTTTTTATACAGCATCTTTGTCCTTCAATTTAACATTCCATATGTTACTTCCAGTTATTTTTGGCTAACCTTGCATCAATTATAAAATGTACTTATCAGGTGTCAATGACATGTAACAATGTACATTTTAATCAATTCATTTTATTTTATCAAGTAACAATACAAGAGCTTGTAAATTGATTATCTTGTATATAAAATAAAATGCATATTGAAATATCAAGTTTAGCTCTCTAACTTCCCTATAAGATTAAAATCCCTCGTGTCTTATAATCTATTGCTGACCGTTATGATATAACCGTTTCACAGATGATATCGGAAATGTTCCTTATGACGTAAATA
Source organism: Mytilus galloprovincialis (assembly GCF_965363235.1). NCBI lineage: Eukaryota > Metazoa > Mollusca > Bivalvia > Mytilida > Mytilidae > Mytilus > Mytilus galloprovincialis. The sequence continues at coordinate 30,051,191 of NC_134849.1, read as the reverse complement.
CAATACCCTTTCCCTTTTCACGAATGTGACCTATCGAATTAGACTATTCACCGGATTTGTAATAACATAAGCAATATGACTGGTACCATATGTGGAGCAGGATCTGCTCAACCTTCCGGAACACCTGATATAACCCCTTATAAGTTTTTAGAAGGGTTAGTGTTGCTTAGTCTTTAGTTCATTATGATGTGTCTTCTGGACTACTATTTGTCTGTTTGTGTTTTTAATTTTTAGCCATTGGGTTGTCAGTTTATTTTCTATCTATGAGTTTGGCTCTCCCTCTTAAATCTGGTCCCCCTTCGATAAACTGTTTTTGCGATCAGAGACTTTTGTTTCTTCTAGGTATTATTTATTACATTTCTTCCTTAACATGTTTAAAGCCATATCTTTTATTTCCGATACGACATTTTCGACATAAGAAAATACCTGTACCAAGTCCGGGATATGGTAGTTGCTGTCACTTCGTTTGATGTGTGTGAGTTATTGATTTATCCATTTGATTAGGGACTTACCATCTTGAATTTCCTAGGAGTTTAGTATTTTTGTGATTTTATCTATTTGATCAAATATTGGATTTGGTGCGTGACTTTTAATTTACTGTAGATTTATTTGTTTTCGTGGGTGCAAATTGTCGTGGATTGGTGAAAACTTGCATATTCGTGGATATTACAATTCATTGATTTGGCAAATTCTGCATACATTTTTTTAATAAATGTGTATTTCGTCAGACATTTAAATTCGTGGTTCCCCTGTACTTACGGAATCCACTAAAATAGGTAACCAACGAATAAAAAAAATCCACAGTATGTTCGAAAAGTTTTTCATGTTTCCTAGTTTACTCTTGTTGTAGAGAAGATGTCAGAATATACGGCAATGCTGACATCTTGTAAAATAAAAATTGGTCCAAACTTGCCTTTGCATTGTGATTTGACGGAAATAGCACTGCACTAATATTTGACTACTGGGAAAAAATGTAGTACCGTTGATATGCTATCGGATGTAATAAGAATGAGCCTTATGATATGTAGATGCATTAAAACGAAATTTTATGATCTATGTCAGTTGTCTGATTGTTGTTAAAATTAAAACAAAATAGTTTTCTAAGAACTTTGATATAGAGCTTCAAGTATCATCTAGAAACATAGGAACAATAAATCAAAAGCACTGTTTCATTTTGCTAAGTTTTATTGTGAAATACATCATTACTCCCACCTGTCGAAAGATGTTTTGTATGTTTTAACGTATTCAATCGAAAGTTAATTAATTTGCAATTGTACGAAAAAAAATATGTTCATTTTGATTTAATAAGCCTGAATATCTTGTTGTACTTTTTGTATATACTAAGGAATGTTGTTTCTAAGTAATTGATCTTTTTTGTCTAAATAATTTAAGGGGGGGGGGGGGCGTTGGGTGTCTTTGAACTTTTTGAAAAACAATTAAAAGTTTAATTTATATATACCAAATGTGTTAAATAGAAATAGAAATCCCTGTTGTCTATAAACTTTTTTTTACAATCTGAGATTATTGTTTCGTCAGCCTAATAGTTACTACATACATTTCTATAACATGTTTGAAGTCATCTCTTTTATTTCAGATAGAGATATTTTGGACAACTGTATAAATTGTTATAATTGGCTGTTTAATAGTCAAGACACATACGACCAGTTTAATTCAAACATATTTCTTAACACTTCATCAAATGTGTTCTCTAGTTTTATATGTTAATGGTGATTAACAACTGAATATCAGACAACCATTCACACATGTTTAAAGGTTTTCACTGGAATCTTTGGAAAATAGCGCTATTTATCAAAAGTTTGTCATTATAATTATATATTGCATTTGATACGTGACTTTAAATATTCGTTCTTAAAGATTTTCATATTAACTCGCATAATTTATTTACTCACAAAATCTTATTATACAAAAAGCAGACTATACAAAAATACTGACATCTTGTATGATAAGAATTGGTCCAAAAGTGCCATCGTAATTTGACGAAAAATTACACCGTCCTTATATATGATGACCGGACAAAAAAAAAGGTACTACTTTTAATATGCTATAAAATGGTATATGATATAGACGTATATAAGGTGGGTGCTTTACAAATGAAAATTTTATCATCAATATCAGTTGTTCAAAAAACAACTCTCCCTTTGGTGCAAAAATTCCATTTTTTTGTATTCAAATTGAAATATCTTTTGTATACCCTCGAGACCCTTGAAACGTATTATTACCATTTTTGATGATATTTGCATATCCTTTCACAATCGTTCTGACATATTGAAATATGTAGTTTTTATCGATAAGTAAAAAATTGAGGACGGTAAGAAATATGATTTAAATCTTCAATTCATGTTTTTTTTTTAAATATTCTTAATATCAAATATCATCCAGAATCATAGGAAGAAAAAATCAAAAGTACTTTTCAATTTGATGTGTTTTTTTGTGTAACACAACATTAGTGCCAGCTGACGACATATTTTAATTGTATTTTTTTTTAGAAGTATACATGCACTACATCACTCGAAGATTTGTGAATTTACAATACTAAAAAAACTTTACATCTTCTTGTTCTTTTTATAAGTAACAAAGGAATATTACTCACTTGTTTTTGTTTTGTTTAAACGATCTTAACGGGGACAAGTTAAGCCTTTAACGTTCCGCAACTCAATTATCTATTTGTTTACGTTTCCTTCATTTTAGTGGAGTTTTTGTTTTTAAAGAGGCTCGAGGGTACAAATAATTCAGCAGTATTTCATAACAAATCTTAACTATTACACTCATATTTGTTACTTTATGATATGGTATAAAAATTAGCCAAAAAATCAACTTGACTTTTAAAATGTTTATATCATTGAAAAAGCTCGAAATGATCTCCCTTTGGTGCAAAAATTCCATTTTTTTGTATTCAAATTGAAATATCTTTTGTATACCCTCGAGACCCTTTAAACGTATTTTTTACCATTTTTGATGATATTTGCATATCCTTTCACAATCGTTCTGACATATTGAAATAAAAACAAATCTATATCTTATTACTTGTATCGAAAATAATGTTTCAAAGCCAGTGTTTATGCGAACACAGTATTGAGTTCCTGTTAAGTTCAAAGATAGGCATCAAACAGATTCCCATCCTAATTTGCCAACGGACAAATAATATAAAACATTAAAACATAAATGATAATACGTCACTAGAAATATAAGTAATCAAAAATTGCATTGACTTTATGAAGAACAAATAGAAGCCATCTGCTTGAATTGAAATTTGACATTAGAAATTAAAGATGAACTCGGTAGATCAATGATTAGTAAAGATTGTATCCAACAAATATATTCTGTAAATGCGACAAGATATAAAAGGACTTAATTGTATTCTTTATTGTAGGGCATGAGTCCGGACCCTGTGACTACGGATACACTCATACGCAAGGTTTATTTATCTTTATTACATATCAAAAGTGATAAAAATATATCACACAAGACAAAATCAATTTTATATTTGTGAATCCATGTACAACATATCAAATAATACATATATTCATCAATAATGGATTTGTTTACAGTATAAACATCATGTTAACAAGTTATGGACTGCAATTATAGGAAATTACAAAAAATTTATTGTGAAATCTATATGTTAATCGACTTGTCATTGTCGATAGGGTTAAGATCATTTTTTTTCTTTACAACCATATTAATATCCATGTTACAGTGTAGTCTAAACATTTTTGTACCATTTTTAAGGATCTCATATGATAACACTGACAATCTGCGAGTTTATTCAGAATGGTAAAATTATTGTCCTTGGATAATGAAATTTATCATGCTTATCATGTTGTCATTTTTGTCTATGTTTTTAAAATAAGTTATAGATAATGCATATTTTAAGGTTTTTCTTGTCGTAGAACACCCCCCCCCCAGATGTGTTCTACGACAAGAAAAGCCTTAAAATATGCATCATCTGTCTTCTATACCGTCAAAAAAATATTATTTTTTTATAAAGATGTGCAAAATTAAGTTTCCTATTTTACCGACAACACTAAAGTGGGATATTCCTTTCTAATGCGTTCAGGTTTTAATACGCCCTACGGCTCATTTAGAATGTGAAATAAAACTCACTAATTAATCTAGATATAAACCTTTTAAAATGTATTATCCATACACAATAAAAATATTACTGTAACTGCATGAAGTAAGACACAAATATATTGTTACCATCCGATAACGGTGTATGACAAATACAAGACACATTGTAAGTAATTTATTGTACCACTTAGTTGATGGAAAAGGGGGAGGGGATATGTTTTTTTCTATTTGTAATGTCATTTCTATCGCGGAAAAGTGGTTATTTTTATTAACAATTTTAATTGAATCGAATGAAAAATTCAGAAAGATTGTCTTTTGAAAAGCAAAACATTTTATTAACAGATAATCAGGATATATTTATATAACCTCCGACCCTTTTGTGAGTTACGTTAATGTTATGCAATAGAATATAAGATTATCTTATAAGTAGATCATTTGTAAAAGGTATAGTACATAAATTTCAAAATAGTTAAGAACTGACACGAAAACGAATATATATGTAGGTCACAGTATGATTTCCTATTTAGTGTGTATCGTCCTGAACATGCATGAAATATTTACCACTGGACATTAAGCAAACAACCAACAATCAATCAACCTATTCAGTGTGACTCAATAAGATTTTCAAAATCTTACACACGAATAGGTTAAATCTGGCTGTATCTTATGAAAGTCTACATTAAAATTCATCTCATATATATGATAATGTTTCTTTATTGTAGCGATAAATTAACAAAACTTCACGTTATTTGTTTCTAAAATTAAAATGCTGACAATGACGGTTTCCTTTACACCTATCATCGACTGAACTTCAAAAAAAATATTTCCAAATCGGCAACAAAAACTATCAGACGAATAAAGTTTTGAAGTAAATTATAGATTGCATTTCTATCAAGAAAAAAAATGACCTCATACAGGTTATTATTTTATGCCTTGGAGCATATTTCATTGAAACGTGGTATCGTGCGGGTTGATTCTGAAAAAGAATGACCTGTCGTTCTAAAAGAAAATAACTCCATATAGGACAAATAATCATAAACCATATATTGAAAAATGTGATCAGCAAGACAAAATCTTCAACAAGATCAACCAACTTATAGGTGAATGCTGATGATGGTGGCACTTAACGACCTTGACTGGCAATACAGCTCTCGCACGGTCAGCTCGTTGGTCGAAGACGTTTGGTGAACAATTACATAGTTTGTTGTGTAACGATGAAAAGTTGGTAAGGTTTTTCACCGTTTTGGTTTTAGTAAGATCTGTATGATTTATGTTGAATATTTTGTTGTTGTTTACTGCCTTCACGATGATGAAGTACTGGTCGATGAGTCTTGGACGTAGTAATAACGATGACAGAAAGCATTATCAGGACAAAAGTCGTGAGACAGTGAAACGGCGGTCAATTATCTAACACCTAGGATACAGACTCTCAGACGTTAGTTGGCATAACACTCCCGATCCATAATGGGGTTTGAAGTGTGCCTACGCGGGTATTTATAGAGAAAACAATGTAGACTGTTCAGCGTTGGATAGGTTGCTGTCATCGAATGTAGAAATTCTTTGATCCATCTATATAGTTATCAAAGGTACCAGAATTATAATATATTCAATGGTTTCTGTCATCGGAAGTAGTAGTAGAGGAGCTGACTCAGCACGTCCTTTCAGTTGAAAGGACGGAGACGTGAATGATGGATCAATGTGTAAATGAATTTGTCAGCTGTGTTCCGAAAAGATTTTTAGCAATGACGATTTTTCTAATGTTTAGGCAAAAACTATAGAACATTAAGTGAGTGAAATTGATAAAAAAAACCTGATCAACAATGAAAAACATGCCTGAGTAATATCGAAAAAGTAACAATTTTTTTTTGATAACTTTATGTTGAGTATATACAGCTTTGAACATATGTATTTTCTATATATTTGTGATAAAATTGTAAGGTCAATAACTTTCCATTATGGAGGTACATGTATACTTGTAATTTAAAATAAACAGAACAGCAGCTGTTGGACTTGTGTTTTATTCATTTCTTAAGGGAATACATGACAATGTATTTTTTATTCAATATTCTTATTATTCTAGGATTATATTTTAAAACACCTTCATAGATTAATTTTTTTTCTTGCTTTATACAACTTCAGATGTATCTGTATTCTAACTTTGACAATATTTAATTTTTTGTAGATTGGTTTTTGTGTTTGTTATCTGTACCTGTAATGTATTAATATTTGACTACTGGGAAAAATAGGTAGTACCGTTGATATGCTATCGCATATAATAAGATTGAACCGTATGATGTGTAGGTGCATTAAAAACGAAATATTTCATAAATGTCAGTTATATAATAGTATCTATTTTGTGTAAAGTAAAAAAAAAATGTTTTCTTTTTTCGAAAGTTAATTAATTTGCAATTGTACGAAAAAAATTATAATAATAAAACTGAACATGCTCATTTTGATTTAATAAGCCTGAACATCTTGTTGTACTTTTTATATAAAACTAAGGAATGTTGTTTCTTAGTAATTGATATTTTTTTTAAAACAATTTAAACGGGAGGAGTTTTGTGTATTTGAATGTTTAATTTATATATATTAAATGTGTTAAATAAAAGTTAAAATCCCTCTTGTCTATAAACTTTAATAATCTGAGACTATTCTTTCGTCAGCCTAATATTTACTACATACATTTCTTTAACATGTTTGAAGTCATATCTTTTATTTCAGATAGCGATATTTTGGACAACTGTATTGTTATAATTGTTGTTAGAACAAGTTTTTATAACTGACTTTTTAATAGTCAAGACACAAGACTGGATTAATTCAAACATATTTCGTAACACTATACGTCACTAGAAGAATAAGTAATCAAAAATTGTATTGACTTTATGAAGAACAAATAGAAGCCAGCTACCTGAATTGAACTTTAACATAAGACATTAAAAATAAATTCGGTATATCAATGATTAGTGAAGATGTTATCCAAAACATATATTCTGTAAATGCGACAAAATATAAAAGGACTTAATTAATTGTATGTTTTATGGTAAGGAATGAGTCTGAACCCCATGACTACGGATAACCACATACATAAGGATTATTTATCTTTTTTACATATTTAAAGACTTAGAGATACAAATATACCACACAAGACAGAATCAATTTTATATTTGTGAATCCATGTACAACAAATCAAACTAGAGACTCTAAAGACACTCACCTTGGTATATATGCATATTAAACAAAAGGACACAGATGGATTCATGACAAAATTGTGTTTTGGTGATGGTGGTGTGTTTGTATTTCTTGCTACTTACAATTTTCTCTATCTATAATAAACTTGGCCCTTTAGATACAGAGGAAAATATTTTGTAAAAAGGAGTAAGGTAAGGGCTGATTTTGGCCTCAAATTTCAGGTTCATCTGACGAAAGATTTCGGACACTTTTTGAACACTTAAGTTGATTCAATTAGTTTATGTGAAAGATTTTAACCGATTAAGTCATTAAAAACGCTCCGATTCAGGCTAATATATGAAAAATTTATCAAATATGCCAAAAGTTGTCACTTTTCAGATGGTTTTTGTCAAAAATGAAAATGGCCGCATCCGTGTTCATCATCAACCTTCATGTATGTTATGCATTATCATCAAATACAACCAACATTTCAATATTAAGAATGAACACAAATGCGGCCACTTTCATTTAAGACGGACACCGTTTAAAATATAATTAGAATGCTTACATTATGAAGATTTCAGTAATTTAGCATGACTTAATGATGCTAGTACCCGATATATGTGCATTGTATTGTCAAAAACAGCCCATATGTATGTAGCAGAAGCATTCTGCTTTCCAATAAATAACTAAAAGATAACGTTTTTACAATTTGGTAAAACTGCTATATTATGGGGCCAAAAAGGGGTCTTACTGAAACTACTCCTTTACCAAATTAATGAAAGTTGTTACAAATAGACTTTTAAGGGCAATAACTCCTTAAGGGATCAACTGACCATTTTGGTCATGTTGACTTATTTTGCTGTTTACAGTTTATCTTTATCTTTAATAGTATTCAAGATAAAAACCAAAAATGGCAAAATTTCTTATAATAATTACCGATTGAGGGACAGCAACCCAACAAATAGTTATCCAATTCATCTGAAAATTTCAGGGCAGATTGATATTGACTTGACAAACAATTTAACCCCTGTCAGATTTGCTGTGATAAAATTAACGGTATCAATTTTCTTGCACCAGATGCGCATTTCGACAATACATGTCTCTTCAGTGATGCTCGTGGCCAAAATATTTGAAATCCAAAGCTTATATAAAAGGTGAAGAGCTATAATCCAAAAGGTCCAAAAAGTATAGCCAAATCCTTGAAAGGAATCAGAGCTTTGCATGAGGGAGATACATTCCTTAATTTATAATAATTTCTATCATTTTGTGACAGCAAATTTTAATAACACAAAAAATCCGTATTTTCATGCCAGTACCGAAGTACTGGCTACTGGGCTGGTGATACCCTCGGGGACTAATAGTCCACCAGCAGAGGCATCGACCCAGTGATAGTAATAAAAATAACGGTATCAATTTTCTTGCACCAGATGCGCATTTCGACAATACATGTCTCTTCAGTGATGCTCGTGGCCAAAATATTTGAAATCCAAAGCTTATATAAAAGGTGAAGAGCTATAATCCAAAAGGTCCAAAAAGTATAGCCAAATCCTTGAAAGGAATCAGAGCTTTGCATGAGGGAGATACATTCCTTAATTTATAATAATTTCTATCATTTTGTAACAGCAAATTTAATAACACAAAAAATCCGTATTTTCATGCCAGTACCGAAGTACTGGCTACTGGGCTGGTGATACCCTCGGGGACTAATAGTCCACCAGCAGAGGCATCGACCCAGTGATAGTAATAAAATTAACGGTATCATTTTTCTTGCACCAGATGCGCATTTCGACAATACATGTCTCTTCAGTGATGCTCGTGGCCAAAATATTTGAAATCCAAAGCTTATATAAAAGGTGAAGAGCTATAATCCAAAAGGTCCAAAAAGTATAGCCAAATCCTTGAAAGGAATCAGAGCTTTGCATGAGGGAGATACATTCCTTAATTTATAATAATTTCTATCATTTTGTAACAGCAAATTTTAATAACACAAAAAATCCGTATTTTCATGCCAGTACCGAAGTACTGGCTACTGGGCTGGTGATACCCTCGGGGACTAATAGTCCACCAGCAGAGGCATCGACCCAGTGATAGTAATAAAATTAACGGTATCAATTTTCTTGCACCAGATGCGCATTTCGACAATACATGTCTCTTTAGTGATACTCGTGGCCAAAATATTTGAAATCCAAAGCTTATATAAAAGGTGAAGAGCTATAATCCAAAAGGTCCAAAAAGTATAGCCAAATCCTTGAAAGGAATCAGAGCTTTGCATGAGGGAGATACATTCCTTAATTTATAATAATTTCTATCATTTTGTGACAGCAAATTTTAATAACACAAAAAATCCGTATTTTCATGCCAGTACCGAAGTACTGGCTACTGGGCTGGTGATACCCTCGGGGACTAATAGTCCACCAGCAGAGGCATCGACCCAGTGATAGTAATAAAATTAACGGTATCAATTTTCTTGCACCAGATGCGCATTTCGACAATACATGTCTCTTCAGTGATGCTCGTGGCCAAAATATTTGAAATCCAAAGCTTATATAAAAGGTGAAGAGCTATAATCCAAAAGGTCCAAAAAGTATAGCCAAATCCTTGAAAGGAATCAGAGCTTTGCATGAGGGAGATACATTCCTTAATTTATAATAATTTCTATCATTTTGTAACAGCAAATTTTAATAACACAAAAAATCCGTATTTTCATGCCAGTACCGAAGTACTGGCTACTGGGCTGGTGATACCCTCGGGGACTAATAGTCCACCAGCAGAGGCATCGACCCAGTGATAGTAATAAAATTAACGGTATCATTTTTCTTGCACCAGATGCGCATTTCGACAATACATGTCTCTTCAGTGATGCTCGTGGCCAAAATATTTGAAATCCAAAGCTTATATAAAAGGTGAAGAGCTATAATCCAAAAGGTCCAAAAAGTATAGCCAAATCCTTGAAAGGAATCAGAGCTTTGCATGAGGGAGATACATTCCTTAATTTATAATAATTTCTATCATTTTGTAACAGCAAATTTTAATAACACAAAAAATCCGTATTTTCATGCCAGTACCGAAGTACTGGCTACTGGGCTGGTGATACCCTCGGGGACTAATAGTCCACCAGCAGAGGCATCGACCCAGTGATAGTAATAAAATTAACGGTATCAATTTTCTTGCACCAGATGCGCATTTCGACAATACATGTCTCTTCAGTGATGCTCGTGGCCAAAATATTTGAAATCCAAAGCTTATATAAAAGGTGAAGAGCTATAATCCAAAAGGTCCAAAAAGTATAGCCAAATCCTTGAAAGGAATCAGAGCTTTGCATGAGGGAGATACATTCCTTAATTTATAATAATTTCTATCATTTTGTAACAGCAAATTTTAATAACACAAAAAATCCGTATTTTCATGCCAGTACCGAAGTACTGGCTACTGGGCTGGTGATACCCTCGGGGACTAATAGTCCACCAGCAGAGGCATCGACCCAGTGATAGTAATAAAATTAACGGTATCAATTTTCTTGCACCAGATGCGCATTTCGACAATACATGTCTCTTCAGTGATGCTCGTGGCCAAAATATTTGAAATCCAAAGCTTATATAAAAGGTGAAGAGCTATAATCCAAAAGGTCCAAAAAGTATAGCCAAATCCTTGAAAGGAATCAGAGCTTTGCATGAGGGAGATACATTCCTTAATTTATAATAATTTCTATCATTTTGTGACAGCAAATTTTAATAACACAAAAAATCCGTATTTTCATGCCAGTACCGAAGTACTGGCTACTGGGCTGGTGATACCCTCGGGGACTAATAGTCCACCAGCAGAGGCATCGACCCAGTGATAGTAATAAAATTAACGGCATCAATTTTCTTGCACCAGATGCGCATTTCGACAATACATGTCTCTTCAGTGATGCTCGTGGCCAAAATATTTGAAATCCAAAGCTTATATAAAAGGTGAAGAGCTATAATCCAAAAGGTCCAAAAAGTATAGCCAAATCCTTGAAAGGAATCAGAGCTTTGCATGAGGGAGATACATTCCTTAATTTAGTGGCTCGCAGGCAGTGGTTTGTATATCTTATAGATAGACCAGCTTCGTCAGATATTCTTGACATCATACTGGCCAATTTGTTTTTGCCAATTGGTTGAGCTGCATACCATACAGTTGGTTAAGGGTACTGGAGTGCTTGCTGGAAAAATGCTGTACACCTTGGACTAAGCTTTCCTAGATAAAAGTCCAAGCTTAACACTGGACAGTGGATATCCCCAGGTTTAGCATACATTCGTACGTCCCTTGAGTTTTCTTTCGAATCTACACCATGGTGTGTTTTGTCACATTCATTATAAGTCATTTTGTAGTATTCTTGACCTTTGTCATCTTTAGATTTGGCATAAGATGTTTTCTTTAATTCAGCAAGCCCCTCCTGTCCCCTCCTTCCAAAATTGAGCATAATGTCCCAGAAAACCTTATTTTGAAGAGTTACTGGGTGATCAGTACTGAATATACCACTGGAGTATAGCTTTTGAATATCACCCTCAGCTACAGCCTTTTTATGTACTGTTATGTCTTTCCCTTACCTTTTCAATTTCTTCATCATACCCGTGATTACATGATTTGATGGCATAAATGATTTGTCAGTTATAATGTTAATGTCACGATTATAAGGTGGACCAGTTATATGTCTTGCAATAGCAGATCGAATACCGACGAGTGCTGATTTTGAATAATCGTTGCCTTGTTTGGTCTGCAAACTTGCATAAAAGTAGCACAATCTCTCATTGAGGGTAGTTTCATCTAGTTCCACAAAACTGCTGCTGTACTTGTTTTCAGTTAGCCAACCTGAAATTATTTGTACCATTTTTTTTATGTATTCAAGTAATTCTTATAAATATTTTATTCAATTGTGATGAATTTTATATGGGTATAATTTATTTCAAAGACATGATTCATTTAAAATAAATAACAGAGGCCTGCATGTTTTAATTTAGCGTTTTATGCTCAAAGCATGTTGGTGTTTGTGCATACTTTGTACATGCAGTCGTAGACAAGAGCGACCTATGTACATACATGTACAGTATTCTATCAAAATTTGTATATAGACTAAAAACATAATATTCAGCTTGTCTTCTTTTCATGTACCAACATGTTCGTGTCATTCAAAATTTTGTAGTGAAAATAAGTTATGCTTTTGCTGCTGTAATACTTAACAAAACATTAAACTCTGGTAGTATTTTGGAAGTACACCTATCTGTAGGAGGATGGGGTTCGATTCCCCACCGGGATGTTTTGTTTACTACTTCAGCATGCTCATAACTGTTATAATAATTTCTTTAATATATTTTGTTTTAAGTATGCTTGCATATACATGTATAATAAATAACACTACCGTATGTACAGAAATACAAATATCAAGGAATATTTTTATTTTTAAATCAGCATCTTGACAGTGACAATCGAATTACATCTCATTTAATTGTAAGAATACTACATTTTGTAATTGAAACAGTAAAAAAAAATATTGCTAGGTTGCTGACTCATTGCCGAATACCAATTACCTCACAATTTTCTAGGTTTATCATTAAAATGTTTAATTTACAATCAACTTATGATTATATTTTCCCACCTACGTAATATTTTTGTATTTTATGGTTTTTACCTCTTAAAAGTTTTACACCCCATAATGTCTGCTGGTTGGTTCTTGGCTCAGTTCTTGCCAGCGCTAACTTTTTAATTTCTTCTTTGCTAGGCAGCTCCTTAAATCTGGGCTTTTTGGCAGGTGGTTCTTGATTTATACAGTTAGCAGTTAAGTCTTCATCAATCTGGGATAGTTCCTCATCTGACTGTGACTGTTCATTATTTTCAAAATTGAATATGGTGTCCTCATTCAAATTTGAGAAGACTGAACTAACTCTGGCATCACATATCTCGTGTCTGAAAACCCTTTTTGTTCCTCCATCAGCCATATATTGTATTATGTATTGCCTAACAGCATTTTGTTCCATGAAGTGGTCTGTTATTTTATAAGATGCCCCTTTATAATCTACTCTGAGTCCAATTTTCAACGGCGATACTGTGTATCTATTCATTTTGACAGCAGACGATGAGTCATCGAACATGTGCATTTACATGGGAGGTTTGCAAAATGGACGGAACAGCCATAACAACGATACCGGTTGCAGCCATTTGCAGGCATTTTCATATTAAATACGTTTTTAAAAACTACTAGAGCATGTAGAGGGCAATTATATAATGTTTTATGTCAATAACTCATAGATTTTATGTTAACAGATAAAATATATGAACTTTATGAAGATAAAAATGACAACAACGAGAATGCAAATAGTCAGTTTATGCGCATGTGTCAAACATATTTTTTGTGCTGATTAGTACACAATTTTGTTTACAAAGTGTAATAGGGACGTCATATTACAATCTGTTTACAGTTAATCTCTATCTATAATAATATTCAAGATAATAACCAAAAACGACAAAATTTCCTTAAAATTACCAATTTAGGGACAACAACCCCACAACGGGTTATTCGATTCATCTGAAAATTTATGGACAGATAGATCGTGACTTGATAAACAATTTTACCAACTATTAGATTTGCTCACCGGACACATTTGTTAAACAAGATACCCCAAAGATGATTGTGGCAAAGTTTGGTGAAATATGGGAGAAGATTTTTGTTTCGGACACCAAGTGTGCTAATACTACATATATTCATCAATAACTGATTTATTTACAGTAAAACATCATGTTAGCAAGTTATGGACTGTAATTATACCAAATTACAAAAAATATATTGTGAAATCTGTATGTAATATACTTGGCAATAGGGTTAATATCAATTTTCTCTTTACAACCATATTAATATCCATGGTACAGTATAGTCTAAACATTTCTGTGGCATTTGTAAGGATCTCAGTGTTACATCACTTACAATCTGCACAATTTGAAACCATTTCTAGCATCATTACAAACGACTGTATACTAGATGGTAGACATTGACTAATTAATATAGAATATTTGAATGCTTAGTCAACATGACCGCAAAGTCTCTTTTGTTGAAAACGAAAATAGAGAGAGACAATCTGCGACTTTATTCACAATGATAAGGTCTTCCTTCTGTCTCATAGTTTTAGAAATGTCAGATGACTTCCTGTAGGAGTTATTGTCCTTGGATAATGAAATTTATCATGTTAATCATGTTGTCATTCTTGTCTATTTCTTTAAAAATACGGACAAATAATCATAAACCATATGCTGATAAAAATGTGATCAGCAAGACAAGACCTTCAACAAGATCAACCAACTTGTAGGTAAATAATGATGATGGTGGTATTTAACGACCTTGACTGGCTATACAGCCCACGCAAGGTCGGCTTGTTGCTCGAAGGCATTTTGTTATAGCAATTAGATATTTTGTTGCGTAACGATGGAAAGTTAGCATGGACGGTCGTCATTTTGGTTATAGTTAAAATCTTTTTGGTATGTTGACTATTTTACGTTGTTGTATACTTCCTTCACAATGAGTGCTTTCAGAGCCAGTTTGGTCAGGTGTGCAGCCCGTAAACCACGATGATGGAGTACTGGTTGATGAGTCCGGGACATTGTATTAACAATGACAGGAAGCTTTATCAGGACCAAAGTCATGAGATAGTGAAATGGCGGTTCATTATCTAACACCTAGGAGACAGACCATCGGATATCAGTCGGAGTAGCATTCCCTATCCATATTGGGGTTTTCGAGTGTATATTGACGGGGGTATTTACATATAAAACAATGTAGAATGTGCAACATCTGATTGGTTTCTGTCATGAGAAGTAGTAGTAGAGGGGCTGCCCCAGTAAGTCCTTTCAGATGTAATGACTGAAACGTGACTGATGGATCAATGTGTAGATGAATTTGTCAGATGTGTTTTTAAAGGAGTTTTGATCTACAATGACATTTTTTATAATTTTTTGGCAATATTATAGAATATTAAGTGAAAAAGTGAAAAATATCAGCAATACAGGTTCGATTTAACTTTGTACTTATGTGGCTTTATAAATATTTTGATATGAGCGTCACTGATGGGATTAAACAGCTAACTTTCATTATAAATTCATAAAGATAAAATCGTATTTCAAGACAAAAGAGAAAACAAATATAGTATTAAAAGGTTATCAAATTTACCAGGATTATAATTTAGTACGTTAGACGCGCATTTCGTCTCCATAAGACTCACCAGTGACGCACATATCGAAATATTTGTAAAGCCAAATAAGTACAAAGTTGAAGAGCATTGAGGATCCAAAATTCCAAAAAAATGTGGAGGTTGAGCAGATCTTTTTTGGCGTCAAATTGCGTTTTCAATAGATCCCCTATTGTCAATATCTTGATGTAAGTCAAAATATGAGGAAACTTAACAGTCATTGTTGTACATTTGCTCTCAAACTCAACTGGATAGATGCATTCAACAAGGTCACACAATTTTGAATTGTTTAGTAAGAGAACATCATCTACATTGTATATGGCGGAAAATAAAGTCAAAGGATGCTATCAGCAGCTTTTCTTTATTCCTAAGTTCTTGTGTGAAGTCAGCATCACATAAATAACAGAACAAGGCAGTAAGAAGAGAGGCGTATTGGGATTTCATGAGAATGCCGATTGCTTTAAATAAGAAACTCTTTCCTCAAACGTAACACTTATGTTGTAAATCATAAATAATCTGCGGTATCGCGGTTAATTACAACATTGTATTCCCTTTTTATATAGTGAATACAACAAATAACTTAAAAAGTGACACGTGTTTATATATATCGTTATCTTCCTTTATCTTGTTTATGCAATTTCTGATGTATCTGTGTTTTAACTTTACTGTCATTTCTAAGGTAGAATTTCTCAATTTAATTTTGATTTAGTAGGGGTAAAATCCTTTAATTTTGTGACGATATATGTGTCAGATAATGCGTATGTTATTGTAATATACCACACATTAGAGTGTCGGGATTGCAAAAAAATTAAAAGAAAACGCGGTCTTTTATACAACAAAAGGAACATTATAATAATGATATTAGCTACGACACTAAATTTAGATTTAAAAAAAAATCATTGTTTTGAATCTCTCATCAAATGTATTTTGAACTACTTTCATCACTTCATTTTTGAGATGGAGATCGTTTTGCCTTAGATATTAGATATACACTTATTAAAGTTATGTACACCGGTATGTAAACATTACCATGTGTATTTGTTTATAACTATACACGTGTTGAAAGTATATAATAGGTTAAATGGTTTTCATTGGTCGAGTTATAACTGACCATAATATTTGAATAAGGTCAATTGAAAAAAATCGTGCTATACTTATAGTGGTTGTGTGAATTTAAGATATTGTCATTTGAGGTTCTCTTTGGTGCAGTTTTTCACCCTCCCACCCTACTTAATGTATTTTTCTTGTGTTTTTTTTTCTCATTATTGTGAATAATTATGTGTGTAAGAACAGAATCTTTAATATGATTCATAATATGTATTTACGTGCATAATGCCTAGACAGTTTTTTTTTGTGTCCATAATCTATGTTTGCTTGAAGTTATTAATTAGAACATGAATGAAGCAAATCCATCCTGTATTTTCTTATTTTAAAATGCATGAAATTTGTACAATCAGTGAATGTCACATGCTACTTCACATTAAAATAAATGCAGAGAATGATTGTTTCTGCTTGCATAGCTAAATATTATTTTGTAGCACATGCGCAGAGTGTCGTTGAAAGGGATCTCTTTTATTTTATCCATTTCTCTTGAAATGTACAACTCTTGCGATATTGTCTTCCAATAAATCTTTTCCGACTGCGGTATCCTTATCTAAACACCTATTGTTAAGTTTTTCGACAATTCGGAATCATTATTGGTTTCAAACGGAATAAAGAATATGGAATATTTTTTCAAGTGAAGAAAAATGTTCTATGATTTTTTTATCAGGTAGTTTATAACTCGGTTTTTTTATAAGATGCATGCAATTTTGTTGAGAACGCAAATCTATCCAAGTTTGAAATTATGGAGTTGGTGACCAATATTAAGTGCGATAATACTATACTTTATATCTAAATAACAAGATAAGCAATTTTTTTATTTATTGTTATAACATGATGACTTTAAAATCATGGAAAACAACTGGACACCCATATTTGGTTACATTCGGCCTTTGGTGTCGTCTTGAAGAATAGTGAACCTGCAGTACGGACAGATCTATAATACACACGACGTGCAAAGTATATGCATCCTACTCTCTTCCAAAATGACTTTTTCATATTACAAACTTTCAGCATGTCTTTTAAGAAAAGATTGTCACAGTAAAATCTCGTTTTACTGAACTTTGTAGCCTGAAAATGAATGAGAAATATTAAACATCTGTAACTCCTTTTTTTCTAAGCATGGTGTTACCACCTCAGTTTGATATCCCGGCTGTTACTTCAAGAAACCTTTGGCTAACCTTGTGCCATGTTATACATTTATCGGGTTACGAATACAGGTTAAAAGGTATGAGTCAATGACTTGTTTTTTTCTTCTTCAAAATTCAGTACAAAATATGAACTTGTTAATTGATTACATTGTGACTGAAAAAATGGAAACAAATTATTATTTTGATCAAAAATGCTAAAAAAACACTTTTAAAGTTCAAGGTCATCTACGATTTTTAAAATTATTATTTCTTAACTATGAATTTTCTGAATAGATATTGTTTAAACTAAATTTAACAAATTTTCCAACAATTGTAACTGACATTGTCCTTGTCACAGTAGATGCATGTTCGGTGTTGGTTTCTCAGATAATTTATCATTTCCACTTCTATTTTGCATTTCTTTTCAGTTTGTGCTACATTATAAGAAAGCATATGACATCATATGAACTAAAACTTACAACACATTCACTGAACATTTATTCAAAAGTCAAAACATTTGAAAAAAAACCATATAAACAAAAGTTCATATTCTTCTTTTATTTCCATACATTATTACTCATATTTCAAAACTTATATTTTCGAGTGCTTTTATTGAAGACTACATACCAGTCACGTGTCTTGTACACTGGCATTGGCATTATACAAATGTTATAATTATAGAGATGAACCAAAATAAAATGTACTAAATTTTGCCGTTTCTCAGTTAATACTTACACAACTGTAACAAATATCATGACGCTGGCATGGTGTCGTGAACGATCTCTTGTAAGGAAACTTTTTAAATAAAGGGATACTGCAGCCACTAGATAACCCTGTATTTGCCCGGAAACAGCGATCGCTTTCTGTTGTTAACGCTAAGTGTATACTTGTTATGATGACAAGTGAAACAGCATATACTCTGTTATATAGATATGTCGTCCAATTAGTTTTGGCAAACAAGCAGAGCGAAAGTTTGTTGTGATATAGATATCAGAAAAAAATGCTATCTGTATTAAACATTTTTTGCTAGATAATTATTTCAATAGCGTGAACTCTATCCCGATCTTTCATTTCCGTCGTGATGTTCCGGGTTGCGAGTTCCTGCTGACAATAACGCGTTTTATAAGATTTAACACAACCCCTAAAAATACAACTTATTTTAAATATTGATTTATTCCCATATGACCAAGAACAAGTCAGTCAATCAATCAATATGGTTACATTTTTCTGCCATTTCTTTATTTCATCATCGATATGTACACAATTAAACCTGCATGTTATATTTATTAAACAGTACAGATAACGTACTTTTTGTAGTATACAGTAATTTCGTCAAGTAAATCGTCTTAATAAACATGGCAACAAAGTTTATCGACAGGTTGAAGGTATCCCCATGGGCACTTATTGTGCTTCTTTAATAGCAGACTTATTTTTGTACTGTTACGGATCACAGTTTATGACTAAACTCAGAAAATTACCCGTCGAAATTGCATTTAATTGATAAATTCAACAACACTTACGTTATCTTGATGACATTTGTTCGTTAAATAATCAAGAATTTTCTCAATATACTGCTGAAATTTACTCCAAGGTACATACTTTTTTATTTTATTTAAATTTATTCGGTACTAATTGTCCTTTCCTGGATTAAGATATTTCGGGGAAACTACACACTAAAATTTACGACTATTTTCGTTCCCTATTCAATTTGTTAATTTTCCATTTGTATATGGTGATTTTCCTTTGGTACCATCTTACGGTGTTTATATTTCACAACTCGTTCGTTATGCCCGTGTCTGTTGTGACGTTTTTGATTTTGTTTTCAGTAAATTAAAAGCTAACTAAATATTACTCGTATGTTATATACATATACATGTTCATGGATCTACAATCTGTCAATACCTGTGACTTGACATTGCACATGTTTTTCTCTGGCTGTTTATGACGTATTTACACTATATCCATTGGATGTTGGATGTGTACGTTTACGGATTGATAGTTTAGTCTTAGATGCATGATTTTTTTGTTAGTTGTTAGTGGCTTTGAACTAGTTGTCAGATAACTCTCAGATCTGTTCATAGTGTCTTTTTGTGTCGGGATGTATAAGTACCCGGCCACGTCTACTTGTATGTTTGTCCATCTGATGAGTTAAGCCTTTTTCAACTGATTTTTATAGTTCGTTCTACTATACCACTGTCCCAGGTTAGGGGAGGGTTGGGATACCGCTAACATGTTTAACCCCACCACATTATTCATGTATGTTGCCGTCCAAAGTCAGGAACCTGTAATTTAGTGGTTGTCGTTTCTTTATGTGTTACATATTTGTTTTTCGTTCATTTTTTTTATATAAATAAGGCCGTTAGTTTTCTCGTTTGAATTGTTTTACATTGTCTTATCGGGGCATTTTATAGCTGACTATGCGGTATGGGCTTTGCTCATTGTTGAATGCCGTACGGTGACCTATAGTTGTTAATGTCTGTCTCATGTTGGTCTCTTGTGGACAGTTGTCTCATTGGCAATCATACCACATCTTCTTTTTTATATGGAGTTGCCACAAGGAATAACATAAAAAAACAAAACAAATTATATTCAATTAATGATAAAAAAGGTACTTAATGTTTGAAATCTTTGTATTTTGTAAATGGTTTTGTTACAAACTAGGCCGTTAGTTGTCTTCAAGTGAATAGTTTCACAACTATACAGATTGTGTTTTATTGTTGAAGGTCTTATATTTGCCTCTTATTGATTACATCAAATTCTTCATATTCCTACTTTTATAAAACAAATCATAAAAATTGCAATATAAAATATTATCTTAAAGGAGTAGGGGCAATAAGGCCCTTATTTGGCCCAAAAAGTTCTGCAAATTTAAAAGTGATCATAAAATTGAGAATGGAAATGGGGAATATATCAAAGAGACAACAACCCGACCAAAGAAAAAACAACAGCAGAAGGTCACCAACAGGTCTTCAATGTAACGAGAAATTCCCGCACCCGGAGGCGTCCTTCAGCTGGCCCCTAAACAAATATATACTAGTTCAGTGATAATAAACGCCATGCTAATTTCCAAATTGTACACAAGAAACTAAAATTAAAATAATACAAGACTAGCAAAGACCAGAGGCTACTGACTTGGGACAGGCGCAAAAGTGCGCCGGGGTTAAACATGTTTATGAGATCTCAACCCTCCCTTCTATACCCCTAGCCAATGTAGAAAAGTAAACGCATAACAATACGTACATATAAGATTCAATTCAAGAGAAGTCCGAGTCTGATGTCAGAAGATGTAATCAAAGAAAACAAACAAAATGACAATAATACATAAATAACAACAGACTACTAGCAGTTAACTGACATGCCAGCTCCAGACTTCAATTAAACTGATTGAAAGATTATGATTTCATCATATGAATATCAGGCACAATCCTTCCCGTTAACGGTTTAGTATCATTCCATCATAACATATATGAGAAGAACATAACCCGTGTCATGCCAATAACTGGTTTTTGAATAAATGTGTTTAGTTCCGATGCAAAGACCCTATAAGTGAATCAATATTAACGCCAAAATATGCAATCTTTAATGACCTGACAACAGTTTCGTAACTATATCCCTTCTTAATAAGTCTATTTAAAGATTTTGTTAGTTTTGCGGTGAATACTGACATTTTTGTGCTTTATAAAGAGTATTTCCATAAAAAAATGGATGTGAAATACCTAAACGTATAAGAAGTCTGCATGTTGAGCTATATTTACGAATGATGTCCTTATACTGATGATAAAATTTAGTAATCATACATATTAGTAAATTACTGAACAATATCTACGGTACAAGGTATTCAGAAAAACAAAACAATTTTTGACATTGAACAAGTTGCCATGGGAACAAATCATGACTTAATTTGCATATTTTGTAAAATTTCGTGATTTTCATTGTTTTTTTCATCAAATTTTGAAGTATATTTTAGATTGAAAAAGTATGTGCGCACCCAAGAAACAACTTTATATTTAGTGAGATTTTGTCAATAGTTATAATCAAGCTTCTGTTAAATTTTGTTGTTTCTTGGCTGCGCACGATGTTTCCACAACAGAATTAAAGATAGAAAACTGCAACAATTCTGTATTTTTCATCATTTTTTTGAAAACAGTACATATTATGACGTAATTGTGACGTCATCACATAAAAATCTTAATGTTTTTCATTGATATTTCTTGACCCTATGCATTTGTAAACATTATGTGCCAATTTGAGAAAGTTATCAAACATTTTATTTTCTTGGCCCAAAACCAGGCCTTAATGCCCCTACTCCTTTCATTGATTCAAACGTTTGTTTTTATTTTTCTTACCTGACTGTATAAGTTTTAAAGTTTAAATACTTAAAATCTAGTTCTATTCATGTTGAGTTAAAAAAGAATAATTTTCCATCTTTATATTTTATAAATGACAAATTCATGAATTTTATGTGCTCTTACCTATGAGCTTATACGTCCATCTTGCATGTATTATCATGCCCCGGATGTGACTCCCTTTTATACATCCTGTTTCGCCCTGAAATCAATATTACAGATGTGACTTCAAGAACCTTTTGCTAACATTTCAAAATGTAACACATGAACTTGTCTCATATTGATGACAGGTTGAAGGTAAACGTCAATGACTTCGTGTTTGTTGAATCAAACATCATTACAAAATGCATCAACTATAAAAAAATTTTAAAAAAATGGCTTTTTAGTAACAAAACCCATATTCCTGACTGAAATGTTGGGTGAACTTAGTGTTAACGCTGGCCAAACCTCCCACTAATATGACAATGTAGAAAATACCATTAAAAGACAACACTTCTTGAAAATAACACAACATGGATAAACACAAGAACACTCAGGATAGAGAAAAAAAGGATATATTAATTATAATAAAAAAATCTACCTCTCCTTAATTAATATTTCTTAAAGAAATTTTGATATATCTTCGCAGTGAAAAATACATTTTATTTTATTTATATTTGTATGCAGAACATTGTCTTCTCCGGAATTTTGATTTAAATTCTTATTTACAATTTCAGTCCTTGTATCGATGATGAATTTATTTACAGGTAAAGTACTACTTGTACTATTTTAAAAGAAAATAACAATGGAAAATGAAAAAAAGTCATCTCTTTACATGACAGTGACAGGTACAGTTATATGTGGTATAAAAAGGCTACAGTAGTATTCCTCTGTTCAAAAGTAATAAATCGATTGAGAAAAATAAATCCGGGTTACTAACACATCAGCTATAAGACGGAAACAACGAGAAAACAGAAACACTGACGTAACGTATTTTAGACAAACTCGATTTACATATTGATATGTTGTGTAGAATAAACACAACGTTCAAAAACCATATTGACCAATATTTTGTTTCACTAATTTATTATTACGTAACTACGATGTTTAGTCTTTATCTATATATGGATTATATATATTACATTATCTCTCTTTTCAATTACTGTTCTATGATAAAATAAAATGATCATACGATATAACATACTTTTCGATATAAAATTGAGATGGAAATGGGGAATGTGTCAAAGAGACAACAACCCGACCATAGAAAAAACAACAGCAGAAGGTCACCAACAGGTCTTCAATGTAGCGAGAAATTCCCGCATTCGGAGGTGTCCTTCAGCTGGCCCCTACACAAATATATACTAGATCAGTGATAATGAACGCCATACTAATTTCCAAATTGTACACAAGAAACTAAAATTAAATAAATACAAGACTAACAAAGACCAGAGGCTCCTGACTTGGGACAGGCGTAAAATTGCGGCGGGGTTAAACATGTTTGTGAGATCTCAACCCTCCCTCTATACCTTTAGCCAATGTAGAAAAGTAAACGCATAAAAATACGCACATTAAAACTCAGTTCAAGAGAAGTCCGAGTCTGATGTCAGAAGATGTAACCAAAGAAAATAAACAAAATGACAATAATACATAAATAACAACAGACTACTAGCAGATAACTGACATGCCAGCTCCAGACTTCAATTAAACTGACTGAAAGATTAGGATTTCATCATATGAACATCAGGCACAATACTTCCCGTTTGGGGTTTAGTATCATATCATCATAACATATATGAGAAGAACATAAGCCGTGTCTTGCCAACAACTGGTTTTTCCATTAATGTGTTTAGTTCCGATGCAAAGACCCTATAAGTGAATCAATTTTAACGCCAAAATATGCAATCTTTTATGACCTGACAACAGTATCGTAACTATATCCCTTCTTCATAAGTTTATTCAAAGGTTTTGTTAGTTTATGAGGTAAATACTGACACCTTTGTGCTTTATAAAGAATATTTCCATAACAAATTGAATGTGAAATACCTGAACGTATAAGAAGTCTGCATGTTGAGCTATATTTACGAATGATGTCCTTATACCGATGATAAAATTTAGTAAATGTTTTGACTAGTTTGTGATATCAAAAACCCAGGTGTAATAATAACATACACGAGCGAATCATACAAGTTGAGATATATAAACACCGTAAGATGGTGACAAGGGAACGTCACCATGTAAAAATGAATAATTAACGATTAAAATGAAAAATCATCTCTTTTATCATAAATCTTAGTGTTCAGCTTTCCGTTAGTGATATAGATATCAAGATCGAAGAAAGGGCAGTGGTCATTGTTAGTATTAGCTTTATTTAAAGTAAGTTCAACAGGATAAATTTCGTTAGTATACATACTGAAGTCGTCATTATTGAGAGCCAAAATAACATCCAAATATCTAAGAGTATAATAAAATGTGTTTATCAGATGTTGTCTCGATGAGTCTTTGCTTATTTTTGTCATAAATTGTAACTCATAGCAATACAAAAACAGGTCCGCAATAAGTGGTACACAGTTAGTCCCCATTGGAATTCCGATAACCTGACGATATACGGAATCCCCATAGCGAACAAAAATGTTATCTAGTAAAAATTCAAGGGCATATATAATATCAAAGCATGTCCAATTGACAGTGTTTTTGTTTATTGCTACTAGAAAATGACCTAAAAGAGTTTGAACATGTATATTCACATTCTGACTTTTAAATGCCCATTTAATTAGGTGTGTGTATTTTTTCTTAATGAGAATGTGAGGCAATGTGGTATACAGGGTAAAAAAATCAAAACTTTGAACAGATTCAAAATCACCAATAAAAGCATGCAATTTATCAAGTACTTCCAACGAGTTCTTGACACTCCAAAAGTAATTAATTCCACTTTTTTCGAAGGCCTTATTTGAACAATTTATTATCAGGTTTTTGATTGTACCAAGTGTGCTGGTAAGAAGAATACACAGTTTAGTAGTGGAACAATGGCTTGAAGACGAAATAAATCTATATTTGTGTAGCTTCGGAAGCCAATACATAGTTGGGACTTTCATTGTATTTGGTTCTGCTTGTAAAGCGGTAGCTAAAAGTTTATGTTTGTTACAGATGTCGTTTTCTGAGAAATAGGTTTATTGTGGTAACTGTTAATAGTAAAATGTTCTTTAAAATGTTGAATACGTATATCAACTATCTTCATCATTGAATTAAAAAGTTTTATCCATTTCATACAGTAAGTATGGAGTGAGTCGTGGATGATATTACAACACTCATCTCAATTAATAATTGACGGTATAAGCTATATATAACTATGTTACATGGAATAGTTGAATTTGTGTTTACAGCTTATAGATATATATGTTTGTTTCGTATGATATGATAGTAAATACCGTTATAAACAATTATTTTTAGAATGAAGCAATGCCTTTTTTCGTTGTTTTTGACTAGGGTTGAAATACAGAACATGACGTAGAGTGGCAAGTAAATGATGTACCTTGCAGATCATCAGTATAAAGCTATATTTTACATAGCTTCGTTTGTTGAATAATCTATAGCGCTGGACACTAAAATTATAAATGATATTAGGTACTACAGAATGACTAAGAACATAATTAAATAAATTAAAATCTCGCGTTTAACAAATTCCTTTAATGTGGCAACCGTCTTTCATGATATGATTTTTTTTCAATCCGGAACGTGTCATTCAAATGAAAAAAAGCAAATTTCTGAATGCGACTTAATCATTCATGTTTGTCTATCTGTATGTTTAAATCAAAATCAATACAAAAATACTAACTCGTCTTTGTAGCAGCTTTTAATTGCGAAAAAGTTTAACATTAAGAAAATTTAAGGTTGATGTCATCGATACCAATGCGGTATTCCCATGTCTTACTAATATCAAAATCCTTTTTTGGGGGGATAAAAATAATTATAAGTATGTTTTTAGATGTCAGAAAAGGTGTATAATTTAGTAATGCTAATTTACCATCTCATCATTGTCATATTGTTAACCACAGATAGGATTTTTATTTGCATATGAATTAATTTGAAAACTTAATGAATTAACAGTTTATATTTTGGTCAACAAGCAGTATTTGACAACTTAATTTAGAAGACGCTTCATGTCTCTAGTACAGTCCATCTACATGATCAAAAACAATTAGGAAAAATGACAAAAACTGCTTAATTCGTGAAATGAAAAAAATGACTTTCTCGTCATATTAATGTAAATAAGGACACACATTATTTCCGGTTTATCAGATATCATATAAAAAGATGGATTAGTAACTTTAAAAATACTGGACAACACCTTAAGCTAAAATATACATGTTGAAGATATGTATTGGTGCTCATAACGGGTACTTAGTCCAGTTATCTTATCAATTTATATCTTGTGTTGCCACGTGTTCAGTTCTAATTGCTAACACCAGTATATTAAAACACAATTCATAGATCTTCATAAATACAGGTACTACAAAATATGCTTATTATGGTTGTTGTTGTTTCTTTATCCTTTCTTAACATTTATTATATTTTGTATCTATAATCGTTGTATTGATAATTTATTTATCAACAAGGCTATAGTGCGTGCAATGCACAAAGAGATAAGAGTTCAAAGTAAAGAGATAAAGGTCTGGACTTTCCAGTGTAACATGTATAACTTTCTCTCATTTTGACTGACTTAATAATGTATGTAATAACTTGTAAGTACATAAACATATTTATGGTTAAGGTTTTTACTATGGCGTTGTCAGTGTACTGTCTTTTTAATGATTGTTGCTTAGTTTATATATTGCATGGTGATTCTACTTTATTTTACCTAATTAATCATGTTAATGTTGTATATGTTTATTCAACATTAACAACTATATTGCTTTCGTATTGTTGACATTTATGATGTTGATCAATCTATTCATTTTTTACTAATTCATTCTGTTATGCATTTCAGATCTATAACCTTTAATAATAAAACAAATAAAAATGCATTTAATGTACATTTTGTATGATTGTTTTCCCGTATATTATCAACATTGACACTGAAAGATAAAAGACATGTAAATAAACCGTGTATACCTTGACAGTTGCAAGTTAAAAATTTGAATGTTTTTTTTACCGGCATTAAATATATGTTTGAAAGATATTTCATATCTATTTAAACTAAAATGAAAGGTTGATCATTAAAAAATTATAACGAAAATGTATTTAAAAAAAACTGCTTCAATGCAACCGAGGCTGCACACTGCAAAGTAACTTTTAACATGTTTAAAGACCACGTTTTACAACTCAGTTAAAATGGAGTGCACAATTATTGAAACATTGTAAAAGGCGACTCATAGCATATGTAATACCAATATGCAATATACAACGTTTCTAGCATTTCACTCGTACATGGTATTGTGAAAAATAACTTTATGTACGGAATCATGAATTTTTACAAAGTTGATATATAGTTAACTATTTATGTGTCACATATGGCCAAAGGTAGGGTAACTAAAGATAATCAAATAAAATAAAATTTTGATAATTTAGACTTTACTATTTTTGTTTATATCTTCTCAGTAAAAATGGCTTTTATTTAATTTTCACATGTATATTAAATATTTATTTCTCCCATTAATAATTAACAGGTAAAGTAGTATTTTAATCGACAAAATAACAATGACAGATGAAGAACGCATTCCTTTAGATGACAGGTCTAGTGACAGGTACAGTAATACATAAGCTCGGTATTGGTAACACTAGTTTCTCCGGATAAGAAGGTGTGGCCAACAACGGGCTGGGGTTGTAAGGATGAACGGTTCAATTTTTAAAGACTAAGTTAAAGGATATGTCACAATAAAAAAATAGCAGTCAATAATTTCTTTTGGCTTCCAAATGATGTCGCTTATAGGACATTTTTTTTCTATTTGCCGTAATTATATCTTAAGCTGAGAACTATTAACGGAAAGGAAATGAAGCTCTAGACGATATATCTTTACATATGTTGTGTCGAATAACATTTGCGCTAAAACCCTATAATGACCGATCTTAATTCATAAATTTATTATCACACACTTCCCATGTTGATTCTTCATTATACATGTAAAGTTTTGTTCCCAATAGTCATGTTTTCTACTACTGTTTTATAATAAACTACAATTATCCTTGATATAACATGCATTGAGAGATAAGCTATAAATAGCCATCTTACCTGGAATAGATAATTTTGCGTTTATCTTTAATAGATATATATATATATATATATGTGTGGGTTTCGTATCCTAGGATAACCGTGTTTCTCGAACAACTATAACGTACTTAATTGAACAGACAAATTTCTTTGTTTAAGAGGATTAACCAATCTAGAACTAGACTTTAACTTTTGAGTTTTCGATAAATCAAAATTACAACAAAAGTCGTTAAGGACGTTTATTAATGGGGTACCAATTTTCATTCAACAATATGGTTGTTATCCACGAATGTATGTGTCCAGCGAAATATAATAACTGGTGTCCAAATTAAAACATTGAACGATCCCTATATAGGTTTGACTACAGGAATATAGGCATTTAACTAGAGAAAACATAGAATATCATCAAACTCACTATAAACTATTTGTACAACTTCTGGCAGGATTTTTCCCATCAATCTTTAAAAATCGAAACTGTACTGCTTTAAATACTAAAGGCTGAGCAACAAGAACCCCACCAAATGTGCAACAATTAAAATAGATGTAAGAAGATGTGGTATGCGTGCCAATGAGACAACTCTCCATCCAATCCACACGTCAACACGGAGCCTTTGCTCACACCGAACAGTAAGATATAAAGGGGAAAACCAATGGTCTAATCTATATATAAAAACGAGAAACGAGAAACACTTATGAACCATATCAACAAACGATAATTACTGAAGAGCAGGTGCCTAACTAAGGACAGGTGCAAATAATGTTTACTTTACAATATCTATCCATCGAGAGCATAGAGGATCAGTTTTTTTTTTCTCGAAAGCAATTATCGCATTAATTTTTTTTTATTAATGTTATCAGTATTGAAAAAACGAGAAAGTAAGTGAAAATGTCTATAAACCATTATAAAACAGCTTATGATTTTTTTCAAGAATCTTCGTTTCTGATGGCTTTAAATTCTTCACTCGATATTTTCAGAGAGCGAAAATATAACAAATTTAAGAAACAATGTCCATGTAACTTTTGTTCAAACCACGAAAATAAAGAAACGGAAAATACTAATTTCACAATTCACATACCGAAATCCGTCCTTATTTAACCTGTAAAATTGGGTACACATATTGCTTTTTCAACATTTCAGTGTCTTTTTCTGGAAGTCTTTTAATTGTACAAAAAATCTCTATTCCATATAAGCCTTACTGACGAGTCTTTTGTAAAGGAAACACGCGTCTGGAGTACGTTATTTAATCTAGGTATATATGACGAGTTTATCTTCAAATGTGTACTGAAGGTTTTTATACGTCTTTGGCTTTCAAATATTCGGCGTTGAGCGTTTCTAATGACGTTAAATACGGAACAAAAGCTTTAGAAGCATGCATTTCGTAACGTGTGATTTTCATTTTGTCAGGTTTTAACAACAATTGGATTTATTTTGAAACATTAGAACAAATGATATTGTTAATACTAAATGTTATGAAAACGTCAATGTTGATAGAAATAATTCAAAACATTTATTTATAAAAAGGACATTTTTACCCGAATGATTTTTGTCAGGAATTATACATGTTGTTTTTGCTAATATAAATCATTCCTTTATGATGATCATGTCTTCTATAAAATTGAGAATGGAAATGGGGAATGTGTCAAACAGACAACAACCCGACCAGAGAGCAGAAAACAGCCGAAAGCCATCTTGCCTATATGACAACAATGTGAAATATTCAATATGATCTTCAATGCGAAGCAGGATATGATTACCCTCCCGGAGCACCTTAGATCGGCCAATTTTTTTTTGGGGGGTTGGTGTTTTACAATCGTAAGTTTGCTATGTTAAATTCTGTGAACTTTAGCATGTTTGGTTTTTTTCTTCATTTTTTAGCAATGACATTATCAGTTTATTTACGACTTTTGAGTTTGACTATCCCTTTGATATCATTATCCTCTCTTTTATAAAACACGATTTATTGATAATTAACACTTTCATTTCAAAATAAATGAATAAATGGTTATAAACAGTCATTCGTAAAGAGATTCAAGCAACTTTAGAATTGTATTATATTTTGTTTGTACTAAAGCAGTAATATCATTTATTTGTATTCATACTTTCCAAGTGCATCAGTAAATATAACAAACAGAAATATTATCACAGTTCACTTCAGAATCATACATACGATTAATTGCTACGAAACTGAGAAAGTAGACAAATTAACGAACGACTGTGCAGTCTTGATATTTGTTATCTGTAGTTTAACGATTTAAACTTCTTTTGAATTTTGTATAACATGTGTGTTCCAAGTCAGTTAAAAATTGACGTTGATTTCCATAACCAACAAAACATTCCATGAAATCAGTTTCGTGTTATATGTTTTTTTTTTTTATTATTTTCTTCTACAGGAATAGTAATGCTGCTGCTAAATCAACATGTAAAGAAGTTTGTACAGCCGTATTTGTTCTACCATTAACTGCAGGAACAGATGGAATGATTTCATCTAATGTTTTTCTGTCGACTTGTTTCGCATTGATTATCACACTACTATTTCTACCTACAGGTTCTAATATGTCTGAACATCAAGCACTTGCTGCAAAATCAGTGCTTGCAATATTTTTATTAGTAGGTTTTGTGATCTATATTATTTTACTCCTCGGCAAGTGTGGTTCCAAAATGTTTGAATCTTCAAATGAAAAAATCTTTGTTATGATAAAAATTAGGATTGCATTTGTTACACTCTTTTCTATAATCAGTATTTTCGACTTTGTTTTGAAAATAGTTGTTCATTTAGAATGCAATCAATTTTATCAAGGATACGAAAATGTTTTGCATATTATTGAACATATTTTTATCATGATTTTTAATTTTCTTCAGGTTGTGTTTTTGATTTTTTGTTGTTGCCACAAAGCAAAATTAAGTTGTTGTGTTTACTTTGTCGGCAGGGTTTTAATCATGGCCAACGCATCAGTCTATTTATATACAGCATTTCGATTTCCTTACGATCAAATCTTATTACAAAACATAAGTGGAGACTGTCAAAATACAACATTAACATTTCCCTTGTACATCAAATCAAAAGCGTTTATACAACCAGCAATAGTTGCAAATGCTCTTCTTTCAATTATGTTAATTAATCAGATATTTTCAAACTATAAAAGGACAGAAGAGGAAACAAATACTATAAATGCAAGAAGACTTGGACATGATTTAGTAAAAAGTATAATGATAATAATTGTTGCTGTAAGCATTTGCTTTCCCTTATTTATTCTAAGGATTATGCAGCATAGTAATCATGATGTAGATTTGATATTAACAGCATTTGATTTATTTATTAAACTTTTAATGTATGTAGCTCTTTTAAAATCCCTTCATCTCATTGCACATGGTTCATTGACAAAAATAGATAACCCCCCGCATATTTTCAATATAACTAATTTGTTATTTTTCATTAGCAGTTTTGGTACGTTGATCTATTTTTCTTTACAAGTAGTTTCAAGTATTTCAGCATCAAGTATTTTTACTATAAAAAGTTTAATAAATATTGTAGTAACATACATTCAAAGTGTTCTTATCTTTCAAATGAATAATTATAAAATAGAATTTAGAAAAACATGTTTTTTTAATTCAAACTTATTTTTGTTTATGTCATTTGTTAACGGTGGACTGTGGGTTTATGACTGTTTCTTTAATACTATGTTTGCTGAAATAGAGGATTACTCCAGCAAATTTTATGGGCTGGACAAATGGCAAATGATTAATCATGTTCTTGATCCTATTGTAATATTTTATAGATTTAATTGCTTTATGTTTTTTCTTGATAAGTCTTCTTTATTAAATCGTGGTTCAAGTGGTGAAGACGTTGCATTGTCCATACAAAACAAAGATGTAGAAGAAAAAAATATATGGTAAGGACTGTCAACTAATAATCTTGTACAATGCTTTCTTTAATTATTTTTCTGTATATAAACTTGAACCAGCAGTATTTTATCAATGTTTAAATCTCATATACCGTTAAGAAGATACACATACATTGAACAAATCGGATCAACTTAAAAAGAAGCAATACCTAAATGCATCACTTACCATGCAAATTCACATTCAGTCAAAATGCCACAATCGGGAAAAGGACACAATCGGTAAATTAATATATCAGACGACTATTCTCGTTCCTTCAGAAATAAGACCATTGACACAAGTTGTGACACATACACTTCGTATTTATCAACCAATAACTGAACGAAACAGACATATTCATATAGTAACAATCTTAGTCATTTATACTGATAACACTATTGGGGTGGATTTTGAAAGGTACTCATCAATGTAAATGAATTGCAAAGAGTATGAACATATTGATTCACGAGCGCAAAGTATTGATTGAGATAAGTTAACGCCGTACGATGAGAAAAAAAATGTTGTTTTTTCTCAGAAAAAGATGGTTATTCTAAGTAAATCAAGCGTTTTTTTTTTATAGAATCTAGTTTAAAGTCGTCAATAGATAATTGAAAAACAATTGATAATTCCATATACAAAACTTATATCGAAAATATTTCCTACTTTAGTAAAACTAATTGTTTGTCCCTTCTAAACATTTTCTTTTGTGTTAGTTGTTTTTTTAAAGTAAATTGATAAACGTTCTCCTTAAAGGCAAAACAAGTATCAACATGTAAATGTTTGGCTGATGACTACCTTTAAGATGATTCATGGGTACGTTTGATCCATGAATGTGGTCAATAGAATTTAAGAGCACCATTGCCATGCAAACATTGCCTAAATACACTACTATAAATCTTTTGTTGTGTATATCATCTTTTTGTTCTTCAGAAACGACATTTAATGAATTACATTATTCTGGACAGGCATATGATCTGAATGAAGCAATGTTAGACATGTTTGTAAGCGGTATACCGTTATCTTAGATAATGGTTGAACAAATTGACAGAAGAACAAAACAACAGAAAGTCAGATCCAAACGGATTTGCTCCTCAAAACGTTTGGAACAACAAACAAACAACTGACAGGATGACAAAAGATACAATGTACCAACAAATAAGTACATGGAGTTAGTGAGAGCAAATATAAAGCAAAAAAGCATCTAACAAATACAGAATGTGTTCAAAAAACTATGCTGACATGAATCGAGCTGATTTTTTATCATAAAATTATTACTGAAACTGATTCCCTTTTAATTAAGGTTTCATGAATTTATGTTCTAAGGGAATAATAATTCTGATTATTTAAATTTATAAACTGTATAAAACTGTGTACTGAAATATTTTTTGCTTTTATGTTGTGGCTGTATGTATTTTATAATATTTTGGTAATTTTGCGAAGGTCGTATAATACACATTCTATTACAAAAAATGTTTTGATTTAAAAGAAATTGTTGGCAACTTGAACCGCAAAATAAACCCCAACAAGCAAATGCATTTTACTATTTTTAGTGACCGCCTAAAATCTGACAACATGGCATGCTCTGTCACATATTCAAAATGATATTCTTTATCATGATATTTATTGTCAGTCAGTCCATATAACAACGAGTTTACATCGTATTAAGTTATATTTATTACTTTTATGTCCCATTTATGGTAATTATGTTTTCTGGTCTGTGCGCCCTTCCGTCCGTCTGTTCGTTGTACCGTTCGTTAGTCCGTCCGTCTGTTCGTCTCGTTTCAGGTAAAAGTTTTGGTTAAAGGTTTTGGTCGAGATCGTTTTTGATGAAGTTGAAGTCCGATCAACTTGAAACTCAGTAAACATGTCCTCTATGATATGATCTTTCTAATTTTAATGACAATTCAGAGATATTATTCCATTTTCACGGTCCACTAAACATAGAAAATGCCAATGCGGATGGGGTATCCGTGTACTTGTCACACATTTTTGTTCTTTCCTAACACATTATCCAATACTTGTTAAATTGTGTCATTTTTATTATGCTAACATTGCATTGTGTAGTATATAACATGAGCTATGTTTAAATTTAGTTGTAAAATGAATGCAAGATTAAATTATTTGCAACAACCAAACATACAAATGTAAAATAACTGGCCATTTTTGCGTTAGTGTCTTTAACCTGCGTTTAACACACATTCGACCCTTTTTTCCCGAAAAGTAAATGCTATGAATTTTATGAACTCTTACAGCAATCTTTTAAACGTATGGACATGTTCATTCCATTTTTATGACGTGCGTTGCGTCTACAAAATACTCATTAGTGACGCTCGAATAAATGATAAAAAGGCCCAAACAAATTCGACGTTGAAGAGCATTGAGGACAAAATACCTAAAGTTTTGCAAAATAAAGCTAAAGTAATATATTTCTGAGATAGGAAAGCCTAAGTATGTCAAATATGCATATTTTTGTAAACAGCCAAATTATAATTATGCGTTCTCATTCTCTATATACGTCTGTATACTGCGTGAAAGTAAATTCATGATATTAAAAAGTACGCTTTCTCGTATGTGAAGGTATACAAATACATGATATAGAAGTTTTTAGATTCTGTATTCTTTATTCCGTAATTTCATGGGAAAGTTTTCTCTGTCCCTTATCTTTTTGGATTATTTTTGTTCTATTCTGCATTCTTTTGGCTCATGTTTCTCTATTCGTTATTTTCCACACACCATCTTTTGAAATCTATTTAATTGGCTTCTTTTTTCTATTCTTTATATATTTTGTGGCCTTCGTTATGCATTTTGTTTCCTTTATATTTTCTTTTTTTTTGTAGACCACCCTCATATAGCAATTCAGCATTTCACTCGAATAAATATTATCTGGATAAACTATTGCTCAGATCAAATAAACTCCTAACAATTAGCTTCCTAACAAACTATGAAACTATGAGATTTTGAAGTTTGAAGTTAAATAATGGTCCAGATATTGACTTGATTTATATACTTTGTAAAAACGTCTTTTATGTTTTAACCTGAATGAAAAGAGTGGCGTAAAATTATAAAGTAAGAGGTTTAGCTAACCATGTTTAATCTACCATTTTCTTCATAAGAAAAAAAAAAGATGTACCAATTTAAGGAGTACCAACGAATAAAAATGAAACAATAGTAATTATGTTAAGCATTTGTTATTCTATACATGACAAACCGAAATGAAAGATTCTCTTAGCGCGTACATCATAGAGAACATGCGCCCAAAAATCATTACAGTTTGCTTAGTGGTGACATACGTTTGCTCTTGTGATGTCAAATGTAACTTGTGTGATATCGCCATGGAATCTGTAATGCAATAAACGCCATGAAATAAACTTTTCAACACAAATTGAAAGAGAACATTCTTTTATACAGCACGGAAGTTGGATTGGTTGGTAAAATATTCAATGTACTTTACATTGGTGAATAAGTACTCATATATAAACAAATATATGTAAATCTTTTATATAAAAATCAAACATCTGTTCATGTTAGGGTTGTGCAGGAAGTCATTTGATTGCATTTTCCATTGTGATTTTAGTTTTTATAATTCGATCATTTTCATATGTATATTGCCTGATCACCATACAAGATTGTGCATACAAATTCTAAAAATTATAAACGATTGTGGATAATTTAGTTTTACACACTTATAGCAGAAAGTTATTGCACTTTTTAGTTAATAGGATAAAAATATCAACATTTTGCAGATCTGTAAAGTTACTACAGGAATCAGCATGCAATCAAATTTGATCAGGTAAATGATTTTTAAAGAGGAATAATAGCTTCGGGGCGTCTTCAGTAAAGACCCTGCATGTGGCGTTCTACATGGCGTTCTTGCATCGATCAAATTTGATCAGGTAAATGATTTTTAAAGGGGTATCATTTTCGGGGCGTTTTTAGTAAAGACTCTGCATGTGGCGTTCTACACACGTTCTTACATCAATCAAATTTGATAAGGTAAATTATTTTTTCAAAGGTGTAATATCTTCGGAGCGTTTTCAGTAAGTACCATGGATGTGGCGTTCTACCTGCGTTCTTGCATCAATAAAATTTGATCAGGTAAATGATTTTTTTAAAGGTGTAATATCTTCGGAGCGTTTTCAGTAAAGACCCTGAATGTGGCGTTCTACATGCGTTCTTGCATCAATCAAATTTGATAAGGTAAATTATTTTTTCAACGGTGTAATCTCTTCGGAGCGTTTTCAGTAAAGACCCTGCATGTGGCGTTCTGCATGGCGTTCTTGCATTATATAAGTTCACATATGATTTATCGAATTATTTTGCAATCAAATATTGATAAATTGGCCGAAATGACAAGGTTATCCTATATGCTTTTCAATCAGACTGATAAACCAACTGAATATTTCTAAAACTAATGCACGTCTTCTTTTCAAATACAATTTCAACTAATGTTTTTTTCAATATTCATACACAAATTAATTCATCTATGTAGCCATTGGTGTCATAAACAAATTGATATCATGCCGTTTAAGATCAACAATAGTTTCAACTGACATGTTTATTATCTTAATAATGTGTTATAATAACCAACTTGCCTTGTCTGATTCAGCTGGTCTGGTGACGAGGCCACCTGCCCGAATTTGTTAGGGGACATGTGGGCATGCCAACCGATTTTTATATTAAAATTTAAATGTGAATCCCTTAAATCTGAGGTCCTTTAGGAAAATGCTTTCAGTCTGAAAAATAGCTATTTCAAGTTTGATGGCAGGAATTTTTCCCCGAATTATATAACCGGAAATGCAAGGTCATATACATAATAGAAAAAAAAAAGATAAAAACATGGGGTCAACGTTCATTTAGGCTCACAATCTGCCTTCTAAAGAAACATGTATTTTTCCTAAAGTATTATTTTCTGTTGAAATTATAAAATAAAAAGAGGTAATATCGAAATAAAAAAAAAAAATAATTCGCATAAATTTTACAAATTTGTACCTTAAGAAACATGATAGTATGATACTAAACCCATAACGGGAGGGGTTGTGCCTGATATTTATATGATGAAGACATATTTTTTTAATCAGTTTAATTGAGGTCTGGAGCTCGCATATCAGTTAACTGCTAGTAGTCTTAAGTTATTTATGTATTATTGTCATTTTATTTATTTTCTTTTGTTACATCTTCTGACATCGGACTCGGACTTCTATTGAATTGAATTTTAATTTGCGTATTGTTATGCGTTTTACTTGTCTACATTGGCTAGAGGTATAGGGGAAAGGGTTAAGATCTCCTAGACATGATTAACCCCGCCACAATTTTGCGCCTGTCCCAAGTCAGGAGCCTCTGGCCTTTGTTAGTCTTGTATGATTTTTAATTTTAGTTTTTTGTGTATAATTCGGAGTTTAGTATGGCGTCCATTATCCCTGTACTAGTATACATATTTTTTAAGGGGCCAACTGAAGGACACCTATGGTTGCGGTGAGTTTCTTACTACATTGAAGACCCATTAGTGGCCATCGGCTGTTGTCTGATCTACGGTCGGGTTGTTGTCGCTTTGATACATTCCTCATTTCCTTTCTCAATTTTTAGTACAGCTTATTTGAAGAAAAAAAATAAGAAGAAAAATATAGGTCACCGATAAGTTCAATAAATATTTCAATTGTTATGCCCAAATATTGCCTTTTTTGAACCCAAGGGAGTAAATTTGGAGATCTTTCAATGATATAAACCTTTTAAAAGTCATCTGGGGCCAAAACGGACCGATTGTTTAAGTTGAATTGTGTACCATATCATCCTGTAACAACTAATAGTGTTAAATAAAATAAGTAATGACAACAAGATTTTTAAAATTTGGATGAAAATGTTGTACCCTCAAGCCTCCTCAATGCCAGCCATTTAATAAACTTGAGCTACGTAGCAGATGTTTGACATTGGACTAATGTTTCATTTTTATCAGGTCAGCGGATTGCGCGGTTGTTTAAGTAATCATCAATGATTGAGATTTGACCAGACCAAGACGTTATATATGGACTTGTTCAGATTATATTTACCGCGAACGAAGTCCGAGTGTCAATATAATCTAACAGATCCTTATATTACGTGTTCACTGAGTGAAAGTCCTTAATTAAAATATAACATTTGTAAATTATGTATTATAAAAATGGCATGCAAAGTCTTTCGCTGTATTTTTAAAATTGTAATTTGCAAGAATATTCACATGCTATTGAAAATATAATTATTTGTTCAACAACTTCATAGCTTGTTGCATTAACTTTTTTTTTATTATTCTGAGCGTCTGCATTTAACATAAAACTCTTGAAATATCCTTATAAACTTGTAAAATGTGTCTGCAGCGACGCTTCCTCTTTGGTTGTTATGTGTGACCTTTTGACGTCATAAATCTGAGTTAAGCAATATTTCTTTTTTTTTACCACCAATATACTTATGAATAGAAACATAGCGTCAATATAACTTAAAAATAGAGCAAAAACTACAGATACGTTAACGACCTTTGAAACACGTGATCGTGATATCAAATGAAAATAGTAGAATGCTACACCATATGATATGTTATTGAAAATTTAATTGTGCAAAAGGGTGAAATTTTTTTTTCCTGTTCTATTGGATTTTGATTTTTTACATGTTTTAATGATGTTACGGTATATTTTCCCTCAAATATACTTAACTGACATATTGAACTTATTTTCATCAAACTAATGATATATTTTTTGTCGAATAACAGAAAAATTAATCCTGCTACCAAATCAATTTTTTTTTTTATATACCACCCTGGATTTTCCAAGGTTCAACAGTATATTATTTTATGAAATTGTTACAATTCATAATTGGTAGCAAACGAAAATACGACGCTTATCATGATTATCAACAGCTCAAAATGCTCAAGGCTTCAAGCGTAATCCACAATTGTCCACTGATGGTTGTTCCGTACCAATATTCAAAAAAGTTTCCATAAAAACAAAACAACACTTTTTGGGCCAGCTTGCAATCGTCACGATATCTGTTACATCTGTGTGAGTAAACATTTTTATTAGTTATCAAAGATATCAGGCTTATACTTTGATTCGCCAGACGCGTGTTTCGTCTACATAAGATTCATCATTGACGCTCAGATCAAAGTATTGAAAAAGCAAACCAAATATAAAGTTGGAGAGCATTGAGGACCCAAAATCCAACAGCTCAATACATTAAACTCTTCAACGATTAGAGGTTTACTATTTCGTACATCAAACATGCGTTTCGTATATTTAAGAACATCAAAGGCACTTAAATGACATTATTAGGAAGGGTTGTTTAATTTCAAAGAACATCGAGAAGCAAAGATCAATTAAATTGCGGCCATAGATGGATATAGAGAAAAGATAGTGTAAAGAATGAATCCGTGGTTTATGAACAATACATTAACTTGAATATGACAGCTTCAATAATATTCTTTACCAGAACATGAGCTATTTTCTACTTGCATGATGTTCATTTAGATGAAAAATCTTGGGTAACACATATTGATAAATAGCCTCCATAGTCAAATACATTAGGATACCTTTATTTCCTAAAAAAAAAACATTTTAAATATTGCTAAGAAATTATATGCGGATAAAACCTGTACAAAAAGTGAGAATAAGTTACATTAACTTGTTGGCCATCGAGACCAGGTAGATACATTTACACAGATAAACACTTTTTTTTTCTGACTGATGTATACTCATTATATGGTCAGTTCACTAAGAACAGTTCAGCAATGCTTTACAAAGTTCAATAATGTTAATGATGATGAAATTGAGCTTATTTTATGATGTCGGTTATCACTTTTGATGTTGTGACGTATTAGCCCTTGTTTGGTTGAAAAATGACATTTTATGTCGTTTCCGTGCATAACCATATTAAGCATTCATCAATTCTTTTTTTAGACCTGCATATGTTTTAAGTGATCACACAATCTTATCATTGAAACAATGAATGCAAATATCATTAACTTATTCTTCTGTGCACAATTTTATTATCTTTTATGCATCCATTTCGTATAATCGTCAACAAAATATTTCGCTCGATTCGTTTATTAACAGTCGTGTTTTAAAGCCGGAATTTTCCAAATGTCTATTTTGTAAACAAATCAACAAAAACAGAATTGATATTGTAGAGAGAACATGTATAACATGTACAATAAGACATACTATTTTTCAATGACTGAGCGATGTCTACCTTTGTTAATTTCAACTTTAAACTGTCAATTTGTATATGATTTGAGTATTTTTTCAAGGTATAATTTTCTGAGAAATAGACTTTACTGTGACATACTTTTCCTACTTGATATGAAGAAAAGATGCAAAGAATGATAAAGACGACTAAAGAGTTTAGCTTGCAGAATAGCTGCACGTAAAGTGTATTATAAAGCTGTTAGAGCATTCGGAGGACTGGTTTCAAACTGAAGCCAACGGATGAGTGTAAGCAGCACTAGTAGCACGATTTCAGTCTGAAACGGTCATTTTGGTCTGATCACATCTTGATTGACTGGATTTACCGCTAGAAAAAATCGTCAAGATATTTCAGATAGTTAAGTCGCCGTTCAGATCGATAGCCTCATCAGGTAAATCAGTTCGTTAAGGCGTGTCAAGACGGAAAAGACTGAATCGTCTAGCGGGTTGTTTAGACCCGTTAAGACCGTGTCAGACCAAAACAGACCATGGATACAAAAGAACGTTCAAAATTTTCAGACCCTGTTTTGATCCGTTCAGTATACCGGTTTGATACCACGAGTTGCGCCCCTTCTACTCGATAATGCATTTTAGATTAATACATGTATATATGTATTTTATTATTAGAATTTGAAGTATATTTTGATTAATTAAAAAAAAAAAGATTAAATCTTGAGTTAATTCTTTATTTCTTTTCTTGTTTTGTTAAAAACTAATAAATTATTCTTCTATATATATATGTTGTTTATTTTTTAATAAATGTTAGTTTATATAAATATATATTGATAGTTTAAATGCAAGGACGTACGTTAATTGTATACACACCAGAATGTATGCCATAAATTTAACCTTGAAATGTTGTGAACACCAGTAAAAATGTTTTTTTGTATTTGAAGATTAGTAACGGAAAATCCTAAACGTAACCTAAAAAAATTAAGGAGATGTGGTATGATTGCCAATGAGACAATCCACAGAAATGCAGCGGAGGCAAATTAACACAGTCATGCATATTTTTGTTTTATGCATGACAGTTTCTTTAATTCGTTTTCTGTTGATATATGTCCTAGTTTACCGTTGAAGCTGTTGCTTTTTTGGTATGTTTATTTTTTTTTCGTGCGAGTTACTCTATTAAAGTTGGAAAAAAATATTCCCGACATTCGGAAATTCGAAAAAAGACTTCCCGGATCCCGAAACCTGATCATATACTGCATTCAGTCTCTGTCGGGACGGTGTTAAAATATCACCGTATAAAAATTTTCATTCAAACAATATATCCTTATAATATTTATTTTCTTATCCATATAATATGTATATAGTACTTTGTATATACTTTGTATATATATATATATATATATATATAAAGATCACTATAATAAATGTTCTTGTGTATAGAAATATATATAGATTACTAAAAAATCCAACATTTCCGGTATGAATAGTTTTAATTCACTAGTACTTTCATGTTTAAATAACAATCTTCAGGTGAAACTATACATGATTTAGTAATCTAGACCACATCTAGGACACTCAAGAACGTAAATCACGTTTGAGCTTTTGCAGTTGACATTGCAAAATATCTTGTATGTCTTTTCTGTGGTCTTACTGTGAAATGTTGATGAATGCTGCAATTGGTTGCAACATTTGCAGCGCTTGTCCCCACAAGGCTGACAATTACCTACAGTATGGTTAGGTTTGGAAAGGTCAGCACGGACAAGTATATTTCTCAGGCTGTTAGGTTGTTTGAAGGCAATCATGGGAGGCTCAGGAAAGATTTTGGATAACTTCGAATGTTTCTCGATTGCTGTCCAATGATCACGAATGGTCTTGAAACTATTTCTCAGGCATGGATGGTAGGTGAGCACACATGGGATTCTTTTACTTTTCTGTTTATTTTTGTAAGTTAGCAGACTGCTTCTGGGGATGGATTCCGCTTTTCGAAAACTATTTTTGATGTTTTTGTGTTTATATCCCCTTCTTTTTAAATGTCCTTTAAGCTGCCCCAGACGTTGTTTTGCAGTGTCTTCAGAGGAGCAGATTCGCCTTATTCTGAGAGCTTGGCTGTATGGAATGCTCTTCGTGCAGTGTGGAGGATGGCAACTTTCAGGCGACAAGTATTGATGAGTATCTGTAGGTTTAGAGTATATATCTGTGTTTATTATACCTACAGAGAGGGTGCTAGATGTATCAAGGAAGTTTATGGTGGAATTAGATGTTTCATGGGTGAATTTGATGGTAGGGTGTTGATTGTTAGCATTTGTTATAAAAGTTTCTAATTTTTGGTCTCCCTTGTCCCATTTCATGTCAACGTCATCAATAAATCGATACCAGGAAAGCGGTTTTTCGATGGAGCACTCCAGCAGTTGCTTTTCAAATTTACCCATGAATATATTGGCATAAGATGGAGCCATTTTTGTACCCATAGCAGTGCCATTTGTCTGTAAATAGTGTTCTCCTTGGAATGTGAAGTTGTTCTTTTTCAAGACCATAGTAAGCATTTCAACTAAGCAATCAGTAGGTGGAATTTTAGGAGATCGAGAGTCCCAAACTTCTCTACATGCTTCAATACCATCCGCATGGGGAATATTCGTATAGAGAGAGGTGACATCCATAGTGACAAGAGTAGTATTGGCAGGTAGAGGGTTTAAATCCTGCATCTTTAGTAAGTAATCTGTAGAATCTTTAATAAAAGATGGCAAGTTTTCTACATGTGGTCGAAGATAGTAATCAACGAATTCGGATATTTTTTCGGTGGGATGACCATTAGCTGAGACGATTGGTCTACCTGGGTTACCAGGTTTATGAATTTTAGGGAGCAGGTAGAATCGCCCAGGTTTTGAATTTTCAGGTTTTAAATATTTGAAAGTATCTATATCAATGATGTTATTGTCACACATTTCCTTTAAACATTCTGTTATTTCCTCGCTGAATTGGAGGGTGGGGTCCGAATTAAGTTTTTTGTAAAACCGGTCAT
Source organism: Mytilus galloprovincialis (assembly GCF_965363235.1). NCBI lineage: Eukaryota > Metazoa > Mollusca > Bivalvia > Mytilida > Mytilidae > Mytilus > Mytilus galloprovincialis. Next base: position 30,007,911 of record NC_134849.1, on the reverse strand, counting down.
CATCTAATTGGCGAATGGCCTCTTGCACGAAGAGCATTCCATACAGCCAAGCTCTCAGAATAAGGCGAATCTGCTCCTCTGAAGACACTGCAAAACAACGTCTGGGGCAGCTTAAAGGACATTTAAAAAGAAGGGGATATAAACACAAAAACATCAAAAATAGTTTTCGAAAAGCGGAATCCATCCCCAGAAGCAGTCTGCTAACTTACAAAAATAAACAGAAAAGTAAAAGAATCCCATGTGTGCTCACCTACCATCCATGCCTGAGAAATAGTTTCAAGACCATTCGTGATCATTGGACAGCAATCGAGAAACATTCGAAGTTATCCAAAATCTTTCCTGAGCCTCCCATGATTGCCTTCAAACAACCTAACAGCCTGAGAAATATACTTGTCCGTGCTGACCTTTCCAAACCTAACCATACTGTAGGTAATTGTCAGCCTTGTGGGGACAAGCGCTGCAAATGTTGCAACCAATTGCAGCATTCATCAACATTTCACAGTAAGACCACAGAAAAGACATACAAGATATTTTGCAATGTCAACTGCAAAAGCTCAAACGTGATTTACGTTCTTGAGTGTCCTAGATGTGGTCTCCAATATGTTGGTGAATCTATGCAGCCATTTCACAAACGCCTCAATGGCCACAGGAGTGACCTCACAAAAAAACCGTACATTCCTGTCAGCCAACATTTCAGGTTACCAGATCACAACCTGAAAGATTTTGATCACATGAAGATCCTTGTGATCGAACAGGATTGTACATGGCAAAATAGGCAAAGAGAAAATCGGGAGAGGTTTTGGATAAAAACACTGGGTGTCCTCCATCCAGATGGAATCAATAGAAAGAAATAATTAAATTTACAGTCTAGTGTTAATATTATTATATTCAGGATTTTGGATTAAAATCAATCGACAAAAAACTTACCTGTATTATTAGTGATCTATGTTTACACCTTATACATTATATCTCATTATTGTTAAAACTTTTGTCACCGAAGAAGGCCATTTGTTGAGCCGAAATATTTGCAATTATTGTATAATTTATATCATCTGTTCAGTTTTTCCATCTTTGTGCAATGATATTCAACACTTTTTAGTGTTTTATTTTCCATCTATTTATCGGTATTGTTACACAATCTTTCAGACTCATATATATATATATATATATATATATATACAACTCGTCTATATATATATGGCGTTGATTTGAAATAAAATCTGTTTTAGTTAAAACGGTCGAGTTAATGGCACGTGCTAGTAATCAACCGGGTCAACAGGTAACAAAATCAATGATCCATAACGTAAGAAAGTACATGCCTATTATATTTTACAATTACTCTCATCATCATTCTTGATAAAAAGGTCTAAACTTTAATAAAGAATGAATGAACACGTATTAGTGATGTCTGACCTTCAGTTTTTAATATAAATTAATGCTTATGGTTTTTTTTATATTGAGCAAAGTAACGAATGTGAATCTATTAAACGTTAAAGGTTCTTACAATATCATATACCAAAAGACCATGCAAAATATTTGAGCGCCGCATGTAAAACCATTAAAAAAACATGTACTGTTAGGAAGTTTGTTTAGTATTCAAAAGAAACGTTTCGCTTCTCTATATAGTTTAGAGAGTATTCCTTTAAATTGTGTCAGTTATATAAAGTAGCGTGTATTTGTATTCTATTTATTCATCTAAATGTATCATTATAATATACATTTTGTATTTCACAACTATATATACTATAAGTTGTAGTGTGATTGATTGTTGTTTAAAGTCCAGTGGCAAATACTTCATGCATGTTCAGGACCAGCTGTAAGTTTATGACATGTATGGAACTCACCGGTGTAGTTTTCACGTGTTATAATAGATAAAAGAATAATTAATTTTTAAGATATCGAAACATGAAGGAGGCAAGGCGCATGGATTACCCGCACTTATCAGTTCTTTTCTCTTTTTTGTCTTAAAAAAAAAAAACGATTTTTTTTTATATGTTTATATAATTTACGATAACTGTGGTGTATACGTGCTGTCAGACGAAAGATACATATGTGCCCTCTAAATATCTTTTTTTACTATGGATTGTTTGCTTTCGTATTGACGTTTAACACACAACTTTAATTACTGACTGGATGTATGTAGAAATTCAAACGTACTGGAGAATGAAGGATGCAAATCCAAGCTTTGAATTAAAATGGTCATTAAATTTGCCACACAAATAAAAGAACAAGTGTAAGTGTTGGAATGACATATACAATATATCAACATGTGCATTGTCGGAGAATTTAATTTTGATTTTACTTTGGTAACTGGACAAAATTGAAGAGAGGCAGCCCAATCTTTTCTCCTTCTTGTTACGAGTACAAATAGATTTTATTTGCTTTATAGACATCGAATAGAATTCAGGGCATAACATTACGGAATATGATCTTCAAAATATACTATTTAATACCAATAACATGTAACAAATACATTGTTTTTATATATATATATATATATATATATATATATATAAGTAATTTTTGATCATCAGTGCAAGCAGTAGCGTTTGTTTGATTTTAAAACACGAATCGATCTATACTATTTAAAATTACAATACGCAAGCTGAAACCGTACCAAGTGCAATTATTATTTTTGCACACGACATCTAGGCTGTCGTCCCACCTCTAACCGTAGACGGTTCTCTTGGTGGGGATATTGTGCATTCAACCGTGGATATGATAAAATATATCTGTAATATACTGCCCATAAACGGGCACAGGACGTTTGCGCTTTTTTACCTGTAAAACGATAGGACATTTGCGCTTCAAATACTATGGACATTTGCGCTTTTAATTTTGATTCACCTGTATTAAATTGACCGGACATTTGCGCTTTTTACCTAAAGTGGTCTACCTGTAATCTTAATGAGAAGTAATCATTAAGTTAAAAAAAATAACTTATATTTGTCATTATAGTTAGTTCACATTTACACAGTCTTGAACATGGAGTTTAAAGTTATAGAGACTAGTAAATGAAAAAAATGTTTATGATTAGGTACATTAATGAACAGGCTCCCCAAACAAGAATTGAGAAGTAGAAACTCGATCATTTATTTAAGTACCAATCAGGACAGATAACAAGAGCATGCATGCATGGTTTTATTTCATAAGAATGTGTACTTTTAGCTGTACATAAACTTTTAAACAAATATCAACAATATGACATGTTTGTGCTATGAAATGATTTTTAAACTTTTAACCATAAAGAATGACTTTAACTCTGCCCGGTCAAACCTGCCGGTCCCAAGCCCGGATAAAAGAAAAGGGAAGTCATAGATATATATATAAAAAAAGCGCAAATGTCCTATGTGAAAAGCGCAAATGTCCATTTTTAAAAAGCGCAAATGTCCTATGTTTTGAAGCGCAAGTGTCCACAAAAAAAAGCGCAAATGTCCTATGAAAAAGCGCAAATGTCCCGTGCCGTAATAAACAAAATTGTAATGTTTTGATTGTGTAATGTCTTAATTTTTAAGGTTACGCGGGTTCGGTATTAAGCGGGACAATTGGTATGAACACATTTCGATATACGTGTAAATTATATTAAAAGAAGCTTTCAAACGCAGTTATTTTCGAGGATATTTAAAGATACAAATAAAAAAATCCTTTTTATGTTTTTGAATTAGGCTTTTAATTTCCATTCCTAATTATATATCATTGTAGAAAAAATTTATTTTATACATTTAAAGTACATGTAATTCTTTATGCTAGCTAGTCCATGAATAAAATTGCATAAATCACAAAAACACATTCGGGAATAGCAAGAAAGTTTACAAAAAAAGTAGTGGGAACTTTACTGTTTTTTTTATCATATATATTTCTGATAGTTTTCCCGACCTATTCACCTATTTTCAAACTTGAAAAGGGACCTCTTTCAGCGGCACGAGACTGGAACATGTACACATGACAGTTGTAAGTAACAGCTATATAAATATACAAGAGAAGATGTGGTATGATTGCGAATGAGACAACTGTCCACAAGAGACCAAAATTACACAGACATTAACAACTATATGTCACCGTACGGCCGTCAACAATGAGCAAAGCACATACCGCATAGTCAGCTATAAAATGCATTTCAAAGATACTATAATTAGAATAAAAGGTTAACGTACTTACAAAATATGTCATCTTAAAGAATGTGATTTCACAAATAAATTATTTTCAAATTCGCAGTCCAAGTCAACCTAAAATCGGTTACACACATTTTTAATGTTATAAATCCATTCCAACAATATCATTTTAAACACACACTAGCTTGCCTTTTCATTAATTTGAATAATACAAATTCAGCTAAATTTTGTTTATTCCCATCAACAGAGAAATCTCACACTCATCCCAGACGTTAATAATACTCATGCACTTCAATTTTGATAAACAATTTATTGATACGGATGACAACGCTTTAACATACGGTTACATTAAGGTTAAAAAAAAATGTGAACTTGTTTTTAATTGAATTCAAAGATAGATTAAACGGTAGCTTTAGGAAGCAACCATTTGATTTTCTGGGGGTGGAAAGGGGGGGGGGTTATGTTTTTTTTGGAAAAAAAAGTTTGTTTCGAGTTTTGGAAAAAAAATAATTTGTTTTTGACTCTGAGAAAAAAAATGTTTGTTTTACCCTCAGCTGACACTATATGTAATGCTAATATTGAAGGAAAAAAAATTTGTCGCCAAAAAAATGTTTGGAAAAAAAATCCCCCCCCCCCCAAGAAAATCAAATGGTTGCTGCCTTGATTGTGAAATGAACTATTTTTTTGAAGACTCGCCTAAATGTATGTTGCATAGATGTATTAGATCATGCTGTAAATTATATTTATAAAACCATTTATTTGTAAATACCGCATAAATCAGTCTGTTCACTGTTTGAATATAGAAACTTGTCGATTTTATAATATTGAGAGATATCCGAGATTTTGTAATATGGTGTGATAAACAAGTAATTGAAGATGAATATCATTTTATTTTAGTATGTGAAAAGTATAATGAACTTCGAAAGAAATTTATCAAACCATATTGTTGGAGAAAACCGTCGAATCTTAAACTTTTTAGACGATCAATGCATTTGAAAGGGGGCATATATATACAGTTGGAACTCGCCCCTTTTTTATGCTCGGTTGGGACCCCCTTTTAAAGTGGTTGGGTTCTCACCAGTATCTGTTCAATCCGATTTCAATTATTTCGTAAAATACGTTTTTTGACAGACATTACCTTTATCTGATTATCATAATATTCCCAGTTTAAGGAAAAGAAAAGACATTTTTTCTATATATTTTTTTACAAAGTTGCTAATGGTTTAATTATGTCGTAATTTGCTAGGTCAGTGTCGGATTCCGGGCGACATAGCGTACACTTTCCTTTTAATTTTTAGCGTTATTAATATCGTAATTTTTGTATCCTTGCTATCCTTGCTAAATCTTCTACTGTATATCACAGCTAGTGAATAAGTCTAAATGTCCGTACAGTGTATAGTAAGATCTTTTTTCCACACATGGACATTTCATAAGTATAGAAAGTTCGCTATAGTGTTCCATCATGGTCTTAGTGCAGTTTCGAGAGCTTATAGTGCACCGAGGCGGCCTAGGTTATTTTTAGACGCACCGTAAAGTCCTAGTCACACCATTGCAACAACGTCCTGTTTTGATAAATTTGTTAAAATGCTGGGACCATGATACTAATAGTATAATATTTCCCTTTTAAATAGTAATTGTTATGAATGATAATATTTTACATGTATGCTGTCTAATTTTTTAAATAGTTATTTGGTTAATATGGTGTCTCGTAAGTCATTTTTGGACAGGATATTTTTGTTTTATAGTGTATGTATATTCTGCACGAATAATTTTTATCGCTATCATTATAAAAAACTAGACCATGTGAACCGTATGAGATCGACAAGACAGCTGATTGGATAAATGGGATGAATTGTTACGCCTACATAAAACTGATATCCAATCGAATGCCAGCAGACACCTGTCAGTAAAAACAAATTGTAAGCGTGGTGGTTAGAGATTTATTTGTGTATTCGATATTTGAAAAATAAGTTAGATAGTCACTATTCGTTTTCCCTTTTTTCAGCCGGATTTCAATAACTGTTTTTACACTTTCTTAATTAACAGAAAGGTATTTAAATAGAAGCGCACCACATGTAACAGTCAGAGATTTACAAGCATTTAATATAGCGACTTGTCCGGAACGTCCTATTTTCAATTATTCACAGACTTTTGCAATAATATTAAACCTTTATTTTTTACCTTCAAAAACTGCTCAAACTTTTATTCTCAGACTAGACAGCATGAAAGACATAAACACTTTTATAAGTCAGTGTACACACGGTGTTTTCCAAACTTGGTAATTTCTTCGCCCAGGGATATGAATTTGACATTAAAAGTCCCTCAAAGCTTTACAATACCCGGTCGTGTCATTTCCGTATATTGTAGATGGAACGAGTGATATACATACACCAGACATGCATGTTCCCTTACAGGTAAATTTTACCTTTTTGGAGGACTCCTAAGTGGGGATGCGTTGCATGTGTGCTAATCTAAAAAAAATCCAATCTTTTATTTTTCTAAACTGCGTTACATGCAAATGCGAAATAATTAGTGTTGTTTGTTCAGTCCAATTTATTTATAAATATTAATTTATTCTTTTGAATAAAAAAAAACTACGCATGTAAACTTCAATGAATACAATAGTATTTAATACTAGTAGCCTAAATGTAAAACAATGCAGCAAGATTTGAGGTTGAAGCGGCTCGATCAAAACGTGAATAGATGAGAAATTGTCATCATTCTTCTAATTAATTACAAAGTATTTTGTGAGAACAAATACTTATATTTTAGTGATGGTGATTCATTGTTGTTTGCCTCAGTCACCTCCAGTGGCAAATATTTCATTCGTGTTCATAACGAGAACACAAGTTTTAAATATAATAGGAAGCACTTCAAATAGTCGTTCGACAATAAGATTAAAAGTAAACTTGAAATACGGTAACCACTGAATAATGAGAGAAGATTTAATAAGGATAGAAATTTAGCCTTGCAACAGCTCGCTACAGTGGGACCACTAACATCATTGAGGAAGAGTTTTCAATTTGCAGAGAGCGATGGTCCTCTCAATCTACTCTGATGTCGGCCATCTCTATTCATACGTGTAGATACCAACATCACATAAAGGTATCTAATTTAGATAAGATCATGACTTTAAAATCGCATTAGTAACGGTGATAATTCTGTTAAACTGTATTGTTTATTATGCTCGAGTTTTTGGTATGACCATGGAAGTATTATATTGACGTCAATATAATACTTCCATGGTATGACTATGCGACCTCTCTACTGGTTGGTCTCGTGAGAATAAGTTCACCTCAACAGCGAGAGGACTTTAGTCCGAATCCCAAACGGGTCTAACAAAGAGTTTTTTTCTTTCTTTCGAACTGTTAGCTTGTGAACTTACACGTTAAAAATCCATCTCAGTGTGTCGGTCTAGTACAAAGCAGGCTTAATTTTCATATTATATTTCCATATTATAGTTTTGGCCTGAATCTACTGATTTATATCACACCTGCTAAAATTTTCAACGATCGAAATAAAAAAAAATGGTACGTGAAATATTTCTACGGAACACTTGCATTTTTGTCTAAAAAAAATCACTGCTCCCGTATTATTTAGTCTTGTTGCGGTTTAGGCTTTTTATTCTGTATAGGTTTCTTTCTATAACAAAAATCTGTGTGTTGACTCTTAATGTTTTGATTGATATGTGTCGTTGGGTTGATGTCGTATTAATGTATACCTTTAAAATTGTTTTCAAAACCAAATGATTGATTGGGTATAGAAATATTCACATCTCCCGTTCGACAGTATATCTTTGCTAAAATTGGGTGCGGACGTTTGGTTGTTCGGTTGTATAAATAAGCGGCCGCATTTGGTCGAAAAAAAAATAGTCTATGCATGGTGTAGTGAGAGTTTCGCGCTATCTATACGTTAAAAAAAGTGAATAAATCGTTGAAGGGATATACGAACTTTGATTGAAATTTCTAAAAAACGAAAAAGGTCACCTGAATCTCCAAGTAAGCCAGTCGCATGGTTGTCAACTTGAATTTAACACTTTAGAAGAAACGAAACGGCCAAAATAAGTTTAGTCTTATTATAAATTGTTGCCAACTTTTTCGTCCGTTTTTGCTTTTATGACAACTTTACCAGATATATATATATAAAGATTTGACAGTAATTGTTTCACCAAAACGAGCTCAACTACATGTCGTTGTTTTACGCTTCAACATAAATGCATATGTATGTATACAATGGAGACTGTTTTCTGTTCTACTGCCCTGGTCCTAGATTGGCTGTATACAATCTAACCCCTGACATGGACTACTTTATTTAATGTTTACAAACAAATAAATGCAAAGAGAAAGATTCGGAAAGAAATTCTAAAATTTACGCTAAAAAATAAAATACACAAAAATGGAAACAGTTTTAGACAATTATCATTTGAGAACTATATATAATTAGCATGCATCACTAAATGAAACTGATAAATTGATTGCTCCCTTAATGTCCAGTGGCAAATATATCACGCATATTCATGACGAGATGCGAAATGGATCGACCTGAAGCAAATGATTGATACATCACCAAGACAGTGAGTTCGCTGAGGTAAAACGTATGCCGTACTAGAATGCTGTATTGATTTTGCTCATTGTTAAAGGCCGTACAGTGACCTTTGAACGACTTTGACCCCCCCCCCCCCCTTGCAGAGCTATAGAAAAACAGTACATTAAGGGGTGTTACACAGACTCTTTTTCGATGATACACAGACTCTTCTTAATTGTTACACGGACACTTTTTATGAATAGAATCACTCGTGCATGATCAGTGAGTTCATGGGCACTTTAATTTTCAATTAGATTTGAACTTTTTGGTTCACCGACTTATTTCCTGTCTTTTTATTGGATAAAATATTTACGTTAGCATCAATATCTATTTTCCGAAACATTTCCAGTAAAATACTATTCATATTCTCATTATAAAGTTTTAGTTTTTGGTCATTGTTGAAGGGTGTGCAGTGACCTATTATATAGTGACTAACAAGTAAATCACTTGGTCTACATGGTTTAAATGGTTGATAGTCGTCTCACCATATCTCCTTAGGCCAAAATAAAAATTGTTTGTTTCCCCTCCCCATACCCAGGTAAAAAATAAGCCCCCTGGGATGGGAAACAGACATTCTTTTAAATGTGGACTTATTCATGATCTTTTTATTGAAATTCTGAAATAAGAAGATTTTACTAGTCTATAAGTATCACATAAACTTTACATTATCAATAATCCATTAAAATGAAGTCCAGTCAAAATAACCATGCCAGACAGATATATAGGACAGATAATTTCATGAATTTCATGAATTTTTGAATTTCACAGTTCTTCCATACCCCAAATTTATGGTTAAACGTTTATAGTAACCATAGAAACAGAGAAAAAGACTAAACATAAAAACCATGAAAATGGTGTCATTGTCAGATGAAATAAGCCATTCAAAAATGTCAAACATGTACAACTTACATTTATTCCATAATTATGCCAAAAGTAGTGATCCTATACATGTACAATGTAGCTTATAGCTTATGAGAAACATTGATGACCTTCGGCTATTGTCTGCTCTGAAGTTGGGTTGTTGTCTTTTTTGGCACATTCCCCATTTCCAGTGTCAATTTTATTAGCATGATTAGGAAGTATAAACTGAGAAACAAACCTAACCATGTTAACATTGTATCAAACTGAAATAACCTTAATCACTTAAATTATCCATGAAGGTCAAGGTCAGGTCAACCCAACCTGATAGACAAGTAGATCTTTCAAGATACTCATATACAATAAAATGTATCCAATTACATATATAAAATATACAGTATAAAAGAGCATTTCATTGATTAAGTAACAGTATATTTTACATGCAGTCATTGAACCATGAAAATGGGGTCAGGTGCAATGTACATATAATGGCAAACTGAAACATCATAACATATTAATTACCTACTAGCATCTGAATACAAGACAAGAAACATCCAGCTCTTTTAGCTTTTAAAATGTAAAGCTCTATAAAATAGCTTACATCATCACCCCAAGACTGTAATACAAATTTCTTGTATACAACCAACTTTCATGACTTTTGTGTAAGGCGAGACAAAATAAAATGATACTTTGAAGTACATGTATTGTTTAATATGTTTGACTACTATTATAAAATGCCAGTTTCAGAATGAACAGTAATTTAGAAGATTATTAAAATACATGTAGATACATTCAGACTATTATAACTATACAGCAAGCTGTCATTCGACTCTAACCAACAACCATGCCAGGGCTGTAAACTAAAGCTTGTCTAGGTTGGTAAAAACTTCCATCATCATGCATATATATGACACTAACCAATAGTGATGGACCGTGACAGACCCTCATGGAAAGTAAAGGAGGTTTAACACTCCCTGGTGGTACATGTAGCCAACAATAGCAATGGCAGCATAGAAACTCTTATTATATCCAAATTCTTATTTCAAATGAATAATTATCCAAGGTGAATCAGATGATGTATGATCATGATGCTGCACGTTTAGTATTGACAATGATTGATATTCACTGAAACTAGAAATTTCCATTATTCCAATTTTCTATTCTTAATGATATAACTATCCAAGATAATCATGGAATTAAGATATGATGCACTACTAATATTCCTAGAAAACTTTAAATTCTCTTTATTTCAAATTGTTAATATTACTTATTTCATATATATATATATATATATCAAAGGTATGCTCTGTCACCAAGTAATGTAGTACATTGTATTTCCTACATTTTTTCTATGAATTGTAAGTTTGCTATTTGTTCAATTCACAATTCTCTTTTTGTCCAATCAGATCATCCCATCAACTGTACATCATGACATAATGCTGTTAGCTCTATCAACGTTATTTCCAAACCAATAAGTAACACAAAATTATGAATTAATCCACCATTTCACAATTTATAGCTACAGGTACAAATGAGGTACCATATGAGAGTAACTTAGTGACACTATATATTTCCAATATATACATTGATATACATGATATATGCCGCTTCATAATCTGGCTGGGAATCATGCTCAAACCAATGTGATATCTTATCTACAAAAAAAACATACATTAAGAATAAAGTATTTATTATATATAAACTTGTATAATTTATCTACAAGAAAAACTAGCAATCATAATTTGCTTGACAACAAAGTTTAATGATGTAAAGAAATGAATATATGACTAATACAATTTAATTGATAAGTCCCTTATGAGAAGAAGAATAAAACCCTTTTTTGAGGTTCTATTTCTAAAACAAAATGTTCTCTCTTTCTACATCAATGTTTTCTTAGGTGTATACTTCATTGAAGGGTTACTGTCTAATAGAGGCTATAGCATTGTATAGCACTATACTTGTTGTGATCAATTTATAATACTTTTTTATTTTAAAATAGAATTTGTTGAATATTACTACCAACGTGACATGGTGACAAAGCAAATAGTATTTATAAGATTCTTCTTCTTCTTTATAATCCATCAACATACTGATGATAACGTGTCCGGCACTTATTTACAGTAACTATGCCGCGCATGCGTGGGATCTAATTTTTATTTAGTCATGACAGTCATGACAGTGAATAATAATTAATATACAAAAGATAAAAATAAAAATTTCAACATAATTTCTTTTTCTTGTTATAACATATATTTAAGTTCTACAAAATTTAGAGCATAACAAATCATTTATAACAAAATAATGAATCATACCCGGTAAAATCTTAAATTTCTTATCACAAAAGATGAAAAGTGTTAAAAATTATTGTTAAGGACGCAATGTCGTCTCATCATTTGGAATCAGGCATGTCAGGGCACAATATCAATATACTCTTTTTTTTGCCCCGGGCAATTTTGAGGTTATTGCATATATATAAACCCAAGCCTTGAACATGTTGAAGGTATTCATAACACATATGTGACAAATTATAATTATTGTACATCACCCACCAGTGGCTATATAAATAGGTATATCATCGTCGTAACTAGTCTGAGATTACTCTGACCTCCAAACGGCTGTTTTGCCAGACAAGCTTGTCTCGGACTACATGGTAACATGTGAAGATTGGTTGGTTATTGGTTAATAAAAAAAAGTGACAAATATTTCATGCAAATTTAGGACGTGACAGTTATCAATACATTAACCATGTTAACATACAATATATAGGATTACTCGATCAGGGGTTTAGGTCTTGTAACTGTTGTATAGGCCATCCCGCACAACCATACCATTGTGAATACCCCACATGTCAATGCATGTTAGGCAATAAACAGGGGTGGATCCCGCCATTTTTAAAAGGAGGTTTAAACCATACTAGTTTATATGTAACTTTTTAAATCATGCATTGATCTTCCAAAAAACATGAAAAAGGGGGGGGGGTCCAATCACAGGAACAATTTTTTAACAAGCCCAAATTCTTACTTTGCCTTTGAACAGGCTACTATCCAAGAGTGTGGAGTATTGGAACGTCGATTCATACCTGTATGCACAAATTTAACAAATGTGAACATTTTTCCTTCAAATTCTTGGGTGATGATCCATAATCAATGATTATTCTGATAGACATGTATTAAAATATTCATTTCTACTCACCAATTGCAATTTCCAGCTCAGCTTATATTGTACTATAGTTTCCTTCTACCATGTCAACGATTTTATGTAAAATAAGTTAGCTATTAGAAGCGCTGACACTGCCGACACACATGCGACATGAATGCAACAAAAATAAAGAGGGTACGGTAACGTTAAATCGTTTACGGGCGAAGAATTATTTTCCGTTTTTAATTAAACTTGTCAGATTTGATTAATTATCGTCGAAAAATGTCCCTAATGGATAGTCATTCAAATTAAACCAGCTTTATTATGCTGTATGCATGTAATATATATGTAACCTGGTCTTTAAATGTACTTTAAGTACAGTGTCTGACGTATTTATAAACATTTTCTTGATTATTTATCCTATTTCAAATATAAATTTGAATGAATTTATAAGCCTTTTTCTGCTATAATATTCAAACTTTATTTTTTAACGAAGGCTTCTGGTATGTAGTTTTTTTTACAAAAGGCTCTCGAATTATAGACACATTAAAAAATAAAGATGGAAAGTCAAACGCATGAGTCTGGCAAAAATAAAGTTAACGGACAATGTCATGACAATAAACAGAAAACGATAAAAGACAGAGTTATATCTATATATTTTTTTCCCTGCCTCAAATTTACTCAAATGCAATTTATATAGGTAACATAAAAGATAAATGATAATGCATTCATTTACAAGATCACGTTTTCAAGTGTTCACGGCCGACATCCGTTATTATTAAATAAGGGTGTAAAAATGAATGACAAATTCTTCACCACGTACGGCAGTCTGTAATTGCATATAAAACGTATTGCAATCACTTGTAAACCATTAAATACAAAGGTTCAGGTGCTTATATTCAATAATCAAATATTATTTCGGCAATCTGTTGATTTTTTTTAGTCAATTCGCGGCGATTTGTGCAGCAGTATATGACTTTGAGCTACTTTTTTTATTTATATAATTATAAAACAGTGTTAAATAATTAAATAGGAAGAAGTTAGAATTAAAATTGAATATTTGTTTTATTTAAATAACATGATTAAGGGGACGTGGTAGACTTTCAGTTAAAAAAAGCGTCTTCTTTCACAGTTTTATTTTATTCTTGAAAGGGGAGCAACCCCTGATAAATAATGGGAAAGTTTCACTCGTTTTGTGTCCAAATTATTAAAATCTGAACACGACTGGACACGGTCTGACAACATCTTGACGTCAGTTTGTATCCATGGTCTGTTTTGGTCTGACACGGTCTTAACGGATCTAAACAGCTCGCTAGAAGATACAGTCTTAAATATCTTGACATGCCTTAACGGGACTAATTTACCTAATGAGACTATCGATCCGAATGGAGACTGAACGATCTGACAAATCTTGACGTTTTCCTCTAGCGGTAAATCCAGTCAATTAAGATACGATCAGACCAAAATGACCGTTTCAGACTGAAATCGTGCTACTAGTGTGCAGAGTTGGGTAAAATCCTGTTTAAAATAGAAGTCAACAGGGCCTTACTGAAGTAATCATGGATTATAATAACACAAGAGGGACATATGTTATATTTTCAAAAATTAAAATTAACTGTAACTATACCTGCTTATTTATAACGTACTTGTATAACATGTATTACGAATTTGTATTTTAACTGAATTATCTTTAAACAGTCTACATATATTTGCGAAGGCACATTATTGTTCTTTTCTCGTTAGAATTTGGATATCGAGACAAAACCGCATACACTGTGTCAATCGCTCTAAACCACCCTGCAAACCTCTACTGAATTTAATTTATTCAGCTTTTGGTGGCCTAGTGTTACCTTTCCTAGTCGGTATAAGTTAGAGTTGTAACAATGTACATGATATATGAGACAGAAGATGAAATTGATTGCAAATCAACTAAATATTTATCGTAAATGAACGTAAGATACAGTCACAGGTATAACTAAATGAAGTACGTCTAAACTAATGACAACTTAATGACAGATTTGGATCCATATTCATCGTAAACACTCATATTTGGTGATGATGGCAAACAAATTACTTATAGCAAACGATGCACCGTTAACTATACACGTATAACAAACAACACACATGTGAACAATAGGAGATGTTAGATACACATGAATAACAACAACACAAACGATACGAGAAAAGAAAATTCTTTCTTTTATCTCGTTATTTTTTAAATGACGCGGTGTTTTTTGTGCATGTGTATTTTTGTGGATTGTTGCATTGGAAATTTCTAATCTATATACTGTGAATTCATTAACATTCGTTGGATACAAGGATACACAAGTTCGTGGATTTTGTTGGTACAGGAGTACCACGAATACAAATCTTCAGCGAGATTACAACTTTTCTAAAAGACTGATTGAAGTAAATGCCAAAACCACGAAATTAATTATCCCCGAATATATAAGTTTTCGATAAAAAACTAAACAATAAGACAACATTAGTCTTGTTAGTCACATCAGGTTCGACAAGTAAGTAACGATGCTTTGAATAATAATTCTTTTAAAAATTGGGTTCTTTTAAACGGTACTTTGTCTTGTTTTTGTGTTCTTTTTGATTCTTGTTTTGTCCTATTTGATTGTTTTGTGGTTATTCCTTTCCAACTGACTTGTGAAGTTTGTCTCATGTTGTGTTATCCATCTGCAATCAATAGGTGCCTGTCCAAATCTAAATATAACTAAAACAAACAAAAAAAAAAACTTAATGAAAAGTATTCGGATTTTAATTGCAAAGCCTGACATGTCCTTGTTGCAGAATTTCTCCGGATACTGATCTGGAAAACAGTTTTGAGACATATGAAACAAAAATCATCTAAAGATACAGGACAAGAAAATCCAAAACAATGAACAATTAATAGAATAAAAAAAGAGAAAGTAACTATAAAGAGAACAAAAAAATAATAAAAAAAAAGTATCAGCAGACACAAGAGCAATGTCATTTCCTGTCATGTATGCGACAACCACTGAAAAGACCCATTCCAATTCTTATTTTTACAAAACCTTGATATTGAACTGATACATGAATCAATTCAATTTGATCTGTATAGACATGTATTTTTTTTCTTTTGACGACATTGTGTTTAGGGTAACTAATGCAATTTATCGGACGGATAGTGATTCATTCGCTATGAGATTAAAGACAGTAAATAGTAAGTTTTTCAAATGCACAAAAAAATATTTCATAAAACTCGGAAGTTTTGACTGCTTACAAGTGTGGTCGTACTGTAATAAATAAATTTGTGTAAATCGTTCGAATAAATATATATAAAAAAAGATAAAGTATGATTGCCTATTAGACAACTGTCTGCAAGAGACCAAAATGACACAGACATTAACAACTTTAGGTCACCGTACGGCCTTCGACAATGAACCAAGCCCATACCGCATAGTTAGCATGTGGTTAAGTAAATTCATCTTTAACCTAATTATGTATTTGGCTAATCACCTTACAATACTATGCGTTCAGATGATTTGGGATTACAACAGCTAGACAACTGTAGATGATTTAACTACAAACTTAACAATTACGTCGCATAGCTGTTGTTAAAAAGGAAGGAATTATAAACTAATTCGCATTTTTGAACAAATACTGAGGAAATCAGCAAGAAGGCAATATTGGCCAGGTAGAGGTGTTGTACGACAGTCTGAAAGAGCGATTTTTTAATCGCATTTTCAACATGTATAATTTAAGAGCTCTAATTTCAATAAATTCTTATTTCTATTTTCGTCTTTTTGTTAACTTTTTGATTCTCGCTTCTAATATACTCGTATTTAGTCACAGTGTAGCACACTAAAACCAAGAGTGTCGGTATGTGTATGAAATGATTTGATGGCATCTGGGCGTTTTAGCAAACAGCCGTTGTTTGGCGTTCTACAGGGTGTACTTGCATCATCTGAATAAAATTTTGATAACTCCAATTCTATCCAAATCAAGCATTAATAACTATTTCGGTATTACATTTTTATCCCATGCATATACATCTTAATCCGGTTGATAAACCAACTACTTTTTTCTAAAATAAATTAATGTTCATCGTCCTAATTTCAAAAACCATTTATTTATTTTGATAAACATAAGTTCATTTGTACCAGATTGAATTAAATTTACATGTACTAGCTTTCCGTAACTGCTAGTATTCTTAAATCGTACTTTCATGTTAATTTGACCTGTTGATACAATTGTAATGTTTTGTTTTGGTTATCTCATGTTTCTCTTTTTTTAATATATTTCAGCGTGTTTTAGTGTTTAGTATGACTATCAATTTTCACTTCCGTTTCTTGTACGACAATGTACTATGAACAACAAAATGATTTATTTTGTAAAATGTATTTCCGTTTTTCATTTAAACAGTATACCTGACAACACAATTATTTTCTTTTACCTTTGTAAAATATTTTATTGGAGCAATTCGACAAGCGATCAAAATGTTCATCAGGTTTAGACTTATCTGCTTGCAAATTTTCAGAGGAATTAGACAACCCATAACACATAACACTTGTACGACTGTCGCATTAATTCCATTATATTGACACAGATGCGCAAAAAGGGGACCTAAATTAATTTTTCGTAAATTTTTGTAAATAGCTATGTAAACTCTACCTGCCAAAATTGAATCATATTGGTTTTACATTTCCTTTATTTGAACGCATATTTTTAACCGTGTAATCGTGGGCATAGTCGTAATCTGTAGTATACTATGCACATTTATGATAATGAAAAAGTATCCTTAATATCTGCGTTCACTTTCTCATTTTTTTATATGCCTAAATCAAAAGGTGCTATAATTATGTTAAAAATAAGATCATAATTAAACATACGGTGTTTCGATACTTTAAAAAAATCAACTTACATGCATATGGCATCATACTTTAATATCAAATTCATAAGACCAAGCCTTGATGATAAACTAACGAATTCAAAACTTGAACCAAAACAAAAAACCATGGTGCACCCATCCTTCGTGGGTGGGCACGAAAAAAAAGAGAAAATCACTAAAATACTGAACTCTAAGGCAAAATTCAAAACGGAAAGTCACTGATCATATGGCAAAATCAAAAGCTCAAACACATGGACATAATAATATATATCAATTGTCATATTCCAAACTTGGTACAGGCATTTTCTTATGTAGAAAATAGTGGATTGAACCTGGTATCATATCTAGCTAGCCTCTCATGTGTATGGCAATTGCATTAGATTTCATTATATTGACAACGATGTGAACAAAACAAACAGACATAATATTAGTTTAAACATATTAATTTATAGTGGATTGGAAAACAAGTTTTGCAACTTAAATTATTCCCTTCCACTTTGCGGGTGCGAGTGCTGTCTTGTAGCGGCATTAGCCTGCTCTTTTTCGAGATCTACAAGGTTGTCCTTAACGTGCAACAGATATGGCTCTCTCTTAACACGGGTCAGCCATTTATCATCCCCTTCCGACGGACTATCACCGTTTCCTCAAGACCATACTCGCAAATGGTGTCAAGAGATAGCCGAAAATTCAGTCTCTGAAATGTTCAACCCAGACGGAAATCAAACCAGGAACCTTTGTGTCAGTAGTCCGATGCACTAAACACTATTCACGACTCTCATAATATGTAAACATGTCTGAAAGAGGTACAGCAATCAACATTGTGTTATAAACTTAATCATTATAAAAACAAATAGACATGTAGCTAAAAGTATGGATTTGTCCAAACAATCCATTCTATATTCTTTACATTAACCAGATTTGAAATCAAAGCGTCTAGCTGTAAGCAAGATATTAACCAGTCGCCAAAGAAGAAAGCGTTTTTGAGTTACGCTAACAATATTTTCTCTGGGATGCAGGTTGTTCGGGTCACTTTTCTTCTAAATGAACTACGTTTAATGTAGCAATGACCAGTTAACATTTGAAGCTGTAAATAGGTCTCTTAGCGCAGGAACATGGACAGGCATTTGAGATGGATATTGTCATTTTAACATTAATGCCCAAACATATTTACATATTAAGAATCATATTTCTTAGCAGATTCGAAATCACTTACAAACAGGGTAAAACTAAATAACATAAGTTCAGTATCCATGGAAACATATGGTGTTAGTTTTTTTTATACTTTCATCAAAAGATGGCTGTGAGACCCCCATAGCAGGCTTACAAGTATCTTTGAACTAAAATTTCAATGAATATCAGACATACATTTTTACAACACTGATATATAGCCTTTCCAAAAAATTGAAAAAAAGTGGGTGTCTTTCGTCTAATTTTCCCGCAAATTACTTTCGAAAAGTTCGTCTTGAATTCCCATCTTTCCAAAAGAGTCAACAAATGCTGATATAATTTTAGAGTCACTACTGAAATGAACATGAATATGAACCCAAAATTTACACTTCCTATGAACAAGACCTGGTTTAATCCCTTCTCTGAAGTCATACCTTTCCATTAACACCACTTGCATAGCAACATTTTTCAATATTCTTAATTTTTACATATTTTTAATTTGGTTTTGTTTTTTTTCCTTTAAATCCAACGGGGCCAACATGCAAAACTAACAATCTTAACTGTGTATTGCTCCCTGAGAATGATGGTATCGGTGTGAATAGTCTTCGTTGAGAACGTCATTTCCACAGGTTATTGACACAAAACCTAACTTTTTTTTAATGATAATTGAAGCTCAGATCGCATGAGTGTTACCCTTTATACTACAAATAAGACAGCAACCGTTATTTCAAGATGATTATACAAGAACTTATTATGCAAGAATGTTAATGAACGACCACTGTCCATACAGTGGAATAGCTGGCTTATTCTCCATGTTTATACTCTATCGATCATGTATAAGACGAATTAGACCATTGAATTATCCAAATAAAAAAACCCACCACAAACTCTACAGAACAATAATAATCGATTGAAGGAAGAATGACAAAACATTCCATGCATTATGAAAATTCATTCATCTATGGATCGACATAACGACATAACAAGAAAACGTTGTCCATCGTGTTACAATGCTAGTGGCTGACAAACGTTAAAACTTTGGATAACTTTCTTAGGAGAAATAAAGGTTTCAAATGCAATATGTTTTCCATTATCATTTATATTCCAATGAGCATAATTTGTTAACAATATTTGATCAGAACTTTTTTCGAAATATAAAAGACATTGCTGATATAAATCGATGGTATAAGGTTAATAAATTCTTTCAACAATCTAACAAATGAAAGCGATCGTAAATTTCCATATAATCAATATTTCAACTATTTTAAACGTTATTGATTAACACTGATTTTTGAACTCTTCATGTGCATTTAATATAGAATTATAATTTAAATTTCATAAAAATGTAGAGAATACATGAAACAATTGTTCGTATAACTAATATTTCCAAGGGGTAAAACTCTTTTCAGAATTATTAATCAGCACTGATGTTCAAAGATTTCCAATAAATAGCTGATATAAGACTATGATTTTAGTTTCATAAAATTCTGACAAGAATTATTCATTTGAGAGTGCTAGTAATGCAATTCTGATAATTTTTCCAAAGGGAATTATACTTTGAAAAATAATCGATTGACACCGATTTTCATCTCGTTCAAGACATGGTACAAATCTATGATACAAGTTTCATACAAAACAAATGTACACAAGTCTGTAAATACTATTTGTTGTGTCATTTTATATGACCAATTATTCGACATCCTTCATTCGTGCGACTTGTGATTTATTTGTTCTTGACAAAGTCTGATTTATATCAAATTTGTATGAAATTTACTCAAATTCTTCACATTCTAAAAATAGTCTAAACATTTCTTGAGAAAATCCCGACATTTGAAGACTGCCTAAAATTTCGCGACAGGTTCTTGACATTCTTTTTTTTCAGTATTGCTTGACACAGTCTGAGCATTTTGAAAAGTGCCTTTATAAAATAAACCGTCATTTCAAGCTGCACTTATTACAACACAAACACAAGTTCGGAATGCAGATTTTTTTATAATTAAAAATATACAATGATTTAGGTGTATAAAGTTGTTCATAAAATACAAAAACAATATGGGTATGAAATTCAAAATATTAACAAATGCAAATGTGAGCATGTTGATAATAACCGATTTAAATGTGGGTTTGTAAATAATCACAAATGTTGACATATATCTTATACAATGGAAAAAATTGCTAAACCATTGAAATCAATCATATTGCAGTCATATTTCATGTTTCATGCATAATATCCAATGTTTATTTGAAAAGTATTGTACCAAAATGTAACTTTCTATTATAAGCAATGTACTAATGTGTCCTAATTTTTGTAAGTGAAGTTAAGCTTATAGTTTAAAACAGCAAAACACACTTTTCAAACTCACACGAATGTGTATATATGATTTACTGTAACAATTGCAAAAAGTAAAAACACAAAAATACTGAACTACGAGGAAAATTCAAAAAGAAAAGTCCCAAATCAAATGGCAAATTCAAAAGTTCAAACACATCAAACGAATGGATAACAACTGTCATATTCCTGACTTGGTATAGGCAAATGGAGACTTTATGTTGGTTTATACTGCCTCCGTACTCGAGCTCTTATTCTTTCGTGGTTAAATATAAGTCTTGTAAAAACAAAAAACAATGTATCTAACTTGGTCTGTAGTAATGTCATAGTGTTATTTAGTGTCATACATATAGCAGAATGAAGATCCATCCAATGTATACAGAGACAGACTGTATATTAATTAACTGACTTAGATAACATACTCCGATTACTGTTGATGCTTAATGATTATACTGAAGGAGGCTCGCGGGTATAAGATTTTCATAAACAAATTAAACAATAATTTTTCATTACAAATTTTACTTATTAACTTAAGTAGTTGGTACTTTATGATATGGTACAAAAATCATTTCAAAAAATAAATTCGTGTTGGCCCCAGGTGACGTTTAAAATGTAGATATCATTGAAAAAGCTCCAAATTATCTCCCTTTGGTGCAAAAATGCCATTTATTGTCATTAAAATCGAAATATCTTTTTTAACTCATCGGTGACCTATATCTTTTATTGTTGTTTTCGAATAAGCTGTACATAAACTAAATAATTGTAAAATTTAAGCGATTTCTGTAATGCAGTTCTTTTTTTGTTTCGATATTACCGCTATTTCTCCTATTAGTTCAAAAGAAAAATAGGACATTCACGAAATGTATGCTTCTTTCGAAGGCAGATTGTGAGCGTAAATGAACGGTGACCCCATTTTTTTATTTCATTTTTCTATTAAGTATAAGATAAAGTTCATTTATAGAAAAATATAGAGAAATCCTATATTAAATAAAAAATTTGATTTAGACCCGCGAGCCCCCTTAATCTGTTAAAAGTTTTAACCTCCTTGTTTCTGCTGAATCACATATCAAACCATCACATTGTAAAGCTTTGTCATAACACTGATTTACTGCGTCCTTGTTATTCTTATCAAATATTTCAAGGCATACTCCAAGTATTGTTAGATAAAGTATTTCCAGATATAAAGTTCCCATGTGAATGATCTTTGAATGTTGAGCATATATCAAGTAAAGCCTGGTTTCTTTTTCTGATATCACCAATATGATGATAGCACAGAAATCTAAGACAGTGACACATAACAGTCGGAGGTATACATATGTAATGGTCTTTAACTTCAAGCTGGAGTTCATTTGGTATTAATGGGGAGTTTTTACGTAATTTACAAAGCGTACAACTGCCTTTCCCATTTTGTCAGGAAGTGTCATTTTAGAATGCACACTATTTCTGTAATAATTGATAGGTATGTCACCGTAATCGTAACCACCTATAGGTACCATATAAGGTGATAAAGCTAAATAAACCTTGTTCGTTATTCTTAGTGCAGCCTTGAACTGCCCTGATACATAATAATTGATATACATTGTATATTACATCGACCATTTACTGGAATAACCATATATTCTGTCTTTTTGGAACATTACCATTGAATTGTTTTGTAATTGTTTTGCACTATTGAGGAAGTTATATATAAACCATCGTAAAGCTTAACTTAGTTGTGTTAACTTTAGTCAGTGGCTTTCCCTCCAAAATCTAAAAATAACAGGAAAGACGAAAACCCCTGTTATATTTACCTGAATGTGTGATCTTGGATTGGGTATTAAATAAAAAAATAACTTTTTCTATTATTACTGTTACTATTACAATATATAAAAGAAATGAATTTCATCTTCAAATCGTTTGCAGTTTTTGCTTAATCTTTCTTCTATATTGGCATTTTAAGAAATCTTCACTTTTCTATTAATAAATTATGATCTCTTATTCTGATTTTTTTATCAGTTTTCTAAATTAAAATTTTGGCTAAGTTAAATATTTGCCATCTGTATTATTTAGTCTTACATGTTTATAAATAGTGAATTTGCTGTTATCCTTTATATATATCTGATATTTTATCATTTACAAGCTATCTTTTCATAAAAATCCTTCAATTTTAATTTTATTTGTTCTCTAATAGTTTTAGTTATCTTATGAGAGGAATATTATTCAAAGTGTCTAAATCCATACCAGTTTCTTCTAATACATGTTTAACATATGAGAACCAAGAATAAATTCTCACAGAGTATAAGTTTTGAGACAAAATAAACGATTCCTTTACAAGAGGATTAATGGCATCATAATATAAACGTATAACATAAAATATAGATTGAAATTTAATATTGAGTTCCAGGGGAAGTCTTTCAAGATCAGGTCTTGTACCTAAATTTGATGAAACTATTCTTATGCCACGTGTATATTTACAAAATTGTAGGTGTAACTTTTTAAAAGGTGTTTTGACATGAAGGGAATCAAATTAACAAAGGGTATCAAATAGTTGCCACTGACACCTTGAGTCGTTTTAGTTTCATGCTCTCTTAATCAACTCAAGATCCAGAAAACTAGTAAATGGTACATATAAAACTGTTCTTCGACCTTTAATGGTTTATCTTTAAAAATTATGACTTTTATGGAGAGTTGTCTCATTGGCACTCATATGTTATCTTCTTATATCTATAAAGGTATGAATAAAACTCGTAAATAAAATTGAGAATGGAAATGGGGAATGTGTCAAAGAGACAACAACCCGACCAAATAAAAAACAACAGCAGAGGGTCACCAACAGGTCTTCAATGTAGCGAGAAATTCCCGCACCCGGAGGCGTCCTTCAGCTGGCATAGTCTGCTATGAAAGGCCCGAAATGACAAATTTTTAATCCAAGAAAATATGTATAACTGTGTACTAGATAAAATTTATAAATTGCCAATATCTCCTTTTAAGCTCACCAGGCCAAAATTGGCAAAGTGAGATTATTTATTAAACTTTTCTCATCAATGGTCGTCCGTCGTCCGTCGTAGTCGCCTGTTAGCTTTTACAAAAATATTCCCGTCTGAATCTGCTGGGCTAAATAAAAACAATTTCGGCCTTAATCATCCTTAGGGTATATAGATTAAAAAACAATTCCGATGACCACGCTTATCCACCGAGATGGCAGCCATCGCTAAAAATAGAACATCGGAGTAAAATGCAGTTTTTGGCTTATAAATTTCTGAAACTAAAGCATTTATAGCAAATCTTATGTTCGTTAAGTCAACATTTACATGTAGCTCACATCAATTATTTTGATTCTGATAAGGATAATTAAGGTTATATCTATGTCCGACGTGTAGCCACTCCTCGGAACTAGATACCGTTTGATATTAACTCTCGTCATTTGATTTGAAATATAGAATTATATTCGCAAAAAGTTTGTTTATTTAAGAAACAATTGGTGCAAGCTATACTTTATTGTGTTTAACATGGGTAGGCATTATATTCGTGATTAATAAAGCCCGAGAGATTATGAGGGCTAAAAAACACGAATATAATGCCTACTCATTATAAAACTATAATAAAGTATAGCTTGCATCAATTATTTCGAGTCTGATTAGGACAATTTAGGTAATTTCTATGTTCAATGTGTAAAAGTGAAGATTCATTTTTCTGCACTATTCAATATGCGCATGTGCAAACAAATTTTATTTGATTAAGAGCATGGGTTGATTCACAAAGCGAAAGAAGAACGTCATATTAGAATAGTATATTGAAATTAAATAACTCTGGTTGATTTTAAGCGATATTAAATTTTCACTGGTTATGAAACCTATGATGTACACATTTAATTATAATGGCAAATTCCAACATTGTGACAAGCAATTTACCTGATGTACTGCTTTAAAATAAGTGTTGGTTTTTTTTTTAAATGCCATTTATATGTATTATAAGTACCTTGCTCGATGATTTTTAACACAGCAAACTGGATATCTCAAAAGGTAGGGCGAATTTTCCCTGATTCAATTTTCGAAGGAAGCTGTTTCTATAAAAGAACACAATTTGTAATGTACTTACAAATAAAAATGTATGACCAGTTTCCCCTGTGAGTGATTCATTTTCAAAATCAAAACATGGAAGATCAAGGGAATTTATAAAATATAAGCTTTAGGTAAAATCTTTTTAAAATAACGAAAACAGCAAAAATTAAAAGGTTCAAAGAACAATTGAAGGTCTTTCCACAAGTTAAGATCTATTTTATTATCAAAATATTAAAAATCAATCTAAAATGTCAGTTCCTATGGCTTTATAATGTATAAATATGAATTTAAATCAAAGGTCAAAATCTAGAACGTGCAAATAACCTATGAACTTGGCCTTAATTTCAAGGTCATAAACCAAGGATCTCAAATCAAAAGACCCTAGGTCTTTATTATGTATGATTAATGAGTTATATCACTTTACTCATAATTCTAAATATAAGATGGGCGAAAACTCCAATTTATTGTTTACGCACCCTTTCAACCAAAATTTATAAGCAACGGCATGTCGCAACTAACAATTTAGTGAAAATAAGATGTTGATATGTTATAAGGTTTTCAAAATTAGTAAAAATAAGCCAAAATAAAATTTTAGAATATGACCTTGATCTTCGACCTTGACCTAATTTTAATTTTTTGGGACCTAGGATCTCAAATCAAAAGACCCTAGGTCTCTATCACTTATGGTTAATCAGTTAGAAATGCAAATCACTTATATCAAATACATAAGGAGGAATAACTCTCATATGGAGTCTCCGGATAGCTTCGGTCAAAACTAAACTCCGAATCCTGAAGATGTAACGAGCAATTTGGTAAAATTAATTTGTCGTAATCTTTTACGGTTGCAAAGAAGTAGTGGCCACAAGAAAAACAGTGTTTGGGGAGATAACTCTTACAACGCAAAGTATTTAGTTATGCAGTTGTCAGTTTTAAAGTGTATAAACTATAAGATATCATTTTCCAAATATCTAAGCTACATCTTTTGAAACAACAAAATTACGCAAGAAAAAAATTAGGCGGAAGAAAAAAAAAATAATAATTAAAAACCAATTGTTCAGAGAACAATTGAAGGTCTTTCCACCACTAACAATACATTTTGATATGAAAACATTGAAATTCAGTTGAAATGTCAATTCCTATGGCTTTATGATGTATAAAATAATATGAATTTAGAGCAAAGGTCAAAATCTAGAACGTCGAATTTGCTTTTGACCTTGACCTCAATTTCAAGGTCATAATTCAAGGACTTCAAATCAAAAGACCCCAAGTCTGTAATATGTATGGATAATGAGTTATATCACTTTACTCATTATTCTAAATATAAAAGGGGAGGAAACAACCATTTACTTCAGAGATCTCCTCGCAATCAAAATTTAAGTGTTACGACATGTCGCAACTAACAATTTAGTGAAAATAATTTGTCGATATCTTATACGTTTTTAAAAATAAATGAAAATAAGCCAAAATCAAAATTTAGAATATGACCTTGAACTGTAACCTTGACCTAATTTTCATATTTTTTGGACCAAGGACCATAAATAAAAAAAACCTAGGTCTCTATCACTTATGGTTTACCATTTAGAAATGCATTTCACTTAATTCAAATATCCTTATCCTGAAGATGTAACGAGCAATTTGGTAAAATAAATTTGTCGTAATCTTTAACGGTTGCGAAGGAGTAGTGGCCACGAGAAAAACAGTGTTTAGGGAGATAACTCTTACAACGTAAAGTATTTTGTTACGCGGTTGTAAATTTTTAAAGCGTATAAACTAAACAATATCATATTCCAAATATCTAAGCGACAACTTATTAAACAACAATACTACGCAAGAAACAAATTGAAGCGGAAGAAAAAAAAAATAATTTAAAACCAGTTCAGATCTATTTTGATATTAAAATATTAAAAATCAGTCCAAAATGTCAGTTCCTATGGCTTTATGGTGTTTAAATATGAATTTGAAGCAAAGGTCAAAATCTAGAACGTCCTATTAACCTTTGACCTTGACCTCAATTTCAAGGTCACAAACTAAGGACATCGAATCAAAATACCATAGGTCTTAAATATGTATGGTTAATGAGTAATATCACTTTACGCATGATTCTAAATATAAGAGGGGCAAAAACTCCCATTTATTGTCTACGCACCCTTTCAACCAAAATTTATAAGTTACTACATGTCCCAACTAACAATTTTGTAAAAATAATTTGTCGATATCTTATAAGATTAATGAAAATGAGTGAAAATAAGCCAAAATCAAAATTTCGAATATGACCTTGACCTTTAACCTTGACCTTATTTTCATCTTTTTGGACCAAGGAACTTAAATCCAAAGACCCTAGGCCTATATCACTGATGGTTTACCAGTTAGAAATGCATATCACTTAATTCAATGGAAAAGGGGGAAAAACTCTCATATGGAGTCTCCCCAAAGCTTCGGTCCAAATGAATATCCTAATTCTGAAGATGTAACGAGCAATTTGGTAAAATAAATTTGTCGTAATCTTTAAAGGTTGCGAAGGAGTAGTGGCCACAAGAAAAACAGTGTTTGGGGAGATAACTCTTACAACGTAAAGTATTTTGTTACGCGGTTGTAAATTTTTAAAGCGTATAAACTAAACAATATCATATTCCAAATATCTAAGCGACAACTTATTAAACAACAATACTACGCAAGAAACAAATTTAGGCGGAAGAAAAACAAAAATAAATATAAATATAACGGTCTTTCCCCCCTTTGAAACATGATCGATTGATGTGTGTGTGTGTGTGTGTTTTTTTGTTTGTTTGTTTGTTTGTTTGTTTGTTTGTTTGTTTGTGTAAGGGGTCTATATTATTGTTTTACCGGAGAAGTTTCATGTTTAGTTTGGAAAGTTTTTATTTTATTTCAGGTCCAGCGCGCGCGCCAGATTGAGGAGACATCACGTGACGCGGGTTTATAATAACGAAAACTTATATTTATTCCTTTTTAGGTGGGGACGTTGAACAGACAACATGTATAGAGACAAAATGTACACAATGTATTTCTTTTGTCATTGTAGGAAATTGACATTTTTTATCAGAGTTCACCAGCAGTGCATGATTTGGATTTAATTGATCCGGTGTAACTTTAAAACACATTTAAGGATTATTTTCTGATAATGTACATTTTTCAGCACCTGTTTGTAACACAGATTAGCATTTCAATCTAGGAGCGGACTTTTTATTGTAGGATTTCACTGAGATTCACGGACCTAGCAAGCGATTTTTACGGCGATTTTTACGGCATTGCCATTTCTTTTCTCTAGGAAAAGTCTTGAGAGATATCTGCACCACGTTGTTTTATGAACTTTAAGTACATGTATGCCCTGCTGACTGCAAATTTTGGGATGGATTGGACTTGTAGTTTCAGAGTATAACTGATAACATGTGGAATTTTTTTTCCAGAAGAGATGTAAAGAACTTCCATATTGTTTTAAATAAACTGTCATACATATTGATTTGTTGGTTGGTTGATTAGTTGGTTGGTTGGTTGGTTGGTTGGTTGATTAAACACGTTGGATAGGGTCAATTGAAACAGCGAAAAAGAAACAAAAAAGATATTGGACCCTATATTAAACACATATGACGGAAACATGCTTGCACTGATTAGTGGGTTGTTTGGTTTGTTGGTTTGATGGATAGCGTCAATTGAAACAGCAAAAACGAAGAGCTTGGACCCTATATTAAACACATGAGACGGAAACATGCATGCACTGATTAATTGATTGATTGATTGATTGATTGGTTGGTTGGTTGGTTGGTTGGTTAGCATTCAAACACACATGAAACTCTTCAAGTAGTGCCAAAATCACATAATTTGTCCCTTTGTACATGACCTTGACCTTTGACCTTGTGACCTTTGTCAAGGTCATTGCTCCACAATGTCATTGCAAAAGACCCTATGGGTCAAGAACATTTTGATTAAGAGTTTTGCCTAATAATGGCTTTATATAAACCATCAATGGGGATTATGTCCCTTAACCAATACAGTCATAACGTAACAAAGTTGCCCCTTGAAGTACCAAATATTTTTCACTATGTAAATTTTCTGTATCTATAACCATTCTAAAGTTATAGGGAAATCTAAGACAAATAAAAATCTAAAATACGACCTTGACCTTTGACCTTGACCTAATTTTCATTCTTTTGGATCAAGGATCTCAAATCAAAAGACCCTAGGTCTCTATCACTATGGTTTTCCAGTTTAAAATACATTTCAAAATTTCAAATACAAACGTGAACTAACTCTCATATGGAATCTCTATACGTCTTCGGTCCAAATCAATATCCTAATCCTGAAGAAGTAACGAGCAATTTGGTAGAATAAATTTATCGTAATCTTTTACGGTTGCGAAGGAGTAGTGGCCACAAGAAAAACAGTGTTTGGGGAGGTAACTCTTACAACGTTAAGTATTTTGTTACGCGGTTGTCAATATTTAAAGTGTATAAACTATATGATATCATATTCTAAATATCTAAGTGACATCTTTTGAAACAACAAAACTACGCAAGAAAAAAATTTAGGCGGGAGAAGAAAAATAATAATAATCAGAACAAAACCTATAGGTCTTTCCACGGAAAGGTGGAAAGACCTAATAATAATCAGAACAAATTCCACGGAAAGGTGGAAAGACCTAATAACTTACAAACTATGCGCACAATACGTGCGAATATTTACGTTAACACTTGCGGACCTCTGTATATTTTCTTTATTGGATAATCAAAACAATTTAAAGTGGGGGTGGTTAGAAAGAAGCAATACGAACTCTTCATGTTCTTCTCGTATAGTTTATGTGGACATGATACTTAACTAAACTAAACTCTTAACGGGAGCAGTTGTGCTTGATTTTCATCTGATGACATCACAATCTTTCGATAGGTTCAGTTGAAGTCTGGAGCTGGCACACGTGTAACTGCTAGTAGTCTTTTGTAAATTAATGTTGGTTACTTTGCTTAGTTTCTTCTTTTACCTTATATATAACCGGACTAGGAATTCTTGAATATATTTAAGTGTGTATATGAGATACAAGTAATTATCAAATGAGGATAAGTCATCAATATATCAAGATTTGAAATACAAATTACTCTTTATTTATATTTTGTTAGTCGGCTGCGTTGCCATCTTGTCGCAGAATATCATCTACATGTATCTCCTTTTGTTTAGTTGTGATTTACTTTTTAGTTTTTTTTTAAATTAGCGTCAGATCAACGGCAATTGTTTATTCTTCAATTAAAGTTATGGTGAGTAATACGAACAGCAATGCATAAATCCGTAATCTATATGTCATACTCAATACATGAAATAAAATGAGATGTGCAGTTAGAAGCTAGTCTAAAACTGTAACACTTTTCACCACCATACATGTGTCCGCTAATCCGTGTAGATGCTGTTCTTCTATTTTTTTTTAGTTGTGGAAAATACAATAGACAATGCTAACTCAAAATTGATTGTGGCTGTAAGCACTGATAGCTTTTTGTTTGTTGTTCTAGTCAGATGCTGTATGTTTAGCTATGGAAAAAAACTCAGAGAAAATAAGATTCGTGAAATATTGCGATTGCAAAACATGTGTGGAAAACTTTTATTTGGTTCGCAATGAAAAAACACTCTCAATCGTGAATCAATTTGCTTGAATAATTTACTAAGATTACAGCTTTTGTCTTAGTATCTCTCATGTTAGTTTACCTAACAGTTAAGGGAAGCACAATCTGGCAAGATATAAGTTCTTGTTATAACAAATGATTGTTATTACATATACAAATCTTTCTTTTTTTTTTGTTTTTGTTTTTTTTTTGGTTTTGTCTTTTTTTTTTATTGATATAACTTAGTTTTCTGGAATCGTCTCCTTTATCGATGTGATATGTGTTCCATTTAATTTGGGCACATTGCTGCTTCTGTAAACATTGCGCTAATGGCTAGAGCTAAGATATGTGTCATCTAAATATTATTATTATTATCAGCAGGATTTAACTTATTTGATAAAATTTGGTGAGTATACCAGTTTTTGTTTTGTTTTGTTTTTTTGTTTTGTTTTTTAGTTATATACTGATCTTTTCTATATCGTATTGTTAATGTTATGCACAAGTTGTAGCACTCATCTGAGATAAGACATTATTCTCCAGTTTTTTTTTAAATACACATTTTAAAACCTTTAAATACAGTATACTACATATCGTGACTATTGCATGGTTGAACAAACATATTTGGACATGCATGGTTGAACCCGATAATTAATGTATAATATATAAATAATATTTATATTCCCAATTTATAATAATTGTAACTTTTGAGCTCATTTAGAATGCAAAACTCCCTTAGTACACACAATATAAATAAACTTGATCTCGCACATTCATGGCAACTAAGTTTCACTTTCCTTCTGCATTCACGTTTATAATGCTATCAAGTCGTTAACAGTAAAGCACTTGAAATATAAGTATTTCTAATTGTACAATCAAGTAGAGGGATATTTTTATTTTTCATTGTTAAGCTGAAGATCTAGGGAATGCACCATTTTATTTTAAAAATACAAAACAAGATACATTTGAAAGTGTGAAGTCAATGTGATTTTTATTTCGAATATACAGCAAGTTTATTTGCCAAGAAAACGGATTCGTTTTTGAAGGAGGGTTCTTAGGTAACTATATTGTTTTATGTTCTGCAGCTTAGCTGGCGATAGTTCTACTGATCTTCAATCTTTAAACAACATTAACAACACTGGCCTTTTGAAAAATGTGGGGAAAGCTCTTTATGACAGGAGATTTCATTAGCACTTTTAAAACTGCTATAATAGTGCTATTTTTATGTGTATTATACATGAATAATGTATAATTCTAACTAGATAAGGTTGTACAAATATTGAAACCAATTCAAACATATAATTGTTAAGATTAATCAAAACATATTATTTTATCATGATTGTCATGTATTAAACAAATATTTTTCGTTCATTTGACAAGACAAATAATAAAATAATAAGGTTAAATATTTGATAAAAGTTTCACATGAAAACTGGTAGCGTCATTAATGAATACATGGGTGCATTGAATAATGATCATGCATAATACAAATATCAGTTAAGTATAGCTGTATCATAATATTCAATTGCTATAGTCAATACACGGCACCGTTTATTGACTTACCTTAAAATACGGCTGTATCATCTATACAAAGTGCATGCATCTTTTTTTCTTGAAATTTGAATGACTTTCCGATTTTGTGGTACGGTAGAATCGGGAAATCTCTTTTAAATTTTCCATAAAACTTTTATATAGATTTGAGGAGGATTTAAACATCGTACTAACTTACAATTGAAGGATAATTGTAAGACGTATAAAGAAACGAATTGAATTTTCGGTTTTCTTCTATGTATTACTTCTTTGTTTAGGTTTTTCTTGGCAAATATGTACATGATGTAGGTTCAGAACCGATCATCTAAGTGTAATGTACAAAAATGAAAAGGCTAAATATGAAAATAAGACGATGTGGTATGATTGACAATGAGACCACTCTCCACAGAGACTTAATGACATCAACATTAACAACTACGGATCTGTAAAGGTCACTGTATATACGAACGGCCTTCAACAATGATCAAAATCCTTCCTGCAAAGTCAGCTATAAAATGCCCTGAAATGACAAATGTAAATCAATTCCAAATTTATTTTTGATATGTTTTCAAATAGTATTGAAAAACAAATTTAATGAGGGAACTTTATCTTTAATCGGGAGTAAATGATAATCAAAATCTCCCTAAAATAGGTATATGTAGTGCTACTGACCATAATTATTATCATCATCATCATAGTACTGTTGGTTTCTTTAAAATTGCAGTAGTCATAAGTGTTCTTTCCCATTATGTTTTGACAAAAATTTAGTTAGATATACTCCTTAATGTGGCTTTCTTCTTTGGGGTATTTAAGCTCGTCATTGGTTTATCTAACGTGATATGTAATGCCTTATGTGTCTACTTTGTGTCATATTGTACGAGAAATTAAACAAAGGAGTAAGTCCGGTAAGGGCCGATTTTGGCCTAAAATTTCTGGTTCATCTAACGAAAGATTTTGGACACTTTTTAAACACTTAAGTGTCTATTTCAATATGATTTAATTAGTTTACGTGAAAGATTTTAACTGATTTAGTCCTTAAAAACGCTCCGATTCAAGCTTAAATATGAAAAATCTATCAAATATGCAAAAAAACCTCACTTTAAAGATGGTTTCTGTCAAAAATGAAAGTGGCCGCATCCGTGTTCATCCTCAACCTGTATATATCTTATGTATAATCATCAAATACAACCAACTTTTCAATATTATGAATGAACACGAATGCGGCCACTTTAATTTAAGATGGAAACCGTCTAAAATTTAACTAAAATGCTAAAATTGTGAAGATTTCAGTAATTTATCATGACTTAATGATGCTAGTATCCGATATATGTGCATTGTATAGTCAAAAACGGCCCATATTTATGTAGCAGAAGCATTCTACTTTCCAGTAAATAGCTAAAAAAATTACATTTTCACAATTTTGTAAAACTGCTATATTTTGGGGCCAAAAAGGGGTCTTACTGAACCTTTTCCTTTTGAGGACAACTAAAATAATTGTATTGTCTTATATATGATTATAGTATTTATGTTATAAATTGAGCCGTTTGTTGAATTTCACTTTCCTTGTACTTTCCTTCCTGGTCTCGAACAAACTGTAAGCCTGTGTTTTAATGTAAATGAGGAAAAAGTGCGTTTATCAATCATAAATACTTGACTGTTAAGTGCGTATTAAATTATATCTGTCCGATATACATTTAAAAAACTATTTGTCAAGTTGCGAATGTACATGCTTCTAAAAATAAAATGTTATACTACATGTTGTTTGAACACTTTTTAAAACAAGTTAACACCCAGTCTTTGATAGAACCATGTACAATGCCTATAAGTGGGTCCACATGACATGTCAACCAAACGAAATGAAATTTTGCACACATGTTATGATAGTCAAGAGAAAAACAATTCTAACTTTAAAATCTTATTTTAAGCTATTTTTAGATTTTACAGCGCCATCTACTGGAAATGCCTGAATTTCCAAATAAATCTACAAAAATATCACAATTTTGTTTCTCTGAATATGCTAAATAATGTTATGTTTAACTGGTATTTGAATTAATTTTTATAACAAGCATCATTCGTCCTTCGAAACTTGACAAAATGTTAAAGCTTGAGTATAGCTAAATTTTGGGGATGAGGGGTCCAAAAAGGGCATTTTGGGCATATTTTGGATACTTGGTAAAAAGATCAACAAAAGGACATGAAATCTCTTAAAGTACTTTGATTTTTTAAATGTTTTAAATATTTCTATAAAGGTTTACATGTGTACTACAAGTTTAATGAATTTTGAGCTGGGATCTCTTACACCGTTACCATGGCAACGGAATAAAAATGGGTTATTTTCATATATTTTTCACAATAATCTGTGTATTTAATAATGAAAACTTATTTGTCTTTTGACACTATCTCATGATATTTGGTATGAAGGTGTATTACAATACGACAGTATATCTTATAAAATGAAAACTGCCAATTGACCTTGACCTTTGACCTCAAGGTCAAAATATTTGATTTTTTTCCCCGTTTCTTTTACTTGAGCACACATTTTTCTCTTCCTTGAAGATTTTTTTAATACTTGACACACAATGTCAGCACCTAAATATGATATGTTGTGTACCATGGACAATGACCTTGATATTTGACCTTCAAGGTCAAGGTCAAATAGGTAATTCTATATGTCAGCCTAAAACAAAACATATTGTCTTGCCATGTTAATATGAAAAAAGTGTACTGACTGCCTATGAGACAACTATCCATCACAGTTAAAATGGAGTTGTAGTAAGCAAATTTATTTCATAGGCCACAGAACGGGCAAGACCTTTGCAGTACAGCTAAGGGCTTTTCCCTGGGGTCATGTCCTGCTCCCTCATATAATGATGTTGCTATTTAGATTTATCTTTTATCCAGATGCTCCGCAGGGCGCAGCTTTATACGACCGCAGAGGTTGAACCCTGAACGGTTGGGGCAAGTCTGGACACAACATTCAAGCTGGATTCAGCTCTAAATTTGGACTGTGAATAAATAGTTGACACAGCATAGGTTTCTGACACAGAATGAATGTGGTCTAATTAACTTAAAATTTATTTTAAGTAATTAAATTGTTTTGCCTTTGAGCAATTCACTATGCTGTTGAATATTAATCCTCTCAAAAAAATTGAAGAC
Source organism: Mytilus galloprovincialis (assembly GCF_965363235.1). NCBI lineage: Eukaryota > Metazoa > Mollusca > Bivalvia > Mytilida > Mytilidae > Mytilus > Mytilus galloprovincialis. The sequence continues at coordinate 29,972,539 of NC_134849.1, read as the reverse complement.
TGAAATTTTCTTTTTATTTATGAAATCTGAAATGAGAAAAATTTACCTCCCCGCCCCAAATTTTTTTTTCACATCCCCCTTTCCCTTATTCCAAAACTGATCTCAATTCAAATTTCTAATGGCCCCTAGCTATAACTACTCATTTAAATACATCATAAAATATTAAAATGTAAAAAAAGTGCTTGTTATCACTGAATGGTAAAGATTGTTTTAATTTATCAGTTGGTAGTAAAAGTGAATATACATTGTATATTGTATAAAATAATGATTTCAGTTGATTCAACTACTATTCGGGACAAAGAAAGATAACTCCAATTGAAAATTTCTTGCTATTACACACTATTGTGCAATTAGATATTTCTTGCTATTGCGCAATACTGTGCAATTGAAAATACTTGCCATTGCACAATACTGTGCAATTGAAGATTTCTTGCTATTGCGCAATACTGTGCAATAGAAAATTTCTTGCTATTGCACAATACTGTGCAATAGAAAATTTCTTGCTATTGCACAATACTGTGCAATTGAAGATTTCTTCCTATTGCTGAATACTGTGCAATTGAAAATTTCTTGCTATTGCACAATACTTAATATAATAATTTTGGATCCTGATTTGGACCAACTTGAAAACTGGGCCCATAATCAAAAATCTAAGTACATGTTTAGATTCAGCATATCAAAGAAGCTTAAGAATTCATTTTTTGTTAAAATCAAGCTAAGTTTAATTTTGGACCCTTTGGACCTTAATGTAGACCAATTTGAAAACAGGTAGAACTGTTCTAGGACAGGTATTGACAGTTCTATGACAGATATTCTGACAGTTCTAATAAAGGTTAGAAGTGATCTCCACTGTATCGGCTCAGAAACTTGCAGATGCATCAAACAACCCGTTGTTGTGTTGTTTCCCCCTGAACTGCTAATTGAAAAAGAAATTTTGCGGTTTTTTGGCCATTATCTTGAGTATTACCATGGATAAAGAAAAATTGTTGACAGCAACATTTTTCAGCAAAACAAGGTCTACACAAAGTAGTTATTGCCTTTTCAGTTAATTTCCCACAATTTGTCTTACATTTCGGTAATCCTTTGCAAAAAAATTCTCCCCTGAAACTACTTGTCCAATTTAAATCAAACTTTGTCTAAACAATCACTAGGGTATCTAGTTTTAAAAATGTATCCAATGACCAACCATCAACCAAGTTAGCAGCATGGCTAAATAGTAAATAAGCGGGGGTGTAGTGTTTGATTTATATCTCTGAAACTAAAGAATTAAGAGGTAAATAAGATATAAAAAAGAGAAACTGAACAGACTTCAATTACCGGCAATATAAGATAAAAAAAAACACAGATTTTTTTTTGTCATTTAATACTTTTCTCGTCTACAATGTTGGAGTGCGTCTTTGTCTAATCATTTAATACTTTTCTCATCTACAATGTTGGAGTGCGTCTTTGTCTAATATGCATATAGACCAAGGTGAGCAACACAGGCTCCTTAGAGCCTCGATCCAGTTATTATTTACATGGCGTTTTTTGTGTTGTTTTAACTCGCACAATATTCCGGGACAGTAGTGAAAATAGAAGTAATTCGAATCTTCCATTAAAGTGCAGAAAATGAATGAATTATAAAATTAAACAAGCTGCAATATTCCTTGTTTCCTCTTCCAGATTGTGATTACTATGACGAAAAAAAAAAGATCTATGACATACAATCGGTACATGTAGTGCTAAAAACTCAAAAAAGCACATGAACCGCCCTTTAATTGCTCTTCTTCAACTTGAAATATTAGTTAGAACTTCGATATGGGGAAAATATCACTCACCTCAAGTTTAAGAAAACAATTTTCACTGTGTTAGTGATTCTTGATGTTGAAAGATTTCAGAAAATCATGAACTAAAGTTTATCATATCAAAAAGATGTCGTATGATTGCCAATGAGACAACTCTCCACAAGAGACCAAATGACACCGAAACATACAGTTATAGGTCACCGTACGGTCTTCAACAATGAGCAAAACCCATACTACATAGTCAGCTATAAAAGGTTCCGAAATGACAAATATGAAACAATGCAAACCTAAATTACGTACAAAAAGGAACGAAAAACAAATATTAATCGAAAAAAAAATATTAAACATATAATCAATACTGCTCATGATAAAAAAAAAAGATTACAATAAAAAAAAAGTATTGCAATACAATTAAATGTGTCATATTATGTTCAAACCGACCCGTCAGTTTCGTGCTGGCATACACGTCTTTCGTATGAGTGATATTTTCCGAGGCAATTAATAAGAAATATTACATTGGCGGATCCAGGGGGAGGGGGATCCGGGGTTGGAACCCCCCTTTTTTTGCCGATCAATGCATTTGAATGGGAACATATAGTTGGAACCCCCTTTTTAAAATGGCTAGATCCGCCCCTGTATCATATGTCAGAGGAAAAAATGTGGTGCTCGCGGAGTCATATCAAACAGTTAGGATTGTTTTGTTGACTAGTATTTAAATGTACATGTCCATTGGCACGTAAATAAAATACAGCGTTGCTTCCTAGTTTAGTTGAATATGACATAAAATAAGTCATAAAATTTAAACAAACGAGAGAAAAAAAGAGTTCTAGTATTTCACAAGCTTTAAGCATTTATTATAAATTTAATTTAAATTTCAGCAACTTTTCACGTTGAAGTCCGTGAAAGTTAGTACATACGAAAAAAAATCCAACGTATTTAACATTCAAACAAAAATTAACTCATACACTAATAAATTTGTTGTGAGTGTTTTTCTATTACATAGACTTTTTCAAATGATTAATTTAGTTTTATTTTATTTTGAACCGTCGATTAGTTTGGTTTCCTTCAGAAGCATATTAACAAGAAAAGTTAAAAAAAAATGTATTTCTATTATTTACACTTGTGTATTTTGTTGCGTTGTCTGTTTTCAAAGTTGGCGATTGATCTCTAAACTTTTATCACAAATGATTATATATTAAAGTGGCAAGTGCAATTCGAGGGATCAACGTACCAATGCAACCTCTGTTTCTAGTCTAGAGGAATGTCAAATCGTTGAATTATCACTAGTGATAATGAGGTTTCCTGATGCACTCGAGCCATTAAAAATTAAATACCTTGTTACTGTAGCTTACACTTCACAGATGTATTGCTATCGTATTTCACTTCATTGATAAAACACAATATTTTGTAGTTTAGACGATTTATAATTACACAGTTTATATATCTCTGCCTCGGGGGGGGGCCACTTCAAACTTTTTTTGGTAGGGGTGAGCAGCTGAGACATCAAGCACCCCACCCTTTTCATATATTTTGTTAATCAAAAATATATACCTTGTCATATATTAATTAAGAAAAAACAGACCTATAGATATATTTCAATATTTTTACATTTTACATCTCATTATGAAGATATTTCAATTCCAAAATACAATACATATAAAGGACGTTTGGTCAGATCATAGATGGTATTACATCTATGGTCAGATAAATGTAATATCACCCCAGAGTGTAACACTTTCACTGATTTTAACATGTTTAAATATTAATTAAAAACTGATAAAAAGTTTCATTGCCGTTCCCTCTTAAAGGATGCTGTCACAATGGAATTTCTTTAAATAATTGTTATCATGTTTTATGTATACAAACCCTTGAATGTTAATTAGGTGCAAATGTCAAAATAGTTGGATTTATTGCATCTATCACTGGCATCAGTGGGAATACCATTTCAGAATAAATAGAGTTTAATTGGTTTGACAAATAACTGATGCATTTACGACTGTGGTTTAACCGTATCAAGAATAAATACGGACATCTGATTAGTTTCAGATACTTATTATATAATCAAGCAAGTGATAATATCAACCTATGGATATATTTAATCTGAATTTCTCACCCTTTTCATATATCATAGAGCATGAAAAAGTGACCTATTCCAGCGGCTCATCCCTAACACTAATTATATAGCAAGTGCCCCCCCCCCCCCCCCCCCCCCCCCCCGAGATCTCTGCAGATTATAATGTATTTATAGCACATATATAGAAGCACGTACGCATACGTCAATGTGATTGCATCAACAATTTGTCAATGGTTGTTAGGGTTCATATTTATTTATGTCCAGCAGTTATAATATCCAAATGCCTTTTTCGATAGACTTGATAATTAAGGTCTTTCCTCTAGGCGAGGAAAGACCTTATTGTTTTTCTAATGTTTTTTTTTCTTTTTTTTTTCCTTCCAGCATTTGTTTGGCACGCCCTCCGTCCGCTTCTATTGAAATTATCAATACCAAATTGGAACCATCGATAGACCTCATCATGAACTTTTACCAGATGAACTTTTGTAGGATTTCATCATCCCCTTTAGAAGTTATCTCCCTTTTATTGATTTTTTTCAACATGGCCCCCCCAAAATGTTTTAAAACATATCATGACCTTATTTGGATAGTAGTTAGATCTCATCATGATGTATTACCATATGAGGCTGCTAAGGATTTCATCATTCCCTATGAGAGTTATGTCCCCTTGAAGCAATTTCTTTCTTTTGCATTTTTCTTAAAAATCATTCCAGATAGAATCGATTTGAAAATGGCAGCATGTACAAGAACAAATGGCAATGTTTATCAACATAAACAATTAATTTGTTACTAAGCCTTATAAGGAGTTATTCCCCTTGAAAAATTGTGTTCAATTTTAGAAAAAATTGTTTTTCAAGAACCGGAAGTCATAGAGACTTGGGAACTTCACCAATAATCTTTATTTCATGTGACCTTTAATATGCACCCAAGGTCAAAGGTCACAGAGTGCAAAATAAAATTACGCCGCAATTTCAAGCTTACATATTAGGAAAACGATAAGACTTTGCTGCATACATACAGCGTATAAAATGTTCCTCTCAACGAGCTCTATCTTTTATATAATAAGCCCAAAAATGTCCAACCGTCTGTTCAAAAGTTACAACGGGATGATTCTTAAAAGTATAGAATTTTGTGTATATCTTTTTAAAGGTAACATATATCAACCTACTATAAACTGCAAAGATGATCAGTAGTTCAAGACCTTCAATTTGAGGTCAATGTCAGGTCATAATGAAATTTCACCTTGACCTTCACAGTATACAATGACCTTGACCTTGTGATAGTTGAAAGGTTTAGTGGTCCTCAGTTGAATGGTGCTAGTCCCATGTCTCTACGACTTCCGGTTCTTAAGTTTGGTATTGCATCATATATTTGATGAATAATTGTGACCTTGGTGAACTTTGAAATTGTCCCAATTCTTTTTCTATAATGTTGTCCTTCAACTGTAGATCATTTATCATTTAACACATTTGAGATATCTATTGTCGTTTTAGAGATAATGCAGTTTGAAGTTTTGCGAGCGGAGGCATGTATTTCTGAATGAACAAGAGCTTACCACTTAAAATGTTTTAGAAATTGAAGAGGTTAACATAGTTATATGTTTGATTAAATACCAAAAACATTCCATGGAAAAAAACACAAAAAATTCAATTTGAAATTTTCAAGTTTTGCATTGATTTTGTAAGTTTCATAACTTCTATTTATATAGTTGATATTGCATCATTATTTGCAATTTGTCAAATGGGGTCATCTGATATATCAAATTGAAGGTCTTAATAAACTCTACTTAAAAATGAAAATTTCAAACCCCCTTTTCATCCCAGGGGGACGGGTGAGGTCATTTAGTGCAAACATTCAAATTTCTCAGATGGTAAGGTTGTCGCATATCAAATGAAAGAACATAAAGCGTACATTTCAAATTTCAAATTAACGTCTCCCAAAAATGGGTTGGATGGGGTTATTGAGTGCAAAAAATCAATTTTCTTTTAAGATAGGGTTGTTGTATATCAAATGAAAGGTCATGATGTGTACATTTGAAATATCAAATTCCCGACCTCCAAAAATTAGTTGGATAGGGTTATTAAGTGCAAAAATCAAACTTTCTAGATCATGGTGTTGTCGCATTTCAAATGAAAGCTCATCTACTCTGTTCCATATATCATAATTCCGATCTCAAAAATGTAGGCGGATGAGGTCATTAAGTGTAAAAAGCGAAAAGTTTCAGAATGTATGCTTGTCGTATATCAAACGAAAGGTCGTACGAAGTACATTACGAAAACATCACTTTTAAAGGAAAGACCTTTCAATTGTTTTACAAACAATTGAGATACTAGTTAAGGTCTTTCCTCTTCCCGAGGAAAGACCTTATTGTTTTTCTAATGTTTTTTTTTCTTTTTTTTTTCCTTCCAGCATTTGTTTGGCACGCCCTCCTACCGCTTCTATTGGAGTTATCAAGACCAAATTTGAACCATGGATAGACCTCATCATGAACTTTTACCAGATGAACTTTTGTAGGATTTCATCATCCCCTTTGGAAGTTATCTCCCTTTTATTGATTTTTTTCAACATGGTCCCCCCAAAATGTTTTAAAAGATATCATGACCTTATTTAGACAATAGGTAGATATTATCATGATGTATTACCATATGAGGCTGCATAGGATTTCATCATCCGCTTTGAGAGTTATATCCCCTTGAAGCAATTTCTTTTATTTGTATTTTTCTTTAAAAGTATTAGAGATAGACTCGATTTGAAAATGGCAGCATATACAAGAACAGATGGCAATGTTTATAAACATAAACAATAAATTTGTTACTAAGCCTTATAAGGAGTTATTTCCCTTTAAAAATTATAATTTTTTTTTTGAAAAGTTCTATTTCGAGAACCAGAAGTCATAGAGACTTGGAACCTTCACCAATAATCTTAAATTCATATGACCTTTAATATGCACCTAAGGTCAAAGGTCACCGAGTGCAAAAGGAAATTACGCTGCAATTTCAAGCCTGCATATTAGGAAAACGATAAGACTTTGCTGCATACATATAGCGCATAAAATGTTCTTGTCGACGAGCTCTACATTTTATACAATAAGCCCAAAAATGTCCGACCGTCTGTTCAAAAGTTACAACGGGATGATTCTTAAAAGTAAAGTATTGTGTGTATATCTTTTTAAATGTAACAGATATCAACCTACTATATAGTGCAAAGATGATCAGTAATTCAAGGCCTTCAATTTGAGGTCAATGTCAGGTCATGATGAAATTTCACCTTGACCTTCACAGTATACAATTACCTTGACCTTGTGGTAGTTGAAAGGTTGAGTGGTCCTGAGTTGAATGGTGATAGTCCCATGTCTCTACGACTTCCGGTTCTTAAGTTTAGTATTGCATCATATATTTGATGATTAATTGTGACCTTGGTGAACTTTGAAATTGTCCCAATTCTTTTTCTAAAATGTTGTCCTTCAAATGTAGATCATTTATCATTTAACAGATTTGAGATATCTATTGTCGTTTAAGAGATAATGCAGTTTGAAGTTTTGCGAGCGGAGGCATGTATTTCTGAATCAAAAAGAGCTTACCACTTAAAATGTTTTAGAAATTGAAGAGGTTAATATAGTTATATGTTTGCCCAAATACCAAAAACATTCCATGGAAAATAACGCCAAAAATTCAATTTGAAATTTTCAAGTTTTGCATTGACTTTGTAAGTTTCATAACTTCTATTTATATAGTTGATATTGCATCATTATTTGCACTTTGTCAAATGGGGTCATCTGATATATCAAATTGAAGGTCTTAATAAAGTCTACTTAAAAATGAAAATTTTAAACCCCCTTTTCATCCCAGGGGGACGGGTAGGGTCATTTAGTGCAAACATTTAAATTTCTCAGATGGTAAGGTTGTCGCATATCAAATGAAAGAACATAAAGCGTACATTTCAAATTTCAAATTGACGTCTCCCAAAAATGGGTTGGATGGGGTTATTGAGTGCAAAAAATAAATTTACTTTTACGATAGGGTTGTTGTATATCAAATGAAAGGTCATGATGTGTACATTTGAAATATCAAATTCCCGACCTCCAAAAATTAGTTGGATAGGGTTATTAAGTGCAAAAATCAAACTTTCTAGAACAAGGCATTGTCGCATATTAAATGAAAGCTCATATACTCTATGTTACATATATCATACTTCCGATCTCAAAAATGTAGGCGGATGAGGTCATTAAGTGTTAAAAGTGGAAAGTTTCAGAAGGTATGCTTGTCGTATATCAAACGAAAGGTCGTACAAGGTACAATACGAAAACATCACTTTTACAGGAAAGACCTTTCAATTGTTTGACAAACAATTGAGATACTAGTTGTTTGGTACATTTATTCAGAATTATGTAATTGAAATATTAGAAGATACGCTTGTAAATGAATATTGAATAGGAGTAAATCGTTTAATTCATTTTTTGATTTGTTTTCATAGTATAAGATATACCTTGATTGCGTTAAACTTGAAAATAATATAACAAGGTCTGGCGCACAGGCACTTGTCTCAGAATATTTTTTTTCCTATACACTTAATATGTTGTTATATTACGGTATATGGAGAAAAAAAACTCGTCCCTACGGTATATGGGAAAAAAACAATTTCTGAGACAAGTGCCTGTGGTCTGTCATTATACTTTTTTTGAACGATGTTAATAAAGACAATCGAATTATTACACTGTCAACTCGTCTTTCATTGAAAAATTACGGACATATATGCTTTAAATATTATGCATACTATCATTGATATATATATATATATATATATATATATATAAAAGGGAACATTAAATAAATGTATCTATAACCAATTCAGATAACAGATATTCTTCATCAGTTTAATTATGATGTCAAATGAAGTGCCCTGCCACGTTAAATTATTAAAGTCATTAGTAAGTTCAATCATCACTCCTTTGTTGATTATAAAATGTTTTTTTGCGGTTCCTTAATACTGTTGTTTGAGTAATAATTTTTCTATAGATATCACTTACTAGATTAGATTATTGTCATTTTACATAATTAGTACATGTATTAAATGAGCTTTTAATTATGATTTATATGGTATACAACTCATTGGACTATTATCTAGTCCATTGTTATAATGTTGAGGGTTTTACGTTTATAAGACAACGACCCACAATGCATAAAATGGATATAATTTTGTGTTTCCATTTTGTAAATGTTTTACCGAGCGAATACTCGAGTATCGGTCGGTAAATCAAACGAGTACTCGATTAGTAAATCTTCACCGAGTTGACATCCCTACATATTATTATATAATATTTCCGTTTTATTTAAGAAAGCAATAAATAAATTGTATTTGTCTCCCCTTTTTTTTAGAGAATCAGTTTCAAAATATAGTTATCTCCCATCTTAAATTAAGCCTGTTAGTCAAAGGGAGACAACTTTAATTTTCCACAAAAATTACGGAATTCCATAATATGGAGTTCGCTAAGTGCTCCGACTGTATAACATAACATTCATTACTAAAAATGTCAATAGTGTTACTACAAAGTGTCAATGGTGTTACCAGCATACATCAGTTTGTAAAAACTGTGTATAGGTAATACATCATATTGTTAAAACTTTTTTAAATAAGTATTGTTTTCCATAAATAATATGATGTTTTGCTTGTTAAACATGAAAGAAACACAAAACAATGCTGATTGTCATGATATATTCAGTGGTGTGACTAAACTGGTCACTGGTGTTATTTTATCAAAATGGTCTCACCATTGACAATAACTCCAATGATTTAAGATGTTTTTCAAGATTCAGTTACGAAATAAGTGCTCCATTCCCCTATTCTATATGTTGTTACTGGTGCATGTTTTTATAACCAATATATTTCATTATTCAAAGATAAGGAAATGTTTTAAAAAAATGATGTTTATAAAGGGTACACCATGGTCACTATTTCCAATTACGATATATAAGCTTTAGTTACTTTTACGATTTTTTCACTAAATCTTCAACATAATTGTTTGTTTTCTTTTCCATAACATGCTTACAGGTAACATTGCTAAGGGAGAAACTGTTGTAAATGCACAAATTTTGCGAAAGATAACTCTTATCCTACTAATTCGTCCTTTGGTTACACCATTGACTTTAAAAAATGTTACATTTCTTTTTGGTGAACATTTTTATTATAAAACGAACATACACCTCCTAAATCATTAAAAAATGTTTGTATGTATCAAAATGCAATAAAAAGTGATAAATTATAATAACAAATGATATAAATAAAATTCCTATTTCAAGTCTGAAAGGATTTATAGTAAAACATAACAGTTAATTCTGGCTATCTTCAAGGTTTTTAAGAAAACATTAAGGATGTTTATATATCATTTCATACTGTAAACTGTATATTGTGTATCACAAAACATTCATATCTAACATATGCAAGTGTTATTTTGATATATTTTCATGTCTGTGACTTAAAAAGACCCAATGACATAGTTTTGCATGTTTTTTTTTTATATTGACCCATATATCTTTATTCTCATCAACCAAAATCCAACAGAATATGTCGTCTTTGTGACACAAACAACATTGATGACGAGTACCATTACATCATGAATTGTAGAACATTTAAACTATAGAAAATAGGAAAAGTTTACGGAACAACTGTTAGTCAAACCCTTATATCTTTAAAGTTGATCAACATTTAAACTGATTAGATATTGTAATTATATTAGAAAAAACTATGTAAAAGTTATAAATGTGAAATTCAGTCCTCCAAGTTAATTTAATTGTATCGTTTACACATGTATGTACTTATTTTACCTTAATTTTTATGTATGTTCTTGATAACTAGTAATTGAAGTTTTATGAGAAATAAAGTATTCGTATTCCTTTAAACAATACATTTCAGTACACGAAGAAAGCCTTCGGGCAAAGTACAAGTGAATATATCATAAAGATCATATTTAATCCTCATCCGTAAGCGTCCTTGTAAATGCAAAACTCTTGATTTTCTTTGATAATTACCTGAGAGATCATAAAAGATCTAGAAAAGCCTAATAAGACTTTCAAAGCTGTTTGCCAAAAATGTATTGAAATAAAAGATTTTTGTGTAGACGAGTTACAACATTGCATTACTGTAGCATGATTAGGAAATTTGACCAAGTGAATTAAATAAACTTTTAAAAAGTAAGTGCACATCTTTCTAGTGGCGAAAAACACGAATATCGAGTTACGTCGACGAAAAAGAATAAGTGCATTAATGATAATTATGATGTAAATTTCACGAAATTATAGGGTTATAATTAGAAAACAAGCTTAAACACGATTCGTGATTCCCCATGTATATAGTAAAACAGAATTATAATTTTTATTCTTAAAATAAATTCTAAAATTCAAAAGGCATGTTTCTGATACTTGACAGTTCAGCGAACACTATTACATGAAATGCACGATGCTAATGACCGAAAACAAATGTGAGAAATTTAAATTGTAAAATCAGCCGCTGGACTGTATAATTTCTATCAATCATTCAACGATATGAAAAGACTTTTGAGTGTAGAAGTATGATAGAAATACTTTTGATTTATTGAAATGCCTGTTAAATTGTTCCAGTCAAAGTTACTAGTGACTGTCAGTCCATTTCGATATTTCATAGCTTTTTTACAAATTCTGAAAAAAAATTAAAAGAAAAAAAGAAAAAGAATATTCCCATGGGAAAAATATATCTTCCCATGGGAAGAATTTGAGTTCCCATGGGAAGAATAAATGTTCCCAATGGAAGAAACTATGATTATCTATCACTTGTGCAAAAAATATTGATTATATCTTGTAAACCGACAAAATCAGATTTGCCAATTCCCGCACAGTGTTCAACTATCACACAAGGGAGTCTAACCAACTAAGAATGCTTAATCATCTGTAGATTGATTTTTATATATGAAACGATGTGTATAGATTTTACTACATAAGTCATTATGAAATAATATTAGACTTTTACCATATTGCACAAAATATTTAATTTATTGTTAACAGACAACATAAACTGACAAGAAGGTACGAAAAGAATCACGATTATAGAATGTATGGATTGAAGAAAGTGAACTTCTGGGAAAAATACGGTGTCCAACGATTTCCATACCGTGGGAGGCGCTTATACTCACCATTTGTTTACCGATCTGTAGACGGAGGAATCGTTATCTCAAATGACGTTTTCGGGCTGACAATCAGACAGTTTGAAAGACAGTATAAAGCTTGTTTAAATAGAAGGAAAACACGTGAACAGTATATATTAAACCTTAGATATCCTGATAAAACATCAGACGAATATTTGGAATACTTACAGGATAGTGCAGATTGCAGTAAAGGTAAATATATATTCATATTAAAACGTCATAGACAATCAAAAACGGTGTTTGATGTTGATTTTATACAAAGTGGAAAAACATACATACATACATAAATCGAAAACAAATGGAAAATGTATTCAAGCAATGTTTCCATGAAACAGGTCAGTTAAACAACCTTATTTTGGTATGCATAGTTTAATATTCTAGAGTTCGAACAATACAATTGTAGCTTATATGATTATATTGCCTTTTTAATCATGGTCACTGACCGGTCCATAAAAGTAGTTAAACCACTAAGACTTTATACTTGGCCCATAATTTCTGATTTAATGGCATAAACGCAATTATTATCGAATTGCATGACATTGAATTTATGTGACGTTTTCTTTGCACGTGCTTATATTTACAGACCATAATAACAAGTTTCAGTATGTTGAGATTAACAGATAATTATTCTTGTTCCTAAGTGATATAAAGTTTGAGTATGTTGGGATTAACGGATTACTATTTCTGTTCCTCAGTGAAATCAAGTTTGAGCATGATGAGTACCTTTGATAACTATTTACACCACTGGGTCGATGACACTGCTGGGGGACGATTCGTCCCCGAGTGTATTTCCAGCCCAGTAGTCAGCACTTTGGTGTTGACATGAATATTAATTATATAGTCATTTTAATAAATTGCATGTTAATACATGTATATACAAAACTATGAATTCTTCGAAAACTAAGGATTTTCTTATCCCAGGAATAAATTATCTTAGCCGTATTTGGCACAACTTTTTTGAATATCGGATTATCACTGCTCTTCAAATCTGTACTTGTTTGGCTTTATAACTTTTTTGATCTTAGCGTCACTGATGAGTCTTATGTTGACGAAACGCTCGTCTGGCGTATTAAATTATAATCCTGGTACCTTTGATAACTATTTACACCACTGGGTCGATGTCACTGCTGGTGGACTTCGTTGTTGACATGAATATCAATTATATGGTCATTTTAATAAATTTCCTGTTTTCAAAACTTAATTTTTTGGAATTTCGGGTCCTCAATGCTCTTCAACTTTGTACTTCACTGCACAAAATGATGCATTTAATATAAAATTAAATGCATATTCTATGCATATTAAATTTCAAATTATAAAAAAAATATATGCATTTACGTCTGGCGTTGATACTAAATTTAGTCCTTGTACATGGATGCCTCATCAACACTATCATTATCTATGTTCAGTGGACCGTGAATATTGGTGAAAATCTCTAATGTGGCATTAAGATAAGAAAGATCATATTATAGATCATAGGGAACATGTGTATTAAGTTTCAAGTTGATTGGACTTCCGACTTCATCGAAAACTACCACGACCAAAAGCTTTTACCTGAAACGGGACAAACAGAACGAACGAAGGGACAGACGGAAGCCAAGACAAGAAAAACATAATGCCCATAAATAAGGCATACAAAAATATGTAGGTTAGACAAAAACAATAACATTATTTGATGACACAGATATGTTGCACTTGTAAATGATTTTGATAGTTACATGTAAAAGCAAATGTTTTATCTTGTATAGTTAAAAAAATATTCAAGTCAAATTCATTCAACCAAAATATTCTGTCTGACTTATTTTCAAAGGTTTTCCTTAGACTGATCTACTGGTAATCTTTATATAAAATATGTAAACTATAATTCAAAAGTAAATCATTATGTTATTTCTTTCTTTGCAAATTCCGAAGGTGTACTTTTTATTTGGCCCTATTCAAAATTTAAAGATTATTTTTTTCATATGCCCTTAAGCAAACACAAATGCAAGTTATGGAAGTTTATGAAGACAAGGCTCTCTTAGACCTCAGCTTTTTGCCCTGTGCATTCACCTGTCTCTGGTATTTACTGTCTAGTTTATCCATGTCGGATTTAAAATCTTTCGACAGCCAAGTCAGAGGTCTTGTAATAGGGCAAATGTCACCAATATCAAAGAAAAAAACATCTACCTTTCAAAATTTATGTTATATCAATATTACAATTTTACTATGTAAACAAATACAAAAATACACATTTTTAAAATAAGTTCAAATCTACAACAAGTTCAATCTAGTCAATAAAATAATGGTATGTGGCAAATTAACATGCTAACTAGTTAAGTTTGCTTGTTTAAGAATCATTACAAAAGGGTTATTACAAACAGCAAACATAAACAGCTTTTTTTTTAATGATTGGTATCATAAGAATATTTATGAATAATCTCCCTTGCTTGCAATATTTGTCGATCTAAAAAAAAACAAATACATCAAATAGCAAAAAATAAGACAACAAGCATGACATTATTGCTAATTTCAAACCAATGTGCTGCTCAGACATAACTAAAATTTTATAGGATATCACCCCAAATGAATACACATGATACAAGTAAAAAAAATGTACAATTGAATAAAATAGGACACAAATAATTTTTTATCAACTAAATTATGAAATTTCATGCACAAAAGTATCAAATATTAATTGATCTAGGACAATTGAGTGAAAATAATAAAGTTTTTTAAATTTAATTGTTCATTAATTTTCAAACATGTAAAATAGAGATAACAATTGGTAAACTGTTAAATATACACAGTTATCTCCCATTGACCAAAATATATAAATAATGGGGTGAAATCTTACATGGAAAATCTTAAACAGCAAATACCAGAGACATTCAAATAAGCTACATTCAAATTATCATTCAGCATTTAATTAATCAGAAAAACCAAAAGAAAGTAAATTAAAAAAAAATATGTAGGTTAACCAAACACAATAACATTATCTGATGACACAGATATGTTGCACCTGTAAATAATTTTGATAGTAAAATGAAAATTTTGAAATTTAATAGCAATAATTTATCTTTTAAAAAATAATCAAGTCAGATTCAATAAACCAAAATATTCCGTCTGACTGATTTTCAGAGGTTCCCTTTAAACTGGTCTACTGGTAATCTTTACATCAAACATGTAAACTTTAATTCAAAAGTAGATCATGAAGGTATTTTGTTTTCTTTGCAAATTCCAAAAGTGTACTTTTGAATTGGTCCTATTCAAAAATTTAATGTTCTTTTTTATATTATGCCCTTAAGCAAAAAACCCATGCAAGGTCTTGAGATTTATTGGGACAAGGCCTCTCTGATGGCCTGTCAACAACTCTCTTAGATCTCATCTTTTAGCCCTGTGCATTGAGCTGTCTCTGGTATTTACTGTCGAGTTTATCCATGTAAGATTTAAAATCTTTCGATAGCCAAGTCAGAGGTCTGGTAATAAGGCGCGTTTCATTTCATCACTAACTATTGTTAATAAAGGATAAACACATTGTTAACATGCCATTCATCCATGACTAGTACATGGAAAACGACATGAGGTTTTTGGCAAACAGTATCTGATGATAACATCTAGTTTAACAGTCAGGAAAAAACAGGTCATTTGACAAGGAAATCCGTACTTGTCTTGTCAATATTATAAAGATGGACTTACTTTTTAGAAGGTGAGAAGACGTTATTTATTAAAATGAAATTGTCCAACCAAGTATTTTAATATAGTAATCAATTCATTAAAATTACAGCTTTACAGGTGACAGTTTCTATACAGCTTGTCAGCTGTACAGTTGATATACAGTTTTACATACTCACAGTTTTTATACAGCTTTACAGCTCTATAGTTTATATACAGCTTTACAGATGTACATTTGCTCTTCATCTGTACATAAAAACTACATGTACTTAAATAGCTGTGTTATGTGATAAATGTCCTATTAAGCACCATTACCCATGGTGGTGCTCTTATTATAGGAGGAAGAAACATAAAATAAGTATAGGAAGATGTGGTATGAGTGTAAATGAGACAACTCTCCATCTAAGTAAACCATGATAGGTCAAGGTACGGACTTTAACAGGGAGCCTTGGCTCACAGCGAACAAGAAGCTATAAAGGGTCTTAAAATTTACTAGTTTAAAACCATTCAAACGGGAAAACCAACGGTCTATACAATACAAAAGCGAAAAACTCGTATGAACAACATTAACAGACGACAACAACTTTACATCTAATTCCTGACTTAGTACGGATGCAAATATTTGCAGCGGGATTAAACGTTTTAATGGTATAAAACCCCCCCCCCCCTTTCTGACACAATAGTATAACATCACAACATAACAAGGCACACTAAACAATATTATTTGGAAGGATTAACCTAAGCATATCAACACATAATGAACGAATAAATTTGATCTGTGATACCTGAATGTATATACTTCACCCTAATATCGCAGGTGACATATACGATTGGTATCAGTATCGGATTTGAACCGAAACTCGATAGTCGTGGGTAACAGTAATTATGTCGAACACAAAGCACCCTGGAATGTTGTATTGTTATTGTCCTATATTAGTTAGATATAAAGTTGAATTATTGTATGTTTTATTTTCACGTCATGCCAGCTAGCAAACGGGATCTCATTTTTGTTTAGTAATATGGATATAGTGTATCTTACAATGTGTACATTCTTTTTTATTACTGGGTCACTAAAAGTCCTTGATTGTGGTTCACTTCCATGTACTCTAAATATAACAAATTCACAAAAATTATAACACTAAAAGTTATAATGGATCCATTATTAGTAGTGTTGTCAACGGTTAACCGGCTAATCGGTTAACCGTTCGAACGACCGAATACCGAATACCAAAAACGCTAACCGGTTAACCGGAAGTTTTTTCAATTTTAATAGATTTGATATAAATTTGTATTGAAATCATTTAATAGTTATGTTTGCTTTAAAAATTGTCGTCGTGGTAATTAATTTGACGGATCAATTGTCCAGTATGTTGATTGCTATTGGTAATCCAAAAATATAAAATTAATTAGAACTTGTCTCTCAGCTCGGGGCAAGATCTTAAGGAAACATAATTAATTACATGTTGTTTTAACATTAACTTTTAATAAGTAATACGATTAAATTTTACAATTTACTTCATTTCATTTTTGATCCAATACTGTGTAGACCTACATCTGAATGTGCAATCTACGTCGTGTAAGTCTTTGTCATACTTTAAATGAAATACTTACTCAAAAGCTGTAAAAAGCAAACCAACGTGAATGTAATCAATGTATACTTGATGGTACGAGTATCAGGATTAAACTTAAACGCTCCACATTATTTTCGGAGACAACAAGAGAAAATGAAAGAATAATCGGTTTCTACGAAAGCCGAGAATGATCATTCAAAATTCAAAATTCAGAATTCAAAATTCAAATTTCAAAATTAAAAATTCACAAAATTCAAAATTCAAAACTCAAAAATGAATATTGCTAAATTATAACACGTGTGTCCGTTATGAAGAACTGTCATCCTGACACCTTTAGACAGTTCTACCCTAGAACAGTTTTAGACAGTTACCTAGAACTGACCAGTTTTAGACAGTTCTACGACTAAAACAGTTCTACGGCTAGAACAGTTCTACGACTTAAACAGTTCTACGATTAGAACTGATTTGGTCAGTGCTACTGCTAGAATTGATTTAGTCAGTTATATTCATAGAAAAGTTTTAAGAACTCTTTGTCTTAAATATAGATAAGTCAAAAGAATATAATATATTTTGCGTGTGGCTTTATCAACGATAGTTACAACACTGAATGGTGACCAGTGAGATGCCCTAACTGCAGTGACGTCTTTTAGAACTGTTCTACAATCCCGACAGGTTTGGTCAGTTCTACGGCTAGAACAGTTTTTGACAGTTCTGCTGACAGTTCTACGGTTAGAACTGATTTGGTAATTTCTGCTGACAGTTCTACGACTAGAACTGATTTGGACAGTTTTACGACTAGAACTGATTTGGACATGCAGTTCTACCTAGAACAGTTTTAGATAGTTCTACCCAAGACCTGATCCTGGCAGTTCTACTAGGGTAGAACTGTTCTAGGTAGATATGTTTTAGGACAGTCTAGTACAGTTCTATCACAGATTATTCTGAGAGTTCTAATGAGAAGTTAGAAGTGATCTCCACTGTACAAGGGCAATAACTTTAATAAACAAAAACACTTTTAATTTGTTCTTTAACACTTTTTATTAACATCTTGAAAGCTTCAGAGCAAAAGCTGATGACCAAATATTTACACAAAATAGACTGACACGATCGCAAGATAAATTAGATTAAAGCTAGATTCACACTGCTGATCAGATCAGTTCTATACCCAATTACTGAAATTTCCACGATCGAGCGTAACAAATTTTTTGATCGGGCCTGTTTGCATTTGGAATTTCTACCCGTCTGCTACCAGACCGTAAAAGACTCAAACTCGACCTTTAACGACTCCTTCACGACTCCTTCACGACTCCTTCACGACTGATCATGAAATCCAGCCACTACTTCACTATCTTTTCGATGATCCCGACCAATTTACGATCCTTACATGATCTTTACTCGACTTTCTCGACTAAGTACCCGGCCAAGTCCACTTGTATTTTTGTCCATCTGATGAGTTAAGCCTTTTTCAACTGATTATTATAGTTCGTTCTTATGTTGTACTGTTATACCACTGTCCCAGGTTAGGGAGAGGGTTAGGATACCGTTAACATGTTTAACCCCGCCACATTATTTATGTTTGTGTCTGTCCCAAGTCAGGAGCCTGTAATTCAGTGGTTGTTGTTTGTTTATGTGTTACATATTTGTTTTTCGTTCATTTTTTTATATAAATAAGGCCGATAGTTTTCTCGTTTGAATTGTTTTACATTGTCATATCGGGGCCTTTTATAGCTGACTATGCGGTATGGGCTTTGCTCATTGTTGAAGACCGTACGGTGACCTATAGTTTTAATTTCTGTGTTATTTTGGTCTCTTGTGGACAGTTGTCTCATTGGCAACATACCACATCGTCTGTTTTATAAATCAACAATACTCGATCTCAACACGATCCTGAACAGACCAGATCGACATGATCGTATAATAGTATTGGTCGCAGAAATCATCGGTATTGGTCGGTTGAGAACATATTCAGTATAAAACGTACAATGAATAAAATGTCTTATTTTCGAGCCCCCGCCACAATAGAGGAAAAAATTAAGTGTTACCGTTGTCCGTCTCATCGCCCGACATTCAGTAAGCTGTATAACTCTAGTTTTCCCCAACCAATAGTATATAAAACTTATATGCAATGCTTTGCACCACAAAACACAAAAAAAAAATAATCTGGGTTGTGTCAATTTTTCCGTTCTATCGGTATGGTCCTTTAGAAATGAAAAAAATAGCCGAATTTTTTTTTCTATTTTCTAAGTTTCTAATGTTTGCCTCAACAAAATGTTATAAAAATTACAAAATACTTATAACCCAAAAACTAAGATCAAGTTGAAATAGCGGGTCATCATGCATTTATGTGTCCCGAGGACTAAACTTGAATTGTGGCAAAGAAAATGAACATGAAGCAACGACGCCGAGAAATATGTGTGAGGCTTCAGTTAGCTGACACGTCGATTCTTGTATGAAAGGCCTGAGAGACAGTTGCGGGATGTTTTTGTTTTGTTTCTTGTAGAAAAAAAAATGCCTTAATTTGGCAAAAGGGTCTAAGATAACTGAAAATTGTAATGCAGCAAAATAAATTCTTCACAAAGCACAATATGAATGAAACAAGAGAATTTGAAGAGCTTGTGTCGCTCACCTTGTTTTTTTAGGTTTTGGAAATCATGTAAAATAAGGTGAAAATCATAACAAATAGTACAAGATACCCATATAACGATTAAGACCAAGTTTGGTTTAATTTGGCCTAATAGTAAAATTAATAGCAGGTAGTCTTACATTAGTTACTGAAGACCACTTATCATTATTTGAATAAGTGTTCAAGTTGTGACCATTTGAAATTGTTTTTTTGACATTTTCCCATGGACTTCTATACAAAAAAAACCTATGTTTATTTTCGTCCTGAACATGCATGAAATATTTGCCACTGGACGTTAATAATCAAACAATCAATCGATTTTTAGCCATGGCGGCAATGTTGGTTGAATGGCAGGATCATCGGATACATTTTTTAATCAAGATATCCTACTGAAAATGGTGGCTAAGTTTAATTCTATGTGGCCCAGTTGATTGAGTGAAGAAGTTTTTTTTTTAAAGTTTACAAAATTTACAAAAAATTGTTAACAATTAAGTATAAAGGGCAATAACTACTTAGGGGTCAATTGACCATTTTGGCTATGTTTGCCTATATGTTGATCTTACTTTGCTGAGTATTATTGCTGTTTACAGTTTATCTCTATCTATAATAATATTCAAGATAAACCAATAACTGCAAATTGTCCTTACAATTACCAATTCAGGGACAGCAACCAAACTACAGGTTGTCTGATTTGTCTGGAAATTTCAGGGTAGATATATCATACCCACATGAAATCTTTTACCGCATTTCAGACTTGCTCTAAATGCTTTAGTTTCAAAGATGTAAGCAAAAATCTGCATTTTACCCCCTATGTTCTATTTTAGCCATGTCAGCCATGTTGTTTGGAAGGTGTGGTGATCAGATACATTTTTAAAACTAGATGCCCTTATGATGATTGTGGTCAAAATTGGTTTAATTTGTCTCAGTCGTTTTACAGGAGAATGTTTGGTAAAAGAATACAAAAATTTACCAAAAATTGTTAAAAATTGACTATAAAGGACAATTACTGCTTAAAGCTTCAGTCCCACTAGACCACGATCGCACCACGCTCACCGCGATCTAAATTAAATTTAGATCGTGGTGAGGTCGCGGTATGAGCGGCATGAAAATGTAAATATTCGTTGTTTTCACGATGCTACTACGTCCTCTCTACGCTTCTACA
This sequence comes from Mytilus galloprovincialis, assembly GCF_965363235.1. Classification (NCBI taxonomy): domain Eukaryota; kingdom Metazoa; phylum Mollusca; class Bivalvia; order Mytilida; family Mytilidae; genus Mytilus; species Mytilus galloprovincialis. The sequence goes on along the minus strand of NC_134849.1, from coordinate 29,951,507 downwards.
AAGATCCCGCTACGATTATACCACGTTCTCACCGCGCTTATTCTGCGACCTCACTACGCTTATTAAGATCTTTCTACGCTCTTCACGTTCTCACTACGACCATACTTTGAGTTATCCGATTGCAACACGATCTTACTGCGATTATAACACGTTCTTACCACGATTATACTACGTTCATAGCGCGATCTTACTACGTTCTCAGCAATAACGTCAATATCGTGTTCCATATCAATACAGTTCAATTCCTTCTATTTCTGATTAAATCGTAGATTTCTCGGACACAATACGGTCATGCCAACAAATTCTACCAGAACACGTGGACATGGTGGTAGGAGTTGATGTAGAGGCAGAGGGAGCAAAGTAACGAATCCTGATCAAGCAGAGATGTCGTGCCGACCAATCCAACCTAAATTCTTATGCAACAACGTTTGTAACGTTCGTTTTGATTGGATAACGTCACTTTATTACATGGCATCAATTGACAATTGATGCTATGGGACGTACGCGCAAGCGCAGACGGCATATGCCAGATTTTGAATATATGTTTTAACGTTGTTTTCTGTCAGTTTCATTAGAATGGAGATAACAATATTGTATTTTAAGCTCCGACGGCATCAATTTGGGATTTGATGGTCACAAATACCCGTTTACTGTCTCCGCTAACGCGTCGCCAGTAAACTTAATTTGCAACCATCAAATCCCCAATTGATGCCGTCGGAGCTTAAAATACAATACAGTTATCTCCTAATTACAACCTATTGCTGGTCCATAAAGCTTAATAACGATATTTTAGTGAACGATAGCAGAGATGACATAGATGCATCAATATATATATAGGAAGATCTGGTATGAGTGCCAATGACACAACTCTCCATCCAAGTAACAATTTATAAAAGTAAACCATTAAAGGCCAAGGTACGGCCTTCAACACGGAGCCTTGGCTCACTTCAATCAGCACGCTATAAAGGACCCAAAGTATTACTAGTGTTAAACCATTTAAACGGGAAAACCAACGGTCTAATATATATAAAAACAAGAAGCATGATTGAGCCGTTAGAGCAAATTGATAATTACATTCAAACAAACAAAATCTAGGGAGCTTTTTTGTATATTTTATGTGAAAATGACAAGGAGAATGATGGTCGTAGTGTGAACGTAGTCAGGTCGTAAGAAGAGCGTGATGAGGACGGCAAGTGCGTGCTAGAATCGTACCATAGTCATGAACAGCGTAGTATAGTCGTAGCGGAAGCGTCGTTGGGTCGCAGTGAGAACGTGATGGTCGTAGTGAGGTCTTGATAACGTCGCTGTGTGATCATAAAGCAGTCTCTCTAAATAGAATAACGCTTTCGCTACGCTCTCGCTACGATTGTACAGCCACCTTTGCGATCTTGCTACGATCTTAGTGCGCTCTCACTACGCTTCTACTACGACCTGATTTCACCACGGACGCACCACGATTGTTTTGAGCATGTTCAAAGTTGGCCACGCTCTTCACGATCTTGAAGACCTCACCACGACCGTGATACGACCGTACTGCGATCTACACGATCGTATTACGATCATCAAAATTTGCATTTTTTTCACAGATCGTAGTGCGGTCGTGGCCTAGTGGGACTGGGGTATAATACCGCAGTCACACTAGGCCACGATCGCACTACGATCTCTGAACAAAAATGCAAATTTTGACAATTGTAATGCGATCGTGTAGATCGTAGTAAGGTCGTGGTCTTCGGGATCGTGATGGTCATGACCAACTTTGAACATGTTAAAAACAACCGTGCTTCGGTCGTGACTAAATCAGGTCGCAATAGAAGCGTAAAGCTAGGTTCACACTGCCGATCAGATCAACTCGATAATCCCGATTGTCTAAATTTCCACGACCAAGCGTGACCAAATTCTTGATCGGGCCTGTTTATGACTTCTATTCGACTCCTATCCGAATATACACGGCCATAACCCGACCATTCACGACTCCCAAACGACTCCATCACGACAAAAACCCGACCACTAATTGAATATATTTTTGCAGAAGCAAAGTTATGAGAGTTAATTAGAGCTGCACACATTTTAAGAAGGATCGTGTAGCAGTCATGTATACTCGTGTATGGCCGAGTACAGATCGAAGAGTGATCGAATGTGGTCGCATTGAGATCGGGTTTTGGCCGAGTTGGTCTGGGATGGAAAAAAATATAGAAGTCGCAGTGATCATGAAGCGATCGGGCATTGGTCGAGTTAATCTTGACCACATATCTTACAGATTGACGTTGATCAAGAAAGGATCGGATATTAGTCGAGCAAAGATCAAAATGATCGAGTACTGATCGGTAAACTATTTATATTCCGACCTAACTCTATCTCTACACGATCCTTTCCCGATCAATTCGATCGCTACTCGACGAATTATTGATCTCTTCTCGAGTGACTGGCTTCTACATCCTTACTTGAATGTTTTTGACATGTCAAAAACTCTTGGGTAGAAAGTCAGATCGATGACGACCCGAACATTCTTGTTGATTGAGACGGACCAGTCTCCCGATCGCTTAATTTGTCTTGATCGAGATTGATCAAGTTGGTCTGATCGGCAGTCCGAACCTAGCTTTAAAATGCATGATTCTAGTCGGAGAGATTGCGCTACGATCTCAAAACGATGTTACTACGACCTCACAACGACCATCTCGTTCTCTCTGCGACCTAACAACACATCTACTACGACTATGCCATGATCATACTACGCTTGTCAAGACCTTAGTACGATTCTAGCACGCTCATGCAGTCCTCATCCTACGACCTGATTACGTTCATACTACAACCATTTCGAGTTCTAGTCATGCTCATTGTCATTGTCTATAAAATATATAAAAGCTTCTCAGGTTTTGTTTTTGTATCAATACCACTATTACTTTATGAAACATCGTCATTTGATCTAGATGGATTAGCAATACGTTGATTCAGGTTGGATTGTTGATTCGACATCTCTATTGGATAAGGATTCGTAACAAAGGCCCATTTGACTCAACAACTACCCCTACCACCACGCACACAAGTTCTGGTGGATGTTGGTGGCATGTCAGTGTTTTTTTCTGAAATTATACACATTAATGACAGTTGGAAAGAATGTAACAGTATTAATATGGAACATGATGTTGACATTATTGATGAGAGCGTAATTAGATCGCGGTATGCACTTGCTAAGATCGTATAATGATCTTGATAAGAGCGTGCTTTAAGTGCAAAAGATGCGTGGTAAGATCGTGTTGCAATCGGATAAATAGTGGTATGTCCTAGTGAGAACTTGATGAGCGTAGTAAGATCGCGATAATCGTATTGAGGTCGCAGAATAAGAGTGGTGAGAACGTGGTATAATCGTAGCGGGATCGTTGTAGAAGCGTAATGAGAACATAGTAGCATCGTGGAAACAACAAAAATTCACATGTTCATGCCGCTCATACCGCGACCTCACCACGATCTGAATTTATTTTAGATCGTGGTCAGCGTAGTGCGATCGTGGTCTAGTGTGACTGGGGCATTAGGTGTTTATTGACAATGGTCATTTGACTTATTTGTAGATCGTAGTTTTCTCAACATTATTGCTGCTTTCAGTTTATCTTTATCTATAATAACATTCAAGATGATAACCAAAAACATCATAATTTCCTTAAAATTGCTAATTCAGGGGTAGCCACCCAGCAACGGGTTCTCTGATTCGTCTGAAAATTTTAGGGCAGATATATCTATACCGGATGAACATTTTTACCGTGTCAAATTTACTCTAAATGCTTTAGTTTCAAAGATCTACTGAAATTTCATTTATTTTCGATGGTATCAAATTTCGTGGATTAAGGAAAACTTGCATATTCGTGGATATTTACTTTCGTGGTTTTGTGGAAGTCTGCGTACACGCCTATATAAAAATTGACATTCGTTGATCATTTAATTTCATAGTTCCTTTGTACTAACGAAATCCACAAATATATGTATCCAACGAATAATAATGAATCTACAGTAAGCCAAAAACTGCATTTACCCCTACGTTGTATTTTTAGCAATGGTGGCCATGTTGGATGGCAGGCGGGGCGCCGGACATATTTTTAAAACTAGATACCCCAATGATGATTCTGGCCAAGTTTGTTTTAAATTGGCCCAGAGGACGACGACAGATCCAAATGATGAGAAAAGCTCACTTGATCTTGACCTTTTAGGTAAAGTGAGCTAAAATGAATATCTTGATTAGATTGTTCTTAAACTAACTGCAATCAATATTGAACTCTACGCCAGGTCGACTGTTGACCTCAATTTCCCTGAGAATGCAGACGCACATATTTTATTGCGTCGGCAACAAATTTGCTTGAAAGGTGAATCAATTTGAAATACGATCTAATAAGAAATAGTTGCGGCATGACAAGCTAGGGGATCTAGGATTTTGGAAAGGGGGCGAGGTATAATAAGATCTTTTTTAAACTTATTTTTGGCTAAAACAACATAAAATAAGTGTAAAATGCACTTTTGCAACAGTTCCTGACGCGGCACATGTATATCTTATAGTTAAAGTGTAAGGGTTTGATATTTTTGATGCCGTATTCTCCCCATTACTTGTCTATAATAAAACGATTGAAACCTTTTTTTTTTGGCTAAAAAAAAATAAAATTTGTCAGTAAAAATGTACATGGAAGATTTTCATTTGTTGTATGTTTAGGTAGCATAACCTCACAGACTTCTTGTTGTAAACGAGATATAAGCCGGACTATTCAATGAAATTACTACAATAAAATTGAGAATGGAAATGGGGAATGTGTCAAAGAGACAACAATCCGACCATAGTTGAGACAACAGCTGTAGTCCACCAAAGGTTCTTCAATGTAGTGAGAAACTCCCGCACATGAGAAAAGATAGACAAACAAGCAATATTTATCCAAAAATGTTTGACACTCAACAAGGGAAGTGAGGGGTTCCAAATCAACCAAGGCTACGAATGAGTCTGAAATGACAACGAATTTATGAATGGCGGTCAACAAATGGAGACATAAAGGCCACACCCAGCAGGCAGGATGCAGTCGTGCCTTGAAAAAAGTATTCAATATATCAGTTCGGCGAAACAGACACTCTGGTCAGATATGTGATTTGCATTCCAACCGTGAATCCAGCCCTCCCCCTCCCAACAAAGTACGCCGTTGTTTATTCATCATGTTCATTTATTGCTAGAAATGTTTTTTTTCTAATAGCCAAAAAAAAAAAAAAAACAAAAAAAACGGACAAGATTATTGTTTTCAATGCAGATTTATACAGCCAGAATCTTTGTTTAAGGCAAAACTCAGACTGCCTCCGTAAATCAAATGGTTCTTACCTTAGAATCAAAATCTATTTGGAGCTTACTGACTGGGGATCATTATTTCAGCTATGTTATTAATAGACTGGGGCGTGTGGGGTTAAACATTGCTTTCGTAGGTAAATATAATTGACGTGAATCTTTTTTCACGAGATTGTAATAGAGTATTACTTTCTGTTTAGTGAAATTGTGAAATAGAAGTCTATATGTTCTTGCTAAATCCTTGGTCGGTTTGAAGGTGTCATGCTTTTTACCCTCAGCCTAAGCAATGTGTTACTGTTATTTGAATTTCAAAATGACTTGTGTAACACTTTTTTCGAAGCACGGGTCAACTCCACCGTAGCGAATCACATGACTTTGACATAATCCATAATATAATTCAGTAATTACGAGCGAAAAATATCTTTATAAGTAAAGACTTGTCGCATGAAAATTAGATACACCCACGGTAAATCGCAAAGTTCACGAAGTCTAGTCTGATTAATCAGTGTACAAAAAACAAAAGTGCAAGCAAAAAGGGGGGCTACGCCCTCTACGCCCCCTCTGGATCCGCCCCTGCAAGCACAAATTTATAGGAAAGAAATGCTGTAACAGAAAGGAGATGTCATGAGAAATGACCTTGAAGTAACTTATTGAAAGAAATACATTCAATATTGTAACGTGACCGAGGGGAGGAACGACACCGACAAAGACAGACAGACATAATCATACTATGGCACAACAATACGACAATGTATCCTATGGTTATTCCCTTGAACTAAATAATACGTTATCTGTTCATTCACAAATTTACATTACTTCAGATGCATTGACTACGGGGTGCCGAATGGGACTCTTGTGATTTTGTTCTCGAAATTCAATTTTGTACGGACAAAAGTGAGTTCAGTTTAACAAAATTTGTAGCATACTACAAATTTAAAATTTTGTCATACAAAATTATCTTTCAGTGGACAAAATTCATCTTTGTAACATAGACTTTACTTTTGTGAACTAATTTGCATACAAAATCGACTTTTGTGACACAAAATTTACTTTTGTGAGACAAAATTGACTTTTGTGAGACAAAATTGACTTGTGTGAGACAAAATTGACTTTTGTGAGACAAAATTGACTTTTGTGAGACAAAATTGACTTTTGTGACAAAATTGACTTTTGTGAGACAAAATTGACAAAATTTAATTTTGTCTCACAAAATTGAGTTTTGTGTCACAAAAGTCAATTTTGTCACACAAAAGTCAATTTTGTCTCACAAATGTCAATTTTGTGTTACAAAAGTCAATTTTGTCTCACTAAAGTCAAATTTGTCTCATAAAGTCGATTGTGTATGCAAATTAGTTCACAGAATCCAAACTAAACAAATTTGCATACATCATTGACTTTTGTGAGACAAAATTGAATTTTGTCTCACAAAAGTCAATTTTGTTTCACAAAAGTCAATTTTGTCTCACAAAAGTCAATTTTGTCTCACAAAAGTCAATTTTGTCTCACAAAAGTCAATTTTGTCTCACACAATTGACTTTTGTGTTTTGATTTCCATGTCGGGTAACAAAAGTCAATTTTGTATGCAAATAAGTTTATATTTGCATACCTTTTTGACAAAATTGACTTTTGTCATGACAAAAATGAATTTTGTCTACAGTAATGAATTTTGTCATGACAAAAATGAATTTTGTCATCACAAAATTGAAAATCTCATAAAACAAATCTGTATCACATAGTTTTGTAAGACAAAAATGATTTTGTTATGACAGAATTGAATTTGTACAAAACCACAAGAGTCCCATTCGGCGCCCCGTATTGACAAACTTAGCTACAAAGTTTAAACATATAAACTTTAAAAAAAACCAAGTCCTTCAGTATCTATACTGATTAAAACAATCAAGGAAAATTCTTACAGTCGTGACAGTACTACAGCTTCTAGTATCTTGACCAACTGACCTTAATCATAGAGTTTAATTACTTTCTCTTTAGACAAAACAAATAGGCATAACTAATTTTATTACCCTACACCCCAAAACATCGTAACTTGTCTGAATTAAGCTGACAGTTCAACTTTAACTGCAGATAATAAAACTAGCCAGTTGTCAAATAAGCCTTGCGTCATGAATTTTCTATGTACACAAATAAACAGTTATAAAGCAAATGAGTAAGAGGTAAATATTTACAAAATAGAAATATTTTAATACCGTTTTTTAAAGAGTCCTATTCATCCTATTTTTTTTTGTGTGTAATTGCAACAAAATTGTTAGCTTATTTTCTTTAGCCTTTTTCTAATTATTATTCATTACTTCAATTAATAAATTAGTATACATTTTCTAAACATTATAATAAACACTATAACATCTTAACCAGGAGCCATCCTTCACCGAGGTAATTCGAGGCACAGAGACCACATGAAGGAAACGGTGGGAATCGGAATCGGAATTCTTGATGTTTTAATTCTGAATTCTGAATTTTGAATTTTGAATTTTGAATTTTGAATGATCCTTCTCGGCTTTCGTAGGTTTCAGACATATTCAATTCTACGATATCAAGAAGTTTTTTTTTTATTCAATCTGAAGTTAGTACAAACGCCACAGTTGATACCGTGTATTTGATTATTAAAAGTCAAACGTCGACAGGAATCTTACAGACAAGTCTTATTATACCAAAGGACAAACTTAAATTCATCGTATAAACATTGACACTAATACTAAATCTTCTTATACCTATGTGTAGGGTACTATTGATAGTTGAAGGTCTTCAACCATCAACTTAAACTACCGGTTAACCGGTTAATCGGTCGAACGATTATCCGACTAACCGGTTAGGCAAAAATGTACGATTTGACAACACTAATTATTAGTGATAACAATATTGTAAGAACAGACAAATAATATCTTGTATGGTGTGCATCATTTTTATTATTCTTTTTTTAATTTATGTTTTAATTTAAACATATTTAATTAATAATTACCTGTTACATCAACATTAAGTTGCCCAGGATAGCAACTAAGGGGGCCCGATTTATACAGTCTCATTTGTCGGGGGAAAAGCAAATGAGCAAACAAACCTCCGATTATAAATTATTAACATCTATCCTTATAAATATCATCTATCCTTGTACAACTGTACATGTGCATGTAATTATTATCGATCTATATATTTATATCTCACACCATATATAATTATTTGCATTTAATATAACCTAGATAATATCTAGAAACATCTTTAAAGAAATTCATCAGTGTAGAAGTCAAACTGAGAAAGATCATTTGTTCAAAGTTTCTTGCTGCAACAGTACTGTTTCAAAAACATATGCATGCGCATTGCTGTTTCGTACATGCATATCTATTTTCTAAAAGCTGCTATACTTTGACTGTGAAGAATTTCAGGCGGTGATTCACTGTATGCATTGGTACAAAATCCAATCAAGTTAAAGTGTTGCGCAATTATCAAAAGTATGTATCAGTTATCTATCTTTTTTTTTACAAGATACACCTTTCTCTAATTTATTTATTATCGTCACGTGTTAGCATTCAAAAGTTCAATAGTATCAAACCGTTACGTACGTAAAGGTTAAAAACTTATCTTTAAATTAGTACTATCTCTTTGCTAGTGATATTTACTGTGAATTCACTCCGTCTGGGTCATTAAAATGTTTGCTGTTTGAAATAAAATATTGCAACCGTTCCAATTACCTTTCACAATTCAAAAAGAAATTGTACAACTATGTTGAAAAATAGATATCTGCACAAGCCCAAATGACCCCCCTTTTCAAGCTCCATTGAACACGGAAATTCTTCCAAAATCTGCCTACTAACCCTCATTTGTAAACCATCACTTTTAATCTTGTAAACAACAATTATTACTTATTTTCGATAGTTTTGTTAACCAAACCTACATTTTTCTGAGCAGTGCTATTGACAATGTTCGAATCACAAATATGCATTATTAGATAGCACTAGTGTAATTAGAAGGTGAAGATTTGAGTCGTCAACTTAGAGATAGTTCCTGCAATACGTGTTGTTAGTAATCGGAAATATTAATTGCAATTGGTTTGGTATTGCCACACAGACGATATATACATCTTGATATTTTAAGTAAGGGAGATATGTTATAGTGTATTGATTTATATGGAAGAGTATTGCCCAATTACCCAAGTTGATGACATGAGAGTTTCTACTGTTATTTCCCAACATCAGTTGTACAGCGAATGCTGTTTTAAATCGATAGCGAATAAAGCTTCGTGGAATGCGAATTAATGGGGAAATCACGAACTGTTTTTTATGCATAAATTCGATTGTCCTAAATGCTTCTCCTCCAAGGAGCAAGGTTCATCACATGCACTGTACTAAAAGAATAAACTCGAATAAATACCTCAACTATCAAAGTTGTCATTGCAAACTTGCATATAAAGTATTAAATGCTGGTAAACAATATCAGTAACACCAGTACCCATACCCTCCTTCCTTGATGGGTGCATTTTACATAGACAAATATAATCGTATAATATAATCAAAATGAGGATGTTAATTTGATGTATGCCTTTTTGTGCTTCTTCGTTACATTTGTTGTTTTTATAGTGATTAAGATGATAACACAATGTTGACTGCTGTACCCCTATTTTTGACATTTTTTACCTATTATGTCTGTTTGTTTTGTTCACGCATCGGTGACTATATAATAGAATTTGATGCGACTGTCATACAAGTGAGAGGTTTAGCTAGCTATAAAACCAGGTTCAATCCACCATTTTCTACATTTGAAAATGCCAGTACCAAGTCAGGAATATGACAGTTCTTGTCCATTCGTTTTTGATGCGTTTTGTTATTTGATTTTGCCATGTGATTATGGACTTTCCGAATTGATTTTCCTCTGAGTTCAGTATTTTTGTGATTTTACTTTTTACATTGGTGTTAATATCTGACCAACAGCCGCAAATTCGTTTATTATTCCTATCATTTTGTAGACGAGGTCTTTATATTAATAATTCAGATCCTCGTAGCATCTGGTAAAATAAGAGGTTTTAGTTACATTGCTTGAAAAGTGAGTATCTATTATCAAACGTTACAGTTTTTGAGTAAGTTTTACAATAAATAGGACAGTGTTTTCTGCAGTCATTAAACATGTTAAAATCCTAATTGTCTTGAAGAAGGAATTGACTACAAATTTATTGTAAAGAACCTATAGTTCAAGCCATGTCGAAAATAAACAGAAAACGACATTGCAAAAATAGAAATAAAAACCAAAAAAACAAAGACTGGGCATCATAAAACCCACAAAAAATGGAGATGTCATGTGCTGTGAAAGGGTTAAAAAATCAAGGTTTGCTTGAAAACACGTCACTAGTCACATTAATATTGTTACCATATATACTGCTTCCGTAGGTCTTGAAGTTTTCCTTATAAATGAGAATAGTGTTGTGGGATGTTTGGGTTACAATACAATGGTTTATTGTATATTATTTTATGTAAATGGATTTTCTTTGTTTGTCATAATATTTTCAGTTTTTCTTTTTCTCAGATAGTTTTGTTACCTAGTATCTATATCGTATAGTTCTTCTTAGAGGTCTGTGTTTGATGATAGCCTGCGACTACATTAAGATATTGTTTCAGGAATAATTATGAAAGCCCTATACATACGATACTGTTTTGGCTGTTCAATTTTACCCAATTTTGATAATATTAGTATTATTATATAATTCAATGATTATTTTTTTTATCGCATTTTTAAATTCTATGTTTTTCTTCCAATTTAATTTTCTTCGTCCAGATTCGTACAAGAAGCTTTTAAACGCCCGGTATTTACATTTGATATTTTGTTTACAGAAACATACTTGTGATGTCACCTTGTTTCGTTGCCATGCCAAGACAAGAACATCATTTCGCGGAATTTTCGTTTTTATGAAATTTTACAATGAAAAAAGAATTGAAAAGGACTGATTTGTTTATTTTGTTGCAGAATAGAGATACATATATTGTGTCTGAATCTTGGCCTTCGTAAACTGGGGATTTTGATGTCGAAAATTGAGAATATCTGTCAGAATAAATAAGTTGGTCGTAACGTGGAACAGCCGTTTTTGTGTATTACGGCGTTTGCGCTAAATGAAGATATATTGTGATTATACTTGTTGGGGATATTAGGACGTTATATTATAATTACAATAGCTAAATCAGATGACACTCAGTAAATAATCATAAATTTTAATGGTAAAGATGTTTTACAAGAGACAAAGTTAAGGCTATCGTAAGGGTATAATATACAAATGTCATGGTTAGTATTAAGTTTAAACAAATCCATTGTCATGTGAATAGTTATTAAAGGTACCAGGCTTATAATTTAATCCACCAGATGCACGTTTCGTCTACACAAGACTCATCAGTGACGCTCAGATCAAAATAGGTATAAAGCCAAACAAGTAAAAAGAAGAAGTGCATTGAGGACCTGAACTTCCAAATAGTTGTAACAAATACGGCTAAGGTAATCTATGCCTAGGATAATTAAATCCTTTGTTTTTCGAAAAAATCATACTTGCTCCAGCCTCAGATTGATGGATTGTGGTTATGGCGATCAGCTGAACAGTATAAAACATAGTTTTCCCCAATTTGAAAACCTGACCTTCGGAGTTATATTCATCATGTTCATTTGAAAATCAGCTAATAAGAGAATAGAAGAAAATGACAGTTGGAAATAAAAAATAACTTTGAAAATAAGATATAAAAACCCGACGGAGATGGAATAAAAAAAAATACTGGTATTTCTCTTTCTGTCCGTTTTTGTTTGCCTTGTTCCATTCCTTTATTAGTTATCTTAGTGCGTTAAGTATCAACGTTTGCATAGATATACGTATTCAATCATACAAAACATAAACTTAACAAACATCAGATTCATTATTATAATGATAGCGTGCAATGATGTTTTTTTTTCATATTTCATATATTTATTTTTTGTTCTCATTTCCTCATTTAAAAGGGAGTAAGAAGTACGCAAATTGACAATTTCTGTTGTAGTGTTACATAGTTATACAGTATTATCATGATTATGATGGTATGATCAAATATTTAAACATAGACGTTTAACAGAGCGATAAGAATATAATTAAAGTAGATTAAAGTTTCATCTTTGTTATGAATTAGTACGAGCGTGACCAGGTTATTTTATGTGACATCTTTGTTGGATTTCATGTATACGTCCATTTAAAAAAAAGACTAGAACGATTATTTGTAGCTAGGGTAATTTTTGATTTATTGTTATATTAAAATTGTTTAAATTTATTTGTACACAGTTGTACTATTTCATTTGATTTGTAGAGTATTTCAATTTGATTTCTTATTTGAAAGCGGGTATGTAATGCTGGCAAGTAGCATGCAAAATGACAAATTGTATGTAGTATTTTCTAGTAATACAGTATTTAGATGTAATGTTTGAATTATCTTAACATAGAATGTTAATAAAGCGATGCAAATAGCATTTAACCAGATTCAAAGTACATCAAAGTTATAAACTTATGTTAACGTGACAAGGAAATGTTTGTGACATTCCTTTTTGATGCAATGTAGTGTTCGTTATTTTAGATTCAAGATTATATGTATATATTTTCGTGTACATAAAATATTATTTGGCAGGAATGGACATAACTCATATCTTAAAGGGATATATTTGATTTTCAAAACATTAGGTATATATTCTTTTATCGTTTGTACTTCAAAATGAAATAACAATCAAAAGTAATATTAGACTTATATATTCGATTTAAAGACAACAGCCAACATAAAACACCTTAACCCCACAAAGGATAAAAAGGAGAACGTTCACATTGTGTATGGATTGAGGAAAGTAAGCTTCTGGGAAAAATACGGCGTCCAACGTTCTCCTTTTTTTGGGAGGCGCAGATACTCGCCGTTTGTATATCGATCTGTAGACGGGGGTATTGTCATCTCAAATGACGTTTTCGGGCTGACAATCAGACAGTTTGATCGAATGTATAAAGCTTGTTTAAACAGACGGAAAACACAGGAAAAATACATATTAAACCTTTTATCCTGACAAGACTTTAAATGAATATACGGAATACTTACAGGATAGTATATATTACAATAAAGGTAATTACTTTATTGTATTAAAACATCATTAACAATCACAGCGGTGTATTGCTGTTGATGTAATACAAGATAAGAATAACAGAGGGGAAATGGATACCAGAGTGACACGTCAACTCATAGATCTAAAAAAAAAAAGAACTGATGATGCCATGGCTAAAAAAAAGAGACATACACACAAATAATAGTACACAAGACACAACACAGAAAATTAAGGACTAAGCGTCACGAATCGAACCAAAAACTGGGGTTGATCTCAGGTGCTACGAAAGGGTAACCTGATCCTTCTCCACATATGGCACCCTTCGTGTTGCTCATGTTATCACAAATCCGGTAAATAGTCTTATTCTGTAGGTCACATTACAATATGTCAATACCTGTATCTTGGCATTGCACAAAGTCAAGTTTTTCTTTGGCTGTCTATGCCGTCATTACACTAAATCCATTGAATGTTGGATGTGAACGGTTTGATAATTTAGTCTTATGTGCATGTTGATCAATCAAGCCTTTTTAACTGAATTTAATAGTTCATACTTATGTTATTCTGTTACACAACTTTCACAGGTTAGGGGGGAGGGGGTCCCGCCACGGTATGTATGTATGTGTCTGTTCAAATTCATAAGCCTTTAATTTAGTGGTTGATGTTTGTTTCTTGACCAACAACAGTTGATCAGGCTTCCCACATAGTCTCTTTCAAGAGGTAGATGAGATACTCTTTCTCATGCATCTTGCCAAGTATGTCAAATGATAGACATTATCTGTGCTATTGATTATTTCTTCTATAACTACGGGAGCCTGTTTGGACAGGTTAGGTATACAATAGGCAAACGGGTACCCCCATTTTATTCTTGAGTTTTCTTTATTATTTTCTATCATACGCATATATTTGACTTATATATAGTATATATATGTGGGTGTATCTTACTAAATCATTTTATTTCTTGACTGTACCTGCAACGTTGAGTTATAGTCAAGATTAAGAGGTCGATATATGATGTAGAAGGAATCAAGGATGCAGACATAAGATGAGACGCATACACTGCCGATCCAACCACTCATGTTTGGTTTGCATTTCCTTCGATACCATCAGTTTATGTCTTTTAAGGCGATGTGTAAGTAAATACACGCCTCTAGCGGAATATTGGATTGAAAACGTTCGTCGCTAGTAACGTAGTTTATCTCCCTTACTCCAAGAAAGGAAAATCGACATACGAAGGAGAAACTACTTCGTGTGGTCTATCATGAATCCAAGAAGAACGTCTGTGCTGTTGTAAAACCACATTGGAAGTATTTGAATTACTCCAGTTAGAAATTAAAGTATACTATTGTTTTGGGCAGCCTGACTTTAATACACTGTTTTTGATTTTAGATGCGTAGGAGAAGGCATGTCGTGTTTACAGATAGTAAAAACGCCTCACAACAAAAGAATAAAAAAATAAAAAAATAAAAAAATAAACATGTGGCAATGCTGCTGTTATTGATATCAGATTAATTGAAATGAAACCTGAACTGACTCAATAATATCGTTTTAAAAAGCCATAGTTTGAACGTAAAGCACACAGTAGTCAGTACTTAACGAAAAATTAATGAATGACATATGACTTTAATTGTTTAATTTAAAAGACGTAGGCATGTTCTTTTTTGTGCAATTGGAAATTTTATGACTTAAAAAAGTAAGATGATACCAAGAGAATAATTTGACCACTAGTGAAACACTAACAAGTCGGAAAAACAAAAACGGATTGTGCCAACAAAAAAATACTCAGACACTAAAAAAGTGATCATTTTAACATTTATCTTAGAAATGTCAAAAACTATGTCATTCAACTGCAATTCATTCAACTTTTTCTACATGCGCCAAAAAATGAAAAAAAAACAGGTATCTTCAATTCCGTCTGCAATATTTGGGAAAAATAAATCTAAATTTAGAACCAAATTGAAATTAAAACTAAACGTGTAAGATAAAAATATAACATGTCATTTCTTCTTTATCATATTCCAACTCCGAAGGGAGAGCGATTTTTTTTTTTTTTTTTTTGTTTTATTGTGCCTGTGTGCATGATTCCAAATTAGAGAATGTAATTCTAAAGTAATATTATTTATTCTCAATGTCAAGATTATGAATGAATCGATTATATTATTACGGTTACAGAAAAGAGGTAATAAAAGTTATGTGACACCTGTAACTGCAATTTAGTATTAAATGGAATAAGAGGAGAAATGAGTTAGGACTTTTATATTTCGATAGCATTTTTTTTTATTTAACCAAAGTCTAATGAAAGCGATGTTTAACGATCTCAGTGATTATCCATGATAATCTCGCATGCGTTCAGCTCTATGCTTTCACCTATTTCATGATTATACAAGAATTGAGAAGCCTGTGGTTTACTGGTTGTCATTCACTTTTGTTTATGCTGTAACTTTGCAACATGGTATTTGTTTTTCTTAGATATGTTTGTTATAAATAAGGCCGCTGATTTTCTCGTTTGAACAATTTCGCTATTTTCATGTCGACGTCTTTTATAGCCTACAAGGTAATTTTTGTTATTCAATTGTTGAAAACAGTATGTTTGTTTATAGTAATTAATTTCATCGACTTCATTTGAACAGTGGCTTGAAGTTGTCTCATTGGCAGTCATTACGCATCACCTTATTATTTTATATTAGATAGATAAGAAAGCAATGAATTTGAATTATGCAGATGCTATATGCGTATGTCACTACGCTAGGTACAAACCCGTGTAGCATAACATTATGAACAGTGTCTATGCATTACACTTAGTACATTCTTATAAAACTTCATTATAACAATATACACATTGTTATAGAATTACCCTATACACAATGCTATGGTATGCCACTGGAAATGTTCCTGTCGTTATTGCACTAGGTACGTCGATCTCAAAAGTATCATAGAAGGTGTATGTTTTCATCTTTAATATGTATGTATGTAGTTAAAGAAAAGGCAAATTGATCGATACGAGACATTTTGCAAAACATTGCAGTTGTGTCACGAGCATGTGTGTAAACAAGACTAAGAGGTTTATAATGTAGACTAAATTGTGTCCAATACCTCATAATAACACCGTGCAGAAATGACGAAGATAAAAATATGCAAAAAAGAGGGTTTTGTTTTGAAATACAAACATGCAGAAGTAAAATGGGAAAAGAGGTGTATACCCGATACTCAAACTATAACCGATCAATTCATTCTGACAACGCTGTCTTAACCGGGACAAATTCAAACTTGATATTTCATCATAAAAAAATAACAATCCCATAATAATAAAAGATGCGGAAACCGATGTTATACTACTATAGAAAATATAAAGTTAAAGGTCTACGGTAACCTACATTCATTTGGGGTAAATTTAATTGCCAACTTGCATGTTTTTTCGCGGCAGCAATATCACCCTTAACATTGGCAAGTTTATTTCACTATCAAATTATAACGCTTGAATATTTGTTATTCATATAACGATGGGTAATACACACGCACGATTTAGCTACGAGATTGTACGGAATTATAGAGTTACGGCATTGAAGTTGTGGCAACGTAAATGAAAACATCAATAACGTCTTCGGATATTTATAATGTTCCGCCCAAAAAAACAAACTTCAACAGAGATAAGCTTAACAACTTGCACGGGTGCTAAAGACTTTCATTCCACTGATGGATTTGTCATTCATTTTTTAATCGTATATCAATTTAAAAAAATAAGTTCTGTGGACCTACAAAATAGAAAATCTTGATAACGTAAAAACATCTGCTAATTTTGATGATTTTACCTATATTTACCTTTCTTTTGTTTTGCCGTATCATGCTTTTAATTTGAACGGATCATAGCTCAAAATCGAAAACGGTCACCCCCGTTTTTCTGATTTGATTTTACAAGCAGAATTCATCTGTGCAATTTAAAAAATATTTGTCTCTTTTGGATTTACGAAAAGTTATTTTCGGTGACTAAATATCATCAAAGCTTACGATTCACGACACTAGATACTTAGTGTGTCCACATTAAACTCAATATTGATGGATAAATCAGACAGATCGTTTGCAATAATCAGCAAGAACAAAAATGTATGTATGCCATGACTATTTTTCGATGAATAATTAAATACGAATGTGTTTTATAGATGACGTGTCCTTGATTTAGTAATACTAGCATCATGTGATCAATATTTTGTAATATAATTACAATAAAATACTTATAGTATGTATACAAAATGAAATTAGACTTAACATAGGTACGACGATAACAGTGATATCGAGTGGAAGTTTAGCAGAAGGTTCAGATTTACCGGGTAGTGATATAGATATAATGTACGTCATCAAAGACGTAGATGTAATACGGGATGTAAATAATAGCAAACACCCAGTACAACGGACAACATTGGTTACGGAGAATAATTATGCTCATCCCGGTTTTACTAGACTCCGATTAATAGTAGGAGGTAATGCAGAATCTTTCTTTATACAACCCGAAAGCTTTGAAAGTACGAAAAAAGGCTTATATTTGTCAGAAAACACATTTGTTAGCAACATAAACAAGAAAATTTCTCATTGTCAGTACTCATCCCACGGCCCCTGTTTATCAGACAACGACCAAAACATGGATTTTGCATTTTGTCTACGAAGTAAATACCTACCGGACACTGCAATACCCTGTGCATCGCGTTACCGATTGCAATGGCCGCCGAATTCCGTAATTGATAGGATTAAAAATATACGGATGTTTTCTAGTACCTGTTGAGCCAAAGACTTTATCAGATTGTAATGTATTATGGAGGTTATCTTTCTCTGTGGCAGTAAAACATCTTGTACATTCATTTAATTACAGTCAACTGTTATGCTACTGTCTCCTTAAACTAACATTAAAGCATATCGTTAACACTAAAAAACATGCCGAAGGTTTGTTGTGTTCTTACTTTCTGAAGACCGCTTTATTCTGGGTCTCGGAAGAAGTTGATATTGACACATTTCAATCATCTCAATTATATTCTTGTTTTTGTCGCTGTCTAAGTAAAATAATATGTTGGGTAAAATACTGTTATTGTCCGAATTATTTTATACCTGAACAGAACATGTTTGTAGGAAAAATATTTACATATAATAATACAATTCTACTCAATGTATTGTATAACATAAAGCGTGAAGGAATTGATGGATTGATACATAATTTATATCAATACGACAAAGGAGGACATCGTTTATTAAGTACACAACTTAAATCATCATTTATTACGTTGGATTTATTTTTTTACAGAATATCTCATATAGATTGTTTTCATCATGTTCATGTGTATGACATATCAAACTATTTGCAATTACTTGAATTTTTTGAGTATTTACTAAAGACGAAATTGTGTACATTTATTGTTGACGTATGTAAATATCATCATGCCCAAAAAAGTCAATATGCAGCGCTATTACTACCCTCACCAGCAGTAACGACGAAAAGGTACAACATACACAAACGTTATCTTAGACATTTACAGGACGGTATTAAGGCAGATTCTGGCTCGGGATGGTTGTTATACGCGTCGTTTTAGTATGTCACAGGACAGTACAATGTTACACTAAGACTTACGGATTATGTTCTTTCAAAATGTTTCTCTGATATGATAACAATAGGCTGTCAAAAATACCTTGATAAACAAATCAATTATTACAGAAATCATGTACATTCCATAATGACACTTCAAGACGAGATGAGAATGGCAGTTGTACACCATGTTATGTACTTACAGCACTCATCACTAATACCAAAAGAACTGCAGCTGGAGGTGAAAGATAATGACATATTAATACCTCCTATTGTTTTGTCTCACTGTCTTCGATTTCTCTGCTATCATCATGTCAGTGATATTTTAAACAGACAACAGACTTTATATGATTAACACTCAACAGTGGACAACAAACATTCAACATCTGCCTCTTCCTTATCTACTTCAATAACAATACTCGGGAAAACAGAAACAACGAAAAAGTCTATCAGTACAATGCAGTTCAACGTAGTTATGAAATTCCAAACACTAAAAGTAAGGAAGATTAAAACTCATAATGTTTGTTATTGTAAGCTTTATCATGCATAAAACGTTGTATACAGTGTCTTTATTAAACGTTTCATAGCTTTAAATATATATTGAAATCACTGTATTATGTACAAATGATGTATTGTTAAAAACAGATTATTGATATGTGAATTGATAGTATGTAGCTTTGAGTCAATATGTTGTTAACAGAACAACAGCACGGAGAGTACCTGAACGATTTATATCTCTAGGTTGTACGACTATGTTATAAATATTACGTAAATAGATATATAAATATTAAAGTTTGGTACTCAACACGCACGTTTTGTTTCCAAACGACTCATATAGTGGGAAATATTATGGACATAATTGTGCAAATCGAGATACAAGCATGAAATTTGGTATAAAGGTTGACTAAATGATACTAATAAAAAATTCGCTGCTGGCCAAAAAAAAATCAATTTTTCAAGATGGCCACCACATATTTGGGAAATGGCGTCATTAGTAATCGGCAATAATTCGTTAATCCTTTGAAAGGTGTAAAAACCAATGTTAGATTTGATAAAAAGTAAATGACATTTCCTAAATTACGACTATACAATACATTAATAAAACTAAAGGTGACTTCCGGTTTCAAAATGCTGCCAAAAAAGTCAAAAATTTCAATTTCTATACTTTCAAGCAACTTTACAAGGGATGTAAATCCTTGAAAGATGTGTTATAGGTATAATTCTATGTAAGTTATGATAAAACGTCAAAAATAGTTCCTAAGTACGACAAAACAACACATAAATGAAGAAAAATAGTGATTTCCGGTTCCATCAACTTAACAAGTGATAACACTCTTTGTTAAGTTTAAATGCCTAGTTTGGTTAGAAAGACAGGTTGCATATCTTATAATTATCTGACAGTTGCCTAAACAACCCGTACAAGGAAGTCAAAAACGCTAGCATTTACAGTTACTAACACAGCTGGATTTTTGCCTCTGCATTTCAAAGGTTCCTGACACGAAAATGCAACAGCAGTCACAGAAGTCTATTTCGGTTTCCAACTGTCTTTGATTCTTTCTTTCATTCAACCCCAGTGTTCATTACTTGGTACATGTACCTGTCGAATACATGAATCAGGCTGAGCCCAAACAACTCCTCCTTGATTTTCTTCTCTTTTGATGTCTCTGGTTAAGAACCTTTTGTAGACGGAATTGCATCACAATGCCGCTGCTTCCTGGCAAACAATTCACATCGTGCCTCGCTTCATACTTAAGCCAACAAAAACGTCCTTTACATCTGAAAAACCTTCCATTGTTAGCCAAGCTGACCTCTTCCCTTTCCTACGACAATTCGACAAAGCGTCTCATCCACTGAATGCATGGACAAAAGCAAGAGCAGCTACACAAAGACAAAACGCTTTTGATATTTGACGTACAGGCAGCCATCAAAAGTCTGTATTCTATCCAACCCAAGTGTTCATGACTTGCTACATGGACCTGTCGAATACATGAATCAGGCTGAGCCCAAACAACTCCTCCTTGATTTACTTCTCTTTTGGTGTGCTCTGGAAAAAAACCTCTTGAAGACTGAATTGTATCACAATGCCGCTGATTCCTGGCAAACAATTCACATCGTGTCTCTCTTCATACTTAAGCCAACAAAAACGTTCTTTACATCTGAAAAACCTTACATTGTTAGCCAAGCTGACCTCTTCCCTTTCCTCCGACAATTCGACAAAGTGAATGCATGGACGAAAGGAAGTGCAGCTTCACAAGGATGTGTCACGTACAGGAAGCCATATAAAGTCTTTATTCCTTTCATAACCTATCCATAATGTGTGCTACCTAGTTTTTGCGATTGCTGTAATTCTTTATACTATTACATCTGTGTCAGTACTACCTAAAATTACATTTTACAACACTTTTCATAATCATGCCGAACATGGACAAACATTCGTGTATCTGCTTCTTCATGATTACAAGGGGTAGATAGGAAGTATCCTTATTGAAATTGCAAATAATATTTTCACCATGAGTAACATACACATTTGTATTAGTCTCTTAAGAAGCAATTTTGTCAGCATGAAACTTGAACAATTTCGTTTTGTTGTCATCTTCACAAACCCATGGTGTTCTACCAGAACTAACACATTTCCATCTGGTACAAAAACCTTGCCTTTGTCTTGCCACAGCCTTTAAATTATTCATTTAGTAAACATCAAATACAATGTCTACTCTTGAATATTTATCGACGCAAGATTGCATGTAAGGCAGTAAGACATCATTTGCATAATCATTAAATATTTTTGCTCAATTTTGTGACCTGGAATTAACCATTGCTGCCCAACCAACAATAAATGTGTATGAATTTGGATCAGAAAATGGCAGAGTGTTTCAAGTGAACCAATTTGCAGCAATTTAATACCACTATTTCAAGAAACATCATGAGATAAAGACAGTGGAGAAGTTTGATTTTTTATGGAAAAAGAAATATTGCAAGTAAAACTGTCTACTGTGACAAGAATTGAAAAGTCTAGAAAAGATATCGCAATCACTTTTTATGTTCTTTAGCTTTGTTTTTGACAAAAACGTTTCCAGTGTCATTTTGCGGCCAAAAGAACATGAAGAAGAAGTTGTTATTTCTAATTTCAAATCATATCTTATTAATACGGAGGCTAATTTTTATTTAATTTTTGAATCGTATAGGACCAAGAAAAAAGGGGGAGGGTAATATCCAAAATTCATGATTTTGAATGAAACAAAGCATACATACTTGTTTCTTGACAAAAAAGATTTATCTTTACATTGAAACATACAGCATCAAGTAACTAAAGACAGTTAAACAAAATTAAAGAGAAAAAAGGGAAAAAACATGGAATCAATGACAAACACAAACATAATCAATGTATATCACAGTGATTAAAAAACACACATAGTACTAAAAAAATAAAAGAACTGTCAGGGTTTCAAGATCTATATTAAAGTTCTTTTAACAGCAGAATCACCACATTTTAAGGTCATGAAGAAGGTCAATCCATAGAATCATCTTCATTTTCGTCAACGCCATCTACCAAATTATCATCGCCATCATCGCCATCATCTTCGTCGTCATCGTCAGCCATATCAACGATTTGATTATTCTTGTTGCTACAAGCACTCGTACATTTGCAGCCATCTGTACCAGATAAACCTTGTCGAACACATGAACATCTTTTGGTGGCACAACCAGCTTTACATGAACAGCTTATCAGTATCAATAAAGCATCTAACGCTGGCGGTTGGTCTAGCCAATTGATGCTGATCAAATCGTTCATAACAATCCAACCATGGTTGTTTGGCGATGGAACAGTGTTGTGATGAAGAGCAGATTTCCAATTCTTTGCCTGAAAGTTGGCTCGTTTGATGTGCTTTAACATTGCATCTTTTGTTGGGGGCAGTAGATGACAATGAATGATTTTTGCATTACAAAACATTCTGAATCTTAATGCATTGATGTTATTATTCCCGTAGCCATATATAGTACACAAAAACCTCTCGAGTGTTTTTGACAGTTCTTCGCCTACTTTTTAAAAAGTTTCACCAAGACGGGATAGACCTTCTGAAAACTCCACAGAACATGTCAAAACGCCGAATGCTTTGCTTTTTCCGTCACAAGACAAAACACTAACTGAATCACAACCAGTAAAGGCGTGAAATCCTGGCAGTGCTCTACAAACATTCTCCCCCAATTTTGCGTACATTGATTGCACATTTAAAAATCTGCATTTGGAAGACGTACCTGTCAGAAGAATAATATTTGAACTGAACCAATTCTGAAAATAGCACGCCAATACTTCCACATCAGTGTCAGGCGATTTTATTACAATGGAATCGTAACCTTTGTTATGTACAAAATTTATAAAACAAGAGTAAATGCATTGAATAGTGAAGCAATATATACAAGTAAGAAGGAAAGAAAACTAATAAAAAACACTATCAAATGGGGAACAATGTACGAATAACAAATAAATAGTAACCAGATGGTATGTCAAATCGACATAATGATTTGCTGAAGAAATTTAAAAGTGAACAAATTCACAACTGACAATTTGACCTTCGTTGACAGCGAAGTTTTTCGATTGAATAACGCAACAATCTTAAGTCAATCATCACATAGCTAACACACAAAAATGTAACTCATCATAGATACAGGATAGAATTTTGTATTTACGCAAGACGCGCATAACGTCTACAAAAGACTTATTAGTGACGCTCTGATCCAAAAAAGTAAAAGAGACCAAAAAAGAACGAAGTTGAAGAGCACACGTTTACTGAGTTTGTTTTTTTCGCACCTTTTTCAGAACGCAAAAAAATAACCTTATTTTGTCATTTTTTCAAAAATATGTCGTTACACATTTACTTTATAAAATGATTTGTCTCACAAAAACAACATAAATCGACAATTTAATGTTTGTTTTCAGTTGCAAATTGATAACTGAAGCTTAAAGTGATTATGTTTGCACTCAGGTATGAATATATTGTAGACTTAATCGAAGACGGTTATGTGATGATTTCCAGTTTTTCACCAGTATTTGAAAGTACATATGTTTTATTGAATAATTCATATTTAGGACGAGATACAAGTATTGCAAATACTTTAAACATTGCATACTGATCAATTATAAAGTTTAATTCACAAATACGGGTAATTGTATTACGAATTTCTTTATGAAACAAGAAAATATGTCTTAAAAAAAAAATCGGATTGTTTGTAATGTAAAAAAACATCTTAAAAAATCTTCAGTGTTACATTAAAATATGATAGTTTTGTATCTGTTTTGGTTGTGTTTACCTATGTTTTTTTTTTAATCGCTTTATATCATGTATATTAAATGTTTTAAATAAAAATTACTTGTTCGTAATTTCTAAATGAGGGGACCATTGAAAAGGACGTTTTTAACCCCTTCTGGACACTTTTGTTTTAGTCTAACACCTTGTATTTTATCAATAAGATATTGAAGCTGAATTCTATCAAACACAATCGCGGTACCCTGGGGTGAAACACAAACTCCTTAACTAGAGCGCTTTTGAAAACTAGCTGATGGACTAAATAGAAGACAGGTTCTCCTTCATTTGCATTTGCTTCAAAAGATCTTCGTATTGTTTGGACCAAAATTTTCGAGTTTATTTACATATATTACCTGTTCAACAATTTCCTAAATGGAGTATTTTTTTTTACAAATCTGACGACTCTTCTAGAAATGAATGTCCAAACTCGTTCATCACTTTACAAAGTCCTTAAAACTGTTTAAAGACATCGTTTTGCGTTTTCGCAGAGTCTTCATTAGGTCGTTCATCTGTTATCGAATGACCCAAACCACAAGATCTTTCAAATTCATATTTTAGTATACTGACTCCTGGTCCAGCTACCATCCATTTGTCTAAATTGCATCTTCGGTTAATCATATGGCACCAACATCGCCCTTCACAATTGCATTATTCTGTTTGTGTGTCTGATCAATTGTTTTATAAGAAAGAAATTGCTGGTCTTACGTACAGTGAAATTATCATTTTCAAATTCCATTGCCACCTGTGAGTGATGATCGGGAAGGGAAGTCATATCTTGGAAATGGTCGGTAACGATCGAGCATAATTTACACGATCAAGACATAAAACGATACGATATCATGCTTTATATGGACTGTTTGAAAAGTACGAACTCTCACTTATGAAATGAGCATAATACCAAAATCAGAAGAAGCTCTTAATTTATAATTGAACGCCAGGAATGAAACTGTGGTCGAAATGACTCTATACACCAGTCTTTTAAATCATTGAATTCACAAAGTCATGGCATAATTATACATTCTGAGTTCAGCTTTCATAATCCGAAATTAACAGTTCAAGCAAAATACATGTAGTTGTCTGATGCACCTGTCTAGTCTTAGGTACATTTGAACATACATAAAAAGAATCTGCCGTTCTTGGTGTTGCAATATTGGCTTCAGTAAGACAACATTTCCATTCCCTATCACGCAATATATCACCCAGAGTTTTATAACAAGTCATGTCAATGTGCAATCCACCAAACATGACGATAAACTTATCTTTTCTGTAAAAATCAGGCTATTCCCATTAAATTTGCTTAGGCATTTCAAAAGTGACTGATCTGCAATAACAATTGATTTTTTTCCGGGATTCACCACATTGTCGTATTATCCATCAAATACCCGAGAATTGCCTAGTTGTGCATACGAATCGCTACTGATGTCTATAAATAGTTTGCACATGCGCAAAAGTGTTAAACACATGTGTATCATAACCTTGAAAAATGTAATTAAACCAATTCATAATATCATTGGAAATCCAAAAACACTAAATATATGGTTAGAAGTTCAAATGTTTTAGAAAGAATTTTGTAACATTTTCGCGCATGCGCAAATACTGGATATCTCAAATCTTCATTTTTAATATTTTTTAACGCATGTCTTAAAAAGTGTTATTCATAAAATCGATCTAAATAAAGCAACATGTAGAGACACAGATAGAAATTTGAATACACATAAACAGTTACTGTGTTATCAACATAGTTATTGGCCTTGACATATTTTACACAGTTAAAAGAATTTCTTTTTCTTTTCAACAAACCGACAAACGTAGATATAATAATGATGTGTTTCATTTTACTTGCATCTTATTCACATGGTCATATAGTTCAAAACGAGGGCTAAAATTTCAAATCAAAATGTTATGACATTGTAACTAGATAGCATACACACATTTCATTTGAAGAGCTATAGCCAAAGAATGCATTAGACCCAGAACAGTCCGACCATTCGTTCAAATGTTACGGCGATGTAATTCTAAAAATTTACAATGAAGGTCGGTTAAAACGACGACTTTACCACAAAAGAGATGATTTTCGCTTCCTAATTGTTAACCTTCCGTTTCTAAGTAGCAACAGTTAAGCAGCTCCGACATAAGGAGTATATATTTCGAAATTGATACAATATTCCTGGGCTTATATTTCTTATCATGATTTCCTTGATAGAGGATTGCTGCTCACAAGGAGCTGTGAAATGAGGAATTCAAAAAGGTGAAGTTGAAATTATCCCTTTGTAAATTTTACCGACGCCATCACAAGGTGGTTGACCGTTATGGAATAATCGTTTCACAGATGATATCCACTTTCCTTTTCACCATGCATGTGACCTACCGAATCAAACTATTTACCGGTTGTGTGATAACAAGAGCAACACTACGGGTGCTACATGTGACGCCGGATCTATTTCCATTTACGGAGCACCTGAGATCAATATCAGTTTTGGTGGGGTTCGTGTTGCTTAGTCTTAAGTCTCCTATGTTGTGTCTTGTGTACTATTATTTGTGAGTTAGGTTTTTTAATTTTTCAGCCATTGCTAATCAGTTTTTTTCGATCTTTGAGTTTGACTGTCCCTCCGGTATCTTTCACCCCAAACTCCCCGGCAGTTCCAGTTCCGATCCGAATACGGGTCCGCATACTACTCTACACTAATCACAGCCTACGGCTTTTTTCGTTACGCGCTCTTCAAGTGGTTTGACCCGGGATGACCTTTCGTTGCTACCGAAGCAAATATGGCTGAACATTGATGAATTAGGATATTTGTTGTCAACTTCACCAGTATATATGAATAAAACAATAACTGTAAGTAAAATACACTCAATCCAAATAATTTTACAAAATAAAAACTTTGCAAAATTCTGTATCGTTAGGTCGAAGAAATCAATTATGGCTTGAAAACTCTATCGACTTTGCATAAAATGTTTTGAGAGTGGTTAAATTTACCCGAGAAGCTGCTCCATATGGAATTAAATTGGGGATAAATTTTGGATTTTATCAATCTAGAGGAAGGGGTGTCTGAAATGTCAAATTAACACAAGGCTTCAAATACTATTAGTATTATATTAGACTCCGTTCACATAGCAAGTTCTGAATTTCTCAAAACTCGATTCAGATATATATAATTTCATGGATTAATATACCAATGTAACTTAAAAAAATAATACAGGGTAACACACATACTAAATTTGTTATGAATTTTGCTTTTATTATATATGTCATCATGGTCTTGTACAAAATAAATGTATGTTTTAATTTACAATAGTCTGGATGGGAGTATTTTCATTTCGGTATTTAGGGTTTGAAATTAGCATGAGTCCACACGCCAATAGCCCCTACAATTAAGCATTTAAGTGTGTGCTACTTCAATTTCTGTTTTTTTTTTTATAGAATTATATACATGTTGGCTACAAAATTTAAGCTGTGGGCTACGATGCTAAAATTTTGACTTCAATCCCTGGACTATTACTATTTATTTCAACAATATTTTATTGAACTATTATCCAGTCAATTTATGCAATGTAATAATATCCTCCCCCCCCCCCCCCAAGTAAAATCATTTAGGCCAAATAAAAAAATATGTGTGTGTTTTCTATTTCCCCATTTCCCCTATGTTTTAAGGTTACATATAGCTGCCTGCCTTAAAGTTTTTTTGGTCATCTTTTCAATAAGCATTTTTAAAGTCAGAATATCTCTCCCATAAACTCAATGTAAACAAAATAATGTTAAATAAAATAAATTCCCTACCTACCTAACATATTTTTTTCATAGATATTATTTTATTTGGCCTTATATATACATGTACTCTTAATAAATCTTCCTGCAAAAAATGCACTGTTGACTATAATTCTAGGAAGCTAGTGATCAGTTCAAATTTTTTTCTTTTCATCTTACAGATGGTGAAAAACTAGATAACAGCACAATGTTTAGACTGAATCAGAATGAATAAAACAAAAAGTGTATATTAGGTACATGTATTCGTTTCTTTTTAGATATTTTTATGTGCATGGATTATTTAATTACTTTACCAAATTATAAAGAATAGTATTTAATTATCCTGCCTCGCTGTCATATGGAATAAATATATTACTTACATTGATCTTCGAAAACATGTTTGTAAATAAGGTGACTTCACATTTTAAATACTTTAATGTGTAAAATTAATGCTTAAAATGAAAACTGAGTGTGATGAAAAGCCATATTTTTTCAAATCGATTGACGTAGACAAATCTTTTTTATAGTTACAAATGTATGTGACAGTTAAACACTCAATAACTTTTTTTAATTAGTATAATAAGATAATACAGATTGATGCCTGTGAACGAATTATAAAAAAGGTTGGATTCAGTTTTTAATTGTCAATTATACTCCCCCCATATTTTTCAAACTATTTTTTATGTTAAATTAATAATGCTACAATTTATTTTTAGTTAAACTCATTTTATTATCTCTTTATTAATTTCAGCTATGTCAACCAGAAGAACTTTGAACACAATTAATGAATTAGTTTCCTTGGAGATTTTAACAGTAATTGTTAAGCCTTGAAACCAGACAGGATGAAACTGTGAGAAAATTTACAGAAAAATAATAAAGTGTACATGTAGCTTCAATATGAATCAGTTGATACACCGTAAGTATATTTTCTGTGACAGTTATGAATTGGTTTGTTTACAAAATTTAGTATTTACTAGACAAATGCTAGATATATTTGAGTATAAAATACAAGACCAAATTATATATTAAAACAAATACAGAAGTTTGTCTAAGAATTACTAATATTTCCAATGGTGATATTAATTATATGATCAAATTGTTAGATACAACTACACTGTGACTATAGAATAGATGATGTTATTGTTGTATGATTGCCAATGAAAAAAACTCGTCCAATACTAGACGAAATGACAGCAATTAACAACTGTAGCCTAAAGTAGGACACCATACAGCCTTAAACAATGAGTAAATCCTAAACCACACAGAGAGCGATAAAAGATCCTGAAATGTCAAATGTAAAACAATTGAAACAAGAAATTTTGCCTAGTTTGTGTACAAAACAATGAACAAAAAACAAATATGTGATACATCAAACAATAACCACTGATTTACAGCCTCCTAAATAGGGACAGACATAAACATGTGGCAGGGTTAAACATGAAAGCTGGTGCCCAACCCTCCACTTACCTGGAACAGTGGTGTAACAGTGCAAAATAAGAACAAATTATAAAAATCAGTTGAAAAAGTCTTAACTCATCAGATGGATACAAATAGAAATACATTTAACATAAAAAAAGGGGATATGGCCGGATACAAGTATACAAACAACTGAAAAACATTTAGTACAGATCTGAGATTATTGACTTTAAGCAAACTCAAGCTTAATATGAGATGAGAAAAATAACCCTAAATCTGATAGGTACTGCAACTTTTGAACAACAGATCTAGACTCCAAAAAATCAAAGTTAAATGGGAACTCAATCTAAATTTTGTGTTAAAATTTCATGAGAAATTGTTCAAAGCAACGAAGACTATAATATTTAGGGACTATTTTTGGTCCAAGAATATCAAATGTTTGTCAACTATTCCAAAAAGACACATTATGTTTGGAAATGCATACATTTCGTTGATGCACACATAGAGTCTAAAATATATTTTTATATAAAAAAACAAGGAAAATCAAGAAATTTTACAAATTTTGTCTGAGATTATTGCCATAGTAACTCTTAAATTGTTTAAAAAAACATTATTATCTGAATATGGTGTACCTTAGTCTAGTTAGGATAAATTTTGAAATATTTAGGATAACTGTAAAAATTAGTAGTAATATCTGGGCCAAATGAAAGCCTTTTTTAGTTAGCCCCTACTACTTTGAGATATTGAACAAAGTGTTGCCATAATGATTTTAAAGGATGGATGGACAAACAATGGCATACTATATACATCCCTTACCTACCAGAAGTTACAAAGTTATAAAAAATACGTTAATATATTTTCAGATCACAATTATGTCAACCTAATCATTGGAATTTGGAAGTTTATCAAGTTACATGAGAAGCATTGAAAGCCTGGAAAGATTCTACATGTATACATAAATGGAATAGACGCACACTTAAATATAACTTTTAGACAAGACTAATGCACTCTCAAACAAGGATTATTCACGTTTCAATGAGTGAATTGAAGTGCATACTAGCTGCGCATGAAAATTTGTGTGCAATTTTAAAATTTTTATTTTCGTTTTATTGATTGTTGTTTTAAAAAAATTGTATGTCTTCATAAATTAATCATGAACAATTAAAATAGATATAAAGAATATTTTTATCTCAGTTTTAGCCAAATAATACAGTTAAATCTAATTTAACTTTTTTTTCAAATATACAAACATACGAATACAAGGAGATTTGGGGTATATGTTCATTGGACAGCATCCCAACAACACAAAACACAAGACTAAAGTTGAATACAATTTTCCAAAACAGAATAGTTTAAAACTTTCAATTGGCCATTCATCAAAATGTGAATATATTCAAATGTATAGCCCAACTAATAAAGATCTGCTATCAACAAAAAGAAAACAGTAATAAAATTATCTCGCAAATGAATTATTGTGCAAACAGGGTTAACCCAATCTCAAAATGGATACATTATAAACACTTTTGATTAAATAGCAGATATTATGCATAAAAAATGCAGTATTACAACTGCTTTTACTACAATGACATTCATTTTTGTCATGAATTTGATGTTAAAATAATTATGGCATATATTACCATATGAGATATTCAAGTTCCATGTAGCTTCCAGTTTTTTGTCGAGCGTGCGACTTTTGTCGCAGAAAGCTCGACATAGGGATAGTGATCTGGCGGCGGCTGTGTATGCTAACTTCTTGAAAGCTTTATATTTTAGAAGGTGGAAGACCTGGATGCTTCATACTTTGTATATAGATTCTTCATGTTACAAAGTTTCCGTCAGTCACATGTCCAATGTCTTTGACCTAAATTTCATGGTTCAGTGACTACTTGAAAAAAAGTTAAGATTTTTTTGTAATGTAAAATTCTCTCTTATCATAAGTAAAAGGACAACTATATTTAGTATGTGAGTAGCTTGCAAGGTCCTCATGCCCGTCAGACAGCTTCCACTAGACCTTGACCTCATTTCATGGATCAGTGAACAAGGTAAAGTTTTGGTGGTCAAGTCCATATCTCAAATACTATAAGCAATAGGTCTAGTATATTCGGCGTATGGAAGCACTGTAAGGTGTATATTTATTTTTTTGAGTGAGGTGACGCACCTCATTTTCCAAAGGACTGCTCATATTCTTACTTCTCACTAGGCAACACTCCAGTCAGGTTTAGTTCTTATATACATGTAGATGAAAAAGAAAAGTCCCCAAAACATTAACATGGCAGCAATTGCTTTTACAGCCTTTAAGGCTTTGACTTTTATACTATATGCAATAGGTCTACTATATTTGGTGTATGGAATGATTGTGAGGTGTTGATGTCCAACTGGCAGGTGTCATCTGACCTTGACCTCATTTTCATGGTTCAGTGTTCGAAGTTAAGTTTTTGAGTTTTGGTCTTTTTTTTCTAATACTATATGCAATAGGTCAACTATATTTGGTGTATGGAAATATTTTATGATCTATATATCAGTTGCGCAGGTTTTATTTGACCTTGACCTCAATTTCACAGTTCATTGCTCAGTGTTAAAGTTTTGTGTTTTGGTCTGGGTTTTTTAAACTATAAGCAATAGGTCAATTATATTAGTTGTATGGAAGAATTGTTAGCTGTACATGTCTGCCTGGCATGGTTCATCTGACCTTGACCTCATTTTCATGGTTCGTTGGTCAATGTTAAGTTTTCTTGGTTAATGTTAAGTTTATGTGACAGTTGAAATAAACTTTATTTTTAGGACTATCAACATAATATCCATGATTAGTAAAGAAGGCGAGACATTTCAGCGTGTGCACTCTTGTGTGTTTCCTTACTGAATAAAAAATATGAGATTTTAATTGCTAGTGAGACAATAATTTAGCAGTGACAAATAGGCAATTGGACCAGATTCCTTTTCAAAGTTTTTGAAATATAAGCAATTGATTTACAGTACATATATTCATCACTGGTTTAATGCACACAACTACAATAACAATTATTGTTAATGCCAAGAGTATCAGGACATAACTTGGGTGTAACAGCTACCAGTCCCCAATCATGTATATTAAATAATTGAAATTGGTTAATGTGCAGTAAAAGTAAAGAGTATATGTACAATAAAGTAAGCGAGAAGGGGTCAAGAAAATGTTTTGATGAGCAGTAATAAAAATACAATAACAATTAGTGCAGCAAGGTTCAGTATTTAAAAGAATTATTTCATAGGTGTCTAGGTAAAATGCTTGAACAAGAATAGGATTCATAAGTATTAGGACCATTACACCTACATGTGCCATTCATCTATTAAAATGGGGGCAGGTTTGTTTTCTCTCTCGGAAGTAACATCAATTTAAACTGCATTGATCAAATTTTTTTTTATACAACTGCTAGAAATTTGTGGAGAACGGATCTGTACAAGATGGTCCAACCGGTCCAAAATTAAAGTTTTTGTTGGATTTTTAAAAAAAATAAATATTAAGGGTTTTTTGTTATGCTAAATCTAACCATGAATTTAGATTTTGAGCCCCATTATTAAATTAGTCCACATTGAAGTCCTACGGGTCCAAAACTAAACTTAGCTAGTTTGCATTAAAAGTTCAATTCTTCTGATTCTTTGATATGATGAATCTCAACATGTATTTATATTTTGGATGTTATACCATATTACATGTACATATTATAAGGGAAATATCCAGTTTTAAAATTTAAAGTTCTTAGTCCACATTCAATCTGTGCCAGAAATCAAGCTATGTCAAATACATATATAATCACAATCCAAATTGGGAGCTGTATCAAGCTTGAATGTTGTGTCCATTATTGTTCAGGGTTCCACCTCTGGGTAGTATCTAGCGGCACCCAACCATGCCATCAGAGCAATATAGTTTGGAAGGAACAAACTTATTTTAACAATTCACTTTTAAAAACAATTATTATAGATACAACGTAAATAAATGCTGATTTCATGGATTTTCTTGTTTTATTACACCTCTGTCATGATTGATGAAAAGAAAGACTGACCATATTCATACTTGAGTTGATGATGTCATAAAAAAGTGCAAGCCTGCAATAACTCTTGGATGTGTGGTTGTTCACAAATAAAATAAAACTGAATAAACATTAATCATAATTGCTATTGTAGGTTAGAAAATCTTGAACACATGTTTAAATATGTCACATTTTGTAAAGTTTGACATGACAAAATGACTGAGATTACTAAATAAGTTTTAGTCATTGCAGACTGTGGCACATGCAGGTTATACCTTATAACCTATAGTTGCTTAAATCAATATCATTTGAACTTTGGTGGATAGTCACATTAGCAATCATACCTGAACTCCATATTTTAATCATCATGATCATACATGTATATTGTAGCACATAATGTGTAAAGAGTTTGTGTTCCAATCATTGTGTAAAAATCAAATGGCCAATATATTATGTGCTACTCAAGTTAGTGAACATATTGAAGGGAAAGTTAACATGGTCATTTGTTAATAAGTCACAAATGTGTTTCACTATATGTCCATGATGCAAACTTTAAAGTTTATATATGTAAGGTTGTAGTCTAACTGACAACCTCTTTACTTCATATTGAGAATGTCTGGTCATAGTGAAAGTACAAAAGTGAAAATTATGAAAATGGCACTTGATGTTTACGTTATTTGCAAAAACTTTTCCCAGAGAACCATACTTCTATCTGGTATTTTTTAAATAACAATGTTAAACCTTGAACGGAAATGATATGAACCTACAGTCTTATATATTGGGAAGGGGCACTGACTGACCTAAAAAGGGGGGTGTTGTTGGTTCCAGTCATGCTTCAGTGATTCCCTATATAATAAACCAACATTTTCCATGTAAAAGGGGGGAGGGGGGCTTGGCCAACCTGGATCCGACTATAAATGGATAAAAGATGTCCCTTTTTGTTCATAATGAGAAAAGGAAACATGGAAAGGCTTGCATAATTTATAATTTGGCAGACCAAACTTCCTCCTTTGACAACCGCATATTCAAATCCAAATCATCATTTGTACATGTTGTACCTGTCAGGCCAAGTTAAGGTTGCAGCATTTGGGCTTGTTTTCCCTTTGGACTTAGGAGGGAGTATGCGCCTAACATCCATTTCAATTATATATCTGATTCACGTTTCCCTCCATGTTTACTTTCCGAGGGTTGGGGAAGATAACTTAGATAAGAATGCACACTGTAGCTCTTTTTTGAAATATTTACCTGTTATGCATATGTCTGTAGTTTTGTTCAGACATCGTTGTCAATATGATTGAATCTAATGTGACTGTCATACAAGTGAGAGGTTAAGATACTTCAAACACTACTTCAATCAACCACTTTCTACTAAATAAAATGCCTGTACCAAGTCAAGAAAAGGACAGTTGTTATCCACTCGTTTGGTGTTTGAGTTTTTAAATTTGCCGTTTGAATAGGGACTTTCCATTTTGAATTTTACTCAGGGCTCAGTGTTTGTTTGATTTTTCTTTTATTAATCAAACACAAAGGATGCGTGTCTTTCTGTTACCTTTATCTTAGATTTAATGGTAACTCTTCGGTCATTTTTATTGACTGTCTAAACAATACGTTTTAATGCATCAACCATTGTGTTAAGATATAAATGCATCAAAATGATTACATTTATTTTCAGTGATGCTATATGTTATTATTTATGTTAACTACTAGCAATAAGCAGTTTATTTACTTGAAAATACCCCGAACATCCGTTTCTTATGAAACGTAGACCTTTACTTCAGATAGCTTTTTAAGTGGAATAATTATATAATCATTGTTGGCAAGAATATTTGATGATAATATAAAAAACGTATCAAAATGTTTACATTTCGAAAAGCTAATTCCCTGAAAACGTTTAAAAGACTGGTATGCTACTGTGGATTCATTATATTGATACAGACGACATTAAACAATATTCATTGACATGTCTGTGTTGTCTTAGATCTGTAATAAAAACATTGTTGTGACATCACTCTATTGTTTTACCCGTTCTTTAAAATATTAGACAGCTAAAGGTAGCATAACTTGTTCTTACAGGTAAATTACAGTTCAATTACTGAAATAAAAAAAAAACCCATAGATTACCCCAATTGTTTTAATCATGTACAGCTAAAGAACAAATGGCAATAAAAGAAAACCATTTTATTAAAGTTATCTTCCAATACAATAATTTTGTCACTCATCAAAACGGTTTCATTGATGGAAAAAGTCACTTTCAAATTGATTTTTAACACTACCTATACTTATATCACAGCCATTTGCTTATGTTTTTGGGTTGTCTTTTTTAGCACTAATTCAATAAGATGAGTATGCTCGTTGTAAGTCTTTTTCTTGTTGCTTTTATGAATTTCTTTTTTCAAAACATTGATCCTCGATCTTCTTTAAGTTATCAACACTGACCTCTGGTGTTGCTCTTATTCTGCCTGACATAATATTTAACTACAATCAAAATGAAAAGAGCAATACAGAAATGCTTCTCAAATTTAATAGATAATGTGCTATCAATGGCCATGAACAACCTAACCTTTATCCTGTGTATAAAGTATGATTCTAGAACTTCTTTTATGAACTAGGGTACTATAATAGTTTGTATACTATTCATGGTTTGGCGTTGATTCACAAGTTGTTGTTTTTTCTGATATTATTGCTTAAACATGAATATAATGCAACACTTATGAACGACGATAATATTGGAAGCAGAATAAAGGAAGACATTACCACATTTTATCTGTCAAACAAACCAATCGTGTGTCCGATTTGCACTTTGTTCGTAGTAATCGTTTTATAATTATTTTTTTTTTAAACCGAGACAAAACTACGTTTCGATAACATTACAAAAAACCAAAGGACGCAATGCGCAAAAAGAGCGACACAATCTTGCAGAAAGAAAAAAAAAATAAGAAAAAGTGTGGAGGGGAGGGGGGGTATTCAGGTGGTTCTGTTGGGGTTAACAATACAGTCTCTTAAAATTCAAAAAAAAAAAGAATACTAACGATTGCATGTTGTTATCTCTAAATTTGTTCATATCATTTTTATATTAGAAATATAAACGACTGCTGTGCAATCGTTAGGGTTCAACAAGGACATGTCTTTATATGGTATCCTTTTTTATTATAGGAGAGGACTTCATTTTGAAATATAATATACAAAAAAACTTTTTTAGCTGCTTTGACAATATCGTCTTTGTTATCCACACTAAAACAATATATCTGAACAGATTATGAATACACATTTGATTTTTATCCAAAGTTTAAAACAACACAATCACTAATAATGACATCTCGTTCTTCGTTTTTGCATTTAAAATATCAATTCTTCACCTTATCCATTTTGAAACACAAAACGCATGTGAAGGAGTTCACGGAAACTATGAGTAGAAAATATGAGTAGTCCTTGCGCACGCAAAAATCATGATACGCATACCCTGTGTCAATACATGTTGTTAACCTTCAGCAGTACTTTCTTTTTGTCTATTTTCTGTTACGTTGAACTTCTGTTTAAAGGGGATAAGATGTAGGGTATATCTTAATGTAAACAAAGTTTATTCACAAAACAATTTTCATACTTGATGAAAATAAATGTTTGTTTGCTTCTTCTTTTGTTTTACCGTTTTCGACTTGTTAAACAATGTTTTAATTAAGATATCAGCCTCTAATATCAGCCTCTAATATTTTACAGAATGGACGGTTAGAGCTTATAGCATTATATATTTTTACATATTTTTAAAACGGTTGATGTAGGCATAATATGAGATGCTTACACTGCCGATGCAATAACTCATGTTCAGTTTGCAGTATATTCGATTCCATCAGTTTTAGTATATTAAGATGCATTGTACGTAACAACACGCCTCTAGTGGAATACGGGATAACAAACGTTCGTCATTAGTAATCTCCCTTACTCCAAGAAAGGAATGTAGACACACGAGATGAAAACTATTTTGTGCGGTCTATCATGCACCTAATAAGCACGCCTGTGCTGTCTTAAAACACCATAGAATTACTCCAGTTAGAAATAAAAGTATTCTTTTGTTTTGGGCAGCCTGACTTTAATACACTGTAATTGTTTAAGAGGCATTTTGTTTTTTATAATATAAACACAAAATTAAAACACCTCACAATAAAATCATAAACAAATAAACAAATAAACGTGTGACAATTCTACTTCTATTGATACCATATTAATTAGAACGGAACCTGCATTGACCCAACACTATCGTTTTAAAAATTCGATGTTTTTGAATGAAAAACATAGAGTAGTCAGTACTTAACGTAAAGTTTTAGGTTACGGATAATAAATAACGTGTGACTTTAATTGTTGAATTAAAAAGACGTTGGCATGTTCGTTTGTTGTGCAATCGTACATTCTAGGACATGATTTACATTCATATAAAACGTAAGATGATACCAAGATAATATTTTGACCACTAACGAAACACTTACAAGTCGGAAGAACAAAGACGTACATTCAAATTTAAAATCGATAATTGATTCATAAAAGCATAAAATAGCCAAACATTAAAAAACAATCGGAAACCGCACATGTATAGAAAAGATAAAGTTAAAGTATACGGTAACCTTCATTCACTTGCGGTAAATTTAATTGCCAACTTGCATTTTTTTGGCGGCTGAAATTTTTCTTTTTTGGTCAGTTTATTTCCTTATCAATTTATAACGCTTGAGTATCTGAAATACATAGGGAAATGGGTATTACACTCGCCTGATTTTGCTAGACATTGTACGGTATAATGATTTACGGCGTAGAAGTTGTGGAGAAGTTACTGTGTACGTCAAAAACGTCGCCGGATATTTTATTGTTCCGGCCAACAAAAAAAAAAAACGTCAAAAAAGAGTAGCTTTCGAACTAGCACGGTTGCTAAGGACTTTCTTTGCACCGATGGATTCGTCTTTCATTTTTTAAGTATATGAATTTTTAAAAACATTCTGTGGACCAACAAAGCAGAAAATCTGATGAATTAAAAATATCTACTCATTTGATGATTGCTCCTATGTATCCTTTGTATTTTTGGCGAAGCGTGCAGTTAATTTTAACGGATCGTACCTCAAAAACGAAAACGGTAACCTCCTTTTTATTTTACTTTCCTGTGTTATTTGACAGCCAGAAATTAAAAAAAAAATAGTCTATTGAGTAGTTTAATTGCGTAAACTTCGACTTCACTCTTTTCTATTTACGAAAAGTATATTTCGGTGAGTGAATATCATGATAGCTAACGATTCACGACACTATATGCGAAATAAAAATCATATTGATTGATAAATAATAAAAATCGTTTGCATTTATCAGCAATGAACAAAAATGTATGTATGCCATGACCCTTTTTAGATGAATAATTGAATACAAATATGTTTTATAGATGACGTGTCCTGGACAGGAAATGGTTTGAAGGAGAGATACTTATACGAGCACTTAGTGAAAACAGCCGGTACTGAAGTAGAGATACGTAAAAGGCAACAATTATTTATCACACAGGATATAATTCAAAATACAATAATGACAAAGTTAACACAAATCTCCAGTGGAAGTTTAGCAGAAGGAATTGATTTACCAGGTAGTGACATAGATATAATGTTTGTCATCAAAGACGTAGACGTTATACGGGATGTAAGGAATATCAAACATTCAGTACAACGGACAACACTGGTAATGGAGAATGATAATAATCATCCTGGTTTTACTAGACTCCGATTAATAGCAGGAGGTGACGGTGAATCTATCTTTATACAACCCGAATGCTTTGAAAGTATCGGAAAAGGTTTATATTTGTCAGTAAACACATTTGTAAGTAATATAAATAAGAGACTCACCAATTATCAGTTATCACTCCACGGCCCCTGTCTGTCAGATAAAGGTCAATACATGGATGTTGCTGTTTGTCTACGAAGTAAATACCTACCTTACAATGCATTACCCTGGGCATCGCGTCACCGATTGCGATGGCCGCCGAATTCCTTAATTGATAAGATTAAAAAAGACGGATGTCTGTTAGTACCTATTGGACCAAGGACTTTGTCAAATTGTAATATATTATGGAGATTATCTTTCTCCGTGGCAGAAAAGCAACTTGTACATTCGTTTAACTTCACTCAACTGTTATGTTACTGTCTTCTTAAACTAACATTAAAGCATATCATTAACACTAACAAACATGCCGAAAGTTTGTTGTGTTCTTACTTTCTGAAGACAGCTTTATTCTGGGTCTCAGAAGAAGTTGATATTGACACATTTCAATTATCTAAATTATATTCTTGTTTTTGTCGCTGTATAAATAAAATAATATTTTGGGTAAATAACTGTTATTGTCCGAACTATTTTATACCTGAACATAATATGTTCCTAGGAAAGATCAATATAGAAAACAGTAAAATGCTAATAAATGTATTGTATAAAATAAAGTGTGACGGAATTCATGGATTGATACATAGTGTATTTCTGTACGAAAATGGACATCATCGTTTATTAAGTACACAGCTTGAAACTTCATTTATTATGTTAGACTTACTATTTTACAGGATATATGATGCAGGTATTGGTAACATGAATGACATATCGGTCTGTTTGAAATTACTTGTATTTATTGAGGATTTACTTAAGTCGAAAACGTGTAAATTTATTGTTGATGTATGCAAACATCATCATGCCCAAATGAGTCAATATACAGCACAATTACTACCAGCCCCAGTAGTAACGACTGAAAGGTACAAAACACACAAACGTTATCATAGATATTTACAGAACGGTATTAAGACAGATGCTGTATCGGGATGGGTGTTATACGCGTCGTTTTATTATGTAACAGGACAGTTCAATGTTACACTGGGACTCACGGATTATATTCTTTCAAGATGTTCAACTGATATGGTACCAATGTTATGTCAAAATTACCAAGACAGACATATCAAGTATTATATTAATCGTGTACATTCCACAATAACACTTTGTGACAAGATGAAAATGGCAGTTGTTAGCGATGTTTCCTACATACAGCAGTCCTCGCTAATTCCAAACGAACTACAGCTGGAGGTAAATGACTATAGCCTATTAATACCCCCTACTGTTATGTCTCACTGTCTTAGGTTTCTCTGCTATAATCATGTAGGTGATACTAATAAAAGACAACAGTCTTTAAGTGATTTAGAATCAACAGTGAAGAGGAGGAGGAGTTTCATATCTACAGCTACCTTATCTAATTCAATAACAATACTTGGAATATGCTTTGAATTATCCGGTGATAAGAACACAGCCTATCAGTGTTATGAAGAAGCTTTAAAATGTGATTGTGTTATATGTTCTACAGCAGAGGCAAGGAAATTACAGCTTTTAATGGATTAAGTATAAGCATTAAGTATCAACATTAATTGAAGAATGTAAACAAATATCAGTCAATTAAGTTACAGACTATCTGTGTATTCATTGGATGCATCAAGTATGAATCTAAATGACAAAACCAAATTACCGAAGACCTAGATAACTACTTACATCACTTATCATTAATACAAAAATGATTTCAGCTTTACGTAGATTTAACTACTAGTAAAGCTACATTTAACCTTTAGGAACACTTGTGTACAGTGCCTTTATAAAAAGTTTGATAAATTTGTATATATTATGAAAATACTATATTATGTACAAATGATGTATTGTTAAAAAACAGATTATTCATATGTGAATAGGTATTGTGTAGCTGTTAACAGAACAAATACATGGAGAGTTCCTGAATGATTCATATCTTCAGGTTGTACGACCATGTTATAAATATTATGTAAATATATATATATACAAATTAAAGTTTTATGCTCAACACGCACGTTTTGTTAACAAACAATTACGTAGTGATACCGAAAAGAAAACAAAAACCAAGAACAAATACACGAAGACAATGAGCATTGAAGACCCATTATTTTTAATTATGTTTGCCAAATACAGCTAAGGTTATCAGACTGTTTGGTACTGAACATTGGTTATTTAGACAAAAAGAAAATAACGAAATGTGCATATGAGTACTATATCTTCACACAATATATAACTATACAGAATGATATAACAATATGTTTTGTCACAGCAGTATTCTCAAACCATAAAGGCTCCTATGTTATTATATTCATATGGACAATGCATCACTGGCAAATTATTTCGTTAGCACAAAATACAATGTACCTTCATAGATACAATGATTGATAAGTGACGTTGGCTGTCCTGTAAAAAACTTAACGAAAACGGGTAATCACATTCTTAATTGTACGGTAGTATTGTGCGAAAAGCACGGAAATAATTCTGTAAACTCATCGAACAGCTTTCATTTTTTGTTAATTTGCATTTCCTCTGTTGATTGAAAGTCATTAACATTTAAAAGAGCACATGTTCGAAACGACATTTACATTACAAACATGTTTTGTTTTATTTAATGAATATAGACCATTATCTGTACGTCTAAACATATACATACAAAAAAGAAACGTTGAACTCATGATGACGCGGAAATCATGTTGTTGTACTAAATATAAAACTTGCAGCATATATTTTTCTATAAAAAAAGCTAAGAACTTTTTAGAATGTTGATGCTTGATTTCTGTTGTTCGCATATTCATGTTCAGCTTTGTATTTACGATACATATGAGTTATGTTTGCATTGCTAAACAATTCGTATCGGAATTACAAATGTCTTATTTCAAGCGATGTATTAAGATTTATTTGCTAAATATTTTAGTTGCCAGTATTTCCACGTCGTTTCATCGAACGGTTTTAATGGGAGAAGACTTTATAAGTTTGATTAACTTGTGTCTGATCCCTTTTGCACATTTACGCAAATAAAATATGTTTAAACTAACGGTTTTACCACAAATAACCCTTTTAAAAAGTAAAAAAGGACAATATTTTTAAAACATTATCATTATATTTGAACTCTGTAGTGTGCTTTAGTAAAGCTCTTTGGCAAGATTTCAAACCAATGTGTTTTTAGACAATAGAATATTGTATACCAGCATATAACTAAGTCTCTTAAATCTAATATGTTAACACTAACATTCCACGAAGAGAGCACAGTTATATTGTAAGAAGTAAATACACAATACGGTACACATTGCTAATAATAATGGTATTATATTAATTCTTGTATACTGGGTCAAAATAATGCGTGGGAATCTTGGATAACAGCAAACACCATATTCCCTCACCAACCTAAAAAACAATAATTCAGATTAAACAGAGTGGTCTATTAAAGATGTGGGAGATAATACTTTTTGGACAGGACAGGATTTCTAGAAGTAAAACATAATTGGACATTTCTGAAAAAATCCTTTAGAAAGCATACAAGAAAAACTACAAAAAGTTTTTTTTTTTATATCGAAGAAATCCTAAATACCAATTCAAAGGACTTGCCAATACTGTCCTTGATACACAGGTTAACATGTTCAATACGACGTCTGCTATGACAATATGTTTTAACTTGCACATTTGTACTACAATGACGAAACGTTAAGTCAATCCGTACATACAATTAAAGTTATACATGAGGGTAATACATTCCCTGATTGCTGAAGATTTCAAAATATTCAATTTTACAATGGTCGGATCCGTATTTCAATGCCAGGATCGAAGTTGTAAATAGTCCGTTATCGTTTTTATTTGTTCCTTTCTACAACAATAATGATAAATGTGTTAAAACTGAGCATGGTATTTTCTTTGTTTTTACAACACTTAAAACAAAGCTACGTGTTTGAGTATTGTCGATGCCCTTTTGTCTAAGAAAGAGGGAATGTTATTAAACCTTTACCTGGGGTCCTCGATGTTAATCAAAACTTCTTTTACTAAAGGATAAGGTTGCTGTCTTAATTTTGTCATCAGAAACGATTGTCACTGCCCAGTTGAAGTGTGGTCTGTTGTTATACCAATAGTGACTGGTGAATATCAATGTGGCCACCATTTATTTTCTTCCGACCGGCAGTAAACCCTTTGCCGAAAAAAAAGTGTACAAAGCTACTTTCGATAAAAATAGGCAAGATAAACTGACCCGTCGTGTAGAAATAGCGTTTACAACAACCATTTAGAGGTCCCTATGTGTTCTGGTGCAAGACAAAATATATGTCCACATCCATTTTACCCTCATTTTCCAGTGGCTGTCCAAATATTCCCGACCTTAATCCTGGCCGGTCTCTTTTACATGACCCACTGTTGTATGTATTGCGATTATGTTTTGTGCCTGTAATGTTTGCCATACTTACATTAAAACAAAGATTATGTCGATCACAATTTTCAATATTTTAAAGTGCTTGTGCGGACCCATTAGTGGCCATCGGCGGACCCATTGGTGGCTTTCGACTTACCCATTGGTGGACATCGGCGGACCCATTGGTGGCCTTCGGCTGACACATTGGTGGCCATCGGCGGACCCATAAGTGGCCTTCGGCTGACCCATTGGTGGTCATCGACTGTTTTCTGCTCTATAGTCGAGTTGTTGTCTTTTTGGCACATTCTACATTTTCATTCTCAATTGTATAAATGTATATATATTTATAAATATATGTTTAAATATTAAATGACTGAATAATAGCCAACGATAAATATATATTATATTTAGTAATGTACTGTTTCCTATTTATATGAGCCATCGCCCCGTAG
This sequence comes from Mytilus galloprovincialis, assembly GCF_965363235.1. Classification (NCBI taxonomy): domain Eukaryota; kingdom Metazoa; phylum Mollusca; class Bivalvia; order Mytilida; family Mytilidae; genus Mytilus; species Mytilus galloprovincialis. The sequence goes on along the minus strand of NC_134849.1, from coordinate 29,907,415 downwards.
GATTTGTCGTTAGTTATTATTTAGTCATTTTATGTTTATACCTGGACATCTGAAGTTCTAAATCATAAAAGAAAATTTGACATCAATTTTCAAATGTGTGGTTTTGAGCAGTGCTGATATAAATAAATTAAAACTGCGTCCAACATGAACAGGCCATTAAACTTATTTATACCTTTTTTCATTTCTTCAGTCACAAAATAAGCTATTTGCAAGTATATACATTTTGCACCTTAGTGTAAAGAAAGGAAAATGAGTTTAATGACACTTTATTTGCGCAATGCTATTCATTATTGTCATGTACATGTTATACATGTTATACATGTACATGCTGTGGGTTTTCCAAATGGTTCTATTAGTAACATCTGAAATGGTTAAAGTTGATAAAAAGGGCATCCAATCCTTGATATGACAACATTTTGAAGATGTACTCAGACGTTAGCAGGTAAGACAAAATTACACTTTTTCCGTTTGCACAATAAGTTGTTATGATTCGATTTCATTGTGAACCAAACATAAACAGCATTTCATTTAATGAATGAAAAAATACACTGTAGTTAAACAAAAAACACAATTGAATCAGTGACATTTTGGATATAGTTTCATAACTCATATAACATTTGGTTGAATTATGTAAACATTTGCTTTTTTATATTCATTCTTATTTCAGTTTTAATTTATTGTTGTCTTATTTTATTTTATATTATGTGGAAACCCTAAGTTTTATTTAAACTAAAAAATGATACGGTTTCTGTGATAAAAACAATATTAGAAACATCATGAACATGGTCATGCATAATGGTTTTTGTTCAAGTTTCGAGGTAATGCCATGATATGCCGTTTTAGTAGCTCCTTGAATCAAGAAAACTCTTGTTTGCGTTAACAATATATATTTTATTAGAATAATCTTTAGTAAAATATGGTATTTTACACACAAGTAAAACTTCTCAATTTTCACTTTGTTATAACATTAAACAATGACTCTTTATCATTTCTCAAGTTTGTTTACAAAGTTTATGGAAACTTTTATTCAGATTATGTGCTTTTATAAATGTCATTGTAGCCTGTCTACATTTAGTAACTGTCACAGAGACCTACCGCTGTTTCCACACTAATCCAGGATTATCCAGTGGCTGTAGTATCCTTTTGTTTGATATTTTCCCTTATAAAAATACATTCTCGCCATCATGCCAGCGTCACGATATTTGATACGGACGAGTAAGTACAAATAAAGAGTTGACAAAAGAATATTGTATAAAACATGTTTTCATAACCATTTAGTTCAATGTTAGTGTCAATATATTTTTTTTAAGGATGGTCTTTACCGAGAACAAGCAATACAACTGCATTTGGAACATTTCATAACAATATATCATGAAGATGTCTTCCTTAATCGTGCAAGGCCATCATTGCGTTAGGAATTATCAATATAACATTTCTAATCAACGATAGAAGAAATACCCTTTATAAGATCATATTATATCGTAGACTCATAACATTAATGTACATGGTTGGCAATAATTTGGGAGCACCTGGGGTCAACCACGGTTTTTGATGGGATATTCCTTTTGTTCAGTCGTAAGTTTTTTATGTTGTTTTTTGTAGACTGATTTGCCATGGCATTGTCTGTGTGTTTTTGTTTGTTTAACTTTTGAGTTTAAATGTCCTGTTTGTGTCTTTCGCCTTTGTTTTAAAAAATCCAAACTATGAGATGAAAGATGCATTGATGCGTCTTTTGTTAAAATTTACAAAATTGATTTTGTATAATAAATGATATCATAAAACAAGAATGTGTCCAAAGTACACGGATGCCCCACTCGCGCTATCATTTTCCATGTTTTATGGACTTTGAAATTTGGTAAATATCTAATTTGTCATTAAAATTAGAAAGATTATACTATAGGGAACATGTGTACTACGTTTTAAGTTGATTGGACTTCAATTTCATCGAAAACTACCTTGACCAAAAACTTTAACCTGAAGCGGGACGAACGAACGAACGAACGAACGAACGGAGGGATGGACGGACGGACGAACGAACGAACGAACGGAGCCACAGACCAGAAAACATAATGCCCCTCTACTATCGTAGGTGGGGCATGAAAATATAATATAAAAGAAGAAAATTTGAATGTCTAAAACAAAAACACTAACAGATACTGACAATGAACACATGGTCTATATACTGTAAGATTTTATATCTATTTTCAGGGATCGAAATTCAGTAAAAGTAGATTGTACTGTGACAATATTTTCTTACAAGACATGTTGAACGTTTTTAATAGGATGTCATTTCTAAAAAAGCAGGATGCAAATACTTTGCACGTAGTATATACTATAAGGCTGTCCGTGTAGGAGGTTTTCTACTATTCAGGAGGACACCAAAGACCGAATACAACCAAAGCTGGGTGCCTAGTTGTCTTCCATGATTATAAAGTATTTGCGTAATAACTAAAACAATAAATTATAAAAACTGCTTCATCTTTTTATCTCAAATGGCATTGTTGCCGGTAAGGTAGGTTAGCAACTTGAAATGCTCAGACCAAGATAGAGTAGAAGTGTCAACAGACAGTGTTTCTCCTTACAAAAGACAGAATAACAACAAACACTTACAATATGTTCACGAAAGGAAACAATTACAGCACAACATAATAATAAACTATGCGTCATACGAATGTATCAAAGCCACAAAAAGTAACGTCACAGGTTAATTTCTAAAAATACCATTCGAAATTGTGAAGAATTTTAGAATGTTGTTATTTGATTTTTTCTATCAATTACCAGAATATTAATATAGAATTATGTTAGTAATGTCTACTAATGAAAACAGGTTTTTTAATTCATTTTTTTTTAAATCGTGCATTCTGTTATTTACCCCTCACAGAGTTGTTGCAAGGGTTCCTAAAATGCAGAATGTGGCACTCTGGTTACACGTAGCATCGAATTTAACGTCACCATTCTGACTATAAATGGCTGCAAACTTTATACATCCCGCACAGACACATGGACGCCAACTTTGGCAAACGTTTTTACTGCCGTTCGGAAAAAGACAAAGTGACAATATAATTATTTCCCAGTCACAAGTTGTAAGTAAGTATATAAAGCTAGACCATTGTCTCTGTGCTATAAACCACTTGTTTCTGTGTGACAGTGTTCTAGGTTAACGTTTGTGTCAAGTCTCTTATATTAATAAAGTTTGTTGATGTTATGATAAACATCTAAATATAGAGGTTTACATAACGAATAGATTTAAATTACATCGGAGTTATAAATAAATGATATCGTACATATAGCTACGAATTATAGCTATCCCGTACAATTGTAAACTCGTACCAATGTCAACTCGTACCACTAAAAAAAACTTGTACCAATGCAAACTTGTACCAACTTATTTAAATGTACTGTTGTGACCAACAGTTAATAAGTATGAAATTTTTTTTATAAAATATTCAGCACAAGTTAGCAGATGATAATGCTTGAAGCTGACTATGCGGTATTGGCTTTGCTCGTTGTTGAAGGCCACACGGTGACCAATATTTGTTAGTTTCTGTGTCATTTTGGTCACTTGTGCCAAGTTGTTGACAGTTGTCTCATTGGCAATCATACCACATCTTATTTTTTATATTTTAATTCTTATACAATATAAGTATTATTCATCTTATTTATATATATATATATATATATATATATATATCAACTGAAGGGGAAGATGTGCATCACACAGAAAAGTAACTGATATATGAAATGAGACCTGCGATCATCCTCTGTTTTAAGTGGAGTTTGGGTTGCTTAGTCTTTCGTTTTCTATGTTGTGTCTTGTGTACTATTAAAAAAAACATTCATATTTTTGTCTAAGTTTTCATTAAAATCTAGTATAAAGTTCAAGTATTTCATTTTTTTTTTAATTAAAAAAAATTTAACATAAAACATTCGTATTTTTTAATATATTTTTAATGGTATGAATTTGCAGTGGAACGAGATTAAAAAATCTAGTACATTAATTTTTTGTCTCAATCACTAATTAAATGGAAATAGTAAAATAATAATTAGCTTTTAGCAAGCAGTATGGTTAAATTTGGTCAAAATAAGCTAAAATATATTGATTTTGAATTATTCACAAGTTTGCAAGTGAATAATTTGACCTCATTGAATCCGTATTCATGTGAACTTTAATTTGACCCCTTAGCTTGAGATGAATAACACGTGAATTGTATATGAAAACATATTTGATGGAAAAGAATGTCAACACTGAAAGTAAAACAAAGGTAAAACATTTGATTGACTGATTCGATCCACACAGAGTTTGGACAAATGTTTTACATTGTCATGATTTTTTATAAATGAAATATAAGAATTTGATTAAAATCGGTGAACATGAATTTGACAGCTAGTGCTCCCTTAAAAGATAATAAAAATAGTAATAATTATTATTATTGCATAGCAATTTAATATTTCCCACAGAAAGTAACCCAAAAAACAAACTAGTGCAATGCATCTTCAAAATGCACGACGTCTCAACGACAAAATCTTAGTTGAAACCAATTTTTACTTTCAAATATTATATTGCTATACAGTAGAAGGGTTATTGCATGAATATTGTGGAATAAAGTCCCTCGTAGAACATATATTGCACTCGCAAGCTCGTGCAATATAAAATTCTACTGTGGACAATATTTCCCAATATTTATGCAAAAACCCTATATTATTATTTAAAGATGGTTAGATGTTAAGGTAATCTTTTCTTGCCGAGGCCCTTGTGAAATACAATATCAGTTCCTTTCGCGCCCAAATTTTACACTTTTGAACCCTACATGTATGTTACTGTTAGTACCTCACACCTCGCCTCTTCAAATTGGGACACTACACGTTCGCACCAAATTCTAATTTAAATTTTAGTTGAATTATTTGATATTCTATATATAAGTGTATATGATAGGACTTTTTTTCACTGGGAACTCACTTTTGTCCAATGAATGTATATATACCAAAAAAAAAAATATACCTGAATAAAAATTTGGGAATTATTATATAATTGTGTTTTTTTTTTATCAATTTGATGATTAATTATTAATTTTTTAAACACAGCTAAATTTGGAACATGTGTTATTGTTGTGTGTTTGAAAACCACGATTGTTGTTTTAACTTCAATGCTTTGCGGTAAATACTGCATATATTTAGCTTGGTATGAGCATGATGAGTAAAACAAAGATTTTGAATGAAAAACACGAAAGATAATTGTATTTTACAGCTTGGCCGACTATAATAAAATATAATATGAAATATATTTCATTATAACTAACAAAGAATTATAAAATAATAAAACAAACACTCTAATTTATGAAAAATTAAGAAATTCTAATGAAATCTACAATTTTAAAACCTGTAAAAATAGTGAAATTAATAAAGTATTGACATCATTTAAATTACATCAACAACCTGACCAAAGAGCATCACACAGCCCAAGACTACCAATGGATCTTCAACACAAACAGGAAAATCCTGCACCCATAATTCACAGATAGAGTTATCTCCCTTTTTGCTTGTTTTTCTCCTGGTCCTAATTATTGTTCAGTCAGTTTGAATGTTTGCAAGTTTGATTGTAATTAATGAGGCTATGGATGGAGTTTACTTAATAAAGGATGATTAACATTGTGGTATTGACGAACATTCTGTATCAATCCATCAATTCCGTCACACTTTATGATATCCAATACATTTTTTAGAATTTCATTATTATCGGTTCTGTTTTTCTTAGGAACATATTCTGTGCAGGTACAAAATAATTCGGACAATAACAGTTATTTACCCATAATATTAATTTACGTATGCAGTGAGAAAAACAAGAATGCAATTTAGATAATTGAAATGTGCCAATATCGATTTCTTCAGAAACCCAGAATAAAACTGTTTTCAGATAGTAAGAGCACAATAAGCCTTCGACACATCTGTTTCTGTTAACGATATCTTTTAATGTCAGTTTGAGAAGACAGTAACACAACATCTGATTGTAATTAAACGAATGGACAAGTAGTTTTTCGGCAACAGAGAAAGATAATCTCCATAACACATTACAATCTGGCAAAGTCCTTGGTCCAATAGGCACTAACAAACATCCGTATTTTTTAATCTTGTCAAGTACAGAATTGGGCGGCCATTGCCTTCGATAACACGAAGCCCATGGTATTGCATTGCACGGTAAATATTTACCTCGAAGACAGTATGCATAGTCAATGTTTTGACAGTGATCTTTTAAACAGGGGCCGTGACATGATACAAGATATTGATCGTGATGCTTCTTTTTTATATTACTAATAAATTTGTTCACTGATAAATATAAGCCTTTTCTAGTATCTTCAAAGCAATCATGTGGTGTAAAGTAAGACACACTTTCCTCTCCTGCTAGTAATCGGAGTCTAGTAAATCCAGCATATTCATTGTCAGTCTCCATAACCAGTGTTTTCGGTTGTGTTTAGTGTTTGATATTCTTTACATCCCGTATTACGTCTACGTCCTTGATGACGTACATTATATCTATGTCACTACCTCGTATATCAAGTCCCTCTGCTAAAGTTTCAGCCGTTATTTCTGTATATCCTGAAACTAATTTAAGCATTATTTCATTTTGTATCATATCATGTGTCAAAAATAGTTGTTGTCTTTTACGCATATCTATTTCGGTACCAGCTGTGTTGACTTAGTGTTCGTATAACTTTCTTTCCTTCAAATTATTTCCCAAACAGGGCACGTAATCTATAAAACATATATTTATTCAACTATGTATTTTAAAAGTTTCAAGATTGTTGTGTAAATACATTTTGCTTGGTCATTATAACAAAAGATCATTCTTATTATACCATCAACATTAAGTTAAATGTAAACATACTGGGTACCTATTGACGTGAATCGAAAACTAGGGCGATTCTCATTTATCAGTGATCAATTTTCAAAAATCGTAAAGAGAGAAATAGAGATAACAACCAAAGACGGGAGGGATCGTATAAATTCCAAAAAAGAAAAATAAACAATAGGTACCTCGAAAAAATAAGGGTCTCCTCTTATGCATTCATCAACCTTTTTTCATATACAACAATCAAAATGTCAAAAAATGTCTTCTAAACTAGAGATTTCATATAAAACTAAATTCGTACGTGACGCGACCTTATTGGACTGGTTATAACAAAAAATTGTATTTAGTTTAATACGTTGCTTAAGGTAGATAGGGTGTCTTCCTCCATTTTGGATTTTGAAATACTAGAAAACAAGGTCTAGATCTTTGATAAAATATGCAAATTTTTATAGCAGTAGGTAATTCATGTGTAAGAATTTTCATTATAAAATAGAAAATGCCATGTTTGATCATATTTATAATTGTACTTTACAAAAATAAGAATTCTTTTGTTTGATTCATTTTTTTCCAACTTTGTCAAATAAGGGGAGGCAACTCAAATGAAGGGCAGATAATTCAGATAGTGTTACTTTTACAATAGAATGTGTTAGGAATTTACCCATTTTTACATGTAGTAAGAAAACGAGTCGGGTGACCCCATTTTTTCTTTTTCTTATCTGAAAGCATAATATTGGAGCTATCGTCTCATATTTTATCTCAAAATTCTATGGTGTGGTTTGCGTTTTATGGCGGAAAAATGGGTTTTTCATGCATAATCTATACAAAATCTTGACAATTTTGCACAACCTGTAGTGTGAAAATAAGTCTGGTGACCCATTCTTTTTATTAATGTTTTTATACAAGCAGGATATGAACTACATTTTGGCAAATTATTAAAAGATTCTATGGATTATAATTTAGACACCCCATCTACCTTATCATTTTTAAGTTCAAACAAGGCATTCGATGACGTTCGAAATTTCAATTTGGACATTTCGTCTATGAAAGTAATTTTGTTATGACATAAAATGATTTAAATTTAGCATGTTTACTTATAACATGTATATCTAGATTTCCGACTTTCTTTTTACTGACTTAATATCACCATGATCACATATAAAAACACACGTTTCCCATACTCAGCAAACGTACAATTTGAGTTATCTTTTATATGTTCATTTAAAACAATATTTTTTTCAATATTCTTAAAGGATAAATAAGTTTACCAGGATCGTTTCTAAATTTCCGGTCACGATAAACACCATATGCAGTAAAAATAGGGGTGTCTTATCCTGTTTGAAATAATTTTTTAACTGGTACAACCAAACTTGAAACCAAATCTGTATTTCTATTGAAAAATTTAGTAACAGTGTCAAGTAATTTGAGGTAATAAAATCTCTGGATTTTTAAAATACCAGTAATACATAGATTACGTTCGTTAAAATCTAAAACTTCACAACAGACACGAAAATAGCGAACAAGTTGTGAAAAAATGACCCCGTAAGAAGGTGCCTAAGAAACATCACCATCAAGAAAAATAAAAATTAAATAGGGAACGATAAAAACGTCCCTTTTGTGGTAAATATTTTAAGTGTGTAGTTTACCATGTAAAACCGAAATATCTAAATATAGGATGGGACTGTTATTATTAATTTTTAAATTTGATTGATTAAAAGTATGTTCCTTTGAGTAAATGTCGGCACTATATTGAGAATCTTCTTGATTATTTAACAAATATTTGTCATCAAGATAACGGTAAGTGTTGCTGAATTGATCAATTCAATGACAGTTTAAAAACAAGTCTGTATTATTTTAATTTTAGTTTCTTGTGTACAATTTGGAAATTAATATGGCGTTCATTATCACTGAACTAGTACATAATTGTTTAGGGGCCAGCTGAAGGACGCCTCCGGATGCAGGAATTTCTCGCTACATTGAAGACCTGTTGGTGACCTTCTGCTGTTGTTTTTTTCTATGGTCGGGTTGTTGTCTTTTTGGCACATTCCCCATTTCCATTCTCAATTTTATTAAAAGGAGACAATAAGGTCCCATTAAGATACATAAAACATGTCAATTAACTGTGTTGCAGAAAGATGTTAAAGACTGTTCCGTCCTTTCACATCAGGTTCATCGTAAAGTACCGAAACCTAAAAAAAGAAATTTAAGTGACTAATTTACAATTAGTACATTGTGGACTTGATGAATTTATGTATTTTTGTGATTAATTATATTATATATATAAATTATATGTCAATGAGACAACTCTCCACAAGAGACCAAAATGACACAGAAATTAACAACTTTAGCATGTATAGGTAACCGTTCAGTCTTCAACAATAAGCAAAGCTCATACCGCATAGTCCGCTATAAAAGGCCCCCAAAATGACAGTGTAAAACAAGAAAATGAATGGCCTTATTTATATAAAAAATGAACGAAAAACAATTATGTTACACATAAACCCCCCCCCCCCCCCCCCCACTCCCTAACCTGGGACAGTTGTATAACACAACAACAAAAGAACGAAAGTAAGAGAGTGATACAGAACTCTATTACAGCTGAAGGGTTTAGTAAGCTATACAGCCAGAATCCCATACAATGTTTGTCTGAACATTTCTGTTTTAGACCTGTCCTGATGACCAGTTCTCAGACACATTGAATAGTATTAACTGGACAATTTATTATGTATATCAAGTCATTGGATAATACAAATATATATCTACCTTGCTTGTGATCTGTACTATCATGTAAGTATTCAAAATATTCATCTGAGGTTTTGTCGGGATACCTAAGATTAATTATATTATGTTCTCTTGTTTTCCTTCTGTCTAAACAAGCTTTATAGGTTCGGTCAAATTGTCTGATTGTCAGGCCGAAAAGTCATTTGAAATGATAATCCCTCCGTCTTCAGATTGATAAGCAAATGGTGAGTATCTGCGCCTCCCACGGTTGGGAAATCGTTGAACGCCGTACTTTTCCAAGAAGCTTACTTTCCTCAATCCATACACATTATGTTCTTTATCCTTTCCTTTGTTTCTTGAATTTCGGTTCATTCTGGCTATAAATTGAATATATTTTACAATATTGTGAAAGGTTTATATTATTTCATAAGAAGTACAAATTAAGTATATAAAAATGATGATAATTTGATATATCTGTTTAAAATATAACAGTTTTAGTTAAATCCATTCCTGCTAGAATTATTTCAATACAAGAAGCTTGCCATAAATACTATTTGTATTGCTAACTTTTTCATTTACACATTAAAACCAATAGGAATTACCGCTTTAGATTCCACCTAGCCCAATCACTCATTTATTTATAACTTATAAATTTATGAATATAATTTAAATTTATTCTTATAGCTATGTTAAACTTCTATGTCGAGATATTTGATAATGATTAGAAGTTACTGCCTTGAAACACAACACAACAATGGCCATTTTGCATTTCTTAAATTTATACACCAAAAAAACTTACTAGAACTAAAATGATCTTGTTATTTTTTATACAAAATGAACGGTTACGTAAAATCCAACATGTCCGATTGTTGCTTTTGATATCCCATTTAACCAAATCAATCTGTCATTTATTTATAACTCTGATGTAATCTAATTTCCTACAGCTATGTTGAATAAATATTGTTTAGATAGTTGATCATTGCAACGTAATACTGTATAAGTACTGTTTTTGGTATGACACAGTACACAATATTAGTCATTTTGGCATATTATTAAACTACACGAAACAAGTTACTCAAGTTACAAAGAACATCATGAACATTGCTAGCCTTTTTAAGAAAATGGACGCTAACATGGAATTTCAAGTCACTTTGTAATTAATCTTTAATTCTGATCTAATTTAAACTGATTCGTATCGCTTGTTTAACTTTAATGTGTCAGTATTAAATCATAACATTAAAATACTGTATGGTTATTTCACCTTTTGTGTGTTACTTGTCAAAATATATACTACCGCCTTGTAAATCACTCTACCACCACTATCACATGTTCTTTTATATTTTGGTGGCACGACATGCCGTTTCCGAGAAATCTACGTATTAATCAGAAATAGAATGAATGGAATCGGATTGAAATGGAACACGATGTGGACGCTTTTGCTGTGAACGTAGTAAGATTGCGGTATGAACGTAGTATAATCGTGGAAAGAACGTGCTATAATCGCAGTGGAAGCGTGGTATGTGTTGCAATCGGATAGCTCGTGGTATGGTCGTAGTGAAAACGTGATGAGCGTAGAAAGATCTTGATGAGCGTAGTGAGGTTGCAGAATAAGCGCAGTGAGAACGTGGTAGCGTAGCGGGGTCGTTGTAAATGTAGAAGCGTAATGAGGACGTAGTAGCATCGCGGAGGCAACGAAAATATACACTTTCATGCCCCTTATACCGCATAATCACCACGATCTACATTTATTTTAGATAGTGGTGAGTGTAGTGCGATCGGGGTCTATTGGGATTGGGGCTTACAAGCTGCTGCACTTAACATATGTAGAATGTGTTGATCAATAAAAATGTATTGATGACGTTCTTACAAATTTAAAGGAGATGAGACTTTTTCTGTATTATCAGACGTGTAGTTTCTGTTGACATCATCTGAATTGTTATCTATATGTTTTTACATTAGAAAAAAATCTATCGTAGTCTGTTTGTATTTGTTTATGTATTTTGTAAGAAAAAAAAGCTGACAATAATTAAACGTTTACCATTGTTTATCCAATAATATGATCGGTTATTTGCTATTTAGAACAAAAGATAATTCAAAGCCGATTATGATTCAATTATGAATGAATAAAAGAAGACGAAAATGAGAACAATTGACAAAACTATAAGGATGGAGCAAACAGTTTTTGCATTATTATCATACGATGACTTAAAGAATATCTAGAGAATAATGATGAAATTGTAATTTGTTCGGAAGAAAACATTCTTAACATACTTTACCTTTTTTGATTATATAACGGTTTGTAACAATGCTGAAGTTGTTGTCTTTATTTGATTTTCAAATTAAACTTTTGATAGTTCAAATTTTAGTTACACATATGTGCCATGATTTATGTTTTGGAGAGTATTCATTACTATTTTTCATTTAAAAGGCCTTAGTGTAAATGTTGACAAGTAACACACAAAGGGTGTCTTAGTCATACAATATGTGGTAATTATGATCAAGTACCTACACATTGAAGTTTAACAAGCATTACAAATAAATTTAGATCAGACCACAATTTAATATAAATGACAGAGTGATTTAGATGATTGTGATATTAATAGCAACAATCTAATTGGAAATTCTACGTAGTCGTCCATTTAAAAAAAACAACTTTGATATTATGTTTTAACTTGAGTAACTTGTTTTATGTAGTTCCATAATATGCCAAATGAGCATTGTTGTGTAGTGTGTATTACCTTTTCAGTAGTACGTTGTTATGATCAACTATTTAGAAATAGTAGTTAAATATAGCTGAAAGAATTTACATTACGTCGAAGTTTTAAATAAATGACATAATGAGTTAGTTTATCATGTTTATTGGGATATCGAAAGCTAAACAAAATTTGACATGTTGGATTATATATCAGGGTAACTTTTGTATTGAGAATACGACGATTGTTGATAATTCTAATAAGTTTTTGTTTGTGTGTAGTTAAATGAAATGCAAACAAAAATCACCAATGTTCTGTAGTGTATCATTGCAAAACTACAGTATTTTGTTGTTATTATCAAATATCTTCACATTGAAGTTTAACGTAGCAATAAGAATAGATGTAAACTACAACGAAGTTATTAATAAATTAGTGACTCGGCTAAGTGGGATTTAAAGCGTATTCTTATTAGTTAAATGTATATAAAAAGCCTAGAAATTTTTATTTTATCTATGGCAAGCTGTTTGTATTGAAATAGTTCCTGCAGAAATGGAATTAACTTTATAGATTTAGGACGATGTGGTATGAGAACCAGTGAGACAACTCCCCATCCAATTATAATTTATGAAGTAAACAATTATCGGTCAAGGTACGGTCTTCAACGCACAACCTTGTCTCACACCAAACAGCAAGCTATTTAGGGCCCCGGAAATTTCTAGTGTAAAACCATTTAAACGTGAATGTTATATCTTAAACAGATATATCAAATTTTCAAAACTTATATCAACTACATTGTACTTATATACTTATAGACTTTCACAATATTGCACAATATTGTATTATATATTCAATGTATTCCTAACAGCCAGCATGAACCAAAACTCAAGAAATAAAGGAAAGAAATAAAAATCATAACATGTATGGATTATGGAAAGTGCACTTCTGGGAAAAGTACGGAGTCAAAGGGTTTCCTTACAGTGGGAGGCACAGATACTCACCATTTGCGTATCAAACTGCAGACGGGGATATAGTTATCAGTAATGACGTTTTCGGGCAGACAATCATGCAGTTTGAACGAATTCATAAAACTTGTACAATCAGAAGGAAAACAAACGAACAGTACATACTAAATTTAAGATATCCTGACAAAACCTTAGACGAATATCTTGAATACCTAGAGGATAATACAAATTACAATCAAGGTAATTACAAAGTTATATTAACCAATGACTACAATTGCATATTACATTGTCCAGTTAAGAGTAGTCGGTTGGTCTGAGAACTTGTCATTAGTATAGGTCCTAAACAGCCATGTTCGACACAAATGGTATTGTGATGCTGGATGAATTACACCTTTCAATTGTATTTCTATAGAACGCGACGGCTGTCTTATGTAGAACTCTGATATTACATTATATTGTTGTATTATTACTTAATGATAGTTTGTCTTTATATACTATGGGTTTGACATTATGCAATGATGTTTTGATGTAACTCATTATGGAATAGTCATTACATAATGATATTTCGATATTACATGATATGGTTTCGTATTGACTTGATATAGGTTTGTCATTACTCGATGTGGTTTCACCATTATTAAATTTGGTTATGGCATTAGGCAATGTGGTTTTAACATTACTTGGTTTGTATGTGACATAACGTAATGTAGATGTTTCATTACATGATGTGGTTTTGTTATTTCGTAGTGATGATTTGTCAATTCTTTATATGGCTTTAACATTACGTAATGATGTTTCAAAATTTGACACAAATTTTTTACACTACATGATGTGTTTGTTTCACTATTTGATATGGCCATGTCTTTCTTTGATGTGGTTATCCCTTTACTACTACGAGGTAAAACCACGCGACCATTTTTGAAAAAAAAAAATATGTTCTATTTTTAGACCGATTTCCATATGTCGTTTGTGTAATGCGCTTTGGATGAGTATCGCCAGCCATTAAGTCAAGTTCAAATTAAAGTTCAAGTTGTTGTTAATAGTTATTTGTATCATGCAATATCGAAATATCATTATGTAATGACTATTCGATATCGAATTATATCAAAACATCATTACGTAATGTCAAAACCATCAAATTATCTCCCCTTTTTCACTCAAAATTATATCGAAACCATTTATGTATCGCATCAGTATAAAGAAACAAGCTTCTTTTCAAAATTTTTTTCATGTAGAAACCTTCAAGACCTTAAATTGTTCTCTGAAAAATTGGTTTTTAATTATTAGGTCTTTCCACTTTTCTGTTGAAAGACCTATTGCATTTGTTCTGATTATTCTGTCTTTCCACTTTTCTGTGGAAAGACCTATTGTATTTGTTCTGATTATTATTTTTTTTTCTGCCACATCTTGAAATGTTTGTTTCGCAATATTTCGCTTAGATATTTCTTTTATAGTATTGTACAGTTTATGCGGTTTTAAATTTCACCCTGCTAAGACGACCAATTTTCTTTGAAAGAGTTATCTCCCTATTCAATGTTTATCTAATGTGTGCATCTCCTTTATAACAAAAAAATACATCAACTAATTTCTTTTACAAATTGTTCATTACATCCTAAGGAATTTTTGGGTAATTTGGAACAAAGCGATTCGATGAAATTTTATATGAGCTATCTACCTTTACGAAATAAATTTGTCGGTATGTTTTTTTTAACTCATAAACCATTAAACGTATAACCCTGGAATGTTTGTATTTAAAGTCCCTAGGTACTAACTTAGCAAATTAGGTCAAGGTCAAAGGTCAAGGTCAAATTCTAAATTTGACTTATGCTTATTTTTGCATTTTTCAAACATTTTTAAAAATATGTATAAAAGAACAAGTGCAAAATGTTTGTTTTATGATAATGAAGATATGTAACATTTGGTCTGATACAATCTATTGGAATCTCATGGGAGTTCGTGCTCCTGAAATGTCTAATTATAAATTTAATTGACAATTACTTAAAATAGGTCCGTTATAAAGTCGAATTACCTTTAACAAAAGGTTGAATGACATATGACTTTGAAAATTGAAAACCGGGAGTGACCTTGAAAAAAACCGGAAGTAGCCTTTTTGGCACTTTTTTCTTATAAAAGTACTCAAAATCAATATATTTTGAAATTATGATACATTTCCTTATCACTTAAGACTAGAACTGACTTTTGATCAACCGTAAGTGGCCAATTATCTCCGGGTGTACATACTAAAGTATAATAAACTATATGTTTCGGGAATCGATTTCGAAATCATTAATTTCACCTGAAGTAGCAAATTTTCTCCCGTGTTTAACTGAATAGTTTATGGAAAACAAATATTTATCCAATCAGTATGAAGAAACTACTGGTTGGATGCCATTTTTTTACTTTGAGTAAACAGGAACTTCTTTTCAATAGTTTTTTTTCAAATTGTTGTGGAAAGACCTGCAATTGTTTTCTGAACAATTGGTTTTTAATTTTTGTTAGGACTTTCTTTCCACTTTTCTGTGGAAAGACCTATTGTATTTGTTCTGATTATTATTATCAAGTCTTTCCACTTTTCTGTGGAAAGACTTATTGTATTTGTTCTGATTCTTATTATTATTAGAGCTTTCTAATTTTCTGTGGAAAGACCTATTGTATTAGTTCTGATTATTATTAATTTTATTTTCCCGCCACATTTTGTCTTGCGATAAATGTTTGTTTCGCAATATGTTGCTTAGATATTTCTCATATTGTATCGTATAGTTTATGCGCTTTTAAATTTCACCCTGCTAAGCCGAACCATTTTCTTTGTAAGAGTTATCCCCTATTTACTGTTCACCATCAGAGTGCATCTCCTTCGTAACAAAAAAAGATATCGACAAAATTTCTTTTACAAATTGTTCGTAACATGCTCAGGAATTTTTGGCTAATTTGAATCGAAGCGATTCGATGAAATCCAATATGAGTTATATGCTACCTTTAGCAAATAAATTTGTCAGTATGTGTTATTTACTTATCAAATGTTAACAGTATAACCCTGGATTGTTTTTATTTGAAGCCTTTTGGTCCTAACTTAGAAAATGAGGTCAAGGCAAAAGATCAAGGTCAAATTCTGCATTGTGACTTTTCCTTGTTTTTGCATTTTCTCAAACACTTTAAAAGATATGTATTAAAGAACAAGTGCAAATTAATTGCTCAATGGTAATGAAAGAGGGACGAAAGATACCAAAGGGACAGTCAAACTCATCAATCGAAAATAAATTGACAACGCCATGGCCATGATGGCTAAAAATGAAAAAGACAAACAGACAAACAACAGCACAGGAAACCAAAGAACAAACAACCCAAACCCCACCAAAAACTAGGGGTGATCTCAGGTGCTCCGGAAGGGTAAGCAGATCCTGCTCCACATGTGGCACACGTCGTGTTGCTTGTGTGATAACAAATCCGGTAAATAGTCTAATTCGGTAGGTCACATATATGAAAGGGAAGGGAAGGGGATTGTTGTTACGACACAAGGAACACATCCGATATCATTTGTGAAACGGTTATTCCATAACGGTCAACCAACTCGTGATGGCGTCCGTAAAATTTACGAAGGGATGATTTCAGGGAAGATATGTTATATTTGGTCTTATACAATCTAATGGCATCTTATAGGAGTTAGTTCCCCTGTAAAGTCTAAATACAAGGTAATTTGAATATAACTTCAACTTGGTTCATAATAAAGCCATATGATGTTTAACAAAAGGTAAGGTAACAAATGACCTTGAAAAATGACAACCGGAAGTGACCTTGAGAAAACCGAAAGTAGCTTTTTTTGCATGTTTTTCTTTAAAACAATAGTAGTCGGAATCCATATATTTTGTAATACAAATACATGAAGTTATCACTCAAGACTATTAATGACTTTCCATAAACCGGAAGTTGCCAATTATCTTTCGTTCTACACAAAAAGTATATAGAAACTATATATGTTTTGTATCAGTATAAAATAAGCTATCAAATGATACCGGAAGACACATTAACTTCACCGGAAGTAACACATTATCTTTTTTATTTCACTCAAAAATATATAGAAACCATTTATTTATCATATCAGTATAAAGGAAACTTATGATTGGATGCCAAATTTAACATTGAGTAAACAGGAACTAGATTCTTGTCAATAACTTTGATGTGGAAACCCCTTCAATTGTTCTCTGAACAATTGGTTTTTAATTTCGATAGAACCTTTAAAATGTTATCGTTTAGTAGATAAATATATGGGTAAAACTAAATGACGAGGTAATGATCGGTGAATTCGATTATCGGTAACTGAAATAAATATTCCCTTTAAAGGTTGTCCTAGAAATCATCCCATTTAGAAACAAATATGTATCAAAACACAATGTTAAGAACATTTAGCATAACAAACACATTTGGTCAGAACGCAATTATAAAATTACTTTATTAAAAAAAGAATATACATTACAAAGAGGTAATCTTAAGGAAAATGGCTCACAAAAGAGGTATAAGGGGACATTGTATGACTTTATCGTAACGACACTGCTTATCTGAGGTATTCACTTCAGACAGAAAATTAACCAGGCGTTGGTTCACTTGTTTTTAAACTTGTTTAAAAGTTTTAAGATACATATTTATATAAATGAATATTTTATAGATCGCGTGACCTGGTGCGGAAATGATTTGAAGGAAAGATGCTTATATACACACTTAGTCAACACTGCTGGTTCTGAAATAGAAATACGTAAAAGACAACAACTATTTATTACACATGATAAGATACAAAATCAAATTATGTTAAAATCAGGATCGAAATTAAAAGAGATATCGAGTGGAAGTTTAGCAGAGGGACTGGATTTACCAGGTAGTGACATAGATATAATGTACATCATCAAGGACGTAGACGTAATACGAGATGGGAAGAATACCAAACACCAAGTTAAGCATACAACCCTGGTTATGGAGACTGACAATGATTATCCTGGATTTACTAGACTCCGATTACTAGCAAGAGGGGAAGTGGAGTCTTACTATACACGCTTTGACTTTACTAGAACAGGTTTATATTTATCAGTGAACAAATTTGTTAGTAATATAAGTAAGAACAATATCCATTATATTGTATCATCTCACGGCCCCTGTTTATCAGATCGCAGTCAAAACGTGGATTATGCATATTGTCTCCGATGTAATTATTTACCTTTCAATGCAATACCATGGACTACCCGTTACCGATTACAATGGCCGCCGAATTCCGTAATTGACAAGATTAAACAGTACGGATGTTTGTTAGTACCTATTGGGCCAAGAACTTTGCCTGTTTGTAATGTATTATGGAGATTATCTTTCTCTGTAGCTGAAAAAATACTTGTACATTCGTTTGATTACACTCAACTGTTGTGTTACTGTCTTCTCAAACTTACATTAACACATATCATTAACAAAAACAAATATGCCGAAGGCTTATTGTGCTCTTACTATCTGAAAACAGTTTTATTCTGGGTTTCTGAAGAAATTGATATTGACACATTTCAATTATCTAAATTATTTTATTGTTTTACTCATTGTCTACGAAAATTAATATTATGGGTAAATAACTGTTATTGTCCGAATTATTTTATTCCTACACAGAACATGGTCGTTGGCAAGATCAGTCCATATAACAAGAACATACTACTAAATGTATTAGAAAGCATAACGTGTGGCGGAATTGATGGATTGATACAGCATTTTCCTCAATACTACACTGTGTATCCTCATATATCAAGTGCACAGTTTAGACCTCCATTCATTATGTTAGACTTACTTTTTTACAGGATATCTCATTTATCTGTTGCTTCTCTGTCTGACATATCACAATGTTTGAAATTACTGAAATATACAGAAAATTTACCTCAGTCGAAATCGTCTGCATTTATTGTTGATGTATGTAAATATCATCTTACTGAAATAAGTCAGATTGCAGCGCAGCTACTACCAACGCCAATAATAACGACTGAAAGGAACGACGTACACAAACGTTATCATAAACATTTACATGACGGTATTAAAACAGATGCTGTCTCGGGCTGGTTGTTATACGTGTCGTTTTATTAAGTAACAGGGCAGTTCAATGTTACTTTAAGACTTACGGATTATGTTCTTTCAAGATGTTCACCTGATATGATACTAATGGGTGGTCAGAATGTCCAAGACAGAAATGTCGATTATTACAGAAATCATGTACATTCCACAATAAAACTTCGTGACAAAATGAGAATGACAGTTGTAAATAATATTAGATACGTACAGTATTCATCTTTAATACCACAAGAACTACAGCTGGAGGTGGAAGCCGAATTTATATTGATACCTCCTATCGTTATGTCTCACTGTCTTAGATTTCTCTGCTATCATCATATAGGCGATATTTCTAATAGACAACGAGCTTTACGTGATTTATACTCAACAGTGCAGGCAAGAAATTTAATTGATGTAAATACCCTTTCTATGTCATTAACAATACTTGGAGTATGCTTTGAAATATCCGGTGATTACATTGTAGCCTATCAGTGTTATGAGGAAGCTTTACAATGTGAGTGTTTTATACGTGTTACAGCAGAAACAAGGAGGTCAAAACTATCGGTGTAGTCTTTGGATGTATCTTCATTTTGCTGCATTTATGACACTAAATTACAATATGACACAACTACAAATCTAGTCAGATAGCTATGTTACTTAACATAAAAACAGCTCAGGTAAACTTATCCACCAGTAAAGCAAGCGTTGCAATTATCACATGTGTACTTTTCTTTCCAGGTTTGAATGAAACGTATTAAAAGTTTATAAAAATAATCTATTGACGGAGTTCGAACATCATTTCCGATTAATTATTTTTAGGAGATACGTCCCTTTGAAACAATAATTATGTCAAAATTGCACCATTAGCACTCTCTTTTGTACAATTGTTGCCAGACTTTAATAAAACTAAAATCATAGGCTTATTTAGAAAATTGAAAACAACACGTTTAAGAAGATTTTGAGTGTGAAGCGCGTTTCTGGATTTACCTTCATAAGGAACGCTCAAAGCCAAATATTTTAAATCAGAAGATGTATAAGTACCGCAACCGTTGATGAGCTATATGTATTTGCCTGTGAGAGTTGAAACCTAAGTTTCTTAAAAATTTCAAAATTTATAAATGGACAATTTTAATAAATATTGTTAAATCATGTCAGAACCAGAGTAATGACTTCTGAGCTTATGATACCCTCGGGGACTGATAGTCCACACGCAGAGGTATCATCCCATGGGCAGTTTGATTGGGTATTGATTCGGTTCCATTTCTTAAAATGTTTCTAAATTTGATGTATGTCTTCTTGTGTTGTTTTGTTTTATGTGTTTGTTTAATTGGGATAAATGGACGACCCTTTGATTCTAGGATCGGAGCTGGCTGATCACGCAAATAAATGCATTGACCAGGAAAAAAAGTAATAAATATGCTGGCTTCCACCTCCCCCCCCCAAAAAAAAATGGCTACCAAATTCTGTTATACAGTAAAATGATACGTGTGTAATAAACAATCTTGCGTGTACCAGTTCAAAATTTTTTAAATAAATAATCTTACTCACCAAATTTGCAAGGCCGGCCTCCTCAGAATCAAATGATTGCCTCCGTATACACTCCTCAAAAATAGATGATCGATACCCGCTTTAACTGTGATATAAAATAATAGACAGGAAAAGTCGATGAAAAATGGGGGTGGGGTGTCAAACTGATTTTGTTTTATATTATTGGTTGCAAATTTCTTGTAAGGACAGTCCCTTACAGTCCCTTGCAAGAAATTTGCACCAACTAATAAAAAAATGTCCAGGGTCGACCATTTAACATGAAGAGTGGACGGGGGATGTTTCTCTCGCAAATAAGATATTTGATTCTGATTTTTAAGGAAGAAAAATATCTCATCTTGGATAATTACCACAAAAAATAATGTTAAATTTGAAAAATATAATTTGTCGCTCGGCATAAAAAAATTAAAAAGTTAAATGGTCGGTCCTCACTAGGTAAAATGTTTATTTTTGAACAAATATATATCCTATATGTTCTATACGTTTTTGTTTCAAACACATACACCGTGGCTAATTAATAAATTGTGCCTATTATTAAATCATGCTATCAATCCACGTGACTATTAAAAGTGTAGAAGATGACCACCACAGGTATACATTTATACGTACTGTTTCGTTTTGATCCGTACATAGGCTCTTCCGGTATACAAGTTAAAAATACATAGTCTTGTATATCCATCGTTATACTTGAACGCTCGTATTTTATCATTGTTTTCTAATAAAGGAAACTGTGTGCTGTGTCGAGGAGTATTTTAGTCGATTATATGATTTTAATAAACTTTACCCAATCTGAAATTTATTGCTCCCAATACGCGTTCGTCATTATTCGTCTGTTCGTAATCTCACAGGTTAGCCCTATTAGACCTTTTCAACATCTCTCGACAGCTACAGTTGAGAACGACTACGACAGGTAAAATGTGAGGGGTCATCTCAAAATTAAAAAAAAAATGAAATCATTATTGATTTTATTTCTTTCATTGACAATGATAGAACTTTCCTACAGAGTTCAAATAACATGGATTTTTTTTTTATTTATTATAAAGAAAATGATGGGCGTTAAGTCACATTTCGTCTTTTTAGACGTTGAGCTTCTAGCTGTTATGGTGGAATTTGGAAAATGAAAAGAACAAAAGCATGTTTAATTGTATTTGATATTTAATTAAACAATGTTTTATGTCTGTTGACAAAGGCGGCACATGTTTCCACAATGTCTGTTAGATTTGGCCTTGTATGCCTCCGTAATGTACTGAATACTTTGTATATTTTTAATTCACCAATTTTGTGTTCCACTTGAATTCTGTATTCACCAATCATGCGTTTATTTTCTGCTCTTTCTCTTAAATGTTATGGCATACGATTAATTTGAGGTGTTATAAATGGTGTAACTAAAGGATGACGATATGGATAAACTTTGTCTCTAAGGGAAATGCAGCGGATTATTTCTCCCTGTTTTGATTCAAAACCTCCCTTATGTATGGTCATAGATGAGATACAAAAAAAATCTAAAGTACGAAAAAACTTGAAAAAGGTACAAAACTGTGTTCCGGAAATTGGATATAGAGAAATAGATTCTGACCCCATGAAAACAAAACAAAATATAGCAATGACAGTGTATAAATAAAATCAACGAAATTTGATCAACTTCTTGTAAGAAACCGAAAGGTCATTTTCAGGAACGGGGGAAGGACACTATGACGAAGGGACAATGTATGTTGTTTTCAGCCGTCGGTTTCCAAACCCCTGCACTGTCCATATCGATTTTGAAATGTCAACAAGCCCTATAGTATTAACTAACATCTCGAAATATAAATTCCATACGCAGGTACGTAAAAGATGCACTGCTTACAATGTTGTAACATTAAAACGAGAAGTCAATTATATTTGCTTTCAAAATTTATAATGAAAAACATCAACTCTAACAAAATATCTTGAAGCGGAGAATTTCCTTAGACCTTCAAAATCAGTATGTGATTATCCCTCCAGAAATTGAATATGTACATCAACTAAGGAAGGTGAAGATCGGTTGAAAAATACCAATTTGGTCACAAATGTGATACGGACATACGGACAGTCCAGTAATTATTTTTCATAAATTTTGGAAAATTTCATAAAAGCTTTTACACCAACAAATTAATCGTTTTTTTACATGCGGCAAATAATTGGTAAAGGACTCTCATAATCATAAAATTGAAGAGAAAGCGGATTAGGAAGCAGAACGGCGGTTGCTGTATTTGTTTTAATCATTTAACATGAAATGTCGTGTAAATACATATAACATAAGAATATTATATGACAGTGACATATATTTATTTATTTATTTGGTTGATATAATTATATTATACATATATATCCGCCAATCCAATATGTTACGTATTGATAATCATAACGGTTTTTGTCTTTGAGACGACCCATCCATTTTACCTGTAAACTGTAGGTGTCATTAGTCGGTGTTGAGAGATGTTGAAAAGGTTTATTAGAGGTTTCTCATCATTTTACGAACAATCAAGAATTGACCTAACTTGACGTAACTTGCAATGACGAGAAAAGAGTAAGCATTTATGTATTCAATAATTTTGGACTATCGGCTGTGATCTTCTTCCCTTTAAAACGTCTTTTACATAAACAATATATACATTCTTGATTTTGTAAGACCATTTTGAGTGGTAAATATATTATTTTGACTTGATATATATATATACATATATATAATATGATATACTGTTTATGCTTTAATCAGAACAGTTGAAAATCTAATTGATCAATAAATTATGGCGAAGAATATAAAATATTTACCCTCTAGGACAGCAATCGTAAGAGGTTAGATAAACATGACAACATTCTTTTGAATTTGTTAGTACATACATGAATAAAGGGTTAATATAGAACTTTGGAAAGGAAGGGGATAGGATTTTTGTTTAATCTTATCAAGGATCAGCTGATCTATGGAAGAAGATCTTTCGCCAACATGAGGTAAAAATAATCTAGGCGTTAACGCCTCTAGTTTTTAATGTAAACAGAAAACATCCTCGGATCCGGAGTAACTTCGTTGCCCGAACTCTAAAATCCAAATGCTCACCTTTTGACCTTTATGATTTATATTGTAGCTAAATATAACCAATAAACTAAAGATAACTAATGGGAAACATTAAATTAAGTGTTAAAAAGAACACAAAACAGTGAACACGTTACAAAGATGTTTTGTAGCGTATTTAGGTTTGTTTTGTTTTCATGGCAATTCATTTTTTCTTTGTGTATGTTTTATAATCGTACACATTTTAGTATATATATAATAATTTTATCTATTTTGTTTTGTAGAGTTTTTATGGCATGCTGTATATGTATATTTTCTTCGATTTTTTTTTCTCATTCTTTTTTTTTTTGGGGGGGGGGAATAGAATTTTAAAGAACCCTTTAAAAACTTTGCAACTTTCAGTTTCGTTGGTGCTGTAGCACTCATACTTTCAACAAGAATATACAATATTCTATAACTTTACGATTGATCGAGTGCACCTTAATATTTCCGTAACTTATTTCCAAAAATAATCAAAAGATCCTTTAACAGCAATCGGACGAATAGTACCGAGCGCATATTGAGACCTTCATGTTGGATGCTTTATTCTAGGAGACAGAATCTACCCAAAATCACCCTCATTTACTTGTTTCATATTAATAAAGGATGTGTGGATATAATAAATGAACAATACTCAACTTTTGTCATCTCAATCACCGTTCAATCTTTTAACAAACGCTAATCTCGTCGTGAAAACCACGGAATACTGGCCACAGAACGTTAAACACACAACAATCAATCAAATGAATTGCAAATCAGACGCGCCGATTGTTTTTAATAACATTACAAACTGACCATGTTATTTTTAATTTGATAAGATAGATAAATCAAACGCATATATTCAACATGTAAACAAACGAAACTCGTAATAATACGTAACATTCAAAACCAGAAAATAAATTGGAACACCGATGTTTTACCACAAAAACAAAATGCAAGTTTGCAAAAGAGATTATGAAATTGTAAACTGTTATCTTTAAACACACTACAATATCGGTAGAATTTTATTGTGAATTTTATTAAATAAAATCACTGCTCCTTATCGATACGTTCGTAGAGTTTCGTCCGTTCGTTAGATGTTGCGAAACCTCTATTACGACGCTTTGATGTACGCTTTGAGAACAGTTTTTAGCATTTGAATTGTTAATTAATAATTATTCAGCAGTCATTGCATGTTCTTGTGATGTACACATGATTAAGATCGATCAATAACTGGTGGTTGGACAGTTAACGTACATTATTAAACATTCCATGTAACTTCAAAACAGAAACTATTGATCAATTTATAAAAATAAGGTGAAAGTTCTATCAGTTTGAATTGAATCCAAATGAGACGGGTATTTAAACCAATTAGTTTTTCTTCAGTTATTACACAAATGAAGTCGACTGGTCTTAAACAGGCATTTATATAGACAGATTTATTCAGATTTATTTTAGTTTATGAATAAAGAATCACTTAGACTCCAACTTTAAATTGGTAATCTAATTTCGCACCAACACCTTTATGAATAGATACTTTATTCAAAATCATATTGATGTTAACTGACGTCATTTAAAATTTGATATGGTTGATTATTCTATTTGGTTTGATTGTTAATATGTAGATCAGTTTGCTTCATACAGAAATACATATTTATTATTGTGTTTAAGAAGAGCATAATATTTATGATTTGTTTGGATACGACACACATCTATCAGGATACAGTTGTGCATATGAAATATATCCGTGAATGAACACGAAAATATGTAGAAGGTAAATCATATCTTTAAATATTAGCAAAAATAATAAGAGCCAAGTGGTTGGACTGATGAAACAAGATAATAGAAAAACTTTTTTACAGTTTTTGATAAAATAATAGTCAGAAGTATGATACTTTGACAACTCGTTGATGGGTGCGTATTTGGGTTTGTGCAAAGTCTGATTTCTGTATTTCATTTTTCGGTGGTATTCTTAAACGGTCAACCACTAATAGTGGATCTACCTATTATAATGTTTATAATTGTAAGCCTGCTATCGTCCTCAAAAGAAGGATGAAAGATACTAGAGAGATAAGCAAACTCATAGATTCAAAATAAACTGACAACGCCATGGTTAAAAATAACAAGACAAAAACAGTATAGAACAAAATCTATCAGTGTTATGATGAAATTAGATGTGATGGTTTTATATGTTCTACAACAGAAGCAAGGAGATAAAAACTTTTAACAGAGTTCGTATAATAATTTTGCATCAACATTAATAGGATTATGCAAATTAAATCAATTAATTAAGATACATCCTATCTGTTTATTATCTGTATGCATCTTAATTGTGCTGCCTGTATGCCACTCGATGACAATATGAAATTAATACAGAGCTACAAATGTAGACAGATACTAAAAAAGCTTATCATATATGTCAAACCTAATGCTACTCCAGGTAGAAATAACCTTCATTAAATACTCATTGCTTTTAATCATACATATCGTAACTGATATTGTGACAATTTCAACAAACAGACATGAAGTGATTGTATCAACATTTTGCAATCCATCAGCTACAGTAATAATCGGTATATTTATTAGAAAAATACTTATGAGGTAACAAGTGCTTATGAAACAGCGTAACAGCGTGATGAGACTTCGTCGTACTGTACTTATGTAATTCTCAACAGCAGACGTAGGAATTTTCAAACATTTTTTTACTTTTCTGATGTAAGTTTCGTCATTTAGACAAAGTCATATAAAGCTTCACCATCAAATGTTTAATAATGTTCTTTAAATCTTTAGATATAGACTCTACCATGATATTTATCAACTTACATTGCAAGATAAATATATTGAATTGCCCACGATTTGTTTGGAATCTGTTTTTCTACTGATTTTTAAACAATATGCAGACTTATGAAACTGTCTTATAGTGTAAATATTTAATGTGTTTTGTCGCTTTGCCTTTACGTGCTATCATTTCTTCTTTACGCAGATTCCTTTATTTCCTGACACAGCTCTATGTGTTATCATATCAAATTAGTTATTTGTTTGGTCAAACAATTGTATGATATGTCATTGCTAAACTTTGTTGCGTAAAATATGCTTTACATCATGCTTTCACTACTATATATTATACTTTGAAACTTTATGATCAATCACCTTTACATTCTCTCATATTTTATCTATGTTGTGTCTAATCTTCTTTTACGTAAGTCAGTTAATAATTGCGTTCTGTCTCAAGTGTTATTGTTATGTCAAATGTTCTAAACGTTTTGCTTTGATACACCTTTGTTCTATGTAATAAAGTTAACGGTACCAATTTTCTTGCACCAGATGCGCATTTCGACAATACATGTCTCGTCAGTGATGCTCGTGGCCAAAATATTTGAAATCCAAAGCTTATATAAAAGATGAAGAGCTATAATTCAAAAGGTTCAAAAGTATAGCCAAATCCGTGGAAGGAATCAGAGCGTGTAAATCTCATGATATTATAGTCTATTGGTGTTATGTTGTGTTTATACATATGTATCTCCAGTGAAAAACACAATACATCATATGCGTGTGAGCATTCATTACGTCATATGCAAATGCCTTTTACATTATGTGCAAACAACTAATACGTTTTGTGTAAACCTCGTTTACCTTAAGTTCAAACATCGTTCACCCTATGTGCAAACATCGTTTACCTTAAGTGAAAACATCGTTCACCCTATGTGCAATCATCGTTTAACTTATGTGCAACCACCTATTACGTTATGTGCAAATACCTATTAAGGTATGTATAAAAACTACATCATTATGTGCAAACACTATTACGTTATGTGCAAATACCGCTTACAGTATGTGCAAACACCATGTAAGGTATGTGCAAATGCCTATTACGTTACGTCCAAACACCTATTAAGTCATGTGCAAACACCTATTACGTTCTGGTAAACGCTTTTTTGACAGAGATTAAAAAAAGCGCATCAATGATATGCATTTTGAAAATGAAGAACATTAAATGTTTGACCTTTCTAACAAACTGTGGATTTTTATAATTATATTGATTGGTGTAAAAATGCTATATACATACAATGTATTTAGTTTATGGGAAATTATTTTGCTCTAATTTAAGAGTGTGTGTTATGCATCCATGCTTTGAAAATTTGTTCACTTTACTTGTTGAAAATTTTAACAAATATACAGACACGACTCTAAATTCCAAGAGGTTAAATGGAAAGGAACAATGACAAGTAAAAAGGAAGATGTGGTACGAATACAACTCTTCACAAGAGACCGGGATTATTTGTTATTACTCTTCCAGTAGGGTTTTCATCTAACAAGAAACGTGTGCTAGAACTTGTTGCTTAAATGTTCTTCATAACATAATTTTCCCTTTGAATTTCAGAAAATACTGACTATCTTTAAAAGAGATATGGTATGACTGCCAATGAGACAATTCTCCACGAGAGACCAAATGGCAAAGAAATAAATAACAATAGATCCCCTAATGGTCTTTAACAAAAAACCCATACCGCATAGTCAATTAATCTATTCATTTTTTTACCCCATTTAATTTTTTCACCAGTTTTTAAAAAAAAATGGTTACAGTTACGTATTTAGGTAATTAGATTTAATCCTGCAATAAGCTAGTTATTGTATACAAATAACAGGTAAACAACATTTTTTTTGCTTTGTTTGTACATGTACAAATAATTTTTCCTGCTACCCGCTTCCATGTTGATCAATCGGTAATATGGATATTTCTTTCTGGGTAATAGTTCATTTTGGGGTTTTCTTCGAATCCTCGTTTCAATAATTGTAAAAATCAGACAATGGTCAAGATTTAAACAACTTGTGCTCAAATTACAAATAAATTGTCAACAATGTACATTGTCAGAAATATAAAATATATTAGTAAGTAAGTATAAGTAAGTAAGTAAATAGTTTATTATAGTGTGACGATCCAATATACACCATCATATACAATATAAAAATCTTTAAACCCATATTAGATCCCTGCCTTGAAGACATATGAGACACTTTCATCCTTTTCAAACTAATAATCAAGAAATAGTTAAATATTAAAACTTTTCATGATAATAAAAATTCTAAAAAAACTCCTATAAGTTCATTTATACAATCAATAATGATTAAAATTTACAAATTAATCTCCCTACGTTTAAACATAAGATATCATATATTGGCTAATAAAACCTGAGCATGATCACAGTTCATAATAATATTAAATTTTTCATCAGAGATAAAAACATTAAAAGTGTTATTCAGAGCATTAATAATATAATTAAAAAGTTATTCTATTATATCTCAATAAAAATTACAGTCTGATTATTAAAAAATATGGTTCTGTCTCTTTAAAATTGTCATTACAGAAAAGACATTTCACAATGGGGTGGTCGGCTTGGTGTAACGTCCGGTCTCAACCGCAAGCGGCAGCGATCCACATCGAAAGTTTGATAAAATGCGTCGATGGTCACGAAAGTTGATTGTTTGAACAAATAAACTAGTTTTGCAATTGTTTTTAAACCTTCTGAATGTTCTAAGCTTGTTTCCATTTACAGAATTGGTAGTTCTCGCTGCGAAACAGGAGAAAATTTGGCAAGCCTCACTTTTCGTCATGTTTTTAAAGCTCGTACAAATAATTTCACGTTTATCGACAAAGTACATTTATAATCAATACATTATTCCACAGTTGTTGATATGATTATTTTTTTTTATTCAATACCTGTAAGGGACGTTAAAGTACAGATATATTTTTGTCTGTACGTGGATGAAAAATTCAACCTCAGGGTAGAAGTGATACAAATCAGTAAACGCTGTTTTTCCTTTTTTTTTTTTTTGTTATACATAATTTTAATATTTATAAGTTACAGTTACATGTACATATAATTTTCATCCATTTGTATATCATTCTATTGCACTATATTAAGTATAGTGCTGTGCAAGTGCATAGTGGACACTCTTCTGTAATAATTTTCTGATAGATTGAATTTGAGTGGGCATTCATATTTTCCAGCAAAACATTCAATGTCCCACGCAGAGAGAGGGAGAAAAGATAGATTACTCTGCATGGCAGTTTGCAAACGTTCTTGAGATATTCTCCCGCATGCGGTAACACACTTTTTTTGTACGTGTGTATAAATATTACATATTTTTTACTTTATTTATGTTTCTAACGAGTTTAACGACGTTTTCATATTATTAATTGATGTTAAAAAAAATTCTTTTTTTGGATTTTCCATTTGAAATCAACAAGTGATAAGGAATGCAATTTTGCACTCGAAAATGTCCGCGTACTTATTATTATCATGTTGATAAATCGATGTCAATCTCAATACGAAGGTTGCGTAATGGAAATTTAGGCGACAGCAATACACATGAATGCCCTCACGGTCATCCGATGTAAAACGAATAGAGAAGTTGTTCATTAAGATATCATTAGATAAACAAACACATGGACCTAATTTTTGTTTTCTCATTCAATGATCAGTCGCAGAAACAGAATTTTTGAAAATGATGGAGTTGTATTTTTGGTTCTATAAGCAGTTTGGTTAAGAGGGGGCTAGGGACTCAGTTTTGCCAAACCTGCCTGCTAATTCAAAAAAAAAATACAATATAATTGGTGGCGAGAAAAGATCTTCGTCCTCGGTCAATATAATCTGAATAGACGCATATATAGTGTGTTGACCTTGTCAAAAGTCTATAATACATGAATGTAATTCGGCGCCTTCAAAAACCATATGTTATGATTATGTATGCAAGATATGGCGACCTATGAAATGACCCATTTGGTGCAGATGAAAGACAACATTACATAAATAAGGCCGTTAGTGCTCTCGTTTGGATTGTTTTACATAATCTTTCGGGGCCTTTTATTGTTGACTATGCGGTAAGGGCTTTGCTCATTATTGAAAGCCATACGAACTAAATTTGTTAATTTCTGTGTCATTTTGGTCTCTTGTGGAGACTTGTCTTATTGGTAAACATACCACGTCTTCTTTTTTTATATCAACTTATTTTCCGTTCACATTTTCCGTAAGGAAATGAGGTTGTATTTTTTTTTTTTTTTTACATGTAGCTTTTTTTTGCTTAGAATAACGGAGCAGAGCTTTTAGTTTCAGTCGATATACACGCCATCTTGAAGTAATTACTTGTCACATATAAATTCTTAAATGAGATAAATAATTACAGACTGTAATCTTCTGTGGATATTAAGCCATCAAATGCCGGAAAATTGACTATGTGTATTACATTTCAGATCAAATATTATTAATTCATGGTGAGTTTATTACATGTATTATGCATATAATCACACTGAAATTGAAAATTGAAATATCAATCATTAATACGTCTGTATTTGCAT
Source organism: Mytilus galloprovincialis (assembly GCF_965363235.1). Lineage (NCBI taxonomy): Eukaryota > Metazoa > Mollusca > Bivalvia > Mytilida > Mytilidae > Mytilus > Mytilus galloprovincialis. Next base: position 29,876,184 of record NC_134849.1, on the reverse strand, counting down.
TGCTAATCTGCAATATGCACGATTTGTTTGCTAAACAATGTTCCTGTACAATGTTTACAAATATACATTAAATGTATTTTATGACTTTTGTCAATCTATGCACAACTCAAGAGAGACACACCTCGAAGACCGTGTCTATATATTTGTAAATATTTTAATTTTCAACAAGTAAAGTGAACAAAATATAAAAATAGATGTATAACGCACACTCTTTAAGTAGAACAAAAAAACTAAATATTTATATAACATTTTATGTTAATCAATATATAAAAAGATTTCCAATACTAAATCAACAACCCGATGCACACATATAAACTTCAGTTCACATTCAGCACCCAATGGATATTACATTGAAAAAGAATACAGCGAAGTAGTTCGGAGCTTTTTAGAAAGCTAAAACTTATAATTGTCTAATTTTCAAAGTGTATATCACTGATGCGTTTTGTTTTAATCTGTGTCAAAAAAGCGTTGGCACATAGCGTAATCGGTGTTTGCACATAGCGTAATCGGTGTTTGCACATAATGTAAGCGGTATTTTCACATAACGTAATAGTGTTTGCACATACTGATGTAGTTGTTATACATAACTTAATAGATATTTGCACATAACGCAATAGGTGTTTGCAAATAAGGTAAACTATGTTTGCACATTGAGTAACCGATGTTTGTACACAGGGGGAACGATATTTGCACATAAGGTAAACGAGGTTTGCATAAAGCGTAAACGTTGTTTTCACATAATGTAAAAGGCATTTGCACATGACGTATTTAATGCTCACAGAGAGTATCAATTGTTCGGCAAAACGCATAGGATCTATAACGTTATGTGTTGTGTTTTCACTGGAGATACATATGTATAAACACAACATCACGCCAAAAGACTATAATATCATGAGGTTTACATAGAATAAAGGTGTAACAAAACAAAATCTTTAGAACATTCGGCATAACAATCACATTTGAGACAGGACGCAATTTTTAACTGACTTACGTAAAAGAAGAATAGACACAACATAGATAAAATATAAGAGAATGTAAAGGTGGTTGATCATAAAGTTCCGAAGTATTCACAGGATATATAGTAGTTAAAGCATGATGTAATGCCTATTGTACACAACAAGCTTTAGCAATGACAAATCATATTACTGTTTGACCAAACAAATAATTAATTTGACATAACACATAGAAGCCATGTCATGAAATCCAGACATTTGCACATAACATAAAGATGAAACGACAGGACGTAAAGACAAATCAACAGAACACATTATATATTTACACTATAAAACAGTTCCGGCGTTCCATACAGACTAACTAAAGAGGTTTAGGAGGAGGGTTGAGATCGCAATACAATCTGAAAACATGTATAACCCTGAAGCATTTTTGCGTCTGTCCCAAGACAGAAGACTCTGGCCTCAATTAGTCTTGTATGATATATTTGCAGGCATCAACATTCAGTAAAAATAGATTGTACTGTGACAAATCTTCACACAAGACATGCTGAATAAATAAAGGCAACAGTAGTATACCGCTGTTCAAACTCATAAATCCATGGACAAAAAACAAAATAGGGGTAACAAACTAAAACTGAGGGAAACGCAATACGTTTGTAATAGAATGTCATTTCTAAAGAAAGCAGGATGCAAATACTTTACACGTAGTATATACTATAATGATGTACGTGTTAGAGGTTTACTACTTTTGAGGAGGACACCAAAGACAGAATGCAACCAAAGCCGGGTGTCTACTGATTTTACATGATTATAAAGTCTTCGTGTTATAACAAAAAAATGAATTTTAAAAACTGCCTGATTTCGTTATCTAAAGTTCATTTTGGAATTGTCGGTTCTCGAAATGATCAGACCAAGATTGAGTAAAGGTGTCAACAAACCGTGTATCTCCTTACAAAGTGGAAATTTTGAAACAGTTATATACACATATTTTATCATGCCTTTTCTTGTCAGAATAGATATTATTTATCCAGCATCTGGTGAAATAAAACAGTCTCATGTAGTTATGAGAAAGATCTGGTTTAAACGTTTAACAGTGCAATCTTCAGTTACACTTATAAACAGATTATAAACTATAATGCCATTAATAGATGCGATTTTATCTGATTAAAAATGTTTTTTTAAATGATCTTTTAAACGATGTATTATTAAAATATTTAAAAAAAGTAATGGAATGCAGGCAAGTTCCTTTTATAATTGAAATTATGGAGTTCCATTCTATTGGACAAAATATAAATAGAGATGAGAACATCCTTAAAGAGAGATAATCGAGGTCTCTTACAAACACGATAACGGATGATTGTATTTCTACAAATGTAATGTAAAACTAAATGTATGTTTAATTGATTAATTAACGGTAATTGTACACTGAGGGCACATAGGCTTGACCAAGATCGTTTAGCCGCCGTTGAATTTCTGTGATGTGTATTACAAAAGCAATCAACCGTAAACTTAAACAATTAAAGCATCTATTTTGATACGCTTTTAATTTTTTTTTTATTTTTCGTGACGTCACACGAAATTCAATATGGCTGAGAAAAATATGCAGAGAATGTATACAAATGGGATTAATTAGATAATAGTGTTAAGGAAATGAACATTCAAACATAAAAAGGTACGTCATATCCTAGAAAAATATCTGACGAAACGAACTATATATATCGACAAGCTTTCCATGGGTTTTAAGCAATATTTTTGGGGAAAATAAGTGCGTCCTGAACCTGGGTCGTAATTCCGAACGTTTTGAAATAGGAAAAATGAGTAGCTCTATGGTCCACAAATAGTAAAAAAATAAGGATAAATAGTCAAAACATAAGGACCTAAGAGCTACGGTTCCGCAGCTATCGTTTGATGTGTTTGAGCTTAAGATTTTGACATTTTGTCAGAGACTTTCTGTTCTAAAATTTCCTCTGAGTTCAATATTTTTGTGATGATGTGCTTTTTCTTAGATTTGGCGATTCCTGAAATTAATTGTTACTGGATATGTGTAGTTATTGGTTTATCTTGACAAACATGTAATACATATATCGTTTTTATTTTCCAGAAGAAGAGAAGATAATCAGATAAGTTGAGCACTTATAAGTTCGTCCATATATCCGGATGTTCTTCCCTTTTTGTAAAAATATTTTAATTACACAAGACTTTGCTTCACCGAATTGTATCACTAATTTCTATTTCACACGTTTGATTATTGTTAATCATAAAACAAAACTCAGTATTCTCCCGTTTATCATTATCACACACCATGGGGTTAAATAATGTTACTCATGAACTACGCCACGGAAAAAAAATGCCACACATTACTTATCCGGGGATAAACATGTGTCTCACTTCGTAGCTTCGAATAAACAATGTGTCACCCAAAATTCTGACAATTGTATTTCTGTTCAGACAAATCAACAGTGGGATTGTCAGTTACACGATATTCCATTAAAACAAATAATACGTTAGAAACAGTTGTTGATACGAATCAATGCTATAGACATTGTTTACATGATATTCATCCAAGACACGTACATTTGTACATGGGATACATGACTTGAGTTTTTTTTTTTTTGGCAAACAGTATCTGATGATAATATCTAGTTTGACAGTTAGGAAAAACAGGTCATTGAGAAAGAAAATCTGTACTTTTATTATTAATATTATAAAGATGGACTTAATTCTTAGAAGGTGAGACAACGAAGTATTAATAATAATCATTTAATAAATTAACAGTAGGAAAGAAATCAAACTTAATATAATCATGAGATTTCTCAGTTTGTGTTTTTTAAACTTACTTTTAAATCTGCCATTTTTAATAATTGCAAGTTTGGTGTTTGTTTGACTTGTTAATTCTTGTGTGTTATTTTTGATATTTGTTTTTGTAATTCTGTATTAGCAACTTTATGTGGAATTTACACTACAATATTTAAATCTGACAGTTTGTTTCGATGATAATTAAAATGGAGAATGGAAATAGGGAATATGTCAAGGAAACAACAACTCGACGAAGAGCAAAAAAGAATACCACCAATGGGTATTCAACATAGCTGGAAAATTCTGCACCAATGGCGTGCTTCAGCTGACCCCTAAACCAAAACGTGTACTAGTTGAGTGATAAGTGTTAGTTTGTTATGATAGATGTTTTGGTGTGTATTTGTATTCCTAAATGTCAACTCTGTATTGTTTACTATTTTTTATTTTGTTTATAATGTAAAAAATCAATTTTAGATATACAAAACTTGCAGAATTTTTACTCCAACAGCCCCCCCCCCCCCCCCCCCCCCCATCCCCAAACTATTTGATTTAAGTTTTGTATCCTACATCGATCTTTTGATGTCGTCCCTTATTGTTATGCCGTTACTTTTTTGAATTATATTATATGACATTTGTCATTTTTAGGTATTTGACTCTTTTAAAAATTGTTGTTCAAAGCTAAATTCATACAGTTTGTTTTACATATTGTACCGCATGTTGTCATTTCACGACAAATATTAATCTGATACAGTATATATTACATTGCGGATTAAGTGTGCTAACACTTGCCTTCATTTGCTGGTTGTGGCCAATGATATAAGCAGTTAGCTATCGCTGTTTAAAGCTAAATCCAGGATTATCCAGTGACTAATATCCCATTATTTAAAAATTTTCCGTTTAAAAAGAATTTAACTCCAGCCTATCATCGTCATGATATCTGCTCTGTCTTATATTTTCTTCCATTGATCTGTAATTATTTATTGTAACCCTGTCGTGTTATGTTGTTGTTATTTAATGTTATGAGTAACACTGCCATTTAAGCAGGAGGTTTGGCATGCAACAAAACCAGGTTCATTCCACCATTTTTTCATAAAATGTCAACTACCAAGTCAGGAAAATGGCCATTGCTACATTATAGTTCGTTTCTGTGTGTGTTACATTTCGTGTTGTGTCTCTGATGTGTCATAATTCTCTTACATTTGATACGTTTCCCTCAGTTTTAGTTTGTAACCCGGATTTCTCTATCGATTTATGAATTTTGAACAGTGGTATACTATTGTTGCCTTTATCTACAACTGTGTAAGTATACAAAAAGCTCACAAGCTATAGTATTTTAACACGTTAAATAGTCACTCAATTCATCAACAAGATAATATTTCCTTGCTATGTCGGTACTCATGTACTCATCCTGTCTAATAAAATGATTTGGTTCATTACCATGGTAATGGAAGTTTTCATAAGCGATATGTGTTTTTTCGTCCTTCTAAATGGAATGTTTCGATTGAACACAACCATCATTATACCAGATTATTGCAATTTCTTTGAAGGAGCATAAAAATTGCAATACTTATTGTACCTAGTTGATAACAAGATAATGCAAAAAATAGAAATGTTTGTCATTGAAAATTTTTAGGTTGGAACAAAACATTTAACATTTTATTGTAGTTTAAATTATGCTGACCTGTTGTATTTCTTTCGTATTCGTCGTCAAAGGTTACAAACATGAGTTTTTATTATACTATTGTGACTTTTTTTGACATTTTATCTACATTGGTTTACATTGTTGTTCATTTTTTTCAGCACATTCGTTTTTTATATGTCTCTTGCCAAATATTAATTTCTTTAACGTTTGTCCTAAAGGGGGATGATTGAAATGGGTATGGCTTTGTCAGTGAATTCCTCTTAATTTTGAACAGATCTATTATTTATTAATTGAATTTTTATTTAAGTTTAATTTGGTTTGAATATATTAATTTTATTAGTATAAATCAAAGGTGTTGTAAGAAGCTGATCACTAATGTCCTATTGTCATTCAATGTCATACATGTCTTAAAATGAAGATGCATCTAAAAACTACACAGATAGTGTTTTCAGTTTTGATCTCCTTGTTTCAGCTGTAGCACATATATAACACTCACAGTTTAAAGCCTCTTCATAACACCGATAGGCTGCATACGTTTCATTGGATATTTCACAGCATACCCCAAGTATTGTCATTGACATAGATAAGGTATTTACATCAATTAAATGTCTTTTTTTCACTGTTGAACGTAAATCATGTAAAGCCTGTCGTCTGTTACAAAAATCGCCTGTATGATGATAGCAAAGAAATCTAAGACAATGGGCCATTACTATGGGAGGTACAACTATGTAATGGTCACACACCTCGAGCTGTAGTTCCTGAGGTATTAACGATGAATGTTGTACGTATCTAACATTATCAACAACTGCCATTCTAACCTTGTCACGAAGTGTCATTGTGGAATGTACATGATTTCTGTAATAATTGACATGTCTGTCTTGGCAATGTTGACCGCCAAGTAGTATCATATCAGGTGAACACCTTGACAGAACATAATCCGTAAGTCTTAAAGTAACATTAAACTGCTCTGTGACATAATAAAACGACGCGTATAACAACCAGCCCGAGGCAGCATTTGCTGAAATACCGTCCAGTAAATGTTTATGACAATGCTTGTGTATGTTGTACATGTCAGTCGGTACTGTTTGCGGTGGAAATAGTTGTGCTGCATACTGACTTATTTCAGTATGATGATATTTACATATATCAACAATAAATGCAATCGATTTGGACTGAATTAAACATTCAGTAGTATTCAGTAATTTCAAACATTGTGATATGTCAGACAGACGAGGTAATACTAAATGAGATATCCTGTAAAAAAGTAAGTCTAACGTAATAAAAGAGGGTCCAATCTGACTATTTAATAAAGGATGATTAACATTGTGGTATTGACGAACAATCTGTATCAATCCATCAATTCCGTCACTCTTTATGCTATCCAATACATTTTTTAGAATTTCATTATTATCGGTTCTAATTTTTCCTAGGAACATATTCTGTGCAGGTACAAAATAATTCGGACAATAACAATTATTTACCCATAATATTAATTTACGTAAGCAGTGAGAAAAACAAGAATGTAATTTAGATAATTGAAATGTGTCAATATCGATTTCTTCAGAAACCCAGAATAAAACTGTTTTCAGATAGTAAGAGCACAATAAGCCTTCGACACATCTGTTTCTGTTAACGATATTTTTTAATGTCAGTTTGAGAAGACAGTAACACAACATCTGAGTGTAATTAAACGAATGGACAAGTAGTTTTTCGGCAACGGAGAAAGATAATCTCCATAACATATTACAATCTGGCAAAGTCCTTGGTCCAATAGGCACTAACAAACATCCGTATTTTTTAATCTTGTCAAGTACAGAATTGGGCGGCCATTGCCTTCGATAACGCGAAGCCCGTGGCATTGCATTACACGGTAAATATTTACCTCGAAGACAGTATGCATAATCCACGTTTTGACAGTGATCTGTTAAACAAGGGCCGTGAGATGATACAAGATAATGATCGTGATGCTTCTTTTTTATATTACTAATAAATTTGTTCACTGATAAATATAAGCCTTTTCTAGTATCTTCAAAGCAATCATGTGGTGTAAAGTAGGACTCACTTTTCCCTCCTGCTAGTAATCGGAGTCTAGTAAATCCAGGATATTCATTGTCAGTCTCCATAACCAGTGTTGTCGGTTGTGTTTGGTGTTTGATATTCTTTACATCCCATATTACGTCTACGTCCTTGATGACGTACATTATATCTATGTCACTACCTCGTATATCAAGTCCCTCTGCTAAACATCCAGCCGTTATTTCTGTATATCCTGAACCTAATTTTAGCATTATTTCATTCTGTATCGTATCATGTGTCAAAAATAGTTGTTGTCTTTTACGCATATCTATTTCGGTACCAGCTGTGTTGACTAAGTGTTCGTATAAGCTTCTTTCTTTCAAATTATTTCCCAAACAGGGCACGTAATCTATAAAACATATATTTATTCAACTATGTATTTTAAAAGTTTCATGATTGTTGTGTAAATACATTTTTCTTGGTCATTATAACAAACGATCATTCTTATTATACCATCAACATTAAGTTAAATGTAGGCATACTGGGTACCTATTGACGTGAATCGAAAACTAGGGCGATACTCATTTATCAGTGATCAATTTTCAAAAATCGAAAAGAGAGAAATAGAGGTAACAATCAAAGACGGAAGGGATCGTATAAATTCCAAAAAAGAAAAAAAATACAATAGGTACCTCGAAAAAAAATAAGGGTCTCCTCTTATGCATGCATCAACCTTTTTTTCATATCTACAAACAATCAAAATGTCAAAACGTGTCTTCTAAACTAGAGATTTCATATAAAACTACATTCGTACGTAACGCGACCTTATGGGACTGGTTATTACAAAACATTGTATTTAATTTAATACGTTGCTTAAAATTCTTAAGTTCAACCAAGGCATTCGATGACGTTCGAAATTTCAATTTGGACGTTTCGTCTATGAAAGTAATTTTGTTATGACATAAAATGATTTAAATTTAGCATGTTTACTTATAACATGTATATGTTACAGTAAATAGGTGAAATTAGGAATTACATGTAATTACTAAAATTTAGGAATTACAGGTAATTCCCGATGCACTTAGTTAATACAAGTAATTCCTTAAACGGCCCAATTATTACCAGTAATTACTAATTTTAAAATGAATTTTTACACCTATTTACTGACTGCTAAAACAATGTTGTATTATGGTTAGATGATCAAAAGTTATGGTAATACTAACTAGAAGATCAGTTAGTACTCTTAAAATTTTGAATGGTTGATTTGTATAAAAAAATCTATTGAATAAATATGGACTTTCAAATATTTGGTTAAATCAGAGTAAAAGTTTAGTTTTAATCCAAAATGGTTAAAGTTGACCATTATACAGATAATTTATTACCAATTTCAGCAGACATGGAAATCAGAAATGGAAAATTCTCCCAAAGCATTATGTTTTAACTTTTTAAAGAAAACTTTGAATTTGAAGAATATTTAGACTTATTACCTTATAAAGATAAGATACAGTTATGTTATTAGCTTCTAGATATAAAAAAAAAAAAAGATCTTTTTTTTGTTGTTAAATCATTAATAAAAATGATATTGTGAAATTATAATTCACTGTTAGCAGTCAATCTGGTTCTATTTTGTTAAATTAGCTGAGAAACAAGGTTGATGAGTTGTGCACTTGCGAGTGAATATTTGGACCTCATTGAATACCTTCAATTCAACCCCTAGCTGGAGATGGGTTATTGATGTATTAAGCTATTAAAATTGTAAGGGTTTTGCAGAACAAATAGTCTTCTTTTGCTGTTAATCGCAGGCTCAACAACAATGAGGAAAACATATTAAAATTTTCCTCTAGATACTATCTTTTGACTAGTACTGTAAGAAGCTTCTGTCAAAATTGGGTAAACATACTGGATGGTTTATAAATTCTAATGTTTTAAAAACTTTAACTGCAGAGTGTATGTAATGTTAACCTTTTATAAGTAATATACGAAAAAAAGGATTTTTTTTTCAAACTTTACTTTTGGATATTATCTTATGATCATAAGCATTAAACTTCTGTCCAAGTTTGGTAGAAATCCAGGATATTTGGAGAAAATGATATTATAGTTTTAAACCACAGTGCATGATGGAGATTTTAGTTTAACAAAATTATGAAAATCAATTTTGAATTGATATCATTGTCTTGCATGCATATATTTACGGAGTTTCAAAACCTATAAAACAACCATTTTCCAGTTTCAATTCATAAAACACTAAAGAGTATGCACTTTTGATGTGTCTTATATTCCAACATCCCTAAGTAAGCTTACTTAAAATACCCTACCCTTAACTTTTTTATTTGGTATTTTGAATTATGTTTTGAATTTAGAATAAAAACATCACGTTAGTAAATAGCTGTAAAAATGACATTAAAAATCAGTGATTACCAGTAATCACTGAAACAACTAGTAAATACATGTAATTACTAAATTGGCTAGTAATTACAGGTATTTACTGAAATGTTTAGTAATTACATGTAATTCCTAATTTCACCTATTTACTGTAACATATCTATATAGATTTCCGACTTTCTTTTTACTGACTTAATATCACATATAAAAACACACGTTTCCCATACTCAGCATACGTACAATTTGAGTTATCTTTTATATGTTCATTAAAACAATATTTTTTTCAATATTTTTAAAGGATCAATAAGTTTAGCAGGATCGTTTCTAAATTTACGGTCACGATAAACACCATATCCGATAAAAAATAGACGTGTGTTATCCTGTTTGAAATAAGTTTTAACGGGTACAACCAAACTTGAAACCAAATCTGTATTTCTATTGAAAAATTTAATAACAGTTTCAAGTAATTTGTGGTAATAAAATCTCTGGATTTTTAAAATACCAGTAATACATAGATTACGTTCGTTAAAATCTAAAACTTCACAACAGACACTGAAAAAGCGAACAAGTTGTGAAAAATTGACCCCGTAAGAAGGTGCCTAAGAAACATCACCAACAAGAAAAATAAAAATTAAATAGGGAACGATAAAAACGTCCCTTTTGTGGTAAATATTTTAAGTGTGTAGTTTACCATGTAAAACCGAAATATCTAAATATAGGATGAGACCGTTATTATTAATTTTTAAATTTGATTGATTAAAAGTATGTTCGTTTGTGTAAATGTCGGCAGTATATTGAGAATCTTCTTGATTGTTTAACAAATATTTGTCATCATGATAACGGTAAGCGTTGCTTAATTGATCAATTCAATGAAATTTAGACGGGTTTTTGGTCATAAACTGTGACTCATAACAGTTCAAGAACAAGTCTGCTATTAAAAGGAGACAATTAGGTCCCATTAAGATACATAAAACATGTCAATTAACTGTGTTGCAGAAACATGTTAAAGACTGTTCCGTCCTTTTACATCAGGTTCATCGTAAAGTACCGAAACCTAAAAAAAGAAATTTAAGTGACTAATTTACAATTAGTACAATGTGGACTTTATGAATTTATGTATTTTGGTGATTAATTATATTATATATATAAATTATATTCCAATGAGACAACTCTCCACAAGAGACCAAAATGACACAGAAATTAACAACTATAGGTAATCGTTCGGTCTTCAACAATAAGCAAAGCTCATACCGCATAGTCCGCTATAAAAGGCCCCCAAAATGACAGTGTAAAACGAGAAAATTAATGGCCTTATTTATAAAAAAAATGAACGAAAAAAAAATATGTAACACATAACCCCCCCCCCCCCCCTAACCTGGGACAGTTGTATAACACAACAACAAAAGAACGAAAGTAAGAGAGTGATACATAACTCTATTACAGCTGAAGGGTTTAGTAAGCTATACAGCCAGAATCCCATACATATTTTGTCTGAACATTTTTGTTTTAGAGCTGTCCTAATGACCAGTTCTCAGACACATTAAATAATATTAACTGGACAATTTATTATGTATATTAAGTCATTGGATAATACAAATATGTAACTACCTTGATTGTGATCTGTACTATCCTGTAAGTATTCCAGATATTCATCTGAGGTTTTGTCAGGATAACGTATATTTAGTATGTACTGTTCATTTGTTTTCCTTCTCTTTAAACAAGCTTTATAGATTCGGTCAAATTGTCTGATTGTCAGGCCGAAAACGTCATTTGAAATGATAATTCCCCCGTCTTCAGATTGGTAAGCAAATGGTGAGTATCTGCGCCTCCCACGGTAAGGAAATCGTTGAACGCCGTACTTTTCCCAGAAGCTTACTTTCCTCAATCCATACAAATTATGTTCTTTATCCTTTCCTTTGTTTCTTTGATAATGTTCTTTATCCTTTCCTTTGTTTCTTTGATAATGTTCTTTATCCTTTCCTTTGTTTCTTTGATAATGTTCTTTATCCTTTCCTTTGTTTCTTTGATAATGTTCTTTATCCTTTCCTTTGTTTCTTTGATAATGTTCTTTATCCTTTCCTTTGATACTTTGATAATGTTCTTTATCCTTTCCTTTGTTTCTTTGATAATGTTCTTTATCCTTTCCTTTGTTTCTTTGATATATAACAGTTATAGTTAAATCCATTCCTACTAGAATTATTTCAATACAAGAAGCTTGCCATAAATACAATTTGTATTGCTAACTTTTTCATTACACATTAACACCAGTAGGAATTACCGCTTTAGATTCCACCTATCCCAATCACTCATTTATTTATAACTTATAAATTTATGAATGTAATTTAAATCTACTCTTATAGCTATGTTAAACTTCTATGTCGAGATATTTGATAATGATAACAAATTACTGCCTTGAAACACAACACAACAATGGCCATTTTTCATTTCATAAAATTATACACCAAAAAAATTTGCTAGAACTAAAATGATCTTGTTATTTTTTATACAAAATGAACGGTTACGTAAAATCCAACATGTCCAATTGTTACTTTTGATATCCCATTTAACCAAATCAATCTGTCATTTATTTATAACTCTGATGTAATCTAATTTTCTTACAGCTATGTTGAATTAATATTGTTTAGATAGTTGATCATTGCAACGTAATACTGTATTAGTACTGTTTTTGGTATGACACAGTAAACAATATTAGTCATTTTGGCATATTATTAAACTACACGAAACAAGTTACTCAAGATACAAAGAACATCATGAACATTGCTAGCCTTTTTTAGAAAATGGACGCTAACATGGAGTTTCCAATTGGATTTTTGCTATCAATATCACAGTTAATCAAGTCACTTTGTAATTAATTTTTAATTCTGATCTAATTTAAACTGATTCGTATCGCTTGTTTAACTTTAATGTGTCAGTATTAAATCATAACATTAAAATACTGTATGGTTATAACACCTTTTGTGTGTTACTTGTAAAAATACATACTACCGCCTTGTAAATCACTCGACCACCACTATCACATGTTCTTTTATATTTTGGTTGCAAGACATGCCGTTTCCGAGAAATCTACGTATTAATCAGAAATAGAATGAATGGAATCGTATTGATATGGAACACGATGTGGACGCTTTTGCTGTGAACGTAGTAAGATTGCGGTATGAACGTATTATAATCGTGGAAAGAACGTGTTATAATCGCAGTGGAAGCGTGGTAAGATCGTGTTGCAATCGGATAGCTCGTGGTATGGTCGTAGTGAAAACGTGATGAGCGTAGAAAGATCTTGATGAGCCTAGTGAGGTCGCAGAATAAGCGCAGTGAGAACGTGGTAGCGTAGCGGGGTCGTTGTAGAAGCGTAATGAGGACGTAGTAGCATCGCGGAGGCAACGAAAATATACATTTTCATGCCCCTTATACCGCGACCTCACCACGATCTACATTTATTTTAGATCGTGGAGAGTGTAGTGCGATCGTTGTCTATTGGGACTGGGGCTTACAAGCTGCTGCACTTAACATATGTAGAATGTGTTGATAAATGAAAATGTATTGATGACGTTCTTACAAATTTAAAGGAGATGAGACTTTTGCTGTATTATCAGACGTGCAGTTTGTTATCTATATGTTTTTACATTAGAAAAAAAATCTATCGTAGTCTGTTTGTATTTGTTTATGTATTTTGTAAGAAAAAAAAAGTTGTCAATAATTAAACGTTTACCATTGTTTATCCAATAATATGATCGGTTATTTACTATTTAGAACAAAAGATAATTCAAAGCCGATTATGATTCAATTATGAATGAATAAAAGATGACGAAAATGAAAACAATTGACAAAACTATAAGGATGGAGCAAAGAGTATTTGCATTATTATCATACGATGACTTAAAGAATATTTAAAGAATAATGCTGGAATTGTAATTTGTTCAGAAGAAAACATTCTTAACAGACTTTACTTTTTTTGATTATATAACGGTTTGTAACAATGCTGAAGTTGTCGTCTTTATTTGATTTTCAAATTAAACTTTTTAAAATTAAAATTAAGTTTAACAGATGTGCCATGATTTATGTTTTGGAAAGTATTCATTACTACTTTTCATTTAAAAGGCCTTAGTGTAAATTTTGACAAGTAACACACAAAGGTTGTCTTAGTCATACAATATGTGGTAATTATGATTAAGTACCTACACATTGAAGTTTAACAAGCGATACAAATAAGTTTAAATCATACCAGAATTAAATATTAATGACAGAGTGATCTAGATAATTGTGATATTTATAGCAAAAATGAAATTGGAAGTTCTACGTAGGCGTTCATTTAAAAAAAAACCTGTGATATTATTTGTTACTTCAATAATTCAATAACTTGTTTTGTGTAGTTTCATAATATGCCAAATGACCATAGGTATGTAGTGTGTCCTACCTTTTCAATAGTAAGTTGTTATGATCAACTATGTTGAAATAGTAGTTAAACATAGCTGAAAGAATTTAAATTGCGTCGAACATTAAAATAAATGACAGAATGAGTTAGTTTATTGGGATATCGAAGGCAAAACAAATTATGACATGTTGAATATGATATCACGGTCAATTTTGTAATAAGAATAAGACGATTGTTGATAATTCTAGTAAGTTTTTGTTTGAATGTAGTTAAATGAAATAGGGCAAAAAAAAATTACCAATGTTGTGTACTGTATCATTTCAAAACTACAATATTTTGTTGTTATTATTAAATATCTTAATATTGAAGTTTAACATAGCAATAATAAAAGACGTAAACTACAACGAAGTCATTAATAAATTAGTGACTGGGCTACATTTTGTCAAGTGGGATTTAAAGCGTATTCTTAGTGGTTAAATGTATATGAAAAGGCTAGAAAAATTAAATGAATCTATGGCAAGCTGTTTGTGTTGAAATAGTTATAGCAGGAATGGAATTACCTAGTATATAGATTTAGAAAGATGTGGTATGAGTGCCAGTGAGACACTTCTCCATCTAATTATAATTTATAAAGGTAAACAAGTATCGATCAAGGTACGGTCTTCAACACAGAGCCTTGTTTCACACCAAACAGCAAACTATTAAGTGCCCTGAAAATTACTAGCGTAAACTCATTCAAACGTGAATGTTATATTTTTAACAGATATATCAAATTTTCAAAACTTATATATACTACATTGTACTTATAATTATAGAGTTTCACAATATTGCATAATATATTCAATGTATACCTTACAGCTAGCATGAACCGAAACTGAAGAAACATTGGAAGAATACAAATCATAACAAGTATGGATTATGGAAAGTGCACTTCTGAGAAAAGTACTGAGTCATAGGGTTTCCTTACAGTGGGAGGCGCAGATACTCACCATTTGCATACCAAACTTCAAACGGGGATATAGTCATCAGTAATAGTGGTTTTGGGCAGGCAGTCAGACAGTTTGAACGAATCTATAAGGCTTGTTTAAACAGAAGGAAAACACATGAACATACTAAATATAAGATATCCTGACAAAACCTCAGACGAATATCTTGAATACTTACATGATAATACAAAGTTATATTAACTAATAACTACAAATACATATTAAATTCTTCAGTTATTACTCGTCGATTGGTCATTAGTATACATGTAGGTCTTAAACAGATATGTTCGACAAATGGTGTTGTGATCCTGGATGTATTACACCTTTCAATTGTATTTGAGTTTTTTCTTGTCGACGTTTTACAAATTCTGAGTAGAAAATGCTAAATGGCATTTTTCACCTTAAAATTCGATTCTGGGAGTGCTGCATTGTCATTTTTTTGTTGAACTTTAGTGTTTCTGTTGTTTCGTTGTTCCCTCTTATAGTTGATATGTTTCCTCGGTTCTAGTTGTAAGCCGGAACTGTTTCGCATAATCGATTTGTGACATTTTCGAACAGCAATATACTACTGTTGCTTTTATTTGTTTAAGATGGTATACTGCTGCTAACATGAAGATAATTTGAAATCAACAATTCAAATGTTATCGTGTGTCGCAAAAATACGTGCACAGTTGTTTCCCATAGGAATGCTGATTAACCACTGAACACAATTGCATTAAATTCGACAAAAAATTTCCATTTGAAACTGCATTCTCTTGTTCCTCGGTTTATAATATTCCAAAAAGAAAAAAAAAGATATATAGAATTATATCCCCTAAACAAATGAATTGTAGCGTATTAAACCATTGTTTACATGCAACAAGTATTTTAGATAAAAAAAAATAAGATAATTGTTTTATTCAGGCTAGTGAATCAATGAATAAAATGTTTTTCTATGAAGAATTGTAAAGGTCCAAATGAGTACACTTCATAAGAACATTAGCTATTGTATTTTTTCAAGAAACAAAAGGACTTGCATAAGTTCAAACGACAGGTCACTGTTGAGTAAATCTGTGGAAAAGTTTGAATTGATTCGCAACAATAACCATAGAAAATTGATGATGAACATTAAAGTTTCTGTACCTGTTAGTTTAGGTAAAACACGAAGTTCTTGGGTCATTGATACCATTCGGTCAATTCTGTTAGATAAGGAGAAAAGCCGTATTTGCCCATGTGCTAAAACGGGACGTTCACTTCCAGTTTCAATTTTCTTACGCCATTACTTAAATTTGCACAAAATCATTTGTATTATATTGTTTTAAATTAAAATCATAAAATTAAAGGTTAATTGATATGCAATGTTTTGTAACCTCTTAAAGTCTTGAAACTAAAAAAACAGGACCGATATGAAAAAAAGCCGTAATACTGGACGTTCACTTCCGGTTATCGATTTTTTAAAATCATTTATTAAAAGTGTTATGAACTGGCTGTTTCTGTATTGGCCCTATCATATATTCTTGATCAGCTGTATTGCCTCTTCGAGTCTCGGGTCCTATACAGCTAGCCTTGTATCTTTAACAGGGCCAATACAGCTAGCCTCGAATCTATAACAGGGCCAATACATCTAAGCTCAAATTTATAACAGGTACAATACAGCTAACCTCGAATCTATAACAAGGTCATTACAGCTAACCTCAAATCTATAACAGGTCCAATACAGCTAGCCTGGCATGTATGACAGGACCAATACAGCTAGCCTCCAATCTATAACAGGGCCAATACATCTAGCGTCGAATCTATAACAGGGCCATTACAGCTAACCTCGAATCTATTAGAGGGACAATACACTTAACCTAGAATCTATAACAGGGCCAATACAGCTAACATCGAATCTATAACAGGTCCAATACAGCTAACCTCGAATATATAACAGTGCCAATTCAGAAACAACCAGTTAATAACACTATAGTATCTACTGTATATTCTTTGAATACATGTTAACTGTATGATCAAACATCTTTAAGTTCTTTTATTTGCCTCTAAGTTAGTCAAATAGTGATTGCGTCCTGAGTGTCTACACTGTGACTGTTTTGTTGAATTGTTAATCGTTTTGTTTTGATACATCTTTATTCTATGAAAACCTCAAGATAATATCCTTAAATAACTTGATGTTGAGTTTATACATGTGTATCGTCTGTGAAAAATATAATTTATCATAGTATAGCTTATAAGCGTTTTGCCGAACAATAGGCACTCTCTGTTACTTTTCAGGACGTCGTTTTAATATACTGTTACATTTTATGCAAACACATATAACGGTATGTGCCAATGCCTATAACATTATTAGAAAACACCTATGAAGTTATAGTGTTAACATTCATCAAGTTACGTGCAAACACTATATACGTTAATGACTAATGATTATTGCGTCAGAACAAAACGTTAGGAACATTCAGCATTACAAACTCATTTAGTCAGAACGCAATTATAAAATTAGTTTATTAAAACAAATATTATACATATTTAAGAGATAATGTTAAAGAAGATGGCTCATCAAAGAGATATTATAGGACCTTCTGCATTATATGTTTTTATAGTAACAACTCTTCTTATCTGGGGTACTCACTTTATGGAATCTACATGTAGAATATTTACCAGGCGTTGGTTCACTTCTTTTTAAAATTGTTTTAACATTTTAGAAACATAGTTATATACATATATATTTTATAGATTACGTGACCTTGTCCAGAAGTAATTTGAAGGAAAGATACATATATATATATATATATAAAGAAGATGTGGTATGATTGCCAATGAGCCAACTATCCACAAAAGACCAAAATGCCACAGACATTAACAACTATAGGTCACCGTACGGCCTTCATGCACACCAAGTCAACACAGCTGGAACTGAAATAGACATACGTATAAGACAACTATTTATTACACATGGTATGATACAAAATGAAATAATGTTAAAATCAGGTTTAAAATTAACAGAAATATTGACCGGCAGTTAAGCAGAGGGACTTGATTTACCAGGTATTGACATATATATATAATGTACAGCATCAAAAACGTAGACGTGATACGGGATGTAAAGAATACCAAACACCAAGTAAAGCATACAACCCTGGTTATGGAAACTGACAGTGATTATCCTGGATTTACTAGACTAGATCAAACCTACTGACCAGGATAAATTCCGTACCCAGTCAGTAAATGACTATGTAACTAATAATACTACGCCCGAAAACTATAAGTGACATATACATGTACAAATTTGTTGGTATAGGCTTTGACCCGAAACTTGTTAATCATGGGTAAAAGTAATTATGTCGAAAGAAGAGCCTGGAATGGTGTATTTGTATTGTTCTATATAAATGAGATATACAGTTGAATTATTGACTCTCTCACTGTTACCTTTCGCTCTTCTTTTACGTGCCGTTTGAATGTGATACCAGCTATCAAATTGGACCATTATTAAAGTAAAATAGAAAAAGTTTATCTTGCAATCCGTACTTTCTTTTATATCACTGGGTCATCATGAAAAGTCCTACATTATGCTCCACTTCCGTGTACTCTAAATATAACAAATTAATAACAATTATATCATAACAATTATTAAAGATCGGATCATTATCATCATCATGCATTGTCAGTGCACCAAACATTAAAAACAGACAAGCAATATCTTGTATGATGTGCATCATCAAATATAATCTAGATGATATTAGCACTTGAAGGTTAACTTCGCTTAACTTAAGAGAACATTTGTTAGCTTTCATATTGATTACCTTAACACATGGCTCAGGTTGTCGCCAAATTTCAATTTAACTGACGTTTACTTTTTTTGAATTATGTATATATTTTTTTATTGTTAAATCTTGAAGAAAAAAGAATCAGTTATTTATTACGTTTCATTGAACAGTGACATTCTTAATATATGCGTAGTTAATCATTTTACACGATTAAGATGATTCGTTGGGTGGCAAGTTACAGCTTCGAAAATCAGATTATATATTATGATGTGCTTTCTTCTGCTTTCCTTTCAATCTACGCAAAGCAGACACAAATATTTCTTAAAACACGTACGATGGTGAAAATAACCGATTCATGTTCCAATATTTTGATTGTGCTTGGTTGTTGCAGACATTTCCTACTTCGAAGTCAGAGGTAACGTGTGCTATCTCGGACAAATAGAAATCAACTAACCCATTGGGGCAAAATTAGGGCAGAAACGTTTAATAATTAAATACGTAATGCTTACAAGTGTAAAAAAATGACTTTACATTTATACATACACAGTTTATTTACTTTTCTCCTATTATTGTTCAATTTGTCCATTTTTCCTGAACTGTAGATTTTGGTATTTATCGAAATTATGGTTTGTTTAATCTTAGTTCTTCATTGTCAAATTTCGATTATGACGTCAAACTTTCTTGCTTTCTTTTGTATTTCCTACTGTGACGGCATACAACAGGCCGACCATGTCTAATGACGTCAAATAGAAAGAACAAATCTTTTTGCAGATCACATCAAATGAAGGAATACGTTAACCCGCATATTGTTTCAAAATCTGTAGAGAAACCCTATCGAATCTCGTGTAATACGATAGCTATCCATTCTCGACAGTTACATTTTAATTATTTAAAAATATAACTATCTCGGGTGGATAAATATCGTATCAAACTCTATCCAGTGTGAATTCTTTATTAATCAATACAAGTTAAATATTTCAAGCATCTGTTCGTAAAGGTTCATCGATGTAAATGATGGAAATATGTATTGGTTAATCACCTTAAAAGATTATGCACGCAGATGATTTGGAATCCAATAGATCTAATTAGATACATTGAAATTACATTTTCTACATGATAGTAAAATGCATGTACCAAGCCAGGAATGTGACAATTGTTGTCCATTCGTTTGCTATTATTGTAAAATTGTATTGCACGGATGTCAATATTTTCGTATATCATAGCTTTGTATTATCGAAGGAGGTTTATCAACATAAAGATTGAGTTTCGGGTATTTTTTTTTTTATCTTGATAGAGTTGTTACACACCCTATATATAAACTAATGCCTATAACTAGCGAATACAGAACATTTTAAGTACATTCCCTCCAATACTAAAATAGCAGAATATTAATTATTTTAAATATTCAATTAAGAAAGTTATACGGAATTAAAAAAAAATCAATGCGTCACCATAACGACTAGGATGAATACAAACAATTTATAAAGGACTCTTACTACTTCAAAACTCCTGCAGTATGACAGACTGTATTGTTCTGATAACAGGCTATTTAGAAAAAAAGTAGATAAAGAAACGTGAATATGAGTACTATATTTGAACACTATACATAAAAAACCGTATACAGAATGAAATAACAAGATGTGTTGTCACAGCAGTATTCTCAAATCTTAAAGGTTCCAATGTTATTATATTGAAATGGACTGTTATTGGTCTTTCCGTTATTTTACCCTTTGCATGTCCATTGTCCGTTGTTTTGATGTGTTTGAAATCAACTACTGCATATATTTAACTAGTATTTAGATATCAGTCAGCATTATGATGAAAGAGTACACTGAGATATTTTTCGAGCATGATCTATTTTTGATAATTTACATTCTTCATTCACATTTTTTTCTAAATGATTTTATTTGAAGATATATGTTAACATTCTCCATTTAAAAGCCTAGAGTAATATGTTTATAAACGTTTGTGTCAAGTCTCTAATATTAGTTAAGTATGTCGATGTTATGATAACATATCTAAATATAGACGTTTGCCTAACGAATAGATTTAAACCTTTTAAATTACATCGAAGTTATAAATAAATTATATCGTGACTTAGTTTATTGTGATATCGAAAGTGGAAATTCCTGTTGAATTGTTTATTAGCGTCCATTTTATATAGTATATATTTGTTGCTAGGGCTAACTTTTATTCATAAAATATTCATGCAGGAATGTAGATAATTTATATCGTAACACATCTTTAAAAACAATCAATACATATAACGGATTAACAAAATGTTGAGTTTTGTAATCGGTTAACAACACAGAGAAAACAGTATTTATTCATGTGCATATAGGAACTGGTTGATTGTGATATTAAAAGTGGAAAATCCTGTTGAATTGGATGCAATCGTCCCTTTTATAAAAAATACCATTTGTATCAACGGTAAATTTTTATTCATATAAGATTTATAATATTGCTGGTATGTTAATAATATATAGAAACATAAAACATATAAAAGATATATAAAAAACATAATAAATACATATATATTATATATTACGGATTACAAATGTGTCGAGTAAGGTGAATGGATAACAAATAGAGATTACACTGTTTATTCAGGAATCGGACTGGAAATACACAACGTTTTCATCCACAATAGGAAATCACAAAAATGTCACCACAACACCTGTTACGATGTGATGTAGTCATACCTAAACAGGGCACTAAGGAATTTCAGAGGCTTACATTGGGGGAATTAAAGACGACAATAATACCTCGTTAATACAAAATCACACAATTAACGCTTGAAATACTAAAATGTAATATTTAGTTGTTTTCAAAATGGTATTACAAATTATAAAATACTCAATAAAATTATTTTCAAAACAAATAATAACTCAAATGCTGAACATATCAGGTTGGGTTTTTGTATATTAGTGTTGTTAAAAACAAAGCCATGATCACACATACAAAGACAAAACATGAACTCTAAAACCTGTATTGAAAAAATGTTCTTAATTGGAAAAAATTGTCAAGACGAAAAGCTGTATTGAAATGGATTTTCTCAAAATATTTAGAAATAATCAACATGTAATGAATACACATGATGCACTGTCAATGTTTAACAAATACCGATAACGTCAGAGTTAATCCATGATTTACGAGTAATGCAGGTCTCAGACAGGGTATATTCTGTGACATTCCAGGGTTACGGCTCAAATCCTATTCACCTTCAGCTCACATAATATAAACGCTAAGCTGGGATTGTCACAATATATACCCTGTATGAGACCTGATTACCATAATATATAGCATGAGTTTGAATACAGGCAAGGAAAGAATCAAATTTTGCTTACGCAAAAATGCAGTTTTATCATCGTTGTGCTGATATTTAGAATAATTATAAATATAATATGTTTGTTCAGCAGTGTATCGCCTTCATTGGTGATCCAATAACTGGATCTGTCGTAGATATGTTACTTGTTTAGATGTTTTTAAATATATTATATATATACGTTGTTTGTATTTCATTATTCAAGTAGTATTAAACTTTAGCAATATTGCACAATATATTCAATTTATAGTTAACAGCTAACATGAATCGGAACTCAAGATATGATGAGAAGGATGACGAGCAAAATGTACGCGGATTGAGGAAAATAACTTACTGGGAAAAATACGGCGTCAAACGTTTTCCTTATCCAGGAAGGCGCAGATACACACCATCACTTTACCAGTCTGAAGACGTAGGAATCGCAGTTTCAAATGACGTTTTCGGGCTAACAATCAGTCAGTTCGAACGAATGTATAGAGCTTGTTTAGACAGACGAAAATCACGAGAACAATATATACTGAATCTTAGATATCCGGACAAAACTTCGGATGAATATATGGAATACTTACAGGATAGTACAGATTACAATAAAGGTAATTACATATTCATATTGTAAACATAAGTCAAAACCAAGTGGAAAACTTAATTAATTCATATATGTGTTGATCCTGTGAAAAAGGTGTACCTAAATGTAGGTTGCTAAATCTTGTGTTTGTCTGTAAACACGCAGTGTTGTGTTAAATGTAATGTCAATATCAGGTAGGATTTCTGTGTCTTATTCTCTGTATTTTATAAAAGAAAGTATTTGTTTGACAGCCATCCAATACACGATACGAA
Organism: Mytilus galloprovincialis; assembly: GCF_965363235.1. Classification (NCBI taxonomy): domain Eukaryota; kingdom Metazoa; phylum Mollusca; class Bivalvia; order Mytilida; family Mytilidae; genus Mytilus; species Mytilus galloprovincialis. Next base: position 29,853,114 of record NC_134849.1, on the reverse strand, counting down.
CATTCAAAGACCATTTAGTGTAATGTGATATATTCGATTGAACTATTTTGACTATTAGTTGTTTGAACAACTCGAATGCTGTAGCCATTTTGTTTTTACCTTTGTTTTTATCTCAGCATGCAAATTTTAAATTAAACGTAAGATGTTTTTCACTAGATGAACACAAAATCAAAAGTTAGATTCCGAGATTCAATAAAAAATGACATTTTCAACAGAATAACATTTAACCTATAGAAAAACTCGTTGCAGGCCACACTACGTTATGATTTATCATTTGAATCAAAACCTTAATGTTATTTTGATTGATGGAGAAACGTATCATGAATACTATAACTTTAAGGCTAATTCAAAAAAAAAGGGGGGGGGGGTTCCATAAAAAACTGACAAAAAAATCAAACGCTAACAATCAATGGGATAAGTGAAAAACAACTTCAGTATACCTGACTTCCCGACAAAAATGGCGTGTTAAACCTGGTTTTAATAGCCAAAGAAACATCCCACTGATATGGCAGTTGTTCATTGTTCTTTTATATTGACAAAAGTGGTTAATCAACATTAATAGACATAATATGAGCTTCGTTGAATAAAATTAGACCTTATTCAAATAAATATTAATACACCTATTAATGTATTTTGAGTTTAAACAGATCTGTTTGACAATAAAGTTGAGATAAAACGTTGAAAGTAGACCCAAATACACATCTACTATCTTTTATTTCGTATTTGAAGGTTCCAAAATCAATCAAAGTGTTATAGTAAGGTTTCCATTGTCCAGAAAGTCGTCAACTTAACGAGTTTCAGTCAACGGATAACACACGATATGTTTTGCAAATTATAGGAAAATCATTATATTTCAAAATTATAATGATTGTCGTCGTAATTTGGCCAAGATTTTCTAAATTTCCTATTTTATAGAGTACTCCCAGATCCCGTATTGTACAGTATATCTTTAACATAAAAAGATTAAACATTATTACGCTCTTTTTTCGTGGTTAAAATAGTACTTAGTTAATAGTTTATCAATTGAATAGATGATTTAAAAAAGCGGAAAGTATTTAAATTATGTTGCTATAATTATTTCAGCATTGAATTAAGACTAAAATGTTTACTTTAAATTAACCACATTTTCTGCGAAAGTACTTATATGTGTGTGCCAACTTTCAAGTGTTAATGAAAAGTAGTTTGAAAAGTTTGAAGAAATAAGCTATCAGAAACACAAATTATGTCAACATTTTGGCATAGATAAAACACGGATTATCTCGTGAAATAATCATTATGTTGCTTACACTAGTAGGTCACTAACAAGGACAGTGAACACTCATTGCATATCTCATTTTTGCTTAGTGTGTGGTTGATTTATTTGTTTTCAATAGTTAGCTTGCTTTGTATATTATTATTATCTGTTCGTCGAAGCTTTTTATAGAATATATATTATGTTATATAATGGTAGTTTAATAAACAAATCGGACAGTTTCGTGTCACACCCAGAATTAAGTCTATGTTAAAGTTTTGCATGAAAGACAACACAAATGTAGCATCGATCTTTCTATAAATTTTAGAACAGCAGAAATAATTGCAATTATTCAAAAGCTATTTATTTGTTTGAGAAAATTTCTAAAGCAAATAACAATATGTGTCAAGATAAAAGCAGGACAATTTTTCCGTTTGTTGTTACAAATTCTATTCCTATTCCACGGCTTTCCTGAGCAAACATTTATTTTCACTTTTGTACACATCTATATTATTAAATATCATTCACTGTCAGTGATTTTCAGTTCCTACCAGGTCAAGTTAATTACTTTCAGAATCATCCTCTCCTCCCTCCTCGCGAAATCAAATGGTCGTTCCCTTACTGTAAGCTTGCTGAAGGGAGTTACAATTAAAATCTATCTTAGACATTTACGATTATAACTATTATTATCTTAAGTACAACTCTTTGTAAGAACCAGGTAGGGTGCCATATACATGTGATTTGTGAGGGTTTCAGATTTTATCTATAAATGGTCTAGAAGAAGCAGTAACTGAATACTGCTAAAAAATAAATATCAGTGGAAAAGTACGAGTGGTTGCCATGGTTACGGACACTCTAGTTTTTGGTTGAGAAGCATAGTAAAATCTTTCTAAAATCAGCTAAATCACTACAATTCAGAGCCTGATTAGGAATAGAATCAAGCTTTTTCATTAGTTTTCATATGTAACATTGATACAACTTGGTTTTAGCATCAATTTAGTTAAGATTGCATGTAAACCAAATTTGTAAATTTTTTGAAAAATTTTGCCAAAAAATGCATATTTTCAACTTTTCTGAATTTTGGATTTTTGCGAAATTATCAAATGTTCTGTGGTGTTTTTCAGAAAAGAGCAACTGTGTATAGCATAGTAAGCACTTTAGTTATGACGTTTGGATACTACTTTACCAAATTAAATAGAAAAAAGCTTGGGACTTTCTTTAGTTTTATCACCATAGCAACCGATTTTTTCCTTGGAAACAGAGTTATTATTTACAGAATATTGCAGTTTTAGAGTATTAATGTACTGAATTGTTTCATAACTGATCAAAACATTACATTAAAGCATAAGATTACTCTAAATTACCATCGTTAATAGTTGCTGACTTCAATAGTTACCATGGAAATACATATTACCCATAGCAACATCTATTTTAAAATGTATCAATAGAAATTTATGTAAAAAAATACATATATTATATATAGACGGTGTTTATATTTAAATTGGAATATGACTGCATGCTTTGCTTCACTCACAGTCTTGTCTGTTCTTTTTAGAAGGTTCAACAAATTTAATATATAATGAAACATTGGGGTTAGAACCGATGGTTAGGAAAAAAAAGGAGGGGGGGTAGGTTTATTTAAAAAAAATCATACATGTAGATTCTTGAAAAGATAACGTTTGGTCAGAGAGCATGATTATGAATAGAATAATGATTATGAATAGAATCAATTTTATTTTCAGAAATTTTATATGTATACATGTATAACATCGATATAACTTGGTTTTAGCTTCAGAGCTTAGTTAGTATTGCAGTTCAACCCCGACTTTTAGAGTTTTTGTTAAAAAATACTAAAAAACATTCATTTTTTTCGGAATCATGAAGTATTATGTAATTATGAAATTTTCTCGTGTGTTTCCGAAAATTGAAAATATGTAAATCATATCTAGCATTGTACTAACAAAGTTTGAAAACTACCTGACCAAAATAAATAAAACATTGCGTGGGGCTCTCTTGATTTGTATCACCATGTTAACGTATTTTCCCCTTGGAAACAGAATCATTACTTGATGAATTCGGCAGTATAGGGAATTCAATGTTCTCAATTGTTTCCAAACCTTTATGAAAATATATGCATTGAGGCATATATAAGCTCTTAACTGCAATCGATAAGTATTATAACAACAGTTGCCATGGTAACAAATATCACCCATAACAGTCAATCAAATGATATATAATATAGTTTATGTAAATAATTACATATAATTATGTAATTAATAATGTTCATTTTTCTAATGGGAATATATCTTCATGCTTTGCTTTGTTACACTATTTTGGGGGAGGAGTGGAGGTTGAGTAGTTTTTGTTTGAATCTTTCATAGATCAAGATCATGCACAGCTAAGGTACATTAACTACCTCAGATATACTGCAAAAGTCAAATGTACTCTAAACTGAACCTAGACTTTGAAGTAGTGTAATTCCATAAAATAAAAATAAACAGCTGCGCCATGAGCGCATGTTACGCCCGTCGCTTTTTCAAAGAATAATAAAAGTTTAATAACTTCTCAATGCCATATCACAAATTCATGCAAAAGTAAAGGGAGGTTATGTTAATGGATATAAACCCGTCACCAAAGTTTCATAATTGCTCAAAGCATTGTCTGAAAACTAGATTATTCCCCCTTTTTTATGAATAAAATCACATTTATCCGTGACCTTAAACGTATACAAATTGAAAGTGGACTCCCGTCAATAAATATAAACAATTTATTGAACGAAAAATGGGAAAAAATGGGCAAAGTTTAAGATTGGACAGTGAAACTTTTTTTTCTGTTTATTTACTTTCTAAATTGAGGTACATTTCTCATTGGTTCATCTTTCTCTAAGCATATTACCTAGGGGAAGAAAAACAATACATCTATATTTAGTTATGATTTTTCATACACCTTTTTGAAAGTACACCAAAATGAAACTAAAACTGTAGGAGATGTAGGTTATACGTCAATAACACAGCAATTAAACGAACAAACAACTAATGACATTTAGCAGGCAACATAAAGATTTCAACAATACTAGTAGTTATAGGTGTCTACACAATATGTCAAGTTCTTAATCATTACTAATTTATCTATATAAAGATTTTTTTGAGGATTAATTTATATATTGTTGGGATCCTACTTACATATTTAACCCCACCACATTCTCTATGTATGTGCCTGTCCCAAGTCAGGAGCCTGTAATTCAGTGTTTGTCGCCTGTTTATGTGTTACATATTTGTTTTTCTTTCACTTTTTGTAAAAAAATAGGGTTTCTTGTTTGAAATGATTTACATTGTCATTGCAGGACCTTTCATAGCTGACTATGCGGCATGGGCTTTGCCTAATGTTGAAGGCCGTATGATAACCTATAATTGTCCATTTTTGTGTCATTTTGGTCTCTTGTGAAGTACAATAACTAAGATAAGACTGGTACAGCAAGTTTTACTAACCGAATTATGTCGAAATTCTTAGGTGAAAGGATCACATGAACTTAATGTCTCTCCGCGATGTAGCCTTTGTTTGATGATGTGGCGTAAAGCTATCAACGATCAATCAATGATCAATCAATGAATAAATTATGTATATGCCAGTTCCAAATCAGACTCGAACCGGTATATAAGTGATTATGGTTGTTTCAAGTCGGTCAATGTGTTTGAGCATAGTATTGTGTTATACATCAAACCGACATTTTTCTCAAATTTAATGAACTGTTTCAATGTTTGTATATACATAACCGTTCATAGCCGACAATACGATATGAATTGTTTCATTGTTGAAGACCGAACACTTGCCAAAACTGCTTACTTCCGCATCTGCTGATATTAATTTACAGGTATTACCTGAAATTAACAGTATCAATGTTCCATGAAAATAAAGTAAGGTCAGATGAACTCGGCCACAAAGACATGCACACTTTGATTCCATCCCACAGACAAAATATAATTGACCCACTACTTAGAGTAAATAAGATAAGGACTTGATTACTAAGACGTAACCTTGGTCACCGATCAATAAAATGAGGTTGACAACAAGTGAACCACGTATGGCCGACATGTTGATATTGCACGGCTACTATATACTACTACCAAAATATATCTATACTACATTACGATAAAAGAAATGCAAATGATATCAAAAGGGCATTCAAACTCAAAGGTGAGACATTCACATCAAGAAAAAAACGTAAACAGTATTTAAGCAGTCATTAAACAATGAGCATGAAATCAAGGAAAATATTTTGACAGACGGGAACTTCTATCGCAATGAATATATATAACCAAAAATTTATTATACGATTCCTCTATCCTCGGATATATAAAGATATACAAATAGTTAACGGTGTTGCCGGCTCCAATATCAGAATGTACAAAAATGTATGCAGTATGCCTCGCATCTGAGACTTGCTTCGAATGTTATTTAAAACAGAAAAAAAATAAAATTAGCTTTTGAACAAAATTCCGGTCGGTTACCTTTTAACTTAACAGAAGACAATGCAACTTATAGGTACTGCAAGTTTATGAAATTCTTTCATGTTATTTCAATCTGATAAAACTCTGATATATGTTAACTCGCGTATTCATAAGCTCAGATGCGGATAACGTAATGCCAGATCTATATTTTAAATTAATGTAGTAACAACCCTCTTTTTTGTGGATATTTTTAAGGTCATTTGTAGACCAATGTATGCTAAAAGGCATATCATTTTGTAGGATTAGATGATTAACTTGTTTCTTATTGTCTTTTTGTTTTCATATCTTTGATGGACTCCCCCTTTTCACCGTGTTCAGTATTATTTATTTACACAGAGTAAAAATATACTTATACGTGCTGTTTAATCCATAAATTATTTACAGAAGTAACATGTTCTGTGGTCTTATATCTTAAATCACTGTTAATGGATAATAAGATCGTTTGCAATAATCAAAAGTGAACAAAAATGTATGTTTGCTAATACAATTTTAGATAAATAATTGAATACGAATGTGTTTTATAGATGACGTGTTCTGGACGAGAAAAGAAGTATCCTTATACGAACACTTAGTAAAAACAGCTGGTACTGAAGTGGACATACGTAAAAGGCAACAATTATTTATCACACAAGAAATGATCAAATCAAGTTCAATGCTAACATCAATATGGAGTGGAAGTTTAGCAGAAGGTATAGATTTACCAGGTAGTGATGTAGATATAATGTACGTCATCGAAGATGTAGACGTGATACGGGATGTAAGGAATATCAAACACTCAGTGCAACGGACAACATTGGTTATGGAGAATGATAATGATCATCCTGGATTTACTAAACTCCGATTAATAGCAGGAGGGGATGGGGAATCTTTCTTTATACAACCCAAATGCATTGAAAGTACAAGACAAGGTTTATATTTGTCAGTAAACTCATTTATTAATAATATAAATAAAGAAGTCCCAAATTTGAAGTACTCTTCCAACGGCCCCTGTTTATCAGATAACAATCACAGCGTGGACTTTGCAATTTGTCTACGAAGCAAATATCTACCTTACAATGCAATTCCCTGGGCATCGCGTTACCGAATGCAATGGCCGCCGAATTCCGTAATTGACAAGATTAAAAAAGGCGGATGTTTGTTAGTACCTATAGGACCAAGGAATATGTCAGATTGTGATATATTATGGAGATTATCTTTCTCTGTGGCAGAAAAACAACTTGTACATTCGTTTAACTTCACTCAACTGTTATGTTACTGTCTCCTTAAACTTACGTTAAAGCATATCATTAACACTAACAAACATACCGAAGGTTTGTTGTGTTCTTACTTTCTGAAGACAGCTTTATTCTGGGTCTCAGAAGAAGTTGATATTGACACATTTCAATTATCTCAATTATATTCTTGTTTTTGTCGCTGTCTAAATAAAATAATAGTTTGGGTAAATAACTGTTATTGTCCGAACTATTTTATACCTGAGCATAATATGTTCCTAGGAAAGATCAATATAGAAAACAGTAAAATGCTAATAAATGTATTGTATAAAATAAAGTGCGACGGAATTCATGGATTGATACATAGTGTATTTCTATACGAAAATGGACATCATCGTGTATTAAGTACACAGCTTGAAACTTCATTTATTATGTTAGACTTACTATTTTACAGGATATCTCATGTAGATTTGTATTATAAGAATGACATATCGGTCTGTTTGAAATTACTTGTATTTATTGAGGATTTACTTAAGTCGAAAACGTGTACATTTATTGTTGATGTATGCAAACATCATCATGCCCAAAAGAGTCAATATACAGCACAACTACTACCAGCACCAACAGTAACGACTGAAAGGTACAAAACACACAAACGTTATCATAGATATTTACAGAACGGTATTAAGACAGATGCTGCATCGGGATGGGTGTTATACGCGTCGTTTTATTATGTAACAGGACAGTTCAATGTTACACTGGGACTAACGGATTATATTCTTTCAAAATGTTCAACTGATATGGTACCAATGTTATGTCAAAATTATCAAGACAGACATATCAAGTGTTACATTAATCGTGTACATTCCACAATGACACTTAATGACAAGATGAAAATGGCAGTTGTTGACGATGTTCGCTACAAACAGCAGTCCTCGCTAATTCCAAACGAACTACAGCTGGAGGTAAATAACCACCACATAGATATACCCCCTACTGTTATGTCTCACTGTCTTAGGTTTCTCTGCTATAATCATGTAGGTGATACCAATAAAAGACAACAGTCTTTAAGTGATTTAGAATCAACAGTAAATAGGAGGAGTTTCATATCTAACATTACCTTATCTAATTCAATAACAATACTTGGAATATGCTTTGAATTATCCGGTGATAAAAACACAGCCTATCAGTGTTATGAGGAAGCTTTAAAATGTGATGATCATATATGTCATTCAGCAAAGGCAAGGAAATTACAGCTTTTAACAGATTAAGTATAAGCATTGAGCATAAACCTTACTTAAAGAATGTAAACAATTATCAGTCAATTAAGATACAGACTATCTGTGTATTCATTGGATGCATCAAGTATGAATATAAATTACAAAACAAAATTACCGAAGACCTAGATAACTACTTACATCACTTATCATTAATACAAACATGATTACAGCTTTACGTAGATTTAACTACTAGTATAGCTACATGTATCCTTTGGAAACACTTGTGTACAGTGCCTTGAAAAAAGGTTTGATAAATTTGTATATATTATAAAAATACTATATTATGTACAAATGATGCACTGTTAAAAAAACCTGATTATTTTTATGTGAATGGGTATTGTGTAGCTGTTAACAGAACAAATCCATGGGGAGTTCCTGAATGATTCATATCTTTAGGTTGTACGACCATGTTATAAATAATATGTACATGATGTAAATAGATATATACAAATTAAATTAGGATCTTATTGAATTATGACATACAACAATTGGCAGATCGGACATATTTTGACTTTATTACAGACTACTTTCGTTTGGGTTTAATTGTAATTGCAATATTGAAATTATAATGATTTTTTTTTTTGTCAACATAAACAATCATTTTACCTGGCGAAGCCGTGCGTAAAATGAATTTCGGCGTTTCTCTTAAAAAAATTACTTGTTTAGTGGAACAAAACGTTCTATTAGTTAACTTCTAGTATTTTCTCAAGAACAGGTTATCCGTGAGTAATGTAATTCACCTATCGCCCATATAGGGTTATGCTCCGCCCATTTATGCTAATTAGCTATTGCCACGGAGACTCAGACAAACAAAGCGAAAAAGATGGCGACCGCCAAGCCTTATCGTGCGGCAAGTTTGTCTGATCTGCCAAACAATTTCCAGTTGGGGTATCTTAATTGTGAAATTTCTTTGAAATGCAAGCAGACTGGTTTCAAATATTTCAGCGAGGGATATATTCATAATGTGAAAATGTTGAAACAAGTCGTTGAGCAGACAGTAAACATCTCCGCAAAATGTCATAGAAGTCAACGAAAGAACGAGATCCCACACAGTGTTGAGATCGATGTTAATGGAGGACAGATAGAACTTTCCAACTGTTCATGCACTGCAGGGTACGTTTATTTTTCAATCATTAATTTTATCTGCATGTCGATTCAGCTGTAATCATAATCCATGTTATCCTCTCAACCATAAAACGTAACGCCCCCCCCCCCCCTTTTTTTACTACATGGCTATGGCCACATCTTCTGTCTGTGACTATGTACTTTGAGATTTTGCCAATATAGACGCACCCCTTGATTGACAGCAAGGGTACAGCGTTTCCGTTGTTAGTTGTATATCTGACATTACAAAAATATTCTGTCAAGTCTCTTTTTTCCACAAAAGAAGTATGTTCCTTTAGGATAAGGGGAACTGTCCCACTTCTTTGTGATTTTTATACAGTGCCATACAAAAACATTGCATATGTATGCATGGCAATGGTTTTGTCTATTGTAAGGGATATACCATTTATTTTTTAGGGGAAGTGTTGGGTGTGTGGCTATATATATATCCTTTCAATTATTTTAAAGCTCCCCTTTTCTGTATTAATTTATCATGAGAGGCCAAAACCAAGTTACATGTGTATAAGCATGTTTCCTGTTACTTTTTTGGAAAATATAGGGCAGGGAAGGATTAACACCCCCCCCCCCATCTTTTTTGGTTTAACATTGAGTCCATCGTGTTTATTGGAGAGACATTTTGACTTTAACAGTGTGAAATGCCTCTTGAAAAATAAAAAATTAACTTTAGGGTAGGTACATGTACAATGTAGGCTATTTTTGAGCTTACAAACTAGGGAGGGTAATAGGAAATACACAGACGAGAATATGCACTAAGAAATATAATATGTATATATTTTGTTCAAGATCTTCACATGTACATGTATACCATATATTATAATGATGTAGGCTCAATATACATGTACATGATATACTTCCTGTAACAGTTATATACATGTATCTTTTGATCCCCTTTGGAAAGGTTCGAACAGATTTATAAAAATTTATTAGAATAATTATGTTTTGGTGCCCAGATTTCAAATTTTGGAACCTTTATTTTTTGTTTGGGGGTGGGGACTGTTGAGGGTACATGCATGTGGACCCTTATACCTTTGTAAAGGTAAACAATCAAATTGCATGCTTAACCAAGATCATCCACTAAATTATGTTATATGTATACATGTATATATCCCCTTAAATATACATAATATATTGGTATACAAATATTTGAATCAGAAAAAAAGAGAATATAATAAGAAAAAAAGAATAAAAGTGAAAAAAAATAAAGGAAAAGAAAACTGTAGTGGTAGCCTTTAAAAAGCCACCTGATGAGTACCCGACGAAACAGTTACTATCTTTTACTTTAGTATTATGTACTAATGTATCAATTTAAATCAATGTTTATAATTATGAATTTAAAATAAATGCATTAAATGACTTGAACACTTTCATTATTTTATTACTGACAGTGACAATTATTGACCAGGTAGAGAGTGGTGTTTATAGAATCGACCACAAAAAATTAAATCTGCAACCAGTACTCACCAATATTTCCTGGTATTTACCACTGGCATGGTAAATACTAGTATTGACCTATTTTTTGTCAACCTTGCCCCTTGTACATGTTATACTTGTACATGTATTTATATATTTGGCATGAAAATAACACATTTCATGTTTCTGTATTTTATTACAGTCTGAGTGGATGCTGTTCCCATATTGTGGGCTTAATACAAGGATTAGTTCAATGGCAAATGATGGGTCTTACAGAGCCACCTGCAGAATTATTCTGCACTAGTTTACCACAGCAATGGGGAAAGCCACGTGGGAAAGAGATTAAAGCTGTTCCTGCTCCAAGCATGATTATTGTCAAACCAAAGATGGACAGAAAAAGAAAGCCATTGAAAAATTCATTGATTGACAATAGGTAAGAGCAAAGTAATAAGAATTCTAATGCAATTATTTTGTAACTATTGTTCTGATTGGATGACAGCAAGCGTAAAATTCTCTATCTCCTTGTCTGTAACTAAGGAAGCCTACATTTTGAATTTCGGAATGTACTGACATGTTATTTCTACAATAATAAACAATAAACTCACTTATTGCGTCTAAAAATCTTCTTTTTATCAAATGTTATTACATTCTGAAGCGGCACAGAAGCCAGAAAACGCCCGTTGTTTATGTTTGACGCCGGAAGCATACCTATGACGTCACGTAGTGTAGGGACCAAAGAAGATAACATTTTTTCGCGGATTTTTTTTAAATGAAGATTTTACACTGAAATTATGATTGAAATTTAATTATGAACTTGTTTTGCATTAGAATAGAGATAACTGTATTGTATTTGAAGCTTTGCCGACGTCCATCGGTAGTTTTACTTTTGCAAATACCCGTTTACCTGTCTCCGCTCTGCGTCGCCAGGTAAACTAAATTTGCGACAGTAAAACTACCGATGGACGTCCTTAAAGCTTCAAATACAATACAGTTATCTCTTAAATGTACATGTAGTGTGAAGTGTACATATTGTTTTAATGACTACCCACTATGCAAAGGGGGAATCAAGTGTACCTTTGTCCACGCTCTTTTATCGTTTCCATTCTCTTACTTAAGTTAGCATCAACCAAATATTATGCACAACTTATACACAATGCTCATTATCACAAAAGGGGCATCAGTGGCTGAGTTGTTGAAATAGTAACTCCTGTAATCACTAGCCAGTCAACACTGAGGTTGTGAGTTTGAAACCCGCTCATACCGGTGCACATGACTCAAATCAAATTGACTATGATTGTCAGTATTCCTATTGAAGGTTTGTGGTTTTCTCTGGTCACTCCGGCTTCCTCCACCAATAAAATTTGCCGCCATGAAATAGCCTAAATGTGGTGCTTAAAAGTGGTGTGAAAACACCAAAAATCAAATCATTATTAGAAAACTCAGATCAAGTTTGAAACTAGGTGGTGTCACCAAGTTATACCCCTTTATTAATAGAAAGATTGCAAAATCTGTTGTTTCTGTTCATGAAGTTAAGTCTCCCTCAACATTATATTTGAAACTCAAACATGATGCTTACTTAGCCTTATTTTCACAAAACACAAATGATGTTCTAGTATGGAATGTGTCACTTTTAATTTTCTTGATTTTTGGCCCTTCATTGTGTGAACACATTTATAAATCAGTCATCTTACATCAACTGATCTGGTTAATACATGTATCTGTACAGTTTATTTACCATCCATTGAAATAAAATTTTATTTTGTCTGCAAGAGAGGGAATAAGATACCAGAGGGAGAGTCAAACTCATAGTTTGAAAATAAACTGACAAGACCATAAATAAACAAAATTAAAGATATCAGACAAATAACACTAGTTAGATGTAGTTTCAATCTGTTTAATTACTATATACTGGGATTTCATTTGACAATTACAGAGTTCTCGAAAAGTGGTGGTCCTCAGGATTTTACTACCAAAATTTTGCAAAGTAATAACACAATTTTAGTATCTTTCAATAGAGTTAATAGTGAGGACCAGCACATCTTCATCAAGGACCACCAGGGGAAAAAAGATTTTGCAGCTGTGCTAAATTAATTGACATACAATGTGGAACTTCACCTTAAAATGAAGTGTGTGTTTATTGTCCAATCAAATTCAAACAAACGAAGCTAGCCAGTTAGTCAAATTCTTTATTTACTTTGAGCCTTACAGCTCATCAGTATAATCAAGTACATGTACAGCGTATACATATGGCATGTTTCAAACAATATGCATAATAAACAATAGGTGACATCAGAAGTTTCATCAATACAAAATATCTTTTATTACAATTTACTGTTTCTTAATTTAAGAGAGAAATGTATATACTTTCCCAAGTTACAAAGCTGTTTTGTGTTTTCACCTGATAATACTTCTATTAATTTAAAAGTTGATTGCCTAGACCAGGAATACTTTTCGTATATTTTTTTCGCCAGTCAGTATATCTACTACATTGAAGAATAAAATGAAATTCATTCTCTATTACTCCTAAACCACTGATTATTCCACAAATTATTCATAACAAGACTATATATCAATCTTTTTACATATGTTGCCCAATTCAAACATTTTGAACAATTTCACACAACTTTTTTTTATAACAAGACCTAAATAATATACAATTGTCACTATTCAAAATTTTGAACCAAAATTTAAGTATTCTATAGTCACGCTCATACTGCAGTGGAAATCTACCTAATTCAAAATAAACCATCACGTTTGAGGTCTTTCTTTTGACACCCAATAACATTTTGCAGAAGTCCAAATGGACCTTTTCTATCATAGGAGATTTGTGTACTCCCCATATTTCACACCCATACATTAATATGCTACTAACATAAGTATCAAAAAGACTAAGCATTGTAAATACATTCAAACATAATGATGATGCAGTTCTTCTCATACTGAACATAGCTTTTTTACCTTGTTCTGCATATTGTTTCTGTGTATTAAGAAATTTACAATTATAAGGTATTAATAAATAATCAAAGGTTTGTTTTGCAGGCATTTATAGAAAAGCTGTAATGGCACTTTACAGTATGTGATATCATTGTCTTTCAGGTCATATATATATATATGTTGCATTTTCAACAAAAAAATACAGTGTAACTTGATTACCTTCTCTTAAGTCGAATCATATTATTATTTAGTAGGTTAAATACTGCTCCTCTAAATGCCATAGATGTGCTCCTAAATGTACATGTAAGTCTAATTAACAATGTCTTTAATTATTGTTCGAAGTACAATAAGTAATATTTATAAAATAATGTCTATGATTGCAGGAAGATCCAAGTAAAAGAATCAGACATTTCATATCTGAACAGTTTAAAAGGTTATCCAATCAGCTATCTAGCACACAACACACCAGTCATGCAGGACACAAGTTATGGACCCTTTCCACTTGGAAGTGCATTAAGTACTCAAGTAAGTTAAATTCAAATTATAAACAATACTTTTCTAATAATTTGTATATAAACTTGTTTGATTTTATTAAGAATTTTATTATTTGGGTTCTTTAATATGCTGAGTCTGACTGTGTACCTAAAGGTTAAATATAAGTACCATATTGATAAAATTGAGAATGGAAATGGGGAATGTGTCAAAGAGACAACAACCCAACCAAATAAAAAAAACAACAGCAGAGGGTCACCAACAGGTCTTTAATGTAGCGAGAAATTCCCGCACCCGGAGGCGTCCTTCAGCTGGCCCCTAAACAAATATATACTAGTCCAGTGATAATGAACGCCATACTAATTTCCAAATTGTACACAAGAAACTAAAATTAAAATAATACAAGACTAACAAAGGCCAGAGGCTCCTGACTTGGGACAGGCGCAAAAATGCGGCGGGGTTAAACATGTTTGTGAGATCTCAACCCTCCCCCTATACCTCTAACCAATGTAGTAAAGTAAACGCATAACAATACGCACATTAAAATTCAGTTCAAGAGAAATCCGAGTCTGATGTCAGAAGATGTATCCAAAGAAAATAAACAAAATGACAATTATACATAAATAACAACAGACTACTAGCAGTTAACTGACATGCCAGCTCCAGACTGCAATTAAACTGACTGAAAGATTATGATTTCATCATATGAACATCAGGCATAATCCTTCCCGTTAGGGGTTTAGTATCATCCCATCATAACATATATGAGAAGAACATAACCCGTGTCATGCCAACAACTGTTTTTAAAAATAATGTGTTTAGTTCCGATGCAAAGACCTTATCAGTGACTCAATATTAACGCCAAAATATGCAATCTTTAATGACTTGACAACAGTATCGTAATTATATCCTTTCTTAATAAGTCTATTCAAAGGTTTTGTAAGTTTCTGAGGTGAATACTGACACCTTTGTGCTTTATAAAGAATATTACCATAAAAAATTGGATGTGAAATACCTGAACGTATTAGAAGTCTGCATGTTGAGCTATACTTACGAATGATGTCTTTATACCGATGATGAATTGGTCTACATAACGGCCCAAAGGGTCCAAAATTAAACTCCAGAGATTCTTTATTATGCTGAATCTAACTGTGTATCTAAAAGTTAAATTTAGGTACTGTTATCAAATTGGCCTACATTAAGGTCCAAAGGGTTTTAAATTAAACTTAGTTTGATTTCTTCAAAAATTGAATACTTGGGGTTCTTTTATATGCTAAATCTAACTGTGTATTTAGATTTCTAATTTTGGGTCCAATTTTCAAATTGGTTTACATTAAGGTCCAAAGGGTCGAAAACTAAACTTGGTTTGATTTTAACACAAATAAAATGTTTGGTAGTTATTTGAAATGCTGCATCAAAACATGTATTTAGATTTTTAATCATGAACCATTGTTATCAAGTTTTCAAGTTGGTCCAAATTAGGGTCGAAAACTAATCTTCAACAAAAATTAAGTTCTGGGGTTCTTTGATATGCTGAATCTAACTGACCCCAGAAACCCCCCTCTGGATCCGCCACTGTGACTGAGTATTAAACTGTACATGTCTTTTGTTTCAAGTTATTGGTTGAACTAGTGCATACTATACTTAAATGTTTAATGCAATATGCTAATGAGAGAGGACAGGAGGGGTCCTGATCCTGAACATGAAATCCTTATGTTCTGAATTTAAAGTAAATGAATTAGCTAAATTCTAAGATAAGGGCATACGATACAGTTACAGGGGAGGTAATAAGGTTGTTAATGTAAATTGTTATTTTTGCGACGTCAAACTATGACTTGTCTGGAAAAAAATCAGTTTTCGACTGATTTTTATCATTTAAACTGATTTATCTTAAAAACAAGTTCATGGACCCCTTTTTTTTAAAACGGCGATTTGTTCCATTTTGCAAGGAGTGTGACTCAAAATTTATAAAACTGTAAATAGTGGATTTTTTTTAATTTTGACAAACATACAGCAAAAAATGATGTTTTTTTTTCTCAATTCATTAACATTTGATAAATATGAGTTATATCTGAATAAAAATTGCATAATTTTTTAGGATACTTATGTTATAAATACAGAAATTATCGATAATTTAACAAAAAACAATTTGGGTTTATTTTATAAAACAAAAATGTTAAAGTTTTGTCTTTCTTTTGAAGAAGAAAATACGGCTAGAATTCTGAATTTTGAGCAAGTATACAATATTTCTATCTCATTTTACTCAAAAAGTACCACATGAAGGTATATTTTTTTATATAACATATTTGATTTAATCAGGTAAACAATACTCTAGATGCATATTTTCATCAACTTGTAAATATAGGACCAAAACTGTATTGCATGCCCTTCATTGAAAATATGAACAAAAAACAGACACATGTTCATTGTACTAAAATACATGTAATTATTTTCGACGAATAATTGGTTTTTGAAAAGTTGTTAAAAAACAACATACATTCCAAATCTGGTTAACACGTCCAAACAAAGATAAAGGTACTTTTTGTCCAACTATTTTAAACTTCTTCACAGAACCAATAGTACGCTCAACATGTACGCTATGTGCAGCAATCTTCTTTGTTAAAAGTGCATCTGCTTGAGTCATTTGTAATCCAGCATTAGCAAAAGGTGGGATGTTTAACTTTAGTTTGCAATCTTCAACTTCTTTATGAATATTAAAACCCTTGTCTGCCATAACACCATCACCTTCCTTGATATGACCATGCTGTACTAAGTTTTGTAACATCTTCTTTAGTCCCGATTGTTCAAATATATCTTTGTCTGATATAGCACCAGAAAATAAACATGAAGTAAATAAAAGTGACCCTCTAGGATCAACTGCTACCAAAGCTTTTAAAGTGTTTGTAGACTAGTAATTTGAATATGACTGTGACTGTGCATGCAGAGAAGAAGGCTTCTGTATTTTGATTTCTGTACCATCAATTATTGCCAAAGTATTAGGAAAATCCCTTTTATAATTTTCAGGCATATTTTTAATAATCATATCACGTGGCGGCCAAGTACATACTGCTCCAAACCTTAAGTACATGAAATTTATCCAGTCACAAAAAAGTGAACTACAGTCTTGTGTAGATATTTGAAATCTGTATCCCAAATCTGTAAAGTCCAAATTATTTTTCAATTTACATAATGTAAAAAAAACTGGTCCTTGATTTTTATCTTTATCTTCATATTCTTTGACATTTTTAAGGGATAATTTGATGAATCTGGCACTAAATACTTAAAAACTGCATTAAATTCAGTATTGTTAAAGCCACTGTAGTATCTCAACATTTTATCATCTTTAGTAAAGTTTTCGGCTGAAAAAATTGACCTTTCCCTCTGTTGAACTTGAAATATTCTCTGGGATTTCCTGGATGCATTATTCAATGTTAGCTTTTCATTATCCAAAATGTTTCTTGCAAGGTCTCTCTCCAAAATCTCCTTTTGCACTGTTAGAGACAGAATATCAATTGGGTCAGCCCCTGAAATATAAAAAATATCATTAGATTCTTGTTACTTTTAAATATATGTTTGTTAAAGACAAAAAAGTTGGAATCTGATTCTTTTTAGTTTCAAACAGATCAGAAAAAAAATTGATTTGATGACGTTGTTTTGTCTATCAGTTCATAGACAAAATTTATTGATGTGAGCCTGATGTCGTCAACTTTATTTCATGGTTTACTCCAGTATAAAATAGAATTTAGAATTAAATTATGAGAAAAAACTGATATATTTTATCTGTCAATTGGTAATAACATTAAATATTGTGGTGCAGACTTAAAAATAAAAAAAATTGTAAGGGTTCCGTGGAACCCAGTGTCTCGCCTATTTTTACTATTAATCTCAGGCTCAACAAAAATGAGGCAAAAAATCAATGAAAATATTCCTCTTGATACTATCTTTTGATTGTAAGAAGCTTCTGTCCAAGTTTGGTAAAAATCTAGGATAGTTAATGAAACTAATAAATGTTTTGAAAACTTTAACTGCAGACTGTATGTAATGTTAACTGTAAGAAAATCTAAGTCCATTTAATAGTAAAATACAGAAAAAATGGAGTTATCTTTTTACAAAATTTACTTCTGGATACTATCTTATGATCATAATTAAGCTTCTGTCCAATTTTGGTACAAACCAAGGATAGTTTATGAAAGTTATTAATTTTTTAAAAACTTTAACCAGAGTGAATGTAATGTTTCCCCGCAGAAAAACTAAGTCCATTTAAGAGTAGAATACAGAAAAAATGGATTTATTTTTTTACAAAATTTACTTCTGGATGCTATTTTATGATCATAAACAAGCTTCTGTCCAAGTTTGGTACAAATCAAGTATAGTTTAAGAATGTTATTAAAATTCTAAAAACTCTAACCACAGAGTGAATGTAATGTTTCCCTGCAGTCCATTTATAAGTAAAATACGAAAAAAAATGGAATTTATTTTTAAAAAATTTACTTCTGGATACTATCTTATGATCATAAGGCTAGACAAAAACCAGTGTGCACCATTTTTTTTATGTTATTTCTCCATAAACAGAAAAATAATTTCAGTTATTTCCTTAAATATAAAATTTTAACAGTCCCCTTTCTTTTTAGGCAGACTTTTATTCAGAGAGAGAAATAGTTCCAGTGGAAACTGTTTGTGGAGATTTAGTTTTTCCGAAAGAAAATGGTCAATCTGTTTTATCAGAAAAATACAACACTTTGATAGACACCATTTCAAATGATGAAGTAAACATTATAGAAGAACAGACCAGAGAACAAGCTCAATGTGAAAAGTGGTTCAAGGAAAGAGAAAAGAGAATAACAGCATCAAACTTTCATAGAATTGTCAAAAGAAAAGCTGCAATTAATGACACGTTCATTCTTTCCATAATGAAGCCAAAGCCTTTCACTAGTAAAGCAACATCATATGAAATAAAAGCTAGAAACTCATATGTTCAAACTTCTGGCCATCATGTTCATGATTGTGGGTTTGTAGTTAACCCGAGGTACCCTTTTATTGGTGCTACTCCAGATGCCAAAATATGTGACAATGGTGTAACTGGAATTATGGAAATTAAATGTCCATTTAGCCAAAGAGATAACCTTATCACTGACGCAATGCAGGGTGCAGACTTTTGTTTAGAGTTGTCTGAAAATGGACCGAAATTAAAAATCAGTCATGATTATTTTATTCAGGTACAAGGTCAATTACTTGTAACAGGTTCTCAGTTTTGTGATTTTGTAGTCTATACAAAGAAGGACATCCATATTGAAAGAATTTAACCAGACCAAGCTGTAATGCAAAACATTCTTAATAAGCTTGCAGACTTTTATTTTGATCATGTACATTTATAATTTTATTCAGTGTAAGAAGTTTCTTGCAGGTTAATTCATTTCATGTTTGACAAAAAAAAAATCATTTATAAGAATACTAGTTGTGTCATTGGCATTCATATCACATTCTTATTTATATATTACAATGTATTAGGTGAAATAAAAAAAAAATGTACAACTTATAAATGATAAAATGAATCAGGAAAGCATTACTTTAGGAATACATATATAATTGGAAAATTTTATAGGTTAAAGAACTCCTTATCAAGATATTTGATGTTAAGGAAATGGCAGGGAAAGGATTTCTCTGACTTTTACCTTATATATTTGGCTTTTGTATTATTTGGGTCACAAATTGTAAGAAAAGAAATCTTCAGTTTGCTTATATTTTGAAAATGATCATTTAAATATTTCTATAAAAAGAAAAGTGTGTGATGGGGCAAAATATTTAACCCTGTGTCTTAGCTAGGGGAAACACAAGAAGTTCGAAAATTTGACAAGGAAAAAAAACTGTTTGCAGGATGTTAAAAGCATAATTTTTAATTATTATATTGGAAGTTAAAGTTGTACCTAACACTTCAGGGGATTAAATCTGTGATATCACCTAGATATTTAATCACTTCGTATTGTTAATGAAATATAAAGCTTTTTAATTATCAGAAATAGTATTTGTCAAACTACTATATCTCTTACATTTTTTTTCTCGAGAGATTGGTTCAGGTTTTTTGAAATTTTTATAATTTTTTCAAAGGATCAAAATACATATTTTGTAAACAAATTTATGAAAATTAAACGAGCCAAATTAATTTAAGTCCAGATGTTGGGTGACACCTAAATTGGTGTCATTTTGGTATATACATGTATAGTAAATATTAATGGTTTGTCAAAAAAACCCTTCTTATTTTTAAGCCTTGTACATTTTTTAAGAATCCCGTCTCTTGCTGATTTCATGTAGAACATTCTTTTTAATTTGTATGATTATTACTTTATCAAAATTTTCAGTATACCTAACACTGCAGGGAGAAAACTCTGTAAAATCAGCTAAACGTTTTAATTAACTTACATTGTTAAGGAAACATTAAGCTTCTCAATGATCAAAGTTACTGTCTGTCAAACTGCTATGTAAGCAGTGTAAATTTCTAGTAAAATGGTTGGTTCAAATTTTTTGAAATTTTTATATTTTTGTCAAAGGATCAAAGTAAATACTTTATCAAAATTTTGTGAAAATTAAACGAGCCAAATTAATTTTAGTAATAGTGTTAGGTTCCACCTTAAAAGTAATTCAATTCTGAAAGTGATATATCAATAAATAAATTTAGAGAAAACTTTAAAAAAAAATTAATCGACTATTTCAAAGTTTAATACAAGGTCGACAATAAAAGAGCACTTATTTTATACCAAGATTGATTTTTTAACAAAATTAAAATGTGTTTGTTTGGTGTACATGCTGTTTTATGCTTCTTGGTTGGATTGTGGTCTTTCTTACGCATACCCCATTTCAACTCACAATTTTATGTTATTGAATCACTTTGCATACTAACTGTATTAATAAACAGTACTGATCACAAACTTTGTGTTATGTCATTTATCATTGTGTACCAAAAAATTGAACCATCAACAAATGAAAACATCTTTTTGAGAAAGTTTAGTAGTCCTGAAAAGGACTGTTTTTGTAATCATTGTCATCCTCTGCTGTACAAATATCAGTCTTAGGCACACATTTCAACTTACATCCTCCTTCTGTTTGTATAGCAACAGTGTTTTCTTTGTTGAAATCTGGTGGTATATTTTCTTTGTTGGAATCTGGTGTTATTTCTGTTGTTTGAATTTCTGATGTTTCACTGAAATAACAAGAAACAATTAGTCAAAGGGAGACAACTTTAATTTGTGAAATTATCTAAAGCGATTTCTAATTAAAAAGAAAGATATATATGTAAAAGACCTTTGAAATAGGAGAGGGCCATTTCATAAAAAAATAATGAATATTGATAAAGGTATCTGTATATTATTTCATTTACAGTAATTTGTTAAACAAAGCTAGTGTGTCATATATTTCTGCATTTGTTTTTTACTTCTGCTCTAATTTAAAATAAATTAGGGTATGTTGTTACTGTTAATAGTTTCTTGAAATATTGACTTGTCCAGACTTTAGATATAAAATAGGAATATCTTGTTTGATTTCCAATGAGATAACTCTTCACATGAGACCAAATGACACAGAAAATTAACGACTGTAGGTCACTGTATAGCCATCAACAACAAGCAAAGTCCATACCACATAATCAGCTGAAAAAGGCCCCGAAAATACAAATGTTAAGCAAGAAAACAAGGAAACAAATGGATGTTACATGTAGTCCAGATGTATGTCACCTTTTAAAAACAATCATAACCTGTAATGCTTTATATTTTGGTTTATGGGTAAAGTCACTGTATAGTTTAGTATTGATAAAAATGAATGACGGGAGAAAAAAAAATTGTTTTTATGGGTTACATATTTATGACCAATTATTATATTTATAAGGGACATATTTTCATAAAATTTGTATCTACCTGTAGATCAATTTTCTTTTCACTTGTCTGTTTGGTGCAGCTTTTGGGGTTTCAATCACTCTTTTGGTAAGGACTTTTCTTGCTGGTTTTGGAGTTCGTCCATCAAATGGTATCGGGTCGGGATATTCTTCTGTTGGCCCATTTTTGTTGACAAAATGCTGAAATAGAGAACCTAAAATATTGTACACTGTATTTACTGGAAGGATTATCAGTTAAATTATAAAACAGCAGCTTAGATTTGTTTTAAATCAATCAATCAACATCATAATATGTGTGTGTACCTAAAATATGCGCGTTCTAATGAGGGTCTATCTGACACATGAAACTTTTACAGGGTTTTATGTCTTTTTGATAACAAAGTTACCGTAACCTGTTGTCAATTCAGTATGATGAGTCAGTATAAAAAAGACTTATACAAAAATACATGTATGAGACTTTTTTTAATCATTAATGATTTAAACTTGTAATGAATTCTATCAGATCATAAATGCAGTTCAGACTTTTTACACATTTTTTTTTCATTTTCAATGAAAAATCTCCATCAAGGACCAACAGTATTAAACATAAACAGTTATAGGACATAGTAAAACCTTCAACATGGAACCTTGGGTCAAACTGCTTCAAGTGCCAATTAGACAATTAGTTGTTCATCACAATGTGTATTTCACAAATATCTTTCATTTCTATGGCCTAATTATTACTGCACTGAACGTTGGGATTGCCTTGTGCGATGTTTGCCATGGCAAATGTTTCAATAATAGAAATATATTTTGATTGTGTTTGTTTTAAAGATAACATAGTAATTTCATTTAAAAAAAACAAATAGAAAAGAATAAATAAATAGTGCACTTTAAAGTACTGATTGTCATTGTGTATGTTGTTTTAAAGCAAAACAGATAAGAAAACAACTGTGTAAATTAATATCTAAAGTTCAGATGTAAAAAAAGTAATGGCAGTCAAATAAAACATTCATTTCCATCGACTGTTGGAGATATGAAGATTAGTTCACCCTCGAAAAGTCATATGCCCTCGTCAAATATGATTTTTTTGGGGTTAACAAATCTTTATATCTCCCTCAAACACAGGAAATATATGCATAATATTCTACCCCTAGGACGAAGAACACCTCTAGGCTCTTTCCAGCTTAAATAATCTAATTGTCCCACCAAAAAAAAAAGTCCAAATATCTGAAAATTTTCGCCAGCACGGCTCCTAGAAAAAGGGTTTTCAATATATTACAAGACAAAGACCAAAAGTTTGGGCAAAAGAAAGAAAGTATACCTAGAAGTGAGGGCAGTTCCCCTTATCCTAAAGGAACATACTTCTATGCAAAGAGATAGCTTTCAAAAATTCATGAATCAAATATTTCCTTTTGTTAATTGACTTACATTGAAGACTTACCCTCTCTTGTGTATGCAAGGCATAATCAAATATGTGTAGTGTACACAAAAGTTATCCAAACAGTTCAGGAATATACAAAGATGATAACTAAAACATGGTTGGAAAATACATTGGACAGTTGGAAGGACTTTGTATAATAAATGCTTACATTTACATATCTGAAACCAATCTCTTGACAATTTATTTATTTTTATGTATATTCGTGTAAAGTTAATGTGTCGGTCGTGTGTGTACATGACTATGTTATGACTTTAGGCACACAAAAAGGGGGGAATGGACTGTCATAAGCTGTGTTTTGGTGTCTAGGACATCAATTTTTGTTCAATGGTCATATTTAAAACAAGAATACTGTTGAATCCTTTCAATTTAAAGTATTTGATTTGTTTCAGTATACCTTTGAACAAATGTAAGTTGCTCTCGTTATCCGTTCAACATTGAACTGTGAGTGCGGTCTTCCGCAGGCCTTTATCCATTTTAGACACTTTTCTAAGTTGTTTGACTTCTTCGGAAATGGCAAAAATTAAACACCGTCCTGAAGTCGATCCTCGTACCGACTGTCGGTGTTACAAACACCGTAACAACAGCGCTTTACCATAATTGACCAAAATGTACACTCAGACAATTTCAGGCAGACGTCATTGTTTGTCTGAGTCTTGTTGTAGCAACAAAAATACGCGCGCGCATCTGCGATTTCATTGGTCGATAAATTATTATGGGCGGAGCGGCGATAGGTGAATTGCTCCAAATAAACAGCATTTTGAGAAAATATAAGAATTCGCAATTACAACATTTCATACCTGTAGTTTCATTGATACAAATAATGTGGACTCGTCCACTGTCCAGTTGGAAGGTCGTTTAAGTTACTGTACACTCATCACGTGTTAGTGTATATAAGAGGAAATTCAATTATATTATAGAAACACAAGTTTCAAATACATTTCTTTAAAATTTGAGAATTGAAATTTCTTTTGTACATTTTTAGCTTAATAAATTAATAAGGCAACTGTTCATTTAGAGGGCATATGGTTTTTCTTTTTCTTTTTTTGTCATCTTTTATTAAACAGTGGCGGATCCAGCCCGCTGACTAACCTAAGAAGTGGTCCGCTGAGATGACGTAAGAGGGGGCCTGCTCCAGTCATGCTTCAGTGATTCCCTATATGTAATCATTAAAAAATTTCAACAAAATGTGGGCTGGGTCGTCCCCTCATGGCTATGACACAAATGATTTATTGATATTACGCTTCTGAAACAAGTAAAAAAAAATCTTTATGAATTCAAAATTAATCAATTTTCGAAAGAGACACGTAGACAAATGAGCGATTTCATGAGACATACTATTACTTTCCAACTTATATATTATTCAGTATAATAAAATAATAATCATATCAAACAAACATATAGTGATAATTATACACTTTCATCTAAATCGTATGCGTCCGAGTCATTATCAATGCCTTCAGATATAGCTTCCGAAATGAGTATGCATTCAGATGAGGAAATATCATGATTTTCAATCTCTGCATCTTCTTCTTCGGAATCAGAAGAATCAACAACGCTATATACCAAAGAAGGATTTTCTCTTTTGAATTTTTCAATTTCGTTTTCTTCATGGGTTCCCTGAAACAGATACCAATCTTCCCAAGTGCGCGCTTTTTTTACTAAACCTTCCCATTGTTTTTTAAGAACCAAGTCAATGAGAAATTTCAGGATTTAAATGTGTGATTGATGTTGTTATTGGCGACATAATTGGTGTAGATTTCTAACAGACGCCATCGCACTTTTATACTGGTTCTGTTAATTTTATTTGTTTATTTTTTTATGAAATAATACTTATGTAATAACTGTCATGTTTATCATTATATTTCATTGTCGGTGCTTTATTTCAATTGGTGTAAACGTACTCCCCAAAAAATCTTCTTTTTTTATAAATCAATTAAGTAAAATTTTGAATTTTTTTTCTTTTTTCAAACATGTTCGTTTTAGTCCTGTCGATTTGTGAAACAGTTGTTCAGATTGTGGTAAAAGCCTCAGACTTTGCAGAGTTTTAGTTAAGGTCATGGCAAACATTTATAACTATGGACCCAACTCAGAAAATCAAAATGGCTGCTTTGGGCCACCATTTTTTAATTGCCTCCAAAAATTGATAATAATTATTTTTAAAAATTTAGAAAAATAAACGACTTTACTAATTTTCATAACCTTTCGTATAATTATCACTGAGGACAAAGACTATCATCTAAGGACTTCATATATTGAAGTATCGGCGACCATTTTGAATGGTGACCATTTTGAAAACATAAATTTCTAATAAACATCATTTTTCGCTAGTATTAGTATTATTAATTTGCTATTTGCATTTATACTTATGTGTGTATCCATTTAAAACTAGTTTTGCAAATCATTGTTATATGACTGTTGCTATTTATATTGGACATTCACCAAGTGGTCAAATAAGGCATGCATATGTTGACAAAATAAATGACTGTATGTATCTTAAGAAATATATAATGTAATTTCTGTTACTTGCATGTTTGCCAAAGTTACTTTTTATCACACAAAAAATACGTATATAATACAATATAGTTTGTGTCAAAAAGGAAAAATTACTGGAGCTGAAAAACCTAATTTACAAATAGACTGGAAATAATTCCGAAACGGCAATTGAGTACACGTGAGGATTTACAATGCAATCAAATAGAAATAGAGCAGACATAGACAATTGAGCTGGTTATCAGTTCTTTGTTGTAAGTATACAAAGATGTTGCACATTGATTTAGTTTCTCACATCATTCAACAAGGCAAAAGGTATTAATCCTGTTAAAACAAATTCACACATCTCAATATATTTTGTCAGCAAAACCAAAAAACGTAATCCTGAAGTTCAAGATTGGTTACTGATTGAAGATACTAGTAAAATAACCAGACACAGGTGTGATGAATGAACAACATCATTGTCTCCTGGAATTTTGTTTTGTGGTGAGGTATCTAACGATCAGCATGAAACATCGACAATATTGATAGAGTATATTACGTGACTGTGTGCAATTGAACTACATACCATTGTGTTTTTAGCCAAACATCAGTTCTGGAGATTTAATACCATATGAACATAATACATACTAAGTGTTTGTCAAAACTGCACAACAAGACAGAATTCAAAGACAGAGATATAAATTCAGAAATATGTTATTACATGGAATGGGGCTTGTTATATTGATAGAATACATCGACGGCTCACTATCTGAAACAGAAAATGTTTAAAATTTGAGCTGGCTGATATCGATGAATTGTACAGTTAACGCTTTGAACAACTCGGAGTGGGCATAGCAGAATTGATTAATACAATGCTTCTGAAAAATTGGACACTAACTGCCACAGAAGATATGCAAGCACACAATAAAGGTAGCGTCGTTGTCGTGATTTCTAAAGAATATTTTTTGGAAGTTCTGGTACTATAATAAGCTTTACAGGAACATTACATGAAGGCTTTCAAAACGAATCAGTTCCACAAACATTGCGAAACGTGACTCTATATTAAGACTTATAAGTTGCAGTTGTATCCTTTCGACGACGAATGGAAATATTATAGAGGGATAATAAGTTAAAAGCTGTACAATTAGTAAATTGTTTCAGCATATATCATGTATAGGCAATACAGATATTGTTACGTTAAAAAAAAGAAACTATTATAGCTGAGTCTGCGATATTACTTTATTGTGTCTCGATGTTTGGCCATTCTAGTATCATTCTTACTACATGCACTAAGGAAACCAATGTATGCTTACATCAAAGGAGTGATTGCCAGCTCAATTGTCTATATATTGCATACCCTCCCACGTCCTCTCTTGACGTTCTACACATTCCTTCCATTGCTTTATTAAACAAAAAGAGGGGATAAAAAATTGAGGTGTTAACACCCTTCTTTTATAAGACAAGGGATTCCTCTTGAATACAGATTTACCTACCGATACTACCGATATGTTGATGATTTGTTTTCGTTAAATAATCCATAGTTGTCTAAATATACTACCGAAACTAACACATAAGGAACTTACCTTAACAAATTATAACATACCCAGCAGTAGTTGTCCCCTTTTAGATTTAGACATTTATATTTCTAAAGGGAACTTCAAACTAACACTTACGACAAAAAAAGACGACTTTTCCTTCCCTGTTGCTAATGTTCCCATTTTAGACGGTGATGTTCTTTGGGCTTCATCATACGGTGTTTATGTATTCAATCTCGTTCGCCCATTTGTGTAATGATTTCATAGATTTTAAAGAACCTAATCAATGCATCACTGGTAAACTATTTCGTTATATTAAACTACCTAAATATTTTCATTAATTTTTTCATAAATACAAACACTAATTACTAAATTTGTCTATCCCTGTAGAAAAACTGTTAATTACGATACATTTGCTATGACAATATGTTTTAATTTGTACATATTTGAACAACAATGACGAAACGTGAAGTCAATTCGTACATACAATTAGTTATACATGAGTATTGTCGATGCCCTTTTCTGTAAGAAATGGGGAACGATATTTAGCCTTTACCTGAGTGTTTTTATTTTTATCAATACTTCTTCAAGTATGACTAAAGGATACGTTTGGTTGTTGTCTTGATTTTTTTTTTATCTGAAACTATTGTCACTACCTAGTTGAAGTATAGTCGTCTGATGTTATACCAATAGTGACTGGGGAATACTGATTTTGCTACCAGTTGTCTTCTTCCGGACGGCAGTAAACCCTCTGCCAAAATGCGGGGTACATATCTACTTTCGCTTAAAATGGTCACGTTAAACCGATCCCTCGTGTAGAGATAGCGTTTACAACAACCCTTCAGTCCGGAAGTGTTCTGGTGCAAGACAAACAATATGTTCACATTCATTTCCCAGTGGCTGTCCAAATATTCCCGACCTTAATTCTGGACAGTCTCTTTTACATGACTTACTGGTGTATTTGTTGTGATTTTGTTTAGTGTCTGTAATATTTGCCATACTTCCACTAAAACAAAGATTATGTCGATCACAATTTCAATATTTTAAAGTGCTTGTGCGGACCCATTAGTGGCTTTCGGCTTACCCATTGGTGGCCATCGGCGGACCCTTTTGTGGCCTTCGGCTGACACATTGGTGGCCATCGGTGGACCCGTAAGTGGCCTTCGGCTGATACATTGGTGGCCATCGGCTGTTTTCTGCTCTATGGTCGAGTTGTTGTCTTTTTGGCACATTCTACATTTTCATTCTCAATTGTATAAATGTATTTATATATTTATAAATATATGTTTAAATATTAAATGACTGAATAATAGCCAACGATAAATATATATTATATTTAGTAATGTACTGTTTCCTATTTATATGAGCCATCGCCCCGTAAGATTTGTCGTTAGTTATTATTCAGTCATTTTATGTTTATACTTGGACATCTGAAGTTCTAAATCATAAATGAAAATTTGACATCAATTTTCAAATGTGTGGTTTTGAGCAGTGCTGATATAAATAAATTAAAACTGCGTCAAACATGAACAGGCCATTAAACTTATTTATACCTTTTTTCATTTCTTCAGTCACAAAATAATCTTTTTGCAAGTATATACATTTTGCAACTTTGTGTAAAGAAAGGAAAATGAGTTTAATGACACTTTATTTGCGCAATGCTATTCATTATTGTCATGTACATGTTATACATGTTATACATGTACATGCTGTTGGTTTTTCCAAATGGTTCTATTAGTGACATCTGGAATGTTTAAAGTTGATAAAAAGGGCATCCAATCCTTGATATGACAACATTTTGAAGATGTACTCACACGTTAACAGGTAAGACAAAATTACACTTTTTCCGTTTGCACAATACGTTGTTATGATTCAATTTCATTGTGAACCAAACATAAACAGCATTTCATTTAATGGATGAAAAAATACACTGTAGTTAAAAAAAAACCACAATTGAATCAGTGACATTTTGGATATAGTTTCATAACTTATGTAACATTTGGTTGAATTATGTAAACATTTGCTTTTTTTATATTCATTCTTATTTCAGTTTTAATTTATTGTTGTCTTATTTTATTTTATATGATGTGGAAACCCTAAGTTTTATTTAAACTAAAAAATGATACGGTTTCTGTGATAAAAACAATATTAGAAACATGGTCATGCATAATGGTTTTTGTTCAAGTTTCGAGGTAATGCTATGATATGCCGTTTTAGTAGCTCCCTTGCAAGCAACACCTTGAATCAAGAAAACTCTTGTTTGCGTTAACAATATTTATTTTATTAGAATAATCTTTAGTAAAATATGGTATTTTACACACAAGTAAAACTTCTCAATTTTCACTTTGTTATAACATTAAACAATGACTCTTTATCATTTCTCAAGTTTGTTTACAAAGTTTATGGAAACTTTTATTCAGATTATGTGCTTTTATAAATGTCATCGTAGCCTGTCTACATTTAGTAACTGTCACAGAGAGCTACCGCTGTTTCCAAACTAATCCAGGATTATCCAGTGGCTGTAGTATCCCTTTGTTTGATATTTTCCCTTATAAAAATACATTCCCGCCATCATGCCAGCGTCACGATATTTGATACGGATGTGTAAGTACAAATAAAGAGTTGACAAAAGAATATTGTATAAAATATGTGTTCATAACCATTTAGTTCAATGTTAGTGTCAATATATATTTTTTTAAGGATGGTCTTTACCGAGAACAAGCAATACAACTATCTTTGGAACATTTCATAACGATATATCATGAAGATGTCATCCTTAATCGTTCAAGGCCATCATTGCGTTAGGAATTATCAATATAACATTTCTAATCAACGATAGAAGAAATACCCTTTATAAGATCATATTATATCGTAGACTCATAACATTTATGTACATGGTTGGCAATAATTTGGGAACACCTGGGGTGAACCACGGTTTTTGATGGGATATTCCTTTTGTTCAGTCGTAAGTTTTTTATGTTGGTTTTTGTAAACTGATTTGCCATGGCATTGTCTGTGTGTTTTTGTTTGTTTAACTTTTGAGTTTAAATGTCCTGTTTGTGTCTTTCGCCTTTGGTTTACAAAATCCAAACTATGAGATGAAAGATGCATTGATGCGTCTTTTGTTAAAAATTTACAAAATTGATTTTGTATAATAAATGAGATCATAAAAAAATATAATATAAAAGAAGAAAATGTGAATGTCTAATGTCTCCAAAAAAAAAAAACACTTACAGATACTGACAATGAACACATGGTCTATATACTGTTATATTTTATATTCTTACAAGACATGTTGAACGTTTTTAATAGGATGTCATTTCTAAAGAAAGCAGGATGCAAATACTATGCACGTAGTATATACTATAAGGCTGTCCGTGTAGGAGGTTTTCTACTATTCAGGAGGACACCAAAGACCGAATGCAACCAAAGCTGGGTGCCTAGTTGTCTTCCATGATTATAAAGTATTTGTGTAATAACTAAAACAATACATTATAAAAATGCGTCATCTTTTTATCTAAAATGGTATATGGCATTGTTGCCGGTAAGGTAGGTTAGCAACTTGAAATGCTCAGACCAAGATAGAGTAGAAGTGTCAACAGACAGTGTTTCTCCTTACAAAAGACAGAATAACAACAAACACGTACAATAAGTTCACGAAAGGAAACAATTACAACACAACATAATAATAAACTATGCGTCATACGAATGTATCAAAGCCACAAAAAGTAACGTCACAGGTTAATTTCTAAAAATACCATTCGAAATTGTGAAGAATTTTAGAATGTTGTTATTTGATTTTTTCTATCAATTACCAGAATATTAATATAGAATTATGTTAGTAATGTCTACTAATGAAAACAGGTTTTTTAATTCATTTTTTTTTAAATCGTGCATTCTGTTATTTACCCCTCACAGAGTTGTTGCAAGGGTTCTTAAAATGCAGAATGTGGCACTCTGGTTACACGTAGTATCGAATTTAACGTCACCATTCTGACTGGACATGGCTGCAAACTTTATACATCCCGCACAGACACATGGACGCCAACTTTGGCAAACGTTTTTACTGCCGTTCGGAAAAAGACAAAGTGACAATATAATTATTTCCCAGTCACAATTTGTAAGTAAGTATATAAAGCTGGACCATGGTCTCTGTGCTCTAAACCACTTGTTTCTGTGTAACAGTGTTCTAGGTTAACGTTTGTGTCAAGTCTGTTATATTAATAAAGTGTGTTGATGTTATGATAAAACATCTAAATATAGAGGTTTACATAACGAATAGAATTAAATTACATCGGAGTTATAAATAAATGATATCGTACATATAGCTACGAATTATAGCTATCCCGTACAATTGTAAACTCGTACCAATGTCGACTCGTACCACTAAAAAAAAACTTGTACCAATGCAAACTCGTACCAACTTATTTAAATGTACTGTTGTGACCAACAGTTAGAAAGTATGAAATTTATTTTATAAAATATTCAGCACAAGTTAGCAGATGATAATGCTTGAAGCTGACTATGCGGTATGGGCTTTGCTCGTTGTTGAAGGCCATACGGTGACCAATATTTGTTAGTTTCTGTGTCATTTTGGTCACTTGTGCCAAGTTGTTGACAGTTGTCTCATTGGCAATCATACCACATCTTATTTTTTATATTTTAATTCTTATAAAATATAAATATTATTCATCTCATTTATATATATATATATCAACTGAAGGGGAAGATGTGCATCACACAGAAAAGTAACTGATATATGAAATGAGACCTGCGATCATCCTCTGTTTTGAGTGGAGTTTGGGTTGCTTAGTCTTTCGCTTTCTATGTTGTGTCTTGTGTACTATTAAAAAAAAAACATTCATATTTTTGTCTAAGTTTTCATTAAAATCTAGTATAAAGTTCAAGTATTTCATCTTTTTTTTTAATTAAAAACAAAACAAAACATAAAACATTCGTATTTTTGAATATATTTTTAATGGTATGAGTTTGCAGTGGAACGAGATTAAAAAATCTAGTACATTAATTTTTTGTCTCAATCACTAATTAAATTGAAATAGTAAAATAATAATTAGCTTTTAGCAACCAGTATGGTTAAATTTGGTCAAAATAAGCTAAAATATATTGATTTTGAATTATTCACAAGTTTGCAAGTGAATAATTTTACCTCATTGAATCCGTATTCATGTGAACTTTAATTTGACCCCTTAGCTTGAGATGAATAACACGTGAATTGTATATGAAAACATATTTGACGGAAAAGAATGTCAACACTGAAAGTAAAACAAAGGTAAAACATTTGATTGACTGATTCGATCCACACAGAGTTTGGACAAATGTTTTACATTGTCATGATTTTTATCAATGAAATATAAGAATTTGATTAAAATCGGTGAACATGAATTTGACAGCTAGTGCTCCCTTAATAGATAATAATAAAAATAATAATAATATAGGGTTATTGCATGAATATTGGGGAATATTGTCCCGAGTAGAACTTTATATTGCACGAGCTTGCGAGTGAAATATATGTTCTACGAGGGACAATATTCCCCAATATTCATGCAATAACCCTTTTATTGTAAAGCAATATATAATTGAAAGTACAAATTTGTTTAAACTAAGATTTTGTCGTTGATGACGTCATGAATTTTGAAGATTTATTGCACTAGTTCAATATTAGAATTTATTGCACGCTAACTTTTGGTTACTTTCTGTGGGAAATATTATATTGCTATACAATAATAATTATTATTGCATAGCAATTTAATATTTCCCACAGAAAGTAACCAAAAAAACAAACTAGTGCAATACATCTTCAAAATGCATGACGTCTCAACGACAAAATCTTAGTTGAAACCAATATTTACTTTCAAATATTATATTGCTATACAGTAGAAGGGTTATTGCATGCATATTGTGGAATAAGGTCCCTCGTAGAACATATATTGTACTCGCAAGCTCGTGCAATATAAAATTCTACTCTGGACAATATTTCCCAATATTCATGCAAAAACCCTATATTATTATTTAAAGATGGTTAGATGTTAAGGTAATCTTTTCTTGCTGAGGCCCTTGTGAAATACAATATCAGTTCCTTTCGCGCCCAAATTTTACACTTTTGTACCCTACATGTATGTTACTGTTAGCACCTCACACCTTGCCTCTTCAAATTGGGACACTACACGTTCGCACCAAATTCTAATTTAAATTTTAGTTGAATTATTTGATATTTTATATATAAGTGTATATGATAGGACTTTTTTTTCACTGGGAACTCACTTTTGTCCAATGAATGTATATATACCAAAAAAAAAATATACCTGAATAAAAATTTGGGAATTATTATATAAATTGTGTTTTTTTTTATCAATTTGATGATTAATTATTAATTTTTTATTATGTATGATTACTGCTAATTGGTATTTAAACACAGCTAAATTTTGAACATGTGTTATTGTTGTGTTGTTTTAACTTCAATGCTTTACGGTAAATACTGCATGTATTTAGCTTGGAATGAGCATGATGAGTAAAACAAAGATTTTGAATGAAAAACACGAAAGATAATTGTATTTTACAGCTTGGCCGACTATAATATAATATAATATGAAATATATTGCATTATAACTAACAAAGAATTATAAAATAATAAAACAAACACTCTAATCTATAAAAAAAACTGAGAAATTATGATGAACTCTACAATTTGAAAACCTGTAAAAATAGTGAAATTCATAAAGTATTGACATCATTTAAATTACACCAACAACCTGACCAAAGAGCATCACACAGCCCAAGACTACCAATGGATCTTCAACACCAGCAAGAAAATCCTGCACCCAGAATTATTAGATAGAGTTCTCTCCTGCTCCTAAGTTTTGTTCAGTCAGTTTGAATGTTTGCAAGTTTTATTGTAATTCATGAGACTGTGGATGGAGTTTACAGAGAATAATGTTGTTAATTTAAATGTGTGTGTTATCTGGCTGTGATTTACATGATTTATGTTGCAAAGGGGCATTTCAACAAGGGATAAAAAGAGGAGAATCAAATCTCTTTAGTCAAAGAGAGACAGACAAAATCATGATAAAAATTAAAAAAAATTAAAAGGTGAACTACAGTCTACAAAAAAACCTTAAAATAGAGCAATACAAACCCGCAAAAAAAAGAGATGATATCAGATGCTCTGGAAGTGTAAGCAAAACCTCCACATCAGGCACCCAATGTGTTCTTTGTTGTAACCTAAAATACAAATTTAGAGCTTAGTCTGTAAAGTATTAATGGGATGTTATTCAAGAACTCCAAATAATATTCAGGCATGATTTTTTGCATTGACCATAGCAAATATTTTAAATATTTGAGAAAAAAAAACAAAAAACTTGATTATAGTTAAATAAGAATTGGCAAACACATGCTAGGACATAATACTAGACATTGCATTGAAATTATATGATTTTTTTTTATTTTCAGGAAATAATTGAATGGGTTCCCAACCATCTAGGTTGCCATCAAATAGGCATCTCAAAGAATTTGTAGTTACCAAACAACTCAGCGCTCGTCGTAAAATAAATTCCTCAACTCTTTCAAAAAAACTTTCTTATTCAGAAATTTTGACACTTGTTGAATATGATGCTCGTGATTTCTTAGATAAAAGTGCTTATACCAAAGACAAACTGATGGACCTCATTCGGATAAAATTATAAGTTTAAGTGAAATCACTGATTTAACAGAATCTGAAGCCAGTCTTTCAAAAAAATTGAATTCATTTCCAACTGTAGTTTCAAAACCAAACACGACTAAGAAAGCAAGTATTTTGAAAGAAAATGAAACAAGTCAAATCAATCCGCTGCCAAAAATAGTTTCTGTCCAGGGAAAAGATAAACAAATTACGAAAGATGCTCCAAATAATTCAACTTATACAAGTAGGAACAACGGAAAAGAAATGGAACAAACGACCGAATTTAACCATTTGGATTATTGGGTCCATAAAAATGACCCTTATGTAGAGAAATCAGATATCCATCATCATACAACATCAAATCAAAATGAATCTGCTACTTAAAGTGGAGAAAACAAAATGGATGCCAAACAAAACAAAATGAATGCCAACAAGGAAGTGAAATAAGAGGATGAAAATTCAATGAAGAATTTTTTGTTATTGATAGTGTACCAGAAGACGTATTCGAAGAACAAAAAAGAGAAAAGAAAGGGAAAAAATTATGAAAGCTGTAAAAGATATTTCAACATGCCAACATGAAAGAACAATAGACGGACATTATACAGAGTCTCTAAGACATTTATGAGATGTACCAATTTTATTTTTCCTTCAAAAACTTTCTCTTGAAAGAGGTATCCGATTCCGTCATGAAGTTACAGATGACATTCTGAAGGCAGAGGACAATATAAACATTATATTTTTTGTAGATTAAGTCAGGAAATAATGAAAAATGGTTACCGAAACTCAGAAGGAAAATCAGTCGTAGGATTATTCAAGCAATTAAAGAATATGTTAGGATTTTTAATGAATTTATCTGACTTAATAAACCCTATAGTCTGCAAGACAATTATGGACCAGACAGAGTTTATGAATAATTTGATACAAAATCTGAATGAGCTGGCCACACTACATTTGAATAAAGAGTTGAAGGTAATTAATGTTACTGCATTTGTTTTTTTTGTATTATGTTATTAAACTAGACACTTCTAATTGGGTTGTCCAAGTACTGGTAATCAAAATTATTTTTATAAATGTATCCTTTACGGTTACCACAGACTGACCTTTTTAAGGGGAGATAAATAAAAAAAAAATAAAAATCCACAAATTCAACAAAATATTGTCTGTCAAATATTTTCAGTACTTCAGTTGGCCATCAGCCTCTATATTTTTTGTTTAAATTAACGCATTAATTTAGTTGTCTGTTAATGATTAATTTTATGGACATGGAACAAATATTTTCAAAAATAGTTTCATTTTCTAGGTACCCAATGTATGAAAATCAAGATTTTAAACTGTATTATTAACCTCTTCAGCCATTTTTATTTTGCAATTTTAATACACTATGTTTTTCAGTTTAAGTGATATTTAGTTTTTTGTATTTGTAAAAAAAAAAAAAGGAGGGGTTTCACATGTCCTGCCATATCTCAAAAACAATATATGGTTATTGCTTTAAACTTTCTCAGAAACCATTTATGATTTTGCATAAAACTTTTACACAAGACGACGGCCGTATCATGCGCTCATGGCGCAGTTGTTTATTTTCACACGTCGCGCTGTATCTTAAAAACGATTCTTGAAACTTTCAACACTTCTTAGTTATATCATTCTCAATATCTGTATACTTTTTGGTGATGATTCAAAATTTAATTTTTGAGTTATTGCGTATTTTGTAAAAAAGGGGAGGGGGTTTTTACATGTCGCACCATATCTCAAAAACGATTTATGATTATTGCTTAAACCTTTACAAATGTCTTTGTTATTTTAATCTAAAGATCTGTATACTTTTTGGTGATGATTCAAACTTTCATTTTTGAGTTGTAGAGTATTTTGTTAAAAAGGGGGATGGGTTTTTTACATGTTGTGCCGTATCTCAAAAATAGTTTATGATTATTGCTTAAAACTTTACACAAGTCTTTGTTATATTAATCTAAAGATCTGTATACTTTTTGGTGATTATTTAAAATTTTATTTTAAATTAGTGATATTTAGTTTTTTGTAAAATAAAACCAGGGTGGGGGGTTTCACATATCCTGCCGTGTCTCAAAAACAATATATGGTTATTGCTTAAAACTTTCTCAGAAACTATTTATGATTATTGCATAAAACTTCCACACAAGACGTCGGGCATATCATGCGCTCATGTCACAACTGTTTATTTAAATTTACTTCTTATCTATGCAACGACAATTCTGCATTTAAAGAACATTATCTGTCATTCAAAGACATTATGATTTTTAACTAGATTACTTTTGCTGTTTGTCATTCTTGTATCTAGATATTTTTGGTGGTTTTCTAAGGTTCTTTCCTTTGTACATCCCTTTAATTGAAACTCAAAAGGTTGACAGGTATCTATTTTCTAAACTCATATCTTTTACCTATCTAACACATGATATCAATAAAGAGTATAGCTTGTATAGCTGATTATACGGTATGGAATTGTTGAAGGCCGTACAGTGACCTATATTGGTACATTTCTGTGTCATTTTAGTCTCGTGTGGAGAGTTGTCTTATAGGCAATCATACCACATTATGTTGGTTTTTATATATAAAGAAGATATATGTAAAGTGTTTATGGTCTGTATGCCAGGTAGACTACTCAAAATAAGTTCAATTTCAAGTTTCTTATGACAAGGTTACAAATAAACTCATCATAGATACCAGGACAAAATTTAGTATATACGCAAGACGCGCGTTTTGTCTACAAAAGACTCATCAGTGACGTTCGAATCCAAAAAAGTTAAAATGGCCAAATAAAGTGCGAAGTTCAAGAGCATTGAGGATCAAAATTCCTACAAGTTTTGCCAAATACAGCTTATGCAATCTATGCCTGAGGTAGAAAAGCCTTAGTATTTAAAAAAAATTGTAAACAGTAAATTTATAAATATAACCATATCAATGACAATTCATGTCAGCACAAAAAGTGCTGACTACTGGGCATGTGATACCCTCAGGGAAATAAATCTCCACCAGCAGTGGCTTCGACCCAGTGATATGTGTCAGTATATAAGATAAATGTAATTTAATACCACCTAGCAAATACGGATAATTGATCTTGAATGTTTAATTGATCCACATGAATGATTGTTAAATTTCTTAGCATTTTTGTAACCAACACTCATAAGCTCCAAATTACACAAGAAATATATTAATAATATTATATTAAAAAACTATGTTTAAAAATCATCCAAGACTTACAAAGGCCAGAGGCTCCTGACTTTGGACAGGTGCAAAAATGCGGCGGTGTAAACATGTTTTTAGAGATCTCAGCCCTCCCCATACATCAACTTAATGTAGAAAAACAAACACAACAATATGTACAGTAAAACTCAGTTTGGGAGAAGTCTGATGTCAGAATAGGTAACAAAAGAAACTAAACAAAATGACAATAATACATAAATTAACAAAGGACTACTAGCAGGTACTGACATGCCAGCTCCAGACCCCAATTAAACTGATTGAAAGATTCATCATATGAATATGAAGCACAATCTAATGATAACTATATTTGGTATAATATTATGGGTTCCTTGCATGGTCTACATGTCTGTCGGTTAGGATTCACCTTTTCTAAAATTGTCCGTTTATAAATTTTGAATTAAAAAGAAACTTAAGGTTTCTATTCCTTCATGGACAGTTGGAGGTATAGGATCTATTTTAGGTCTTTTTTGATTATATAGCTCTTCAACTGTTGCTGGTCTTGTACATACTTGGCATTTAAATATTCGACTATGAGCGTTCCTGATGAAGGTAAACCAAGAAAAGCACCTCGGACGCTTGAAATTTCTATTGCGTTATTTTCAATTTTTTGGAAGGTGTACATATGAAAAAGAAGAAGGGGTATGATTTTCAATGAGACAACTCCCCACAAGAGACCAAATGACACAGCAATTAACAGCTGTAGGTCACCGTACTAGGCCTAATAAATGTACAAAAAATGAACCAAAAACCGATGTGTAACATAAAAACAAATAACAGCCACTGAATTACAGGCTCCTGACTTTGGACAGGCACATACATACAGAATAATCGCGGGGTTAAACATGTTAGCGGGATCCCAACCCTCTCCTAATGTTGGACAGTGCTGTAACGTTACAGCATTGTAACGAACTATAAAAATCAGTTGAAAAAAACTTCATTTACTCATAAACTGGATACAAATAGAAATACATATAACAAACACATTGTGGACTGGGTAATTGCACATCCCAACAATAAAAAAAAAACACACTAAGTACATATTTGGCAGTTAATTACAGCTAGTTCAAAGCCAACAACTGTTCGATTGACAGGTTTCATCTGACCTTGACCTTAATTTCATGGTTCATTGAGCAAAGTAAGTTTTTGTGGTTTTGTCTATTTTCCAGTTACTTTAAGGAATGGGGCCAATATGTTTTATTGGACAATTTTCAGTTTTTGTGGTTTTGTCTATTTCTCAGAAGTAATAAGTCAATTGTATTAAGATTATGTATCGGATTGTAAGTTGCTGATGTCTGTTTGGCAGAGTTCATATGACTTGATCTCATTTAATGGTGCATTGGTCAACGATAAATAATTAAATGCAACAGTAGTATACCGTGTTCAAAAGTCATAAATCGATTTAGAGAAAACACATTTTAAGGAAAAAATGGCGGGTTGATCACGGTTTGGCTTTTTAACTATTTTGATCTGAGCGTCACTGATGAGTCTTATGTAGACGAACGCGCATCTGACGTAATAATTACAATCCTAGTACCTTTTATGATATTTGATAAGTTTTTGTAATTTTGATAGTTTATAAGATACTGTAAGCAACAGGTCAACTATATTTGGTGTATGGAATATAAGGTGTCAAAAAAGACTTCTGAATCAGTCTGATGTTAACTTTTTTTTTCATCAATAACTTTCTAGAATTATAAACCGACATGGAATTTTATCGGCCAAAAGTTTGATAATGCCAAAGATGCATTATCCAGGGCAAAATGTTGAAAAGATTCATTTTCATTTTTCCATATGTTTATGTGTAATGAACTTATTGTATTATATATTCAAAAAGTAGACACAGTTTGGGTTAAAGATTGTTACAGATCAAATACTTTGTCAAACATCTACATCTACATCGTTGAAAGGCAAAGGGTCTATGACCCATCACGCAAGTACTAATTTTGTCATCCAATATGGTGCTCATTAAAAACAAGCAAAGCCTTTTTATTTTCCATCTTATTTCTAATGATGGTAGTTTACGCTCATTCAGTAGACTAGTAACTGACCCAGGTTCTCTGCTGTATGGATGTTTTATGAAACATGATGATCTTCTTTGCACTATTTCTATCTGTTTGATGTGGTTTTCTTGACATGGATCCCATGCACTGCTAGCATATTCGACGTTTGGTCTGACAATGGCTTGGTATGCTCTTTTCTTAATTTCTTCTGGGAAATTGCCGATGTTTCTCCTCAGAAAGCCTAATGATTTATTGGGTTTGCCTGATGTTATTGATGTGTATGTCCCATTTCAGGTTGTTGGTAAACTGAACTCCTAAATATGGGTTTTGGCTCACATTTTCTAAAACTTGGCCATGCATGTGATAGTTATGTAATATAGGGTTTTTCTTGTTGGTTATTCTTAGAACATAACATTTTGAAGTATTGAATTTCATCTGCCATTTAGATGCCCAATCAATCAATGTATCTGGATCTTTTTGTAGTTGGTTACAGCATCTTTGCAGTCTATTGCTAGGTATAATAGGCTGTCATCTGCAAAGAGAGCAACTATGACTTGAATTTATGAAACTTTAGCAGTAGCTTTTTTATGATTGAGAGATAGTGTCTGATGCAAAGTTTTGAAAACATCTTTACAGTTTGCTTTTCATTTTCAGCATTGTTCTGTTCTGATAGATTAGTTATATTCTCGTTTGAATTGTCTTTACATTTGTCATTTCGAGGCCTTTTATAGCTGAATATGCAGTATGGGCTTTGCTCATTGTTGAAAGACGTACCGTGACCTATAGTTGTTGATTTCTGTGTCATTTGATCTCTTGTGAAGAGTTGTCTCATTGTCAATCATGCCACACCTTTTTCTTTTTATAATTGGTAATTAGACGTGTCACGGTACTTTTTCATCTCAAATTCATTCGTTTAGTTTTGATGTTATATTTGTAATTGTCACATGTCTTAATGTTTGTAGTTGTAAATCTGATTTGTTTCTATTGCATTCGTGTACATGTTCTATGGTAAAAATAAATAATCATTACAATAATAAATAATCATCCAGTTCATTTACTAGATTTTAGTTGGGATCAACAAAATTTACACGATATATTTGGTTTACAGTTTCAGAATAAACACCGACATAGCTAGATAATACAATTAATTATCTAAATACTACTACAACGTATTGTAATTTTCACTGTTATTAATAAATGTTAGATAAGTCATACAAATCTAATCTTGAATTTCATCCAAATTCTCTCTTAATTTTGGGAACTCGTCTTAGAAATTCAAATGTGACGTCACCTTGTACTTTGAGCGTTGCACTTTTGCTAACACGGCTGTGTATTTTTGTAATGTATCCGTTTATATTCTGTAGCTAGTCACCACTTCATTTAAATTATGTCTATCTATTATAAAGTCATTTTATAAAATTTACTAAATAATAAGGATGCTCTTGTGCCAGGCGGATTACTCTGGCGTATTGGTCACGATTTTTGGAACTTTTGATCCTCGGTGGTCTTCGGCTTTGTACTTGTTTTGGCTTTCAAACTTTTGTTGGCTATTATTCGTTTGTTTCTCTGTCCTATATTTTCTCCCATTTATTTGTATTGTAGTGCTGTCATGAAATGTTGTCATTTTAATGTTATAATTAACATTGCCATTAAAGCGGGAAGTTTGGCATGGCACAAAGCCAGGTTCAACCCACCGTTTTTTTTTCTTAAAATGCCCTGTACCAAGTCAGGAAAATGGCCATTGTTATATTATAGTTCGTTTCTGTGTGTGTTACATTTTAATGTTGTGTTTCTGTTGTGTCGTAGTTCTCTTATATTTGATACGTTTCCCGCAGTAATAGTTTGTAACCCATATATGTTTTTTCTCTATCGATTTTTGAATTTCGAACATACTACTACTGTTGCTTTTATTTACAGTTAGCATTTTAACAAACTGTCTTGGATTGTATTTTTTTGACATGATAAGTTTAGATTACTAGGACACTGAACGAAGCTTATCTCCAAAACCAAGAAATAACATTTATAGAAACTTTTTTTTTAAATCGGGATTTTTTTTTATAAATGAACTAACTTTTTAGTCAACATTACACTTTTACACTGACAGCAGGAATCGTAGGCGTGACATTATTCAATATAAAAAGGAAGATGTGGTATGATTGCCAATGAGACAACTATCCACAAAAGACCAAAATGACACAGACATTAACAATCAATGCACGGAACTCCAGACGAATTTATTTGATTGTTTGTCGTTTGATTACGTTATATAACACTCTTTCATTAAAAGAGCATAGCAAACTATAAACGGCAGATCTGAAATGTTTCGCCTCCCTCTAGAAAAGTATCCTGTTTGAATTCCGCATTCCTTTTAGATTACGTTGGATCATTTAACGCGTCACGTGTTAACGTATTTATATATTACTGGTGAACAACAGATCCCTTATTGAATAGATATAAGAAGATGTGATATGAGTGCCAATGAGACAACTGTTAAACCAAGTAATAATTATAAAAGTAAACCATTATAAGTCAAGGTACGACCTTCAATACGGAGCCTTGGCTCACACCGAACAGCAAGCTATAAAGAGCCCTGAAAAAAATACTAGTATAAAACCATTCAAACGAGAAAACCAACGGTCTAATCAATATAAAAAGGAAAAATAATGACCTGTTTAAACTTGTCTGGCATAGTTATTTAGAAGTTAAGTAAGTCTGATGAGGTTTAACAACCACTGATCATGAGAGATGATACCTCCTCTATTGGTCACGTTTTTATCCCAGGGGATATGAGCAGCTAGTATTTCCCCCAAGCATATTATTCTGAAACAAATCAAATACTGATGAACCAATAATTGTAAAGATAACAATTTGTCAAAGTGGCTTGATACTTTAATATTTTCATTAGGGCATAGTACAAAAGAAAATATCCTTTTCATGCATTAAATTTGCCATCTTTAATATTCATTACTCGGGGTATATAAATTGTAAAATGAATATATGCAATTATCAAAAATTCATTTGTAGAAATTTTCCTGTTTTCAAACAAAACTAAACAAATAGTACGTGTGACTATTGTACTATCAAATTTATTACTTTTTGTCCTGTAAATTTCAGTTCGTGTGCCACAGAGACACATTATACAATTGTCATCCATGTCTGTGTCCTATATATAAAGGCAACAGTACTATACCGCTGTTCGAAAGTCATAAATCGATTGAGAGAAAACAAATCCTGGTTACAAACTAAAACTGAGGTAAACACATCAACTATAAGAGCAAACGAACGAAACAACAGAAACACTAAAGTGCAACAAAAAACCTAAACGAATATGCAACACACACAGAAACGAACTATAAGATAACAACTACTATTTTCCTGACTTGGAACAGGACATTTAATGATGGGTTGAACCTGGTTTTGCGGCTAACCAAAACATCGTGCTTCTATGGTAATGTTAAATATAACGCTAAAATGACAACATTACATGACAGGACCACAGTACAAATAAATGAGAGCATTTA
Source organism: Mytilus galloprovincialis (assembly GCF_965363235.1). NCBI lineage: Eukaryota > Metazoa > Mollusca > Bivalvia > Mytilida > Mytilidae > Mytilus > Mytilus galloprovincialis. Next base: position 29,809,178 of record NC_134849.1, on the reverse strand, counting down.
AAACTAAAACAAAACCCCACGGATTCAAAATCTCTAGGAAAAGGCATTCCCAAATTACTTGTGTTCTAAATCCATATTTTATGATCACACAATTTTTTTTAAATATTTTTTTTTATTCAATACTGAAAAACAAGAAAAATATTAATCCTCTCGATCATGCACCCTTTAATCCAGGTAATTAATTTAGTCCGTACTTTGACACCTACTGATAAGTAAACATCCAGTAATGTTATAAAGATCAAACAGTAGCTATTATCCCTCCCACTCGGATAATCAACTATTGGACATGCAGAAATGCCACCTTTTAAAATTGAGAATTGAAATGGAAATGTGTCAAAGAGACATCAACCCGACCATAGAGAAGACAACAGCAGAAGGTCACCAACAGGTCTTCAATGCCGCGAGAAATTCCCGAACCCGGAGGCGTCCTTTAGCTGGCCCCTAAACAAATATATATACTAGTTCAGTGATAATGAACGCCATACTAAAGTCCAAATTGTACACATTAAAACTAAAATTAAAAATAATACAAGACTAACAAAGGCCAGAGGCTCCTGACTTGGGACAGGCTAAAAATGCGGCGGGTTTAAACATGTTTATGAGATCTCAACCCTCCCCCATACCTCTAGCCAATGCAGAAAAGTAAACGCATAACAATACGCATATTAAAATTCAGTTCAAGAGAAGTCCGAGTCTGATGTCAGAAGATGTAACCAAAGAAAATAAAAATAAAATGAAAATAATACATAAATAACTTCAGACTACTTGCAGTTAACTGATATTCCAGCTCCAGACTTCAATTAAACTGATTGAAAGATTATGTCTTCATCATATGAATATCAAGCACAATCCTTCCCGTGAGGGGTTTAGTATTATATCATCACAACATATATGAGAAGAACATAACCCGTGTCATGGCAACAACTGTTTTTTTTCAATAAATGTGTTTAGTTCCGATGCAAAGACCCTATAAGTGAATCAATATTAACGCCAAAATATGCAATCTTTAATGACCTGACAACAGTATCGTAACTATATCCCTTCTTAATAAATCTATTTAAAGGTTTTATTAGTTTCTGAGATGAATACTGACATTTTTGTGCCTTATAAAGAATATTTCCATAAAATATCGGATGTGAAATACCTGAACGTATAAGAAGTCTGCATGTTGTGCTATATTCACGAATGATGTCCTTATATACCGATGATAAAATTTAGTAAATGTTTTGACTAGTTTGTGATATCGAAAACCATGGTGTAATAATTTTTCAGTAATACATACATTTCTCTCGTTAAAATCTAAAACATTGTTACATACACGAGCGAATCGTACAAGTTGAGATATATAAACACCGTAAGATGGTGACAAGGGAACATCACCATCTAAAAAGGGATAATTAACGATAGGAAATGAGAATCATCACTTTTATCATAAATTTTAGTATTAAGCTTTCCGTTAATGATATAGATATCAAGATCGAGGAAAGGGCAGTGGTCATTTTTAGGATTAGCTTTATTTAAAGTAAGTTCAACAGGATAAATTTCTTTAGTATACATACTGAAGTCGTCATTATTGAGAGACAAAATATCATCCAAATATCTAAAAGTATTATTAAATTTGTGTATCAGATGTTGTTTCGATGGGTCTTTCCTGATTTTTGTCATAAATTGTAACTCATAGCAATACAACAACAGGTCCGCATTAAGTGGTGCACAGTTAGTCCTCATTGTAATTCCGATAATCTGGCGATATACGGAATCTCCAAGGCGAACAAGAATGTTATCTAGTAAAAATTCAAGGGCAGATATAGTACTGAATTAAAAAAAGAGTCCAAAGATTTTTTGTCAGCTTTTTCCCGTTTTATCCATTTCAAACAGTAAGTACTGAGTGAGTCGTGGATGATATTACGACACTCATTCCAATGAATAATTGACGGGGGCCGGTATTTAGGTTCTTTACTGAGGAATGAATTTAACTCCCGGTCTTGAACGATGTTAAGATATCCTGTTATAACATGGGAAATGGGTCCATAAATGTATTCGGAATTACTGCAATTACATGAAGTAGGTGTATTTTCACTGATATTAACATCTTCACACAATTGGCTATAATTAAACACAAATTTCCGGGTAGATTTCTTGAAAATATAACAAATAAGATGGAGCTCAGTATCATCAAAATATCCCGGAATTTGTTCTTTAACAGAATGGTCGTTAATTATACCGGCAATGTTTACAAAATCAAAACCTTTATTGACATACTTTATTCTAATAAAAAGATGTACATAAAGAGAAAAACTTTATAAATCTTTATAGTTTGCTAATTGGCATTATTAAAAATGTATTACATATACCCGGTTTTAACTTGCAATTAATTATTTGTATTAAATGATCACTGGAGCAGAAGCCTCTACTATACCATCATATCTTTTCAAGATATTATACAACTTTACGTATATGTAAATATAAACCATATTTTTCTCGACTCAATATTTTGTTTTAATTAATAGCTGGAATATTTAATATATTGAACGTCAATTTGTCTCTTTTCTATGACCAGGAACATTGTTCAGTTGAAAGCTCAGTGTTGAATACCCCCATCCCACCCACCCCCCCTTTTTTTTTATTGAAACACGTTATGAATACATATTTTGTTCCTTTTGACAAATTGGTCATAATTAATGAAGAATGAGCATTGAAGAGGAAGCGAAATTCATTGGCAGTGCTGTAAATTAACGATCAGAAGAAGGTTGATTTATTAAACCTTGTTTAATAAGCTGAAGAAGTGACCCACAGTGCGTCACTTCGGTAGACTAGGTTTGAAAATGTCCTGTACCAAGTCAGAAAAATGGCCATTGTTATATCATAGTTCGTTTCTGTGTGTGTAACATTTTTACGTTGTGTTTCCGTTGTGTCGTTTGTTTTCTCCTTTATTTGCGTGTGTTTTCACATTACTATAAGACGTGTCACGGTACTTTTCTATCCCAAATTCATGTATTTGGTTTTGATGTTATATTGGTTATTCTCATCGGATTTTGTCTAATGCTTAGTCCGTTGCTGTGTGTGTTTCATTTTAATGTTGTGTCGTTGTTCTCCTCTAATATTTAATGCCTTTCCCTCAGTTTTAGTTTGTTACCCCGATTTTGTTTTTTGTCCATAGATTTATGAGTTTTGAACAGCGGTATACTACTGTTGCCTTTATTTGAGTCCTGGTTCCGAAAGAAGCATTGATAGGATTTTCCGAAGGTAAAAATAATTGAACTTAACACGCTATAATTTTAATTTTTTTGCCCTTTTTGTTAATTATTTCGAATTTTTAGATCAGAATTACTTGATATGTGTGTTTGTGTACTTCTTCAAGTGGCCCGAGAACACAGTTATTTCGTAGTGCATTTCTTTTAGACAATAAATTCAAATTAAAAAAATCGCACCTGCTCTTTCTCAAAAAGATTTTTACAGTGTAGTGTACTACCAGTGAGACAAATAATATCAAAATTATAGAAACTTCTACCAGCTCTAACTCAAAATATTGACAATTCTGTGTTAAGGGGGTGTAAAATTCAGTTTGACAGCTTCAGACGTGCTAAAATTTGACCTTTTAGAACTGGACCAATTTACTTCTTAACATAAAGATTCAGCACCCAATTTTTTTTTACATGTAATTACATCCCCCTACTTGATATTTCATGCATTTAATATCAAGAAATAAATTGGGAAAGTGTATCAAATAAGACATGCAAGTTATACACTGTTTACACTAGGGACTATATTCGTACACAACGAAAACCAAAGGACGATAACTGTGTCCTTGGACCTAATAGGACAGAAAGACTTGACCAATCTTTCTAAAACTTTGCATAACCTAAGCTTAGGCAATTGTGAGATAGGTTGCCAAGTTTCATGGCCATATGACATATATTAGAGACACTAGGGTCATTTTAATATAGACATTTGAATGTTTATTTTTGACGTGTAAATCAAATATCTTCAACTGTCAAGATTTTGGCCTTAAAATTTTAAATTTTGCAAAAATTTGCTTTTTAAATGCTCTTGAATATCAAATATTAAGTATTAAAAGCATCTGAACACTCTTTTATTTATCAGATGTATTGTAATTATTCCAAAGTTAAATTTATATAAGCCTATGCCTGAAAATAGAGATTTTCCAATTTAGGGACGCCTTATATAAATATGCATTTTTCTCAGCCAATTTGAAGATTTTGAAGTTTTTTATGCCTAATTTATTCTTTCATATATATAAAATGTACTTTAAATGTATAGAAAAGTGTCAAAAAGCATACCACATGAGTATAAAATGGTCTTGGGCCATGTAGTACTGAGAATTATTTATAGTCGATTTAGGCGGTAGCCCATATTGACATATAAAAATGCACACAGAAGCTATTAGAAATGAAAATGTGTAACTTTTTGCTCATTTCTATGCTAAGGCGTTATGATACAAGAAGTCTAATTGCAAAAGGACTCTTGCATTTATTTTTTTTAGAAACAATATGGTCTGATGGCCAGTTTTTTCACTTTTCAATGGAAAACTTGCATTTAGTTTTAGCCTTAATAGGCATAAAGTTGGACCACTTACTATCATACAGAGAAAAAAAATGGTAACCTATGAAAGGAGTAAGGTGTACTGAGTATAATAAAGTGCTTTTTTTACAGATTTAGTGAAATATTTGTGATGGACTACAGATTTGATGTACAAAGCTCTTCACATTTTACATACATCTATTAGGCCGTTTAACCATGGCCGTGAATACAAATATGTGCACTTTTTTTCTGTGATAATCTACTTTTCTCTATATCCAGAGTTCACAAATGGTTAATTAAATTTGATTTAATCATAGAAACACAAATATCAGGAACAAAAAAGCTGTCAGATAGAAAGTCAGCATGCCTCTTAGCCATAAAATGTAAACTGCTTTAAAATGCTTATTATAGCCGTAGAATGCCAAAATGGCACATTTTAACAGAATTTCTGTAAACCAAAGATGTAAATCCTTTACTTTGATTGAGTTTGACAAACTGAAACCAGCAAATCATTCAGGAAAGTTGCCAAAGTACAGAATCTAGATTTCAGGAATCCATCTCCTAGGCCCGAGAACACAGTTATTTCGTAGTGCATTTCTTTTAGACAATAAATTCAAATTAAAAAAATCGCACCTGCTCTTTCTCAAAAAGATTTTTACAGTGTAGTGTACTACCAGTGAGACAAATAATATCAAAATTATAGAAACTTCTACCAGCTCTAACTCAAAATATTGACAATTCTGTGTTAAGGGGGTGTAAAATTCAGTTTGACAGCTTCAGACGTGCTAAAATTTGACCTTTTAGAACTGGACCAATTTACTTCTTAACATAAAGATTCAGCACCCAATTTTTTTTTACATGTAATTACATCCCCCTACTTGATATTTCATGCATTTAATATCAAGAAATAAATTGGGAAAGTGTATCAAATAAGACATGCAAGTTATACACTGTTTACACTAGGGACTATATTCGTAGACAACGAAAACCAAAGGACGATAACTGTGTCCTTGGACCAAGTTAAACATTGTTAAATGAAAATAAATATACCAAGAAAAATCGCATTTAGTTTGTGCGCTTTTAAGATACAGAATGATGCGCACCAAGAATGGCAAAAACTCCAAGAAACGTCGCATGTACGGGGCGCCGAACGGAACTCGTATGGTTTTGTACTCGAATTTCAATTGTGCACGGACAAAAGTGAGTTTTATTCAGCAAAAATCAGTTCAGTTGAAAAAAAATTGCAGCATATTACAAATTAAAAATTTTTCATACAAATAAACTCATCATAGAAACCACAAGATTATCTTTCAGTGGACATAAGTTACTTTTGTAAAGACAAAATTCATTTTTGTATCACAGACTTTACCTTTGTTACCTAATTTGAAAATTCAGCGTCACGACATTTGCTTCAACTGTTTTAGTACAAATACATTCGTCACAAATCGGCCGATTCCGTATCTTCATAAAAACAATTATTTTCACAAATAAATATTAATGCATTTAAAAAAAGATGGCTTCCATGCATAAAAAGTACATGTGAAACAAATAAAACATAATGTAGGGTTCATTACCTACTTTATTTGTTAAAACATTAAATTATTTGTTGATGTTTACGTCTTGTATGACATAAAAAATAATAATAAACAGGATATACATTAGCATATAAAAGGATGTAATTAATAACAGACACAGAAATTCTATTGTGGTACTAATGATAACGATGAACATGCATTTTGTTAGGTAAGACTACGCTTTTTTGAAAAATAGGGTTTTAATTAAATATAACTTGATTGCAATTCAATACTAATAATAAATAAACTCATCATAGATACCAGGACTAAATTTTGTATATACGCCAGACGCGCGAAAAACAGTTTAAATTTGATCTAATCTCATCAACAGTCAAGACTTTATGTTTTTCAGTTAAAACTACCTTTTTCGAAATTTTGGTTCAAATGTCATACACTGCATACTAACTTTTGTGTTGGTTTTTATTTAAATCTTGTTTTGTTGAGTTTAACATCTAATTGCTGTAAGATGAAACGTGTCATTCTGTCGTATCTTGTTACTTTTATATTTCATTTAGTGAAGGAGGCTTGCGGTATAAATCGATTTTTTTTGACAATATATAATTTCGCTTTTTTTTCTCTCTAAATGAACTTTATCATTTCCTAAATAGGAAAATAAATCTAGATAATGGGGTCAGTGATCATTTAACCTCACAATCTACCTGCTAAAGGAGCATGCATTTTTGTTGAGGTGCATTTTTTTCTATTGATCTAATAGACATTATATTGAGAAAAAAACCACTTAAGTACAGAAATCGCATAAATTTTACAATTGTTTAGTTTGAGTATAGATTATGTGAATAACATAATAAAAAATATAGGACGACGATGAGTAAAAAAAGATATCTCCATTTTAATGCAAGAAAACGGAATTTTCACACCAACGGGAGATAATTTAGAGTTTTTTCAATGATACAAACATTTTCAAAGTCATCTGGGGCCAAAACAAATCGATATCTTTGGTTGATTTTTGTCCCATATTATAAAGTATCAACCAATAGAGTAATAAATAATATTTGTAATGAAAAAAAAAATGCTTAAATTTTTGCTTAAATTTTTGTACCCTCGAGTCTCCTTAATATGTATTTTTCGTCTATAAGTTGTTAGAATTATATATTAATTACAGATTAAGCGCAGTGATACTTATTATCATATCATTTCTTCGACCAATAATTACTGCAGAGAGCAAGCGGTGTTTCCAAAGCAATGCTGGATTATCTAGTGGCTGCAGTATCCCATTATTTAAAAAGTTTCCATACAAAAAAAACTTCACACCATCCTGTCAACGTCACGATATTTGCTACAACTGTGTAAGTACAAATATACAAATTGAAATATGTGTTATGTTTGCCAATGAGTAAATATCCATCTTAGACGAAATTGTACTGATATCTAAAAAAAAATATAATTACTTAAAACAAAGAAAATGCCACGTTTCATTGACATTATAATAAAAATGTTTCTTCCTGATTTCCTGTTTGAAGAATACCCATTTCATTCAATAATATTCCATACCATTCCATTTTATATTTATCAAAGGCACAAGGATTATGATTTATTACGCCACACGCACGTTTCGTCTACATAAGACTGGTCAGTGACTCTCAAATAACAATAAGATTCAATCATCTGAAGCAAGCGTTTTATATTTAAAGTTGAAAAAGCTTTTATTGCAAAATATTTACATCATAACTTAAGCTTCAGAATCACAGCTATGAAAGGGGACGCATATCCCCATTTTATCTATCACTGCCACTGCAAAATTCTGTATTCACATTTGTAACAAAAACCAATCATACGGAGTCTGCGTAAACCTTCTTGTGGGGAAGAGCAACTCACGAACAGAGCTCTCAAATCTTTGAAATGAATAAAATATACTAGTATAGTTGTGTATTACTTATGTCGCTCGTTATTTTTTTGGAATCTGAAAGATGAAGCAATTAAAAGCTCTAAACTTTGTTTTAAAACGAAGACATAGATGTAAAGTCTCACTCACGTTTGTAAGTGTAATGCAATTGGGCGATGACACTCCAGCAATATCAATTAACATTATTTCTAAACAACAAAATATCACGGCGTATACATATAATTCTGATATTGATACCAATTGATTATCGGATTTATCCTATTCAGATAGTTCAATTTTCACTTTAGAGTCCAAGCCTTGGCTTTAAGTATGTGGATTGGATAAATCTGACAATCCACGAGTTACTATGTAATAAAAATTTTTCTCTAATGGTTGAACTTAAAAGTTTCATTCTTTTGTTAAACGAAAATTCCCTTAAAGTGCCTCTTGTGATTTTGCACAATTTCATTAACACCTGTTTTTATAATTATTATATCAAATGGTTATGAAAGGGTTCATTTTAGAGAAATATCTATTTTCAGGCTGCAAAATTCTCCAAAAGTAGAAAATACTGTGACAGTCTTTTCTTAACTGACATGAAGAAAGTTTGTAATAGGATGAAACTTCTTAAGAAAGTTGCCTGCAGAGGATTTGCACGTATATACCACAGTGCTGTGCGTGTCGGAGGTAAAAAGTTCTTTAGGGAGACAGCAAAGTCTCAATGCAGCCAAACATGGGTGCCCAGTTGTTTTCCATGATATATCCGGCAGTCAGCATATCATATTTGTCTTAATCTAAATAAATCATAAAAAACTTGCAGTTTGTTTATATAATTTAAAATAATCGAGAGAAGTTAACTTTAAAGCTGTGTATCTGCCTAGAAAATTTTTACAATTGCATATAATTTTATTAATAAAGTCAATCTTCGTATCATAAATAAAGCATGAAAAATGTTATGGTGTTTTTTTTCTATTTTACTTTTCAAAAAGACACTGGAATGTGACCTTCCTGACTTTGAAAATTGCATTACTTCTATTATCATCAATTTCCATCATTTAATATACACATATACACAATCTTATAATTTCAACCGATAAAGATAACTTATTTCTAGACTATAGTTATATATTTCTGTTACTAATACCTTTAAACAATATCGCTTTAAATATCATGCTAACCTTGATAATACAAACAACATGACAAAAAGAGTTTGAATAAAGTCAACAGTAGAATACTGTTGTTCGAAAGTCATCAATCGATTAAGCGAAAACAAAGCCGGGTTATACACTAAACCCGAGGGAAACACATCAACTATAAGAGGATAACAACAGAACAACAGAGATACTGACCTGCAACAAAGCAAATGCCAGCACAAATAGAAAGAGATTATTTGATAACTGACTTATTCCTGACTTGGTACAGGACATTTGCAAAAAAGAAATGTAAGGTTGAACCTGATTTGTCGCCAGACAAACCTCCCGTTTAAACGGCAATGTTAAAAACACCGTTATAATGACAACATTACGTGACAGGAATATAGTAAAAAATAATGCAAGAACACTTAGGACTAAGAGACACACACATAAATAATATAATAGTACATTAAAATATGTACAGCACAGAGGGAAAACGGACACTTCCGATCAATTTACGACAATGTACGACAGTACACAACAAACAAAATATAAAAGCTTGAACTCAATAAGTATGCAAGTATCAAGAAACTGGGATTCCCTGGAACTCATAAACAGCTGTTGACTACAATTGATACAAAAGATGTTTCATTTATTGGCATGGCACAATATAAGTTTTTATAGCAAAACAAATCATTCCGAAGAAGAAGATTGATTTCAAAGACTACTTATGCATGCTATAAATAACACATGTCATTTGCTTTACTACTTTTGCTATCTTATTTATATCAGATATTTTATGTGTCATAATTTAATTGCTTACGAAGAAGCTAGTAAACCAAGGGTTTCTAATGGTGAAGTTGAAATCATTCCTTTCGTACCTACATGAGCAACACGACTATCAACAGGTGGAGCAGGATCGTCTTATCCCTTAAGAGTACTGAGGTCACCCTAAGTTTTGGTTTGGTTCGTGTTGCTTACTCTTTAGTTTTGTTTGGTTGTGTGTTTTGTGTTCTTTTGTTTGTCTGTTGGTCTTTTCATTTTTAGTCATAGCGTTGTCAGTTTATGTTCCTTTGATGAGTTTGAATGTGCCTCTGGTATCTTTAGACACTCTGTTTCACTTCGAAGACCAAAGGTTAGTATTCAACTGCATACATATTGATAGTTAAAAATAAACATTTGATTGGGTAAGATGATTTCACGTGACATTGAAATAAAACATTATGTTCCTTGCTCACATCATATTTAAATCTCAACTTCTGTCTAACTTCTGACGTAGATTTGATCAGCTTTAAAAAGGCCTTGTCAATATCTTGTTTGAAGATGTTCGCTTCTATGTTTTAAAATGATAAGCTTTTTAAAACACTGTTATAAATTGATAGTAGTGTGCTTGTTCTCGAGATATGAGTATTTAAAAATCTGGCGTGGAAAGCTCCTCTCATTCATTCATTCAACATTGGCACATATTTTCTGTCTAAAAGTATAAATTTAGTAAGATTTTCAAAGATGACAATTTCAACTACAATCTTTTTTTATATCTAATCACATTATGAGAAGAAAAAAGCACTACATTGATACAATCAGAGGATCCCGAATACATGACAAAAAATTAAAATCAAGAGAAGCGAAAATCCCAAAACTTATCGGAATTGTGTAATTGAAAGAAAAAAAAACATGTCCCGATAAGAATGATTATTGATGGAATAATTTCTTTTTCAACTTGACTATAAAATCTTATTTTTTAAAGTATGAAATGTCAGTGGAATAACAAATTATTTTTCCTGTTTTAAGGAGATATGTATACCTTGAATCAATACATAAAAGTCACCCAACTCGTGCAATGACTGCTGAAATATTATTTTTCTAGTTGAACAAATCTGCATAGCGTTTGAAGTCAATAGAAATTAATTATAAAAAATTTCGGACAGATAATTTGGTAGGCCAGATTTTCGTTTAGTCTAACATTGCTTATGAACTTTATTGAAAATAAACTATATGTTTTTTTCTTGACTTTGTACAGTTGAACAGTACTTTAATCTGAAGACACAAACCTGAAGAAAACAACATCTTCTGAGTTATGTTAAGTCCTTTTAATTAACATATAAGAAACTGTAAATACTCATGCGCAAATTCAGACTGCATGTATAGTGATCTATAGTGTGCCCAATATGAATAAAAACTTGGAAACCCTTGTAAATACAGTATTTTAAATATAAATAACATACACAAACAAAGTCCAAAAATAGGTGACACGGAAATGGAATTCGGTCAAACATATTTTTTGTTTCCAAAAATAAACATAATTGTTAATCATCTTAGATAATAACATTTTACAAAAAAAACCACTCAGTATTATTTCGACAAATGCAATAACAGAATTTAACATGATTATATACAATTATATGAGGTTCTAGACGAGTAACTTATGTAAATAATTATTTATTTATTGTTGTATTTATTATATGTAATAAAGTATTATTAAAAGTCGTTTGAGGAACAAAAGATACCAGCGGGAAAGTCAAACTCATAGATCGAAATAAACTGACAACACCATGACTAAGAATAAAAAACAAACTGAAAAATAATAGCCCACAAGACACACCATAGAAAACTAAAGACTCTGCAACACGAACATTAACCTGGGCTGATCTGAGGTGCTCCGGAAGGGTAAGCAGATCCTGCTTCACATGAGACACCCGTCAAGGAACTTGTTATTAGTAAATATTTAATATTAATATCGTTATTCTCCATTTATATCATTTAAGGATGTACTTAGGTTAAGTTATGGAATTTGTACCGGTTGTTCGGATTCCTCGTTTTGATATCCTACGATTCAGCGTAAAATATTTGGCCCCATAACAGCCATTTTTCTTTTCATAAAAGTTTTTCATAGCTTCTAAAAGTTCATTTATCATAATTTAAGCAGATTCTAGATTTTTTTCGTCTTTTTGAGACCCCAAAACACCAATGCAAATTTAAGTTTAAGCCCAAGACAACAATGGACAACACCCCCATAATTCAAAAACTAAAATGTCTCAAAAACGAGCTCCATCAATATTTTAAGTTTATTTTTTTTCTTAACTAATGCTCTTTCAACTTATGCTATTAATTCTTAATGATGATTTTTAAATTTTCACCTACGTTCATCCTTGCAGAGGTACTAGCTAAAATTCATGTTCATCGATTTGACTCAAATCCTATTATTTAATTTATGATAATGTAAAACATTTAACTAAACTATTGAAAGCCAAAAGAAAAACAGTTTACAGGTAATGCGCTCGATAATATGAAGCGTCGTTTGGTTTATTTTAGACAAGACGCCATCTAATTAACTTTTGAGTTGATCTTTAATCACCTCCGATGACAATATGAGAGATATAAACATAAATATAGATATAAATAGATCAAGCAACTCGTGCAATTAGCTTTTTCTTGGTAAGTTTTATTTCATATCATGGATTAAAAATAGATGATTATAATCGTATTTACCTGTATAAGAATGATTTTTAACCAGTCAATAAAATGATTTACCTTAGTTTCACTTTCAATGTTGACATTCTTTTCCTTGAAACACACAGACAATTAATGCATTATCCATCCCTAGCTAAGGGCGTACGTCGAAGTTCACATTATTTAGAATTCAACGAAGTCGAATTATTTACTTGCCCTACCATAGAGCATAATACCGACAGCCACCAATTAGTCTTCAATGTAGCGAGAAACTCCCGCACCCTGAGGTGTCTTTCAGCTGGCCTCTAAACAAAAGAGGGACGAAAGATATCAGACGGACAGCCAAACTCATAAATCGAAAAATGAACTGACAGCGCCATGGCTAAAAATGAAAAGGACAAACAGACAAACAAAATTACACAAGACACAACATAGAAAACTAAAGAATAAACAACACGAACCCCACCAAAAACTAGGAATGAACTCAGGTGCTCCAGAAGGGTAAGCAAATCCTGCTCCTCATGTGTTACCCGTCGTGTTGCTTATGAGATAACAAATCCAGTAAATAGTCTTATTCGGTAGGTCACATTTATGAAAGGCAAGGGGATTGTAGTTACGACGTAAGGAACATATCCGATATCATTTGTGAAAAGGTTATTCCATAACGGTCAACCAACTCGTGATGGCGTCCGTAAAATTTACGAAGAGAAGATTTCAACTTCACCATTTGGAACTCTTGACTTAATAGCTTCCTTGTGATCAACAACCTTCTATCAAGAAAATCGTGATAGGAACTGCAAGCACGGGAATATCGTATCAATTGGGTGATATATACACCGTATGCAGGTGCTGCTGGAATGTTGTTACTTAGAAATGGAAAGATCACAATTGGAAAGCTGAAATCATCTCTTTTGTAGTAAAGTTTTGTTTTCAATCGACCGTCATTGTCAATTTCTAGATGTTAGTCAGGATGTGAGACCGACTTAACTGCATCTGTTGTATCCTTTATCTCTAGTTCAATGGGATAGATGCGTTCGGCAGTGTCACCAAATTTTGAATTATTTAGTGAAAGAACATCATCTATATAGCGCAAAGTAGAGTTAAAGGATACTGATAACTTCTTATCTTTCTTCCAAAGAAGTTTCTGTATGAAGTCAGCCTCAAACAGAAACAAGTCCGCAAGAAGAGGGGCACAATTCGTTCCCATTGGATTGCCGATAGTCTATTGAAAAACATGTCCTCCGAACGTAGCAAATATGTTGTCAATTAAGAAATCAAGCATCTTGATAATGTCAGTTTCAGAGAATCAGAGGCATCCTTTACAAAGTAGGATTTAACCCTTCCTAAGAGAAGACATTTTACTTTCGTTGGCCATTCTTTATTATGAAACAAAGAAATACCAACTCTTTCAATTTGTCTTTTAGTTTGGAATGTGGAATACTTGTATAAAGTATAAAAAAATCAAATGTTTTAATACTATTACAAGATGAAAGAGAGTTAGATTGTATGTACTCTAAAGTAAATTTAAGTATCCACATCTGATTATTTCAAAGTCAATTAGGTTTTACTATGTCCCTAATATGATTCCGTACATATGTATACATGTACTACAGAGCAGACGTTTGGATAAAAAGAATAAATAAGGAAACAGAAGTCAGCACAACTTGTGTGTGGTGCCTTCAATTAGTCAGTACAGGTTCCGTAAAATATACCGAGCTGGTAATATAGATTGGAATTAGAAGATAAACATTAGAAAAGAGTTAATTTGGATTTTTCACAATGGTTTTTATATCAAGATAAGACATTATGTGTATAGAAACAACAATAAAATATAGCGAATATAACATAGTTATACAAAATTGTAGCATTTGACTTTTGAGTGCGGAAGGTCAAATATCTTTAGGCGTTTTCATCATTAAGTCACTTGTTGATGTGTAGTTCTTCGAAAAAGATGTTTCTGAAACATGATTTGAATACAAAATATAGGGATTTATTCCACGCATAAGAGTTAAATAACTTGTATTCACAACAAGACCCCGTAAAAACTTAATTACAAGAGTACAAGTACTCACACTATTCTTCCCTTAACTTCATGGCTTAATACATGTAACGATTCAATATTTTATAATTGCAAACCAACTGATTTGCTTGGGGCTATTTATCAACGAAACTTTTTTAAGCTGAAAAACACTGCCGATGATTCGCCGCAAAGTCGACCTTATAAAAAAGAAGTGGTATGATTGCCTATGAGACAACTATCCACAAAAGACAAAAATGACACAGACATTAACAACTATAGGTCACTGTACGGCCTTCAACAATGAACAAAGCCCATACCGCATAGTCAGCTATAAAAGGCACCGATAAGACAATGTAAAACAATTCAAACGAGAAAACAAACGGCCTTATTTATATAGTAGACATGGCCGGGTACTTATACATCCCGACACAAAAAGACACAATGAACAGATCTGAGAGTACTCGCAGTTATCTGACAGCTAATTCAAAGCCACTAACAACTTATAAAAAAATCATGCATCTAAGACTAAACTATCAATCCGTACACATCCAACATCCAATGAATTTTGTGTAAATACGTCATAAACAGCCTGAGAAAAACATGACCTTGTGCAATGCCATGCAATGCATGGTTGAACGGTTAAACAGGAATAAGTATCCCAAATATTATATAACTTAGCTTTCTTCATTTTGTTTTTGATAAATAGTCGACGCTGAAATTTTTGACATGTTGTGTAGAATATTCTTTTTAACGGAATTGTCGGAGACTATGCCTATTACTAATACATGATTGATTTTTAGTTGCGCATAGTCGTTAAAATCTTATAATATACACAGATATCACGAAATGTTATTCTGATATATCGTATTTCGACTGTAAGATGTTTTATTTCACGTCAAAGGTGTTCAACTTTTAAAAAGGGGCAAACATAAAGTAAAACAAGAAAACAACTAGTTATAAATTGCATGTGTCCGAATCGCTTTTATGGATTTACCTTCATTATGAACGTTGAAAGTCGTATATTTATGTTCTATTTCCTTAAAATCTATAAGGCTTTAAGGTCCTTTTCCATTATTATGGATTATCATCATCAGTCACATATTTTTTATCAATCATCTACATTTACATGTATGCAATATTTAATATAATACTTTCCTTTTGAAGGAAATATTTGATGGTATTTTAACTTGGTATACCATAACACCATTTAAGAACCTATTATAATTTGATCTTTAACGGGAACATACATAAATCGTAAGTTTATTTTACAACTTATTAAGGAAAGTAAAGTATGAAGTGTTCGAGTAAAACTAAAGAAACAATTTGTTCATATTTAGTTTATTTTATCAGTATTTATTTTTTAATTCCTATGGAATAATGACTAAGCTTAGTCGAGTGAAGCTATACAAATAGTTAAATAAGTGTTAACCAATGATATAACGTTTATTTTAACCTGCAACTAAAACTATTCTTTAGATATAGAAATAGACTTCATTTTTCAAATTTCTATGTTCTTAGTGTTATATTTCTCACTTCTAACCATTTTCAGAAGATGGCCTATATAAAACAATGTTTTATTTATATAATGTTCTTGTAATCCCGTTTGCATCTTGTTTTTGTCGGTGGGATTCTCAGTATTATCCTTCTTACTCCCGACGAATAAAATCTTAAAGAGTGTACAGTTAACTGTCTGCATTTCTCTCCAATTTCAAAACTAACAAGTTTAAAAAATCTAACATATGGCATCAATTCAGATCATTTATTGTCATTGATATGGTTATACTTATAAATTAACTGTTTACAAATTTTTGAAGTTTTTGAAATACTAAGGCTTTTCTACCTCATGTATAGATTACCTTAGCTGTATTTGGCAACTTTTAGGAATTTTGGTCCTCAATGCTCTTCAATTTCGTACTTTATTTGGCATTTTTAACCTTTTTGGATTCCAGCGTCACTGATCATGCTGATGAGTCCTTTGTAGACGAAACGCGCGTCTGGCGTATATACTAAATTTAGTCCTGGTATCTATGATGAGTTTATTTAAATGAAATATAATGTGTGTATGGTCTCTCTGCAAGGTAGAGATCTAAAAGTGAGTTCAATTTCGAGTCCATTTGAAATTTGTATGGGCAATATTAAGGATTTTTTTAATCAACACCTGTCTTACATTTTGAATGTTGTTTTTTTTTAAATTTCTGGCATTTTAGTAACACTTATGATTTATTGCAGATATCGTTATATTTTTTGTTTCGTTTACTATGAATGCCACAGTTGGCTAGACAGTCCAGAGATGGTGGCATATGTTAATTGATCTTGTTCTCTATTTCATGGTTCAAGAATTCTATAATTGTTTTAGTCGTTCCGTTGGCTGCTGTTTTGGAGAATTTTCCAGGTTTTAAACAACCCCCCTTTACCCTTTTGATTGTAAATTGGAGCTCACTGATTTTGTAACTTTCTGTAAATCGTATCGTGTCACCAATTACTTAAAATAGCTCCAATTGATAGTGTCTACCAGAATAAATACAAGTCGAGAGGTTTAATCTTCGGCATAGCACTGATGTGCAGTTTTAGGACAACACACTTTATCATCTTCGAATCTAAGTAAGTCATTGATATTTACCAGTCAATAATTTTTATACATTGGAAATCATTTGCGACTATTTGTTGGATTTATTATCGAAACAATATTCGCAAATTTACGATTTTTATTCGACCGAGATCAAATGAAAGCCGGAATACTAAAAACTTCATAAAACTAGTTTTAACATCGCTACCTGTACATGCTCGTGTTCTAATATTTTTTTGTCACATCTTTATGTCTTTGCTCATTTCGTCCATATCGCGTAAAACATACATCCTCGATGCAAACGTAAAACATATTGATAATTGTGACAATACAATTGGGTCATTATTGAGAAATGATTTTACATATTGAAGCTGAGCGAGCGACTACATTCTAATTGTGAAATGTTAAAAAAACAGCAATATCTCTTTTTTAACTGTCAAGAAGAAGTAAAATATATAAATTGTTCACAATTGTATATATACAATAGACCATACAATTTCAAAAATACTTAAACCTTCAATCGTTAAACTATAGTATGCGTGATGTGTCTGGTGTCTGGCGCGACAACTATTTACGCTTTATTTCTGCAGCTTGATTATAATTAACTTCTCAAATTTGCTTCAAAGCGGTAACGTTAATTTAAGAAATAATTTAAAAAAAAATACCTTATATATTTAAAAAATAATTTGAAAAAAAGTATCTTTTGAATTCAAAAAAGAATTTGAAAAAAGTACTAATTTAAGCATGCAAAATTTATTAATTGGATAAAAAAAATTAAATCAAATGCAGATTTTTTATTTTCTATCACAATAAATGCACATACATGTTATGTGCAAGACGGTAATTTGTTTATTGTATGCACGAAATGAATACCGATAACTTCACAAAGAGTTTCCATTAGGCATACATAGCGATTTCATTAGGCCCCAACAAAAGAAAAAAGAAATGATCCCTAGTTTTAAAAAAAATCTATTTATAGCTATAGAAAAAGCACATCAAACACATTCTTTTCTTTTGTAACATGTTATGAAATATCAAAATTGCAAATAAATATTAACTGTAGATTATTATTATGTGTGTGTTTGATTTTTCAAGAAATTGTATACTGGTTTCCTCCCAACAATCCCACAAATAATTTAAAATTGCATTCAGAATTTCAGATTCATTTCCGAGATTTACTTAGAAAAAGTTATACTTTTTTTCTCGTTTGAAAGCTGAATTATGATTCGTAGATTTTTGTAAAATCGCTTTTGTGTTTTGACATTAAACATGCAAATTTCAACTGATATTTCGCGTTAGTCATGATGGTTGATTGTAACAATGCAACGGATATGTTCCAATGTAGTACATACAATCTCGTCACCTTTATCCCTAATGTGAATTACCACAGTAGACTAAGGTAGCAGTGCACAGTTAGGAAAAAAACCCACCTTAAAATTAATTATCATTATCATGAACTACCTTCTTGTCATTCCTTTCTAATAAATAAGGCTTAATATATGGGTTTTGCATGTATATATTTATGGACATATCATCTTGCTATAGGTTTGATTTAAAAAAAAAAAAAAGGCGAAAACTATTTTTTTTTGTGTAACCATGGCAACAATTTGCATTTATTTGATACAAAATATTACAAAAAGGGGGATGAAAAGTAAAAAAAAGTGTTAAAAATGTCTGCTTGTTTTTCCACAAAACATTAAATTAAAAAGAACGAGGGTCAAAAACACAACAATAATTTCTGGATGTGAAACTAAGGACTGTCAAACAGAAAGAATTTTTTCTGACGTTGCTTTTGCGTTTCGCAAGATGTCCCTTAGATTTTTTTGCATATGAAATAGAACAGTTATTGCGACTAAACTGACCCTGTTTAACCGAACACTTTTTATTGAAAGAATTATCTCCGAAAACACTATTTTCTTTTTCTTTTGTGCACGCTTTTCCTTTGCAACCGTAAAAGATTATTACAAATTTTTGCTTTTACCTCATATTTATACATGATAAAGGCATGTAACTTTTTGCATTAGGTTTCAATCCATTAAACCATAGAAAAGCCAACCGGAAGTGACCTTGTGTAAACACTATTCCCCTTACACCATAGCACCATAGCACCATACACTTTTACAATATCACCATATGACATACATCATTAAACCTTTCATGTTGTTTGGAGAATTTTGCACAATCCAAGGGCTGCAGTATTGAAATGTTCACAATACTATTTGAATTCAAAGTAATCAAGAGTTTAGTATCTCCTGTTCTTTTTGTTTACGATGAGATGACAGTTAAATCGTTGAAATGTCTGCCGCTTTAATCGTATTTTCATGAAACAGGAAAACGATTTCGATGTATATAAACTCATCTTAGATACCAGGACTAAATTTTGTATATACGCCAGACGCGCGTTTCGTCTACAAAAGACTCATCAGTGACGCTCGAATCCAAAAAAGTTTAAAAAAAGCCAAATTAAGTACAAAATTGAAGATCATTGAGATCCAAAATTCCTAAAAGTGTTGCCAAATACAGCTAAGGTAATTTATGCCTGAGGTAGAAAAGCCTTATGATTTCAAAAAATTCAAAATTTTGTAAACAGTTAATTTATAAATATAACAATATCAATGATAATTCATGTCAGCACAAAAAGTGCTGACTACTGGGCTTGTGATACCCTCGGGGAAATAAATCTCCACCAGCAGTGGCATCGACCCAGTGGTTGTAAATAAACTCATCATAGATACCAGGACTAAATTTGGTATATACGTTTGACTTGTGTCAAAAAAAGAATATGAATATTTAACACTTGTACTTGTACCCGAAATAAAAATAACCCAAACACCGCAATTGTCGTCATGTTCATCATCGATATGAGGTAAATATTGCAGTTAGAAATTGAAATTCCAAGGAAATTTGTATGTCAATATTAAATCTCACTGATTAAAGGATCAGCACATTATATGCACAGCGCTGTACTGAATGTTTTATAAATTTATTCTGATATCACCAACTTATGGTTTTTAAATTACGTAACACTTTCATATTTTTTCAGATCTGTTAGACTACAAGTTTTAAAGTACATGTAATGGGACCTAATTGGTATAAACGACTTAATTTCCATACGTTAACTACTCCAAAGAATTGAATGTACAGGAAATATAGTCACTACGAGGCTTAGATTGTTACGATGGCAAACTATAAATCCGTTCTAGTTAAGAACAATACCACAGACAAACAAGTCACATTATTCATTTATAAACTGAATGATCGGTTTTGTTGGTTATCGTATTCATCTGTAATCCTGGCGCCAGGAAACTCCCACTTGTACCGCTCTGATAAGGGTTAAAAAATTAATACAAATTGTAAAAAAGTAAGAAGACAGTCACGTGCGTTAGAGAATTGACGAAGGACATGTACATAGAGGTTGACAACAGAGAAGTAGTGACCGCGAGTGATCTAGGGAACTATGAATATGAAAGAATAAGATGTATCAGGAAACTCAACTTAATAAATGAAGCATCACTAGACAAGGGAAGGAATCTGTATGAAATACTAAGACTAAACATTACAGATGTAAGAAATTTAGAAAAAGACAATCAAGATGAGAGTATTAAAAATGCTTACCTACGAGAAATCTGTCGTTGGCACACACAAATTGCAGGTGAACATGGTGATAACGAAATGGCACATGAAGTGATGGTCGCATATGACATTCTAGGAGATCGAGCGAAGAGAGCTAAATATCACAACAGGGCTGATATAGCAACGGATGGCTTTCAAAGTCTAAATGGAAATCAGTGTTTTTTACGGAATGTGAAAATGAACATCAAAAATGCATGTATGAAAACAGATTAGAGATGACGTTCATGTCATCAGTTTTTAGTATATTAGGATTATCGTTGGGTGCTCTCAGTGCTGGTGCCGCATCACCCGCTGTAGCGGCTGTCAGTGGAATATATGGAGCAACGTACGTCACAGGTGATTAACAATGTCTTTCAAAAGTTTTCGCTCGAGAGAGTATTGAAGAAGGATGCGACCGCGATAAGCATATGGAAAACTTGATTCTTGGATGTCTTGCTGGTGCAGTAACGGGTGGAGCCTCTCTCGGTATAACGGCAAAAATTGCTGGAATAGGTAGCAGTGCTTTGCAAGCATCCAGTTTAACATCTAGGCAATTAATGACAATAGGGGTTGCGTCAGGAGCCACAGAAGGAACTGCATGTTCTCTTGCTGCAGATGCACAGAAAACGCTAGTCGATGGTGTAGACTTGTCATTAAAACAGGTTGTAGGTCATGCTGTAGCAGGGGGTTTTATAGGTGGCGTTACTGAGACCGCTGTTGGGGCAGTTTCTGGTGTCATTGGTGGTATTTCAACTGAGGTTTCTTCAACAAATATAAAGGGGAAATTGAGAAATGTTGGAACATCAATCGGAAAAGAACTTAGCAGAACTGTTACCGAAAAGACAACAGAGACTACACTAGGATCAGTAACAGCTTACACAGAAGAAAGATTGGACGACCAGCGGGAAAATCGTCCAGTTGGTGCACATTTGAAGGATGCTGGCATAAAGGTTTTGACCAATGTCACAATCGATAGCGAAATTTGTACCTGTGCATATGTCGGCAAGAAGGTTCCTGCCATCGTGAAAGAAAAGATCGTAGGAAAGCCCGTTACAAATGGTTCATATGCAATGCAAGGATTAGAACAACCGCTCGGAGATGATTTAGATCAGGTAAACAACACAAAACCACCTAACTGGCAGGAATATAGAGTACGGGCATCATACATTCCACCGGCACTATCAAAAGAACAGAACGATATTCACAACAACGATAATTCAGATCATTCCGTAAAAAGGGCAATAAGTTACGGTCGATTTCGACATGTATCAAAAGGATTATTGATATCGAAAATGATCGTTGAATATAAATATCAGGGCAAAATCAAAGAAAAGAACTTACAAAGTGGACATGCTATTGAAATACCAATTGAAGCAGAAAATATTAAAGTCTATTTCAAAGTATTCCGATTTATCAATACCTGGTGTAACGTGAGCAAATGGGATCGATTTAAGAAGAAATGGTGTGATGATTCTCATATATTCAATTATCAAAGACCACCTGAACAGAGAACCTTCGTTCTTGATGGGGCCGTTTTCTCTGGGATCACAAACGTAACAGATGAAAAGCACGATGACGTAAACGATATGTAATGATTTAAAATGAATGTGTTTTCCAGAATATAATAGAATATAGTTAAAAAAAAACTTGATGAATATGAAGTTTACGTACGATGTATGTGTATTTCAATGAAATCTACTAGTATATAATTGAAAAACTATGAAGTCAGGGACATTTGATTCAATATTATTAAATAAAAATTATAAACATTCTTTCATAAACACATACAGTCGGTGTTGAAATTTGGCGAAACATGTATAAGTTTTATCATTAATGGGATATTCTTTCCTATTTTTGTATGTAGATATCTTGTATATGGCCGATAAATGAATATATGATTTGTATTATCTTTTGAATTACCTATTTCACATTGAAGGTTGATCTGTTATTATTGTCTTTATATTTTGACATATGCATGGTTATTGAGGTATTATTTCGTACGATACGTCATCCTTTGGATATCTATACTGTTGGAAACGACAAAATTACTTTTCCTTTAATTTCTGATAATACTTTTTGAGAACATCATTTGTAGTTCAATTGATAGAATATTAACTGTTCCAAAGTATAATTTATGTATAAGATAAAAACATCAACTCTTCAAAAAATTATGATTTAGGGGACTTAAAATATCAAACATCTTACAACCATCCGCATTCTTATATATATCACCATCCATGTCATATTCGTACTTTTATATCATAGCTATTCATTTTTACAATTAAACAGGTGATTTAGAAAAAGATTTTAAAAATATATATTTCTTAATCATATCACTATGCTTATAACTGTTTATCAGGTATTGTAAAGTTTGTTGGTCACAATCATTCATTTCATGATTAGTAATCAAAAAAGGTTATTTTCGTTTTATCGTTTTGAGTATTTTTTCAATAAAAAAAAACATCATTTAAAATATGTCAATCAAAGGTCGCGCTCGATTATGTTACAAAAAGATATATTATACAGTAATCAGTAGTCGCAGTGAGGAAGCAAGCGCAATGTGTGTATTAAATTCAATATATTTAAGAAATAACAAAATGAGAACTCCCTCTTCCAATTTGATGTATATTTTTTTTAATAATTCTGGTCATTGGTTGGTCAAGGTTTGCATTGAATCTAAAGCTTTCAATGTTCACGTAAAAACTGTTAAGATCGGGGTTACTATTTGTTGATAATTGTCTGTTCGTGTCTAGAACTTATGTAGACCGAAACATTAAAGTATTTAATGCAATTTTGATATGAATCATTCTTAGTAAACTTATAAAATCAGTCTTTAGAGAACGTTACAGATGTTTAATACTGAAACTTATAATCCCGAATTGAGACATCTGCTTGTAATAATGAAGCTGAAAAGATATTGTACTTTCTGTATCGATACTGCGTTGTTTAATAAAAAAAATGGTATTTCTGAATTGCTTCAATACTTATTAAACCGTTATTCCTAAAATGAGTTAATTTTTGGGATGAAAGTTATCTCTGTTTGTTCCCTTTTTTACAGGAATTTTAAAGATTTTACCCAGTTCAATGGGAACAGTCTCGTCAAAGTGTGACATTTTACACTTGAATATTCTAACATTTGACCTATAAATATGAGCCCCAATATATATTTGTTTTACTTGTTCACAGAATATTTTTGTGTAAGCGTAATAAAGACAGATTTGCATTGACTTACATCCAAATAGTCTCAAGTTTTCTATTTTGTGTTTTGTATACTGTTGTTTGTCTTTCATCATTACTCTTTTTCAGCCATGGCGTTGACAGTGTATTTTCGACTTTGAGGTTAAATGCTCGTTTGGCATCTTTCTCCTCTTTTTTCATTCAGCTTTATTTGGACACTGGGTTTTCAGACTATTTTACTGGTGTTGTACAGGATAACTTTGAATAGACTTGCTTTAAAGTTGTTTGTCCATTGAAACGAACAATATCAGTAATGCGGGTCTTTGACCCTGAAACTAACTACAAAGACAGATTGAAAGTGGTTCTTCATATTTGAATTGTCCTTTAACACACTTAGAAATATCATCCGAGTTTTAGTAATAATACCTGCAGTACAAAACTTGAGACACAGATAACAATTAAAATAAAAACGAGAACCAAGAAAAAATTCAAAACTTAAATATAAAAAAGAAGATGTGGTATGATTGCCAATGAGACAACTATCCACAAAAGACCAAAATGACACACACATTAACAACTATAGGTCACCGTAAGGCGTTCAACAATGAGCAAAGCTTATACCGCCTAGTCAGCTATAAAAGGCCCCGATGAGACAATGTAAAACAATTCAAACGAGAAAACTAACGGCCTTATTTATATAAAAAATGAACGAAAAACAAACATGTCACACATAAACAAACGACAACCGCGGAATAACAGGCTCCTGGCTTGGGACAGGCACATACATAAATAATGTGGCGGGATTAAACATGTTAGCGGAATCCCAACCCTCTCCCTAACCTGGGACATTTGTATAACAGTACAACATAAGAACGAACTATGAAAATCAGTTGAAAAAGGCTTAACTCATCAGATGGACAAAAATACAAGTGGACGTGGCCGGGTACTTATACATCCCGACACAAAAAGACACAATGAACAGATCTGAGAGTACTCGCAGGTATCTGACAGCTAGTTCAAAGCCACTAAGAACTAATAAAAAAATCATACATTTAAGACTAAACTATCAATCCGTACACATTCAACATCCAATGGATTTAGTGTAAAGACGTCATAAACAGCCAGAGAAAAAACATGATCTTGTGCAATGCCATGTTACAGGTATCAACAGATTGTAGATCCATGAATATGTATATGTATATAACATACTAGTAATATTTAGTTAGCTTTTAATTCACTGATAACAAAATCAATATTTATACCAATAAAAACAATATTCAATGATCTTATTACAGTGTTGAATAGGTAACCTTTTAGAATAAGTTGATTGAAAGGAGCGACAATTTTACATGGATCATTTCTAAATTTCCGGGCACGGTTAACAATATTTCCGTAAAAATGAGGATGTGCTATCCCGTTTGAAATAATTTTTGTACAGGTACAACCAAACTTCAAAACCAAATCTTTATATCTATGGAAAAATTTAATAAAGGTTGGAAGTAATTTATGGTAACGATATCCCTGGTTTAATAATTTACCAGTAATACATAGATTGCGTTCGTTAAAATAAAAATACGTCACAACAGACACGGGCATAGTGAACAAGTTGTGAAATATAAAGACCGTAAGATGGTGCCAAAGGAACATCACCATCTAAAAATGGAAAATTAACAATATGGAACGAAAAACCGTCTCTTTTGTCGTAAATTTTAGTGTGAAGTTTTTCCGTTTAAAACCGAAATATTTAAATGTTGCCGAAACTTAAATAGATATTAAAAAGGAGAAAATTAACAGCTTCAATCATCTCATCACACCCCCAGTAAGTATATCTAGCATATTTACCTTTCTCATTAGAGAAGAAGGCTTTACATGAGTTGCAGCAAATATATTTACATTCAGCTTTACCAAACGACCATTTAATTAGATAGGAAAACTTTTGTTTAATAAGATAGTGTGGAAGTGTAGTGTAAAGAGTAGAAAAATCAAAACTATCAACAGACTCAAAAGGACCATTAAAAGCACGTAATTTATCTAAAACATCCAAAGAATATTTTACACTCCAAAAATGGTTTATACTACTATGTTCATATATTTTATTACAATAGTTTATGATAATCTCTTTAATAGTAGTTAATGAACTAGTAAGATTCCCCATTTCCTATCTCAATTTTAGTTAAGAGCACGAAAAGATTAGTTGTAGAACACTTACTAGAGGCCGAGATGAAACAATATTTAAATGTTTTTTGTGTAGTTTAGGTAACCAATACATAGTAGGGACCTTCAAATGTTCAGAAAACCTTAAGCTTTGATGTGGTTGTGATTACTTGTTTACTATATGACTCTCTGTGGAGCGGATGGACTTGAATGTAGATGAATTTAAAATTTCATTCTTGTTTGTCCTACATATTGTATACCACACTTGGGCTTTGTTCATGTAACCAGATAAATGAGGCTTTGAGTTTTTCATGTTATGTCACAGGCAAAGGAAAGCGAAAAAGCTCTCCCGTTCACTGTTGACCTTAAAGTATTATCAGAAGATAATCTAGAACAGGTTTGTCATTTTCTGGCATTACACCAAAACGTCAAACGAGGGTATGAAAACCGTCACATTCCTGACGTTAAACAGTTATTGTATAAGTTCCGAGACCTGCCAAAAGAAAAAAATAACGATCTGAACAGTAGTAAAAGTTTTATAACCGACGTCAGTACATATTATATATTGTACAATACCATAATTGCTTTTTTTGTGAAGTTGATACATTTAACAACCAGCTTGGGCTTTATATCTTCCGATGAACTTTTTAGGAACGAGACGTGTTTTGGCATAACCCTGATACACCAACTTTGTGTTAGACACTAAAGTATGAGCAGCAGCGACATGCTTTTGAAAATCGAATGAGGAAAAAGTGTATACCAATATGCAGGTGAAGTTAATATAATGCTGATAAGGTCGGGAAAATCGATAATTTCAAAATGAAAATCGTCTCTTTATTCATATGTGCTGTTACTGAGATTACCGCGTATGTCAAATTCGAAGTATAAGTCTAAAATGAAGAAGTAGAAAGCCGTGTTTGCTGTTGCTTTAATGTCTAGTTATGGGGGATACATGTACCGAAACTTGCAATATGACATATAAGGTTTTGATATCTCTTGCTATTTTATTAAAATTGAGAATGGAAATGGGGAATGTGTCATAGAGACACCAACCCGACCATAGAACAGACAACAGCAGAAGGTCACTAACAGGTCTTCACTGCAGCAAGACATTCCCACACCCGACGTCCTTTAGCTGGCCCCTAAACAAATATATATACTAGTTCAGTGATAATGAACGCCATACTAAACTCCAAATTGTACACGAAAAGAAACTAAAATTAAAAATAATACAAGGGTAACAACGGCTACAGGCTCCTAACTTGAGACTGGCACAAACATGCGGGAAGTTAAACATGTTTATGAGATCTCAACCCTCCCCTATACCTCTAGCCAATGTAGAAAATTAAAATGACAATAATACATACATAACAACAGTTAACTGGTCCGAGACCACAATTGTCGTCCCTTGATTTTCGTTGTTCACGAATATAGTCCCTAGTGTTGACAGTGGGTTACTTGCCATTTATTTTTATACCCCTTCCAAATTTATTTCTCCATGTTAAATGCCTCAAATTGCAATTAGGGGGGTGAAATTACACTGTAAAAAAAATTGGGTCCAGAATTATAAAGGAAAGTAGTGATTGGTCCATGTGAAAAAGGTTAAAAATTAGCACTTCGGAAGCTGTCAAAAGATTTCAAGACGCCCTAAACCTAAAATTGTCCATATTTTGAGTTAGAGCCGATGCATTTTTCTATAATTTTTTTATAATTTGTCCCAAAAGTAGTACAACACACTGTAAAAGTTTCATTGAGAAAGCGCCGGTTGGATTTTTTAAATTTTCATTTATGTTCAAAAAGATATGCACTACGAAATAATTGTGGTCTCGGATCAACTGACTTGCCGGCTCCAGACTTCAATTACACTGACTGAAAGATTATGTCTTCATAATATGAATATCAGGCACAATCCTTCTCGTTAGGGTTTTAGTATCATACCATAATGACATATATGAAAAGAACATTTTCTCGTTTAAATTGTTTTACATTGTCTTATCGGGCCTTTTATAGCTGACTATGCGGTATGGACTTTGCTCATTGTTAAAGGCCGTACGGTGACCTATAGTTGTTAATGTCTGGGTCATTTTGGTCTCTTGTGGACAGTTGTCTCATTGGCAATCATACCACATCTTCTTTTTTTTATATATAACCCGTGTCATGTCAACAACTTGTTTTTAAATAAATGTGTTTATAGATATAGGAAGATGTGGTGTGAGTGCCAATGAGACAACTCTCCATCCAAATAACGATTTAAAAAAGTAAACCATTATAGGTCAATGTTAGTTCCGATGAAAAGACCCTATAAGTGATTCAAAAGTAACGCCAAAATATGCAATCTTCAATGACCTGACAACTGTATCGTAACTATATCCCTTCATAATAAGTCTATTCAAAGGTTTTGTTACCTTCTGAGGTGAATAATGACATTTTTGTGCTTTATAAAGAATATTTCCATAACAAATTGGATGGGAAATACCTGAACGTATAAGAAGTCTGCAGCATGTTGAGCTATATTTAAGCGTTATAAGTTGTGAAGTAAAAAACATTTCTTTAATCATTTTATGGATGGCATCACGAGTTGGTTGACCCTCATACAACATTCGTTTCGCAGATGATAGCGGATATGTGTTTACTGTCGTAACTACAATCCACTCCCTTTACAAACAATTTGACCTACCGATTTATATTAATTACCAGGTTGTACCAATATGCGCAACACGGCGGATTCAACTGATGCAGACAGATCTGCTTATCCTAACGAAGAACATGCGATCATCACTGTTTTTTTTGGGGGTTTCTACAGTCTTTGGTATTCCATTTCGTGATTTGTATTATGTTGTTTGTATGTTGATCTTTTTTTTTGTCCATTTTTTTTCGACCAATCAGTTGGAATATTCCTGAAATTTTTTAGCCTCTCTTTTAATACTATATTTTTTTCTCTTTCGTCTTGAAATACGATTTTATCTTCATTAATTTAGAATAAAAACAAGCTATTTTAACCCATCTCGATTATAAAGGGCATACCTGTTCATCTATAGCAAATTATTATATTTGTTCATGTGGTGGATGATTAATTAACACAATACCAAAATTGACAATAAAACGTGAGTACTGTTAAATTGATTACATCATTTTGTTAACTGTAGTTTGTATTTGAATCAGGGAACATAATAATCTGACACAGGACTACAATAACATAAACATAAACATATAACACAGATAGATTTAAATTTGATAATGAATTAATTTTTCTCTTTTACAATTTCCTCTCTCTCTCTCCTTTATTTCCAATGAATCGATAGTACTACTGGTCACGTTATTTATTACTCATTCAGGAGTCGGTAAATTGGTATTATTCATTTAGATAATTGGTATCTTGACTTCATACGTTTTACCGGTACTATGTGTCTAATGCTTGTATCATTCACTCTGACTAATTGTTCTTCATGGCTGTAAATAAATTGAATGGATTGCATGAGCTTTGATTTAGTACTTCACTTAAATTTACGAAGGTGTTTTAAAATATGTTCCTAGAATAATAAGAAGTACATTTCCATGTATTCTCTTAAGAAATGAATAAAATACAATCCCAACATCTGCTGTTCTGTATGTTTAAAAATTACAAGTATACATATACTTCCTCAAAAGAAAGTTGTTGACCCTACAACTATACAAAACACATCTAGACAATTTGTGTTAAAGCTATATATACTCAACAAAAAGTTATAAGAACAGTTGTATTTGGACTTTTTCTACATTACTCAGGCATGTTGTGTTATTGTTGTTTATCAGTTGTTTCTTTACAATTTCAAACGAGAAAGGGGGTCCTTTATATCTTATACAGGCACGAGTGTAAATGATATTTATATATGATAAACATATTAAACTTGGAGCTCTTCATAGCTTTTGTCGCTCACACCACCGATGACTTTGTACATTTTTATCAATGGACACCCTCTTACATACATTTGTAGTACAGTTTATGACAAAAATCTTGTTTTAGTCGAAAATTATTTTCTGTTTACAGTTTCACTTAATTTTTCTATACCTTTTGCCCAAGCCTTAAAAAGAATCTTCATTTCAGAAATCATTAAATAACACAACTGACAAATTCATTTACACATCAATTTATTGTTTTAAAGCTACTCTGTGTCAAATGTTTTCATTATTCGCCCTAAGTGTTCTTCATAAAGGTAAATAGAGATAAATGGATTGCATGAACTTTAATTTAGTACTTCATGAAATTATATATGAAGGAGTTTTAAAATATTTTCCTATTATAATTGGAAGATTGAATGAAAAGAAAAGTACATTTCTATGTACTATAAGAAATGAATAAAAAACAAGCCCAACATCTGCTGTTCTTTATATTTTAAAATTACAAGCATGCATGTACTTCCTTAACGGGTATTTATTGGCCCTACAACTATACGAAACAAATCATATTTTTTTTAAGCTCTATAAACTCATCATAAAATTATCGAAAACATTCATACTTGGTACTTTTTTATACTACTTAGGCATGTTATTTTACTGTTGTTGATCAGTTAAATTTTTACCAATTTCAAATGTTGAAAGGGGGTCCTTAACATCCAATACAGACAACAGTGTAAATGATTTTTATATACGACAAAAATATTAAACTAGAGTCTCTTAAGAGCTTGTGTGGACCACAACGACGTATATGTAAATTGTCATCAATTGACACTCTCCAGTAAAGTTTATGACAGAAATTCAGCAACTCCGGGTGCGGGAATTTCTCGCTGCATTGAAAATCTATTGGTGACGTTCTGCTGTTGTCTGTTATATGGTCGGGTTGTTGTCTCTTTGACACATTCCCCATTTCCATTCTCAATTTTATATCTTGTTTCATCGCTATTTTGTGCATTTTTCCTTTGATCTATATGTGTGATAATTTTTCATATCATGCTACTCGCTAGGGATGGAAAATGTTCGCTAGAAACTAGGGAGGCACGTGGCGTTGCTAATGAAATAGACATGAAAGTGTCAACGTCATCATAGGTAAAATAGCAATAAACAGATACCGGCTCAAGCGAGAAAATCAATCTCGTTGAGATGATCAGCGATAATTACTGATATATAATGTTTACATGCTTAGTCAGTATGCCATCATTGTCTATTTTGTTGAAAACGATCACAGACAAAAAAAAAAAAGAATTGAGAGTAGCGAAACTATGCACAATGATAATTTCTTCCTTTTGTTTTTAGTATCAAAATTATCCGATTACTTCCTGTATGAGTTATTGTCTTTAGATAATTAAATTTGTCATTTTTCAAAAATTAAGACAAATAAGCATAACAACAAGATCAAACAGCTTGTAGGTGAATGATGATGCTGGTGGTATTTAACGACTTTCACTGGCTATACAGCACTCGGACCGTCGGCGCGTTGCCCGAATGCATTCTCTAAGGGATTAACTATTTTGTTGCGTAACGATGCACAGCTGGTAGGGAGCTGAACTTTTCAGTTATAATGACTGAGACCTGACTGACTAATCAATGTGAACATACATTATTCAATTGTGTTTTTAAAGAAGTTTCTGCCCTAAAATGACGATTTGTTTAATGTTTTTTTTTTCAAAAACTTAAGAATATAAAGTGAAACTGTAAACAGAAAAAAATATCAAGAATACAGGTTCGACTTAAACTAGATTTCTGTCATAAACATGATAAACTATACTTAAGACTAAAATGTTGGATAGTGTCAATTAATGAAAATGTACATAGCCGTCGTTGTAAACGACACAAGGGTCGTAAGGTACTCTAGTTAACTAGGTTTATTATATATAAATATCTTTTACCCTCGTGTTTGTATTGAATATTAGAAACCCCCCTTTCCCCTTTTTAAATGGTAAAAAAACAACTGTTCAACAATGAAAAAACAAACATGTCTGTAGTAAGCAATTGTGAAAAAGTACAAAATATGACTGTTCTTATTACTTCATGTTGAGTATATATAGCTTTAAACAATTTTTTTCTATATATTTGTGGTAAAGTTGAAGGGTCAATATAAAAAAAAAAACACGTTTAATAATTTGTTACGTCCGAAGCACATTTCTAGAATAACCTTCATTAGGAACGCTCAAAGCCAAACATTTGAAATCCGAAGATGTATAAGTACTGAAACCGTTGAAAAGCTATATGTCAATAATAATTTCCATTAAAGAAGTACATGTATACTTGTAATTTTGAAATATGCAGAACAGCAGATGTCGGGCTTATATTTTATTCATTTCGTCAGAAATTTACATGGAAATGTACTTTTCCTTTTATTCAATCTTCTTATTATACTAGAAAAATATTTTCTTATTATACTAGGAAAATATTTTAAACACCTTACAGCGAATGATAAAAACATAACGTATGAAGTCTTAATATCTATTATCATAATGAACAACATTGTATTCCCTTTTATCTACAGCTGATCTAGTGGATACAACAAATAACTTAAATGATATCGTAAATGATATCTTAAATGGTTTCAACTTCCCACTTGTGAACATTCCATTTCTATGTAGCTTCATTCCAGCTGCACCTGCATACGGAGTATATTACTCCCAATTGAAACGATATTCCAGCGCTTGTATTTCCTATCATGATTTCCTTGATAGAAGGTTGCTACTCATAAGGAAGTTATTAAACCAAAAGTTCGAACTTGTGAAGTTTAAATCATCCCTTCGTAAATTTCACGGACGCCATCACGAGTTGGTTGACTGTTATAGACATTTTAATCAATTCAGATAATATTTCTTGTTGAAATTTTAAATTTGTAATTACATGCATGAATTGATCCTTTTGTTTGGATAATCTTCCTAAATACAGGTGAACTCACTGTTAATGGTAAATTTATAACCTAGGGCAATATAAAATGGTCATTTCACACGTTAATAGAGATTCATGTTATTGAAGTCAAAACAAAGTCTGCATCTACTGAAAAAGAAGTTTTTGATCATCTGACTAGTAAAGACAACAATGCAGTTGTCAATTCTCTATTCAAAATAATAACAAACTATGTTTGTGGTGTCAAAATAGTCTACATGTATCTATATCTTAACGATAATTGCATTTCGTTGGTTCATTATCAATAGGATATTGTATCCTTTCTTAATTTTGATATCATTATAATGAAGGTTCATATATGATAAGCTTAAGCTCTTATATATCTAGGAATTTAATTACAAACCAGCTTTTGACTTTAATGTAGTAAAGACCATAAGACCATCATGCAATTGTAATGTCCATTCCTATTTTCATATCAAAGCTTGTCAAGTAATAACAGATATTGAAAGTAAAATCTGTTGGGATATCTGGTTGAACATTACGCAGTTTTGGACAATAGATCTAAATAAGTCATTTTACAGAAATTTCTTGATATAGACTTGGTTGTAGTTAAAAGTAAATCAACAAAAATAACAGACTCTAAGAAATATTCAATACAAAAGGTCCCTGTAATGGAAATTTTAAACACAGCAAACGACTGGAAAACAACTGTCATCCGATTTGGTACAGGAATGTCTTTATATGTAGAAAATTGTGATTAAAGTACACATATGGAAGTTTTATCAGTTATACATTTTATAGAAATTCAATATTTTATGCTGTACGCACGGAAGCTATTTGGCTAAACTTAAAATATCTGGATTTATTTTTTTGTTAAAATATATACCCATTTAAATATATATTGTATACTAAACATTCTTAATATCAAATTGAAAAACCTGAATTGGCTTTTTATCAATTCTTTCGACTATTAAATGAATGTTAAGTGAGTTTGGGTGTTTATTCGAATTGATATGATCTTATACAGTTGCTCACAATGAAACAAAGCCTGAGGTGTGAATTAGAAGGAAATAGATTCTCTGAGAACCTAAGCCGAACATACAACATTTTAAAGAACATTTTACTATAAACAATAACCACAATAAACCTATTTCTCGCGTCAAACATAAACTAAAAGAACTAGCCAAGGAATTTGTTTTTGTCCCGGCAGATAAAGCTGCTAATAATATTATTATTGTTTGACGTAAATTTTACATTGAGGTTCTGAAAAAGGAAATCACCAATTCACCAACATTCCAACTGACTCCATTTTCAGAAAACGAAATCTGTAACAAACATAAACTTTTAGCCACCGCTTTACAAGCAGAGCCAAATACAATGAAAGTCCCAACTATGTATTGGCTTCCGAAGCTACACTAAACCCCTTACAAATATAGATTTATTTCGTCTTCAAGCCATTGTTCAACTACTAAATTGTCTATTCTTCTTACCAGCACACTTGGTACAATTAAAAACCTGATAATAAATTGTTCAAATAAGGCCTTCGAAAATAGTGGTGTAAATTACTTTTGGAGTGTCAAGAACTCGTTGGAAGTACTTGATAAATTGCATGCTTATATTGGTGATTTTGAATCTGTTCAAAGTTTTGATTTTTCTACCCTGTATACCACATTGCCTCACATTCTCATTAAGAAAAAATTCACACACCTTATTAAATGGGCATTCGAAAAATCAGAATGTGAATATATATGTTCAAACTCTTTTAGGTCATTTTTTAGTAGCAATAAACAAAAAAACTATGTTAATTGAACTTGCTTTGATACTATATATGCCCTTGAACTTTTACTAGATAACATTTTTGGTCGCTTTGGAGATTCCGTATATCGTCAGATTATCGGAATTCCAATGGGGACTAACTGTGCACCACTTATTGCGGACCTGTTTTTGTATTGTTATGAGTTACAATTTATGACAAAAATAAGCAAAGACCCATCGAAACAACATCTGATAAACAAATTTAATAATACTTTTAGATATTTGGATGATATTTTGGCTCTCAATAATGACGACTTCAGTATGTATATTAATGTAATTTATCCTGTTGAACTTACTTTAAATAAAGCTAATACTAACAATGACCACTGCCCTTTTCTCGATCTTGATATCTATATCACTAATGGAAAGCTGAATACTAAAATTTATGATAAAAGGGATGATTTTTCATTTCCTATCGTTAATTATCCGTTTTTAGATGGTGACGTTCCCTTGTCACCATCTTACGGTGTTTATATATCTCAACTTGTACGATTCGCTCGTGTATGTAATAATGTTTTCGATTTTAACGAGAGAAATTTATGTATTACTGAAAAATTATTACACCAGGGTTTTCGATATCACAAACTAGTCAAAACATTTACTAAATTTTATCATCGGTATAAAGACATCATTCGTAAATATAGCTCAACATGCAGACTTCTAATACGTTCAGGTATTTCACATCCATTTTTTGGGCTTTTCAAACTTATGATTTTTTCTTCCTTATTTTATAGGTTACATGATAATCAATCTGGAAACTAATACATTTTGTGCTAATGCTTGATGAAAACAAAATATGAAGTCATTAATATTTATTTTTTTTACATGTGATCGATACAAGACACGTATATGTAATGCATGACGCAATAGCAGCCGAGAAACATCGTGAATATCAAATTGAGGCTGTAACAGACTGTATAAAATAGGAGTCACATCAAGGGCAGGCTAAACCATTTCAAGATGGACAACGCTCATAGGTAAGAACAAATGAAATAAATAAATTTGACATCAATAAAATGTTATGATTGAATTTTGAATTAATCTTCAATTTAATTTGATTTAATAGATTAAGACTTGTATGTACCCTGTCTGCGGCACTGCATGGTTAATGGAAAATTCCATATTTGGGTTAAAAGAAACATTGGAATCATTGATAATTTGGATACTATTTCATAGATTAAATAATTTTTGTTTTAAAAAAAATAGAAGATGTGAAATGATTGCCAAGGAGATATTTATCCTAGATATAAAACGAATTGTTGAAATCAATAAAAGGCAACTGGACGTTTTCAATAATGATAAAAAAAACCAAAACAATACCGTATAGTCGGCTGTAAAATCACTGTCATGAAAAACGTAAAATAATTCAATCGAACAAACTGGTCTTTTTATAACAAACTAATCGACGATAAACAAATATGACAAACATTAACCAACTATTTTTTTTCATTTTTTTATATTTTTTTCGTTTTATCTTTCTTTATGCTATGTGGCAAGTCCATGTTTAATAAAAGCGATGATCGTGATGAATATATATTTTATTATACAAAGAGTATGTTATCTGTAATAGAAAAATACTTAATACAGCTGATTTTGTACACATCGATGATAAATGAAATACATGGCAAGGAAATATAAACGAGAGTACAAATTGAATAAATGATTTTTTTCTTGTTCATTTTGGGAATAGATTAACATTTGATGTAATACGTAGTTTTACTAGGTTAATTTTCGACTGTGTAACTTTAACTTTATAGATAGGAGGCTTTGTAAACAACAGCCCTTAAACAAGAACACAAGACAGAAATGAACGGTTTGGATAATGTTGACAATATAGATACTACTGAAATAAGTATCTAGAACAATGAAATTGATACAGATAGCGTTTATTATTTCCCATATATATTTTTATAACAGTAATCATTTTCTTTACTTTTCGCCTCAACAATAAACACGACATATTTATATTATAGAGTATATGTTGTAATACTTGTCATCATATCATGTCTAGCGCTTACGACAGAAAGCAACCGGTGTTTCCAGGCCAATGAAGGGTTATCGGAAGGCTGTAGTATCCCATTATTGAAAAAGTTTCCTTATAAGACATCTTTCACGCCCCCATGCCAGCGTCACGATATTTGTTACCGTTGTGTAAGTACAAATAGAACATCAAGTACTTTTACATGTTGGTTTATGTCTAGCATAATAGTGTTCATGACTTAAGAATGGTCTGAATCAAGAACACGCAAGCTACTACCTGTGGAAATATATTGTTTAATGTATGCAAATAAATCAAAAACCTAACACAAAACACCAAATAGAAGTCCTTTACTAAAACAACAAATGTATTGGAGAGGTCACATTCTATTTTTCGAAATCTATATCGTTTTCTATCATTTGATGTATTTTTTTTTATCATGCGTACTGTATTTATAGAATAAAACAATTCGTTTTGTTATCCTAAACAAAGGAATTATTAGCGCCACAAGAATAAGAAACAAACAAATAAATTTTTCTATGACGATTGACTAATAATCTAGAGAAAAAGAAACATCACAAAAATGCTGAACTCCGATGGAAATTCAAAACGCGAAGTCCCTTATCAAGCAAAGTTAAAAGCGCTACCACATCAAACGAATGGATGACAACTGTCATATTCCTCACTTCGAACAGGTAGATGTTTAATATTTTATATATATTTTCAGGGTTCAAAATTCAGTAAAAGCCAAATGTACTGTGACAGTCTTTTCTTACGAGACATGCTGAAAGTTTGTAGTAGGATGCCATTGTTGGAGAAATTAGGATGCATACATTTTGCATCCAACGTATATTATAAAAAAGTAAGCCAGTTTGGTGTTCTGTTCTACTGGAGAACCCCAAAGACCGAATGCAACCAAAGCTGGGTGCACAGTTGTCTTCCATGAATTTAGAGTCTTCATGCTATAATAGTAAAATATGAATTATTAACCATGAACAATTGCATTGTCTTGTTATATACTAAGTAAATGTATACGTAAAAAGGGACAGCGACTCTTACAATTAAAACTTCGATAGAGTACAGATTTATAACATAACTATTTGAGTAGAAAGTTGTCTAAGAACGTCTGTTTTTGTTTTCTTAAACAGAATCATCTGAACATACCTAGCCCGGTTGATAAATATTCCACCTCAACTTCACATATACTACATGATATCTTGATGTATAAGTTCCAGATCGAGACATGGTTTATCATCCTAATAATGAGTTAAAGTGTTTCCTTTTTTGTGTTTGTTCTGTTTGGTCCATTTTTGGTACTTATACAGCCTCACCCAGTTGTTGTGTTGATGTGATG
The DNA here is from genome assembly GCF_965363235.1 of Mytilus galloprovincialis. NCBI lineage: Eukaryota > Metazoa > Mollusca > Bivalvia > Mytilida > Mytilidae > Mytilus > Mytilus galloprovincialis. Next base: position 29,771,159 of record NC_134849.1, on the reverse strand, counting down.
TGGTCCTTTTCATACGCTTGTTTGTCATTTCGCGCATGTGCTTTGTGTATATGGCATTTGGTTTTCTTTGTTTACATATTCGTTTGTTCTTATTTCACAGAGTTAACGACTGTACTTACATTGTTGAAATTTTGACCTATGCTATAAAATAACAAGATGTGGTATGGTTGTCAATGAGACTTTTCCCTTGGATTTCGGTATTTTTTGCTGTTAACTTTTACCTCGGCGATGTGTATTACACAAATAAATCATCGTATAGTATCGTTTCCAGTTGGGACGAATATACTTTGCCCTTTTCCCTTTGAAAGATAAATTAGGAGAACTATCGAATGAAAAATAAATAAAAATCCCTGATCAAAGGGCAATACGTTATCAAAGGTACCAGGATTATAATTAAGTGCACCAGACGCGCGTTTCGTCTGCATAAGACTCATCAGTGACGCTCATATCAAAATATTTAAAAAGTCAAACAATAACAAAGTTCAAGACCTAAAGGATAAAAAATTTCAAAATGTTGTACCAAATACGGCTAAGGTAATCTATGCCTTGGATAAGAAAATCCTAAGTTGTTCGAAAAATTCAAAGTTTTGTAAACAGAAAATTTATAAAAATTACCACATTATTGATATTCACGTCAACACCGAAGGATTGACTACTGGGCTGGTAATACCCTCGGGGACGAAACTTCCACCAGCAGTGGCATCGAACCAGTGGTGTAAATAGTTATCAAAGGTACAAGGATTATAATTTAGTACGCCAGACGCGCGTTTTGTCTACATAGGACTCATCGGTGACGGTCATATCAAAATATTTAAAAAGCCAAACAATAACAAAGTTAATTAATAAGCTCTCTAATTCCTAAATTGGTACAGGCATTTCCTTATATAGAAAGTTGTAGATGTAACCTGTAGTTATTACAAAGTTTACCTTTCACTTGCATAGTATTCGCATAAAAATGTCTATAAAATTGGTAGCAGTTAAAAGCAAAATCTCAAAAATACTAAACGCCGAGGAAAACTCAATCGGAAAGTCCCCAATCATATGGCAAAATAAATGACAAACCACATAAAAAACAAATAAATAACAACTGTCATACTCCAGACCTGGCAAATAAAGGCAACAGTAGTATACCGCTGTTCAAACTCATAAATCCATGAACAAAAAACAAAATAGGGGTAACAAACTAAAACTGAGGGAAACGCATAAATATAAGAGGAGAACAACGACACAACACTACAATGTAATACACATAGAAACGGAAAGGCATTTTCAAATAAAGAACATTGTTGTATATTCGTAATCACTTCATCAAACAAATATGTCAAAAAACAAAACATAGATGACATTCAGATAAAATACATGGGCAAAAATGAAACACAAGAATACAAAAATCATTTTTTTTACATAAATAAGGCCGTTAGTTTTCTCGTTTGAATTATTTTACATTGTCTTATCGGGGCATTTTATAGCTGACTATGCGGTATGGGCTTTGCTCATTGTTGAAGGCCGTACGGTGACCTTTAGTTGTTAATGTCTGTGTCATTTAGGTCTTTTGTGGATAGTTGTCTCATTGGCAATCATACCACATCTTCTTTTTTATATTAGCACAAACACACCGAGTCATACCAAAGGCTATTACCATTACGAAAAAGATATACGGGTTAATGGGTTTGTAAGTTTTTCTTTTACCTCTATTTGGAACTAGCAATGCATGTCTTAAGATATGGATAAGTAAAAGATAAACAATTTCGTGTATTTACAAGTGTTTTATAGTTAACGCTAGCCAATTAAGATTTGATGTTCGGTAGTCGTCGTGTTTTGGTTTCGTTTATACGCATGTCTTGTTTTTTGTTTATTTTTATATATAGATGAATTCTTACATGGTTTTCCTGATTGAATGTTTTTACACTAGTCATTTAGGACATTTTAAAGGCTGCTGTTCGGTTTTAGCTACGGATCCGTGTTGAAGTCAATACTTTGACCTTTCATGGTTTACCTTTACAAATTGTGACTTGGATTTAGAATGTTCTCACAAGCACTCATACCATACCTTCTCATATCTATAACACATGTTCAACATTATTTTTATTTGAAGTAGCAAATGACTGCAACAGATTGTACAAACCACATGTATAAGATTGATAGATTGATAAATTTTAAGAGTTTTCTTTCTAACAAGACAAAATAAAAACACAACACTGGTTGCAAAACGATCTCTATTTAAGCCATGAAGTGAATCATTGATTTTTAAATAGTGTTTCAAAAAAATGTGTTCTTCAAAGTTTATGAAAAATATTATGACTCATACCAATTATAAAGTTCGTGGTTGTGCCTATGTAGCCAGTTAAAATATATGGTAATTTGATGGAATCTTGAGAAAAAAAGCAACTCTTTTGTCAAAAATAGTAAACTTTTAAATTAATAAAATGTTTGACTAAACTGTAGTTTGCGTTATAAATGTAATCAGGGAAAATATAAACCTTACGTAGGAATTAGATTTATGAGGCAGATTTCACGTAAGACAGTTAATTTGAATCTGATAAGATGAATTTTCACTTCCTCCATTTTCACTCCTCTTTCCCCTTTATTGCCAAGAGAATGAATCAATGAAACCTGTACTTTTTATTTAGTCAGGTATTCTTTTCAAATAATCAATAAATCGATGTTGGTAGTGGTTATCCAGTTCATTATCATTATCTGAATCTACATTTCATAGGTTTAATCAAACATCAAGGTCTAAAATCCCGAACAATGCGTATTGTTATGCATTTACTTTTCTACAGTAAAAAAAGGTTAGAGGTATAGGGGATGGTGGTGATCGGATAGACATGTTTTACCCCACCGCATTTTTGCCCCTGTCCTAAGTCGGGAGCCTCTGACCTTTGTTTGTATTGTAATATTGTTAATTTTAGTTTCTTGTGTATAATTTGTGTAAAATTTTATGTTTTAATATGACGTCCATTATCACTGAACTAGTATATATATATATTTGTTTAGAGGCCAGCTGAGGGGCGCCCTCGGTTGGGAGTTTCTTGCTGCATTGAAAATCTGTTGATGACCGTCTGTTGTTGTCTGTTCTATTGTCGAATTGTTGTCTGTTCTATTGTCGGATTGTTGTCTCTTTGACAGATTCCCCATTTCCGTTCTCAATTTTAGATTTTGTTTTATAGCAAACTCTTCGTCTGATTGTTTCACCGTTCTCTCAAGTGTTCTTATTGGAGCCAAATACAGAAGTGTGGATTGTATAGACTTTCATTTAGTGTTTCATTTCAATTAATGAAGATTTTCTTTATTTTGTCTAGAAATATATGAATATTATTGTAACAGTACATTTGTATGTAGTCTATTTTAGAAATAATTAAAACAATAGTAGTCTGACGCTTGCATCGAAAAACTCGGAACCTGGAGATGTCCTTTAACTGGCCCCTAAATATATATGTACACTAGTTATTAGTATATTTTATCATAAGTTATTCTTTTGAGCAGTTGCTGACAAATTTTTTTTTTATATTAGCAAACAGTCCAAAAGAATGAACTTTTCCTGAAAATGGTTGAACACTACTTTTTCATGTTAGCCATATTTAAGTATTTTTCTTGTTTATGGACATATCCAACATTTTCAGGGGAGTTAATAACAAACGTAAACGTCGTTTATTGTTTCCTGTAATTTAACGTTGTTTAAACGACGTCATAATGGAATTGCTAGGGCCGTCGGGAAAATGCGGTGTCTTTCCTCAAAGAAAAGGACACGGCGGGAAACGGTAAAAGAAACTCATGGAGAATATTAACATAAATAGTTCTGAAATCTTAAAAGTTGAAAAAAAAACATCGCTGATAAACCTGTTATTCAGATAGACCAAGAGGGCAAATATTTTGCATGGAAAGATGGTCGGCGTCTACTTGACCTTTATTTACTGGCCGAAGCTTTGAAAGCTTGTGTGAGTTGTGGCTCAAACTTATAATTGCACAATACAATGAACGAACAAAGATTTGGATTTACTAGTATTTTGAACATTCCTTGTGAACAATGTGGATACTTGAATTCAATACCAACCAGCAAAAGACATTTCACTGGACAACGAGGACCTTGTGCATTTGACATGAATACCAAAAAAATATTGTTTGCCACAATAGGAGTTCCAGGCATTTCTGCTAATGCCCTCAAGACACGGGAAAGAGAAGTAAATAAACATCTGGTAGAAATAGCAAAAAAAATCTTGCCTTGAAGCCATTGAAGAGTAGACTGCTTTAACGCTGTAATTGAGAACAACATTGTGTTGTATATATAATCCATATTTGTAATTGTTAAAAGAAATAGTAGTACCGTTCTACTACAAGTTAAGGTCAAAATTTCTCGTAGACAGATTGTAAAACGTTTTATAATATCAACATGTGAAATTTTACGGAGGTCTGATAGAATATAGGTCTACCGGTAGTTTTTTTCAACTCCTTATAATTTTAAGTTCCGCTTAATGAAAGTTATTTTTTCTACCATCATAAATTACATACTAAGTTCTGATATAATTATAATACTGTTCCCTTCTCATGTTTTAGATATATTTTCAAATCCAGTATGTCTTTCATTCAGACAGATATTAAAAGACTTTTTCATCGAGCGTTTGCAAATTACAAGACAATAACATAGTTGGGGTTTGAGTGCCAATGCGACAACTCTCCATCTACATTTGTAAGTTTAGCTTAACATTTATAGGTCAACGTCCGGTCTTAAACACGGAGCAAATAGAATCACAAAATACAAGCGTTGAACAGAAAAATGAAATAAAACTACACATTGACAATATCTATAATTGCCTTATAGCAATTGATGCAGAAATAGTCCTGTTTGTGGCAGATGAAAAATTTATAATTGTAAAATTTTCAAAATGAGGTGTGTTACCATTTTCATCTTGAAAAGGGATGAAAAAATAAGAATTTTCTTAGAGTCTACGATCAAATCTCCTTTGCATTTAGGTATATGCTTAACAGAGTAGTTATATGTATAAGTGATGCAATTGTACTGTTATGCAATTTTAATTCTTAATATTTAAATTCCCGATAGTATTTGATGACTCTAATATTTATTAGAAAATGTGGTAAAGGGGCTAATGAGACAACTCTCCATCAAAATCACATTGTAGCGTAAGTAAGAAATTAAAGGTTACAGTAGGCTTTTGACAAGAAGTCTTGCCTTAGTCCTTTTTAATCGATGAATTGTTTGTTTTATTGTAGTGATGATACACCGAAAAAGGTCTGTTTTATTGTAGTGATGATACACCGAAAAAGGTCTCGCAATAAGACATTAGTTGGCAAAAAAGGGGGAGTGGAAGGTTATATGACAGTCCATCTGGAGTTGGTACCGCTATAGGATCGATGACGGGGAAAATAATCGATTATGGTATTTGCGAGTAAAACTGTAGAATCTGTTAATATGCTGAAAAGATAAATATTGAAGCTAGGCCTCATAACTGTAAAAACAAATCGAATCAATCTTCAAAAGCCACGGAGGCCATCACGGGAACAAAGCTGATGCAGAAAATTGATCATCTTTCTCACCAACCAGTATCAATTATTAGGACTTGAGTTGAAAAAACCGAGCGACATTGGCCACTCTAAAAAGTAGGTAGGAAAAGCATTGTACAACTTACAAAAAAAGCATAAGATATTGACTACATGTATTATACAGTATTTTCAGATGGTTTTTCGTATGCTGTCACTCAAAATAAAGATAATGTTTTAGGGTTGAAGAATGTACTGCACGCAATAGTTGAACATGCATTTTGAAATCACGTCAAGTGTGGGTACTGGTGCAAAGCAGGAAATGTAAATTATACATATAAATCTCTTCCACATGGCCAACCTTTCGAAAATAAATTGCTGTATGTTGACTTATCTATCATATTTAAATCTGTTGCGAACCATTCCGAGAAACTTGCCCCTGGAGGCTCCACAAGAGATGTAGAATCTACAAACAATATATATGCAAGTAAATCCCACATGCGCACATGTTACAGTACAAGTGAATCCCTTGAAAATAGGATTGCTGCTGCAGCTGTACAGAAAAACATATGGTATAACTATATGTAAGATGTTTTTGTAAAGGCCCATTTATCACCAAGTTAAATTTTGGAAGTTAACTGTCAAACATTATCAAAAGAAAGAAAACGCCAGTTGAAATTTGAAGGAGACCCTGAAATAAAAAAGATGAAACTTTAAGTGAAAAAAGGGGATAAGATCTAACACGGAATCGATGGAGAAAAAAGAAGGAGTAACCTTTTCATCTAATATGTCATTGACCTCGGTAACTTGTGATGCAAGTATACCTGTGATCAAGTAAAGACCAGATTGATCAGAAGTTGCTGGGTGTAAAGATATCGTCGTCTTCGACTTAGAGACATCTTCATTAGCCTTAAATTGTGACATTTTACAAATTGCGGCATCACATTTACGTAAAATTTCGCTGTACAGTACTTACATTCAGACAAGTAAATCAATTTCAACAGAGGCATCAGCTGTTACTAGTTTAACTAAAGAAGCTGCATTTCAAAACTTTACGTCTTGGTTAGAACAGCATAAACCATATGTTTTAGCAGCTCATAATTGTAAAACATTTGATGCTCGTCGTTTACTGTATAGTCTGTCAAAATTAACCTGCTTCAGAGAGTTAAGACAAAATGTTAGTGGTTTTGTGGATACTTTGCCATTGTTTAAAACGACCTACACAGATTTGCCTAATCATCAACAAAATACAATTTTTAAAGATGTTTGCAATTTGATTCATGTGATTACATTGCGCATAATGCCGTTGAGGATGTTGAGACTCTTAGAGTTTTGTTAGGCAATATTTCTATTGACTACAAGAAATTTTCATTTACCATTGAGAGTATGAATTCCCAATTGAAGTTCGACAGTAAAATAGATCAAGAGACCTTTACACCCTGGATTACACAAACAGTTATATAACATATAACAGCTGATGTTATGGCCAAATCAGGATTAAAATTAAATCACATATATTATGCATTTGAAAAGAAAGGAGAAGACGAAATTCGGGAACTACTATTATCAAAGAGACGAGATGGGTCCCCCAGAGTTACAAAGAACAAAACGATAATTACGAAGTTAATTGATTATTTCAAAAGACAATAAAAACATATATATTTGCATATGTCTTAATTATATTGTTCTTATATATAACGGTGCTCTATATATATCTACTTGTGCTATGATTAATTCAAGTTGGTATTATTTTATCAAAACAATTATCTGAAAAAAACGTAAAATGAATAGATAAAACACTGTCTTACCCTTTTACTATGGTAAGTCTCTTGACATTATAAAGTCTCTTTCTTGATGACATAATAATTAAACAATTTTCTGTAACGCCTCGGTCACACCTTACCGGATAAGACGAACGGACGTCTAACGGATGAAAATAAAAGTTGTCCGTTGACAAAATTGTTATCCGTTGGGAGTCCGTTAATGTACTGATCAAATAAAACGGACGCTTACCGAATGCATAACGGACATGCAACGGATATGCAACGTATGAGAAACGGAAATGTACCGGACAGAACAGATGTCGAACGTACATCCAACGGACGAGTACCGCATAAAACGGGCACCTAATTCATTGATTTAATAAAGGAATGTCGTTTTCTTTTACCTTTTGACGTCACTAATCATTATTCCACTTGAAACGATGAATATCATTTTTTCTGATTATTCTTTGCGTGTACATGATTTAAACGGTATATATAATTATGAAGAAACATATTTGGTTCCATGGAAGCAATTTAAACTAGGTAAGTTAAACTACTTAAGAAAGAAACCAATAATTGAAAAACCTAATGCTTCCGAAAAAAAATGTAATAGTTTAAAATATATATACATGTACAATACATATATTTAAAAGGAAAACTCATGTATACGGTAGAACATAACGGGATATGGAGTAAATGTACATGAGCTAATTATAGATATAAATAGTACAAAATTCATAGAAAAAGAAACATATTAATAATGTACAGGTCTTTTTATTGTTCTTCATCTTCATATTTTACAGTCTTCAACAATGAGCAATCCATTAATACTCTAAAACGGCCCCTAGTGTCGACTTAAGTGGTACTATTGATCAAATATAAACCACAGTTCGCCATCTTGTTCCCCATTCGGCTCGGAGTGCCAAATTGTGTGATGCTTATGTGCCACAGTTCTCCTGTCTAGGGCACCAGGTATATTGTACACTTACAGGTTAAAAGGAAGTAAATAAATATGATTGGCGCCAACTAGATTTTACATCCATGATAATGTAGAAGTAAATTGTCGCCTATGTAAATTATTACTTCCTTGTAATCTACAACATCTAATGATTCCCCGTCTAAAGGTTTTTGTACTTTAAACACTTTTATAATCGGTTTCTAAAGTAATTGCAGAAATCTTACAAAAGAAGCTCCCTTGAAGGACAAGCATTTAATGCAAGGTCAATCGTAACTACTTGATCATTCTCTTTTCTTCGCACAACTAGAAATAGGCCGAGTAGTTCCGATTGAATGCCATGCAGGTGTGAAAATCAAATTAGAAACGAAAGGTGGTTCTAACTAATGTTGATCCGGAATGACAGATATGAATACGAAATATCAAATAAAATAATAAATATGTTGTCAATATGTTTATACTTTGGAATTTTTGCTACTTTAAAAATAAAGCTGGATTTTATCTTGGGTTTGGTTTTAATAGTTTCTAATTCCACGGTTTGCATGTTTCACACTCAGGTTTCACAATGTTGACGAACACAACAGTAAAACTAACGGATTTATTATCTCATCCTGATACTTTGTTCCTTATTAATAAGAAGATATGATATCAGTTCCATTGAGACAACTTTCCAACCAAGTCACACTGTGACAGTGTATGTATTCATTTTTCAGTCACACTGTCGTACTGACTCTAAAAATTAACGGGAAAATATAACGTTATTTCCTGCAACGTCCTGATTTTCGGCGCAATTTGTGAGCCTAACGGAAGGGATTGAGTAAACAATATTATATTACTCGATTTTTCTTAAACACGAGTATGGTGACAAATATTTTTATGACGTTCCATTTTTTTTAAAGAATAACATATCCTACTTTAGTCAAATCAACACCGTTGGAAATGATATAAAAAATAAAAAATGTGCATTTCAGATGTTCATTTCTAGCCGTTTTTTGAGGGAACCATAACGTGTTTGGATTTATTTGAGTAAGAATTAATGCTTTAAATGGTAAAGTTAGATTTTTTTTCTAACCATCTTGAATCGTTTTGCTTTAATTTGAGCCCTATTAAATATGTATACGTTGATTAAAAAAATGATATTTATATTTTTTAAATAAAACACAGTCACGTTATTTACTCAAAAGTTGGAAAAATGTTTCATTTTCAGCAGCATTTTTTACAAAAACAAAATCGACAACATCAATTGTTTTGGGCAAAATATGATTCTCTGTCAATTTAAGACTAAAATATCTTTTAAAGACAAAAAATTCTCACCGTCAGAAATAAATTGTTGGATATGCCCTTATGATAATCTTTTTATTAAAAACAGGCACATACTATTCAATTTAAAAGAACATTGTAGATATTTCTTATCGTATATTTGTATCGTCAACAACTTTTAATGAACATGATTAAGCAAATACATGCAGATATGTATGTTTAAATACAAACAATTATGAGATTCAGACCAGCTGTTGTCAAGTGGTGTATATTAAATAATAAAATATGCATAACATGTAAAACATGCAAAAGTACTTTTGAATTATTCTTCCTACTTTCAGAGAAAATATTGAAAAATTTTATAAATTGAAGTAATACTCTAATACTCCATAATTATCTACCTTCATCAACGATTAGAGCTAGAAATAAAATAGTCAAACGAAGAGAACTACTAAAACATTTCTGTGGAAAGACCTCATAATAAGAAAAAAGTACACAATAGGTCTTCCTCTACGAAAGTGGAAACACCTGATTATTAAAACAACTGTATACCACTGTTTAGGTTCATTGACTATTGACTATAATACGTAATGTGACCAGTATCAGTTCGAATTTGATAACGCAGGGAGAGGAAATTCCGAAGTGAAAATTCACTTGTTATCAATGTTACCCGATCTTAAACTGTCTTAATTGTAACTTTTATGCTATTGTTTTCATAATAAAACCATTGTTTAGCTAAGAGAACAAATGAAAGAAAAAAGAAAGGCTCATTTTGTGGAATGTATATGTAATAATAGCTCAATGGCCCTTCCTGAATTTAAAAACAAAGTGAATTGTGAAAATTCAAAAGTTTGATTTTATGCAATGGAACTAAACAATGAATGTTCGTGTATTAATATATATATTTTTTAATCATTCATTCAATCTCTTTTTGAATTACTTTTGTCACTTCAAAGTTTAAATATAGGTCGCTTTGCAACAGATTTTAGACATTACTGTTTTAATTTCTTTGAATAATCTTTTAATATTCTTATTCTCAAATGCATGAGATTTGTACAATTAGTAAAAATCAAATGATATTTGAAATCTAAATCAATGTTGAATATGATTCAAATTCTTGTATGGATATAAATGTTACAATAAACACATATACATACACTTTCTTTTTAAAATCAATAATTAATTTATTCGTATCTTCACACTTGTATGGCTATTGCATTATTGTCTTCCAGTTCACCAATACAATGACCTCACTATATCGTTAGATATTCGACAATATGTGATTATTACCATATTACGGAATGAAAAGAATAGAATGATTGTTTAAACAAGAAATATAATATAGCATTAATTAGAAATGCAAAAAATCCCGTGAATTTTTTTCTCATAGAAAGAGATTTGCTGACACAGTAAATCTTTCCCCGTTTGAGAATTTGGAGTTTGTGATAAATTCCTTTTTTATTATTTCTTGTTAGAACATGATGACTTTTAAATCATGCAAAACTACTGCGCACCCATCGTTGGCTGCATTCGTACTTTGGTGTCTGTCGAAAGCATAGTAGACACGGCCTGCATAGGATTTGCATCTTGCTATCCTCAGATATGGCATCATTTTAAAAACTTCCAGCATGTCATGTAAGAAAATATGGTCACAGTACAATCTGGTTTTACGGTATATATGGGGTCAGTAAATTCCATATGGGGTTGAGATCGAAGAATTTATTTCCATCTTAATCATCAATTTCTTCGTCTGTTGAAACCTTCAAGATTTTTTCTCAGTACCGTTTTGTTTTTATAAAAGGAAGAAATACCACTACTAACCGTGTATGAAATAAGCCCCGCCTACCGTTTACCTAATATTGAATATAAAGGGACGTCACACCACTACTAACCGTGTATGAAATAAGCCCCGCCTCCCTACTTACCTAATATCAAATATACATAGTTTCCACAAGGTCGTTTCCAACCAATCATATTCCTAGACGTGTATAAGAGGTAAGATAATAAAATGGTTTCAATATTTGTTGTGTGTTGTTTCAAAAAAACTTTGGTTTAAGTGCGTTGGACAGTTCTTGTAGTGGATTTTACAAAATACATAAAAAGTCATGTAAAACAACTACGCAATCAGCGTTGGCTGCATTCATACTTTGGTATATATGGAAAGCATAGTAGACACGACCTGCATAGGATTTGCATCATGTTATCCTTAGATATGTCATCCTGGTACATACTTCCAGCATGTCATGTAAGAAAATATGGTCTCAGTATAAACTGGTTTTACCGAATTTTGAACCCTGCAAATACATTTATATATGAAATATTAGAATATCTTCAATATTTGTTGTTTGTTGTTTCGGAACGTATTTGTTTTAAGTGCGATGGACAGTTCTTTAATTCGATTAAAAAAAAAACGAAAAAAATAAAGTATCTTATTACAAATAAATGGTATGTACAATTAAGGAAAACAATTACACGTACGATTACATCTCCATCAAGCATTATACTTCAATAGTTGAACAAGTTGGGCTTCTACGTGTTGAGAATGCCACGTGAATAGTTGGTCATGGACCTTGTAGGCTGTCTGTTAATATTTCAAAGTAATGACATTCCTTATTTTCCTTATTAAGCTAAATTCTTTTATAACATCATACAGGTATATAACCGTGCAGGCAACAATATATGTTCAAATGAGAAAATCATCAAACAAGGAAAAACTGACCTTACCAAAAAAAAAAGTCAACAACGCATAATGTAGATTTGATATGGTTAGATTAAACCTAAATATTATTTAAACAAGTAATTGACAACAATAGATGTACCAACAATAACTTATAAACAAATAGTAAACCTATACCACAATCGCACGAGCTCTCACTACTAATAGTTCATAAGGATCTTCCAGTCACTAGCTCAAACATTCAACTTTCCATTTTTTCTCATTCGTCTACTCACTCATTTATTCATCCAGTCTCTCATGTGTCCATCCACTCACTGATGCATTTTTCCATTCACTGTTTCATTAATTCAACCATTTACTCATTAAACTCTCCATCACTCTCATTCATTCATTATGTCTCTCACTCATCTATCCTCACTCTCACTCATCAATCCTGTCTCTCACTCATCCGTCCTCTCACTCACTCCTAACTTATTCACACTGTCTATCACATCCATCCTCTCTCCTACACAAACATTCCTCTCTCTTACACATCAATCCATCCTCTATCTCACTCATCCATCCTCTCTGTCACCCTTTCTCTTCTTCTTATACGCATCAATTCTGTCTTCCATTCATTCATCTTCCCTCTAACTCAAGCATGCCCGTGCTCACTCACTCATCCATGCTGTCTACCACTCACCCGTCCCCTCTCTCAAGTATCCATCCTCTCTCTCTTTCATCCATTCTTTCTCTGTCACTCATACATCCTCTCTTTCAAACATCCTTCCTGTCTCTCACTCTTCCATCCTGTCTCTCACTCTTCCATCCTGTCTCCCACTCCTCCGTCCCCTCTCTCATTCAACAATACACTCTCTCACTCATCCATCCTGTCTCTCTCACTCATTCATCCTCTCTCTCTCACTCATCCATCATGTCTCTCTCAATTATTCTTCCTCTCTTTCTCACACGCATCAATTCTGTCTTTCGTCTCTCTCATTTAAGCATGCTCTCTCTAACTCACTCATACATCCTCTCTCTCAATCATCGATCCCTCATTCATCCTCTCATTCACTTATCCCATCTGTCTCTCACACGAGTATCCATCATGTCTCTCTCTCTCACTCAATCATCCTGTCTTTCACTCAATTATCCTGTCTCACACTCAGTCGTCCGGTCTCACTCATCAATCCCGTCTCTTACTCATGCGTCCCCTCTCTCACTCATCCGTCTCCTCTCGCACTGGTCTGTCTTACTCATCTATCCTCTCTCAGGCAGTTTCGCTCTCACATACACCATCTCTCAGTATTGCCAGGAGAACACCATTGTCTACCAGATTTGTGCAAAGGTCGACCCCCTCACTTATAACTATGAACTGAACTGTATATTTGTAATATTTGAGTTTAGTAAGGTAAGCATAACTTGTGAGTGATGGACCAGAGACAGGATCAACGGATAAGAGACAGGATGAATGAGTGAGGGACAGGATTTGTAAGATGGGACACGAGTGAGAGGAGATTGGGAGAGAGAGATAGGTTGAGTGGCAGCTAAAGAGAATGGATGTGTGAGAGAAGATGGATGAGTGAGATAGAAGATGGATGAATAAGAAGATGGATGAGTGAGAGAGAAGATGGATGAGTAAGAGAGAAGACGAATGAGTGAGAGAGAAGATGGATGAATGGGATAGAGGATGGATGAGTGAGAGAGAAGATGGAGGATGGAGGATGGATAATTGAAAAACAAAATTGATGAGCGAGAGAGGATGGATGAGTGAGAGAGAAGATCGATGAATGAGAGAGAATATGGATGAGTGATAGACAGGTTAGATGAATGAGAGAGAAGATGGATGTGTGAGAGAGAAAATAAATGTGTGAGTGAGAACATGGATGAGTGGGAGAGAAGATGGATGTGTGAGGGAGAGGGTGGAAAAGTGAGATAGAAGATGGATGTGTGAGAGAGAAAATGGATGTATGAGAGAGAGAGGGTGGATGTGTGAGAGAGAAGATGGATGTGTGCGTAAGAATATGGATGAGTGATAAGAAGATGGATCTGTAAGAGGGCGGATGAGAGAGAGAGAAGATGGATAATTGAGAGAGAGGATGGATGAGTGAGAGAGAAGATGGATGACTGAGAGAGAAGATGGATAAGTGTGTGAGAGGATGAATGAGTGAGAGAGAAGATGAATGAGTGAAAGAGAAGATGAATTAGGGAGAGAGAAGATGGATGAGTGGTAAACAGGATGTATGAGTGAGAGAGAAGATGAAAATATGAGATAGAGGATGGATGTGTGAGAGAGAGAGGATTGATTAGCGAGAGACAAGATGGATGATTGAGAGACAAAATGTTGACTGATGACTGCTTATTTAATCATTGTTTTGGGCAGTGGATGAGTGAGAGAGAAGATGGATGTGTAAAGGAGAGAGGGAATGAATGAGAGAGAAGATGGATGTGTGAGAGAGGGTGGATGAGTGAGAGAGAAGATGGATGGGTGAGTGAGAATATGGATGAGTGAGAGAGAAGATGGATGTGTGTGAGAGAGGGTGGATGAGTGCGATAAAAGATAGATGAGTGAGAGAGAAGATCGATGAATGAGAGAAGATCGATGAACGAGAGAGAAGACGGATGAGTGATAGACAGGATAGTTGAATGAAAGAGAAGATGAATGAGTGAGAGAGAGGATGGATTAGTGTGTGAGAATATTGATGTATGAGAGAGAAGATGGATGTTATAGGGAGGGTGTGGATGTGTGAGAGAGAAGATGGATGTGTGCGTGAGAATATGAATGAGTGATAAGAAGATGGATCTGTGAGAGAGGGCGGATAAGTGAGAGAGAAGATGGATAATTGAGAGAGAGGATGGATGAGTGAGAGAGAAAATGGATGACTGAGAGACAAGATGGATGAGTATGTGAGAGGAGGAATAAGTGAGAGAGATGATGAATGAGTGAGAGAGAAGATGAATTAGGGAGAGAGAAGATGGATGAGTGAGAGAGGATGAATGAGTGGTAGACATGATGTATGAGTGAGAGAGAAGATGAATGTATGAGATAGAGGATGGATGTGTGAGAGAGAGGGGATTGATTAGCGAGAGACAATATGGATTATTGAGAGACAAGATGTTGACTGATGACTGCCTATTTAATCAACGTTTTGGGCAGTGGATGAGTGAGAGAGAATATAGATGTGTGAGGTAGAGGGTGGATGAATGAGAGAGAAGATGGATGTGTGAGTGAGAATATGGATGAGTGAGAGAGAAGATGGATGTGGGAGAGAGGTTGGATGAGTGAGAGAGTAGATATTGGTTGAGTGAGAATATGGATGAGTGAGAGAGAAGATGGATGTGTGAGAGAGAAGATGGATGTGTGAGAGAGGGTGGATGAGTGAGAAAAAAGATGGATGAGTTTAAGAGAGGATGGATGAGTGTGTAAGAGAATAAATGAGTGAAGGACAAGATATATGGATGAAAGAGAAGATTTATAAGTGAGAGTGAAGATGGATAATTGTGAGAAAAGATGAATGAGTGAGAGAGAAGATAGATGACTGAGAGAGAAGATGGATAAGTGTATGAGAGGATGAATGAGTGAGAAAGAAGATGAATGAGTGAGAGAGAAGATGAATTAGGGAGAGAGAAGATGGATGAGTGAGTGTCTTCTTTTCCTTTCGTTACTATCTGACTCTTAATCAGAATTATCAGAATGATTAAAACAATCCGCTCTCGTTTCGTCCTAGACCTTAAAGACGAAGAAGAAGATGATGATAATCAACAAATTTCTTTTAATTATTTTGTCCAAGTGTTCTAATAATGGTCAACGCTCATTTGATGCAGGATCTTTTATGTTTTTTTCGGTCACAATCGAAAAATTATCTTTAGATCAATATTTTGTAATCGCTTTGATTTTGAAAAATACTTAATCTAATGCTAGTGGTTTTGTTTAAGTTCTTTCTTCAACGTCTTCTTTCATATAGTCAACTTTGTGTTTTTTCAATCTTTTTTATATGCATTGAGTATTTCAACTTTCATCTCATCTGTAGATTCAGCCTAAAAGACTTGGGACACATTTTCGGCCTAATATTTTAATTTAATTTAGGGCATTTTGAAACGGTCTGTTGGGAATTGTCTAGCCCAAAAACATTTACTTCAAAATATTCCAGTCTAGTTACTCTTTAGGATTCTAACGTAATACAGAGGAGAACTATTCACCTAAAAACCCAATATATATGTATTGATATTTAATGTGCGACCAAGGGGAAATAACTACAACAAATTTAGAAGATTTCATTATAGATCGTAATGTCTAGTTTCCTACAACTTAAAATATTTTCGTGTAAACTATTCAACAACACGAATTAAACGGGAAGAATACACAACAAACAAAATTATTAAATACATTTGGCTAAAGATTGCAACACACCGTCTTCAATTATGATCAGTATATAAACTGAATCAAACACTGTAAATCAAAACGCTTAAAAGAAAAAGAAAAAACGGTCTGATGAACATGCCAATAATGACTTCTTGCAAAGTGTCATGAAATCCTTATATGAAAGTAAAGGAACATTCTGTATTTTGAAAACCTGGTATCGTCAATGAAGAGTTTTTGAATATTATGCAATAGCTATACTCGGGTGTCCTTCAACTATAGGTTTGTGTTCATCAATATAATCCCTTGAAATCATTGACATAAATGGTGCTACTTTATTAATAGCAGTTCTCGTTTCATCTAATGCATGTTTACAGGTGATCAAAATTCAATTACTATCATGAGTTATGGAATCTTTAACATTAATAATATTTGTGCATAGTTTACGATCAATTATGTCAGGTCTGATCGACAATAAAGAACTATTCATCCCGTCCACATATGTATTTCATACACATTATGTGACATCTAAGTATATAAATGTTTATTGAAAACAATTCATATGTATTTTACATGCACAATACATGTACAACAACAAATCGTTCATAAACTATATTTGGTTATTTTGGTGTTAACGACATGTTGAATGTTGTTGGTTACTGTTAACCATATTGTTTTTCTTACATTGTTGTATTAGCTATACTGTCTGTTTTCACTTTATGACTTGGTGAAATGTCGTCATACTCTGGGGTCTTATAGTTTTACTTCACAGGTTTGCTTTTAATCAATGTATGTATGTACGGTGACTTATACGTGTTCAAATTGTTGTCCTTCATTATTAGTTGATTATTTAGGCAATCATTCCACATCTGCATATTCTTGTATTGAAATGACGATACGGGAAATGGCTTGAAAATTATTCCGAGAATAACACATTCATCGTTTCCCCTTTAGCCTTGTATATGTTATCCAGTTGATATAAATTTATGACAGATAATGCGAGGTGATACTTCATCATATCATATCTTTGATCTTGTCTGTCGTCCCTGATGATAATAAAATTGAGAATGGAAATGGGTAATGTGTCAAAGATACAACAACCCGACCATAGAGCAGACAACAGCAGAAGGTCACCAACAGGTCTTCAATGCAACGAGAAATTCCCGCACCCGGAGGCGTCCTTCAGCTGTCCCCTAAATAAATATATAATATTTCAGTGATAATGAACGCCATACTAAATTCCAAATTGTACACAAGAAACTAAAAGTTAAAATAATACAAGACTACTAACAAAGGCCTGAGGCTCCTGACTTGGGACAGGAGCAAAAATCTCAACCCTCCCCCTATACCTCAAGCTAATGCAGAAAAGTAAACGCATAACAATACGCACATTAAAATTCAGTTCAAGAGAAGTCCGAGTCTGATGTCAGAAGATTTAACCAAAGAAAATAAACAAAATGACAATAATACATAAATAACATCAGACTACTGGCAGTAAACTGACATGCCAGCTCCAGACTTCAATTAAACTGATTGAAAAATTATGTCTTCATCATATGAATATCAGGCACTATCCTCCCCGTGAGGGGTTTAGTATCATACCATCATAACATATATGAAAAGAACATAACTCGTGACATGTCAATAACTGGTTTTTAAATAAATGTGTTTAGTTCCGATGCAAATACCCTATAAGTGAATCAATATTAACCCCAAAATATGCAATCTTAAATGGCATGAAGAGTATCGTAACTATATCCCTTCTTAATAAGTCTATTTAAAGGTTTTGTTAGCTTCTGAGGTAAATATTGACATTTTTGTGAATATTTCCATAAAATATTGGATGTGAAATACCTGAACGTATAAGAAGTCTGCATGTTGACTTATATTTACGAATGATGTCCTTATACCGATGATGAAATTTAGTAAATGTTTTGACTAGTTTGTGATATAGAACATGTCGAAAACCCTGGTGTAATAATTTTTCAGTAATACATAAATTTCTCTCGTTAAAATCTAAAACATTGTTACATACACGAGCGAATCGTACAAGTTGAGATATATAAACACCGTAAGATGGTGACAAGGGAACGTCACCATCTAAAAATGGATAATTAACGATAGGAAATGAAAAATCATCTTTTTTATCATACATTTTAGTAGTAAGCTTTCCGTTAATGATATAGATATCAAGATCGAGGAAAGGGCAGTGGTCATTGTTAGTATTAGCTTTATTTAAAGTAAGTTCAACAGGATAAATGTCTTTAGTATACATACTGAAGTCGTCGTTATTGAGAGCCAAAATATCATCCAAATATCTAAAAGTATTATTAAATGTGTGTATCAGATGTTGTTTTGATGGATCTTTGCTTATTATTGTCATAAATTGTAACTCATAGCAATACAAAAACAGGTCTGCAATAAGTGGTGCACAGTTAGTCCCCATTGGAATTCCGATAACCTGACGATTTACGGGATCTCCAAAGCGAACAAAAATGTTATCTAGTAAAAATTCAAGGGCAGATATAGCTTGAGTCTAATGTAAACGAATAAACTCATCATATATATCAGGATCAAAATTTTATATTTACGCCAGACGCGCTTTTCATCTAAAAAAAGTCTCATCAGCGACGCTCGAATAAAAAAATGTTTAAAAGGCCAAATAGTGTACAAAGTTGAAGAGCATTCAGGACCATAAATTCCTTAAAGTTTTGCAAAATACAGCTAAGGTAATCTATTCCTGAGGTAAAAAAGCCTTACCTTTTCAAAAACGCAAAGTTTTGTTAACAGTTAATTTATAATTATGAACATATCAATGATTACTCAATGCGCGTCTGGCATATTAACAATACAACAAAACGTTTAAATTCGGATTCCTATGTGAACTAATTCTACCAATTATAACTGCAGAGAGCAAGTCCTGTTTTCAGACCAATGCAGGGTTATAAAGTATTCCGTTATTTATAAAGTTTCCGTTCAAATAAATTTAGCGCCATCATGTCAGCGTATATTAGCTACAGCTGTGTAAGTACAATAAAACTGATATATGTTCTGATGGTCATAACGAAAATTCTCCACTGAAATGTTGTGAATTAACAACTGAAAATTTCGCATTAACCAATGAAATGCAATGTTTCTTCAACATCCTAAAATAAATGTTGTTTCCTTATGAAAAGTACCAATCATCAGGAATGTTTAATTCAAATAAAAATCCTTAATATTTTTATTCAATTCTATGTTCCTTTGTTAAAGTAAATGATATTCAATTTGTTTTCCAATTAAAATATTTCTGTTTGAACGAATGATAGTTTTTTTCTTAGAATTGCATATTCCTTGCTTTTCAGAAATTACCAATGGCGATATTCCGACCTCATCTTGTAAAACATTTTTATTTGGAATTGTATGACTTCAATGCATTAAACACTTTGAATTTCATGCCTCGGTATTGATGACAGAGCTGGAGTACTAGCTATTAGCTAACAGCGCACCAACAAAGAGGTGTGATTGAACAGTCTCTTCATTTATGCTCGAGGAGAATATTTTCAAAAGCGAAAACTTAAAAAAAAAAAAAAAAAGGGATTTCGAATCTGTGAACAAAATTAACATACTGCAATATCGCTATTTGTTTGGGAATCAGAAAGTATTTAAATCTAAAAGCTCAAAACATTTTTATTTGCAATATAATGACTGCGATGGATTTACGCACTTTGAATTTTGTGTGTCAATATTCATGACTGAACTTGAGTACTGGCTATTGGCTTACAGTCAACCAGCAGTGTTATCGACCAACAGGTGAATAACTTAAGCGATACCAAATTTTAGTATGAAATGTGATTGAACAATAAATATATCATCAGTGACTCTCGAAGTTAGCATGGTCAAACTACGAAAACTTATTAAAAACCAAAAAGATATATTGAATCTGCGAACAAAGTTGAAATATGCAATTTTGCCTTTTTAATGTCTCTTCACTATCGCTCTTTGTTAGGGAATCGATGAGACTAAAATGTCTAACTTAACAGGATGTTCTCTCTGCGTGTATGAACTATTGGTGGCCTACGGCTGTTATCTGCTCTTTGGTCGGGTTGTTGTCTCTAAGTTTATTCCTCATATCCATTCTGAATTTTATTTGGAAGTTCAATAATTTAGGGCAATGACACTCGTACACTATTATTTGAAAGTATTCCAGGTAAAAAAATATCACAACGTATACATTATCTATTTTCAGGTTTCAAAATTCTCCAAAAGTAGAAAATACTGTGACAGTCTTTTCTTAAATGACACGAAGAAAGTTTGTAATAGGATACAACTTTTCAAGGAATTGCTTGCAAAGAAATTGCGCGTATATACCACAGTTCTGTTCGTTTCGGAGATAAAAAGTTCTTTAGAGAGACAGCAAAGTCTCAATGCAGCCAAATATTGATGCCCAGTTGTTTTCCATTATATATACGGCAGTCAGCATATCATTATTATTTTTATCTGAATAAATTATTACAAACTTGCAGTTTGTTCGTTTAATTTACTATAATATCTACAAAACTACTTTTAATTTTATGATTTTACAGATCTTAACCAGTTAACTTAAAAACTGTATATCTTCCAAAGAAATGTTTACAATTGAAAATCATTTTTATGTCTTATCATAAAAAAGTATGAAAAATATTATGGTGATACTTTTCAAAAAGACACAGGCTCTTCGTGGATTTAAAATTTTCATAACAACTGTTATTTTTAATATCCATTACTTATTATACACCTATACACAATCTTATTATTTGGACCAATTAAGATAATTTATTATTTATTTTTAGACTATACTCATTTATTCCTGTTACTACTACCTTAAAACAATACTGTTTAATTTTTTTATATACAGTCAGAATAAAGGCAACACTAGCATATATATATCACTATTCAATTATCATAGATAGTTATAGATTATGCAAGAGAAAAAAAATCTGGGCTAAAAATAACTACCGCGGGAAACACATCAATTATAAGAGGACAACAACAGAAAAACAGAAAAACTGACCTGTAAAAAAGAAACACCCGCCAGCATACAAAGAAAGAGACTATTTGATACCAGCTGATATATTCCTGACTTGGTACAGAACATTTTCAGAAAGAAATTAAAGGTTGAATCTGGTTTTATCGGCAGACAAGCGTCCCTCTTATACGACAATGTTAAAAATGTCGTTAAAATGACACGATTTAAGAAATAATGGATGCAAGCTATACCTTATTGTAGTTTTAACATGGGTAGGCATTATATTCGTGGTAATTTTTCCCCGAGCGATAGTGAGGGCTGAAATAACACGAATATTATACCTAACCATGTTAAAAGTACAATAAAGTATAGCTTGCATCAATAACTTCGATTCGAAAATGCACAATTACGTAAATTTCTATATTCGATGTGTATTGGTATAGAGCATTTGTGTAGACTCTTCTATGAACATCCCTTTCGTGTTTTTAATCAGGCAATGTGTTATTTGTAGAGGAAGGGGTTTTGCACAGCAAACATGAACGTTGTCGTGTCTAGGTCAAATATGTCAATTACAAATTGTAACAAAATGTAATCAGTAACAGCAGGAATTTCGATTCATTTAAGAGTTTGAAAGTGTTTTAAATTAATGAAGTACATTAAATGCATGCAAATTTAATGATATTAATTTTTCTGCAGTAGTCAATATACGCATGTGCACACTAGTTTTATTGGATTTCGAGCATGGGTTTGTTTACAACGCGAAAGAAGCACGTCATATTATAAAATGCGTGACAGGAGTACAGAACAAATCAATGTAAGAACACGCAGGACTTAGAAATACACAGTTAAGTAATATAATAGTACATTAAAACATGCATAGAAAAACAACGGACATCTCTCATCAATTTAAAATGGCAAAATATAAGTTTTATAACAAAAACAGAAATCTTTCTGAAAGAGAAGATTAATTTCATAGTTGTATTGTAGACTTCATATATGAACTGGATGATAACGAATATCACTTGGGTTGCTACTTGTACTTTCTTATTTATTCTAGACATATTCTGTGTCATTATTTAACTGCTTAAAAGGAAGAGAGTAGCCATGGTGTTGTCAGTTTATGTTCGACTTTTGAGTTTAAATGTTCCTCTGGTATCTCTATGCACTCTGTTCTACTTTGAAGTAATCAATCAGTTTGCTAATACTTTTATTGTATCCATTCAATCAAAAGACATTTAATCCCTAACATTGAACATTTACTATCGATTACGAAAGTCATCGTCAATGATCCTTCTTTAGCAAAATTCAAAGGTTAGTATTCAACTGTTTGCATACATATTGATAGTTAAATACACTTTTGATTGGTTAAGATGATTTCATGTGACATTGAAATAAAAGATATTGTCACCTTCAATCTAACTTACGTAGATTTGATTAGCTTTAAGAAAAATCAATATCTAGTTTGAAGATGTCCGCTACTATGTTTCAAAATGATAAGCTTTTAAAAACACTGCTATAAATTGATAGTAGTGTGCTTGTTCTCGAGATATCAGTTTTTTAAAATCTGGCAGGAAATGCTTCTCTCTAGATTTTTCATTCATTCAACATTGGCACATATGTACCGTCTAAAAGTATAAATTTAATAAGATTTCCATCTTTTTAAAGATGACAATTTCAAATATATTTAATCACAGTAAGGATTAAGGGGCAAATATTTTTATTAGCGCTACATTTATACAATCAGGATCCCGAATACATGACAAAAAATTAAAAGCAAGAAAAGCGAAAATCCCAAAGCTTATTTGCATCGTGTAATTGAAAAAAAAAAACAATATGGCCTGATATTAATAATTAATGATGGATTAATTATTTTCCGCACTTGACACAAAATTAATTGCTTGTAACTTAATATCCCACTTTTGAAAGTATAACAAATCTTTCATTTGTTAAAAGGAGATACGTATACGTTAAATCAATAAAATGTATCTAATAAAAATACCTTTTCTTTTTAATTTTTTTATTCATATTTACGACTATTTGAATTCCTTTTGATGCAGGTATTAAAACATACGATAATCTCACTACGCTGGAAAGAAAAGGAATGTATTCCCTAAAACGAAACAAAAAAAAAAGGTATTCGAAAAGCAGATAAAATAATACTACAGTGATCGGGGTTAAAACAGAATATTTAAATGAAAGACTGAGGCAACTGAGTAGTTATTCTTTCTTCATAGAAATTACAAACTATTAGAGACAAACCAGAATTCAATCATATTATCTTTGAAATGCATAGAAAAGGGGTATATTTTTGCCTAAATTGTTCAAACTGGATCCTGAACTAATAGAAAGGGTACAACAGAAAACTACGAAGTATAAAAATGTCAGAATTTGAGGGGGCCAATTGTTCCATTAACTGATACTATCTTAGAGAGAATAGGGAAGTATTTGGAGAAATTCATGCCTCCAGCAGTAGTACAACAAGAAACACATCTAAAGGACTCTAGATTTCATAAATATTATTGAGAAATTGCAGGCACACATTTTTGTTCTTCCTTGGCCGGGATTTTAACTCATGCTACTGAGATATTGTGACACCAAATCGAATTGCAATTTGCTCGACGCTCTATACCACTCGACCACCTAGCCTCGACGGTAAAAAAGATTTTTGTGGCCAGATGCTACATTTCCTCGTCAGATTTTGTCTAGCGTCGAAACACAGTAAATGATATATACATGTATAGCATTAGTTACATGGTGTGTTAGTGACCTGATATACGATAAAAACGGGGTCAGTAAATTCCATATGGAGTGAGAGCGTAGCTCGAATCCCCTTTGGAATTTACTGACCCCATATACATGATATATATGTATATCGTATTAGGTCACTAGCTCACTGTGTTACGAACTTATCTTACTGACAATATTTAAGTGAAGTATGTATTAAGTCTTCAATACTTTTTAAAGTATTAGGAACCTACCAATTTTTCTATACAAAAAACAAACGCCAACAATACCAATTGGTTAGCTTTAGCAAGATCAGAGAGGATATCAGAACGATGAAAGGTGTTCATAATTCCAAGGTGTTTGTTATTCCGGAAAACTTAATTATAAAAGCCGAACTTGATTTATAATTATGTAAACAAATATCGAGAAAAAAATATTCTCTCAAAATACTAGTAGAAAAAAAACAATCAATTCCTGAAATGTTATTGTACGCGAAAAACAGACAGAAACATTTGTTATGCATATAATGATAATAATGATGATAATAAAAACACAAGAGTTTTTCCGTTTTACCACTGATAATATTTGCCGATAGCGTCAAAGAATAACACAACAAAATCATGCAATTGTGAATAAAAATGGAAACGTTACTTGATTTGCAAAGCTAGATTAAACATTTTGAATTATAACTCATGCAACGATTTAAGTTATAATAATCATGATAATACGATAAGGTCTTATTAATGCATGAATTGGTACAAAAATAAATCAATGTAAAACAGATTATCAAATTTCTGCTATATCCTAATTATACTTATGACAATATTGAGTTGTCTCTCTTACAATTTCTTTAAGACACCAGTTGTTATCTCCCATGTCTAAATAGTCAAGACGAGTCTACGAAAGATATCTCAAATTTGTCAAAAGATGTAAGTATATTTATGCTATTTCATAATATTATGGAATTTCCTATTTGCCTCGACTGTTATATTGAGACAAGGGAGCAGGGGGAGTTTTTCGATTTGTTTTAATCTTTTTTGCTTGAGTTAATTGAACAATAAATCAAAACAAATCCTGAATTGTAATTTGTATCATTCATTTTGATTGGATAATCTTTTTTTTGTCTCGATTCATGGTTTAAAAGTGTGTACTAAAGTCTTATGTAAATGAGAATAAATTCATCACTCCTTTCTTTACTATTTTCCTCTATAAGCAGGTAATTCTATCTGTTACCGTCTTATTCATTGCTACCAAAATGTTTTTTTTAGTAATAAAGATCGTAATACTATCTACGCAGAACAAAGGGTTTATACCATGGAATATCCATTTTGACTATTTTCACTGTTTTAGGCACAATGTATAAATGTAAGTAAAGACAATATGCGAAATAGAATCTAAGATAAATCTCACTTAAGAAAAATTGCCATAGAAAACCCCGTAATCTCTATACCGTTGTGAGGTTTGTTAAGATTTTGCTGATTTAAGCATTTTCGTAACAACAGACCACCACTTGCATTTATAGGTTTATTTTTTTTGAAGTGTCAAGTATCTGGGTTAAAAAATGGAAGTGTCTATAGAATTAAATATGTACTTCTTTCCCCGACATCTGTTGTTTTGATTAATTGCAGTAATGGACATCACTACTCCTGAAAGTATTCATTTAATTAAAATAATAATAAACTTTGCACACATGTTTCACCAACATTTATTTCACCCCAGACATTTGTTATTTTAATTACTTTGCAATAAAAAAAAAAACAACTGCAGTTACCGTCCTTTGATATGGCTATTTGTAACTTTCTGAATTATTTATTAATAAAATATCTTTAGCCAATTATGTTCAAAAAGTAACTAGAATGACAAAAAATCTTCATGCAAATGATTCCAAACTAACTTGAAGTTTCTTCAGGAAGATACAATTGAAAGAAATCAATTGTTAAAATACCACAGTAAATAAAATATCTGTTGAAATAAAATGTTTCACTTCTTTATACTTGTTTTGCTCCTCTCCTAATGAAGTTAAACTGAAGGTGAGGGTGCCGACCTTTCCACGAAACTGGAAGACAGTGGTGTTCTCCTGGAAATACTGTGTTTATTCATAGCGGAGTAGAACATTCACTGTCTGAGCCAGACACTACACCAGTAGTGGTAGTCCTATTGGGTTGAACATTACCCAAGAGGATATGAACGGACAGGGTAATATTTGTGTTCTGTAAGTAAGGTAAGTAAAAGGGAGATAAGAATGAACGTGAGATTGTGTATGTGAGAACGAGAGTGCTTGTGAGTGTGAGAGAGAAAAAGATGAGCGAGAGAGATGGATGGATGAGAGAGATAGAGATGGATGGATGAGTGAAATAGAGATGGATAGATGAATGAGAGAGAGAATGGATGAATGAGAGAGAGGATGGATGTGAGAGAGACAGGATGGACGAGTGATATAGAGATGGATAGATGAATGAGAGAGAGAATGGATGAATGAGAGAGAGGATGGATGAGAGAGATAGAGATGGATGGACGAGTGATATAGAGATGGATAGATGAATGAGAGAGAGGATGGATGAATGAGAGAGAGGATGGATGTGAGAGAGAGAGGATGGACGAGTGATATAGAGATGGATAGATGAATGAGAGAGAGAATGGATGAATGAGAGAGAGGATGGATGAATGAGAGAGAGGATGGATGTGAGAGAGAGAGGATGGACGAGTGATATAGAGATGGATGGATGAGTGAGATAGAGAGATTGGATGAGTGAGATAGAGAGATTGGATGAATGAGAGAGAGGATGGATGGATGAGTGAGAGATAGAGAGGATGGATGTGAGAGAGAAAGGAAGGATGAGTAAGTGGGACACAGGATGGGTGAGAGAGATATAGAGAGGGAGAGGAAGGATGTGAGAGACAGGATGGATGAGTTAGAGCGAGGATGAATGAATGGAAGACAGCATGAATGAGTAAGAAATAGAGGATGGTTAGTGAGAGAGAAAGGATGGATGAATGAGAGAGAGAGAGGATGGATGACTGAGAGAGAGGATGGATGAGTGAGTGAGAGGGCATGCTTGAGTGAGAGGGAAGATGAATGAATGGAAGACAGAATAAATGAGTGTGTGGAAAAGAGAATGAATGAGTAAGTGAGAGAGAGAGGATGGATGAGTGAGAGAAAGAGGATGAATGAGTGAGAGAGGGATGGATGAGTGAGAGAAAAATAAAGATATGGAGAGGGATGGATGTGAGAGACAGGATGGATGAGTGAGAGACAGGATGGATGAGTGAGAGTGAGGATGGATGAGTGAGAGACAGGATGGATGAGTGAGAGTGAGGATGGATGAGTGAGAGACAGGATGGATGAGTGAGAGTGATAGAGGGTTTGATGAGTAAATGGTTAAATGATTTGCTATATAAACCTGTCGAATGCATCAGTGAGTAAATGGACAAATGAGAGACTGGATGAATAAATGAGTGAGTATAGATAAATGAGAAAGAATGAAAATTTGAATGCTTGATCTAGTGATTGGAAGATCCGTATGAATTATTAGAAGTGATATAGGTTTATTATTTGTGTACAAGATATTGTTGGCACATCTATTGTTTTCAATTAATTGTTCAAATAACATTTAGGTTTAATGTAACCATATCATATCTACATTATGTGTTGTCGACTTTTTTTATTATGGTATGGTCCGTTGTTCCTTGTTTTATGATTTTCTCATTTGAACAGATATTGTTGCCTGCACGGTTATATACCTGTATGATGTTATCAAAGAATGCAGCTTAAATATTTCAAATGAAATATTAACAGACAGCCTAAAAGGTCCATAACCAACTATGCACGCGGCATTCTTAACACGTATAAGCCCAACTTGTTCAACTATAGAAGTATAATGCTTTTTGAAGATATATTCGTACGTTTAATTGTTTTCTTTAATTATACATACCATTTATTTGTAATAAGATGCTTTATTTTTGCCGTTATTTTAAAATCGAATACCAGAACTGTCCAACGCACTAAAAACTAAGACGTTTCGAAACAACAAACAACAAATATTGAAGATATTTCAATATTTCATATACATTTTCAGGGTTCGAAATTCGGTAAAACCAGATTATACTAGGACCATATTGTCTTACATGACATGCTGGAAGTATGTAAAAGGATGCCATATATAAAGATAGCAAAATTCATAGCCTATGAAAGTAGCATATGCTATACAGCTGTTCGTGTTGGAGGTTTATTCTTCTTTGGAAAGACTCCAAAGTACGAATGCAGCCAACGTTAGGTGCGCAGTTGTTTTGGATGATTTAAAAGTCATCATGCTATAACAATCAATCATAAAAATGAATGAAAAGTATCATCATCGTGTTATCAAAATACTAAGTATGGTATTGTCGCTGGTGAAATGGGCCACAAACTCCAAATTTTCAAACGCGGAAAGATTTGCGGTGTTAGCAAATATTTGTTCCTATGACATGAAATTGTGTATAATGTGCAATGCTATTACATCTTTCTTTTTTAAATAAACATTCTATGATTTTCATTTAGAAACATTGTTAGAAACAAATATTTTTACATTTGAATTGTCGAATATCTAACGACTAGGTGAGGTCACTGTATTCGGAAAAAAGGTGTACTGGAAGACAATAATTCAATAGCGTTACAAGTATGATGATACTAATAAAATGAATTATTGACTTTGAAAAGAAAGTTTATTGACACGTGTTTAGTATCCAAAACAATTCTGCATTGATTTTAATTTGAAGTTTTATATGAATATGACTTTAAATGACTGTACAAATTTCATGCATTTAGGAAATTTGAAAGATTTTTTAAGAAATTAAAAACAGCAATATCAAAGAGCTGTTTCAAAGCAAGCTCTATTTAAACTTTGAAGTGATGAAAGTAATTTAAAAAAAAAGATTGAAGAATTGATTAAAAACAAATAATAACAATTCCCGAACATTCCTTTTTAAATCCATGTCATAAATCAAATTCATTTTTTTCTTAATTCTTGGAAGGCCGTTTTAGTGTTAATTCATATAATTATATAAATACAACTAAGTAAGCCGAACAATCTCTTCTTTTAGATAAAAAAAAAAGGTTTTTATTATGAAACAATGACATAAATATTGCAAGTAAGACAGTTTTGGATTGGATAACAAGTGAAAAGTAAAATCACAAAAATAGTGAACTCCGACAATGTCCGAGAAAAATTCAAAAAGTAAAGTTCCTAATCAAATGGAAAAATTATAAGATCAAACCCATCACTTCAAAAATTTCTTCTCCCTGCTTTATCAATACGAAACGATACTTCTTCTGGTCATGTAAATTATTAGTACCCAGGAGTTGAGTCAATGAATCATTATCGACAGAGGTAATATTCTTTTTAATAATCAGGTCTGATTGTTCTGATTATTAGGTCTTTCTACTTTTCTGTGGAAAAACCTATTGTATTTTTTGCTGGTTATTATTAGGTCTATGCATTTCGCTGGGGAATGTTGATGATGTTTTTCTCCTTCCGCTATAACATGTTTTAACGATACAAAGTTGTTTTGCAAGATGTCGCTTAGAAATTGTTTACACTATACCGAATAGCTATTGGTCTTATTTAATTTTAAATTTAAAAGTATCGATTATAGAAAGCTTTACTTCAATTTATAAAAGTATTTTCAATATTTCTCTAAATATAGGAAGAATAAATCAAAAGTCCTTTTGCTTGTTATGCATGTTTTACATGTTATGCATATTTTGCATATTTTACATGTATTTTATTTTTTAAGATACATCCACTTGACGACAGCTGGTCTGAATCTTGTAATATGTTTGTATTCAAATATACATATAATGTTTCTCGTTTCTCGTTTTTTATATAGATTAGACCGTTGTTTTTCCCGTTTAAATGGTTTTACATTTATATACCTTTATAGCTTGTTGTTCGGTGCTCCGTGTTGAGGGCCGTACATTGACCTATAATGGTTTACTTTTTCTAAATTGTTATTTGGATGGAGAGTTGTCTCATTGGCACTCACACCACATCTTCCTATATCTATATATGCATGCATTCGCTTCATCATGTTCATTGCAAGTTGACAATACAATTGCACGCAAACAAATATCTGCAATATCTTTTAAATTAAATAGTATGTGCATTTTTAATACATAGATGATTTTACACCAGAGAAAGTCTTGAATATTGCTTACAAGAAAAAAAGTAGTTTTCAACTATTTTGCGAAAGAGATCATTCTGTTTGACCATTAAACAAATCAATTTGTTGCAACTGCAGGAAATGAGGATTTCTTCGATGACAAATCGGTGGTTGTAACAGAAGAAAAGAAAACATATAAGACATGCCCAAGTGGAACAAATAGATAAACTACTGCTAATCAATTTCATATATCAATCCAAAATGAAGTACTATTTATTTTGTTTAAAATTCGCATTAAATTAAATAAAGTTATTTATTTACATTTTTTAAAGAAATATATAACATTTCGATAGCTATTCTGTGCTTGTTTCTCTGTCCTGTATTTTCTCCTATTTGTTTGTATTATAGTCATGTTGAATGATGTTGCCGTTTTTGTGTTATATTCAATATTGCCATACAAGCGAGAGGTTAGCTAGCCAAAAAACAGATTCAACTCACCATTTTTATTAAAAATGTCCTGTACCGAGTCAGGAAAATGGCCATTATCATAGTATAGTTCGTTCCTGTGTGTGTGTTGCATTTTAGTGTTGTGTTTCTATTATGTCCCAGTTCTCCTCTTATATTTGATGTGTTTCTCTCAATTTTAGTTTGTATCTCGGATGTGTGTTTTTTTCTCAACCGATTTATTAATTTCGAACAGCGGTATACTAAATGTATGTTAGCGTGATTCAATTGTTTTTTGTTTTTTGAAATGGTGTTGTCAGCTTACCATCGTCTAATGAGCTTTGAATGTCCGGATGATATATTCTGCCTCTTTTTATACTAATGTATGAATTTTTCATAAACTTAATGGATAAACACATAAGCCATATGTTTAAAAAAATGATCAGCGAGACAAGATGTACATAAAGATTACTTTACTTGTAGATGAATTCATAAATTGTCTACTTCCAGGAGTTTCTGAGCTAAGCTATAGAGGATAAAGTGAAACTGTAAACAGAAAAATACCAACAATACAGGTTCGAAAAAAAACCCAAACTTTTGTCATAAATAATATTCTAGTCTTGAATGTCGAAAGTGTTCAGTATTAAATATGGACCTTGATGGACGATTCATACTCACAAGAGCATTGAGTTAAATATGTTTCTTGTAATGAATCGTCTACAATCGTTCTAGTATTTGTTACAAATGACTGCACTTGTTAAAATTTTAATCCTGGTTTCTATGATGAGTTTATTTACAACCACTGGGTCGATGCCACTGCTGGCGGATACTTATTTCCCAGGGAGTGTCACCAGCCCAGTAGTCAGGACTTCTCAGTTATCATTGATATGTTTATAATAATAAATTAATTGTTAACAAAACTTTGAATTTTTGAAGTACTAAGGCTTTTCTACCTCAGGAATAGATTACCTTTAGTTAGCTGTATTTGGCAAAACTTTTAGGAATTTTCGGTCTTTAATGCTCTTCAACTTCGTACTTTATTTGGTCTAATTTTGGAGTTTATTTCCATTATTTGAAATTGTTTTACGAAAAATATATCAGTAACTAAAAACATCGTTAGTTACATAGAAAATGTGCAACATAGAGATTTTCATGATAACTCTCTGTTGAGTGAAATTATCTAGCTTTATAAATATCCTTATCATATACATGTATGTTCAGTATATTGATAGGTTCAACAACTTTGCATTGATAAAGTACATTCTTCATTAGTACCTGTATATACTTTTAATTTTTAACAATTATTACCCATACAGAACAACAGCTGTCAGACTACTGTTGTTTTAATTATTTCTTTAATATTACACTACATGAAAATGTATTTTACTATAATCTTAACATAATTGAGGAAAAAAATAAAGAAAGTCTTCATTAATTGAAGTGAAACACTTAATCACAGTTTATACAATCCACATTTCTGTATTAAGGTCCATTAGGAACATTTGAGAGAACGGTGAAAACATTAGACGCAGAGTATGCTATAAAACAACATCTGCATTGTTTGAGATTTTTTACCTGATTGTTTGATTAAACCTATCAAATTCATATTAATAATGATAATAAACTGGATACTGCCATAATCGATTTATTGATTATTTGGAGAGAATATCTGTTTAAAACGGTAGTACGCACTACACTTATCAATCCCTTAGGAATAAGAGGAGAGAGGAGGAAAATTGTGAAAATTAAAATTCATTTGTTATCAGATTCAAATTAATTGTCTAACGTTTAATGATTATTTGCTTAAGTCATAAAATAAAGTCATTTCAAACGAGTCTATGACTGGTGAAAAACAATGTTTATCCAATTCTTAAACCAATTCATGTATATATCAGTAAATTAGTCTCCTATGCACAAAAAACGTAAAAAATATCGCATACATGTCATTTGTTTATGTCTCTGTCTGATATGATTTAACAATTATGGCAGCTCATTAATTGCCGTGTTCTGAAGCCATAGTTTACCGATTGTCACCTTATAGTAAACAATCAACAAAGAAGCATGGATATTAAGCACGTGTATAAGATGTACAATCAGGTAATAGTTTATTTCAATGACAGATCCATGCGTATTGCGATCACCGGATTTTTACAAGAAGGGTACGGAAAATATTTCTGCGAATTGCTTCCTGATATCAAGCAATTACAAAAAGGTAAACTTCTTTTAGTTTAAATATATTCATTTATAGTGGATTGGGAAACAAGTTTTGCAACTTATATTAATCCCTTTCCACTTTGCGGATGCGAGTGCTGCCTTGTAGCGGCATTAGCCTGCTCTTTTTCGAAATCTACAAGAGTGTCTTTAACGTGCACGAGATATAAACTTCTTTTGAATGTGGACAAATTAAATACTTTTCTTAATTAAAGTATATATTCAGAAGTTTTATAATGAACACTATTCATTTAGTTATAAAAACATATGCATATTTTGTTTTTTATTATTTTAGGTTTCATATGACTTCAAACACGATTTATTTTGCGATTATCATGCACGTGAAAGGTTTAGCTAGCAATAACACCAGGTTACATTTACAACTTTCTCAAAAAGGAAATGCTAGAACCAAGTTAGAAATTAGAGAGCTTTTGATTTTGCCATTTGATTAGGGACTTTCAGTTATGAGTTTTCATTCTGTTGTGTTTTTATTTTACTTTTAGGAAAGAGATTAAGGGTATATACTATGTCTTCCAACTAGAAATATATATTATATGATGATTTATTTGTGTAAAACTCATCGCCAAGGTAAACGGAAAACAGCAAAAAATACCGAAATCACAGGAAACAGTCTCACTGTCAATCATACCACATCTTTTTAATTTATAGCATAGGTCAAAATGTCAACAGTAAAAGTATAGCAGTAAAGTTTGTTTTAAAAAACAAACGAATATTTAAGCAAAGAAAATCAAAAGGGCATATACACAATGCACATGTGCACAACAGAAAATCAAGTGTAGACAAAATGTCTACAACACAATCACACAATGGCAGGATGTATAAGTACCAAACAATGGATCTAACAGTGCAAAACTAAATAAAGGAAACTTTAACACATTATTACGATGTATCTTTGTCCAAACTTACTATGGACATTTTTACCATATGTTAGATTGTGGTTTGTTATTACGTCGTATGATCTTTTTATTACCGAACGTGACTTAATCCCGAATGTGACTGTTTTTCTGTGTGTGAATTCGTAGTGCTTTAAAACGTGACACGGTACTTATCCATCCCAAACTAGTTTGTTGGGTTTTGATGTTGTGTTTGTTGTTGTCATCGGAGTTTTTCAAATGTTTTAACGTTCTGTTGTATTATTGTGTTGTATTGGGGGATAACTACTCATCCAGTTCATTTGGTAGATTTAATTTTGGATCAACGAAATTTACACTATATATTTGGTTTGCAGTTTGATCAGAAGAAACAACCACAAAGCTAGATAATACAATTAATTATCTAATTACTAGTTCAATTAAATATTAATTGGTATTATAATTTTCACTGTTATTAATATAAGTTAGATGAGTCATACAAATCTAATCTTGAATTTCATCCAAATTCTCTTAATTTTCGGAACACGTTTTAGAAATTTATATGTGACGTCACTTTGGGCGTTGCATTGACTATGGCTAACAGGGCTGTGATTTTGTAATTTATTCGTTTTTCATTCTATAGCTAGTCATCACTTCAGTTAAATCATGTATATCTATTATATAGTCATTTTATAAAATTTACTGTTTGCAAAACTATGTATTATTCTTGATAATAATGATGTTTTGTCCCAAGCGGATAACCCTGACCTCACAACTTTTGGGAACTTTTGGTCCTCGGCGATCTTCAACTCGGTAGTTGTTATGGCGTTCAAACGTTTTACATCTGAGCATAGTTTTGTGTGGACGTAGCGCGCGTCTGGTGTATAAAATATTTTTTAACCTGTTAACTTTGGATGGCTATTATTCGTTTGTTTCTCTGTCCTATATTTTCTCCCATTTATCTGTTCTTTTATTGTAAGCCTGTCGTGTAATGTTTTAATTTTAATGTTATAATTAACACTGCCATTAAAGCGGGAGGTTTGACATGCCAAAAAAACAGGTTCAACCAACCATTTTTTCATAAAATGTCCTGAAGCAAGTCAGGAAAATGAGAATTGTTACATTATAGTTCGTTTCTCTGTGTGTTACGTTTCAGTGTTGTGTTGCTGTTGTGTCGTAGTTCTCTTATATTTGATACGTTTCTCTCAGTTTTAGTTTGTAACCCGGATTTGTTTTTTCTCTATCGATTTATGAATTTTGAACAGCGGTATACTACTGTTGCCTTTATTTAACAACATCAGGACCTATAATTTATGTATCACGAAATCAATTAGTATGTGTGAAGTTGATACGGAATATTTATCAACCAGGGCACGATATGATCCGATGATTTCATTAAAGAAAAAGGAACAGACGTTCTTAAACATAACCCTGGTTTATGAACTTTCTACTCAGTTAATAATGTAAGGATGGACAAATTTTTACTTTATCAATGTTTACTTGTTGGAGTTGGTGTATCACTTTACGTATACTTAACATAACCAAAAAAAAATATGCAATTTTGATGAGTTATGATTTATTATTATTGCATGTACATTATTAAATTCATGGAAAACAAGTGTGCACCCAGAATTGGTTGCATTCAGACTTTGGTGTTCTCTTGAAAAATAGTGAACCTGCAATACGAACAGCCTTATAATACACAAAACGTGCAGTGTATTTGCATCCTGCTTTCTTCCAAAATGACATCCCGTCACAAACTTTCAACATATCTTTTAAGAAAAGATCGTCACAGTAAAATCTGGTTTTACTGAACTTTGTAGCCTGCAAAAAGAAATAAGATATAAAACATGTGTACCATGTTTTATTTGCAATTCAGAAACTTTTATTTGTATATGTTGATTGATTTTTTATGTTTGGAGCGTTTAACCGTGTCATTTTAGAATACAAAAAGTACAGTGTATTATCTAATAAATACGGTTTTAATGATGAAACACCGAATACACTGATAATCGGACCAATATAGATTTTGTATAGAAGAATGTAACCTCTTTGTCTATAGTTGATTAAAGTTCTCCTGTATAGAGCTTCTATAAAGTGTTGTCCATTTGATATATATATTTTTATTATTATTTCATGCAATTGTATTCAAAAAGCTGGTAGTCTAATTTGTTCCTGATGATTACATCACAAGAAATGTGTAATTAACACTGACATCGGAGGCGTACTTGGATGGTACGCCAGAGATGAACCAAAATTTTGAAATGATTAAAATATCTTGTCGATGCCTCTATTACTACTTACACAACCATAACAAATGTCGTGACGTTGGCACGATGGCGTGAAATATTCTTTGTAAAGGAACTTTTTAAATATAGGGATACTACAACCACTAGATAACCCTGTATTCGCCCGGAAACAACGATAGTTCTCTGCTGTTAGTATTGGCTGTAAACATACTATGGTGACAAGTAAAACAGCACAGAATCTGTAAGATAGATATGTCGTCCATCAGTTTCGACGCTAAGTTTCGAAAAAAGTCTTTTTTAAAAACCAAAATTTTCAAAACCTAATCTGTAATCAAACACATTTGTTCTAAAAATAGCACAATTATCTGTCATGGTGTGCTTTGAGATACCCCTAAAACATCGCCTTATGTTAAGTATTTCATTTATTCCGCTATGAGCAATAATCAATCATTTAATCACAAACACATATATACTCTTGTTTTCATTTCTTTGTCATGTATTTAATTATAATCTATATATATACAATATAATCTATGTGTTTTATATTGCTTTTATATTACAAAAATCGTACTCTTTGAACAAAACAATACAATTTTATCACGTACACCATCCTTATTAAACATGGAGTTGCCATACGACATACATGACATAGATTCATAAAAAAACACAAAAAAATTAAACTATAATTAAACAATTAGAATAAAATAAAAAAAAACATACAC
This sequence comes from Mytilus galloprovincialis, assembly GCF_965363235.1. Classification (NCBI taxonomy): domain Eukaryota; kingdom Metazoa; phylum Mollusca; class Bivalvia; order Mytilida; family Mytilidae; genus Mytilus; species Mytilus galloprovincialis. The sequence continues at coordinate 29,734,322 of NC_134849.1, read as the reverse complement.
CAAACAAACAGACAAACATTATTTAATCTATGAAATATTATCAAAAAATGTTACTGATTCATATTTTTTGTCAGAATAAATTTACCATGAACTATTGTTTTAAAGCCTGGTTCGATTACACCATTTTTTTAATTTTATTTTTATATCTCATTTAAGTTTAAATTCCGTTTCTATTTCATTAAAGTTTATTTTTGACAACTTTATTATTATGTTATGCTTTCTTACCTGCTAGCGTAAAAGTCCATCTTTAATTTGTTATCATGACTGGGTAGTGCTTTCCTTTTTATATAGCATCTTTGTCCTTCAATTTAAAATTCCATATGTTACTTCAAGTTATTTTTGGCTAACCTTGCATCAATTATAAAATGTACTTCTCAGGTGTCAATGACATGTAACAATGTAAATTTCAATTAATTCATACATGTTGTTTTTTCTTATTTATCAAAAACAGTACAAAACTTTGTAAATTGATTATCTTGTATATAAAATAAAATACATATTGAAATATCAAGGTTAGCTCCATAACTTCCCCTAAAAAAATAAAATCCCTGCGGCTAGTGTCTTATAATCCATAAACCTTTTAATGCGAACTGAGACTAATTTTTCGTCAGCCTATGATTTTTTACATACATTTCTTTAACATGTTTTAAGTCATATCTTTTATTTCAGATAGCGATATTTTCGACATAAGTAAATACCTGTACCAAGTCAGGAATATGGTAGTTGCTGTCACTTCGTTTGATGTGTGTGAGCTCTTGATTTATCCATTTGATTAGGGACTTACCATCTTGAATTTCGTAGGAGTTTAGTATTTTTGTGATTTTATCTATTTGATAAAATATTGGATTTGGTGCGTGACTTTTAATTTACTGTGGATTTATTTGTTTTCGTGGGTGCAAATTGTCATGGATTGATGAAAACTTGCATATTCGTGGATATTACAATTCATTGATTTGGCAAATTCTGCATACATTCTTTTAATAAATGTGTATTTCGTCAGACATTTAAATTCGTGGTTCCCCTGTACTCACGAAATCCACTAAAATAGGTAACCAACGAATAAAAATGAATCCACAGTATGTTCGAAAAGTTTTTCATGTTTCCTAGCTTACTCTTGTTGTACAGAAGATTTCAGAATATACGGCAATGCTGACATCTTGTAAAATACAAATTGGTCCAAACTTGCCCTGGCATTGTGATTTGACGGAAATAGCACTGCACTAATATTTGACTACTGGGAAAAAAATGTAGTACCGTTGATATGCTATCGGATGTAATAAGAATGAGCCTTATGATATGTAGGTGCATTAAAACGAAATTTTATGATCTATGTCAGTTGTCTGATAGTATTTATTGTTTTTAAAATTAAAACAAAATAGTTTTCTAAAAACTTTGATATATAGCTTCAAGTATCATCTAGAAACATAGGAAAAATAAATCAAAAGCACTGTTTCATTTTGCTAAGTTTTATTGTGAAATATATCATTACTCCCACCTGTCGAAAGATGTTCTGTATGTTTTAATTGTTTTTCTGTAAAAATATACATACACGTATTCAATCGAAAAATAATTAATTTGCAATTGTACGAAAAAAAATATGTTCATTTTGATTTAATAAGCCTGAATATCTTGTTGTACTTTTTATATATACTAAGGAATGTTGTTTCTAAGTAATTGATCTTTTTTGTCTAAACAATTTAAGGGGGGGGGGGGTTGGAGGGGGGGGGCGTTGGGTGTCTTTGAACTTTTTGAAAAACAATTAAAAGTTTAATTTATATATACCAAATGTGTTAAATAGAAATAGAAATCCCTGTTGTCTATAAACTTTTTTTACAATCTGAGATTATTGTTTCGTCAGCCTAATACATACATTTCTATAACATGTTTGAAGTCATCTCTTTTATTTCAGATAGTGATATTTTGGACAACTGTATAAATTGTTATAATTGGCTGTTTAATAGTCAAGACACATACGACTAGATTAATTCAAACATATTTCTTAACACTTCATCAAATGTGTTCTCTAGTTTTATATGTTAATGGTGATTAACAACTGAATATCAGACAACCATTCACACCATTGTTTAAAGGTTTTCACTGGAATCTTTGAAAAATAGCGCTATTTATCAAAAGTTTGTCATTATAATTATATATTGCATTTGATACGTGACTTTAAATATTCGTTCTTAAAGATTTTCATATTAACTCGCATAATTTATTTACTCACAAAATCTTATTATACAAAAAGCAGACTATACAAAAATGCTGACATCTTGTAAGATAAGAATTGGTCCAAAAGTGCCATCGTAATTTGACGAAAAATTACACCGTCCTTATATATGATGACCGGACAAAAAAAGGTACTACCTTTAATATGCTATAAAATGGTATATGATATAGACGTATATAAGGTGGGTGCTTTACAAATGAAAATTTTATCATCAATATCAGTTGTTCAAAAAACAACTCTCCCTTTGGTGCAAATATTCCATTTGTTTGTATTCAAATTGAAATATCTTTTGTATACCCTCGAAACCCTTGAAACGTATTATTACCACTTTTGATGATATTTGCATATCCTTTCACAATCGTTCTGACATATTGAAATATGTAGTTTTTATCGATAAGTAAAAAATTGAGGACGGTAAGAAATATGATTTAAATCTTCAATTCATGTTTTGTTTAAATATTCTTAATATCAAATATCATCCAGAATCATAGGAAGAAAAAATCAAAAGTACTTTTCAATTTGATGTGTTTCTTTTTGTGTAATACAACATAACTGCCAGCTGACGACATATTTTAATTGTATTTTTTTTAGAAGTATACATGCACTACATCACTCGAAGGTTTGTGAATTTACAATACTAAAAAAACTTTACATCTTGTTGTTCTTTTTATAAATAACAAAGGAATATTACTCACTTGTTTTTGTTTTGTTTAAACGATCTTACCGGGGACAAGTTAAGCCTTTAACGTTCCGCAACTCAATTATCTATTTGTTTACGTTTCCTTCATTTTAGTGGAGTTTTTGTTTTTAAAGAGGCTCGAGGGTACAAAAAATTCAGCAGTATTTCATAACAAATCTTAACTATTACACTCATATTTGTTACTTTATGATATGGTATAAAAATTAGCCAAAAAATCAACTTGACTTTTGAAATGTTTATATCATTGAAAAAGCTCGAAATGATCTCCCTTTGGTGCAAAAATTCCATTTTTTTGTATTCAAATTGAAATATCTTTTGTATACCCTCGAGACCCTTTAAACGTATTTTTTACCATTTTTGATGATATTTGCATATCCTTTCACAATCGTTCTGACATATTGAAATAAAAACAAATCTATATCTTATTACTTGTATCGAAAATAATGTTTCAAAGCCAGTGTTTATGCGAACAAAGTATTGAGTTCCTGTTAAGTTCAAAGATAGGCATCAAACAGATTCCCATCCTAATTTGCCAACGGACAAATAATATAAAACATTAAAACATAAATGATAATACGTCACTAGAAATATAAGTAATCAAAAATTGCATTGACTTTATGAAGAACAAATAGAAGCCATCTGCTTGAATTGAAATTTGACATTAGAAATTAAAGATGAACTCGGTAGATCAATGATTAGTAAAGATTGTATCCAACAAATATATTCTGTAAATGCGACAAGATATAAAAGGACTTAATTGTATTCTTTATTGTAGGGCATGAGTCCGGACCCTGTGACTACGGATACACTCATACGCAAGGTTTATTTATCTTTATTACATATCAAAAGTGATAAAAATATACCACACAAGACAAAATCAATTTTATATTTGTGAATCCATGTACAACATATCAAATAATACATATATTCATCAATAATGGATTTGTTTACAGTATAAACATCATGTTAACAAGTTATGGACTGCAATTATAGGAAATTACAGAAAATTTATTGTGAAATCTATATGTTAATCGACTTGTCATTGTCGATAGGGTTAAGATCATTTTTTTTTCTTTACAACCATATTAATATCCATGTTACAGTGTAGTCTAAACATTTTTGTACCATTTTTAAGGATCTCATATGATAAATAAAGGCAACAGTAGTATACCGCTGTTCAAAACTCATAAATCCATGGACAAAAAACAAAATCGGGATAACAAACTAAAACCGAGGGAAACGCATTAAATATAAGAGGAGAACAACGACATAACACTAAAATGTAACACATATAGACAAAATCCCACGAGAAAAACAAATATAACATATATATATATAACATCAAAACCAAATACATGAATTTGGGATAGACAAGTACCGTGACACGTCTTATCGCAATGTGAATTTACACTCAAAAATAAGAGAAAACAAACGACACAACGTTATAATGTAATACACACAGAAACGAACTATAATATAACAATGACCATATTCCTGACTTGGTACAGGGCATTTTTAAAGGAAAAAATGGTGGGTTGAACCTGGTTTTGTGGCATGCCAAACCTCGCACTTTTATGGCCATGTGAAATATAACATCAAAATGACAACACAGGACTACAATATAAATAAATTGGAGAACACAATAGACAAAGAATCACACGAACAACAGCCAGCAAAAGGCAACAAGTTCAAAATTTTAATACGCCAGAAGTGTATTTTGTCCACACAAGACCTATGTGTGACGCACAGATACAAAAGTTTGAAAGCCGAAACGAGTACAAAGTTGAACAGCATCGAGGACCAAAAGATCAAAAAGGTTGTGCCAAAAACGGCAAGGGTTTTTCGTTAAGTAACCAGAAAATCCCTATAATTTAGAGTAATTTATACTTTTGCAAACAGTAAATTTAATAAAATGAATATTCAAAAGATGTACATGATAAAGCTGAAGTATTAACTAATTACAGGAAACAACTGATAACACTGACAATCTGCGAGTTTATTCAGAATGGTAAAATTATTGTCCTTGGATAATGAAATTTATCATGCTTATCATGTTGTCATTTTTGTCTATGTTTTTAAAATAAGTTATAGATAATGCATATTTTAAGGTTTTTCTTGTCGTAGAACACCCCCCCCCCCCAGATGTGTTCTACGACAAGAAAAGCCTTAAAATATGCATCATGTGTCTTCTATACCGTCAAAAAAATATTATTTTTTATAAAGATTTGCAAAATTAAGTATCCTATTTTACCGACAACACTAAAGTGGGATATTCCTTTCTAAAGCGTTCAGGTTTTAATACGCCCTACGGCTCATTTAGAATGTGAAATAAAACTCACTAATTAATCTAGATATAAACCTTTTAAAATGTATTATCCATACACAATAAAAATATTACTGTAACTGCATGAAGTAAGACACAAATATATTGTTACCATCCGATAACCGTGTATGACAAATACAAGACACATTGTAAGTAATTTATTGTACCACTTAGTTGATGGAAAAGGGGGAGGGGATATGTTTTTTTTTCTATTTGTAATGTCATTTCTATCGCGGAAAAGTGGTTATTTTTATTAACAATTTTAATTGAATCGAATGAAAAATTCAGAAAGATTGTCTTTTGAAAAGCAATACATTTTATTAACAGATAATCAGGATATATTTATATAACCTCCGACCCTTTTGTGAGTTACGTTAATGTTATGCAATAGAATATAAGATTATCTTATAAGTTGATCATTTGTAAAAGGTATAGTACATAAATTTCAAAATAGTTAAGAACTGACACGAAGACGAATATACATGTAGGTCACAGTATGATTTCCTATTTAGTGTGTATCGTCGTGAGCATGCATGAAATATTTACCACTGGACATTAAGCAAACAACCAACAATCCATCAACCTATTCAGTGTGACTCAATAAGATTTTCAAAATCTTACACACGAATAGGTTAAATCTGGCTGTATCTTATGAAAGTCTACATTAAAATTCATCTCATATATATGATAATGTTTCTTTATTGTAGCGATAAATTAACAAAACTTCACGTTATTTGTTTCTAAAATTAAAATGCTGACAATGACGGTTTCCTTTACACCTATCATCGACTGAACTTCAAAAAAAATATTTCCAAATCGGCAACAAAAAACTATCACACGAATAAAGTTTTGAAGTAAATTATAGATTGCATTTCTATCAAGAAAAAAAATGACCTCACACAGGTTATTATTTTATGCCTTGGAGCATATTTCATTGAAACGTGGTATCGTGCGGGTTGATTCTGAAAAAGAATGACCTGTCGTTCTAAAAGAAAATAACTCCATATAGGACAAATAATCATAAACCATATATTGAAAAATGTGATCAGCAAGACAAAATCTTCAACAAGATCAACCAACTTATAGGTGAATGCTGATGATGGTGGTACTTAACGACCTTGACTGGCAATACAGCTCTCGCACGGTCAGCTCGTTGGTCGAAGACGTTTGGTGAACAATTACATAGTTTGTTGTGTAACGATGAAAAGTTGGTAAGGTTTTTCACCGTTTTGGTTTTAGTAAGATCTGTATGATTTATGTTGAATATTTTGTTGTTGTTTACTGCCTTCACGATGATGAAGTACTAGTCGATGAGTCTTGGACGTAGTATTAACGATGACAGGAAGCATTATCAGGACAAAAGTCGTGAGACAGTGAAACGGCGGTCAATTATCTAACACCTAGGATACAGACTCTCAGACGTTAGTTGGCATAACACTCCCGATCCATAATGGGGTTTGAAGTGTGCCTACGCGGGTATTTATAGAGAAAACAATGTAGACTGTTCAGCGTTGGATAGGTTGCTGTCATCGAATGTAGAAATTCTTTGATCCATATATATAGTTATCAAAGGTACCAGGATTATAATTTAGTACGCCAGACGCGCGTTTTCTCTACATAAGACTCATCAGTAACGCTCATATCAAAATATTTATAAAGCAAAACAAGTAGAAAGTTGAAGAGTATTGAGGATCCAAAATTCCAAAAAGTTGTGCCAAATACGACAAAGTAAATCGATCCCATGGATAAGAAAATCCTTAGTTTTACGAAAATTATCAGTTACCAACATCATAGATAGCGGATTAAAAGAAGCTGACTCAGCACGTTCTTTCAGTTGTAATGGCTAAGACGTGACTGATGAACTCATGTTTAGTTGAATCTGTCAGTTGTGTTTTTAAAATCGTTTTGCCCTAAAATTACGATTTTTTTTAATGTTTGGGAAAAACTATAAATTACAAATTGAAACAATACACAGAATTTTTTTTATCAGCAATGCAGTTTTATTAAAACTAAATTTCTGTCATAAACTTTACCTAAGTCTAAAATGTTGGAGAGTGTCAATTGATTGCAATACGTCAGTGTGTGCGACACAACTTCTTAAGAGCCTCTAGTTTAATTTGTTTATCGTATTTAAAAAATATTAACAGTCATGCTTGTATTGATTATTAAAGACACCCCGTTTCCTCATTTTGAAATTGATGAAAATATAACTGATCAACACCAATGAAATAATATGTCTGAGTAATATCGAAAAAGTACCAAGTATAAATGATTTCAATAATGTTTTCACTATATGTTTTGTATAGTTGTAGGGTCAATAACTTTCTATTAAAGAAGTACATGTATATGTGTAATTTTAAAACATACAGAACAGATGTTTTTTTTCATTTTTTTTTTAACAACATAATAATATTTATTCATCTAATCTTGCTTGTTACAAATTTCACCAAGATTCCAAGCTTCTCTTGATTTACCCTGTTACACTCCACTGATTATCCAGGGAAATAAACAGCTGATCCAACTTATTAACTTATAAAAAAATTAGTATACAGGATGTATAGTTGTCTTATGCAGACATTCATCAATGCTAAAAATTCTTTCTAATTGACAATAACATTGGACATTTTGATTTATATGCATCTATTCTTTTATTAAATTCATTTTCAAAAATACTAAAGACATCAACAGTTTTTGTTCTCTGCTCGGATACATAGTATGACTTATAAATAGAAAAACTTAATACTGTTAGTATATAATTCAAAAAATAATATTTACTATCTGTGATTTTATATCCAAATACCAGATGTTGCAATTTAATATCAAAATCTATTTTACTTCTTTTAAAGAGTTCATAGATTTTTTGACAAAATTTATTCAAATATCTACAATTCAGAAAATAGTGAGCATAATCTTCTTCTTGCTTACAAAAATTACACTTATCTGTCTTAGTTACTTTCCACTGCAATAACAGTTTTTTAGTTGGAACAATAAAAGTAATAATTTCCATCTAAATATTTTTAATTTATTTTCAGTCATATATTCAAAAATAAATTTGTACAATGTATTCATATTAAGAGTTTCTTGTATTGGTAGGATTCTAAGCCATCTGTTTATCCCTATTGACGACTCTCGTTTTATACTTATCAAAGAGTTATATAAAATTTTATTTGTTAAGTGCCAATCTGCCTAAGAATCAGGCAGTGGTGAAAACATGACAAACAAAAACCCACTCAAGTTGACATTAATTTATGTTCAAATAGTATAATGGTGCACGAATATAAGATTTGTTTCCTTTTCTTGTTCTGGTAATTCAAGATATAATTTGGTTGAAATGCACTAGAAAATAAAAATTAAGGGGAGCTAACTCCATTATTTGCTATCATTCTAACCAAAAGTTATCTGGAGATTTCTCGAATTACCAGACACGCAGAAACAAAAGATCTGCCATTTCTAACTCAGAATAAGGGTAACTTCAAAATAGGATGGTTTGGTCGGTGGTTTTTTTTTCGACCATGTTTTGAAATTTTAATATTTTGCCTGATTCTTACAAAGACTGGCACTTAATAATGTAGTCTGGATTAAATCATTTTTCCATATGATTTTATTTCTCTGAATGTTATTTTTTTTCATTTCTTATGGGAATACATTGAATATAAATAAACTCATTGACACCAGGATTAAATTTTGTAATTACGCCAGACCCACATTTCGTCTAGAAAAGACAGATCAGTGACGCTCAAATCCAAAAAGTTAAAAGCCACAAATAAAGTACGAATTTGAAGAGTATTGAGGACCAAAATGTACTTTTTTTTTTTATTCAATCTTCTTATTATAATAGGAAAAAAAATAAATCACCTTCAAATTTTATTGAAGTACTTAATTAAAGTTTCTGTAATCCATTTATCTTTATTTACCTTTATGGAAAACACTTAGAGCGAACGATAAAAACATTACACACATAGTACCTTTTAGACAATAGCTGAAAAGTATTCGGTAAATTTTGCGATTGTCTTCTTATAGTAAAACGTATGAAGTCTATATACCTATTATCATAATGCATAATATCGATGGCTCCTGAATGAGTAACACATAACGTGGACAAGGGTACTTTCGATCACTTGGAAATAAAGGAGAGTGAGAGGAGAGGAAATTGTAAAAGAGAACATGTATTTTATTTAATTTGAATTAGTCTGTCTTACGTGTAAAGTTTAAAGTGAAAAACTCCACACTAAATAATTGAGATGGGTTATAACAGCCTATCCTTATTTTCAATTTATGAAGACAAAGCCGTATTTCAGGACAAAAGAGAGAAACGTGATTTCACGGAAATCACTACGTAAAAATAGTTGACGACCGGAAAAAAAGGGTAGTCTCGTCAATATTCTATCAAATAGTATATGATTTAGGAGTATATTAGGTGGGTGCATTTTGTTTTTATCAATGTCAATTGTCTAGTAAATCGCATTGGTGTTGAAGGTAAAATAATGAAGAATGTAAGGACTTTGATGTAGAACTTCATCAGCGTTTCAATGGTTTCTGTCATCGGAAGTAGTAGTAGAGGAGCTGACTCAGCACGTCCTTTCAGTTGAAAGGACGGAAACGTGAATGATGGATCAATGTGTAAATGAATTTGTCAGCTGTGTTCCGAAAAGATTTTTAGCAATGACGATTTTTCTAATGTTTAGGCAAAAACTATAGAACATTAAGTGAGTGAAATTGATAAAAAAAACCTGATCAACAATGAAAAACATGCCTGAGTAATATCTAAAAAGTAAAAAAAAATTTTTTGATAACTTTATGTTGAGTATATACAGCTTTGAACATATATATTTTCTATATATTTGTGATAAAATTGTAAGGTCAATAACTTTCCATTATGGAGGTACATGTATACTTGTAATTTAAAATAAACAGAACAGCAGCTGTTGGACTTGTGTTTTATTCATTTCTTAAGGGAATACATGACAATGTATTTTTTATTCAATATTCTTATTATTCTAGGATTATATTTTAAAACACCTTCATAGATTAATTTTTTTTTTGCTTTATACAACTTCAGATGTATCTGTAATCTAACTTTGACAATATTTTTATTTTTGTAGATTGGTTTTTGTGTTTGTTATCTGTACCTGTACTGTATTAATATTTGACTACTGGGAAAAATAGGTAGTACCGTTGATATGCTATCGCATATAATAAGATTGAACCGTATGATGTGTAGGTGCATTAAAAACGAAATATTTGATCAATGTCAGTTATATAATAGTATCTATTTTGTGTAAAGTAAAAAAAAATGTTTTCTTTTTTCGAAAGTTAATTAATTTGCAATTGTACGAAAAAAATTATAATAATAAAACTGAATATGTTCATTTTTATTTAATAACCATGAACATCTTGTTGTACTTTTTATATAAAACTAAGGAATGCTGTTTCTTAGTAATTGATATTTTTTTTTAAAACAATTTAAACGGGAGGAGTTTTGTGTCTTTGAATGTTTAATTTATATATATTAAATGTGTTAAATAAAAGTTAGAATCCCTCTTGTCTATAAACTTTGTTTTTAATAATCTGAGACTGTTGTTTCGTCAGCCTAATATTTACTACATACATTTCTTTAACATGTTTGAAGTCATATCTTTTATTTCAGATAGCGATATTTTGGACAACTGTATTGTTATAACTGTTGTTATAACAACTTGTTGTTATAACAAGTTGTTATAACTGACTTTTTTATAGTCAAGACACAAGACTGGATTAATTCAAACATATTTCGTAACACTATACGTCACTAGAAGAATAAGTAATCAAAAATTGTATTGACTTTATGAAGAACAAATAGAAGCCAGCTACCTAAATTGAACTTTAACATAAGACATTAAAAATAAATTCGGTATATCAATGATTAGTGAAGATGTTATCCAAAACATATATTCTGTAAATGCGACAAAATATAAAAGGACTTAATTAATTGTATGTTTTATGGTAAGGAATGAGTCTGAACCCAAAGACTACGGATAACCACATACATAAGGATTAATTATCTTTTTTACATATTTAAAGACTTAGAGATAAAAATATACCACACAAGACAGAATCAATTTTATATTTGTGAATCCATGTACAACAAATCAAACTAGAGACTCTAAAGACACTCACCTTGGTATATATGCATATTAAACAAAAGGACACAGATGGATTCATGACAAAATTGTGTTTTGGTGATGTTGGTGTGTTTGTATTTCTTGCTACGTACAATTTTCTCTATCTATAATAAACTTGGCCCTTTAGATACAGAGGAAAATATTTTGTAAAAAGGAGTAAGGTAAGGGCTGATTTTGGCCACAAATTTCAGGTTCATCTGACGAAAGATTTCGGACACTTTTTGAACACTTAAGTTGATTCAATTAGTTTATGTGAAAGATTTTAACCGATTAAGTCATTAAAAACGCTCCGATTCAGGCTAATATATGAAAAATTTATCAAATATGCCAAAAGTTGTCACTTTTCAGATGGTTTTTGTCAAAAATGAAAATGGCCGCATCCGGGTTCATCATCAACCTTCATGTATGTTATGCATCATCATCAAATACAACCAACATTTCAATATTAAGAATGAACACAAATGCGGCCACTTTCATTTAAGACGGAAACCGTTTAAAATATAATTAGAATGCTTACATTATGAAGATTTCAGTAATTTAGCATGACTTAATGATGCTAGTACCCGATATATGTGCATTGTATTGTCAAAAACAGCCCATATGTATGTAGCAGAAGCATTCTACTTTCCAATAAATAACTAAAAGATAACGTTTTTACAATTTGGTAAAACTGCTATATTATGGGGCCAAAAAGGGGTCTTACTGAAACTACTCCTTTACCAAATTAATGAAAGTTGTTACAAATAGACTTTTAAGGGCAATAACTCCTTAAGGGATCAACTGACCATTTTGGTCATGTTGACTTATTTTGCTGTTTACAGTTTATCTTTATCTTTAATAGTATTCAAGATAAAAACCAAAAACGGCAAAATTTCTTATAATAATTACCAATTGAGGGACAGCAACCCAACAAATAGTTATCCAATTCATCTGAAAATTTCAGGGCAGATTGATATTGACTTGACAAACAATTTAACCCCTGTCAGATTTGCTGTAAATGCTTTGGTTTCAGAGTTATAAGCCAAAATCTACATTTTACCCCTATGTTCTATTTGTAACCATGGCGGGCATCTTGGTTGGTTGGCCGGGTCACCGGACACATTTTTTAAACTAGATACCCAAGGATGATAGTGGCCAGGTTTGGTGAAATTTGGTTTAGTAGTTTCAGAGGAGAAGATTTTTGTAAATGATTACACAAATTTACAAAAAAATGGTAAAACAATACTATAAAGGGCAATAACTCCGTAAGGAACCAACTGACCATTGTGGTTATGTTGACTTACTTTTAGATCTTACTTTGTTGAACATTATTTAAGAAATAATTCCTTCATGTCATGCTCTATGCTCATTTTAACATGGGTACATGTAGGCATTATATTTGTCGATAATTTACACGGAGCGTTAGCGATGTGTAAAATATCGACAAATATTATGCCTACCGATGTTAAAATGAGCATAAAGCATGACATGAAGGAATTATTTCGATTCTAGTAGGACAAATACGGTATTTTTATAGGTCGAAGCGTACGAGAAAACCTTAGGAATGTTTGGCTGTTCCAATTTCCTCCCAAATAAACGTGTACAAAATATACCGGAAAAAAGGGTTCCACAATGGAATTATGATAGAAACAGATATAAAAAACTTTTGATAAACAATTTTAACATTTATTATTCTAAAAAAGAACAATTAGATATCAAACAACAAGTTTTTGCTTCTGTTCAGAGATTTCTTTACGTTACAGCTTACAGCGATGGTGGAAATGGCGGTTGACGGTTGCATATGAAGGTAAGACACATTTATTCCTTATTTATCACGTTAATATGGATTGTTCCTCCAGTGATTGTAGAATTGATGAAAATATTTAAGTCAGACAGTGGATTTCTCACTAAAGAGGAAGAAACAGCGAGCTGGCATGAGTTATTCTGTGCAGATGTGGCGAGGGCATTTGATTCTGTTTTGTTTTCAATTAAAGCTTAATCAGAATTTGCGGTTGCAACTCCCTGTAGTGTATTGGAAAGCTCTCTGCGTTGTTTGTCGGTTGGACCTTCAATGTAACTGTCCAAAGATTTGACATTTCGGTGTCCCGTCACAGACATTATAGCCCGGTCATCGACCCCCGCTCTTTTTAATCCTGTTGCCACAGTGGCTCGCAGGCAGTGGTTTGTATATCTTATAGATAGACCAGCTTCGTCAGATATTCTTGACATCATACTGGCCAATTTGTTTTTGCCAATAGGTTGAGCTGCATACCATACAGTTGGTTTGGGGTACTGGAGTGCTTGCTGGAAAAATTCTGTACACCTTGGACTAAGCTTTCCTAGATAAAAGTCCAAGCTTAACACTGGACAGTGGATATCCCCAGGTTTAGCATACATTCGTACGTCCCTTGAGTTTTCTTTCGAATCTACACCATGGTGTGTTTTGTCACATTCATTATAAGTCATTTTGAAGTATTCTTGACCTTTGTCATCTTTAGATTTGGCATAAGATGTTTTCTTTAATTCAGCAAGCCCCTCCTGTCCCCTTCTTTCAAAATTGAGCATAATGTCCCAGAAAACCTTATTTTGAAGAGTTACTGGGTGATCAGTACTGAATATACCACTGGAGTATAGCTTTTGAATATCACCCTCAGCTACAGCCTTTTTATGTACTGTTATGTCTTTCCCTTACCTTTTCAATTTCTTCATCATACCCGTGATTACATGATTTGATGGCATAAATGATTTGTCAGTTATAATGTTAATGTCACGATTATAAGGTGGACCAGTTATATGTCTTGCAATAGCAGATCGAATACCGACGAGTGCTGATTTTGAATAATCGTTGCCTTGTTTGGTCTGCAAACTTGCATAAAAGTAGCACAATCTGTCATTGAGGGTAGTTTCATCTAGTTCCTCAAAACTGCTGCTGTACTTGTTTTCAGTTAGCCAACCTGAAATTATTTGTACCATTTTTTTTATGTATTCAAGTAATTCTTATAAATATTTTATTCAATTGTGATGAATTTTATATGGGTATAATTTATTTCAAAGACATGATTCATTTAAAATAAATAACAGAGGCCTGCATGTTTTAATTTAGCGTTTTATGCTCAAAGCATGTTGGTGTTTGTGCATACTTTGTACATGCAGTCGTAGACAAGAGCGACCTATGTATATACATGTACAGTATTCTATCAAAATTTTTATATAGACTAAAAACATAATATTCAGCTTGTCTTCTTTTCATGTACCAACATGTTCGTGTCATTCAAAATTTTGTAGTGAAAATAAGTTATGCTTTTGCTGCTGTAATACTTAACAAAACATTAAACTCTGTTAGTATTTTGGAAGTACACCTATCTGTAGGAGGATGGGGTTCGATTCCCCACCGGGGTGTTTTGTTTACTACTTCAGCATGCTCATAACTGTTATAATAATTTCTTTAATATATTTTGTTTTAAGTATGCTTGCATATACATGTATAATAAATAACACTACCGTATGTACAGAAATACAAATATCAAGGAATATTTTTATTTTTAAATCAGCATCTTGACAGTGACAATCGAATTACATCTCATTTAATTGTAAGAATACTACATTTTGTAATTTCCATCATTTGATTTTTTTGATTTCTTGTTTATTACATTATAGTCCCTAACACTGAAGAGTAAATTTTATGTTTGAAACAGTAAAAAAAATATTGCTAGGTTGCTGACTCATTGCCGAATACCAATTACCTTACGATTTTCTAGGTTTATCATTAAAATGTTTAATTTACAATCAACTTATGATTATATTTTCCCACCTACGTAATATTCTTGTATTTTATGGTTTTTACCTCCTAAAAGTTTTACACCCCATAATGTCTGCTGGTTGGTTCTTGGCTCAGTTCTTGCCAGCGCTAACTTTTCAATTTCTTTTTTGCTAGGCAGCTCCTTAAATCTGGGCTTTTTGGCAGGTGGTTCTTGATTTATACAGTTAGCAGTTAAGTCTTCATCAATCTGAGATAGTTCCTCATCTGACTGTGACTGTTCATTATTTTCAAAATTGAATATGGTGTCCTCTGTCAAATTTGAGAAAACTGAACTAACTCTGGCATCACATATCTCGTGTCTGAAAACCCTTTTTGTTCCTCCATCAGCCATATATTGTATTATGTATTGCCTAACAGCATTTTGTTCCATGAAGTGGTCTGTTATTTCATAAGATGCCCCTTTATAATCTACTCTGAGTCCAATTTTCAACGGCGATACTGTGTATCTATTCATTTTGACAGCAGACGATGAGTCATCGAACATGTGCATTTACATGGGAGGTTTGCAAAATGGACGGAACAGCCATAACAACGATACCGGTTGCAGCCATTTGCAGGCATTTTCATATTAAATACGTTTTTAAAAACTACTAGAGGGCAATTATATAATGTTTTATGTCAATAACTAATAGATTTTATGTAAACAGATAAAATATATGAACTTTATGAAGATAAAAATGACAACAACGAGAATGCAAATAGTCAGTTTATGCGCATGTGTCAAACATATTTTTTGTGCTGATTAGTTCACAATTTTGTTTACAAAGTGTAATAGGGACGTCATATTAGAATGCTGTTTACAGATAATCTCTATCTATAATAATATTCAAGATAATAACCAAAAACGACAAAATTTCCTTAAAATTACCAATTTAGGGACAACAACCCCACAACGGGTTATTCGATTCATCTGAAAATTTATGGGCAGATAGATCGTGACTTGATAAACAATTTTACCAACTATTAGATTTGCTCACCGGACACATTTGTTAAACAAGATACCCCAAAGATGATTGTGGCCAAGTTTGGTGAAATATGGGAGAAGATTTTTGTTTCGGACACCAGGTGTGCTAATAATACATATATTCATCAATAACTGATTTATTTACAGTAAAACATCATGTTAGCAAGTTATGGACTGTAATTATACCAAATTACAAAAAAATATATTGTGAAATCTGTATGTCAATATACTTGGCAATAGGGTTAATATCAATTTTCTCTTTACAACCATATTAATATCCATGGTACAGTATAGTCTAAACATTTCTGTGGCATTTGTAAGGATCTCAATGTTACATCACTTACAATCTGCACAACTTGAAACCATTTCTAGCATCATTACAAACGACTGTATACTAGATGGTAGACATTGACTAATTAATATAGAATATTTGAATGCTTAGTCAACTTGACCGCATAGTCTCTTTTGTTGAAAACGAAAATAGAGAGAGACAATCTGCGACTTTATTCACAATGATAAGGTCTTCCTTCTGTCTCATAGTTTTAGAAATGTCAGATGACTTCCTGTAGGAGTTATTGTCCTTGGATAATGAAATCTATCATGTTAATCATGTTGTCATTCTTGTCTATTTCTTTAAAAATACGGGCAAATAATCATAAACCATATGCTGATAAAAATGTGATCAGCAAGACAAGACCTTCAACAAGATCAACCAACTTGTAGGTAAATAATGATGATGGTGGTATTTAACGACCTTGACTGGCTATACAGCCCACGCAAGGTCGGCTTGTTGCTCAAAGGCATTTTGTTATAGCAATTAGATATTTTGTTGCGTAACGATGGAAAGTTAGCATGGACGGTCGCCATTTTGGTTATAGTTAAAATCTTTTTGGTATGTTGACTATTTTACGTTGTTGTATACTTCCTTCACAATGAGTGCTTTCAGAGCCAGTTTGGTCAGGTGTGCAGCCCGTAAACCACAATGATGGAGTACTGGTTGATGAGTCCGGGACATTGTATTAACAATGACAGGAAGCTTTATCAGGACCAAAGTCATGAGATAGTGAAATGGCGGTTCATTATCTAACACCTAGGAGTCAGACCATCGGATATCAGTCGGAGTAGCATTCCCTATCCATATTGGGGTTTTCGAGTGTATATTGACGGGGGTATTTACATATAAAACAATGTAGAATGTGCAACATCTGATTGGTTTCTGTCATGAGAAGTAGTAGTAGAGGGGCTGCCCCAGTAAGTCCTTTCAGATGTAATGACTGAGACGTGACTGATGGATCAATGTGTAAAGGAATTTGTTAAAGGAGTTTTGATCTACAATGACATTTTTTATAATTTTTTGGCAATATTATAGAATATTAAGTGAAAAAGTGAAAAATATCAGCAATACAGGTTCGATTTAACTTTGTACTTATGTGGCTTTATAAATATTTTGATATGAGCGTCACTGATGGGATTAAACAGCTAACTTTCATTCTAAATTTATAAAGATAAAATCGTATTTCAAGACAAAAGAGAAAACAAATATAGTATTAAAAGGTTATCAAATTTACCAGGATTATAATTTAGTACGTTAGACGCGCATTTCGTCTCCATCAGACTCACCAGTGACGCACATATCGAAATATTTATAAAGCCAAATAAGTACAAAGTTGAAGAGCATTGAGGATCCAAAATTCCAAAAAGTTGTGGAGGTTGAGCAGATCTTTATTGGCGTCAAATTGCGTTTTCAATAGATCCCCTATTGTCAATATCTTGATGTAAGTCAAAATATGAGGAAACTTATCAGTCATTGTTGTACATTTGCTCTCAAACTCAACTGGATAGATGCATTCAACACGGTCACACAATTTTGAATTGTTTAGTGAGAGAACATCATCTACATTGTATAGGGCGGAAAATAAAGTCAAAGGATGATATCAACAGCTTTTCTTTATTCCTAAGTTCTTGTATGAAGTCAGCATCACATAAATAACAGAACAAGGCAGTAAGAAGAGAGGCGTATTGGGATTTCATAAGCATGCCGATTGCTTTAAAAACGAAACTCTTTCCTCAAACGTAACACTTATGTTGTAAATCATAAATAGTCTGCGGTATCGCGGTTAATAACAACATTGTATTCCCTTTTTATATAGTGAATACAACAAATAACTTAAAAAGTGACATGTTTTTATATATATTGTTATCTTGCTTTATCTTGTTGATCCAATTTCAGATGTGCATGTATTTGTCTTTTAACTTTACTGTCATTTCTAAGGTCGAATTTCTCAATTTAATTTTGATTTATTAGGGGTAAAATCCTTTAATTTTGTGATGATATATGTGTCAGATAATGCATATGTTATTGTAATATACCACGCCTTAGAGTGTCGGGATTGCAAATAAATAAAAAAAAAACGCGGTCTTTTATACAACAAAAAGAACATTATAATAATGATATTAGCTACGACACTAAATTTAGATTAAAAAAAAATCATTGTTTAGAATCTCTCATCAAATGTATTTTGAACTACTTTCATCACTTCATTTTTGATATGGAGATCGTTTTGCCTTAGATATTAGATATACACTTATTAAAGTTATGTACACCGGTATGTAAACATTACCACGTGTATTTGTTTATAACTATACAAGTGTTGAAAGTATATCATAGGTTAAATGTTTTTCATTGGTCGAGTTAGAACTGACCATAATATTTGAATAAGGTCAATTAAACAAATTCGTGCTATACTTTTGGTGGTTGTGTGAATTTAAGATATTGTCATTCGAGGTTCGCTTTGGTGCAGTTAAGTTTTCCACCCTCCCACCCTACTTACTGAATTTTTCTTGTGTTTTTCTATTATTGTGAATAATTATGTGTGTAAGAACAGAATCTTTAATTTGATTCATAATATGTATTTACGTGCATAATGCCTAGACAGTTATTTTTGTCATAATCTATGTTTGCTTGAAGTTATGAATTAGAACATGAATGAAGCAAATAAATCCTGTATTTTCTTATTTTAAAATGCATGAAATTTGTACAATCAGTGAATGTCACATGCTACTTCACATTAAAATGAATGCAGAGAATGTTTGCATAGCTAAGTATTATTTTGTAGCACATGCGCATCGAGTCGTTGAATGGGATCTCTTTTATTTTATCCATATCTCTTGAAATGTACCACTCTTGCAATATTGTCTGCCAATACATCTTTTCCGACTGCGGTATCCTTATCAAAACACCTATTGTTAAGTATTGCGACAATTCGGAATCATCATTGGTTTCAAACGGAATAAAGGATATGGAATATTTTTTTCCAGTGAAGAAAGTTGTTCTATGATTTTTTTATCAGGTAATTTATAACTTTTTTTTTTATAAGACGAACGCAATTTTGTTGAGAACGCAAATCTATCCAAGTTTGAAATTATGGAGTTGGTGACCAATATTAAGTGCGATAATACTATACTTTATATCTAAATAACAAGATAAAGCAATTTGTCTTGATTTATTGTTATAACATGATGACTTTAAAATCATGTAAAACAACTGACACCCATATTTGGTTACATTCGGCCTTTGGTGTCGTCTTGAAGAATAGTGAACCTGCAGTACGGACAGATCTATAATACACACGATGTGGACATTAATGGCATCCTACTCTCTTCCAAAATGACTTTTTCATATTACAAACTTTCAGCACGTCTTTTAAGACAAGATTGTCACAGTAAAATCTCGTTTTACTGAACTTTGTAGCCTGAAAATGAATGAGAAATTATATTAAACATCTGTAACTCCTTTTTTCCCAGCATGGTGTTGCCACCTTAGTTTGATATCCCGACTGTTACTTCTAGAAACCTTTGGCTAACCTTGTGCCATGTTTCAAATTTATCGGGTTACGATAACAGGTTAAACAGGTATAACTGTATTATTGTCATTTTATTTATTTTCTTTTGTTACATCTTTTGACATCAGACTCGGACTTCTCTTGAACTGAATTTTAATGTGCGTATTGTTATTGTTTTACTTTTCTACATTGGCTAGAGGTATAGGGGGAGGGTTGAGATCTCATAAACATGTTTAACCCCGCCGCAATTTTGCGCCTGTCCCAAGTCAGGAGCCTCTGGCCTTTGTAAGTCTTGTATGATTTTAAATTTTAGTTTCTTGTGTATAATTCGGAGTTTAGTATGACGTCCATTATCACTGTACTATTATACATATTTTAGGGGCCAGCTGAAGGACACCTACGGGTGCGGGAATTCTCGCTACATTGAAGACCCATTGGTTGCCTTCGGCTGTTGTTTGCTCTATGGTCGGGTGGTTGTCGCTTTGACATATTCACCATTTCCTTTCTCAATTTTATAAGTCAATGACTTCGTTCTTTCTTCTTCAAAAATCAGTACAAAATATGAACTTGTTAATTGATTACATTGTGACTGAAGAAATGGAAACAAATTCGTATTTTGATCCAAAACACTCAAAACAAAACGTTTAAAGTTCAAGGTCATCTACGATTTAAAAAATTATTATTTCTAAATCTATATTTTTTTTTCTGTGAGGAATTTTCTGAATAAATATTGTTTAAACTAAATTAAACAAATTATTCAATAATTGTGACTGACATTATCCTTGTCACAGTAGATGTATAAATAAAGGCAACAGTAGTATACCGCTGTTCCATGGACAAAAAACAAAATCGGGGTAACAAACTAAAACTGACGGAAACGCATAAGTATAAGAGGAGAACAACGACACAACACTACAATGTAACTAACACACACAGAAACGGACCAAGCATCAGACAAAATCCCACGAGAATAACAAATATAACATCAAAACCAAATACATGAATTTGGGATAGATGTAGGTTTCTCACAAAATTTATTATTTTTCACTTCTAACTTGCATTTCTTTTCAGTGTGTGCTACATTGTAAGAAAGCATATGACATCATATGAACTAAAGCTTAGAACACATTCAATTAACATTTATTCAATCCAAAACATTTAAAAAAAAAACACATATAAATAAAGGTTCATATTCTTGATTTATTTCCATACATTATTACTCATATTTCCAAAACTAATATTTTCGAGTGCATTCATTGAAGACTACATAACAGTTACATGTCTTGTACACTGCCATTGGCATTATACAAATGTAATATTATAGAGATGAACCAAAATAAAATGTACTAAATTTTGCCGTTTCTCAGTTTATACTTACACAACTGTAACAAATATCATGACGCTGGCATGGTGGCGTGAACGATTTCTTGTAAGGATTTTTTTTTAAATAAAGAGATACTGCAGCCACCTGATAACCATGTATTTTCCCGGAAACAGTTATCGCTTTCTGTTGTAAACGCTAAGTGTATACTTGTTATGATGATTAGTGAAACAGCATATACTCTGTCATATAGATATGTCGTCAATTAGTTTTGGCGAACAAGCAGAGCGAAAGTTTGTTGTGATATGAATATCAGAAAAAAATGCTATCTGTATTAATCATTTTTTGCTAGATATTTATTTCAATAGCATGAACTCTATCCCGATCTTTCATTTCCGTCGTGATGTTCCGGGTTACAAGTTCCTGCTGACAATAACGCTTTTTATAAGATTTAACACAACCCCTAAAAATACAACTTATTTTAATTGTTTATTTATTCCCATATGACCAAGAACAAGTCAGTCAATCAATCAATATGGTTACCTTTTTCTGCCATTTCTTTATTTCATTATCGATATTGTTATGATATTGTAATTATGATATTTAGTTATGTTGGCCTAATTTGTGTTGTATGGCCTGATAGTTGTTTACAGAATAATCTTAGAACTGTGCATGCAGTTTAGAAATCACTGGAACAATCACAGAATGATTGGAACTTTCCATTTGACTTAGATAATGATTCCAGAATCATCCTTATAAAAGATGTGTTATATACACTTCTACATTTTACTAGAAACTTCCGTTGTAACTTTCTAGGACGTTCCATTATACAGACACTACAGTTAAATTCTCAGACTTACTTAGACATCGATAGACATTAGTATTCACAGCATTTGGATTTACACTTTTATTCTACAAACAACATCATACTGGATTGTGACCTTAGTAGTAAACGTTATATTCAGATTGGATTCCGAAAGATTTGCGGATACAGATAAAGATAAAATATTGGACTCATATTTTGACAGCTAAGTTGACAGTAATATTTGTGTAATACCTTTTGTAAACTTTTGTATAATAAATCTTGTTAAATTTTATTATTGATTTGTGTCCTCTGTTGGCTACAATTAAAAGGCGATTTTTAAAGTTCGTTCTTATGTTGTACTGTTATACTACTATCCCAGGTTTAACCCCGCCACATTATTCATGTATTTGCCTGTCCCAAGTCAGGAGCCTGTAATTCAGTGGTTGTCGTTTGTTTATGTGTTACATATTTGTTTTTCGTTCATATTTATATATAATTAAGGCCATTCTTTTTCTCGTTTGAATTGTTTTACATTGTCTTATCGGGGCATTTTATAGCTGACTATGCAGGATGGGCTTTGCTCATTGTTGAATACCGTACGGTGACCTGACCTATAATTGTTAATGTCTGTGTCATTTTGGTCTCTTGTGAACAGTTGTCACATTGACAATCATACCACATCTTCTTATTTATATGGAGTTGCCACAAGGATTAACATAAAAACAAAACAATTTCTATTCAATTAATGATAAAAAAGGTACTAAATGTTTGAAATCTTTGTATTTTGTAAATGGTTTTGTTACAAACTACATGAACTAGGCCGTTAGTTTTCTTTAACTGAATAGTTTCACAACTATACAGATTGGGTTTTATTGTTGAAGGCCTTATATTTGCCTATTATTGATTACATCATATTCTGTTTTAATTTTGGTTGAACATTTTTTTTTTCTTCATATTCCTACTTTTATAAAACAAAACATGAAAATTGCAATATAAAATATTATCTCAAATTTCATTGATGCAAAAGTTTGTTTTTATTTTTCTTACCTGACGGTATAAGTTTTAAAGTTTGAATACTTAAAATATAGTTCTATTCATGTTGAGCTAAAAAAGAATATTTTTCAATCTTTATATTTTATAAATGACAAATTCATGAATTGTATGTGCTCTTACCTAGAGCGAACACGTCCATCTTGCATGTATTATCATGCCCCGGATGTGACTCCCTTTCATACATCCAGTTTCGCCGTGAAATCAATATGACAGATGTGACTTCAAGAACCTTTTGCTAAGCTTTCGAAATGTAACACATGAACTTGTATCATATTGATGACAGGTTGAAGGTAAACGTCGATTACTTCGTGTTTGATGAATCAAACATCATTACAAAATGCATCAACTAATAGAGGAAAACAACGAAACAACAAAACCAGGATTGCTACCCCCCCCCCCCCCCCCCAAAAAAAACAACAACAAAAAATAAAAAAGGGCTTTTTGTTAACAAATTTATTCCTGACTAGGTAAGTTCATACTAAACCTCCTACTAATATGACAATGTAGAAAATACCATTAAAAGACAACACGTCTTGAAAATAATACAATATGGATAAACACAAGAACATTCAGGATAGAGAAAAAAAAGGATATATTAATTATAATAAAAAAGTCTACTTCTCCTCAATTAACATTTCTTAAAGAAATTTTGATATATCTTCGCAGTGAAAAATACATTTTATTTTATCTATATTTGTATGCAGAACATAGTCTTCTCCGGAATTTTGATTTAAATTCTTATTTACAATTTCAGTCCTGGTATCGATGATAAAGTTATTTATAGGTAAAGAACTACATGTACTGTGTTTAAAGAAAATAACAATGGAAAATGAAAAAAAGTCATATATTTACATGACAGTGACAGTTATAAGTGGTATAAATAGGCTACAGTAGTATTCATCAGTTCAAAAATAATACATCGATTGATAGAAAAAAACCAGGTTACTAACACATCAGCTATAAGAGGAAAACAACGAGAAAACAGAAACACTGACGTAAACCAAAAACAAACACTAATTCAGCATACATAGAAACGGACTATATTAGCAACTGTCAAATTCCCGACTTGTTACACTTGGTTTAATGGCTAGCCGAACCTCTCGCTTATATGAATATCACCAAAATGACAACACTACGTAAGAGAAATACATCACAAACAAACATAAGAACATTTAGCAAAGTCAAACGCAAAAAAAGAACGTATTTTAGACAAACTCGATTTACATATTGATATGTTGTGTAGAATAAACACAGCGTTCAAAAACCATATTGACCAATATTTTGTTTCACTAATTTATCATTACGTAAATACCATGTTTAGTCTTTATTTATATACATGGATTATTTCTATTACGTTATCTCTCTTTTCAACTACTGTTCTATTATATAATAAAATGATCATACGATATAACATACTTTTCGATATAAGCTATATATAACTATGTAGCATGGAATAGTTGAATTTGCGTTTACAGCTTATAGATATATATCTTTGTTTCGTATGATATGATAGTAAATACTGTTATAAACAGTTATTTTTAGAATGAAGCAATGTCTCTTTTCGTTGTTTTTGACTAGAGTTGAAATACAGAACATGACGTAGAGTGACCAGTAAATGATGTACTTTGCAGATCATCAGTATAAAACTATATTTTATATAGCTTCGTTTGTTGAATGATCTATAGCGCTGGACTTTAAGATAATAAATGATATTAGGTAGGACAGAATGACTCAGAACATAATTAAATAAACTATAATCTCGCGTTTAACAAATTCATTTAATGTGGCAACCGTCTTTCATGATATGATTTTCGTGTCATTCAAATTAAAATAAGCAAATTTCTGAATGCGACTTAATCATTCATGTTTGTCAATCTGTATGTAAATAAAAATTAATGCAAAAATACTAACTCGTCTTTGTAGCAGCTTTTAATTACAAAAAAGTTTAACATTAAGAAAATTTAAGGTTGATGTCATCGATACCAATACGGTATTCCCATGTCTTACTAATATAAAAATCCCTTGGGGGGGGGGGGATAAAAACTAATTATAAGAATGTTTTAGATGTCAGAAAAGGTTTATAATTTAGTGATGTTAATTTACAATCTCATCATTGTTTTATTGTTAACCACAGTTTAGGATTTTGATTTGCATATGAATTAATTTGAAAACTTAATGAATTAACAGTTTATATTTTGGTCAAAAAGCAGTTTTTGACAACTTAATTTAGAAGACGCTTCATGTCTTTAGTACAGACCATCTTTATGATCTAAAAACAATTAGGAAAAATGACAAAAAACTGCTTAACTCGTGAAATGAAAAAAATTACTTTCTCGTCATATTAATGTAAATAAGGACACTCATTATTTCCGGTTTATCAGATATCATATAAAAAGATGGATTAGTAACTTTAGAAATATTGGACAACACCTTAAGCTATAATATACATGTTGAAGATATGTATTGGTGCTCATAACGGGTACTTAGTCCAGTTATCTTAACAATCTCTATCTTGTGTTGCCACGTGTACAGTCCTACTTGCTAACAACAGTGTGTATATATTAAAACACAGTTCATAGATCTTCATAAATACAGGTACTACAGAATGTGCTCATTATGGTTGATGTTGTTTCTTTATCCTTTCTAAACATTTATTATATTTTGTATCTATAATCGTGTCATTGATAACTTATTTATCAACAAAGCTATAGTGCGTGCAATGCACAAAGAGATAAGAGTTCAAAGTTAAGTAAAGAGATAAAGGCCGTCTGGACTTTCCAGTATAACATGTATATACTTTCTTTCATTTTGACTGACTAAATTATGTATGTAATAACTTGTAAGTACATCAACATATTTATGGTGAAGGTTTTTACTATGGCGTTGTCAGTGTACTATCTTTTTAATGATTGTTGTTAAGTTTATATACTGCATGGTGATTCTACTTTATTTTACCTAATTAATCGTGTAAATATTGTATATGTTTATTCAACCTTAACAAATATATTGTTTTCGTATTGATGACATTTAAGATGTTTATCAATTTATTCATTTTTCACTAATTCATTCTGTTATGCATTTCAAATCTATATTCTTCATAATAAAATTAAAAACGAATGCAACTGATGTACATATTGTTTAATTGATTTCCCGTATTTAATTAACAAAGACACTGAAAGACAAAAGACATTTAAATTAACCATTTATACCTAGACAGTGACAAGTTAGAGCTTTTAATGTTTTTTACCAGCATTAAATATATTTCAAACATGTTTCATCATTACTAAAACTGAAATGAAAGTCGGATCATTAAAAAGTTATAACGAAAAAGAGTTTTAATGAACACGCGTCAATGCAACCGAGGCTACAAACTGCACAGTTACTTTTAAACACCCTTTTTTACAATTACGTGACAAAGGAGTGCACAGAGTAATTTCAATATGAAGTACATGTATGAAATGTACAACGTTTGTAGCATTTCACTCGATCAAAGAATTGTGAAAGATAACTTTATGTACAAAGTGCATATATAGTTTACTATAAACGTATTTACACTTTTGGTATTTAGCTGAATCTTGCCTCCGAATGACCTTAGATCTAATCCGAATCACCTTTTGACTACTCCGAATCACCTTTTGACGTCAAGCAACGATCACTTTTAAATTGTGACGTCATATATTTTAAATTATGATGTCAAAGTTTACGGGAACCTGTGTGATTTTACGTAATGACGGACAAATTTGCATACAAGTGTAAATACGTCTATTTACTCTCACACATGGCCAAAGGTAGGGTAACTAAACATAATCAGATAAAATAAACATTGGAATATTTAGACTTTACCATTTAGTTTATACATGTATCTTCTAAGCAAAAAAGGCTTTCATTTAATGTTCACATATGTATGTTAAATATTTACTTCTCCCGTTTGAATTCTTAATTACAGGTAAAGTAGTATTTGTATAGACTAAATAACAATGGCAGATGAAGAAAGTCATTTTTTAGGTGAAAGTAATAGAAACAGGTACAGTAATACTTAAGCTTGATATTGATATTAATAGTTTCACTGGACAAAAAGTTGTTGTGAACAAAGGGCTGGGGTTGTCAGGATGAACGGTTAAATTTTAAAGGACTAAATAAAAGATTATGTGACAAGAAAAAAGTGTCAGTCAGTAATTTCTTTTGGCTTCCAAATGATGTGTCTTATGTGACATTTGTTTGTGTATTTGACGGAATTATATCTGTAACAGAGAACTAGTAACGAAAAGAAAATGAAGTTATTAAAAAAGGGATGGACCAGAGAGAGGAAAAACATTTTTTTTCTAGTCGATCTCAATTTACATAATGATAAGTTGTGTCGAATATCATATACGCTAAAAACCTAAAATGACCGATCTTAATTCATACATGTACATTATCTATTATGTTAATGAGATAAGCTATAAATAACCATGTTACCTGGAAAAGTTTATCTTTTGTTCACCACTCATAAATATGTTATTTTCGTATCATACATGTATGATAACCGTGTATTTAGACAACCCATAAAGTACTGCGCCTAATATAAGTGAACCAAGGACGTATAAGAACCTATGAACAAACCAATTTAATCTTTTATCAAAATTAAACAATTAAGAATGTATTGCTGAACTAAGTTAGCGTAAGTTTCTGACAAACATTACAACAAAATAAAAGCATTTCACGTGTTTTTTTTGTTTGAAACGAAAGATGAAAACTTCATTATTGTGCTGTAAATAAACCAACCAATGAAATACAACAAAAATAAAAACTTACCTTAAAAAAATTGTTAAGTGTCCTTTGATCTTGATTACATTTATTATCCTTTTTCGAATCGAAGCTTTAGAAGCATACAATTTCTAAACGAATGGGTTTCATTTTGTTAGAAGAATTCTTATTTTTACCGTAATACATCTAGATTCATATAAGCGATGCATTGCTACGAAACTGAGTGAGATAGAAAGCTAACGACTGTGCAGTCTTCAGATTTAAGTTGAACGATTAAAACTTCTGTTTGTATGTTGTATATAGATATATGAAGATTTGATATGGGTTCTAATAACAAAAACTATCCAAGTAAAAATTGGTAAACATTAAACCATTATATATCAAGGTATGGCCTTCGGTCACGGATCTTTGGCTCACAACGAAAATCAACCTTTGACGGGCAAAACAAAAGACTCGTGTTTAACTTTGCAAAAAGGAAAACCAACAGGCTAACAATAAAATTGATAATGGAAATTGGGAATATGTCAAAGAAACAACAAGTCGACCAAATACCAAATACCAGACAACAGCACATGGCCACCAAAGCGAGAAAATCCTGCATCCGAAGGTTATCTTCAGCTGGCCCCTATATACAACTGTGTAGCAGTTCAGTGTTAATTTGATGTCACACTATACTCCAAAATAAATAAATAAACTAATATTAAAAAATCTACAAGACTCACAATGGCGAGGGGATAAAAACTTACCAACACTTAGGATACACCCACCAAACGATAACCACTGATAAACAGGTTCCTGACTTGGAACTGTTGCAAACAAATGCAGCGAGTTTAAACATTTTAACGGGCTCCTGACTTGGAACTGTTGCAAACAAATGCAGCGAGTTTAAACATTTTAACGGGCGCCAACCTTCACCCTAACCTGAAACAGTGGTATATCAGGTTTTTAATACGTCAGTAGTAAGAATATGATGTTGATTTTCATAACAAACACAACTGTTAATGAAATGCGTTTCGTGTTATGTGTATTTTCTTATTGTTTTATTCTTCAGGAATAGGGATCATGCTACTAAATTAAGATGTAAAGAAGTTCTTACAGCCGTATTCTGTCTACCATTAACTGCTGGAACAGATGGAATGATTTCATCTAATGTTTTATTGACTACTTTTTTCGCATTGATAATAACACTACTTTTTCTACCATCAAATTCTAATATGTCTGAATATCAAGCAAATGCCGCAAAAGTAATGCTTGTCATATTGTTATCACTGGGCTTTGTTATCTACATTATTTTACTTCTCAACAAGTGCTGTTCCAAATTTTTGGAATCTTCAAATGGAAAAATCTTTGTTATGATAAAAATAAGAATTGTATTTATAACACTATTTTCTATAACCAGTATTTTCGTCTTTGCTTTGAAAATTGTTGTTCATTTAGAATGCAATCAATTTTATCAAGGATACGAAAATGTTTTGCATATTATTGAACATATTTTTATTATGATTTTTAATTTTCTTCAGGTTGTGTTTTTCTTTTTTTGTTGTTGCCACAAAGCAAAAATAAGTTGTTGTGCTTACTTTGTGGGAAGGGTTTTAATCATTGCCAATGCATCAGTCTATTTATATACTGCATTTCGATTTCCTTACGATCAAATCTTATTACAAAACATAAGTGAAGACTGTCAAAATGCAACATTAACATTTTCCTTGTACATCGAATCAAAAGCGTTTCTACAACCAGCAATAGTTGCAAATGCTCTTCTTTCAATTATGTTAATTAATCAGATATTTTCAAACTATATTAGAACAGAAGAGGACACACATACTATTAATGCAGGAACACCTAGACGTGCATTAGTAAAAAGTATAATAATAATAATTGTTGCTGTAAGCATTTGCTTTCCCTTATTTGTTCTCAGGGTTTTGCAGCACAGTTATCATGATGTAAATTTGATATTAACAGCATTTGATTTATTTATTAAATTTTTAATGTATGTAGCACTTTTAAAATCCCTTCATCTCATTGCACATGGTTCATTGACAAAAATAGATAACCCCCCTCATATTTTCAATATAACTAATTTGTTATTTTTCATTAGCAGTTTTGGTACATTGATCTATTTTTCTTTACAAGTAGTTTCAAGTATTTCAGCATCAAGTATTTTCACTATAAAAAGTTCGATAAATATTGTAGTAACAAACATTCAGAGTGTTCTTATCTTTCAAATGAATAATTATAAAATAGAATTTAGAAAAAAATGTTTTTTTATTTCAAACTTATTTTTGTTTATGTCATTTGTTAACGGTGGACTGTGGGTTTATGACTGTTTCTTTAATACTATGTTTGCTGAAGTAGAGGATTACTCCAGCAAATTTTATGGGCTGGACAAATGGCAAATGATTAATCATGTTCTTGATCCTATTGTAATATTTTATAGATTTAATTGCTTTATGTTTTTTCTTGATAAGTCTGCTTTGTTAAATCGTGGTTCAAGTGGTGAAGAAGTTGCATTGTCCATACAATGATGTATAAGAAAAAAATATATGGTAAGGACTGTCAACTAATAATCTTGTACAATCCTTTCTTTAATTATTTTTCTGTATATAAACTTGAACCAGCAGTATTTTATCAATGTTTAAATCTCATATACCGTTAAGAAGATACACATACATTGAACAAATCGGATCAACTTAAAAATAAGCAATACCTAAATGCATCACTTACCATGCAAATTCACATTCAGTCAAAATGCCACAATCGGGAAAAGGACACAATCGGGAAAAGGACACAATCGGTAAATTAATATATCAGACGACTATTCTCGTTCCTTCAGAAATAAGACCATTGACACAAGTTGTGACACATACACTTCGTATTTATCAACCAATAACTGAACGAAACAGACATATAGTAACAATCTTAGTCATTTATACTGATAACACTAATGGGGTAGATTGTGAAAGGGACTCATCTATGTAAATGAATTGCAAAGAGTATGAACATATTGATTCACGAGCGCAAAGTATTGATTGAGATAAGTTAACGCCGTACGATGAGAAAAAAAATGTTGTTTTTTCTCAGAAAAAGATGGTTATGATAAGTAAATCAAACTGTTTTTTTTTTAAAGAATCTAGTTTAAAGTCGTCTATACATAATTGGAAAACAATTGATAATTCCATATACAAAACTTATATCGAAAATATTTCCTACTTTAGTAAAACTAATTGTTTGTACCTTCTAAACATTTTCTTTTGTGTTAGTTGTTTTTTAAAGGAAATTGATAAACGTTCTCCTTAAAGGCAAAACATCTATCAAAATGTAAATGTTTGGCTGATGACTACCTTTAAGATGTTTCATGGGTACGTTTGATCCATGAATGTGGTCAATATAATGTTAAGAGCACCATTGCCATGCAAACATTGCCTAAATACACTACTATAAATCTTTTGTTGTGTATATCATCGTTTTGTTCTTCAGAAACGACATCTAATGAATTACATTATTCAGGACAGGCACATGATCTGAATGAAGCAAGGTTAGACATGTTTGTAAGCGGTATACCGTTATCTTATATAATGGTTGAACAAATTAACAGAAGAACAAAAAAACAGAAAGTCAGATCTAAACGGATTTGCTCCTCAAAACGTTTGAAACAACAAACAAACAACTGACAGGATGACAAAAGACACAATGTACCAACAAATGAGTACATGTACATGTAGTTAGTGAGAGCAAATTTAAAGCAAAATAGCATCTAACAAATACAAAATGTGTTCCACGAACTATGCTGACATGAATCGAGCTGATTTCTGATTATAAATATTATAACTGAAACTGATTTCCTTTTAATTAAGGCATCATGAATGTATTGTTCTTAGGGAAAAATTAACTTTCTGATTAACTAAATTAATAAACTGTATAAAACTGTGTGCTAAAATATTTTTGCTTTTATATTGTGGCTGTATGTATTTTAAAATATTGTTGATAATTTTGCGAAGGTCGTTTTAATACACATTCTATTACAACAAATTACTCAAACCACATTTGCCCGGATATACTGCTTTTTTAACTACACAATTGCCAGATCAGTAATTTATTTTTTGATTTAAAAGCAATTGTTGGCAACTTGAATCACAAAAGTAAACCCCAAAAACAAATGTATTTTACTATTTTTAGTGACCGTCAAAAATCTGACAGCATAGCATGGTCTGTCACGTATTCAAAATGATATTCTTTATCATGATATTTATTGTCAGTCAGTCCATATAGCTGCGACTTTACATCGTATAAAGCTAGATTTATTGTTTTTTCTTTCTTAACACATTATCCCATACTTTTTGAATTGTATCACTTTTATTTAAAAATAATTTACTTTCAAAATAAAAATAGTTCGTTGAATATTGATTTTCAAAAACATCACCAAATGCTTACATTGCATTGTGTAGTATATACTATGAGCTATGTGTAGATGTAGTTGTAAAATGAAAAAAAAATTGAATTATCAGCAACAACCAAACAACAAAAGTAAAATAACTGGCCATTTTTGCATTTGTGTCTTTAACCCGCGTTCAGTGACACACATTCGATCCCTTCTTTTCCGACAAGTAAATGCTATGAAAAAGTTGAACTCTGACAGCAATCTTTTAAACGTATGGGAATACTCATTCCATTTTTATGACGTGCGTTTCGTCTACAAAAGACTCATTAGTGACGCTCGAATAAAAAAAAATGATAAAAAGGCCAAAAAAAAGATTCGAAGTTGAAGACCATTGAGGACCAAAAATTCCAAAAGTTTTGCAAAATACAGCTAAAGTAATCTATTCCTGAGGTAAGGAAACCTAAGTATGTCAAATATTCAATGTTTGGAAACAGGTAAATTATGATTATGAGTCCTAATTCTGTATATACGTCTGTATACTGTGTGAAAGTAAATTCATGATATTCAAAAGTACGCTTTTCTGTATGCGAAGGTATACATATATATAATATAGACATTTTTAGATTATGTATTCTTTATACCGTAATTTCATGGGATAGTTTTCTCCATTCCTTATCTTTTTGGATTATTTGTTTCTATTCTGCATTCTTTTGGCTATAAATGTTTCTCTATTTTTTTATATTCCACACACCATTTTTCTTAAATCTATTTGATTGGCTTCTTTTTTTCTATTCTTTATATATTTTATGGCCTTCTTTATACATTTTATTTCCCTTTTTTTCTATTGTGTAGACCACCCTCATATAGCAATTCAGCATTTCACTCAAATGAATGTTACCTGGATAAAATATTGCTAAGATTAAATAATTTCCTAACAATTAACTTCCTAACAAACTATGAAACTATGAGATTTAGAAGTTGCTTGAATATAAATAATAGTCTAGGTATTGACCTGATTTATACATGTTATATACTTTGTAAAAACATCATCTTTTATGTTTAAATCTGAATGAAAGAGTGGCGGAAAATTATAAAGTAAGAGGTTTAGCTAACCATGTTTAATCTACCATTTTCTTCACAAGAAAAAAAAAACTGTACCAATTTAAGGAGTACCCACGAATAAAAATGAATCAACAGTAGCAGCTATGTTAAGCATTTGTTATTCTATACATGACAAAAAGAAATGAAAGATTCGCTTAGCGCGTACATCAGAGAGAACATGTGCACAAGAATCATTACAGTTTGGATAGTGGTGACATACGTTTGCTCTTGTGATGTTAAATGTAACTTGTTTGATATCGCGATGGAATCTGTAATACAATTAACGCCATGAAATAAACCTTTCAACACAAATTGAAAGAGAAAATTCTTTTATACAACACGGAAGTTGGACTGGTTGGTGACATATTCAATTTACTTTACATTTGTAAATTAGAACTCTCGTATATCAATGTATGTAAATCTTTCATATACATATCAAACATCTGTTCACGTGAAGGTTGTGCAGGACGTCATTTGATTGCAAATTTTCCAGTGTAACTTTTGTTTTCAAAATACGATCTTTTTCATATTTTTTTAATATATAGAATGCTAAATCACCATACAAGATTTTGCATACAAAAGACTGAAAGCAAAACCGATTGTGGATAATTCGGTTTTACACGCGTATATGAGAAAGTTATTGACGTTTTATCTAGTAAATAGGACGAAAACGTTAACCACTTTGCAGATCTAAATAATCACTACAGGAATCAGCATGCAATCAAATTTGATCAGGTAAATGATTTTTTAAAGAAGGGCAATAGCTTCGGGGCTTTTTTTTAGCAAATATCCTGCACGTGGCGTTCTACATGCGTTCTTGCATCATCTTAGTTTGATTGATACATTTAACTGAAATTTCATGGTTTTCTTAAATGCTTTTCAATCAGACTGATTAACCGCCTGCATTTTTTTCTTGCTTAAACTAATGCATGTCCGCCTTTAATATTCCATTTCCATTAAAGAATTTTCTCCAATTTTCATGCACAAATCGTTTCATTTCCATTGGCAACAGTGATATCATGTCGTATATGTTCAAAACTAATTTCAACTGACGTTGTTTACCATCCAAATAATGTTTATAATAATCAACTAGTCCTGTTCTGATTCAGCTGGTTTGATGAGTTGGCCAACGGCCTGCAAATTTGCTAGCGGGTATAGAGGCATGGCCCGGCATTCTTATATCTTAAATTTAAATGCAAAATCCTGCAATCTGAGGCCCTATCAGTCTGAAAAAATAACTATTTCAAACTTGTTTAATTGTCATTTTTTAATACAATATTTGTGTGATGGTTGGAATTTTGGAACGAATTATATAACCGGAAATGCAGGACAAGTCGCCCTGCGGAAAACTTGGACATTTTGTGGTGATACTTAGCACAGTATATATCTGTGCTGAAAGATGATGATATGATTAAGAATAAAATTAAACCAAAATTAACTGCCTGTTGTTGCAGTCTAATTAATTTCATGACAATACGAAATGAGTAATCGTATATTACGGTCCGAATAATCTAAGGACGAGTTGACTGTTGATAGCGACTTGTTTTTGGTAAAATTGTTACCCGCAAATGCCAAATAAATTGGTCATGTAACCAGTATAGACACTATTCGACCAAATTGTCTTATTTGACTGGGGTTTAGCACTGTACAACAGTTTTGATGTTGAATAACAATTAAATTTACTACACCTTCGGGCTACCACGATACAGACTTTCACTAGCCCGACACAAAAGCTACTAGTCTCAGGCTACCGGGTAAGCGTTGGTGTCGAAATCATGTATTTGTCCTAATGAATATTATTTTTGTTACGACACAAGTTCTGAGTTAGCCTATTTAAATCAATATAGGTATAAAGGTATTGTCAAATATTATGACTACCACAATTGCGCTTGTTAAAAAATATCATGGTACATGTACATGACATGGCGGAATAATTTTAAATTGAATAACTTAAAAAAAGGAAGGAAAACAGTACATATGTTCAAATATTAATCACAAAACTAAAAAGCATTTTTTTTTAACATTCACAGACTCACTTGTGCAGTAATTACCATTCTTTCATGGCTGCAACTATCAACAGCTCAAAATGCTCGATGCTTCAAGCGTAATCCACGATTGTCCACTGATGGTTGTTCCGTACCAATATTTAAAAATTTTCCATATAAAAACTTTTTTAGCCAGCTGTCAACCGTCACGATGTCTGTTATATCTGTGTAAGTAAAAATCTTTTAGATTTAAAAGAGGGACGAACGATACCAGGGGTACAGTCAGATTCATATATGGAAAATAAACTGACAATGCCATAGCTAAAAATTTAAAAGACAAACAGACAAACAATAGTACACATGACACAACATAAAAAAGTAAAGAATAAGCAAACACGAACCCCACCAAAAACTAGGGGTGATATCAGGTGCTCCGGAAGGGTAAGCAGACCCTGCTCCACATGTTGCACCCGTCGAGTTGCTTATGTGATAACAAATCCGGTAAATAGTCTAATTCGGGAGATCACATTCATGAAAGGGAAGGGAATTGAAGTTACGACGTTAGGAACATATCCGATATCATTTGTGAAACGATTATTCGATAACGGTTGACCAACTCGTGATAGCGTCCGTAAAACTTACGAACTTATCAAAGGCTTATACTTTGATACGACAGACGTATGTTTCGTCAACATATTACTCATCAGTGACGCTCAGTTCAAAATATTGAAAAAGCAAACCAAGTATAAAGTTGGAGGGCTTCACAATTCAATAGCTCAACTTTTAAACTCTTCAACGATTCCAAGTTCAACAATGTAGTACATCAAACATATGTTTTGTATATATAAAGAGCACCAAAGGCGCTCTAATCACATTATTAGGAAGGATGGGTCAATTTTAAAGATGAAGAACACATAAAAGAGAAGATAAATACAATGGCATCTATGGACAGATGTAGATAGAAGCTGGTGCAAAAAATGAATTTCCTTTTATGAACACTGCATTTACTTAAATATGACAGCGTCAATTGTATTCTATGTCAGAACATGAATTACTTCTTACTTTCCTGATGTTCACTTATTTGATTTATCTAGAGATACAGGTATTAATCTATAGTCTCACTGTGAGATAGTGTGAGAAAAGGTAAATACATGCATGTAAGGGTACCTTTACCTGAACAAAGAAAAAACACATTTCATACATTGCAAATAAATAATATGCGGATAGAATCTGTACAAAAAAAAAGTGGGGATAAATTACTTCAACTTGTTGCCCATCGAGGCCAGGTAGTTACATTGAAACAGATAAACACGTGTTTCCTGACTGAGGTATCCTCAATAATGGTCAGTTTACTAAGAACAGTTTGTCAATGCATTTCAAATTTGAAAATTTGAGGCACCCGACAATTAATTGCATCCCATAACATTAAGAGATTTAGTTAGGTCGGATAACGAACATGACTACATGCATGATTTGACAGATTCTGATGTATCGGATTACAATCGTAACACTGTTCTGTGTTTTTTTCTGTACGATGTCATCTGGAACGTGCATGTTCACGAGAAATTTTCTGTTGCTGTGTATTTTGCCCATGGAGTCCATATTGCATCCAAACAGATCTTGCCAGAAGGGAACTATTTTGACTGAAACCGTTCCGGAAAAGTCCCATTATTGATACGAAATTCGAGTCCCGACAATTACAGATCACAATACGACTGAATATTTACAAAACTATGTGTAATGCGATAAAGCATACTGTGATAGGATAACGTTCCGACTGTACCTGATTAACAAAAATATGATGATAGTCTTCTAACAGATATCGTCCCTCAGCGTCGGTTCACTCTCTGGTCACTGTCTGATCTTTGTCGGATCCCATTCGGTAGAATCGGGGCGCTGTCGGGAAAGATTTAGTTGTATTGTAACATGCGAAAGATACAATTCGGATTAGAATCGAATTTTGAACGAGATAATAAGACAAATTCGGCTAGAAACAGCTGAATTAGGAAACTTCTTGAACAATATCTGATCGTGATTCAATAAAGAATTTTATAACTTTAATTAAAATTTGAATTTCCTGCAACGGTTCACATAATTTTTAAGACTTTTGACAAATTTTAATGTAAAATAGTCCTCTCAAGCTTAAAGACAGCAGTGAACATCGTGAATATGTGACCACACCATAAACATTTTAACGTTAATCCAATCTGTCTGCACGATTTTATCATTTTTTACGTATCAATTCCGTATAATCGTCAATCAAATATTTCACTGAAGAAATTGATTAATGGTCGTGTTTTAAGGAAAATTTTTTCGATTGTCAACTGTGTAAATGATCAACGAAGAAGTATGAATATTGTGGCCAGTACATATATGACATGTACAATAAGACAAAGTTTATTTCGTTAAATAAGCAATGTTTACGTTTTTTCATATCATGTTATGATGTCTTTATATCATGTTATAGTGTTCTGACACGATGTAAGCAACATTGACATCGTTTAATCGTGGTTTCTCTGCATAAGGCATGCATACATCCCTTCATTTAGTTGATGCAAATGAACTTGATATCAAGATTTGTACATAAGGCGATATAGATTATTTCCTGAACGTAGACTGTTCCTCGCTATTGACACCGATAGTCACATTTTACACATTTACAACAGTGGCATGTTTTCGAGAACTTTGATCTTTATTGTTATCATCGAATGAATTGTAATGTCATCGATTTGAAATTCCTTCGATTGTGACATTTTGAATTAAAATTGGCAGAGTGGTTTTATTTCTTCAGTTTCATTTTATTATCTAAAATTGCTTCTTTTCGTTTAAAAAAAGTAATTATCGTTGAGTAGATATCACCATAGCTTACGATTCACGATTAACTCACAATCGATAGTTTGATAGGAAATATCGTTTGCAATGAATAGCAGTTAACAAAAATATATGTCCACAAATGTCATGACAATATTAAGATAAATAATTGAAGAGATATATGTTTTATAGATGAAAATTCCTGGACGGGAAATAGCTTCGAGAAAAGATCCTTTTACTAGCTTTTAGTGAAAACAACCGGTACTGAAATAGACATACGTCAACAACAACAACTATTTAGTACACGATATATTATACACACTGCAATTATGCATCAAGTAGGTTGCAAATTAACAAAAATATCGAGTGGAAGTCTAGCAGAAGGAATTGATTTACCAGTTAGTGACATAGATTTAATGTACATCATCAAAGACGTACACGTCAAACGGGATGTAAGGAATATCAAACGATCGGTAAACCGGAAAACATTGGTTATGAAGACTGAAAAAAATCATCCTGGATTTTGTAATCTCCGACTTATGGCAGAAGGGGGATCCCGCTGTGTGCCATCTAAATGCTTTGAAAGTACAAATCAAGGTTTATTTCTATCAGCAAACACATTTGTTAGTAACATAAATGAGAAAGCGACCAATTTTAAGGTATCACCCAACGGCCCGTCTTTATCAGATAAATATAAATACATGGATTATGTATATAGCTACGAAGTAAGTATTTACCGTACAATGCCAAACCATGGGCATCTCGTTACCGATTGCAATGGCCACCGAATTCGGTAATTGACAAGATTAGAAAATGTGGATGTTTGTTAGTACCTATTGGGCCAAGGATTTTGCCTGATTGTAAATTATTATGGAAATTATCGTTTTTTGTGGCAGAAAAGCTACTTGTCCATTCGTTTAATTTCACTCAACTTGTATGTTACTGTCTCCTCAAACTAACATTAAAGAATATTGTTAACACGAACAAAGGTGCCGACGGCTTATTATGTTCTTACTTTCTAAAGACAGCTTTATTTTGGATATCCGAAGAAATTGATATAAACACATTTCAATTATCCAAATTATATTCTTGTTTTTCCCGCTGCCTAAGTAAATTAATACTTTGGGTGAAAAACTGTTATTGTCCGAACTATTTTAAACCTGAACAGAACGAGTTCCTTGGAAAGATCAGTCCAGATAACTATGAAATTCTTATAAATGTACTAGATAGAATTAATTGTGATGGAATTGATGTTTTGTTTTAGATATTCTATATCCAAACAACGATATACACCATTGCTTATTAAGTAAACAGAGTGAATCTTCATTTATTAGGTTAGACTTCCTATTTTACAGGATATCTGAATTAGATTTCTATTTTCTAAATGACATATCACAATATTGTGAATTACTGACATTTACTAAATATTTATATAAATTTAAGTCTTCAACATTCATCGATAAGTCAATATGCAGCGCAAGTACTACCAAAACTATCGATGATAACTGAAAGCTACAACATACACAAGCGTTATCATAGACATTTACAGGACGGTATTACGAGATATGCTGTATCTGGATGGTTGTTATACGCGTCGTTTTATTACGTAACAGGACAGTTAAATGTTACACTACGACCAGCTGATTATATTCTGTCTAAATGTTTGCCTGACACAAGTACAATGACAGACACATCAGTTATTACAGAAGTGATATCCATTCCACAATGACACTTAATGAAAAAATGAGAATGGCAGTTGTTAGCAATGTTCCGTACGTAAAACATTCTTCATTAATACTAAGGGAACTACTACAACTCGAGGTGAACAATCAGACCTTATTATTATCTCCTATTGTTTTGTCTCACTGTCTTAGATTTCTCTTCTATCATCATATAGGTGATATTGTTAACAGTCTACACGCATTACGTGATTTATACAAAACAGTAGCAGAACAATGTTTAGTATCCGTAGTAACCTTATTTAGTTCAATAACAACAATTATTGTATGCTTTGAAATATTAGGTTGCAATGACATAGCCTATAATTTTTATGAGAAATCTTTACCATGTGAAAGACATATATGTGATTCAGCAGAAACAAGAAAGTCAAATATGTTAGTATAGTTATTATGCATCAACAGAAAATGGAGGAATTAACATACAAACTATCCGTGTAGTCATTGAATGTATCTTCATTCTAAAGCATGATAACACTTAGTGACAATGTGAACGTACTGCAAACCTAGTCAGACACAAAACGTACCATTGATACATAACATGTTAAAGCTTCAGGTAGAATTTACAACAAGTCAAGCAACTGTTGCAATTATCAATGCTGTACAGTGTATCTAATTGTTATTTTAGTGTCATGCTCAACAAACAACAGGCAATCCGTGATTATTCAACAGATATATAATGTTGTGTAGGGGTCAACATATATATGTTGTATTACCGTTTGTTTTTGTTGCACTTCAGTGTTTCTGCTCTTTTCTTGTTTGCCACTTATAGTTGATGTGTTTCCCTCGGTTTTAGTTGGTAACCTTGATATTTTTTCTCTTAAATAAAAAAAAGTTATCGGAAGTTCTAGGATTATAATTTAATACACAAGACGCGAATTTCGTCGCTCAATCAATTTTTTGAAAGCGTTAAACTTCTGTTGTCATTATTTATATTGGTTGCACATATAAAGTATGCAACCATCTTTATTAGTGACCATTTTATTTGATAGGACAACTTGTGTTTGAATATATTGTCTTGAAGTGTAGTATAAAAAGTGAAAAGCTATATCTGTCAACTGAATCAAAAGGACCATCAAATCACATTTTGATCTAAAACATTTAAAGAATGTGTTACACTTAAACAATGGTCAAATCAATTGTTTGTATAGGTTTTTTTTACATACATTAACTCTAAATTCTGTGTTTAAGTGGTTAAGGAACAAGTTAAAAGCATTGAAAGATAAGTAGTTACAAACTTAATAGAGGCCAAGATGAAACAATATTTTACGAGTTTATTGTAAAGTTTAGGTAGCCATTACAGAGTGGCGATCTTCAAAGATGAAAGAGTTTCTTCATTAACATGACGACACTCTTCCCAATTTATTTTTGACGGTGGACAATCACATATCGTTTGTCTTAATATTTTATAACCTTTCGATCTTGAACGATGTTGAGGTCTCCTGAATTTACATGGTCATATGGACAATATGTTAACTTCAATGTTTGACAGTCAGTATCAGGTTGAGGGAGCATTATTTTCTATACTTACGTTTGATGTTCACAACTTATAATAAAAGATTATAATAATTAAAAATAAAATGTTATCACAATATGGAATTATTAAGTTTTAACGATAATCATGATAATAGTCTTTAAAAAAAATAGACAAATTGATAAAAATCGATATCTGTATAAGAATATTTTATTTTTAGAAAATATTTTGTTATGATCTTCATGCCTGTTATCTAATCTCATACGTCGGTAACAAAGTGACAATGTCATGACAGAATCGAAAAATGACAACAATAGAATTGCATTGACCTATGGTGGTTTACTTTTATGTATTGTTGTTTGGATGGAGAGTTATATCATTGGCATTCACACCACATCTTCCTAAATCAATTCACAGCACACACAACACAATATAGAATACTAACGACTGTAACACACGAACAAAAACATAACTTTTAATATTGTATATATTGTGTGTCCATAATTTATGTGTACTACCTAATCAGACAATCTTACAAAAGTTTCAAACATTTCCTGTGACCTATACCTTTTAATACTTTGGACTACAACTATATTGTCGAAAAATTATAGTTCAATCGAGGTTTAACATATGTGTTTATTTTTTTTAATATAGAAGGTAATACGGAATAATTTTTTTTTAGGATAACTAATAAAAAGAACTTCAGCTGTGTATACTACATGTAGACTCCTGGAAAAATGAAATATAGTTTTTGAATCGGCTAGTACGACGAAAAGGAAAACTAAAATTACAAATGAGAAGTACATTTTAATATCAGATAAATAATGTCGACGAAGATGAACGCAATGTTCGTACTCAGCAGTATTCTGAAACCCAAACTGTTCCTATGTTATTATAAATATCAGCTGATTTTTTGTTTTCAGTCATTTTGTTTTGCTATGTTGCTTTCCGTTGTTTATTATCCTGTGTATTATATCAACACTGCATAGTCAATCATTCAAAGCTTTTAAATTTTACGAACATCATCTTAATTCCTTATTTGAATGGGTGTAATTTATGTTGACATAAAACACAAAAAATGACAGTTGATGGTGTAGTGTTTCATTGCTGTACAATATTTTTATGTTACGTTCAAATATCTTAACATTGAAGTTTAACAAACCGATAAAAAGTAGATTTAAAGACGATCGAAGTTATAGATAAATGTTAGCGTGACTAGGTTAACTGTGCTTGATGTTCTTGTTTGATTAAATGGAAGCATCCATTAAAAAAAACCCAAAAGACTAGCAAGATTTTTTATCGCCAGGTAAGTTTTGTTTTTATTAAATAATTTCGAGCGTGTGATTTAAAATCTTCATCTATTCATACAGCTGTGCTGTGCTATGAATATTTGGTTATAATTTCTCAATGTAATGTATGTTAATAAAGAGCACACTAAATGCCAATGTGGGTGTAGTGTGTCATAGTATTTTGTTTTTATGATCAAATATCCAAATATAGATGTTTTACGTCATTGTACATAGACACGAATAGATTTAAATTATATTGAAGTTAAATAAATTATACAGATACTAGGTTAATTTTGATATCGAAAGTGGACATTCCTGTTGATTCTTACGAGGGAGTTGATTTAAAAAAAGACTGGCAAGACTATTTAAGTGAAGGTAAGGTATTGATTTCATAAAATATTTTTGGTGGGAATCGACATAATCCTTATCTGATACAGATATATAAATTTAACAATATTATTAGTTACATAGTGTTCTAGTGACCTCATACGGTATACATGGGGTCAGTAAATTTCATATGGGGTGAGAGCGAAGCACACTATGTAACGAATTTATCTTACTTACTATCTGAACGTTTGAAATTTAGACCAGTGACCTAACAAAATGAGCAAGTCTTAAATACTGTTAGTATTAATAAACTACTTCCATTTTTCCGACAAAAACATATGCCAACAATAACAACTATTAGGTTTAAATGTGTTTTATTAATTTATTTCAATCTTAATCATCAATTTCTTCGTCTGTTGAAACCATTACGATTTGTTTCTCAGTGCCGTTCTGTTTTAACAAAGGGACGTAACACCACTACTTACCGTGTATGAAATAAACCCCGCCTCCCTACTACCTAATACGGAATAAAAAGGGACGTAACTCCACTACTAACGTGTATGAAATAAGCCCCGTTTCCCTACTAACCTAGTAGAGGAGGAAGAGAAATCCTTTTAAACAGGCTAGATTAGACTTTTTTCTTCTCACTGAAAACTTTTTAAACAGTCTAAAAAATTGTAATGTACTTCCAAGCTATCGGTCAGATCACTCTATGATTTTGCTAGATTTAGAATTGAACCCTTTCATTAGGGGAAAAGGTTTGTGGAAGTTTAACAACTCTTTTATATGATATAGACTTTATAAATACTATTAAGCAAACATATCAGAAAGTGATAAAACAATGTTGTGCTTTAGTTTATAATATGGAAAATATTGAAAAAAATAGATAAAACAGACATTCAATTTAG
Source organism: Mytilus galloprovincialis (assembly GCF_965363235.1). Taxonomy (NCBI): domain Eukaryota; kingdom Metazoa; phylum Mollusca; class Bivalvia; order Mytilida; family Mytilidae; genus Mytilus; species Mytilus galloprovincialis. The sequence continues at coordinate 29,690,369 of NC_134849.1, read as the reverse complement.
AATTAATTGTCAGCTTTTGCTTTAGACTCTAATTATAAAAATTAGGGGGAAAGACGATATCATGTTCAAGCTTTAAAAAAAAGCAAGAAAAAAAAGGGAAATAAATCTTCGAAATGAAATACCTCAATTAGAGGAAAGAGTTGACGAACATTCCATTAACGAATTAGAAACAAAAAAACGTGAGCTCGAAAGTTTACGTACAGGAAGTGGAAAAACCTACTAACTATTTCTGTGGCTTATGATCACGAAATTGTATTAGCAAAATTATTCCCAAAGCAGAGATATCAAATGGGGAAATTATAACAAAACAAAAAGATATTTTGAATGATGTTAATTTTTAGCTCACCTGGCACGAAGGGCCAAGCGAGCTTTTCTTATCACTTTGCGTCCGTCGTCCGTCGTCGTCGTCGTCCGGCGTCGTCTGTTAACTTTTACAAAAATCTTCTCCTCTGAAACTATTGGACCAAATTAAACCAAACTTGGTCACAATCATTATTGAGGTATCTAGTTTAAAAAATTTGACCGTTGACCCGGCCAATCAATCACGATGCCGCCATGGCTAAAAATAGAACATGGGGGAAAATGCAGTTTTTGGCTTATAACTCAAAAACCAAAGCATTTAGAGCAAATCTGACATGAACATTGTTTATCAGGTCAAGATCTATCTGCCCTGAAATTTTCAGATGAATCGGACAACCTGTTGTTGGGTTGCTGCCTCTAAATTGGTAATTTTAAGGACATTTTACTGTTTTTTGGTTATTATCTTCAATATTATTATAGATAGAGATAAACTGTAAACAGCAATAATGTTCAGCAATGTAAGATTTACAAATAAGTCAACATGACCGAAATGGTCAGTTGACCCCTGTAGGAGTTATTGCCCTTTATAGTAAATTTTTAACAATTTTTCGTAAATCTTAGCTATCTTTTACAAAAATATTCTCCTCTGAAACTACTGAGCCAAATTAATACAAACTTGCCCACAATCATCATTGGGGTATCTAGTTTTAAAATTTGTTCCTTGACCCGGCCAACCAACCAAGATGGCCGCCATGGCTAAAAATAGAACATGGGGGTAAAATGTAGATTTTGGCTTATAACTCTAAAACCAAAGCATTTAGAGCAAATCTGACATGAGTCAAATAATCTGTTAGGTGAAGATCTATCTGCCCTGAAATTTTCTGACAAATCGGACAACTCGTTGTTGGGTTGCTGCCCCTGAATTAGTAATTTTAAGGATATTTTGCAGTTTTTGCTTATTATCTTGAATATTATTATAGATAGAGATCAACTGTAAACAGCAATAATGTTCAGCAAAGTAAGATCTACAAATAAGTCAAATGACCAAAATTGTCAGTTGACCCATTAAGGAGTTATTGCCCTTTATAGTAAACTTTTAACCATTTTTCTAAAATTTTAGTATTCTTTTAAAAAATCTTCTCTGAAACTACTGGGACAAATTTAACCAAACTTGGCCACAATCATCATTTGGGTATTTTGTTTTAAAAATGTGTGGCGTGACCCTGCCAACCAAACAAGAATGCCGCCATGGCTAAAAATAGTACATAGGGGCGAAATGTAGATTTTGGCTTATAACTCAAAAAACAAAGCATTTAGAGCAAATCTGACATAAAAATTATTTATCAGGTCAAGATCTATCTGCCCTGAAGTTTTCAGACAAAACAGACAACCTGCTGTTGGGTTGCTGCCCAAGAATTAGTAATTTTAAGAAAATTTTGCAGTTTTTGGTTATTATCTTGAAGAATATAATAGATAGAGATAAACTGTAAACAGCAATAATGTTCAGCAAAGTAAGATCTACAAATAAATCAACATGACCAAAATTGTCAGTTTACCCCTTAAGCAGTTATTGCCCTTTATAGTAATTTTTCAACAGTTTTCATAAATTTTTGTAAATTTTTGTAAATGTTTAGAATATAGTTTCCACTGTAATTACTGGGCCAAGTTCATTATAGATAGAGACAATTGTAGCAAGAAGTATGTCCAGTAAAGTAAGATCTACAAACACATCATGATCACCAAAACACATTTTTTTCATAAATTTATCTGTGTCCATTGTTTGATATGCACATAGACCAAAGTGAGAGACACAGGGTCTTGAGAGCCTCTGTTTTTTTATGACAATCTTTATAAAAAAGGGATACTAAAAGTTCTTTAAGTGATCTTAAAAGAGACTTGAACAATTTAAGTGTTCCTATACTTTCGTCTGAGAAAAAAAAGAAGCTCGGAAGGTATAATTACTGTTTAAGAAACTGGAGAAGTTTGAAATGAAATGAAAAATCCTGGAACGGATGGTTTTTCAGCAGTGTTCTATAAACAATTTTGGAAGGATCTTCAAATTTTTATTGTAAATTCTTAAATTATGGTGGAAAAACAGGGGAACTATCTGTTACACAAAAACAAGGGATTATTACTTGTTTACCAAAAGGGAATAAACCCCGCCACTTTAAAAAAAAACTGGCGCCCTATATCTTTACTGAATACTGTGTATAAAATTGGATCAGCAGCTATTGCAAACAGATGTAAGAATGTCCTTGATAAATTAATCAATTTTGATCAGAATGGTTTTATTAGTGGAAGGTATATTGGGGAAAATATAAGACTCATTTGTGATGTATTACAGTACACAGAGGAACATGCAATACCAGGGTTATTACTTTTGATTGATTTCGAAAAAGCTTTCGATTCAATATCCTTGGACTTTTTGATAAATGTTTTGAAATTTTTCAATTTTGGCGAATCTATCATCAATTGGGTTACAGTTTTTTTACAATAATACCAACTCTTTTGTCATCCTTTCAGATTTTTTTACTTTTCGAAGAGGTTGTAGACAAGGGGGACCCCTGTCTCAATATCTTTTTATTTTATATGTTGAATTTCTGGCATTGAAAATAAGGGGAAATAGTGAGATTAGTGGTACAAAAAAATGTATAGAGGTCAAACGGTTTGAGCATAAATTGTCACAATTTGCTGATGACACCTCTTTGATTTTACATGGGAATGAAAAATCTTTGCAGCCAAGAATCATTTTTAGAATTATACTGGTTTGCAAAAATATCTGGACTGAATATTAACTTCACCAAAACACAAGTTATTTGGTTTGGGAGCAAAAAATATAGAACATATACTTTATGCGTTAACAGAAATCTGTTCTGGGGTGAAACTACTTTTAAATTACCAGGAATCAATTGTGATGCAGACCTTGAAAACAATTTTTAAGATAAATTATTCTGAAAGAATTGTACAGATTAAAAATACTTAAAGCAATGGTCTAAAAGGAATCTAACTGTTATAGGTAGAATAAAAATCTAGTCTTGCCTATTGTTAACCCTCTTATTATCTCTCTGCCAAATCCTTCAGATGATATTATAAAGAGAATAAATGAACTTATTTATACATACATACGGACCGGAACTCACCTATACATAGAGTTAAGGAGGATATTATCATCAAAGATTTATTTGGAGGGAGGTTTGAAAATGCTTGATTTGAATATGTTTATTATAGCCCTTAAATCAACATGGATTAGGAAGATTTTGCAGAGAGATAGTAAATGGCAAAATATTTTCATGTCAAATATAGATAAAAGAAAGTTGTTTAGTTTTGGTGTTGATTATATTAGACAACTTTATATGACAGTTAACAACCATTTTTGGAAAGATGTACTAAGATCCTGGGAAATGATTATTAAAAAAAAAGGAAATTTTACTTATGATTCATTTTTATCCAATCCACTATGGCTGAAAAATAATTTTAACATTGGTCAGTAATTTATCAAGAATGGTTCAAAAGTGGTATTAGATTAATTTTGTAAATGATATAGTTGACCAAAATGGATCGTATATTTCATTTGACCAATTAAAGCGAAAATATAACATTAACACAGATTTTCTTAAATTTAACAGTGTTATTTCGGCAGTGAAAGAGGCATCGAAATCTTTCCCTAAAGGATCTTATAAATTAGTTTGTCCTTTTGTACCATCATGTCTACAAATATTTTTTTTAAAACATCGTAAAGGATCAAAAGATATGTATTCTGTACTGACAAGAAATAATGTTATTCCTACTGGACAGCTTAAATGGGTTCAAATTTTAAGTGAACAGAATCTGAACTGGAAAAAGATTTTCAGACTGCCTTTTGTTGTTACTAAAAATAGTAAATTTCAGTGGTTTCAATATAGGATTAACCATTGCATTATTGCCACAAATCAGTATTTAGTTAAATAAAATTGACCAATGATCCTTTATGTACATTTTGTAAATCTGATAACGAGTCTATAGAACACCTATTTTGGAATTGCAATACTGAACAAGATTTTCTACAGAATGTTGATAACTGGTTCCTTTCCGGTGGAATAGGTCTACATATGAATAAACTAAACTTTCTTTTTGGAGACTTATTCAAGATATTTCCCAACAATCCACATGAATTTTCTTTATATTTAGGTTAGGTTTGCATGAAACCTGTATTTTTTCTTAGTGATATTATACCAATATGATACATCATTTTCTTCAGGGAAGAGTACCCAATCCTTTAATGAAAAAAAAATCGAACATCGCCCGTCCCGTTTTTTAAGGTGAAAAGCTCAAAATTCCAATTTTTGACGTTTTTTGGGGGAAACTGTATTTGAATTTTTCTGAAATAACAATGTATGCAAATGAGTATAACAAAATAAAACTGAATAAAACATGTATAAATATTTGTGATCCATTCATTAATAATAAATTGTAATTAAAAAAATCAAAAACAAATTCCTAGAAATAAAGTTTTTTATTTTTTAGTTAAAAAACAACCCGTTTCCATGGCAACAAAAAACAAAAATTTCCATTTTCCGGGTCCACCGTTTTTGTAAAAAACGCTGAACATAAAGATATTACTATTTGCATTATTATGAGCTAATAAAATTGGTATGTCCCCGAACTCATTTTTACGGAAATGGGCGTTATGTGTTCATCTTGTCATTTCTGTAAACCCCACCCCCCTAAAAAAAATTGTTGATCTGCAAAGAAGAAATTAATCTTTAATAGCATCTGTTGACAAAGAATTATTTTGTAACACTTTGGAATTGATCATAATCAATGAGAGAAAACGGTGATTAACTTCGGGATAACAGCAAAAGATTAATGTAGGTTAAACAACTTAATTCAAAAAAGTTGCTGCAAGTTTTGTTAATTTGACATCGATTTTACAATATATCCATATTGGTCAATCAATTTTTTCCAAATTAAGTTAAGTGAGAGGGGGGTATTTTTATCCTACATTTAACTTTTGATGTCATCCCAGTCGGAAGGGTAGGTGTTAAACTTTGGTCATACTAGTGAATTGATACATGTATAAGATTCTGATTTTGAAGGAAACACCTATATTCTTTCAGTGCTCCGAACTGTAATATTTTGAATCTTAGGAAAGCACTCAAATTGTCTTTAAAAGTAATGATAATTACTTTATTGTCCCATGTTGGGTAAATTTATTTATTGCAGCAATTTGATGAACAGACATCAGTTGTGACTAGTAAAGTCATTTACAGCAGCCGTGTTTATTCCATTCATTTAAATCTAGACATCAACAAATGTTATTCAAATATGATGAAATATTGATGACTAAGCAGGGGGAAGATATATTTATAAATTTTATTAAATTTGGTTCAAGCAAACTAAAGGTGGAGAACAGAAACGAAAAATTCAGAAAACGATCTCATACAAATACTTCGAGCGTCACTTCTTCAATATGATCTCTTATATATGGAGAAAGACAAAACACTAATAATTTCCCGGATTTATATGAGCCCGTGCATGTGTACAGACACATGTTATTACCTTCCTTGTTTTTAGATTAATTGATTCAAAGTTGACTGATATTGATAGAAGTTTGTTTGATCAGAGGTTGTAAAATGTCCGCCGACAAATACTTCAGGCATGTTCAGGACGACACAATACAATGGTTGTGTAAAAAAATATGCGATAAAAAATATCTGAAAAAATATAATTGCATCCTCTATAAGTAAAACACATGACGCATCGTGTAAATTCTAATTATTTTGAACGAAATTGACAAGAAGTGTCACAAAATGTGTCGTTTTTCACTCAACCTGTGTTTCTATAATTTGTATTTATATATACTTTATAAAAAAATGGATACGGCGTGCATCAGATTTACAAATTCAATGAAAGAGACAGCTTAACAGTCAGTGAACAAGTTATCGGGGCTCTTGAAGCAGAATAACAACACGTCTATCTTGTGAACAGAAAAGACGGAGAGAAGCCATAAAAACAAAAGATATTAGATCGATTTCTATTGAAATGAGCTTCCCATACATTAGTTTTTTTAGGTTTTACAGTAAGAGACATGAGAAAGGGGACGGGAGAAAGGAGAAAAGTATCCCGTACAACCCCTTATAAATCTAGAACTGTAAAAGTGACGACATCAAAATTCAAACTTATTCTGTGTTTTTGTGGTAAAAAGCATGCAGTTGGATGAGGCAAACTAAAGATAGAGAACGGAAATCAATTTTGTAAAAACGGACGTACACTATGATACGTTTATTCGGATTGACGTACAAACAGAGTAAAGAAAAAAACTCAAAGCCGCCTTTGCTACGGCGGGGGCATAACAAATGTACATTTATGAAATAACAAACGTTATGGCTAAGTGTGACATTTATAAATGAAAACTAACAAACTGGAGGTCATAACGTTACTTGTACATGTTGTATGATTCAAACTTTGATAAAATTACATCAAAATGGCCATTTGAGGTAGGTGTTGCTTTTTTTTCGATAATATTGTAGTTATCGAAAATTAGTTAATCAAAGCAATTCAAAATGGCGGGTTCCCCCTTTTTTCAATTATTTGAATTCGAGTTATCTCCCTGTGTACGCAAACCTTACCTTAACCAATATGTGTATTATTCTTCATGCTTTAAAAAAGAATCTCTCATTGCAAGCAATTATAATAAAATTGAAAGATATGATAAATTAGAGAGTATGATAGCTGTAAAAAATAAAAAAAAGATAACTGAATTTGACAATGTATTGAATGTTTTTGAAAAACTTTTAATGAATACCAGCTAATGTCTTTATTTTTTTACAATTACTTATGACTACTTAATTATAATCTATTTTAAAGAAAATATTATTGTCATGTTATGCACTTGATCGGAGTTGATGGCTGTTACGAAAGAAATATGTCTCGTTAATTTTGAAAATATTTCTTTTCAACATAATTATGTGATATTTAAGATAAAGATAGGGATGTAACTGGATAATCCTTTTGTGTTTTTTTTTTTTTATTATTTCCTTCTTTATGTTGTTTTTTATCTTTTTTTATTTCTTTATCTTTTCAATAGAAAATGTAAAATATTTCCAATTAAGATTTATTAATAAAAATGACATTGTATTTATCGTATATGTATTATATTGTATGTATGTCATGTATTATGTTTTATCATATACTTAGCATTGATATGATAGCTTTTGCATATGTGTAATGTGCGGAAGTACACAAGCCATATTTTCCACCCAGGCTGATAACCCATATCAGCCCGGGCTGATAATCCATATCACGGGCGTCTCGTGCAAAAACCAATAACAGTGCTTCTCGTGCAAGTTATTTCCGGTGTTTCTGGTATTGATTGTTTACTTTTTCATTGTGACGTCAGATATTTTTTATGACGACGTCAAAATTTACGGAAACTTTTGTGGGGATAGTTTAGTACTTGCTAACAAATGCCATTGACAATTAAGGTTAGTCATAAGGAATTGAAAAATATGGCCGTGTTTATAGCACAAATTTTTCTCTGAGTACAAACAAACCTATGCACCTGCAAAAGTTTTAAGGGATGGCAGTAACTAGATATATATATTTTAAATGCATTTTATGTTTTAGAAAATTATAAACTTTACTAGATTTTGCTATCCAGTTTTTTTCGTTCCTACAGAAGGTGCCAAAATAAACTAAGTTGGGAAATTGGTTTGAGAATCTCCCCTGGTATAATACATGTTGTGAGTAGTTTTGATTTAAATGGACAATAGATGGACAATAGACATTTGCAGAAAACAGGTGATTTAAACTGTGTAACTGAGTGGACCGTTTCACATGAAACTCGGATGTTTGTTTATTTTGCTATCTTCTGCAGACTGGAAAAAAGTGGACATCAAAATCCAGGTAAGTTTTTAATTTTCTGAAACGTAAACTTCATATAACTTTTATATATCTAGTTCCTGCCATGCCTTAACACTTTCCTGGATGTACCAGTTTGTCTGTACTCTAGTAAATTTTGAGGTGTAACACGGCCATATTTTTCAATTCCTTATGATGAATCTTAAGAATAATTTTATAGTACAACAAACATGGAGTAATAATGATCATAAAACTCTTCCAAATTTTCAATGTTTCAAAATGCCTCATTAGAAAATGTACCTATACATATATATGGAGGTACTAATGCTGTTGTTAGACAATTATAGTATATTTGATTCATAATTCAACTTCTTTATAAAGTTTTTGACTGTTAGTTATTGCATTTGTTTATTTGCCTTATATAAAACTATTGTCGGTAGTATATGATAAAGCGATTAATACATGACACTTTCCATATCAGCCTGAGTATCATCCCTTGGCCCATATCAGCACCTCGACTCCGTCTCGGGCTGATATGGGGGTCTCGGGATGATACCCAGGCTGATATGGAAAAGGCCATGTATTAATCTCTATGTAATTGTTGGAAATAAAAATATCAAAAGATAAAAAAAAAAGATAAATGTTATGTACACTACATCAATGTTATAATTTATTATGAAAACAATATTAAACTTTCACTATATTGCAGAATATATTCAATTTATAGTTTACAGCAAACATGAACCGGAAACCAAGAAACGATGAAACGGATAGCAAACATAATGTGTATGAATTAGGGAAAGTTCATTTTTGGGAAAAATACGGCGTTCAACGATTTCCGTACCGTGGGAGGCGCAGATACTCACCATGTGTTTACCGATCTGTAGACGGTGGAATTATTGTCTCAAATGACGTTTTCGGGTTGACAATCAGACAGTTTGAGCGAATGTTTAAAGCTTGTTTAATTAGAAGGAAAACACATGAACAGTATATATTAAATCTGAGATATCCTGTCAAAACCTCAGACGAATATCTGGAATACTTACAGGATAGTATAGTTAACAATAAAGGTAATTATGTTTTTATACTAAAAGTTCATAGACAATAAAACGGTCTATCATGTCGATGTTATACGAAGTAAGAATAAGTCTTTCAATTGGACATGCTACCTAGTTTTAAATCAAAACCGTCATTCAAAGACAAATTGACAATTTATTCAATTTATGTTTTCTGTAAATACAGGCCAGTTACACTACTGTATTTGGATATGCCTAATTTAGTATTATAGAAAATCATCCGCAGATCTTAGCATACTATTCATGTGGAATAACCTGGATAAATTACCAATAAACCAGTTTAGGTAAATAGTTTAAATCCATGTTGGACCACTACGTTTTGAAGACAGAAATGCCATTTAATGACACAAACCTTTTATTTTTTGGTTAAATCAATTTTGTCCATCTGAATATTTCTTTATAATTGAAAACATTTACAGATAATGCTCTAAAGTTTGAGAATGTTTAACATGTTTAAATCAACGAATAATTGTTTCTGTTCAAAGAAAAGTGTGTTTAAGAAATAGCCTTTAATGTTATGAAAAAAAAGAAGATTTCATAAACTCGTTCCCAAGACATCGACTAATCGACACAGCCGCCTTACAATTATTTTTTGTTGTTCTTGTAATCCAATTAATCAAACTGAAGGCTCCGAAACCTTCAGGTTGTCTCGTAAAAATAGGATAGTGTGTGTCGAATATTTATAAATTCCACTAACCAATATTGATTTTTTTTACTTGATTAATTTGATGGTTATCTACCAACTTAAGTAGTTTTAGAAAAATACAAACATATGGTCAGTGTCTTAGAACCGAATCCGACTGATACCTGCTCTCTGGTGGTATTATTTAAAAACAGTCTTTCAATCGTCAACCCATCACTCAGCATTGCACTATAAATGTAACGTCTTATTGTCTTTAATTTTTTAATAAATTAACGATAACATAAGATCATGCACCTTCAAATGTTGATGCGTCTTCTTCTTCTAGATTTATAACCCGTTTCAAAAGTTCAAACTTTTACATCGAATGAACCACTACAACGACAGCGTAATTTATTTTTGTTTTCTTATCGTTTTTTTTTGTTTGTTTACGGTTAGAGATTGTGCATCATCATTAAATGTGTAATTTCATTAAAATTAATTATCCTTTGCTGTCTACATGAGTATACTATGTCATTTAACATGCTACTTTTTGGAACTTTGGTTCTCACTGCCTTTCAACGCGTCACTGATGAGTCTCTTGTACATGTAGACGAAACGTCTGTCTGGCTTAATTATAAGCATGGTACATTTGATAACTATAGAGACAAGGAATTAAATATAGGTTAACTATGTAACAATCAAACTTAACTAATGAATATAATAATACAAACAACAAAAAATTAGGTAGAAGAAGTTTTCAATAACAGACGGGTGTCCGAATCTTTTGATATCACACATGATTAAGAATACTAATGGAATGCCAAACAAAAAACTGAACACAACCATTGCAGTTAAATTTTGCATGCATCTTTAAAGACACATGTAATGTTTATTATCAGGTAGAATTTCGGGAAGAGTTTTAATCCCTGTGATTTATAAAAGAACATTGTTTGAAAAGACATACGATTAAATGATGCAGAAATCCAAAAGCCATGAAGTATCATTCGACTATAAGAGTAAATATCTCCCATGCTGAAGCTGTTGACATGCGTATGTTTCATTCGGAGCATGTTACTTAGTAAAATACATTCAATGTGATTAATCCGATGAAGGAGAAAGTCCAGCATTGTATTCTTATAAACAATACAAAAAATGAAACCTTAAACCTAATCCAACGTTTGTTTCCAAAAGATTCGGACATCCGTCTGTTATTAAGAATTTTCTGTTATCCATTCGTTTGATTTGTTTGGCCTTTCGATTTTGCCATTTGATTAGGGATTTTCTTTTTTAATTTTCCTCGGAAGTCAGTATTTTTGTGATTTTACTTTTTCTTAAACTATATTAAATTTGTGGCAGAAAACATAAGTACATTTTGCAATAATTTAATTTTGGATGTAACGTTTCTTCTGATCGGTTGACGTTTTGTTTTTTTAGCTCATAGATATAATTTTGTCATCTGACCTTTACATCATCAATGTTTTTTAATCGTTTACTCCAGTTTAAAATGGAATTTAGAATAAAATTATAAGAAATGACTGTAATAGAGTTTCTGTCTATTTGAAAAAGCATAAAAATGTGGTACACACTTTTAAATAACCCGCTTAGCGGGTTATTTAGTGTGCACCACATTTTTTATGTTATTTCTTAATATACAAGAAAAAATATTACAGTCATTCCTTAATTATTGTTAAATGTTTCGATTCTAAAATTGAAAACAAAAATCATTTGATTATCATGAAGACTTTTGTCAAGTTTGGAAACTTTACACGCAATGTATATTACACACTTATGGCGGGAATAAAAGACACGAAAGAACAAACATAGCCAAATTTATCGTTTTTTCACTTCGATTAAGGAATTAAAAAAGTATCACAAATTACCAAGTTCCAATGCAAATTCATAAAGGGGAACTCATAAGAAGCTGCCAAAAACCCTCACAATTACATTTGCGGTGCGGGTTTTCCCGCTGTGTTGAAGATCCATTGGTGACTTTTTGCTTTTTCTGCTTTTTTGTCAGAGTATTGTCTCTTTGACATATATCCTACTTCCATGCTACATTTTATAGCATTTATTTTGTCGACAAAGTAAATATTACGTAATCATCAATACAAAAGAAAACAAAATAGAAACAAAACCGTCAAAACCGTCTTTCCGAATCACACCTTAGGACTCCCCTTCACCATTTATGGCCAAAGTCATCAAGTCAATAACCCAATTGCATGATGCATCAATACTGAGTCACGTCAAAGTTCATACAAAATGTACAACTAAAAGATACATAATAGCACGAAGCCAAAAATCGAAGAGACGAAGTAAAAGAAAAAGATGCACAACTTCTGCAGCTAAAATATTTATCTAAAGACCATATCTTACTATTCTGAAGTAGACACTGAATATTCAACTTTTCGGTTTTTGATACCTTGCGACGAACTTATTGAGACAAAGGACGAAACGTTCTTTGACAAACTCCTGTCTCATTATTTATTTCTTCTGACACCGCTTTTCAAGGACTGAGTAGAATATACCAACTTTTGAAAATCATACAAGTTGTTGACGTTGATATATTGCTGCTAAGGTGAGGATACTTTATAATTTAAAAATGTGAAATTGTCTCGTTTGTTTTAAGATTCTTGTATTGAGATGACCACTGTTGTCATATCTGAAGTAAATGTCTAGAAATAATGCTAAGGAAGCTGTATCTGTATTATATCTAACATGTCTAATATATAATTCAGGAGGATATTTTAATTGCACCCAATCAGAAATTTTTTTTTTTTTTTTTTTAATTGTCTGAAAGAACTAGGACGCATATGAAAATAAGAAAAGGTCGGGAAGGAGAAACACACATCAAGTTGTTATAGGAATATTGACAACTTGCTAAAAAATTCTGCCTACAAAATCAATATGTGTCTACTAGAAACTCCACAATAAAGATCACTTGTGTTTCTTTATTTTGTTAATTTTATTTTGCATAAATGAGTGCGATATATGAGGCGTTATTTACTTATATGAAAACTATTTAACTAGCTCAAAGTGAAATGTGATTTGACGGGGGAAGGAAATGAAATGTTTTATTTCTGATGCTGCAAACATACTGCTATCTGTGTTAATATCACCCACCCTTGTCCACCCCGGGATAAACAAAATTTACCACAAAATTAAAAAAAAAATGTCAAAACAAAAATAAAAAGTAAAACAAATCAAATAAAAAGGATATAAATCTGAAGAAAAAAATAAAAAAAATATCCTGAATATTTAAAGAAGAACACAGAAAGATTCTATAAAATAAGGAAACAAGTTTTTGACATTGCGGATCAATATCTATATGGAAAAAAAATTAGATCCTCGCAATTTTTTATTAGCATTTTTCAATTTTACATCCAGGTTTGAAAATTAGTAAAGGAATTGTTCGTTCGAAATACGTTTGTTATTTTTTTGTAACCAGGGTTGTACGGAATTTTACACCGGTGTTTTAAATGCATAAACCCTTCGACTGCGCCTCAGCATATATGAATTTTCCAAACTGGTGTAAAATTCTGTACACCCTGATTTCACCCTAAACTAACTAACATTATGTGAGAAGAAAATGAAAAACAATTCCTGACAGGATATACAAATAAAGGACATAAAACACTACTAAAAGCCATAGATTTTCAACGCCGGTTCCTTTATATAATAGAATTAATCACATTTAAACCAGTAACTTTTCTAATATTAATTTCAAATGGAGGTCATCCACTTTGTCTTTGGGCAAAGGTACATGTACAGAACAAATGACATGATGTCTTTTCACAATTGATCCAAGATCATTCTTCCTTGTAAATAAAGACTTTTGAATAAAACTACAAAACGAGATTAAAGGATGATGGATTTTAGGTCTTGTATTAATGTACAAAAGGGTTTATATTTGTTAGAAATGCACATTGAACAAGCCTAGACTAAGGATGATGAGACTTTTCAGTGTCTCTCTATTCTTGTTATCCTAGATAAATAGTTATCAAAGCTACCAGGCTTTTAATTTGATACGATAGACGCGCTTTTCGTCTACATAAGACTCAGATCAAAATAGTAAGAAATCAAGTATAAGGTTGAAGAGCATAAAAGACCTTTCAGATATATTGATGTATAGTAAATCAATTACCATCGTTTACATAAGTGCACTGATATCATATATATGCAGGTACACTTTATATTAATTATACAATATAAAGCTAAAAATTGTTTCATATATTAATCTTTTCTTTACTATTGACATAGCTGGACGAAATTAAACTAGAATCTTTGACAACAGAGACATTTTGTTGGCGTTCTTTAGTTAAAAAAAATAGAGTATTTGTATGAATTGTAATTTCATCAACTTGTGCTGTTTCATACATGTGCATTTTGATTAGATGTGGTATTGTTTACACATCGTTGTCAATATAATGGAATTTGATGCTACTGTCATACAAGTGAGAGGTTTAGTTACTTTCAAACCAGGTGCATTCCACCATTTTCTATATCAGAAAATACCTGTACAATGTCAGTAATATGACACTTGTTATCCATTCGTTTGATGTGTTTGAGCTTTTGATTTTGTCATTAAACTCGCTATTGATGGTCGAATGAAAATGATCGTTTGTTATAATTAACAGCGAAAATATTTGTGTGTACCAAGTCATAATAAAAGTAACTTAGATAAATAGTTGAATAAATATATGTTTTATAGATTACGCATCCTGGACGGGAAATAATATGAAGGAAAGATACTTATACGAGCATTTACTGAATACAGCTGGTACTGAAACAGATAAACGTAAAAGACAACAACTTTTTATCACTATGGATATGATCAATAATGTAGAAGATTCGGAGTTAATAGAAATATCGAGTGGAAGTTTAGCAGAAGGACTTGACTTACCAGGTAGTGACATCGATATAATGTACGTCTTTGAAGACGTAGACGTAATTCGTGATGTAAGGAATATCAAGCACTTAGTACAACGGACAACATTGGTTATGGAAACTGATAATAATCATCCCGGATTTTCGTATCTCAGATTAATAATAGGAGGGGAAGGGGACTCCCAGTTATTACCACTTGAATGTTTTGAAAGTGCTAAAAAGGGTTTATATTTATCAGTGAACACATTTGTTAGTGATATGAATAAGGAAAATTCCCATTATATGTTGTCATCCCATGGTCCGTGTTTATCCACCTACGATCAAAGCATGGATATAGCATTCTGTCTACGAAGTAAATACTTACCTTACAATGCATTACCCTGGGCTACGCGATCCCGAATGCAATGGCCGCCGAATAGCGTAATTGACGAAATTAACAAATACGGATGTTTATTAGTACCTATTGGACCAAGGACTTTGCCTGATTGTAATGCATTGTGGAGATTATCATTTTCTGTGGCCGAAAAACAACTTGTTCATTCATTTAATTTTACTCAACTGTTATGTTACTGTCTCCTCAAACTAACATTAAAACATATCATTAACACGAACAGACATGCAGAAGGCTTATTATGTTCTTATTTTCTGAAGACAGCTTTATTCTGGGTTTCAGAAGAAATTGATATTGAAACATTTCGATTATCTAATTTATATTTTTGTTTTTCTAACTGTGTAAGTAAATTAATATTATGGGTAAATAACTGTTATTGTCCAAACTATTTTATACCTGAACAGAACATGTTCCTCGGAAAGATCAGTCCAGATAACAATGAAATACTAATGAATGTGTTGTATAACATAAAGCATGACGGAATTGATGGATTGATACATAACTTATATCAACACGATAACGAACATCATCAGATGTTAAGTACACAGCTGGAACCTTCATTTATTAAGTTAGACTTACTATTTTACAGAATATCTTTTTCTTCAATTTATGGTATTCGTGAAGACTATTTACCATGTTTGAAGGTACTAGAATTTACTGAATCTTTACTAAAATCGAAATCATCTACATTTATTGTTGATGTATGTAGATATCGTCATGCTGAAATAAGTCAATGTGCAGCGCAATTATTACCAGCACTAGCAGTTACGACTGAAAGTTACCGTATACACAAACGTTATCATAGACATTTACAAGACGGTACTAAGACAGATGCTGTCTCGGGCTGGCTGTTATACGCATCTTTTTATTATGTAACAGAGCAGTTCAAGGTTACACTTAAACTAACGGATTATGTTCTGTCCAGATATTCATCTAATATGCTATTATTAGGCTGTCATAATTACCATGACGGACATATCAATTTATACAGAAATTATGTACATTCCACAATGTCACTTCATGAGAAGATGAAAATGGCAGTTGTACAAAGTGTTGTATACGTAAAACACTCATCATTGATACCAAAGGAACTACAACTGGAGGTGAAAGACCAGTTTCTATGTATATCTCCTAGTGTTATGTCTCACTGTCTCAGATTTCTCTGCTATCATCATATAGGTGATATTTTTAACAGAAAACAAGCTTTACTTGATTTATACTTATCAGTGAAAGAAAGACAATCAATTGGTTTAAATACCTTATCTAATTCTATAACTATACTTGGAGTATGCTATGAGATATCAGATGATAAGGACACAGCCTATCACTGTTATGAGAAAGCTTTACAATGTAAAGGTATTATATGTCGTACAGCAAAAACTAGGAAATCAAACCTTTTCACAGATTAAGTATCCCCGTTTAACATCAACAGGAGTCGGAGTGTGTTAATTAATATCAGTATATCAGTGAATTAATATACAGCCTATCTGTTTATTCATTGGATGTATCGTCATTCTACTGCATATATGACACGTATGGCAATATCACATTACTACAGACATACACATGTAGTGAGATACTTCAAACACTTATTATCTAAAACAAAAAATAACAGTTCCAGGTAGACGTAATCACCAATAAAGCATCCGTTGCAATTTTCACTATTGTTAATTGTATCCTATTATTATATTAAAGTTAGTGTTAGCAAAAAACGGGCTTTACGTGATTATTTTTATAATATGGAATACTAAACTTTGTGCTACACGATACGCTACCCGGTTCATTAAATTAACTCAGGTGATACAGATGCATTCTATCAGGGTTACGACAGTATTTTGTGACGTAATTTTGAAATGTAGAACACTGGTATAAGGAATCTTAAACAAATCCAAAGTTTTTTTATCATGTTTAATTTAAGCTTCATCGTAAAACAGTCGTTAATAAAGGCAACAGTAGTATGCCGTTGTCCAAAATTCATAAATCGATAGAGAAAAAAACAAATCCGGGTTACAAACTAAAACTGAGGGAAACGCATCAAATATAACAGAACTACGACACAACAGAGACACAACACCGAAATATAACACACACAGAAACGAACTATAATGTAACAATAGCCATTTTCTTGACTTGGTACAGGGCATTTTATGAAAAAATGGTGGGTTGAACCTTGTTTTGTGACATACCAAACATCCCGCTTTAATGGCAGTGTAAATTATAAAATTAAAATGACAACAATACACGACAGGGTTACAATAAATAAATAAATAAATGGGAGAAAATATAGGACAAAGAAACAAACGAACAATAGCCGTCAAGAGGTAACAGGGTAAACAATAGTTTATACGCCAGACGCGCGCTACGTCCACACAAAACTATGCTCAGATGTACAAAGTTTGAAAGCCATAACAACTACAAACTTGAAGATCGCTGAGGACCAAAGGTTACAAAACATTATGAGGCCAGGGTTATCCGCCTGGGACAAAAATATCATTATTATCAAGAATAATACATAGTTTTGCAAACAGTAACTTTTATAAAATGACTATTTAACAGATTTACATGATTAAACTGAAGTGGTGAATAGCTATATAATAAAACCGAATACATTACAAAATCACAGCCCTGATAGCCATAGTCGATGCAACGCCCGAAGTGACGTCACATCCTAATTTCTAAAACGTGTTTCGAAAATTAAGAAAGAATTTGGATGATATTCAAGATTAGATTTGTATGACTCATCTAACTTATATTAATAACAGTGAAAATTATAATACTAATTAAAATATTTCATTGTGGTAATGATTAGATAATTAATTGTATTATCTAACTTTGTGGGTGTTTCTTCTGATCAAACTGCAAACCAAATATATCGTGTAAATTTCGTTGATCCAAAATTAATTCTACCAAATGAACTGGATGAGTAGTTATCCCCAATACAACACACGAATACAACAGAAAAAAAAAATACAATTTACAACTACAAACGTTACAAAGTGTTACTATCAATCTTTGGATCGTTTTTAAAATAATATATTAAGAATGGATAAAACAAATATGTAATTCATATGCGTGTTAGTACTCTGCAGTTTCATTACAGTTGATGTAAAATGTTATAAACAGAACAATGGCACACATAGTTTCTGAATTATTTTATTTAGATGTTGTTTGACAATGTGTATAATTATGATGTAGAAAGATATTAATTTTTTGTACATAAATTAGGCCGTTAGTTTTTTCGTTTGAATAGTTTTACATTTGTCATTTCGGGGCATTTTATTGCTGATTAAGTGGTATGAGCTTTACTCATTGTTGAAGGCCGTACGGTGACCTATAGGTGTTAATTTCTGTGTCATAAAATATTTGGTCTATTGTGGAGAGTTTTCTCATTGGCAATCATACCACATCTTCTTTTTTATATTTTCATAGGTATCAATATAAAACTTCTGTACGCCACATGAACGTTTTTTCTACAAAAAGACTCATTAGTGCTGCTTGAATCTTAAAAGTTTAATAATTAAAAAATACTACGATGAAGATTATTTTAAGACCTACATTTCTAAAAGCTTTCGTCCGCTGTAGCTAAGGTAATCTGCTCTTAGGGGAGAACATCTTTGTATCCAAAAAAAGACATTGTGGTGTTCACAATTGAATTGCAGTGTGGACCCTATCAATACTAATTCATGTCAAGACAGAAGTGCTGACTACTGTGATGATACATGTATTCCTACAGTTGGGTGCAGACCAAGCATTACATAAGATAAACGCCGCATGCACATATGTCGTGAGTTAACTTGACATATCGCGTTTATTAATAAACGCGCGTTTACTATATTTACGTTTATGCGGTTAAAATGGAAAATTCGAATATCTACCGGAGTAGACGCGAGTTTACTCTGTGTCCGTTAAGTCAGTAGTCAACGGGTGTCTACTTCAGATTTCACAAGTTTATTAGTACGTGCACTTAAAAGGAAATCGGTGTTTACTACAGATTTCACAAGAATAGTTTTACGTGCACTTTAAAGTTGACCCACGTTTACTTTTCGCGTTAACTAATTGTCTAAACTCAGATTTGTGTCCTTTGTTTTTCAATATTGCTCAGTAATCGTCTTTTACAAGTAAACCGTAGCAAATTGGTGTGCATGTATAAATTATGAAATGATCAGAAAATTGTATGGGGCAGTTGAAGAAAAAAAAACAAGTAGATTTGAAAATACTGTTATTTGATTTTTACAAACTTTTGTTTTATACGATTATTCTTTCACAAAATAAGTCTGGGTTGTTTGAGAAAAACATTTGTATCGTTTTCAGTGTATGATCTACTTGTAGCTTTATTTCCGAATGTTTCAAGACTCAAACTATGACATCGAACCGAATCCAGGTCCTGAGACCACACCAGAAATATATGAGAAAACATTATCAATTTTCCATGGTTATATAAGAAGCCTTAGAAATAAACTGAATTATATTGTCGATATTGTTGAAGATTACGATGTCGTATTCTTGACAGAAACCCATTTAGACTCAAATATTACAGATTTTGATTTATATATATCCGGTTTTGAAATACCGGTCCGAAAAAATAGAAATTCTCATTAGGGTGGCAGTATCATGTATTATAAAAGTGTTGAAAAATGCCCTGGGTAACAATAATTTCATAATTTGCTTAGGTGATCTGCATGCAAATTTATGTCATATTTACCGTCAAATATAAGAGATATTTTTTTCATCAATGGCCTTGTTAAAATAATTGACAAAGCTACTCATTTTGACACACGAACAGGTATCACGTCTTTACTTGATCCTATTTAGTAACTGATTCGATACCGGTTTTAAATAAAGACACCATACCTTTTGATAGAGGTATAAGACCTTTTCAACAATTGTCTACACCTACAGTTGAGCACGACTACGACTGGTAAGATGTGAGGGGTCGTCTAAAAAAAAAATGAAAAAAACAAAATTTAGAAGGAAAAAACAAAGATCAACTTACTGTACGGTGATTGAGAAAAAAAACAGCGATCTCTGATCGACTAAAAAGGAATCAAATATGAAGGCAAGCATAATTTACACCGTGTGAAGGCCGTACACAGTTTCAATATTTTAAGGACTTGGTTCAGGCGCACAAAACATGCGACGGGGTTTTACTAATCTAATTAGATAACAAAAAAATCCCTTGCTTGTGCATGGTCATAAACAATTTAAAAAGCACCATTAGTACGATAGAAAATTTAAAAGATTATAAGACCGGCAAAGATTTGTCAAGGAAAAAAGAAACAGCGAAACAATTGCTGACCCGTTGACAACAAAATAATATAAAACAATGACAGTGTAACATATAAAACCAACGTTACCTGATCAACACGGACCAAATTAAACTCTAATGCTAAGCAATTTCCGCTTCTTGCAAGAAACTGAGAGGTAATTTTTGAAAACGGTGAAATGGCTCTACGATATAAAGGACAGCGTCTGTTGTTTTATCGGAACACGGACAATTATATTGGACAATCAGTTCGTGAGGACGACCATATTATTAAATGAGGGAAAACAATAAGTCATTGAACTCTCAACCCCTGCTTAGCACTATCCACAAAGAATTTACAACGGCAAAGCTCTGTAGTAACTAGTATGTTGAATTGTAAATTCCATACGCAGGTATGTACTGCTTAAATTTTGATGCATCGCTCCTTATTCAATAAGGAAATACACCAACGTCAAGCTATCTTGATCGTTTCCTTGACCTTGGAAATCAATATGTGTTTACCCCTCCCAAAATTGAATATGTACATCGGGTAACGTAGACCGTTTAATAAAGTCTCGACCGTGTTCACAAGTGTGATAACAGACGGACAGACAGTCCAGTAATAATGTTTCATGAATTCTCATAAATTTTCAGAAAAACTTTAACAGTTATACATTTATCGTTATTGGCATCCTGCATAATTATAAAGTTGAAGAGAAAGCTGATAGCAGTTATTTTTTATTCAATTCAACGTGAAATGTCGTGTAAACACATGAAATAAGAATATTGTTATATAAGAATGTATGAGTCTTTTGTAGACAAAACGCGCGTCTTGCGTATATACAAAATTTAGTCCTGCTATCTATGATGAGTGTATTGTATGATAGAGAAATGTCTTTATTTATATATTTTTTAGATCTTCTGTAGCTATATATAACCGCCAAATCGAATTTTTATATCGGAATGATAATCAGACGTTTTGATTTTGAGACGACCCCTCCATTTTACCTGTAAACTGAAGTTGTCATTAGTTGGTGTCGAGAGTTGTTGAAAAGATCTATTAGTGATCATGATTGAACATACGTCTCAATTGATTGTGATTTTAGTAAAAGACGACCTTATAATAAATTGTATGCGACTAATTTCACGAACTCATTTCTTAATAAAGCCTCCGAGTGTATACCTACAAGGGAAGTAACTATAAGATGTGACAGTACAGTTTGGTATGATTCGAATTTGCAGCGTGAAACAAGAAAACGCGACAGGCTTTATTTTTTTTTCGCTCAAAAAGTACATCCGCAGAAAAGAAATTTAAACAACAAAGGAAAAAAGTAAATATCTTGAAAAAGCAAGCTAAAAAACATTTTTTTTACCAGTATTAATGACAATTTAGATGAACTAAAAGTTAACAACTGTAAACAGCACTGGAAAAACGGTTATAATATTAATTAAAAACCAATTGTTCAGAGAACAATTGAAGGTCTTTCCACTAGTAAAGATCTATTTTGATATTGAAATATGAAAAATCAGTTTAAAATGTTAGTTCCTATGGCTTTATGATGCATTAATATCAATTTAAAGCAAAGGTCAAAATCTAGAACGTCCTATTAACCTATGACCTTGACCTCAATTTCAAGGTCACAAACCAAGGATCTTAAATCAAAAGACCCTAGGTCTTTAATATGTTTGGTTAAAGAGTAATATCACTTTACGGGTAAACCTAAATATAAGATGGACAAAAACTCGCATTTATTGTCTGCGCACCCTTTCACCCAAAATATACAAGTAAGGATATGTCGCAACTAACAATTTATAAAAAAATATTTGTCGATATGTCATATGGTATTTGAAAATCAGTGAAAATAAGCAAAAATCAAAATTTAGAACATGACCTTGACCTTTGACCTTGACCTCATTTTCCTTTTTTTGGACCAAGGACCTCAAATCTGAAGACCCTAGGTCTCTATCACTTATGGTTTACCAGTTAGAAATGCATAATACTTAAATATATCATTTACATAAGGGGAAATAACTCTCATATGGAGTCTCTGGAAAGCTTCGGTCCAATGAATTGCATAATCCTGAAGATGTAACGAGCAATTTGGTAAAATAAATTTGTCGTAATCTTTTACGGTTGCGAAGGACTAGTGGCCACAAGAAAAACAGTGTTTGGAGAGATAACTCTTACAACGTAAAGTATTTTGTTACGCGGTTGAAAAATTTTAAAGCGTATAAACTATACGATATCATATTCCAAATATCTAAGCGACATCTTTTGAAACATCAACAATACGCAAGAAAAAAATTTGGCGGAAGAAAAAAAAAATAATAATAATCAGAACAAAAGCAATAGGTCTTTCCACGGAAAGGTGGAAAGACCTAATTAAAAGTGATACACCGTGTCATGATTTACATCCCATGACGGACCCTGATCATAACATTAAACTTGCGTATGAGAGAACCGAAAAGTCCGACATTTTGAATAGTTTGTTTTAATTTATAATTTAGATGGCGCTAGTAAAGATTTGCCGGAATTTGAAGACAGATGTCTTGAGTTTATTTCACAAATTGTAGTTAGTGAACAAGATGTACTTGATATTCTTTCAACGCTCGAAGTTAATAAAACTGTTGGACCAGATATCGTAAGCAATATAATGTTACTTGCTGTCAACAATGAAATATTCAAACCATCATGTCTTCTTTTTAACAAATCTTTAAATGACAAAACATTTCCAGACCAATGTTATATTGCACATATTATTCCCTTATTTAAAAGGTTTTTGATACTGTTTGGATAAAGGCTTTATCACATAAACCTTGAAAAAATATAGTATAAAAGGAGGCTTGCTATGTTGGTTGAAAAGTTACTTATCTAGCTATAGACGATCTCAGAGAGTTATCAAAATATATCCATTATCAAACTTACGCTGGTTTGTCTCGGGGGTCGGTATTATAACCCTTGTTGTTTTTAATTTACATAAATGATATAGCTGATGGTATGTCTGGATTCGGAAGGATTTTTGCAGATGATACTTCAATAGGTCATACTGCACCTGATGAAATCACTTTAAATAATTTAATGATTAGAGATCTTGATTATTTAAGAAAGAGGTCAGAAAAATGGCTAGTGAAGTTTAATCCTAATAAAACTGATATTATGATATTCAGTTTGATAAATATATACAGTGATATTACTTTTGATTTCGGTGGTGATACATTGGAACCAGTTAGTGCACACAAATATCTAGGTGTCATATTTCGTAATGATTGTAAATGGAATAAGCATATCGATAAACTGATTGAGAAAACTACGAAGCAGCTAAATGTTTTACGCAAACAAAAATTTCGATTAATAAGGGAATATTTGGAGAAAAAAAATATGATTTTTATTCGTCCGATTCTTGAGTATTCATCAGAAGTTTGGGATAATTGTGGGACCATCGATTCTGATTGGGTAGACAATAATCAAATCGAGGGCTGCTCGCATAGTTACTGGATTACCAAGTTATGCTAGACACAACGCTATTTACAGGGAGACAGGATGGGGAAAATAAAGCGTAAGGAGGGAGGTAATAACGTAAGTAATGTTTTATAAAATAATTAACAATCAGGCTCAAGATAATTTACATTACTTGGTTCCAGAATTTGTATCTGATATTAGTAATTACAATTTACGGAACAGATACAATATCACTATTCCAGTGAATCTTATGTCGGTTTATCAACATTCTCATTTTCCAGTATCCATAACATTGTGGAATACTTTAGATATTATTATTAGACAGATTCCTTCATTTTCATTATTTAAAAGCAAACTGCATATGTTATACTATAATAATAGAAACCCTCCGAGACATTTTACTCTGGATACCGCTTACTACCTGTATTACATACAAGGTTGCGAAACCATTGTAGCACTCTTCAATCTGATTTGTTTAATGCAAACTTAGTACAAGATGCCAATTGTTTATGTGGCTTTATCATTGTAGATGCTAAACATTATTTATTATATTGTAACACTTTTTGCATTAGAAAGGCTGATAATGATAAATGAAACCAATGTTTATTTTTCTGTCAATGTTACAGTTAAGTTCTTGCTCTCATGTGATGAGGCTTTGACGAAAATTGTAGTGTTTTTCTATCTGTACAAAAGTATATAAAAGTACCAAATGTTCATGCTAAAATAATAATTGGTTAAAGTCAGATATATGTAATGTTCGTTCATGTGTATATGTATGTATATATTGAAGAAGACGTTACAAAGTTGAAAAAAGGATTTGTCAATTTTGAACAATAAAATATGTTTACTTTACGATTATTTTAAATGAATTTGACAAGATTATAAAGTCATCAACAGACGTCCCTCAAACATATGTATTAGTAGTTCTAGAACCGTTGTTAACAATAGTAGATACATTATATTTGATAAATAAAACATTTTTTGTGTATTTGCGTTCATTTTTCAAACAGTTTAAGGTGGTACCCAACACTTTCACTAAAATTAATTTGGCTCGTTTAGTTTTCATTAAATTTTGACAAAGTATTAACATTGACCCTTTAACATGTTTAAGAAAAATATAAAAATTTCAAAAATTTTGAACCAACCATTTTATCAGAAAAATTACACTGGTTATATAGCAGTTTGAAAAACATCAATTTTGATCCCTGACAAGCTTACTATTCCCTTTACAACACAACGTAATTAAAACGTTTAGTTATCTCCCTGTAGTGTTAGGTACCACCTTAAGAAACAGAAAACATGCTTTTAAAATGTAGTTGTTGATCTTTGTTTTGAGAGTCGTACATTCTGCATTGAAGCTGTGTGACTAAGGGACATTTTTCAAAATGAATTTATTTTATTTTCAGGTAAAAACTATTATCTGAGGTGTAATTTCTTATATTATTCAACTTAGTATTGATAATGTAAATACAACACCATATCATGTTGATATCGTAAATCATGTGTACCACATACATTTGATGAACGTTACCAGTAAACTGTTATGGATGTTTGTGAGAAAGAAGTCACACACTATGTTTTCACGCGCAAATTGTAATGTTTATCTACTCGAAGATCAAAGGAAACAGCAGTTTTAGTAATGTAAATATACTCTTCATTTACACGGTATGTATTAATCCTTGAACTGATTGCGTTTCTTCTTCTAAACAGTCATGTTTTATGGCAGGGCATTTATTCGTTCTTATTAACTTCTTTAGAAACTATAATCGACTTGGCCTGGAGCTATTTAGAGCCTGGTATATTGTGCGAAACAGACTTATGTTTTGGTTTTTTTTATTTTTCTTGTCGTTGGTTGCTGTCTCATTGACGAACTCATCATCTTTTATTCATAACTAAAAAACACACAATTATAATGATCATGCTGGTGAAATGCAAACTTTGATTTTAGTTTCTTGTGTATAATTTGGAGTTTAATATAGCATTCATTATCGCTGAACTAGTATATGTATTTATATAAGGGTAAGCCGAAGGAAGTCTCTGTGTGCGGGAATTTCTCGCTGCATTGGAGACTTTCTGCTGTGGTCTGTTATATGGTTGGGTTAACGTTGTTGTCTCTTTGACCCATTCCCCATTTCTTTTCTCTATCTTTTTGTTGCTGAATGTTGCATTGTAAACGGAACGCTTATGGGGTAAATATAACCTGTTTGAATATTGTGTCGACTATTATATTATTTGTTCGATCGTGTTTCTGTGATGAGTGTTCTTATGTGTGTTTGTGCTCTTTTTCTGGAACTCATTATTGTAATTTTATAGATATTTTTATCATTCCCATATAAGCGGAAATTTTGGCTAGCCATGAAACCAGGTTCAACCAATCATTTTTCTAAAAATGACATGTGCCAAGTCAGGGCTTTGGCAGCTGTTATCAAATTGTTTGTTTCTATGTAAGCGTTTGTGAATTCTTTTATGCATTGCAGTGTTCCTTTTTATCCTCTTGTAGATGATGAGTTCCCTCAGTTTTAATTTGTAGATTGGATTTGTTTTTTTCTCAATCGATTCATGACTTTTGTTCAGCATTGTATTGCTGTTTACTTACTGTATTTTTATTTGTCTAACTATAGGAGAGGAACAAAAGATACCAAAAGGGACAGTCAAACTAATTAATAAAAAAAAACTGACAACGCCACGGGTACAAATGAAAAGAGACAAACAATAGTACACACAACACGAACTCCAAAAACTAGGATTAGCAGATCCTGCTCCACATGTGGCACCCGTAGTGTTGCTAATGCTATAACAAATCTGTTAAATAGTCTAATTCGGTAGTTCACATTCATGAAAGGGAAGGGGACTCTAGTTACATATCCGATATCGTTTGTGAAACGGTTATTCCATAACGGTCAACCAACTCGTGATGGAGTTCGTAAAATTTACAAAGGGATGATTTAACTTCACCATTTGGAATTCTTGGTTGAAAAGCTTCCTTGTGAGCAGCAACTATCTTTCAAGAAAATCATGATAGGAAATGCAAGCACTGAAATATCGTATCAATTTGGAAATATATATGTACAATGTAGGTGCTCCTGGAATGTTGCTACTTAGAAATGGAAAGTTCACAATAGGAAAAGAGAAATTATCTCTTTATCGTAAAGTTTTGTTTTCAGCCGACCTTCATTGTCAATAACTAGATGTAAGTCAAGATATGAGGCCAACGTTACTGCATATGTTGTATTCTTTATCTCTAGTTCGATGGGATAGATACCTTCAATATAGTCAAAAAATTTTGAATTATATAGTGAAGAGTATTGATAACTTCCTATCTCTCTTCCTAGGAAGTTATTGTATGACGTTAGCCTCATAATAATAAAGAAACAAGTCGGCAAGAAGAGGGGTACAGTTGGTTCTCATTTGAATGTGGACAGTCTGTTCAAAAACATGTCTTCTGAACGTAACAAATATATTATCGAGCATCTTGATAACTTCCACGGGGGAGGGGGGTTAACTTCCTATTATTGGGTATACGGGGATGTGCCAAAAATTAGGGCCATAATTTTGCGAGATCTTATATGAAAATGACCCTCCTAAAATGCCTTTTTTGGGGTATGATCTACATATCATATATAAATATGCTTTTGAGAACCTTATATTATTAATGGTCAATTATTATATTAAATTGAATCAATTCAGTTCACCTTTCAAATAAGTTCCCAAAAGAACCCTGGAAATTTTCTCCTGATTGGATTTTTGGCTTCTACCTTGAAGGGTACACAAGTTTAACAATGAAGTATGGTGTCGCGTCCCGTAATAAATTTATTCATTTATGAATACTAAAATAGCATTGTTTATACATCCATACCAAGTAAGGACCATCTTCACTGTCCGTGTTTCAAGGTATATGTGATTTTTTTTGGTGGTTCTTTTTTAGTTTCGTAACAGTCATGTTTTATGGCAGGTCATTTATTCGTTCTTATTAACTTCTTTAGAAACTAAAATCGACTTGTCCTGGAGCTATTTAGAGCCTGGTATATTGTGCGAAACAGACTTATGTTTTTTTTTCTTGTCGTTGGTTGCTGTCTCATTGACGAACCCATCATCTTTTATTCATAACTTAAAAACTCACAATTATAATGATCATGCTTGTGAAATGCTAACTTTGATTTTAGTTTCTTGTGTATAATTTGGAGTTTAATATAGCATTCATTATCGCGGAATTAGTATATGTATTTATTTAGGGGTCACCCGAAGGAAGTCTCTGTGTGCGGGAATTTCTCGCTGCATTGGAGACCTTCTGCTGTTGTCTGTTATATGGTTAGGTTGTTGTCTCTTTGACCTATTCCCCATTTCTATTCTCTATCTTTTTGTTGCTGAATGTTGCTCTGATAGACGGAACGCTAATGGGGTAAATATAAAAGGAGAGCCATAACTATAAAGTAATCTTTATGAACCATACCGTATTCAAAGACTTAAATTACAAGAAAAAAAAGACAAATCCGACCTATAAATATTACAAACGAGATGCTAATTAATATTAAACATACACACAAATAAAATTATTGTTTATGCGAAACAAAATCACCAACATTCCTCAAAAAAAACACATTGCTAATAAAATTTAAAAAAAAAGGACAATAGAATTTGAAAGTAAAAGACACGCTGTTAATTGTTAAAGCAAGTTAACGTATCAAAAATAAAATCAGATTGAAAAATAATACAAGGAATGTGTCAAAAACCCTTTTTATTCTACGTCTATGAACGATTTAAACGAAAGTTTCAGAATCTATATATCCAAAATGTATACAGAATCAGTTCTTGATATATTAGCAGTTTATCATATTATCAGCGAAATTGTGTTGATTGATTATTGCATGGATTTAACATATGATAAAAAAAGTATCGAGAGCCTTTAAGGGCCATGTTAATTTCCTTTTTGCAATTGTTAATACAAAATATAAAAGGCAGCACCATAAAATCAAATGTTATCAGACAGAGGAAATTCGTAAAACGTTTCACCCTTTTGCATGTTTTATGTAAAGCGTGGAGGTGAGTACGATTTTTAGTTATTAATCACCTATTATCTAAATTTAAAAAAATAAATCATTTTTATATAGATTAGAGCGTTGGTTTAACCGTTTGAATTCTTTTAAATTAGTAATTTTTATGGCCCTTTAGAGCTTGCTGTTCGATGTGAGCCAAGGCTCCGTGTTGAAGACCGTACCTTGACTTATAATGGTTTACTTTGATAAATTTGGATTGGGAGTTCTCTCATTGGCACTCATACCACATATTCTTATATCTATAAAGCGATACCAATAATCTGTTACTAGCAGTAATAACAATGCATTTTTTTACCAGGGTCTTAATAAAATAAAACTGAATATGTGGCATCAAATGCCAAATTTCAATAATTGTTTTACCAGAAATGTTCTTGATCATTTTAAAGAGCAATTCTCTGTAACCACCAACCATTTTATATAGGGGTGCCGGCACGCATAGTCACCGATTTTCATGAAACTTAGCCAAAACATGTGATCATGTAAAAAAGTAAGTAAAATGTCCACCCAAATGTTGCTAGGTCATGGTTGCCATGGCAACCAAGTGAATGAGATTTCCCGCAAATTTTGAAGAATTTAGCATCGAAAAAACAACTACTTTGCAGTCATTCGTAATCAAATCTAGGTTTTATTTAATGATATTTGTAACTATTTTTTAGAAACATGAAAGTTAACAAACAAAATTGCAATGTCATATATAAAAAATATTTTGGCTGAATATTGTCACAACCGCAGAAGCAGAGGTCATTTTTTAATATAGTTCAGAAGACAAATTTTACACATTTTGTATGAACAAAATAGACATTTTTGCATCCACCTCATTTAACCTGTGGTTATGAATGAAAAGTATCAATTCAAATGTGTCATTTTTGCCTTTTTACCTCTAAAATGTAGCCATTTTATTAAAATAATCCACAGAAAGTAATTATTATTGAATGACTATGATGTGCAAACTATTGGCAATTAAATTACCATAAATATGTCCAAAGGTCAAAGGTCATTGATGACCTTGACCTTTGACCTTGTGTATATTAATTGAATTTTGAAAGGAAATATAATAGAAGGAGGCTACTATACATAGAGAAAATTATCAGGATGTTAACGTTTTAAGCCACTTTTTATCAGCATATGAAAAATAAAGAGTCAAGGTCATGTCAAAAGTGCTTAGTAACCACTCTTATTTGATAAAAAATGTACCTAGCAACCATACATGATTTCATTCAGGACTATATAAACTACATGTATTACACAGACCTAACTTCAAAGGTCTAGAGGGTGTCATCACATTAGTTGTAAACAATCATTCATTTAAAGTATAAAACTGCCTAGCAACCATTTTTTATATTAGGAAAATGCCTAGCAACCATCGATTTATATTGAAAAAGTGCATAGCAACCAATTAATTACTAAGAAAAACTGCATAGCAACAGTTTATCTTAGATTTCATTTGGACAAAAATTAGAAAATATTAAAAACACATGTCTAATCCGGAAAAGTAAATAATATAGCAAATTTAATTTCATGAGACTGATTAAACATATATACAAAAATTCAAAAGATGTCGTCTGATGAGACAACTCTCCAGAAGACAACCAAATGTTAATTAAAGACAAACTATTTATATCTACAAGAAGAAGAGAAAAGGAATATAACTGCTAAGAGATCGACCAGTTTATTTTGGTTGGAGTTGGCCTTTCAAGTAAAGAAGTTATGCATAGACAATATATTCATTTTCACTTGTTATAACTTATAAGGCTTGATTATTTCATGTTTTTCATCGAAATTGTTTTTCATTGCGTACACACTGTTTTTGTATTTTAAATAGTTTTAGATGTGCATCTAAATGTACAGAAATTTGTGTTTAGCATGTTTTAGGCAATATTATTTATCTTCAGATCAAGACACTATCACATTGATTTGGTTAAACTTCCATCATCCCCATCACAAAAGATAAAATGCTCTTTCCTAACTAATATAATTACCCTGCATCTATCCATTGTTATTTTTGTATATCAACCATGTCAACAGTGGAAGATTTAAAAAATATATATCAAAAAATACTTTGTGTATTTAGCAAAAGTATTTTTAACAGAGTCTTAGTGCCAATTGAGATTTAGTAATCGAACAGACTAGGCCAATCAGGACCCCTTTTGTCACCAAAATATAGAATTATTACATTTGCTTAAAAAGTAAACTCTAACGCTATTTATAAGAAAGTAGAAAGCGTGTGTGTTAGATAAATATGAATCGTCTTCGACAACACAGGGAAACAAGCGTTAAGAAATTGAGCACTTACTTATGTTATCCTGATTTTGTTTTTTGTCCATGGATTTATGAGTTTTGAACAGCGGTATACTACTGTTGCCTTATTTATACAAATGATGAGACAAGACATGAATTCAACAACTTCCATTTAAGACTAAAAACATTCTAAAAATGAAATGTAATAGCAAATTTGATTTATTTCCATATTTGAACATGAATTTAACACAAACTGATTGATTCAAGTAAAGTACACACTTTTTAAAGTGTCTAAAATGTAACATTTTTGGAAAAATTATCTTTTAACCGGACTTCTCCACAAACCAGATTTGGACACAATCATCATTAGAGTAATTAATATACATTCAAAATGTAGCCTACGATGGCTTACATGGCTTAAATAGAATAAAGGAATAAAATGCAAGTTTAAATTGTCCATCATCATAAAAATTGTTATAAATAGAAAACCCTGAAAGGACCTTTAATATTCCGAGTGAAAGGGTCTACCTACTATCTATTTACAGTGGAATTTCTGGCCTGAAAGGATGAATGTTAACCTGTTTATGCCCCATCTGAAGCAGACGTGGCATTAAGTGTTACCCTTTCCATCTGTTTGTAAGTTCGTTCGTCCGTATTTCCCAAAAGTTGGTATCCGTTCTCTTATTTTAGTTTGCCTTAGCCAAATATGTTTTAACCTTACCATGCTTATTGCCACATAAAACATGTCAATTTGAAAATTGGGTGGCGTCACCTTTATTGTTTTGGAGTTATATGCCTTTATAAACATAATAATATTTGCACTTTTACAATTCTTTGGTTATGTCCCTTTATAATTTTATAAATATGATATGCAAGCGAGGGGGATGGGGCATTTTCTGTGTTCCACGGACACATTCCCCATTTATGTTTTTTTGCCAATTATCTTGAAAACAATAAAAGAGCTCATTTGAAAAGAAAAATTTTAGTAAAAAAAATAAGGACAATTGTTATTTTATGAAATTTATGTTGATAGATTCATACTACAGAGGACACAAATCACCCTTTATTAACCGTTGCTAAGTAGTTGCTAAGCAATTTGTGAACTCAAATTGAAGTGACTATTCATTTGTAACTTCAAGTTTTTCTCAAACCAACCATCTTATCTGGAAAATATGGTAATTTGTACAGACACATCAATTCGTATGTGCTAATTATATTATGTAGTAAAAATGGTTGCTAGACAACCTTCTTTTTACCGGAAAAAAAATACTAGCAATGGTATGAATTAAGACTTCTTTTGAGAGGGGGCCAAACACTCCGCTTTTCATAGGTACCTTCTCCTTTGCCGATTTAGGCAAATAAGTAGACCAATTTGTACTGTGATTGTGCAATCCAAGATGGCGGTATACCATGAATCTACCTTAAATTTATTTGACAACCCCTAATAAGAGTAAATACCCTTTAAAGTCAATTTGGCGTAACTATCGTCATTTAGTATCAACATAAATATATTAATATAGAATAAGCTATGTATAGCTACAAGAGTAACTAAAGAAGAGTAAATAATTGGGATAAGGAAACAAACAAAAATGCTGTTATTTGAATTTTTTCCCTTTAATACTAGTATTCATTAAAAGGCAAAACACCTATATGGAGTAAAATGAAATTTTCGAATATTTTGATTAAATGATTGAGGTTTTTTGGTAATTTTTACTATTAAATTGTTCATTTATCCATATAAGTTTCAATAAAAATAATGTTTTGTTACATTACTTTTTTACATGCGTTCAAGATTAAGAACATAAAAGTAAAACACGAGTCCCCTAGTTAATGAAATAATGATTCAACTGGTATTTTTTCGTAAAATTGATAAAATACTTTGGAAAAAACAGCATTTGTAATTCAAGTAAGAACAGGACATAAAGTTGCTTGCGATTAACTGAAATTTACGTGAACTATTTAAAAAACACAATACCTGTTCTTTAAAGAAATTTGAGAGTCTAAATGGAAGAATGAAATACAACTTTAGTAAAGCACCAATGCAAGGATGGTTGCTATGCATTTTCTGATTATATGAGAATGGCTGGTAAAGTTTATGTTGAAAATATTGACCCCTCAACTTTTAATTAAGATGTATATCCTAGTTCTGAACCCAACTACGTATGGTTGCTAGGTACTTTTATATCAAGTAAGAGTCGTTGCTAAGAACTTTTCACATGACCTTGACCTCTGGAATTTTGCTTTCTAACGAAATGCAAGCAAAATTTTGTTTAAACACTTTTTCTAAATACTTTTTGGGTTTATTTGATAAAATTTCTAACACAATTTTATAAAGAAAAAAAGACCGAAGGTCAAAATCAAGGTCATAAATAAACTTTGACCTTGAGGTAAACTTTTAGGTCATTGAATGCACAACATGTCCCAAGTGATTTTTATTTTGTATTTGTCACTGTTTTTAAACTATTCAAATAACAATGTCAAATTTTTTCTTCAACATACCAAAAATGACACTTTTATGTTCCCATAGCAACCACCCTAGCAACCTATTTCCCAAACCTTTAATGATAAATTATTCCTAGGCAACAGTCATAATTTACATTTATCACTTTAGTATAATTGGTTGTGGATGCAAAAGTGTAAAATTATGTCATGCAAAATGCCTATTATTTGCCTTTTTGAATACATTGAAAATTCCAATATTTGAACCAGTGCTGTCCCCTTCCTCCCCTTTTGTCAGAAATAATTTTTATCTTTCATCTTACTCATAAAGTGTTATATTTTAATGAATTCTAGTCAAAATATTCATAAAACTTGAAATATATGCATAATAACTGCTTAAAATGGGTCATTTTTTATCCTCAAAATATGCATTTTTGAGGCAAAATCCAAGGGGACCCGTAACCATGGCAACGGGAGCATAAACATTTTTTTGTAAACATTTTTCTTGTTAGATTATCGATAGCTACCAACAGACCAACTTTCAAGAAAATCTGAGACTATACGTGCCGCAACTTGGTTGGTGGTTACAGAGAATTGCTATTTAAAATATCCAACGAAACAATATAGCGAGAGAGACAAAATATACCCTGAAAAGAAAAATAAATGTAGAACATTTTGATGTTTAAATCTTTGTAGAAATAAAGTTGAAAAGAGTCATTTGGTCAACTTTCTAATTGTATCAGTATTGTTTTTTTAATATACCTCCCGTTTCTTGAATCTGCTGCACTTAATTTATGTGGAATGTGTGTATTAGTTTAGACGTTTAGACGTTCGTACACAATTAAATGCGATTTTTGCTGTATTATCAAACGTGCAGTTTCTGTTGACACCATCTTAACTGTTATCTATATGTTTTCACATTAGACAAAAAATCTATCGTTCATATTTACCATTGTTTATCCAATAATATGATCGTTTATTTGCTATTTGTTTTACCAAAGTAACATTCACAGCTGGTTGTGATTCAATTATGAATACATACGACATGACGACAATAAAAACATTTGACGAAACTATAAGGATGAAGTAAAAAGTATTTGCAATATACACGCTATAATCATACAATAACCTGAGAAAATATCTAAAGAATAATTATAAAATCGTAATTTGTTCAGAAAACATTCTTATAACACTTTACCTTTTTTGATTATATAACGGTTTGTAACAATGCTGAAGTTGTCGTTTTTATTTGATTTTCTAATTAAACTTTTGAAAATTCAAGTTTAAGTTACACAGATGTGCCATGATTTATGTTTTGGAGAGTATTCATTATTACTTTTCATTTAAATGGCCGTAGTATATATGTTGACAAGTAACACACAAAGGGTGTCATAGCCATACAATATTTGGTAATTATGATCAAGTACCTACACATTGAAGTTTAACAAGCGATACAAATAAGTGTAAATCATACCACAATTAAATATTAATGACAGAGTGACTTAGATAATTGTGCTATTAATAGCAATAATCTAATTGGAAATTCTACGTAGGCGTCCATTTAAAAAAAAGATCTGTGATATTACTTGGGTAATTTGTTTGTGTATATTCATAATATGCCAAATGACCATAGTTATGTAGTGTGTCATACCTTTTCAATAGTAAGTTGTTATGATCAACTATTTAGAAATAGTAGTTAAACATAGCTGAAAGAATTTAAATTGCGTCG
The DNA here is from genome assembly GCF_965363235.1 of Mytilus galloprovincialis. Taxonomy (NCBI): domain Eukaryota; kingdom Metazoa; phylum Mollusca; class Bivalvia; order Mytilida; family Mytilidae; genus Mytilus; species Mytilus galloprovincialis. The sequence continues at coordinate 29,655,095 of NC_134849.1, read as the reverse complement.
AACTTTAAAATACATGACAAAATGAGTTAGTTTATTGGGATATCGAAGGCCAAACAAATTCTGACATGCTGAATATGATATCACGGTCAATGTTGTATTAAGAATAAGACGATTGTTGATAATTCTAGTAAGTTTTTGTTTGAATGTAGTTAAATGAAATAGGGACAAAAAAAATTACCAATGTTGTGTACTGTATCATTTCTAAACTGCAATATTTTGTTGTTATTATTAAATATCTTAATATTTAAGTTTAACATAGCAATAATAAAAGACGTAAACTACAACGAAGTCATTAATAAATTATTGACTGGGCTACATTTTGTTAAGTGGGATTTAAAGCGTATTCTTAGTGGTTAAATGTATATAAAAAGGCTAGAAAAATTAAATGAATCTATAGCAAGCTGTTTGTGTTGAAATGGTTATAGCAGGAATGGAATTACCTAGTATATAGATTTAGAAAGATGTGGTATGAGTGCCAGTGAGACACCTCTCCTTCTAATTATAATTTATAAAGGTAAACAAGTATCGATCAAGGTACGGTCTTCAACACAGAGCCTTGTCTCACACCAAACAGCAAACTATTAAGTGCCCTGAAAATTACTAGCGTAAAATCATTCAAACGTGAATGTTATATTTCTAACAGATATATCAAATTTTCAAAACTTATATATACTACATTGTACTTATAATTATAGAGTTTCACAATATTGCATAATATATTCAATTTATACCTTACAGCTAGCATGAACCGAAACTCAAGAAACATTGGAAAGAATACAAATCATAACAAGTATGGATTATGGAAAGTGCACTTCTGGGAAAAGTACTGAGTCATAGGGTTTCCTTACAGTTGGAGGCGCAGATACTCACCATTTGCATATCAAACTTCAAACGGGGATATAGTCATCAGTAATGACAGTTTTGGGCAGGCAGTCAGACAGTTTGAACGAATTTATCAAGCTTTTTTAAACAGAAGGAACACACATACATACTAAATATAAGATATCCTGACAAAACCTCAGACGAATATCTTGAATACTTATATGATAATACAAAGTTATATTAACTAATAACTACAAATACATATTAAATTCTTCAGTTAATACTAGTCGATTGGTCTGAGAACTGGTCATCAGTAAACATGTAGGTCTTACACAGATATGTTCGACAAATGGTGTTGTGATCCTGGATGTAATACACCGTTCAATTGTATTTCAGTTTTTTCTTGTCGACGTTTTACAAATTCTGAATGGAAAATGCTAGCCTTTGAACATCGCACCATTTGTTTGTGAAAATTTCCAGTACCAAGTCAGGAAAAAAGCATTTTTCACCTTAAAATTTGATTAAGGTGCTGCATTGTCATTTTGATTGTTGAACTTTAGTGTTCCTGTTGTTTCGTTGTTTCCCCTTATAGTTGATATGTTTCCTCGGTTCTAGTTGTGAGCCGGAATTTTTTCGCATAATCGGTTTGTGACATTTTCGAACAGCAATATACTACTGTTGCGTGTATTTGTTTAAGATGGTACATTGCTGCTAACATGAAGATAATTTGAAATCAACAATTCAAATGTTATCGTTTGTCGCAAAAATACATGCACTGTTGTTTCCCATACGAATGCTGATTAACCACTGAACACAATTGCATTAAATTCGACAAAAAAATGTCCATTTGAAACTCTAGCATTCTCTTGTTCCTCGGTTTATAATATTCCAAAAAGAAAAAAAAAGATATATAGAATTATATCCCCAAAACAAATGAGTTGTAGCGTATTAAACCATTGTTTACATGCAACAAGTATTTTAGATAAAAAAAAAATAAGATATTTGTTTTATTCAGGTTAGTGAATCAATGATAAAATGTTTTTCTATGAAGAATTGTAAAGGTCCAAATGAGTACACTTCATAAGAACATTAGCTATTGTATTTTTTCAAGAAACAAAAGGACTTGCATAAGTTCAAATCGACAGGTAACTGTTGAGTAAATCTGTAGAAAAGTTTGAATTGATTCGCAACAATAACCATAGAGAATTGATGATGAACATTAAAGTTTCTATACCTGTTAGCCTAGATAAAACACGAAGTTCTTGGGTCATTGATACCCATCGGTCAATTCTATTAGATAAGGAGAAAAGCCGTATTTGCCCATGTGCTAAAACGGGACGTTCACTTCCGGTTTCAATTTTCTTACGCCATTACTTAAATTTGCACAAAAACATTTGTATTATATTGTTTTAAATTAAAGTCATAAAATTAACAGGTTAATTGATATGCAATGTTTTGTTACCTCTTAAAGTCTTGAAACTAAAAAAAAAACAAACAGGCCCAATATGGAAAAAAGCCGTAATACTGGATGTTCACCTCCGGTTATCGATTTTTAAAATCATTTATTAAAAGTGTTATGAACTGGCTGTTTCCTGTATTGGCCCTATTATAGATTCTTGATCAGCTGCATTGGCTCTTAGAGTCTCGGGTCCAATACAGCTAGCCTCATATCTATAACAGGGCCAATACAGCTAGCCTCGAATCTATAACAGGCCAATACATCTAACCTCAAATATATAACAGGTCCAATACAGCTAACCTCGAATCTATAACAAGGTCATTACAGCTAACCTCAAATCTATAACAGGTCCAATACAGCTAGCCTGGAATGTATGACAGGACCAAGACAGCTAGCCTCCAATCTATAACAGGGCCAATACAGCTAGCCTCGAATCTATAAGAGGGCCATTATAGCTAACCTCGAATCTATTAGAGGGACAATACAGTTAACCTAGAATCTATAACAGGGCCAATACAGCTAACCTCGAATATATAACAGGGCCAATACAGCTAACCTCGAATATATAACACGGCCAATACAGCTAACCTCGAATATATAACAGGGCCAATACAGAAACAACCAGTTAATAACACTATCGTATCTACTGTATATTCTTTGAATACATGTTAACTGTATGATCAAACATCTTTAAGTTCTTTTAATTGCCTGTAAGTTAGTCAGATAGTGATTGCGTCCTGTCTATACTGTGACTGTTATGTTGAATTTCTAATCGTTTTGTTTTGATACATCTTTGTTCTTTGAAAACCTCAAGATCATATATTTAATTATTAACCAACTAAGTACATTATTGCCAAAACTGAATGTTTATTAAAAATATATATTTTCTGTAATGGCCCTGTTTTTTCTGTAATAACCCTGTTTTTCTGTAATGGCCCTGTTTTTTCTGTAATGGCCCTGTTTTTTTTGTAATGGCCCTGTTTTTCTGTAATGGCCCTGTATTAATGCCCGGTTTGTCTGTATTAAGCAAAGTTAGGGTTTTTAATAAAGATAATGAAATTAAGTTGTAAAGAGTAAAATACTTTTTTGTATTTTATTTAATTTAGTAACCAGCAACCAACATTAAAGAACCATATATAGGGATCACTGGTCATCCTGTTTTTCAACACATAACTTCTGTCAACTTAATATCTTGGATATTTGGTATATTAACACATACACTTTTATTCAGTTGGTTAATAAATGTATTAAGAAATGGGTGTTTTTATAAACGCTCTGTTATATGTCCTCGGTCAGTCATAATGACCTCGGATGTCTATAATGGCCCTCGGCGTTGCTTCGGGCCATTACAGACTTCCTCGACCATTATTACAGACCTTGGACATATAACAGGACCATTATAAAAACACCCATCCATTAATACTATAATAACATGCTGTTGTGTTTATACATTTGTATCGTCTGTGAAAAATACAATTTATCATAGTATAGCTTATAAGCATTTTGCCGAACAATAGGCACTCTCTGTTACTTTTCAAGACGTCGTTTAAATGTACTGTTACATTTTATGCAAACACATATAACGGTATGTGTCAATGCCTATAACATTATTAGAAAACACCTATGAAGTTATAGTGTTAAAATTAATCAAGTTACGTGCAAACACTAAATACGTTAATGACTAACGAGTATTGCGTCAAAACAAAACGTTGAGAACATTCAGCATAACAAACACATTTAGTCATAACGTAATTATAAAATGAGTTTATTAAAAAAAATTATTATACATAATAAAGAGGTAATGTGAAATAAGATGGCTCATAAAAGAGATATTATAGTACCTTCTGCATTAATTTTTATATGTTTTTATAGTAACGACTCTCCTTATCTGGGGTACTCACTTTATGGAATCTACATGCAGAATATTTACCAGGCGTTTAAAATTGTTTTAACATTTTAGAAACATAGTTATATAAATTTATATTTTATAGATTACGTGACCTGGGCCAGAAATAATTTGAAGGAAAGATACTTATATATAGAAAAGAAGATGTGGTATGATTGCCAATGAGACAACTATCCACAAAAGACCAAAATGACACAGACATTACCAACTATAGGTCACCGTATGGCCTTCATGAAACACTTATTCAACACAGCTCGTTCTGAAATAGACATACGTATAAGACAACTATGTATTACACATGATATGATTCAAAATGAAATAATGTTAAAATCAGGTTTGAAATTAACTGAAATATTGACCGGAAGTTTATCAGAGGGACTTGATTTACCAGGTAGTGACAAAAATATAATGCACAGCATCAAAAACGTTGACGTAATACAGGATGTTAAGAATACCAAGTAAAGCATACAACCCTGGTTATGGAAACTGACAGTGATTATCCTGGATTTATTAGACTCCCATTACTAGCAAATGGGGAAGTGGAGTCTTACTATACACCGCCTTCATGCTTTGAATTTACTAGAAAAGGTTTATATTTATCAGAGAACAAATTTGTTAGTAATAAAAATAAGAACAATACCCATTATATTGTATCATCTCACGGCCCCTGTTTATCAGATCACAGTCAAAACGTGTATTATGCATATTGTCTTCAATGTAACTATTTACCTTACAATACCATACCATAGACTTCCCGTTATCGATTACAATGGCCGCCTAATTCTGCAATTGACAAGATTAAAAAGTACGGATGTTTTTTTTTTCCCTTTTGGGTCAATGACTTTGCCTAGTTGTAATATAGTATGGAGATTATCTTTCTCTGTAGCTGAAAAACTACTTGTACATTCGTTTAATTACACTCAATTATTGTGTTACTGTCTTCTCAATTTGACATTAACACATAGCATTAACACAAATGAATATGCCGAAGGCTTATTGTGCTCTTACTATCGGAAAACAGTTTTATTCTGGGTTTCTGAAGAAATTGATATTGACACATTTCAATTATCTGAATTATATTTTTGTTTTACTCACTGCCTACGAAAATTAATATTATGGGTAAATAACTGTTATTGTCCGAATTATTTTATTCCTACACAGAACATGTTCGTTGGCAAGAACAGTTCAGATAACAAGAACATACTACTAAATGTATTAGATAGCATAACGTGTGGCGGAATTGATGGATTGATACAGCATTTTTCTCAATACTACACTGTTAATCCTCATTTATCAAGTGCACAGCTTAGACCTCCATTCATTATGTTGGACTTACTTTTTTACAGGATATCTCATTTATCTGTTGCTTCTCTGACTGACATATCACCATGTTTGAAATTACTGAAATATACAGAAAATTTACTTCAGTCAAAATCGTCTGTATTTATCGTTGATGTATGCAAATATCATCTTATTAAAATAAGTCTGATTGCAGCGCAGCTATTTCTCACGCAAACAGTAACCACTGAAAGGTACAACATGCACGAACATTGTCATAGACATTTATAGGAAGGTACTTAGGCAGATGCAGTCTCGGGCTGGTTGTTATACGCGTCGTTTTATTATGTAACAGGGCAGTTCAGTGTTACATTGAAAATTACAGATTATGTTCTTTCGAAATTTCCAACGTATATGGTAATAATGGGCTGTCAACATAGCTACGACACAATGATACATTATTACAGAAAGCATGTACAGTCCACAATGACACTTAATGACAAAATGAGATTGACAGTTGTTAGCGATGCTAAGTTTGTGATACGTTCCTCATTAATACCAAAAGAACTTCAGCTTGAGGTGAAAGACCAGTCCATATTTATGCCTCCCATCGTTATGTCTCACTGTCTTACATTTCTCTGCTATCATCATGTATGTGATGTTTTTAAAGGGCAACAAGCTTTATATGATGTATCCTCAACAGTTAAAGAAAAAATAATAATTGATTTAGATCTCTAATCCACTTTATTAACAATACTTGAAGTATGCTTTGAGATATCAGGTGAAAAGTACAAAGCCTATCCGTGTTATGATGAAGCTTTGACATGTGATGGTTTCATATGTGTTAAAGCAGAAGCAAGGAGATCTAAACGTTTAACAGAGTTGGTATAATAATTTTGCATCAACAGTAATAGGAATATGCAAATTAGATCAATCAATTACAATAAATCATATCTGTTTATTTTCTTGATGTATCTTAATTGTGCTGCCTGAATGCCACTCAATGACAATATGACATTAATACAGAGCTACAAATATAGTCAGATACTCCAGGTAGAAATAACCACCAATAAATACTCATTGCTTTTAATCATACATAGTTTTAACTGTCAAGTTCAACAAACAGACATGAGGCGATTGTACAAAATATAATCAACATTTTGCAATCCACCAGAAACAGTAATAACACGTACAATAGAAAAATACTTGATATATAATATATATAATATATGCGATAACAAGTGTTTATGAAACAGCGTATCAGCGTTATAAGAGTACTTTGAATTTTTAACACCGCATAGAGGGATGTTTATACGCTTCTGACTTTTCTGATGTAAGTTTCATCATTGAGACATAGTCATATAAAGCGTCACTATCAAATGTTTAATAATTGTCCTTAAATATTCAGACAAGATTATACCATCATATTTATCAACTCGAGACTGTTAAATTGCCAGATAAATATATTGAATTGCACAAGATTTGTTTGGAATCTGTTTCTCTACTGATTTTTAAACGATATGCAGACTAACAAGAGAGGTTTAGGAGGAGGTTTGAGAGTGCAATACAATCTGAAAACATGTACAACCCTGCCGTAATGTTGCGTCTGTCCAATGTCAGAAGACTCTGGCCTTTATTAGTCTTGTATGATATATTTGCATCATCATTCAGAAAAAAGTAGACTGTACTGTGACACAATTTTCTCACAAGACATGCTGAACGTTTATAATAGAAGTCATTTCTAAAGAAAGCAGGATGCAAATACTTTACCCGTAATACATACTATAATGCTGTCCGTGTTGGAGGTTTCCTACTTTTCAGGAGAACACCAACGACCGAATGCAACCAGAGATGGGTGTCTAGTTGTTTTCCATGATTCTAAAGTCTTCGTGTTTTAACAAAAAACAATGAATTATAAAAACTGCCTGATCTTGTTATCTAAAGTTTAATATGGCATTGTCGGTGTTCGAAATGATCAGACCAAGATTGAGTAGAGGTGTCAACAAAACGTACATCTCCTTACAAAGTGGAAACTTTGAAATAGTTATAAATACATGCTTTATCATGCCTTTTCTGGTCAGAACAGATATTGTTTATCCAGCATCTGGTGAAATAAAACCAGTCTCATGTAGTTATGAGAAGATGTGGTATCAACGTTTAACAGTACAATCTTCAGTTACACTTAACAGATTATAAACTATAATGCCGTTAAAGATAAATGGATATTGGAAGACACTAGTTGTAAAGAAATGCTCTAGTTCTGTAGTCGCTTAAGTCTAGATCTTTTTATCTTTTTTGTCAATCATACACATATCATATGTAAATATAAGATATTAGACATGCACATGATGAATTTGCTGGCCTTCACAGACCTATACCTCTCCTTTTATATTCAAATGTTTATGAAAAAGGTGCGTCCGAATAAGACCGGATATTATATGATACACGATTTAGAAAAATAAAAAATTTAAACTGTTTACATTAGTGAACATTACTAACTCAATTCTATATTAATATTCCTGTTATGGTTAGGAAAAAAAACCAGAGTTAATAATACCAAACTAAGTTGCTTTGGTGGTTTATACAGACTGTTAGTACATTGATTGTACCACTTGTATCATGTGCATTGCATCAAATGCACATGTTAACAATTAATGCGTTTTTATCAGATTTAAAATGTGTTTTTTTTAAATGATCTTTTAAACGATATATTATTAAGATATTAAAAAAGTAATGGAAAGCGGACAAGTTTTCCTTCATAATTATAATTAGGGAGCTCCATTTTATTGGACAAAAATATAAACAGACAAGCGAACATCCTTAAAGAGGGATAATTGTGGTCTCTTCCAAACACGATAACGGATGATTGTATTTCTAGAAATGTTATGTAAAACTAAATACATGTTTAAGTGATTGATTAACGGTAATTGGCTACACCAAGATTTTCTAGCCGCCGTTGCATTTCTGTCAGGTGTATTACAAAAGCAATCAACCGTGAACTTAAACAATTAAAGCATATATTTCTATAATTAATACGCTGCCGCATTGATACAAAGTATAAAAATGTACACTTTTAGAAAAAATGTTAATCAGAATTTAGTTTGCTGAATTTACTCAACTATATAGACAATACGTATGAACACATATGCAAGAAGTCGGACTGCGTCCATTGGTTTTATTTTTAAGCAAACTAGTTCCTTATCTACTTGCGGTATGTATCCGATATAATCACATTATTGTCCGGTATATATGTTTGCCGACTATACGGTTTAGATTTATCTCATTGTTGAAGGGAGTTATGTTGCCTATACCTACTTTAATCCACTTTATTTAAACTTTGTTTATAGTTGTATCATTGGCATTCACACCACATCTCTTATTTGTATATCACAAACATTTGGTTATTGCCATCAACTAGAAATTATAAGTATATCCGTATTTTTATTGAAAAGGCGGTTTACAAGATGTGTCAATTCTAGGTTTTATCTATCATTTACTTCATAAGAAAATGCCTGTACCAATTCATGAATATGACAGTTGTTATTCCTTTGTTTGACTAGCTGCAGAACCGTAGCTCTTAGGTACTTATTTTTTGTTTACTAGTTGCGGACCATAGAGCTACGGATTTTTCCTATTTCAAAACGTTCGGAATGGCGAGGTCGCACTTTTTTTCCCCAAATAATATTGTTTAAAATCCATGCAAAGCGTGTCAATATATATCATGCGTTTCGTTAGATATTTTTTAGGATATGACGTATCTATTTATGTTTGAATATTCATTTCCTAAACACTATTATACAATTATTCCAATTTGTATACAATCTGTCTATTTTGTTCAGCCATATTCAATCTCATCGTGACGTCACGGAAAATAAGACAATATATCTCTTATTGGTAATCACGTGTTGGTTTGTTTACGTTGTCATTTATTTTATTTTAATAACTCATTACTTAGCCATAAAACAAAATACCACACAATACTTAGCCAGGGATAAAAAATGTGACTCACTATGTCATTGTACGTAGCATGGATTCAAAAATGTGACACCCCAAATTTCTGACAATTGTATTTCTGTTCAGACATATGAACAGTTGGAATGCGAGTTACACGATATCACAGTTAAACAAAAAATACAATATTAACCATTCTTGATAAAGTAAAAATTGAGATGAGAATACAAATGTTGTTTACATGACATTCATCCATGACAAGTACATGAGATACATGACATGAGTTTGTTTTGGCAAACAGTATCTGATGATAACATCTAGTTTAACAGTGAGAAAAAATATGTGATCAAAGGTGTGATAAAGGGTATGATAAAGGGTGTGCATACAAGTACCGCCATATGGATTAAACAGCAGGCTATTTATCAAATATTCAAAACTACTGTATAGTTTGATGTTTCGTTGTTGGAATAAACACGCCAATATATAAATCTGCCGAAATGTTCGATGATAATTGAATTCGTTTGATATTATTGTAAAATTTTATTGCATGGATGTCAATATTTTCGTATATCATAGCTTTGTATTATCGAAGGAGGTTTATTTTATCAACATAAAGATTGAGTTTCGGGTATTTTTTTCTTATCTTGATAGAGTTGTTATACTCTTTATATAAACTAATGCCTATAAACAGCGAAGACAGAACATTTTAAGTACATTTCCTCCAATCCTAAAATAGCAGAATAATAATTATTTTAAATATTCAATTAAGAAAGTTATACGGAATTAAAAAAAATCTATGCGTCACCATAACGACTTGGATGAATACTTACAATTTATAAAGAACTCTTACTACTTCAAAACTCCTGCAGTATGACAGACTGTATTGTTCTGATAACAGGCTATTTAGAAAAAAAGTAGATAACGAAACGTGAATATGAGTACTATATTTGAACACTATACATAAAAACCGTTCAAAGAATGAAATACCAATATGTGTTGTCACATCCGTATTCTCAAACCATAAAGGTTCCTATGTTATTATGTTCATAAGGATTGTTATTGGTCTTCCTGCATTTCGTTTTACATTTTGCATGTCCGTTGCCCGTTGTTTTGATGTGTTTGAAATCAACAACTGCATATCTTTAACTAGTATTTAAATATCAGTCAGAATTATAATGAACGAGTGCACTGATATATTTTCGAGCATGATCTATTTTTTGATTATTTTCATTCTTCATTCACATTTTTTTCTGAACGATTTTATTTGAAGATATATGTTAACATTCTCCATTTAAAAGCCTAGTGTAATATGTCTGTTAAAGTTTGTGTCAAGTCTCTCATATTAGTAAAGAATGTTGATGTTATGATAACATATCTAAATATAGACGTTTGCCTAACGAATAGATTTAAACCTTTTAAATTACATCGAAGTTATAAATAAATTATATCGTGACTTAGTTTATTGTGATATCGAAAGTGGAAATTCCTGTTGGATTGTTTATTGGCGTCCATTTTATATAGTATATATTTGTTGCTAGGGTTAACTTTTATTCATAAAATATTCATGCAGGAATGTAGATAATTTATATCGTAACACATCTTTAAAAATAATCAATACATATAACGGATTAACAAAATGTTGAGTTTTGTAATCGGTTAACAACACAGAGAAAACAGTATTTATTCATGTGCATATAGGAACTGGTTGATTGTGATATTAAAAGTGGAAAATCCTGTTGAATTGGATGCTGTCGTCACTTTTATAAAAAATACCATTTGTATCAACGGTAAATTTTTATTCATATATAATATTTATAATATTGCTGGTATGTTAATAATATATAGAAACATAAAACATATAAAAGATATATAAAAAACATAATAAATACATATATATTATATATTACGGATTACCAATGTGTCGAGTAAGGTGAATGGATGACAAATAGAGATTACAGTGTTTATTCAGGAATCGGACTGGAAATACACAACGTTTTCATCCACAATAGGAATAACAAAAATGTCATCACAACACCTGTTACGATGTGATGTAGTCATACCTAAACAGGGCACTAAGGAATTTCAGAGGCTTACATTGGGGGAATTAAAGACGACAATAATACCTCGTTAATACAAAATCACACAATTAACGCTTGAAATACTAAAATGTAATGTTTAGTTGTTTTCAAAATGTTATTACAAATTATAAAATACTCGATAAAATTATTTTCACAACAAATAATAACTCAAATGCTGAACATATCAGGTTGGGTTTTTGTATATTAGTGTTGTTAAAAACAAAGCCATGATCACACATACAAAGACAAAACATGAACTCTAAAACCTGTATTGAAAAAATTTTCTTAATGGGAAAAAATTGTCAAGACGAAAAGCTGCATTGAAATGGATTTTCTCAAAATATTTAGAAATAATCAACATTTAATGAATACACATGATGCACTGTCAATGTTTAACAAATACCCATGAAGTCAGAGTTAATCCATGATTTACGAGTAATGCAGGTCTCAGACAGGGTATATACTGTGACATTCCAGGGTTTCGGCTCAAATCCCATTCACCTTCAGCTCACAGAATATAAACGCTAAGCTGGGATTGTCACAATATATACCCTGTATGAGACCTGATTACCATAATATATAGCATGAGTTTGAATACAGGCAAGGAAAGAATCAAATTTTGCTTACGCAAAAATGCAGATTTATCATCGTTGTGCTGATATTTAGAATAATTATAAATATAACATGTTTGTTCAGCAGTGTATCGCCTTCATTGGTGATCCAATAACTGGATCTGTCGTAGATGTGTTACTTGTTTAGATGTTTTTAAATATATTATGTATACGCGTTGTTTGTATTTCATTATTCAAGTAGTATTAAACTTGAGCAATATTGCACAATATATTCAATTTATAGTTAACAGCTAACATGAATCGGAACTCAAGATATGATGAGAAGGATGACGAGCAAAATGTACGCGGATTGAGGAAAATAACTTACTGGGAAAAATACGGCGTCAAACGTTTTCCTTATCCAGGAAGGCGCAGATACACACCATCACTTTACCAGTCTGAAGAAGTAGGGATAGCAATCTCAAATGACGTGTTCGGACTAACAATCAGTCAGTTCGAACGAGTGTATAAAGCTTGTTTAGACAGAAGGAAATCACGAGAACAATACATAATGAATCTAAGATATCCGGACAAAACTTCAGATGAATATATGGAATACTTACAGGACAGTAGAGCGTACAATAAAGGTAATTACATATTCGTATTGAAAATTACATAGAAAATCACAACGTAAAATTAATGTTGATATTTTACAAATTAAGAATATCTTTTAACGAAAGAATGATTTACTTAGTTTAAAATTGAAAAAAATGACCTTGGCCTCATTTTTATAGTTCAGTGGTCAAAATTAAGTTTTTAAGTTTTGGTTATTTTATCTTATAATATATGCCGAAAGTCAACTATATTTGGTGTATGGAAATATATTATGATTTATTTGTTAGTCCCGCAGGTTTTGTTTGACCATGACCTCAATTTCACGGTTCATTGCAAAGTGTTGAATTTTTGTGGTTTGGTCTATTTTTTTCAAACTATAAGTAATAGGTCAACTATATTTGTTGTATGGAAGCATTTATAACTGTATATGTCTGCCTGGCATGGTTCATCTGACCTTTTCCTCATTCTCATGGTTCATTGGTTCATTGGTCTTTGTTAAGTTATCTTGGTTAATGTTAAACTTCTGTGACAGTTGTAATAAAGCTTTATACGTAGAACTATCAACATAATAGCAATGATTAGAAAAGAAGGCGAGACATTTCAGTGTGTGCACTCTTGTTTATCTGAGCATGCACATTCGAAATTATCCTTAAGATGTTTTTCTTTACGAGATGAACACAAAATCAAACGTTTGATAACAAATGCCATTGTCAACAGAGTGACAATTAACTGATAGAAAAACTAGTGGTAGGCCACAATGCAATATGATTTATCACTTGAATCGAAAGCTTGATATTGTTTTTTGATTGATGGGGATAAGTATCACGACTTATATAACTTCAAGGTAAATTCAAAAAAGGGGATGTCCATCAAAAACTGATAAAAAATCAAACGGTTATAATAAATGGGATAAGTGAAACACAACTTTCGTATATCTGACTTTCTACACTCTAAAAAATTACTTGGAATTATCAAAAAAAGTAATTCAATTACTTGATTCAAGTAATTGAATTTGTCAAAATTATTGATCATTGATAGTAATTATTGGTGATTTTAAGTAATTTCAAGTATATACAAGTAATTTACTTTTTCAGTAATTCTAAGTAATCCAATTCAGTAAACAAGATAATCAATTGCAACATAAGTAATTCTAAGTAATATTTTTAGTAATTTCAAGTATTAATTACAAGTAAATACTAGTAATATAATAAGTAATTGTAAGTAATTAACAGTAAAACATCAAGTAATTCACAGTAATAATCCAAGCAATTCCAAGTAATCTTTAGTAAAAATCTTAAGTAATACTCAGTAAAATAATAAGTAATTACAAGTAATCATTTCAAGTAATCATTAGTAATAATTTCTAGTAATCCTCTGTAATAACTTTTAGTAATCCTAAGTAATAATTGTAAGAAGTCTTTAGTAATAATTTTAAGTAATTTTTAGTAATAATTTAAAGTAATTCTTAATAAAAATCTTAGTATTTCAAAATAATAATTCAAGTTATTCTTATTTAAAGTAATCTGCCTAAAGTACACGAGATCGAGAAAACAAAATCTAATCAATGAAATATTTATTGAAGAACAATTTAAGAGTAAATAATCTCTGTACTGATTAATCTACACTCCCATAGATTTGTTTGTCATGTGCTGCAATTTATAGGCACTTATTTATAATATTTTTATAGATTGAAATAAAATTTCTACACTGTTTTATTATAAATGCATGTAATTGGAAATAGTACCATACCTTTTTAAATAATAATCATATACTTTATCCATTTCTCTTGTTTGTTGTAAGTTAACATGGACAACTTCTTCAGCAACTCTTTGTGCTATATTTTCATTTAATTGAATAAGTACACAAAGTGTAGCCAGAAACATGAAAACCAACAAAGTGTCCTTTTTGTAAGGTTCTCTTTTCCTTTCGTGTGTGTAACTCGTGTAAGTATTTCAATAAACTCTGTAAACTTTTGTTCAAATTCAAAACTGAATGAGCTCTAGCCAATTTTCAAAGATAGCTCACCAAAGTCAAATGAAACCTTAATTCTGATTGGCCGAATTTATTTTCAGTCTCAAATCAAAAACTACTTTTTAAATTAAAAATACAGGAAATATTATACAATTTTGTCATTTATTATAAATAGCTAATTTTTATTTTTAGTAAAACTAAGTCATGTTAATTTTACATTATAAAATTATATTAAAAATAGATCATAATAATTTGAGGATATTTTGAAATGAAAATAGGTTAAGTAATGACTAGTAATTCTTATACTAAGCAATTCCGATCCAATGTTTTAAGCATTTCAAAGTATTATCTAAAAACAGGCTATTTTATAAATTTGGAATTAATTTTAATTATGTAATTTGCATGATTTCTTGTGCTGAAAATTCAATGTTTCTTCTGCATTATTATTTTTAAGCATTACATAATACTTTCCATACAATGTATTTTGTATAGATAACGTTGTGTGCAGCACAGTACATTCTATTGAAAATGTGTTATCTACTTTGAAAAAGAAAGTGTTGGGCGCTACACTGAACATTAGATTACAGAATATACATGAAATTTATGAAAATTTTCAAGCACAGGAAATTATGTAAATTCCATATAATTAAAAATATTTCCAAGTTGGAATAATTGCCTGTTTAAAGAAAATTGTTATCCAAAATTATGCAATTTTCAGACTTAAACCTACATATTGTTGAAATTTTTAAATTATGGAGTCAAACTTCATAGGAAGCAGTTATTATTTTATCTAATAGAAGTTGTAAAGGTTGTATATATATAGAGTAAAATTATATAGTAACCATGTTTAGTAATTTATCTAATCCTACCTAGTAATGAGATTTTTTTTTCAAGTAATCAGAACTAATTTTAGTAAACCATTTACTGCATTTAAGTAAAAATAAATTACTAAGTAATTTTTGAAATAGTTTTACTAAATTCAAGTAATCAATTTTTACTTAAAACTATTTGGATTACTTAAATCAAGTAAAAGAATAAATTAAGTAATGTCAAGTAATTCCTTCAGAACATTTAGTAAAACTAAGTAAAAGTAAGTAATTGTAAGCAAATATGTAACTAATATAATTACTCAAAATGAGTAAAGAAAAATTACTCAGTATTTTTTTTTAGTGTGTACTAGTAATTCCCGACAAAATTGGCGAGTTGGACCTGATTCAATAGCTGAAGATGCATCACAATTGGATGACAGTTGTTCATTGTTCTTTCATATTGACAAAATGGATTTATCAACCCAAATAGATATAATATACGCTTCATTTGATAAAATTCGTCCTAATTAAAATAAATATTGATATATCTATTAATGTATTTTAAGTTTAAAAATATCGATTTGACAATAAAGTTGAGATTTAAAAAGTAAAAAGCAGACACAAGTACATACCTACTATCTTTATTTCGTATTTGAAGGTTCCAAAATCAATCAAATTGTTATAGTAAGGTGTTCATCGTCGAGAAAAACGTCCCTTTAACGAGTTTTAGTCTACTTATAACACACGGTTATTTTTGTTGGTAAATTATAGGAAAATCATTATTTTTTTAAAGTCATGATTGTGGTCGAAAGTTCTCATGGTCGCGATTTTTGAATTTTTGTGTTTTTACAGGATACCCATTAAATCCCGTATTGGAATGGATATCTTTAACACAAAAAAAATCAATACTTACGCTATTTTTTCGTGGTGAAAACAGTTATTCTACCATGACGTCCTTCTAACGCATTGGGTACACACCCGTGGTAAAATATGAGTATATGTTCCGAGCATACTCCAATGGCATATGCTTGTTTAATACATAAAAGATATATATATTTATATAAAAATATAAATAAAATTCATCCAAATCTATTTAAACCTGTTATTGTATATAGTTTGAGCATGTCAATTATTCTGTTAACTGCGTTCTTTTACACCAATCTACAAGTGCGTTAATTTATGGGAACGGCAAATATTTGCCTCCACCTAGAGCACTTCGATCCCAAAGAATTGCCGTATTAGAATCGAACTATAACATCGGGGCTTGAATATATCTGTATTTTACCACTGATTGGCCCTTTATGACAAATATTTTACCCTGAGCGATATTCAAGCCCCTGTGATTTATATCTTAAATAGAATATAGTTTATCAACTAAATATATATGATATAACAAAATCGGATTTTTTTTTAAATGATGTTGATATAATTATTTCAGCACTCAAGTAAGACTAAAATGTTGCTCTAAATTTACCACATGTTCAGCAACCGTAGAAGTATTACGTGTATCTTCATGCAATTGTTTACTCTGATTTAGCGATAAGACGAAGTGCGTGTGTGTGCCAACTTTCATGTGTGAGATAAAAGTCGTTTAAATAAACTGAAGAAATAAGCTAATAGAAACGCAAATTGTGGAAACATTTTGGCATTGATAAAGAACGGACTATCCCGTGAAATAATCATTGTTTTGCTTACACTTTTAGGTCATTAGCAAGGACAGTGGACACTCGTTACATTTCTCAGTTTCGCTTAGTGTGTGGTTGAGTAATTTGTTTTGAATAGCTAGATAACGTAGTAAATTTTTATTATCTTCGAAAGAATAATATGAACAGTTAGATATAGGAAGATGTCGTGTGAGTGCCAATGAGACAACTCTCCATCCAAAAAACAATTTAAAAAGTAAACCATTATAGGTTAAAGTACGGCCTTCAACACGGAGCCTAGGCTCACACCGAACAACAAGCTATAAAGGGCCCCAAAATTACTAGTGTAAAACCATTCAAACGGGAAAACCAACGGTCTAATCTATATAACCAAAACGAGAAACGAGAAAAACGTATATATTACATTGTCTGTTTTTCAAGACTTTCAAATGTTTATTGAATATATATTCTGTTATAATTGTAGTATAACAACCAAATCGGTAAATTTCGTGTCACATCCGAAATAAAGCACATCAAGACTATGTTATGATTTTGCATGATTTGTTTGTTACCAAAATACCCCCTCGTTGTAAAAGACAACTAAAATGTAGCATCGATATTTCTATGATAAATAAAACAGCAGAAACAACTACAATAATTCAAAAGCTACATGTATATGCTTGTTCGAGCAAATTTATAAAGCCAAGGACCTATCTGTGCATGTCAAGATATCAGCAGGACATTTTACTTCGTTTGTTGCTACACATTTTATTCTTATTCTACGACTTTCATGAGCAAACATTTATTTTACTTTGTTACTCATATATATCCTGAAATATCATTCATTTCACGTTACAAAGTATTTATTTTCATCCGGTCTTTGGAAAAGTCGGTGATTTTCAGTTCACACCAAGCCAAATTATTTACTTTCAGAATCCTCCTCTCGAATTCAAACGGTCGTTACCTGTAAACTTGGGGAAGGGAGTTATAAAATCAAAGCCTGCTTTAGAAATTTACGATCATAACAATTATTACCGTAATAAGTTAACTAAGATTACTTGGTACAGATTTTTTTTAATAACTGATCGAACGATGTCGAAATTCTTTGAAAAAAAGATAAAGGATAAGATGTACATACAGTCTAAACGCCATGTAGCCTTTGTTTGATGAAGTGGCGTAAATCTATCAACGATCAATCTATGAATAAATCCTGTATATAAAGGCAATAGTAGTATACCGCTGTATATGTCTGTTTCAAACCTGGATCGAACCGGTATTTGAGTGGTTATGGTTGTTTCAAGTCTGTTAATTTGTTTTAGCCAATTCTTTTGTTATACATTATACCGTTATTTTTCTCAAATGAATTGTTTCAATGTTTGTATATCAGGACCTTTCATAGCCAACAATACGATATGAATTGTTTCATTGTTGAAGACCGAACACTTGCCAACACGGATTATTTCCGCATCTTCTGATATAATTTACAGGTATTACCTGCAATTAACTGGTTCAATGTCCCATGCAAATGAAGTAAGGTCAGATCACTACAAAAGTTTAAAAGTCTGAGAAGACCAGTTTTTGTCTTAATTTGCATAAGTTTTCACTCTACATTCGCAAAAATTTTGACTTGTGTTTTAATTTTTCTTGGCAAATTCTCATTTATATTAAATTTGCATGAAATTTACTCGACGTATTCTCGACTTTCTGAATATGGTCCTAAAATATTTTGACAAATTTTTCACATTTAAATACTGTCTTGAAATTTCTCGACATATTCTCGACATTCTTAATTTTTCTCGGTATATCTTAAAATATTCTGAACATTTCATAATGTGTCTTAAATTTACTTGTTAGTTCTGAGATCTACAAATCATGACAAAAATTCATGATATAACTTAATATAAATTTATCTTAGTACGGCAAAGTGTATGATATACTGTTGTTTCAAGTTACACTTCTTACAACAAAAATAAAAGTTGGGGATGTACAATAATTTATCTTTTGGTATATAAATAATTTTACAAATAGTTTTTAAATAATTACAAATTTTGATTCCTGATAAAATAAATGATTAAAACCAATCAGACTGTAGACATATTTCATTCAACATTCATAATATTCAATGTTGATATGGTAAATGATTATTGTACCAAAATGTGGTTTATATAAATAGCAAATCATGATGATATTCAAATCATTCATTTAACAGAAGAAAACAAGGTGTAATGTAATCTGGTGGAATATGTATTAAGATTCACGCATAGACAGGATGTACCCTATACAATTTAGGTATTCCACACCCCAGAGTACACACAACTGTTAAATAGAAATTGCTGTTTTACCTGTTATCAGCTATACAACTTATCAGTTGACTGAACATGTCACTACAATTTAAAAAGTGTGTTGATAGATGAACATGAAAATCATTATTTTGATGATCAATGAAAAATTGAATTAAAATGGATATTCTTCATTAAAATTATGCGGTTAATAATTTTAACATACACAGAAATTGAATAATTCCCAAAGATTAAAACAAAATTATTATCTACTACAGGAATAGTAAGAATGTTCACATTTCAGGCGAAATGTATACTGTTGAGATAGTGTCAAGATATATTAAAGAAAGTCCAAAATATGTCAAGACATATTCAGACACTTTTAAGATAGTCAAGAATATGTTAAGACATATCTAGACATTATTAAGAATGTCAAGAATATGTCAAGACAGACCAAGACAAAACTAAGACAGTCAAGAATTGGTCGAGACTATTCTAGACTCTTATAAGATGGTACAGAAAGTGTCTAGAATTTTTTAAACCATGTTCATACCGTCAAGACATTTGTCAAGAAAAATCAAGAACCTTATTAGACAAATTCATACTATGTCAATATTTTGTTTTAAATTAGACAGGCAAATTAAGCATGTCGAGTTAATAGTCATGCAAATTAAGACAAAAACTGGTCTTTTCTGACTTTTTGACTTTTGTAGTGGATGAACTCGGCCGCCAAGACATGTACACTTTGTTTCTATCCCATAGATAAAATATAATTGACCCGCTAATTATAGTACCTGAGATAAGGACTTGATCACTAAGACATAACCTAGTTCAGATTATAAATAAAATGATGTCGATGTAAGGTTAACCACGTATGACCGACATGTTGCACGGCTACTTTTTATGACTACCCAAATATAGCTATCGTAGAACTCACGATAAAAGAGATGCGAAGGAGATCAAAGGGGCATTCAAACTCACAGGTCCGAGATTCACATAACGAAACAAAACCGTATACAGTATTCGAGAAGTCACTAAACAATGAATATGAAGTCAAGGAAAATAATGATATGACAATTACAATGAATTTATATATTTTCGTCCCACTATCATAATGTACAAACATGTATCCAGTATTCCTTCTATCTGAGACTGGCTTCGAATGCGATTGTAAACAGAACAACTGAAATAAGCTTTCTTCAAAAATCCTGGTTGGTTAGCTTTTAAATTAACATAAGACAATGTAACGATACAGCTACTGCTAGTTTATGCAATTATTTTATATTATTTCAATCTGTTAAAACTCTTATAGATGTTAACTCGCGTACTTGCGTAATCGTATATGTAAGCTCAGATGCGGATAAAGTAATCCCAGATCTATATTTAAGATTGATGTTATTACAATCCTCTTTTTGTGGGTATTCATCAGGTCTTTTGTAGACCAATGTTTGCTAAAATAATTTTGTAAGATAGAGTTATTAACTTGTTTCGTATTGTCTTTTTTGTTTTAATATCTTTGATGGAATCCCCCTTTTCACTGTTTGCAGTCTTTTTTATTTATGTAGAGTAAAAATATAATACTCGTACCTGCTCATTTAATCCATTACACTTTAATATTACACTGGTTTTGGAACTAATTGCAATTATATGTGCTTCCACACTTGCCAAAGGAAAACTAGATTGTGTTAAAAAAAACCACATTACGAACACCTTTCATCACAAAACAGAAAGATTACATTTTTGAAAGAGAACTTTTGAATGTTAATAACTAAAGAATATCTCGAGAGATCATTTATAGCGAATGATAATAAAAATTTAGAATTTGGACATTTTAATAAGTCAAGATGACTTTTTAAAACAGGTGAATGAAATTTGTAAATGTGCACCCTTTAAGTATTAGTACAAATGTCAATATCGAACTATATTTGGCAACATCAATATCAAATAATTCCTAAATATAGAAACTTTAGTTTTAATCTTTTTTTTTTGTTTTGCTATACATGCGTATATGTAGGACCAATCAGTTGTCTTAATGCGAAGCTGCGTTTTCCTTGAAATTTAAGCGTTGACCTTTGACCCAAATTTTAAGAGAATCGTGACCACTGTAGGCAACGACGACACCGATATTTCCTTGTTATCCGTTTTTAAATGATGTCAAACACAGCTGTGTGTTATCCGTTAACCTAAATCGATAATGTTTGTTGGCTGGTAACCTACTATTACCAGATTACCCACGTACAATTGCATACAGTCGATATGTTAATATGTCAATAAATTGTACGCAGCAGCCAATGCTGTATAATCATACATCAAAGACAAAAAAATCAATCGATTGTAAAATTCAAGGAAAATAAACACATAAACCAAACAGGAACACCAGCTACAAAAATGTTGTAGACTGTGAATTTCATAATTGTCAATGATATCAACATCAAAAGCAATTATCATTGTAAGTGAATCTCGTAAATAGTAGTTACAATTTCTCGAGTTAAAGAGGGACGAAAGATACCAAAGGAACAGTCAAACTCATAAATCTAAAACAAACTGACAACGCCATGACTAAAAATTAAAAAGACAAACAGAAAAACAATAGTACACATGACACAACATAGAAAACTAAAGAATAAACAAAACGAAACCCATCAAAAACAAGTGGTGATCTCTGGTGCTTCGGAAGGGTAAGCGGATCCTGCTCCACATGTGGCACCCGTGGTATTGCTTATTTGATTACAAATCCGGTAAAGTAAGTAAGCATGAGAAAAACATAGTTGTAACGGTTAACACATTAAAAATAACACTGTAAAATTCCATAGTTTAAAAAAAAATTAAGTTTGGTAAAAAGGAAAATTATAAAAATGACCATTTAATTGATATTCATGTCGACACCGAGGTGCTGACTTCTAGGCTAGTGATTCCCCCGGGTGCGAAACGTTCACCAGCAGTAGCATCGACCTAGTGGTGTACATAGTTATCAAAGGTAGCATGATTATAATATATTACGCCCTGCGCGTTTCGTAAGACACCAATGACGTTTTGCAATGTTTAGGTACCAGATGAAAACTCTTGAACATTGTCGGAGTTGATAAATATATATTCCAGACTAGGGTGAAATTGGGTTTATTTGTTATAAGTACAAAGTCTCACTACCCACAATTCCAAAAATGTGCAAAATACGACTAAGATAATTCATTCCTGGGATATAAAAATCCTTAGTTTTTCGAAAAAATAAAGTTTTGACAACAAAAAATATATTGAAAGGACCATATAATTGATAGACTTGTCGACACAGAAGTGCTGACTACTGGGCAGGTGACACCCCAGGGTATGAAATGTCCACCAGCAGTGGTATCGATCTAGTGTGTAAATAATTATCAAAAGTACCAGGATTATAATCGTATACGTCATGCGCGTTTTGTAAGACACTGATGGCGTTTTACAATGTTTAGGTACCAGTTGAAAACTCTTGAACATTGTCGGAGTTGATAAATATATATTCCAGAATGGGGTGAAATTTGGTTTATTTGTTCTAAGTTAAGGATACGTTACAATTTTAAAATCGAAATGGTTTCATTTTATAAACTATGCAAGTGCTTAGATTAACGCAGTTGTCAATTTATGATATATGTAAACAAAGGAAGCAAAGATAGCTATATATGGGATTTCTGTAATCTATAAATCAGGGAAATATAATTAGGAGACCAAGTCAGACAGGTTTGGCTTGGTAACGGAAAAAACTTCATCAGGTCGACTTGTGTCGGAATGATTTAAAAAAAAATATTACAGATCAATACAATTATAGCGTAAATACCCATTTCATGATGGGAAAGACGTGCTTATTACATGGAATAAATATATGCATTAGAATCATGCGTTGATCAAAACACATGATTATCGTGCATAGTCATGATAAAACTATGAAGCGAATTATTTTATTATTGTCAATATCTGGATTTGATAAGTTCTCCTTTTTTTTATGTTTTGACAAATTTTGGTATCTTCTTTTTACATTTTTATACAAATATAAAGTGATTTTTTTTCGAAAAAAATATATATATTACTTGTATGGTTTGACTTTTATGTCACAGTTTTATTGCTAGAACTTTCAATTGAACAGTTAATATGTACTTCATTTTAAAGAAATATAATTGTATTCTGCATTTCCTTATAGTCACCTAGTGTGCAACTAAAATACGTTTCTAATGCAATATACACATACAAGAGAAATTTCTGTTATCCATTCGTAGGATTTGTTTGGCCTTTCGATTCTGCCATTTGACTTTTAGGGACTTTTTATTTTTAATTTTCCTCGGATGTCAGTATTTTTGTGATTTTACTTTCTCTTAAACTATATATAATTCGTGGCAAAAAAACATAAAGACATTTTGCAATAATTTAATTTTGGATGTAACGCCTCTTCTGACAAATGTCTGATCGGCTGACGTTGTTTTGTTTTTGAGCTCACAGATATATTTTTGTCATCTGACCTTAACATCATCATATTGTTTTTATTGTTTACTCCAGTTTAAAATGGAATTTAGAATTAAATCATAAGAAATGATTGTTATAGTGTTTCTGTCTATTCAAAATAGCATAAAACTGTGGTACACACTTTAAATAACCCGTTAAGCGGGTTATTTAGTGTCCACCACATTTTGTATTTTATTTATTCATACACAGAACAAATAAAACAGTTATTTTCTAATTATTGTTAAATGTTTCGATTCTAAAATTGAAAACAAAAACAATTTGATTATCATGAAGACTTTTGTCAATTTTGGAAACTTTATAGGCAATGTATACTACACACTTATGGCGGAGATAAAGGACACGAAATAACACTAGTAACCCGAATTTAGCTTGAACGGACAAAAACGTGTTAACGCTATTTAAATGAGATTAATTGTTATTTGATAAAGATTGACAAAAATTAAAAATTATTTTTAATTCATTTCAATTCATTTCAATTCATTTTAACGCCAGTCAAATAGATTTCTTTGCGGTGAATCAATTGAAATCAAGTTGCTGGTAATGTACGTCAAACTATTAGGCCACGCCCCCGTTAAACTATTTCAAACTGGCATCAATTCGTTTTAAACATCGTTGAGACCCGAGCTTTGTACAGGTAAATCACTCAAGCAAGACAAACTTGATTTATTTATATTTTTTTTTTCATCAAATTTTATCGAATTTAGTTATATGCGTGTATTCTCAGTTAAGTCGCATGCTTCACAATTTTTAACAAATGAATGCACAATACATGTGACATTAAAGAAATTTAGATAAAAACATTGAAATATTGATGCACGGTTTAAGAAATGTGAATCTGTTGAAAATAAAATAGTAGAATGTATAACATAATTTGAATTTGCCAAAATGCTGTAGATCTTTATCTCACATATTCGTTTTAAAAATTGTTAAGTGCTAAGAAAACTCGTGGAATCTAAGTAACGTGTGGTACCTTGCAATTGCTTACGAGACTTTAGGTATTCCTGAATATTTATCGTTTCTGTTTTTCTGTTTTACTATATTGTACTCGTAAATTAGATATGTAACGGAAATAATAGTAACTTCACAGAAATTATTCATTGCGTATATAATTTAAATCTTATATTTTCGGTAGACAACAAATATTCACTAGCTGTATATTAATATATGAAATTACTTGTAATGAAAAACAATGTTTTGTTAAATAATAAAATTGATGAAGATAATGTTGACATTTGTTGAATTTTAATAATAAACAGTTAAGTCTTGCTTAAAATTGTAAATGAAGTAACAGATCAATGAGCTTTTAAACTGAGTTAAATTGTAATACCGGTCGCTGGAGCAAAACAGGCGTAAATTGTGGAAGAGCATATAGTGGACGAGCATATTGAAGCGTTGTTACGATTCGTATATTATCGTGCTATCATGCACCTTGACGTACAAAAATTCTTGTAATAAATGAACATGTATCCTGTATATATGAGATAAATTTTAGTTTGCGATAACACCGGGTAGGTTTAGTTAAACGATCTTGACTGGCTATTAGTCGGTATTCTCTTACGCCTTTTAATATACTCTAGCGTTAAATCAAGTCTGTTAAGACCGTTTTGGAAAAATCTAGACCAATCATAAAAAGGAACGTTTAAAAATGTCAGATCGGGTCAAGATCCGTTTAGTGTGTCAGAATGATATTAGGAGTTACGCCCTTTCATGTGGATGATACTGTAACATTGTATTATAAATGCTAAAATAAAAAAGTATATTATTTTTAATTATGAAACATCAAAATTAATCATTCGTTGATATTATTTAAAAAAAAAGGAATTGAAATTTGTAAACGTAACACTAATAAAAGAGTGACAACAACATCTAATAAATTGCATACGTCTAATTCACGTTTCTGGATTTTACTTCATCAGGAACGATCAATAACGCAAAATACAAATATTTTATATGTAAGATCATTTATATAGTTAATTTCGTTATCCTCTTTAGGCCGCATCAGGGAACTGTGTCTCCGTTTGAACTAAGCTTCTGAAACTGCTCTTAGGCCGTGAAGTGAGAGTGATAAAACTATAATAAAAACAGAAATGAAGGACCCCGTCAAGATCCTCATAGATTTAAACAATACATATGTATGACCTAAATTTAAGTGTAGCATTGAGTATATGTCTTAGTCTCTTAGTACATTTGTTTGTAAATGCGCTTATCCTATCTTTCATTTGAATAAAAAAAATATTTAATATAAATATGTATTTATTTGTTTGTTCAGATTGCACTTTTATAAATAATAATTCTTCGTCTTCTACCTCTAAACTGTAAAATAAGCGTATGTATGCGTTAAATATACGGTCTATAAAGATTTAGTTCGATGGCACTTGTTAATAATCTAAAGGTAATAAAATGAACGATCCATAAAATAACGTGGCAATTACAATGGCTATTTCACAGTGATATCATGGTTACGTTCACTCGTAATGGTATCATACATGTACCTCCGTATGTTGTGTATAAGGTTCTAAATCATGTTTTTATAGCTTCTTTCAAACACTATTGACGACGTTGTTCAAACTACATGTACATATCACAAAACCGCAAATTTAATATAGACTAGTTAAAAAGATAATACGATATTGAAAATGCATTTTTTTCTATCAAAAATGTAGGGTCGTGTATTTGTAACTCTAAGTGTTTACCTAAAATGTATTGAATTGAAAAAGAATAGATCTGTTCTCAAATATTAGACAAAAGAAACATTTTCCGAAAAAAAAATCCACATAATAACGTTTTGTCCTTTAATTCTTTTTTGGGGTGTCCGTTAAAATACCACAAAAGTCCCCCTTAGTGCACTAAGAACAAAAAATTGCACTTAAGAACCTGATGGAATGATTCAATTGACACAAAAGACATTGCATATATAAGTCAACGTTTTAAAAATAAACAATTTCAAATTTTATAATCACATTTAGAAAGTTATTTTATATTTTATCGACACGCGCCACACTCAGTTGACAGTAATATATAGAAATTCATGTTCGTTCAACCTTGACCCGTTTTGAATACACTATTATACTTATTAAGTATGTATATATTTTGTTATTTCATGATGTTCTTGTTTTTTTTTATGGTATAGTTATTACTGCCATATCTATTTTGCTTTTCTAACTGTTATAGTTTTTACTTCTATGTAAGAGTGTATTTTCTTCTTATTTTTGTTTCTTTTAATTTCGTTTGCTTGTTCCGTAAGTTCACTTTTTTAAGTTCTGTAGAAATGTTTCATAAAGATATTTTGAAATAGTAAAAAATGTATAGAGATTTTATTTTAACCAACACATACTGATATAATAGAAGATATAAACATATTTCGCAAAGTATAATAGTTTATTACATTTTTGTTGAGCCTTCCGACTTTTGTTGCAATAATTATGATCTACAAACCACAAAACATCACTCTGTGTGTAAAGTGTTTGAAACTTTAATTACTTTCTTAACTATCCTGGATTTCTAATAAACTATGACAGAAGCTTGTTTATGATTAAGATAGCTTTAAAAAATGTTTATCCGTATTTTTATTTATAACTGATTTTTTTTGATTTTCAAGTTCTGTAAGCTGATATACATGCACTCTGGTTAGAGTTTTAAATAAAACACATTTTCCATTCGGGGCCTTTTAGTGATCGGTCGACTATATGGAAGGGGTTTTCTCGTTAATGAAGGCCGGATTGTTGCCTATAATTGCTTATATCCACTTCAGTTTAGGAGGTTGAGCGTACACACACATGCATGCTTATCACGCCATCTTCTTTCTGTGAAAATTCCAAGTCAGTGGCTTGTAGTTCAGTGGTTTCCGTTGGTTCATGTCTGGCATATTATTTTATTTTTGTTTTTGTAAATTGTTGTTTTTTCTAGATAAGGCCGTTAGTTTTCCAATTTAATTGTTCAAAATTTGTTTATGTTGGGACCTTTTATATATATATATATATACCCTATTATAAGGTATGGTCGCCTAATATAGCTTATATGTGTACATCCAATTAATTTGATGGATAGTTGTATAATTGCAAATCATATCACTTCTTCTTATTATTTTTTTATTGGAAATGAGCTTTGATAAGTTGGACAAGCGATTGTACAGGAAAGGCCCAAGTGATAGTACAATAAACTTGTAAGCGAATGTACAGTCAATTAATTCATCCGATATTGAAAAAAATATTATTTGTGAATCCCTACTGGTGCAATGGCTTTTAAACTTTCAGACAGGTAAGACCTTACAACAGAAATAGTACTTTTAAAATTTCTGGACTCAACGATGTGTATTTCAATGATCATTGACATTTTTATCGCTGTTGTGTGACAGTTCTGATCGATATATTAAAAGCTCCTCCATTCGACGAAAAACGTTTGTATGCATACGTCGTTTATTATTTGATTGGTTCATATATACATATAGAATGTTTTGAATGTCTAGAAGAAACGTTATATAGAATCATTTGATTCATCATTGGAAAACTTTCCATGTTGCAACTTGTTATATTTTCGAATGTCGAAAATGTAGAAACCGTACAGTTCCGTTCCCACACAATATAATAATGATGTAATCGGGTTTTTAAGATCCCCACGGATGCCACATTTTCCCATCTTCATCTCTATCAATCTCTTATGAAAGTATGTACAAATGTAAACTCCTGTGTTGTTAAGAAGGACATGAAATATCGGAAGATATTTTTTCCTCAAATTATAATCAATCAAAATTTCCTTCTTAAAAGTAATCTTGCAATTTCCCTTAAAACAAAATAAAAACTCTGACACCCACACAAAATCATTTTTTTAAATTATTCTTTCATCAAGTTGAAAATAAACTACGCTAAATCATTAAGTTTATTCTACAACTATCATAAACTTATCAATTAGTAACGATCAAATGACCATTGTTTATTGGATAAGGTTGACTGAACATTAATGCTTGGAGTTTGCAATAAGCCTTCGGTCACGTGCCTGGCACATGGGATGCGCTGATAAAAAAGTAAGTCAATTTCAAAATTATGATATATATTGATACCCAAATTTATATTTATGAGTTACATACTTATATCTTCTCATATCCATGTGTGTGGTCTAATAACATCGTTTTAATGTCCTTAGTGCAAACACTTTGTTCTTAATGCACCAATGATTTGTATAGTCCTTCAGTGCACTAAGTGTCCTTTGTGGTATTTCTACACACCGTACAAAATTTGGCTGTGATCAAAATGTTAAAAAAAAATTACCCATTTATTATAACAATTTTCAAATGTTTAAGATTAAATTATGCAAGGAAAAGTGTCTTTGTTTTCTGTCAAAATGATTTTTTTTGACATAAAGTTGTCGATAAATAAATTGGATACCCTGCATTTCAATAGCATATTATTAAATTGCTGAAAGATCACCTACATTTTCTTAACAGGGAATCCGTTATTATTGAAACCCCCTGTCCTTTAGGGTGAATGGGGTATAGAAATATGGTCACTTGGTCTTCTCCCGACCGGCAGTAAAACGCTTGCCGAAATGGGGCGTCCGTTTGGCTGTGCGGGATGTATCAAGTTCGCAGTCACGTCCGGTCAGAAGGGGGACGTGAAATCCGATGCCTCGTGTTAAGAGACTGCAACGCTCTTTGCACGTTAAGAACCCTTGCAACAACTCTTTTGAGGGGTCCGTAGGTGGCCTGTTGCAAGGCAAAATTTCTGTTCCTATACATGGTATCCTCATTTTCCAGTGGCAGTCCAAATTTCCCTGACCATCATCCAAGATGGCCTGTATCGTATCAACCTACCTAGTGTATTTATTGTGAACTTGTTCTCGTCCTGAATATGCATGAAATATTTGCGACTGGACGTTAAGCAACAAACAATCAATCAATCATTCAATCAATTCCTGTCCTTAATAATTCAATTTGTCGTTCTGCATTATTTTGGCGTAAGAAAGACGCACACATTCAGGCTAACGCCCTTAAACTGTATAGAATATAGATATAAGAAGATGTGGTGTGAGTGCCAATGAGACAATTCTCCATCCAAATTACAATTAATGAAAGTAAACCATTGTAGGGTTATGTACGGCCTTCAACAGGGAGCCTAGGCTCGCAACGAACAACAAGCTATACAGGGCCCCAAAATTACTAGTGTAAAACCATTCAAACGGGAAAACCAACGGTTTAATAGTTTTATATTTTATATAAATTCCCAGAAAGGTTTCTTCATTCGTGTCCCTTACACCCACACCAATAAGCTGTGATTTATGTGTAAATAAATATTTTTAAAGTTTCAAATGAAGTGCATGGATGTAAGTAATGATAGGCAACCGCAATGCCTTCAACAATGAGAAGAATACATAACGTTTAATCGGCTTTAAATTGTCCCGCTTGATGATTATACGTTTTTGTTTCCTATAGAGAAATAAATTATCGATTTAAATTATTTTTTACATCATAAAAAAGGGTACAATATCATAAAATCCATTTTGTGAAAAACGATGAAAATTTATTGACCCCAATATAAATTTGAACCCCTCTTAATCTTTCCCTTGTTAACGAACACAAAATTCAAGGATCCCTAATTTTTTAACTGTCTTTATGAAAGTTAGCACCGACGGTTAGCTTTACACTAGTAAGTTTGTCTTAAAGATAATTGGCTTTGTGTTATAACTGTCGTTACGTTGCTGTCTTGCGGACGAATACCCGAAATCTCTGTGTCATCAGCAATCATACAGAAATGACTTTATATCGGGTTATTTAATACTCTGTTCTTTGCATAGAAATAATTCTTCGTTAATCTGAGCATTGAAAGAATACTTCATATCACAAGCTATAAATATGAATACAAAAAAAAACATAAGCGAAATTGATAATACCGCAAAGCATGAATAAATGTGTTGTATTTCAGTAAATAACACTTGTTTTCGTTTGATGTAAACATGTTGTAGCCCATCATGCATTGTTTCTTGTTTAGTGGATTGGTAAAAAAAGCGCCCCCAAAAAAAAAGAGTTCAAAATAAATTACGTCACACGTTAATACATTATAACAAATGCTCGGACATATGTATGGTAATTCATGCATATCCTAAAAGGTCGTGTTCTCGATCTGTTAAAACGGAAATGACACGGCCGGGTATTGTAAAGGTTTGAGGGACTTTTAATGTCAAATTCATATCCCTGGGCAACGAAATTATCGATTTGTTAAAAAAACACCGTGTTTACCCGTGTTTACGCTGGTGTCTTCCTCGAATGCCAACATTTTATATGTTACCTATTCCTTGAATGCCAACAAAAATATTTCTGTTTTTATAAGTATTTAACTTTAAAGAATAATTGGTGAACTTGATGAAATTGTATATATACATGAATTATATAAATATGTTAATTAAACAATTAACCATAAAATAGGGTAACAAGAATTTAGTCTATAGCGGATTGATTTTTTTAGTTAGCTGTCAGTAACTGCAAGTTTTCTCAGAGGATGTACTTTACAAGTGTTTTTTGTTTGTTTGGATATTTGTACAAGAACCTGACCACGTCTATTCTGTGTAGTATTTCTATTTATTTACATCTGATGAGTTAAACCGGTTTCATCTGATTTGTATAGTTAGTTCCACTATGTGGTATGGGCTTTGCTCATAGTTGAAGACTGTACGGTGGCCTATACTTGTGAATTTCTGTGTCAATTGGTCTCTTGTGGAAATTTGTCTCAATTCCAATCAAACTACATTACTTTGTTTTATAAGAACACCGATGATTTGCGAACACGATAAACCCCTTACCAGTATCATTTCATCAATCACTTGCAAAAAAGTGTGTAGTATTATTACCAAGAAAAATATCCTGTACAAACTGAACATAATACATCAATAGTATTCTAACACGTGATACAAAGTTTCAAGAAATCTAATCAAGTAATATGGTAGGATGTTACAGCACACACAACTATAGAAATATTGAAAAAAACCTTCAAAGTCCAAAGAGGCTTCACATTTGTGTAAACTGGAATTTCTCACAATATGCACATGTGATGCAACACTTTACGTTTCAAGGTTTCATTTTAAGAGAATCCATATTCGTTCATTGCAAGTAGTATCATCAGAAAAAAAATTCAACAACGTAACAAACATGAATTAGATTTTAACTATCTGTTTAATTATGCCTCGTAATTATGTTCGAATTCAATTCGAATTAAATAAAATTGAGAATGGAAATGGGGAATGTGTCAAAGAGACAACAACCCGACCAAATAAAAAAAACAACAGCAAAAGGTCACCAACAGGTCTTCAATGTAGCTAGAAATTCCCGCACCCGGAGGCGTCCTTTAGCTGGTCCCTAAACAGATATATACTAGTTCAGTGATAATGAACGCCATACTAATTTCCAAATTGTACACAAGAAATTAAATTAAAATAATACAAGACTAAGAAAGGCAAGAGGCTCTTGACTTGGGACAGGCGCAAAAATGCGGCGGGGTTAAACATGTTTGTGAGATCTCAACCCTCCCCTATACCTCTAAATGTCCATTTTTGATAAGCATGCTCTCGTGTTGTGATAACTTTTTGCACCTATTCCTCGAAAGCCAACATTTTTTAAAGGTAAATTGTCGGTAGATCAAAGGATGTTGGCATTCAAGGAATAAACCTATACGCTGACTTATAAAAGTGTTTTAGTCTTTCATGCTGTCTAGTCTGAGCAATGTTTGTAGGAAGTTATAAATAAAAACGGAAAACCGTCAAAACATTATGTGAACGGAAAATACATGGGCTTTGCATACGTGTCTCAAACGATTTAGAAATTCTAGAATATGCGTGAATAATGAATATTTATATTATTTAGACTTTAATATTGTTGTTTTTTTAATATTGTATCTACAAGTTCATGCCGATTTAGAGCTTGGCATTTCGTGTAGACACATGTGTCTTGTTGAAGACTAGACATGCGGTCTTGATTTACCTATAGTGTTTTTGTCGTTTGGTTGCCGTCAAATTGAATTATATCCCATATCTCTTATATTATGAGCTTTAAAATCAGCTTATAAGAATTCATTATTGAAAGGTTTATTTGCAATTCTATGTGAATATGCCGTAATGTATTTATCGGTGTGAGCTGTACCACATACTTATATATGAACTTTATTAATTTCGATCTAAAAAAAGTTCCTAGAAATAGATATTTTAAAAAGTCTTAATAAATTCCAATGATCACAAATCTAATCTAAATCCACTTTTTTCGTGATTCTAACATACGTTGTTCCTTTTTTTTTTGGTTTATTTTTGTAGTAATTTGCTAGTCAGTCAGATTCGGATTCCGGGTGACATTGCGTACGCTTTGTCCTTTGATTTGAAAATACATAATTTTAGCATTATTAATTTTTTTTTATCTTTGCTACGCTCGATGTTTTTGCTTCCGCTGTATCAAAGCTAGTGAATTAGTCAAAATGTCCGTACAATGTATAGTAATATTTCTTTTCATGACTTGTTTATTCTTCAATATAAGCGTTGGCTATTTTTATCTGACAATTTCAAATTTGTTTAGAAAGTTCGCTGTAGTGTTCCATAAATGTCTTAGGGCTTAGTGCACCAAAGCGGCCTGGTTGGGTTTTTAGACGTACCGGCAAGTCCCTTGCCCACAATAGCACAACCGTTTTTTTTATGATCATTTTTTTTAATTGCTGGGACTATCATACTAATAGCATAATAGACCCCGTTAAATCTGGGGTGGTGTTCTCGAAGCTATATTAGGGGTAGTACGTGTCCTAAGTCTATCTTATGACAAGTCTTTGTCCTAAGTCGTGTTCTCGAAGCTCTCTTAACTTATGATATATCTCATTTTTCGTCCTAACTTTAGGACACCCAACAAGGTGTCTTAAGAGCATCCTATCTTCATCCTAGTGTAATACAGTTTGGATTTCGCTTTTTGCTCATTATTTACGTGAAAATGAACATGAAATGAAAAGCACCATCGGTTATTAACTCGTATATAAAGAAAAGGTGAATGATTTTAAAATTTGAACTTCGTGTTACGATTATACTAAAAATTTAATTCTATTTTCAAAACAAATTGTTTTCTAGTTTAAATAACAATCTTTTTTATATAATTACATTGGTAATTATGCAATTTATTCTGTACATGTTATTATAAAATTCGTAAATAATTGTATTCAATATTTTCGTCATTTATAAAGGTTTTATCAACAAATATCTGTATTTCGATTTAGGATATGTTTAGGACGTCCTAACATAAGATTCGTCTGAGGTGGATTCGAGACACAACTTAAGATTGTCCAAAGTTGATCTTTAGTCCGTCCTAAAATTGGTCTTATCTATGACTTAGGACGAATCTTAGGAGACTTTCGAGAACACCACCCCATAGCTCTACCGTTATTATTTTATTTTTTACGCTGTCTTAATTTGTAAATAATTATTAAGTATAATATGTATAGTATAGCGTCGTGTAAGTCATTTTTGGGCTAGACATTGTTTGCTTTATAGAGTATTGAATAATTTTTTATTGCAATCAATTTATAATTCATTACAAGGAAAACTAAACTAAGTGGACCGTATGTCATCGCATACTAGACAGCTGATTGGATAAATATGATAGGCTGTTACGCCTACATTGATACTGATGTCCAATCGAATACCAGCATACACCTGTCAGTAAAAACAAATTTCAAGCGTGGATAAATTAGAGATTTATTTGTGTATTCGATATTTGAAAAATAAGTTAAACTATTCGTTTAATCTTTTTTAGGTGAATTTCAAAAACTGTTTTTTTCACTTTCTTATGGGAAGGTATTTAAATATGAGCGTACCGCATGTAACGGAATTTTACAAGCATTTTATATAGCGAATTGTGTTTTCCGGAACGTACTATTTTCAATATTTCACAGACCTCTGAAAAAATTAGATCATACAGGTTTCATCTACCATGTGCATAAAAAGCACTATCAAATTTTATTTGTAAATTGTAAAAGATTAAGAATATTTATGTATATGTACTAAATAATCTGAAATAAAACAAAACATATTTCTCTCGGCCTGAATTCAATCGTAATCTGAAATAGAACAAAACATATTTCTCTCGGCCTGAATTCAGTCGTACACAAATTTTCATACTTTTTTTTTTATCTATTTGCAAATGACCAAGAATTCTCCTTAAACTGTGATTCATTAATATTTAATATTACTTCCATGATTAAACCGACAGACTAACTTTAAAGGACAAAATACAAGCGTGTACTACCAGCCAAGGAATGAGTTTAATTAAAGTAACTAATCTAAGTGGTCATCGATGTGTAATATTTGACACTGGGCATTATTTGTGGACCAATGCAATAAAAATAATGTATACTATTAATCAAAATTAAATACTTTTGAATGTAACAATATGCTACAAATTCATTTTATTCACTGAATTTCTATATTTTTTTTTATCTAAACGAAAATGTAATAAACTGCTCCCGTTTAATATAAATAAGAAGATGTGGTATGTGTGCCAATGAAACAACTCTCCGTCAAGTCACATGGTATGATTTAATTAGAGGTCAAAAGTACGGCTCAGCACGGAGCTTTGGTCCTCATTGAACAGCAAGCTATAACGGTCCCTAAAATGACAATACAATTAAGATGGAAAACAAAAGCATAATCTATAAGTACGGTCATTTTGCTACGTTATTTCGTCAATTCCGAATTGCAAGTAAGCGTCTCACTGTTTATCAAAATGAGTAGTAACACTGGTGTCTAAAAAAATCTGATTCGAAACTGAAATATAAACCATTAGATTTTATCAATCGTGTCTTAACTAACGTTGTTTGATATTTTTTCTATGATATGATTAACTCCTGTATTTATTTCGTGCTAAAAATATAACGATACAAAAGATCAATGGAGTTATCGACATCGGTCTTTATATGTATATAATGGTCAATATAAACTGTCAATTAAATTTTTAAAATATACTTATACTGTTGTTGAATTTATTTAAAAAATAAAATGATGTTTTTTTTTGTAAATGTAATAATTCAACCCGGTTTAACCTTTTAAATTTTATATAAAAGATAAAACATGGAACTTCATTCATCATACGTCCATTACGTTCACGAATGGGTAACTGATATAAGGGTATAAGGCAGCATATCATTCGTTAATAAACTTCAGAAAAAAAACGCAATTTGTAATCTGTGGTTTGAATTTTCGTCAGATGTGCCACTGACATAATGGCTGTATTATGGGTGAAATATTTGCCACTAGACGTTTAGTAAAACCCATTCAAATCCAAATCAAACCGCTCTATTTGATGCAAAAGAAACGTGACAGGCAGTGCTATCGAGGTATATGATCAGATTTGTTTCAGCCATCAGTGCACATGATAAATAATTATCAGTGATGCACGAAAAAAGGAGATGTAAGATATACGCCAATGAGACAGCAACCGAACTACGGAAATAACCGAAAACCATCTAAAGGGAGACGTGTCGAATTCAACAAAAGACAAATATTCCAACATTATGTCTTATAAGTGCTATAATCAATTATTTATTTCGGACAGAACTCGGACACCGTAGAGTCTATACATTTGTAACATATTGGACTTTCATGTTACGTATCGCATTGAAACATGAACGCGGACCTCAATGAGAACAAATGGATTGAAAGTTTGCAAGTTTACTATTTTATTTTCAATAGATTCACATTTCTTAAACCGTGCATCAATATTCTAATGTTTTTATTTAAATTTCTTAAATGTCACATTTTTTGTTCATTCATTTGTTAACAATTGTGAAGCATGCGACTTTATTAAGAATACACACATTTAATTGAATTCGATAAAATTTGATGAAAAAAAACCGATAAATAAATAAAGTTTGTCTTGCTTGAGTGATTTACCTGTACAAAGCTCGGGTCTCAACGATGTTTAAAACGAATTGATGCCTGTTTGAAATAGTTTAACGGGGGCGTGGCCTAATAGTTTGACGTACATTACCAGCAACTTGATTTCAATTGATTCACCGCAAAGAAATCTATTTGACTGGCGTTGAAATGAATTGAAATGAATTGAAATGAATTAAAAATATTTTTTAATTTTTGTCAATCTTTATCAAATAACAATTAATCTCATTTAAATAGCGTTAACACGTTTTTGTCCGTTTAAGCTAAATTCGGGTTACTAGTGTAACAAATCGTCTTTTTACATCGATTAAAAGTATCATAAATTACCAAGTCCCAATGCAAATTCATGAAGGGGAACCCAAAAGAAGCTGACAAAATAGCCTGCAAAATTACATTTGTTTGTGAAGGCCAGTCGAAATCGGCCTGCAGTGCGGGATTTTCTCTCTGTGTTGAAAATCCATTGGTGAGCTTTTGCTTTTTCTGCTTTTTTATAAGGTTATTGTCTCTTCGACACATATCCTACTTCCATGCTACATTTTATAGCATTCATTTTGTCGACAAAGTAAATATTACGTAATCATCAATACAAAAGAAAACAAAAAGAAAACCGTCTTTTCGAATCAAACCTCAGGACTCCTCTTTACCATGTATGGCCAAAGTCATCAAGTCAATAACCCAATTGCAGGATGCATCAATGCTGAGTCATGTCAAAGTTCATACAACTAAAAGATACATAATAGCACGAAGCCAAAAGTCGAAGAGACGAAGTAAAAGAAAAAGATGCATAATTTCAGCAGCTACAATATTTATCTAAAAACCATATCTTAATATTATGAAGTAGACACTAAATATTCAATTTTTAGGTTTTTGATACCTTGCGACAAACTTATTGAGAAAAAAGGGCTAAACGTTCTGTAAAAAAACCCACTGGTTAATTTGTTTTTTTGGTTTGACATCGTGTTACAAGGACAAGGGCATACGAGTTGATAGATGTATACTCTCAATACGTTGGTGAAGTTAATATAACGCTGATTTAATGTGAGGATACTTAATAGTATACAAAATAAAATGGTCTCGTTTGTTTATGATTCTGGTTTAAGGTGACTTTTTGGGATATGTATAATTTAATATTCTTGTATTTCCAACAATACAATTGTTGTTAACGTACAGGTGCTTCACTTTTTTTTCACCAAGTCTATTGATTGGTCAAGGGAAGTTGTTGAAAGTCATTTTGAACTGCAAAGTTCAAGAACCAGGTTTAATCCACCATTTTCTACATTTGAAAATGCATGTACCTAGTCAGGAATATGTCAGCTCTTGTCCATTCGTTTTTGATGCGTTTTGTTATTTGATTTTGCCATGTGATTATGGACTTTCCGAATTTATTTTCCTCTAAGTTCAGTATTTTTGTGATTTACTTTTAATACATCAAATTTATTTTATTTTACTTTACATAATTCAGTCATCGTCTTTTAATTCCCCTAGGGTATCACATCCAAGAAGTCAGCACTGCTGTGATGACATGAATTCTCATTGATATGTTCATATTTATAAATTAACTGTTTACAAAACTTTAGAATTTTCGTAAAAAACTCTAAGGCTTTTCTACCTCAGGAATATAATATTTAGCTGTATTTGGAACCAATTCGAGAAATTGTGGTCGTCAATGATCTTCAACTTCGTTCTTTATTTGGCCTTTTAAGGTAGATTGATGGTATACCGCCATCTTGGATTGTACAATCACAGTACACAATCGGTCTAGTTATTTGCCTAAATCTGAAAGATTTGCAATTCAATCG
Organism: Mytilus galloprovincialis; assembly: GCF_965363235.1. Classification (NCBI taxonomy): domain Eukaryota; kingdom Metazoa; phylum Mollusca; class Bivalvia; order Mytilida; family Mytilidae; genus Mytilus; species Mytilus galloprovincialis. The sequence continues at coordinate 29,616,546 of NC_134849.1, read as the reverse complement.
TTTGACTGTTTTTCTATATAAAGAAAACTTGTTAATGAATTGTACTAAACATAATTTCTTAACAAATATCATTTTTTGCGTTCTAAAACCCTTTTTATCAAATGAGTCATTTAAGGGGAGATAACTCTTTTAGCACAAAATTTATACTGGGCTGATAGGGAATTTTTTTATTTTTGCTTGTAGCAAGAAAACAAGTTCGGTGACACCATGTTTTCTTTTTCCTTTTTTCAAACATACTATGAAACCTATCTTCTCACAATTTATTTCAAATTCTGTCTCATAGATATTTTTTTTTTCACACTAATGGGGTTTATTTTATGAACAAACTATCCAAATTTTGGCAATTTTCAACGACTCAAAGCTTGAAAAAGAGCACGGTGACCCATACTTTTTATTAAATTTTTGAAAACAGCATAATAAAATCTTCATTTTGGCAAATTATAAGAAAATTCTGTCTCAAAAATTTATACTGATGATATACCTTAACTTTTCTAATTCAAGAGTCACTGATGAGTCTTTAGTAGCGTGTCTCCCGTAAAAACAAAATTTAATCCTTATATCTATGATGAGTTTAGTTTAACAACCACTTGATATATGCCACTATTGGTGGAGTATCAAACTCGAGTGTATCACCAGCCCAATACTTTACAAAATTCATTTATCGTCTTTTAATTCCCCTAGGGTATCACCATCCCAGAAGTCAGCACTTCTGTGCTGATATGAATTATTGTTGATATGGTCATATTTATAAATTAACTGTTTACAAAACTTTAGAATTTTTGAAAAACTAAGGCTTTTCTACCTCATGAATATATTACCTTGGCTGTATTTGGCAAACGTTTGGTCCTTATTGCACTTCAACTCCGTACTTTATTTGGCCTTTTAAGTTTTTGGGGGATTCGAGCGTGACTGATGAGTCTTTTGTCGACAACACGCGCGTCTGGTGTACAAAATTGAATCCTGGTATATATGACGAATGTATTATATTATTTATAATGAGTGAAGTATATGAAGAGTGACGAAAGATATCAGAGAGCCAGCAAAACTCAAAGATAAAACATACACTGATCATGCCATGTGTAAAAATAATAAGACATTTAACAAACAATAGTACACAAGCCAAATCATAGAACAGCAACATAAATTTGTCTCTTTTTAATTGAAGAACATTGGTCATTGGTTGGTAAATATCGTCCTATCTCCAGATTCACAATGTTTAGTTTTTTACATTACATGCACTATTATAAAATTTAAAAAAAAGCTACAATATTTATGTATTTGATTATTTGTTTTATAGAGAACATGTCCTGGACGGAAAGTAATTTGAAGAATAAATACTTATATGAACACTTAGTGAGTACAGCTGGTACTGAAATAGACATACGTACAAGACAACAACTATTTATTACACATGATATGATGGAGAAACAAAATTGGATATCATACGGTAGCACTTGGAAAAGAATATCGAGTGGAAGCTTAGCAGAGGGACTGGATTTACCAGGTAGTGACACGGATATAATGGTACTCATCGAAAACGTAGACGTAATACGAGATGTAAAGAATATCAAACACCCAGTACAAAGCACAACACTGCTTATGGAGAATGATAATGATCATTCTGGATTTGCTAGACTCCGATTGGTAGCAGGAGGGGATAGGGAATCTTACTTTATACAACCCAAATGCTTTGAAAGTACAAGACAAGGTTTATATTTGTCAGTCAACTTATTTGCTAATAAAATAAATAAGACATGCCCCAATTTGAATCTCTCATCTCACGGCCCCTGTTTATCAGATAACTATCAAACCGTGGATATTGCATTCTGTCTACGAATTAAATACCTACCTTACATTGCATTACCCTGGGCATCGCGTCACCGATTGCAATGGCCGCCTAATTCCGTAATTGATAAGATCAAAAACTACGGATGTTTGTTAGTTCCTATTGGACCAAGGACTTTGCCAGATTGTAATATATTATGGAGATTATCTTTCTCAGTGGCAGAAAAACAACTTGTACATTCGTTTAATTACACTCAACTGTTATGTTACTGTCTTCTCAAACTAACATTAAAACATATAGTTAATGCAAACAAACATACTGAAGGTTTATTGTGTTCTTACTTTCTGAAGACAGCTTTATTCTGGGTATCAGAAGAAGTTGATATTGACACATTTCACTCATCTAAATTATATTCTTGTTTTTTTCAATGTCTTAGTAAAATTATCTTATGGGTAAAAAGATGTTATTGTCCGAACTATTTTATACCTGAGCATAATATGTTCCGAGGAAAAATCAATGCAGATAATAATAAAACACTAATTATTGTGTTGAATAAAATAAAGTGTGACGGAATTCATGGATTGATACATAGTTGTTTTCAATACGAACATGATCATCATCGTGTATTAAGTACACAGCTTGAACCTTCATTTATCAAATTAGACTTACTATTTTACAGGATATGTGATGACACTTATGCTGCATTGTATAACATTTCCAGCTGTTTAAAATTACTCGAATTCATTGATTATTTACTTAAGTCGAAGTCGTATACATTTATTGTTGATGTATGTAAATGGCATCATGCCAACATAAGTCAATGTGCAGCGCAACGACTACCATCACCAACAGTAACGACTGGAAGGTACAACATACACAAACGTTATCACAGACATTTACAAGACGGTATTAAAGCAGATGCTGTCTCAGGCTGGTTGTTATATGCGTCGTTTTATTATGTCACAGGACAGTTCAATGTTACACTAAGACTTACGGATTATGTTCTTTTAAAATGTTTACCTGATATGATAGCAATGAACTTGCAAAAACACCGTGAACAACAAATCAATTATTACAGAAATCATGTACATTCCACAATGACACTTCAAGACAAGATGAGAATGGCAGTTGTAAACCATGTCACGTACTTACAGCACTCATCACTAATACCAAAGGAACTGAAGGAGGAGGTGAAAGACCAACACATAACTTTACCTCCTATTGTTTTGTCTCATTGTCTCAGATTTCTCTGCTATCATCATTTAGGAAATATTGCAAACAGACAACATGCTTTGCGTGATTTGAACTGTATAGTGAAAGAAACAAATTATGTGGATATATATAGGGTATCTGATTCATTAACAATACTTGAAGTCTGCTATGAGATATCCGGTGATAAGAATGCAGCCTATCAATGTTATGATGAAGCTCTACAATGTAGTTGTGTTAAAAGTGCCACAGCAGAAGCGAGGAGATCAAAACTTTTAACAGATTTAGTATAATTGTCAGGTTCATCATTAGTCGGAGTTTGTCAATTGATATCAGTTAATTAAGTATGTGAGTGTATACTTTGGAAGTGTCTTCATTCTGCATATATGACACCTATTGTAATATGCCATTACTACATACCTACAAATGCAGTCAGATATTTAAAACACTTTTTATTAAAAGACAATTATTGACAGTTATCGGTGCATGTAACCATTAGTAAAGCATCCGTTGCAATTCTCACTATTGATGATTATATATAGTCATTATTTAAACATGTTAAAGTTAGTGATATGGTTAGAAAAAAAGGACATTAAGTGATTATTTATATTAAATGGAATACTAATACTTTGTGTCCACAGATACGTACCCGGTTCATTTCATCAAATTATGAGATAAAAGGTTATAGATTAATTATATCAGTGTGTTTGGCATTATTTTGATTATAAGATTAGGAGAAATAAGAAATCTTAACAAAATGTTAAGTTCTTTTATTGTAAGTTTCGTCGTTTTTAAAAAGTGGTAACAAGTGTAATATTTGATATTTCATAAAAACATTTGAAATTATATTTTATACATTGATAGAACATATGGTTTCACTACAGTTGGTGTAATATGTTCAAAACATAACAGTGACATGCAGGTTTTCTGCATTATTGTAATAACAGGTTGGTTGACAATGTCTTTATTTATGATTTAAATAAATACATTTATTATAAATATCAGTTGTGACATTTTTTACGCCACATCCGAGTTCTGTCCACAAAAGTCTTTCAAGTAACGCTCGACCGCAAACAGTTTAATTGAGAAAAAAACTAAAAAACAAAGATCACTATAGGAACTTACATGCCAACAGATGTTGCCCACTGCCGCTAAGGTAATATGCTTGGATATAATTCCTTTGTATTCGAACAATTACAAACTATGTTTACACTTTACATGCTTTATGTACAGTTTTGACCACATCAATGATAATTCATGTCAAGACAGCAGTGCTGAATGCTTGACTCATACGTGTATGCTTATGTGTTCTTCGGTGTTATACGTAAACAGTAGGGGATAACATATTGAAGGTATAGGTATCTATAATATCAAGTACCTTTCTTTTATTATACAAGGATTTGTTTAATTAATACATATTAAAAACAATGTATTGCTTTAAATGTTTAAAAAAATTAACCTAAAATAGCTTATAAGTCAACCTAGACATGTACTTCTATTTTTTTATAATAAAAAGTAAAAAAGGTTTTGAAATCGTCCGTTTTAATTTTAGCATTTTGAAGTTTAAAAACAGTAAACGTAAATGTTAATGTTAATGACGTAGTTCACAGGCGTCTTTCGAAAATATATAGTAAAGAAAATCGTAGTTAACAAAAGGAGAGACATTTTTTTTTAGATATTTGTTTTTTTATGCACATATTAACAAACGTGTTACATGCTGTTAAATGGAAGCTGTTGATAAATCTTTTTGGGTAGTATATTTTAGTAGCACTGAAGCTGTTTTTTTGAAACATTTTACAATGTGCGTTTGATTTTGATTCCTGGTAGAAAGCAATAACAAAGAAGAAAATCATAGATACTAATCTAGGTTTTTTTTAAATGTAGAGGCAACACCATATCATTTGGATATCGTACATCCGAGTGTTTCTTTGAAGAACGTCTTCTGTAAACTGTTTGAAATGTTGGTAATTAATAAGTCGGGTAATGTTTTTTACACTTTAATTGTAATGTTTATCTGCTTAACAAATTAAAGGAAACAGCACGTTAGCGGTGTTCACATATTATAAATACGACAAACTGAGGATTACAAATTCACTTGAATAGGAGGGGTGGAGAGTACATACTTTGATAATAAATGAATGAATACATACTTTCTTTATACAAAACTACCCTTATGTTCTAAAAAAATAGTTCAGACAAACATACTGAAGTGAAATGCTTGTTTGACAATCCAACCACATTGGATGTGCCGTTCATACTTCAGGAGCCTGTAATTCAGTAGTTTTCGATTTTCGTAGTATGCCATATTGTTTTCATTTAATGGCTTGTTCACAAATCATGCTGTTCGTTCTCTCTTTTGAATTGTTTTAAATTTGTCATTAAATAGCATTTTAAAGTTTACTATTTGGTACTTTTTTTGTTCACTGATGGTGTATAGTTGTTACCTTCGCCGTCATTTGATATTTGATTGGGAGTTGTATCATTGGTTCTAATACTACATCTTCTTTTTTTTATTTCATTTTTGTTTTGTTTTGGTAAACATTCCTAACAAAAAAATGTGCTTTTACTGCCGATTTGTTAATTATTAGATCTCTAAATTTCAATTTCTGTTAAGCAAAATTGTATATGCATCCGCAAAAATAGCATACATCACACGACTGATACATTTTTCAAGTTCTTGCGTTTAGTTATAAGATGTTATTGAATAAGTTTTGTTAATTACTTTTTCGTTATCACCAGTGTTATAGTCGTGTTCAGCAGATTCAAGTCGTGCGCACATTTTTTTTTAAATTGATGCGCACCAGATTAAATCTCCAGGATACGAAAATGTTAATATTTATATATAACTCTTAATGGCCTAAAAACTCTTCTCCCACGTTTTGTGGAAACTAATGGCGACAAAACAATAAAAGATACCACACAAACTGTACAATGATTATGTTTTTTTTCCTTTTGAAATATTGCTCCGTTATGAAAGGACCTTTTTTTTCAAATATGAAAGCTTTTCTTGCAGAAGATGAACGAAAGATACCAAAGAGACAGTCAAACTCATAAATGAATGGGTTAAATATTTTGTTTCCTATCAACAAACACACATATTTAACACAGTGAGTGAGTGAAATTAATTAGCATGCGCATTAATTGTTGAAAACACTTATAGCTTACATTTTACCTGAATGATTTGTTGTCGTATTCGGATTCTGTTCCCGAGTCTGACAATTCTGAGTAATCTTCAAAAGAAAATTGTTTGTTCATGATAAATCAACTTTTGCTGGAGACCTGGATATTTGGATTTCTTTAGAATTATGTTTTTTTTTCTGTATGGTATAAACTTTTTTACTGGTTATGGGAATAATTATAGTAGATAATCAACTGTTTGCTTACAAATCAGTGAATTAAAATATAAGAATGCATGACTTTCTCATGTTTGTTTACTAAATCATGATTACAAGTATAATAAAACGTTGACAGTAACACAAAGCAAAAATATATTTCAAAACTCACTTGGCATAATGCAGTGCTATTGGAAATTCAATGGTTATAGTTGTTGTCTTTTGTGTGTTCTGGTATGGAGATACATATGCAACAGCATTGTGTTCAGACGATATAGGTGGTGAAGAACCATTAAGTTTGATAAGCGACACTGTTGCCATGCTAGATACCAAAACTATAAACCGGAAAATTACAGTTTACATCAGAACACTCATGAGGTATATGATCCGAAATTTGTTCTAAAGACATCATTGAAAGAGGACTCGACAAAAGACTTGATCAGAAATATAACACTGCAGAGAATGAATGACATTCTGGAGGAGCAAGGACGGGATGAACTGTTCCATCCTGTCAATAATAAAGGTAAATACAATATTATCGTATTTAGGTGTATCGAAAACAAAAATCAAAGAATTTGATACCAATGCGGAGACTCAACGTTAAAGGTCCTATGAAGCCCCCAAAGCTTACTTTACATCCTGTTTAACGTAACAGTAATGTCAATTTCTTTTAATGGCCTGCTGCATTATTGAATAAGATTTATAGACAGTTTCATCTCATGATGATTACAATAGATTTGACCTGAAAGGTCTTTTTATATAAGTTTAAAGTAATTATAGGTGAAATAAAAAATAACAATCAAATAAATCTAAGAAATGTAAAACTTTGATAACTTCAATGTGCAGACAAGATAAATATACAAAACTGCTCGCATGTCTTCACAACCAGAGCAAACGTGTTTTTATCCTTGTTGATCTAAGATATTGTGTATAATGGTTTTTTGTCTGTTGTTTTTCACTGCATCAGTTTTTTATTTGCTTTTTATCAGTGTGTTGCATTTTTAAAGTTTAAATCTGAATGCAACATTGATACTGTTGCACTTTTTATATTGCCATTTGAAATTCTAACTTATTACCCCAACTAAAAATTGCACAGACATCTTATAATCATAAAAATGCAAGAATCTAACATTCATTTGTTGGGGAGTTTGGAATTATAGCATTTACAGGTAGTTGGTTTTTTTTTCCTCTTTCACTAACTTTTTTTCCTCGATGTCCCATAAATATATATTGTTTGCAACTTAGCACAACCTGCAAAATATTTCAATTACAAAATGTATATGTAAACATGTCAAGTTGTTGTATTATGAACTTTCTTTTCAGAAAAAAGAAAATTGCAATATCCAAAAGACTGCACTACGATACATAATCATCATCCTGAAGTGACATCTGGTGTACACACAATATATCCCATAGACGAAAAGGCGGAGAGAGTTTATTATGATATGGAAACAGACGGAGGAGGATGGACAGTACGTTTGCTTTAACTGTAAAATAAGCATTACAAATGTACAATAAACCAAATTATTTTCGTGGATTCTTTATTTAGTGATTAGCCCCTTCTAATGCACCTTTCCTGTCTCTGTTCTCCAATTTACTTGATGTTGTTAAAAAAGGATGAACATTCATGGTTTAAATATTTGCGACAATTCAAATCCGCATTATTTTTCTAATTGCGAAAGCTGCGAGAATAAATCGCTAGTGAATATAAGTTTGCTTTACAGTATATTACAATTTAATCTTTGCAACAGGGTTATTTGAGTAAAACAAGCAAGCGATAGGTTGTTGTTCGTCCAATTTAGAACTCCGAGACTTTGTTAATATAAAAAAAAAGATGAACGAGGAATTTATGTAATCATCGGGTAAATTTACTATGTAATGATAGTTTAAATTTGCAATTGTCTTGTAAGAATACGCTGTCATTTCTAATTGCAATGGACACCACTATCATTTGATTCGTCTAATTGCAAATTCAAATAGCGTACTCTATCCATTCGATTTTGTTCAGTCAAGAACTGCTGTTCTAAGTCTCGATTGACATACTATATGGTCCCTACCTGTTGTTATGATTTGATAAATAAATGAGGTCCTGAAAAGTCATTAAATCTTAATCAATTCACCATTATTATTTGAAAACATCATATTTCCCTATAATAAAGACTGATTTATCAGTGACTATATGCCACAAATTAATACGAAACACGCGTTTTGCGTACTTAATTATTATTTTGGTATCATAATTGTTTTAATAAGTTTGGTGTTTTGTCATCATTCTTCTCACAGATCCAGTGAAACTTTTGCGAATTGACTGTATCATTTGTGATGAAGAGTTTACCAGTGATTTTAGATAGCTTCTATATGGTTTGAAGACAAACAAAATCAAATATTGACACCATTAGTTTATTGATCGTATTTGTTCGTTTTAGAGACAAAACGTCAGCGTGTCCTTCCATTTTGATTGATGAATACATTAACAATTATATCCTTCGCTTTTTATTCAGTAACTAATTATTCATTCGTATTCAGAAAGAAAACAAACTAACAATATGCATATTAGATAAGATCTAGCTACAATCTGAGGTTCATTGATGAATTTAGGGAAAATCAAACTGCAACTGAAAACAGGTGATATATTAATTACGAGCATCACGTTTGTTTTGCAACATAACACCTGAAGATTCTTTATAAATTTTGTATGACTCATTTACTTGCGAATTATGTTGCTTTCTTTTTTATATACATTAGTAAAATAAGTATCGTTGTGTGAAAAATTATTGGACGGTGGTTCCAGGGTACAAAAATTTAAGAAAGAAATTAAACCTATATTTTTTCATTACAAATTTTATCCATAACACTATTAGTTATTACTTTGTGACATGGCACAAAAATCAACCCAAAAAATCGATTCGGTTTGGCCACAGATGACTTTTTAAATGTTTATATCATTGAAAAAGCTCCAAATTATCTCCCTTTGGTGCAAAAATACCATTTTGTAGCATTCGATTTGAAATATATTTTTTTACTCATCGGTGACCTATATTTTTTTTATTATTGTTTTCAAATAAGCTGTACATAAACTAAATAATTGTAAAATTTTAACGATATCTGTAATTGTTTTAATTCGATATTACCTCTATTTCTCCAATTAGTTTAACAGAAAAAAACGACATTAACAAAAATGTATGCTTCTTCCGGAGGCAGACTGTGAGCTTAAATAAACAGTGACCCCATTTATTTATGGAAATTTTTTCTTTTAAGTATATAATTAAGTTCATTTATAAAAAAATATAGCGAAATCCTATATTAGAAAAAAATTGATTTATATCTAGGAGCCCCCTTAAGATTACTCACATCATGAACAAATAAATCCACACCCTCTGCTTACTATTCATTGGCAAACATGCATCTCACAAAATTATTAACTTGAAATAATATAGGATTTATCTCTTTCAAATGGGTTAATGATTTAGTTAAAACATTTTTTTCTAGGTTATTCAGAAAAGAATAGATGGATGGTCTCAATTCCAGAGACCATGGATAGATTATGCAAATGGATTTGGAACGGTTGATGAGGAATACTGGTTTGGTAAGTATAAGACGTTTAACTCGCATGATTTCTTTAATAAGTGTTGAGAGAGCTGATATCAAAAATAATATATAGAATTTAAAGCAGAAACTATAACTCAAAAGATCATAATTAAATGATACAAACATATTGATAGGTTATGGAACTCCTTTTTGATATGATGTTCAACACTATATCGTAGGATTATTTTCAACAGTTCAAATATTAAGATAAAAATTCTAAAACCAGATCTGAGAATACTCTTAAGGCCTAAGTATATCTACAAGTCGTTACAAAATTGTTGAGAAAAGTAAAATGATCTATTCGGTTAAAATCTCGCTCTGCACTATAAAATGTAGGACACTAAATAATTTACGGGACTGAATTCATGTTCACGAATTGGTGAACGTTTTTTCCCCGTTAATTAAATATAAAATAATTTAATTTAAATTTCTCACTACAACTGTTGCAATATTTTAGTTACTTCTTTTATAAGAAAAAAACGTAACTAAAATATACTGCAACACTTTTTCACAGTAAAGTCCACGGATTAAAAAGACGAAGAATATACATCCGGCGACGTCCACTTGTATGTTTGTCCATCTGATGAGCCTTTTTCAACTGATTTTTATAGTTCGTTTTTATGTTGTACTGTTATACCGCTGTCCCAGGTTAGGGGAAGGGTTGGGATCCCGCTCACATGTTTAACCCAGCCACATTATTAATGTATGTACCTGTCCCAAATCAGGAGCCTGTAATTCAGTGGTTGTCATTTGTTTATGTGTTACATATTTGTTTTGCGTTATCAATGTCTGTGTCACTTTGGTCGCTTGTTGTCTCATTGGCAAACATACCACATCTGAATTAAAAAAAAAAATAGCATTGATAAATACGATGTGCTACATAAACTACGAAATTTATAAGATAATATTCTATTGTTTCTTATCTTGTTGATTCGAATAAATTCACATGAGTTTTGCAATACTGAAAATTAAGTAGTTATTGCGGTGTTTTTATTCATGAGAAAAATACGACAGGTTTATAATCGCTATAATAAAAATTCGCATTTTGATTTGTATGCCCCACCTACGATAGTATAGGGGCGTTAAGTTTTCTGGTCTGTGCGTCCGTTCGTTCATTCATTCGTCCGTCCGTCTGTCCCGCTTCAGGTTAAAGTTTTTGGTCAAAGAAGTTTTTGATGATGCTGAAATCCAATAAACTAGAAACGTAGTATACATGTTCCTCATAATATGATCTTTCTTATGTCAATTACAAATGAAAATTTTGACCCTAATTTCAAGGTCCACTGAACATGGAAAATGATTGATCGAATTTCTGGTTAAATTTTTTGGTTAACGTTATCGGTGTAGGTAGTTTTTGATGAAGTGAAAGTCCATCAACTTGAAACTTAATAAACATGTTCCCTATGATGGCATTTATGATATGATCTTTCTAATTTTAATACCAAATTTAGGTTTTGACCCCAACTTCAAGGTCTACTGAATATTAAAAATGATAAGAGCATCCGTGTACTATTGAAACATTCTTGTTTTTATTTGAATTAAACAGGATTTTTCTCAACATAGCAAATGTTGAAATCGAATTTTAATCTAAAATGACAAAAATCCCAATAATGAATGCATACAATAATTTCTGAATCAAAGTAAAAGTAAAAACATGGAACCTTTTTGTCTGTCCCTTTCTTTTACTAGTTAGAGATTTTTTGTTGTAACGCTTCTGTACAATATATATTTAAAGGAAACAAAAACATTCACAGCCTGACATCCAGTGGTAACTATGAACTTAGAATAGACCTAAAGGACCTGTCAAATACAAAGAAGTATGCTGTGTATAAAAAAATTGAGGTTGGAGATGCGACATCTAAGTATCAACTGACTGTTGGGAATTATAGTGGAAATGCAGGTAAAAAAATCCTCTCAAATAGAGATAGGAAAATGTGGTATGAGTATAAGTAGGACAACTCGCAATCCAAGTCACAATTTATAAAAGGAAACCATTACAGTATAGGTCAAGGTACGGTCTTCAACCCGGAGTCTTGGCTCACACTGATAGCTATAGAGGGCCCCCAAAATTACTAGTGTAGAACCATTTGAACGGGAAAACCGACGGTATAATCTATATAAAAAAACGAGATTTTCTTTTATTCTAATGACAGTAAAGAAACAATTTATTCGTTCATTTGATTTGCGGGATGACAAAAACATCTCTTGTGCTCAAGGTGAATAAATGATTAAATCAGTACCCGGCATTCAAAAACTTCTTTCAAACAGGATAATTAGAAAGTAGTCATGTTAATTGAAAGGGAATAAAAAGAGTGTACACATAAAGGGATTAAACTTCAAGACCATGATAATCCGTTTAATTATTGCTTCACCTTTAACTTTGTATTAGAATTGATTGGTTGTATGTTTTTTCTTCATAAAGGTGTTAGTATGGTTATATTATGGCTATATAAGAAGTGATAAGTAGTTCGTTGAATGTTTAATTTTGATATAAGTGATAGTATGGCTATTTTTTATTGGCTTTATCAGAATTGATAATTGATTCGTACTAGGTTTATCATTGATATAGGTGAAAGTATGGTTAAAGTATGACTATATCAGAATTGATTATTGATGCATATTAAGCTTATTCTTGATATAGATGATAGTATGGCTGTAGTATGGCTATATCAGAATTGATAAGTAATTCGTAGTATGTTTATCCTTGATATAGGTGATAGTATGGCTATCCATAACGGAATGAAGTTTTCTACGATAGACCAGGATAATGATCTTGATAGTGGAGCTGATTGTGCGAGACCGTATGGGGCATGGTGGCATAACCATTGTGGCACTAGTTGTTTTAACAGGAGATTCCTTAGCAAACTGTGTTGGAATACTCTCAAGACATACTCAGCCAAAACGTCAGTTATGATGTTACGAAAATTGAAATAATGCAACTCTTTGTAAAATCATAACAGGCTGAAATCTAATACACAACTTTATCATGTAAACGTTAGAAATTATTTTGTAGATAAAGATGAATGAAAATTTATATTCATTTCCGTGAGAAAAAAACCCACTTAATTTGAGATACAACATGTATGAAATAAAATGAAGCCTCAGAGACACACAATGATATATATGAACGTTAATGATGCAGCACTATCATGATAAATAAACCAAACAACATACGAGGTAAAACAATAAAAATATTTAGAATATATCAATACCATTTGGTAACTTTTAATCTTTCAAGTGAATTGGAACGGGATAAAAATCATTTCACACAAGTTATCCTTATACTAAAAAAACAATAAAAAAAAGACAATAAAACAAATAATAAGTTAATAAACAACAACAATAGAACAATAAACCATTCAGACGTGACACAAAACAACCACTGTCGAAGTTTTTATCATGAGATCAGTAACATTGATGATATTGATCTACTATGTTCCTAATCAACCACCCTTAAAAGACAATAAATGAACTTACAAACTCTATATGGATCACATTTTAAAACCTAATACTGTGAAACAACAACGCTTCACTGAATTAGTACGTATAAGATGTAAAAAGTGAATAAAAATAAAACACAATTTTAATTTGAAATAGTAATTAATGATATGAAACCGCGTCAATCAGTTTCTTTCAAAGATATCTTCTGATAATCATGTTTTTTTTCTTCATATCTGATCATCAATACAATATAACCGCTCGTAAATTACATAGTTACATGTAGATATGTATGCCTCAACTTAAGCTTGCACCGGATTAATTTTGTTTTCAATAATATGGGTCCACTTGGTTAAGTGAAATGCATGGATTAGTTTTCTGAGATAAATTGTTGGAAATTCTAGACTATGGAGCTCTGTAAGTCAGTAAACTTATTTGTTATTTTAAGTTTGAGGCGGCAAAATGACAAACTATTCTGCTAAACAAATATTTACGTATCTATACAAGTTGTTACTATCAACGGCACATAGCTTTCAGACAATTTGTTTATTTATCTGTTATAATTTAATCCTGACTTTGCATTTTACACACATCAATTCAAACGTCTGTACTTTGGTAGAATTTCTTTGCATACAAAATAATCATAACTTCAGGCATATTTAAGTGCCAGTCTTTGTAAGAATCAGGGAATTTTGAAAAAAATCAAAAATTTGCTGTAAAAAAAACATCTTCCTAGCAATCTTATTTTGAAGTAACACTCATCCTGAGTTAGAAATGGTAGGTCTTTAGTGTCTGCGTGTCTGGTAACTTGGGAAATCTTGAGACAAACTTTGGTTAGAATGATAGCTAATTACAGAGTAAGCTCCCCTTAATTTTTTAATTTCTAGTGCATTGTAACAAAATTTTACCTCCATTACCAGAACAGGACAATAAAACGAATGGTATATTTTTGCATCATTATACATTTTGGACTGGATTAATGTCAACCTGAGTGGGTTTTTGTTTGTCATGTTTTCGCCAATGCCTGATTTTAAGGTAGACTAGCACTTAAGTAAATGCAAAAAAATCTCTACAATAAGTGATAAGCTTTTAACAAGAGTATCATCTACGATTAGGTTTTTAGAAGAGTAGTATATATTTTATAGATATGACTTGAAATTAAGTTCATTATAATCATTCGGAAGAAATTCAGTCAATTTGCAGTAATGCACTGTATGAACAGTTTTCGAACGTTTTTCTTTTCTTCTTAGACAAATCGTTATATCTATAATTTAGTACATATGCTTCAAGCTGTTGAAATACGACTCGATGATAGATATATAAAATAGAAAACAAAGTAAATAATGTTTGCAGTATCTGGAAAATATTAGTTTGAGATGTGTCAGATAAAACTCAATGAATGTAACGATAATTAACATGTAAGAAAATTATTTAACTATTTAGGAAACATTTCTTTTTTTTTATCTATTTTACACAGTTTGGTTATTATTCAGGGTTTCGGTATTGACATAAACTGTTACTAATTTTCCAAACGTTTCCCAAATATTAGTTAAGAAATGACTAAACAACTAAATATTATGGGTTTCATTTGACCAAGTGTTCCTAACGTTGATTGGGTCTTTACATACCCAAATTTTGTATGTTCGAGTTTGGGTACCGTGATGATGGTATATTTTTTGACTGCCAAAAATCTATTTACAAAGGTTATATCTCTTACCTTTGAAATAAAACAAAAGCAGATTTGTGCACATGTTATTTCTACAATTTAAGGCTTATGACAGGGTGATATAGACTATTTCTTAAAAATACTCCAAAATTAAAATGAAACATATTTATCTAGTTCTATATGGTTGTTATAATGTAAGCATTGTTTGTTTTCGTGATTTCACTTATCACGTTTACACACTAGCGTAAGTAAATAAACTCATCATAGATACCAGGACTAAATTTAGTATATAAGCCAGACGCGACCCAACAAACCTAGTAAACCCATGACGCATGTTCATAAAATAGCTCTATCCAGGAATATCGTGAATAGTTGTCTGTAGTCATGTTTGAAAATATTTGACATCCTTTGAAGAATGGTTGTTGAAAGTCTCTGTATAAGAATAAAGTGTGATTTAAAAATTGGTATAACTGTACAATATTTGAAACCTCCGAGTTTGTATGCAGTTATTATTCTGTCGTTTTGACGCATACGCCCTATTTTTTTTTTAATATTTGCCATAAGTTTTCCGTTTTTGTAACATAATAAAGTACAAACAAAATATTATTCTAATCTTTCACCTAGAAAGTGCATTCATATTATTTTAGCTGCAAAACGAAAGACTCCTTCAAACGTCACGTCTCCCAGAAAAAAAACATTTTAGCGCAAAACTAGTAGGCAACTTCTTGAAACAGTTTAGTATATATTCTGTACCAATAAGTTAAGAAAGATAAAGTAGCTATATATACTTACTCGACAAAAGAACAAGTATTTAAAAGACTAAAATTTGTCACTAATCGCTCATAATATAGTATGAAAGGTTACTGGTCAAACGGTAACTTGTGCGGTTAGTAAATTGCCTACAAGTAACGGTAAAGAAACACATGAAATGACATCTGTGAGACCCGAACAGTGTTTAAACCATCATGTAAAAATGTATGTATTGTTCAAGTTATTCAATCCTGAATATACAAATGAACTCATCATAGATACCAGTATAGAAATTTAGTTTTGGTACCAAACGCGTGTTTCGTCTAGAAAAGACTCACCAGTAACGCTCAAAACTAAAAAAAAATATCTAAGACAAAATGAAATACGACGTTTTGTCAAATACAGCTAAGGTAAGCTATTCCTGATGAATATTTACCATCCGACGAAAAGTAAACTCAAACTTTATGTGATTTATACGACTGAACTTAGGTAATGCTATCATGGTTTTGAGATAGGGTCTTCTTTCACAGCGATCCGTTCTTAAAGACGGAAATACTAGTACTACATTGTTTAAATCACTTAACTTAATTTTGTTTTCTTCATGACATATTGCTATAATTTGTTTATCTGTATGTAAAGAGATAAGGATTTTCAAAGTTTTTTCTTACTTGTTCTTATCTGGTGATATATATGCAACAGCATCAGGAACAGACAAGAAATATTTTGGTAATGAGGAGCCATTGTCTATATCACTAATAAGCGATCAGGTAGCACCACTGGTTGCCATGCTAGATATGAATACCATCAACAGAAAGTTTACATCAGAACACTTATCAGAGAAACGATTCAAAATGCTGTACAATAACAAATTCAGGATATTTTTAAAATATCATTTGACCAAAACACGACCATAGACTTTATCAAAGATATAACCATGCTGGGAATAAATGACATTTTAAAACAGCAAGGACAAGTGAAACTGTTAGATTCTATCAGGAATGAAGTTAATAAAATGAACGGTACCAATTTTGTTGCACCAGATGCGCATTTCGACAATACATGTCTCTGCAGTGATGCTCTTGGCCAAAATATTTGAAATCCAAAGCTTATATAAAAGATGAAGAGCTGTAATCCAAAATGTCCAAAAAGCATAGCCAAATCCGTGAAAGGAATCAGAGCTTTGCATGAGAGAGGATACATTCCTTAATCTATAATAAATTCTATCATTTTGTAACAGCAAATTCTAATAACACAAAGAAATCCGTATTTTCATGCCAGTACCGAAGTACTGTCTACTGGGCTGGTTATACCCTCGGGGACTAATAGTTCACCAGCAGAGGCATCGACCCAGTGGTAGTAATAAAATTAATGGTACCAATTTTCTTAAAACAGATGTGCATTTCGACAATACATGTCTCTTCAGTGATGCTAACTTTAAAATTTTTATATTTATCTTTATCGGAAACATGACAGTCATACCACATATCCTTACTTTTATATCAATCTAAGTCAAGAATGATAAACATAAGAACTGTGATATTTTTCTTTGATATGATTACTGCCTCAACATTTTTTTCTTGAAAATTATAAATTATGAACTACCAAACTACGATTAAAAGTTGACTTTTAATGTCCTAGCATTATTTATCCTTTAAAAGATATATCGGAGGCGAAACCAATGCAGGGATATTCCCACTGATTGGTCGGAAACAAACGAAAAAAAACCCCGATATAACTTTAACAAAAAAGGCCAACAGACAAACAACATAATACAAATCACTCAATAAAATATCACAGACTGTGAAAATCCCCAACAAAAAATAGTGGTGATCGTATGTTCTTCGGGAGGTTAAGCAGATCTGGCTCCATATGTGGAACCCGTTGTGTTGCGCATGTTGGTACACACCTGGTAATTAATATAAATCGGTCGGTCAAATTGCTTGTAAAGGGAACTGATTGTAGTTAAACATATACCCGCTATCATCTGCAAAAACGTATGATGTATGAGTGTGAACCTACTCGTGATGAAAGAGTGAAAAAAGAAATGTTTTTAACTTCACCACTGATTACGATTAGTTTAAAAGTTTCCTTGTGACTAGCAAACCTATATAAAGAAAATACATTTTCTGAAGTATCATATCAACTTGGAGATGTAAACGCTGCATTGAAGACCTATTGCTGACCTTGTACTGCTGTCTGCTCTATGGTCGGATGGTTGTCTGTCTCTTGGACACATGCCTCATTTATATTCGCAATTGTATCCATAAGATGAACACAGCTTGAACATTACTATATAGAAATTGGAATTACAAAACTTGGAGGTTGATCAGGTTTTTTTTGGCGTCAAATTGTGTTTTCAATCGCAATATTGTCAATATCTTGATGTAAGTCAAAATATGAGAAAACTTAACAGTCACTCTTGTACATTTGCTCTCAAAATCAACTTGATAGATACATTTAACAAGGCCCCTAAATTTGGAATTGTTTAGATAGAGAACACCATCTACATTGTACATTGTATATGGCGGAAAATAAAGTCAAATGATGCTATCAATGGCTTTTCTTTGTTCCTAAGTTCTTGTATGAAGTCAGCATCACATAAACAACTGAACAAGACAATAAGAAGAGAGGCGTATAGGGATTTCATGAGAATGCCGATTGCTTTAAAAAAGAAACTCTCTCCTCAAACGTTACACTTATGTTGTAAATCATAATTAATCTGCGGTATTGCGGTTAATAACAACATGGCATTCCCTTTTTATATAGTGAATACAACAAATAGCTAAAAAGTGACACGTTTTCATATGTATTGTTATCTTGCTTTAATTTGTTTATGCAGTTGCATATGTATCTGTGTTTTAACATTACTGTCATTTTTAAGGTCGCATTTCTCAATTTTAATTTTGATTTACTAGGAGTAATATCCTTTAATTGTGTGACGATATATGTGTCAGATAATGCATATGTTATTGGAATATACCACGCCTTAGAGTGTCGGGATTGCAAAAAAAAAAAAAAAAACACGCGGTCTTTGATACAACAAATAAGAACATTGTAATAATGATATTAGCTACGACACTAAATTTAAATTAAACAAAAAATCATTTTTTTGAATCTCTCATCAAGTGTATTTTGAACTACTTTAATCACTTCATTTTTGAGATATAGATCGTTTTGCCTTAACTATTAGATATTCACTTACTAAAGTTATGTACACCGGTATGTTAACATTACCACGTGTATTTGTTTATAACTATACACGTGTTGAAAGTATATAATAGGTTAAAAGGTGTTCATTGGTCGAGTTAGAACTGACCATTATATTTGAAAAAGGTCAGTTAAAAAAATTCGTGCTATACTTTTGATGGTTGTGTGAAACTATGATATTGTCATTCGAGGTTCGCCTTGGTGCAGTAATGCAGCCTGTACCAAGTCAGGAATATGACAGTTGTTATCCATTCGTTTCATGTGTTTGGACTTTTGATTTTTGCCTTTTGATTTTGGACTTACCTGTTTGAATTTTCCTCGGAGTTCAGTATTTTTGTGTTTTTACTTTTTTCCACCCTCCCACCTTACTTAATGTATTTTTCTTGAGTTTTTTTTTATTATTATGAATAATTATGTGTGTAAGAACAGAATCTTTAATTTGATTCATAATATGTATTTACGTGCATAATGATTTTTTTCTTTATTTTTGTAGATTGGTTTTTGTGTTTGCTACTTGCAGCGGCCTAGGCAAATATTTATTGTTGTACATAACCTATGTTTGCTTGAATTTATGAATACATCCTTTAGGTTTTTTTTATACTAAAATGCTTGAAATTTTTGCAATCAGTGAAAGTCACGTGCTACTTCACATTAAAATAAACTTAGAGATTGATTTTTCTACTTGAATGGCTAATTTCATTACATAAATAGCACATGTACATCGAGTCGAGAGATATCTTTTATTTTATCCATATGTTTTGAAATGTATGACTCTTGCAATATTGACTTCCAATTCATCTTTACCGACTGCGTTGACCTTACCAAAATACCTATTGTTAAATATTTCGACAATTTGAAACTACTATTAGTTTCGAACGGAATACAGAATATTGAATATTTGTTCCCGCTAGAATAGGTATCAGGTATTCTATAATTCTGAAAAATTTCTGATAAAATGCACACAATTTCATTGGGACCGCCAATCTATCCAAATTTGAAATTTTGGAGTCTGGACCAATATAACATGCGATGATTATATACTTATCATCTAAATAACAACATCAAGCAATATCTATTGATTTATTGTTATAACATGATAACTTTAAAATCATGGAAAACAACTGGACACCCAGCTTTTGTTACATTCGGCCTTTGGTGTCGTCTTGAAGAATAATGAACCTGCAGTACGGACAGATCTATAATAAACACGACGTGCAAAGTATTTGCATCCTACTCTCTTCCAAAATGACTTTTTCATATCACAAACGTTCAGCATGTCTTGTAAGAAAATATCGTCACAGTACAATCTGGTTATACTGAACTTTCTAGCCTGAAGATAAATGAGAAATATTAAACCTCTATAACTGTTTTTGTTCAAGCATGGTATTGCAACCTCAGTTTGATATACCGGCTGTTACTTCAAGAAACCTTTGGCTAACCTTGTGCCATGATTCTCATTTATCGAGTTACAAATACAGGTTGAAAATTATAAGTCAATGACTTCGTTTTTTCTTCAAAAATCTGCTTGTTAATTGATAACATTGTAACTGAAGAAATGGAAACACATTCGCATTTTGATAAAAAAAAAAAAAACGCTCAAAACAAAACGCGTTTAAAGTTCAAGGTCGTCTACGATTTTTAAAATTGTTATTTTCTAATCCGTATTTTTTTCTGTGATGAATTTTCTGTGAAGAATATAAAATTAAAAACTAAATTAAACAAATTATTCAAAAATTGTGACTGACATTTTCCTTGTCACAGTAGATGTATGTTCGGCAAAGGTTTCGCAGGGGATTTATTATTTTCAACTTCTAACTTATAATTTTTTTTCAGGCTGTGTTTCATTGTAAGAAAGTATATGACTTCATATGGATTAATTAATTAAGGTACAGTTGGGTGCAGACCAAGCATTACATGTAAACGGGCCTTAAAAGTTAACGCGGCGTTTACTCGCGTGCACTTCATGTAAACGCCGCGTTAACTCTGCGTTAACTCCGAAATTTTAGTAGACATAAATAGTAAACGGGCGTTTACTTTCGCGTTTACCTCCGCGTTAACGCAAAAACCGCGCGTCTTCTAATTTTGTAAAGAGTAAACGGGCGTTTACTTCGCGTTAACGCGAAAAAGGCGTGTCTTCCAATTTTGTATAATAAAGTAAACGCCCGTTTACTGTTTGTAGTAAACGCGCGTTAACGCAGATTGTCCTCGTATCCTGGATACACTGACCTAATATATCACATGATAAGGTACATCAAAATATCCATCTGTCCATTTTCGATCAACATATTGACGATTGCATTTAATGAAACGACACCTCTTTAATTAATTAATTTATTGAAAATTAATAATTGCATATAAGAACAAAATGGAAATTCGTCCTGGAACTGTAAAACCTACAAGACTTTCAGTTTACATTCGTGAGAGGATATTAGTTGAATCTGCCGTAAAGAATGTTGACAAATTACTTTAACAACATAATTTACATGTACACATAGTTTTGCAATAATAAAATTAGCATTTTTTTTTTAAATATGCCGGTTTGTGAGTTGATATTTGTACATGTACATTTTGAACAGAAAAAGTAGAAAAGCCGCTGTTGAAAGTTTTTGGAACTGATTTATTTTTTTGCAATTATTAAATGTTTATATTTGTAATAAAAAGTGTTTTTGAATGTTAAGGTTTAAAACACAAATACGTAAAATATTAAGTCATTTTAACAACATAAATAAATGTACAAATGCACGCGACGATTATTTTAGAATATACACAATTAGTTAACGCGAAAAGTAAACGCGCGTTTACTTTCAAGTGCACGTAAAAATACAATTTAGAAATCTGTAGTAAACGCCCGTTTACTTTTACGTGCACGTATAATTAAACTTGTGAAATCTGAAGTAAACGGCCGTTTACTACTGACTAAACGGACACAGAGTAAACGCGCGTTTACTCGAGTAGACATTAGAAATTTCCATTTTGACCGCGTTAACGTAAATGAAGTAAACGGGCGTTTACTAGTAAACGCGAAATTTAAAGTTAACTAACGAAATATGTGCACGCCGCGTTAACTTGCGTTTACTTTATGTAATGCTTGGTCTGCACCCAACTGTAGTTCGCTACTTAGTTTCAAATAACAAGTTTTTTCAGAATACTAGTATATATTTAAAGGAGATCAATAAAGGAACCAGAAGAGCAAATAGAATATATAGGTCAATGTGCTTGTTAAAGAGATATAAGTCGTCCATAACATGTTTGCTGGAAATTTTTCTCTCTTGATTTTTCATAGCTTAGTCATTAACAAGTTCTCAAAAAATATCAAAAAATAAAAACGATTTGATAAGACTTTTAAAAATGGCTGATAATGATACATGTACATGTAAAAGATTTATACCAAGAAATATGGGAAAACTTTTTCTGAGGCATTCAAATGGATAAAACCATAGGTTTTCGGAAATGTGACAAAATTCAAAAAAACATTACAAGCGAACTTCCTGCAAAGTAACAACCCATTCACTTTATTGTAATTCAAAAGTCTAAACATTTGAAAAAAAAATCATAGAAATAAACGTTTGCATTTTGTTTTATATCCAAACATTATTACTTGTTTTTATAAAAACTAGTAGTTGCGAGTGCTCATACTGTGGACCACATAAAATTTACGTGTCTTGTAAACTGGCATTGGCATTATACAAATGTTACATTATGGAGATGAACCAAAATTAAGATGAATTTAATTTTACCGTTGGTCAGTTAATACTTACACAACTGTAACAAATATCATGACGCTGGCATGGTGGCGTGAACGATCTCTTGTAAGGAAATTTTTTAAACAAAGGGATACTGCAGCCACTGGATAACCCTGTATTTGCCAGGAAACAGCGGTCACTTTCTGTTGTAAACGCTAAGTGTACATGGTGTATACTTGTTATGATGACTAGTGAAACAGCATGCCCTCTGTAATATAGATATATCGTCAATTATTTTTGGCAAACAAGCACAGCAAACGTTTGTTGTAATATTAATATGAGAACACAAAAGGCTTCCATTTCATGATTTTAATTCAATACTCCAGACGCGCGCTCGTCTACATGAGAATCATCAGTGACGCTCAGATCAATTAAAATAATAAGAAATTTAAACAAGTACAAAATTGAAAAGCATTTTTGACCCAAAATTCTACAAAAATGTCCCAAAATCTTTAAAATTAGGCCTTTAGTTTTTCTAAATTGAATAGATTAAAATTGTTAATATCAGAGTAATGGTAGTAAACTATACGGTATGATATTTTTTTTCTCATTGTTGAAAGACGTACAGTTGCCTATAATTGCTTACATCCACTTCGATTTGAACTTCGATGAATAAATATTTCATTGGCAATCATTTTTCATTTTCTGACTTTAACAAAACAAACATTTTGTTCCCTATAAAATATTATCGAAAATGTCAGTAATTGGAAAAAAAAAACATCTTAGCTTAACTAAATGTAACTATTGTAAGAAAACTACATTAAAATCTAATTCTATTCATGTAAAATGAAAAGTAGCATTTATTTGCAATAATTATTTCTTATTATTGACAATATCATTAATGTTTTCTTACCTATAAGCCTGTAAGTCCATCTTAAATATTTTATCATGCCCCGGATGTGACACCTTTTATACATAATGTTTCGCCCTGAAATCAATATTCCAGATGGGAGGTCCAGAAACCTTTGGCTTACCTTTGCGCCATGTAACACATGTGATTGTGTGAATTCGGTGACAGGTGAAAAAATAAACGTCAATGACTTCATATTTTCCCTCAAACATCAGTTCAAAATACTTCATTTTAAGAGAGAAATCAACGAAAAACAAAAACGATGAACAGAAATATGTAAAAATAAATCGCCAATATATGTGGAAGCTAAGATTACAAATGCCATTTTCCGGAATAGGCATATGATATACATATATAGAAATGCTGGGTTGAACCTGGTTTTATGGCGATTCAAATCTTCTACCTAACAGCTAAAATGAGAACACTCTGTGAAAGAATACAAAATAGATAAATGTAAAATCATAAATAAATGATATAATAGTAAATTTCAACATGTAAACGGCAGAATAACAACGGACACATACATATCATATGATGATGATATACCAGGACACCACAAAAGAAGAAAATGAAGTAGAGTAAAGTGCAAAAATCAACAAAATGTGAAGAAATGTTAATTAGGAAAAGTTATGTTAATTTTTAAACTTTCATATGCACGAAATGAAATATCAAAGAAAATATGAATTTACCACAATGCTACAAAACAATTGATATCCACAAATATAAATGTACCAAAAGTGTTTATGATAATAAGTATGTTCAATAAATACATGGAAAAAATATATTCAAGCACGGAAGCGTTCATCAGCGTAAATATAAAAAAGAAGATGTGGTATGATTGCCAATGAGACAACTATCTACAAAAGACAAAAATGACACAAACATTAACAACTATAGATCACCGTACGGCCTTCAACAATGAGCAAAGTCCATACCGCATAGTCAGCTATAAAAGGCCCCGACAAGACAATGTAAAACAATTCAAACGAGAAAACTAACTGGCTTATTAATGTAAAAAAATTAACGAAAAACAAATATGTAACACATAAACAAACGACAACCACTGAATTACAGGCCCTTGACTTGGGACAGGCACATACATAAATAATGTGGCGGGGTTAAACATGTTAGCGGGATCCCAACCCTTCCCCTAACCTGGGACAGTGATATAACAGTACAACATAAAAACGAACTATAAACTTCATTAGCGGTGACAATATTTGCTCTTGTGATGTCGAAGGTAAGGTATTTGATATCGAGATATAGTGTGCCAAACAATTACTGTACCGAAATTAACCTTTTTTGAACAATTGAAAGACACCACAATTATTGTTAAAACACTAGTTGACAACTTAAATTGGTTGGTGACATATTTAATTTTACTTTATATTTGTAAATTAATAGTCTTATATATAAATGTATGTAAATCTTTCATATAAATATCTCACATCTGTTCATGTTAGGATTGTGCAGGAAGTCATTTGATTGCATTTTCCATTATAATTTTAGTTTTTATAATACGATCCTTTTCATATGTATATTGCCTTATCACCATGCAAGATTGTGCATACAAATGCTGGAAAGTACAAATGGTTGTGGATAATTTAGTTTTACACGCTCATAGCAGAAAGTTATAGACGTTTTATTTAGTTAAAAGGAAGAAATCGTTAACCTCTTTGCAGATCTAAAACGTTACTACAGGAATAAGCATGCAATTAAATATGATCAGGTAAATAATTTTTTGAAAGGGTAATACCTTCGGGGAGATTTCAGTAAAGACCCTGCATGACTTTTTACATGGCGTCCTTGCATCAATTATATAGGTATAACGGTTTTGTCAAATATTATGACTACCACTGTTGTACATGTTAAAAGGAAGGAAAACAGAACATATGTTCACATATTAATCATTTTGTTTTTACATTTACAGACTCACTTGTGCAGTAATTATCATACTTTCATGGCTGCAACTATCAACAGCTCAAAATGCGCGATGCTTCAAGCGAAATCCACGATTGTCCACTGATGGTTGTTCCGTTCCAATATTCAAAAAGTTTCCATATAAAAAAACTGTTTGAACCGGCTTGTAACCGTCACGATATCTGTTATATGTGTGTAAGTAAACATTTTATTAGATATCAAAGCTCCCAGACTTATACTTTGATACGCCAGACGCGTGTCTTGTCTACATATAACTCATCGGTGACGCTCAGATCAAAGTATTAAAAAAGTTAAACAAGTATAAAGTTGGAGAGCAGTGAGAACCCAACATTCAACGATTACAAGTTTACAATTTAGTACATCAAACATGCGTCTTGTATATATAAAACGCATCAAACGCGCTCTAATCACATTATTAGGAATATAGATTCAATTATTCTTATTGGCTGTCTTAACTGTATTATTTTAATATATTGATGAATACAGGAACAACAATTGCAATTGATATCATTTTGATAGCTTGTTTTAACCTTAACGCGGCGTTCATACATTGCCAAGTATGTCTTCCGTTTGAGATCAGACAGCGCTATGACACAACAGTTAAACAATCAAATTACTATCCTCATTGATCTTCAATTTCCTAACATTATGTTAACGAAGTCGTATACTTTCGTAACATAAACATAAGAATCGGAAATAGTCGAGTTAGAACATCGACAGTTAGAGGTGCGTTCCGTGCGAAACTCAGCCGATCTAGTCTAGTTGGATTACAATAGCATGAATAGTGACTACATGCATGTATTGACAGATTCTATTGGATCTGATTTATCGTAACAGTATTCATTTTTTTTACTTTAGACGTTGTCTTCTGGAACGTGCATGATCTCCAGAAATTTAACAATGCTTTTTTTAACGATTGAGTCCAGATTGCAACAAGATCTTGCCGGATGCAAACCTTTTCGACCGAAACCGTTCAGGACAAGTCATGATATCGGCAAAGATACCTCCGTCAGAGTCCAGACACTTACAGTCGCAATACGACTGAGTCGAGACAAAGCCATGCACAATGCGGTTAGAATTTAAAAGGATACTGTATCTGATTGTCCCCAAAAAAAATATGACAGTATTCCTACGGATATCTTCCGTCATCGTCGGTTTACTGTCTATTCACTGTCTGATCTCTGCGGCTGTCGGATTACATTTGTAGAATTGGGAGGCTGTTGAAAAGATTTGAAAGATACAAATTCGATTAGAATAAGAATACAATTCAGAACGAGATAATCGGATAAACTCGGATAAGACGGCTGAATTTTGACGCTCCTTTTGACTTTTGACAAATTTGAATATAAAAAAAATCTGTCAAGAACGAATGTGAAAATCCTGAATATGTGACCGCAGATTTAAGTCATATGACTTGTAAGAATAATGTTAATCCGATTCTTGAACAATTGCAAGCATATATCATAACCTGTGCACGATTTGATCATCTTTCACCAGCATAGTAGTCAGCATTTCGGTGTTGACATTAATAACAATTATATGGTCATTTGTATAAATTTTCTGTAACAAAACTTTGAATTTTCGAAAAAAATAAGCATTTTCTTATCCCAGGAATAGTTTACCTATGTTGTTTTTTGGCTCATCCTTTGCAGCTATATTCCAGCTTTTCATATTACAGTTTTGGACCAATTGTCATAGAACGATTTTTGGTAATTCCGATAAAAATATGTCAACACCTCTAATTTTCCTATCATTTCATTGAAAAATGGTCCCTGTTAGATACCTGTTTAAAGTAAAATTTTGAGCTTAAAAGGTCCGTGACCCCCTATTTTTTACGACTTATTTGATTCAATTTCTTTAAAGAATAAAATAACTAAAAATACGGCACTTCTGAAAAAGGTCCGAGCCACCTTAATGGTCATGTTTTGAAGACAAAATTTTCTAAACGTCATTTTCGTACATGTAAACAATCAACAAAGAAACATGCATATTTTGGAACAAGAAATGGAAGCACTAAAATTACATTCACAAGAAGACTTAGTTTATTTCGTTGATTCTCACTGACAATTTGGTTTTCTCCTTCGCACTTGCGATATTGCCATTAACGGATCTTAACGAAAAATGTCACGCCGAGGTACCTAGATATGGAAAAACAAACGTCAAATTATTGTCGGGAGGCCAACAATTAAAAAAAATGAAATGTCCTTGAAATTCGGACAAATTAAAGAGATTAAAATACACATGCACCATTCATCTTTGATTTGAAGTTTCGTATGACTTTAAACATGTTAAGGGCATCCGATACAGTTTTTCGATATAATGTCATTTTTATATATTGTTGTAGGCCTTGGCGAGTTATAAAATAAAACACAAAATAAAACATAGGTCACCGTGCTCGTTTTCGAGAAAATTGAGGCTGAAAATTGGGGATTTGTGCAATATTGTAAAAAAGGTAGTCAATGTTATAAAATTTTTGGAGCAAATATTCTTCGTCGTAAATTATTAAGATCGGGTTCAATTTGAAGCTGTGATAAGTGACAATAAGGAAAAAAATAAATCCCTACACGAATGACTATTCAATTATTCAAGCCTTGCTTGACCTTGCGGACCAGATACTCAAATTGGTATTTTTTTAATCCAAAAAATATGGAAATAAAGTGTTTCTGAAAATGTCATTTTTTTTCATTTTTCTGCATAAACTGCATTTTGTCATGCTTTCTCCAAATCTCAAATAAAAAATATATGTCACCGTGCTGGATTCTATGATAAACGCGATTTATCCTAAAAATTGCGTTCCCCCTTTGTAACCTCAACGTTTGCGCTAAAGTGCACGACGTCGCTGGCAGACTTTTTCGACGTTATAAATCGCTGCAAATTACCGGCAACATTTTTCAGATGTATAAAAATTGCTTGTAAAGAGCTACCTATAAATAGGTAATATTGTTTTTGGAAATAAAATCATGTAAATCATAAATAGATCTCTTTGTGGTCCAAGTGAGAAATATCACAAGAAAAGTGATTACGGACTGTTGATAATTTTTACGGCTTTTAAAATTAAAGACTCGGCAATTTAGAACTTGACATACAGGTACATGTACTCGTGTATTAACGTATGTATTAATGTATACCATATGTTGACCTCTAGATGTTTGTTTTTTAATGTTTTGTTTTGTTTGGTGGGCTGCTGTTTCATTACAATACTCCTTACATTCCTCTATTCACGTTTTAGTCACTTTTTAAGAACTTCACATTAATTCATAAAATTAAACTTTTATTCGGGTCAATGATAACAATTGAATAACATTGGGAGGCTCATAAACAGTTTTAAAATTCACAGTTTTTATAGCTGACTGTGCGGTATGGGCTTTTCTCATTGTTGAAGACCGTATGGTGACCTATAGTTGTTAATTTCTGTGTCATGTTTGTCTCTTGTGGAAAGTTGTCTCATTAGCGATTATACCACATCATCTTTTTTTTTTTGTTGTCAGAAAACAAAATTATATCTTATAAAGGAGAATCTTCAATATGCTAAAGGATGCTTCTGTCCAGACAGAGAAACTATACAATAAATATTTCAATTTTTCATTTGGCAAAAAACGATTGAAATAATAGCGAGACTACTGGACATATAACCTATGCGTAATTTCATTGGTAAATTATATCTATATTTTTTTTCACCACAGCGCGACGCATTGCGGGGTGCATTAAATATCGCACGTTCAGTCCTCTGTCTGTCCTTCCAGTCATTATGGTTAACTAGATTTTTCAAGTGTACAATTCTTGCCAAATTTCTATTAAACTGATATCGTATGGACACGTTCGAAAATCAGTGCATATCAACTATCCTTTAAAAGAGTTATGCCATTCGGAAATATTAATTATATTGGAAATTGCATTGTATTTGCTGTCATTCCGTCATTTCTTTAATAATATATTTGTAAAAGAAATAAAAGAACAAAATAAACAGCTGCACTACGAGCGCATGATACGCTCGTCGTCTTATGAAAACAACCATTATAAACGTTTTTAAAACAACACGGGGGTGGTACAGGAAGTCATGGGAAGTATATCCTGACTCATTCCTTATTCTTGCTCAAAAGGAAGTTTGTATATCACAACATGTTTTCTATGATACCAAATTGTAGCTCAATAAAAATTCACTGAGAACTCAAAAATGAATAAAGAATCATCACGAAAAAATATACAGATATTAAGAATAATTTAACTAACAAGTATGTGATTTTTGTTATGAAATGATTTTCTATAGTTTCTGAGATACGACGAGACACGTGAAAACCCCCTCTTTTTTTCATAAACTCAATAACTCTAAAATAAAATTTGAATCATCCTCAAAAATTATACAGATCTTCAGAGTCATATAACTAAGAAGTGTGTAAAGCTTTTAGCAAAAATCATAAATCGTTTTTGAGATACAGCGCAGACTGTGAAAAAAAACACCCCTGTTTTGGTTACTCAAAAAGTTCACCAAAAAGAATACAGATCGTTTGACCATCATGGAAAAAAAACCATGACATAAGGATAATATGCTGTACCATGTTTACGACGGACAGACGGAAGCCGGACATTTGTATACCATAATACGTCCTGTCAAAATTTTTGCATGAAATATATGCCACTGGACGTTTAGCAACCAACAATCAATCCAATTATAGGACATAGTCTTGGTATTAAGCTGGCATTTAAGGTAGCGCCTTCCTCATATCAAAAGTGATAATGGACATGCATTATCATGTGATTAGTGACACTAAAAGGGTCAGTCATCTTGAGATTGCTAACTATACGATATTTTGTTGAAGATCTCACAGAAACAGTAATGTGTTTTATTTCTTATGGTTTTATTAGACTGTTAACCTGTTAGAATCAAATGCACTAATATGAATGGTGTAGAAGTGAGATGCGGGAGAAACAGAAATGGGAGCATAGAAAAATCCATATAACGTTTCTAATTACGGAAAATAACACGCACTACGTCCCGAAAAAAGTGACGTTTTGCGGGAATTCAAACGCTTAACGTCGCGCCAAGAGTTAACTCCCTTGAAACTGTATCGGATGCCCTTAAACAGTTAATTTGGATATGAATTGTACATTTTTTTTCAGGGAATAAAATTCCTTAGAAATAGACTTTACTGTAACCTACTTTTCCTTCATGATATGAAGAAAAAATGTAAAGAACGATATAGACGATTTAAGAGGTTTGCTTGCAGAACAGCTGCACGTAAAGTGTATTATAAAGCTGTAAGGGCATTCGGGTGGACTGGTTTCAAACTCAAGCCAAGGGATGAGTGTAAGCAGAGTTGGGTAAAATCCTGTTTTCCATAGAAGTCAACAGTGTCTTACTGAAGTAATCATGGATTATGGTAACAGTAACACTAGTGGAACATATTCTGAAAATAAAATTAACTGTAGCTTTATTTGCTCATTTATAACGTACTTGTATCACGAAATTTGATTTTAACTAAATTCTCGTTTTAGAATCTTTGAGTATTATGAGGCCTATTTTGTTTTTTTCCTCGTTAATATTTGGATTTTGAGACAAAACCACCTGTACTGTTTCTATCGGTCAATACCACTAGGCCAACTTGATTGAATTAAACTGATTCAGCTTTTTGTGACCTATTGTAACCTTTCTTCATCAGAATAGTCTAGAGTAGAACATGTAAAGCACCGAATAAAATTAAAAACGGAAAGTACATATAAATCAAATGACAACATCAAAAGCTCAAAAACATCAATGGATATATAAATAAAAAAAAGATGTTGTACGATTGCCAATGTGACAACTCTCCACAAGAGACCAAAATGACTTAGAAATTAACAACTTTAGGTCACCGTACGGCCTTCGACAATAAGTAAAGCCATAACAGGCCCCGAAGTGACGATGTGAAACAATGCAAACGAGCAAACTAATGGGCTTTATTATATACAATAACTGTTCTTTACTATTGATGCAACTACGATCAATATGAAGGTATGCGCAGGAAAAAGCCAGACACTGAGCGAGAACATTCACCGTGTTTATAAGTCAACTTACTTGTAATTGACTCTCGTTGTAAACTCTTTGTATTTTAAAAATACACACTGTTTTACAAGAGTCAAGGCACGTATAAATGATGTTTCACCGGTGGATTGATTTTTGAGTCTTCAAGCAAAACCTTGAATAGTTATTAGAAGAACGTCTTGTTTTCCGAGACAAATCGACTGAACACTAAAAAAACACTCACTAGCTAATAATATTGTGTCTGTTTTAGATTCAGTGATAAATAATGTTCATTGTGAAACAGTACAATATCACAATCCAAAATCAAGAAAAACACGTCAACTATATTAAGGAAGAAAACAACAGAAAAACAGATACACTGAACTGCTACGAAAACATTACTTTTCTATCAAGTTACCTTTTTATTCACTTTGAATATAAATTTTAAATTAATTATGGTGTTTAACTTTCGTAAGTAAGTTTACTCTTGGCAGAAAAGATTGACAGACGGGTAGCCATGTTCAAGAACCAAATTGCTCAGGGGGTTTGTAACATCAACAGAAAATATATTTCGTGTATAAAGATAGCTATGAATAGATTTAAAAAGATGTGATATGAGTGCCAATGAAACAAATCTCCATCCAAGTCACACATTATATGTCAACGTACGGTCGTCCACACGGAAAATAGTCACACATCGAACAAGCTATAAATGACCCGATTACTTACTAAGTGTGAAACCATGCATTAATTACATGCGTTGAGTCACTATTTACATGTTTAAATTTAAAAAAAAAATCGTTTCAAATAAAACACGCACATAAGACTAGCATTATGAAATATTGCATTATATTTATACAATTGTACTTTTAAAAATAAATGTACGATAAATCTTTCATTTATATATCATGCATCTGTTTACGTAAAGGTTATGAAGAGAGTTATTAAGGTAAGCATTTTAACATATATTCATAAGTGTATCCTATATTTATATATATTGGATAATCAGCTTACAAAGATTGTTATTTTAAGTAAAAAAATATGGTATTAAAAAAAATTCTTACAAAAATGAATCTTATTTACTAAATATATATATATATTTATTTCATATCGGTTGAGAATAAGATTCTCTTATTGGATAAAAAGGGGTCACATGATTTTCATAAATCTTCAGTAATAAATTCCATCGGTCATTAACAGAACAATACGGACCAGAAAACCGGTCATTAATGAACTTTTACATGATATGGACCGTTGGGGCGTGGTTTACGTCTGGTATTGAACGTTGGGGCGTGGTTTCTTTTTGATAATGACTGTTGGGGCGTGGTTTCTCTGTTAATGACCGGTGGGGTGTGGTTTCTCTGTTTAGAAAGATGTACCTTTTATAAAACAAGTTCCCGTTTTTAATATTACATTTAAGTTGTTGAATTGTTAATTACATTTTTTCGTTAATGGTAAAATTAACGAGAACTTAATTAAGAATTTATATACTTAAAGTTGCACTAAAATGAATGGCAGTATTACTACGACTGGTCGTCACTCTTTGCTATAGAAATCGTACAACTTCTCGAGTTCGCTTTAGGCGTTTTGAATATATGAGAATTTTCTAAAACATGGTTTCTCAATGAAATAAATATAATAGTTCTTGAAAAACTGGTCATTATCGTGATACATGGACTGCCCGTAGGACAGTGGTATTGACTGCGACAGCGATAATGACCTCGCCTTCGGCTCAGTCATTATCACTATCTTAGTCAATACCACTGTCTTGTGGGCAGTCCATATATCACGATAATGACCAGTTTTTCAAGAACTATCATATAAATATTTATATATAAGAAAAAAAATAACAACATCAGCCATGTACGCCACATCAGGTTCGATAACTTTAAAACACCAATGGAAGTCCTTAAAACGGCACTGAGCGTCTTACTATTTGCTGATTAAATTTTGTGGGTAAATATTTTCCTGTTGACTTTTACAGTTTATCCTATGTTGTATTACCCAAACATCATTCTATAGGTGCCTTTCCGAAGTCACGTCACGTAGTTACATAAATAAAAGAAAAACGTAAAAGTTAAGAAATTTTATTGCAAAATGTCATATGTTCTAATCTTATAATGTCACTGGACACTAATCTGAGCTATATAGACACTTTTGTTCGGCATATGATATAATTAACATCAAAGGCTACAAATTAAAAAAAATCCCAACATAAAACAATACATAGAAAAAAAGAAAGTAATTATTACATGTGTAAAGAGAACAAAAAAATAGAAAAAAAGAAGTTTCATGTGAAATGTCCTTTCCTGCTTTCCTGACAGAACCTGAATGTTCAGTGAATTCTATATAGGGATTCGTGCTTCTATTGTAATCGACTTTATATGATTTTATATAGTTCACTTATTAATACATATAAAAAATAATGTGATTTTTTTTATAATAAACTATTGTTACTAAGGTACTAGTTTGTACCCTATAGCTTAACATAATGAAATTGTTGACGTAAGTTGACCATGTCAACCATTGTCCAAAATTTGTGACTTGTTTGTTAATCTTTTACTTTCAAACAAAGGTTTACATAGTGTTTGCTCTATCAGAAAGTTGGTTTAACCAACGTAAAGTTTACTTGAACTAAAAACTGGACATGAAAGTTTGTCCTTTAAAGTATATCAGTTAAACAATAATTAATTTTAAAATATTTTTCACACTAAATAAATGTATGTAAATCTTTCCACGAAATGTCAAGCATGCAGTCACGTTAAGGTTGTAGAAAAAATCCACTTGATTAAGCATGTTACCACTGTTGCATTAATATTTACAAATGTATCCTTAATTTATTTATATTCCGTAATTACCTTACAAGATTGTGCATTCAAATGATTATAAAATGTTGTCGATGATTTACAAAACAATCTAAATGCTAAAGACACACAGCTGCTGTGCGTACTTTTAGCAGTTAAAAGGGAAGGCATTATCATCAAATTCGCTATTCTAAAAAAATAATTGAAGGATTCAGCATGAACTCAATTGTGATCAGGTATAGACATTTTTAAGGATTTATGTAGCGTGTAAAAATGTATACATGTTATAAAAGTGATTTTCTTAAATCGTATTGTTTGTCATATTTACTTAAACTATTTAAAAAAATCATGTACATGGCATACACATATAAATACAGTTATCGCTATTTTTTGCATTTTTCCTTTGATCTTTTTATGTGATAATTTTCATATCATGCTTCTCGCTTGATATGGAAAAAATATTGCTAGAAATTAAGGAGGCCACGTGGCGTTGCTAACGAAATTGACATTGAAATTGACAACGTCGTCATAGGTAAAATAGCGATAAAAAGATTATCATTGGTCATCTCAACCCGATTGCTTTTCTCACTTTCGCTGTTCCATCTCAAGCGAGAAAATCAATCTCGTTGAAATAATCATCGATAATCTATAATTATAACATATTACAAAAGGATTCGGAAACAAGGTTTCCCTTATATTAATCCGTCTCCGTGTAGAAAAAAGATAAAGGGAAATAACTGCAAATAAAAATGTTGATTTTTTTTTCATCAGATCTTTCCTATATATATATATGTACCGGCGGCGGAGTGTGTTTTCTGGACTTTGTCAAGACTGTCTCACCCAATTACGATCTTTATCATGCACGAACGACGCTATTAGCCAAAACGCTTCGAATCTACCAAAAATTGTTGCACTTTTTTAAACACGAGTACATTTTCCTCTTGATTGAGGTTATTGCAGCCAAATAGGAGTGTTTCTATTTTGTATGGGAAAGGAATTTTTTCTATCGCACGTTTTCGGACAAGTAATTATTACACTCGAGGAGAAAATGCTTACTGCTCTCGATTCTACCACAGGTACAGTTTTTACTTTCTACAAGATTTCTCTTAAATAAATGTTCGTTCAAATTGCTACAATCCATCCGAAGTCTGGCATGAAGTATTTGTCCTTTCCTGTCTCCATAAAAATAATAATTTGGCATTTTCTTACATTTTGACAAAGGTAACTTTTAAGTGTAAACTTAGATAGACTTAGTCTGATATCGTCCGGAATAGCATTCCAGGATCGAATAACTGAGGGGAGAAAAGATTTCTGGTAAAATGCAGTTCTACACTTTATATGTTGCGTGTCATTCGTTCGTCGTGTGTCATAATTATGAATATTGAACAATTGTTTAGGGATAATGTCACTTAAATAATCAAGGGTCTTATTGTGAAACATTTCATGAAATTTTATAATTTGTGTTTTTTACGTCTCTGTTTTGTCGTATAATTTATTTATGGACGATAACTTAGTACCACCAGTAACTATCCTAGCCGCTTCAAGTTGCATATTTTCTAGTTTGTCACTTAAATAGTCTGGAATGTTGTCCCAAATGATATCTGTATATTCAAATAAAGGTCGGATAAAACTTAAATATATAGTTTGTAAATACTTTCTTTTCGATTTGAATTTCAAGGCACGAAATAAATTTAATCTAGGTGATATCTTTTCAATTATTTTTTAACATGAGAATGCCATGAACCATCGTCATGAAAAATTAAACCAAGGTGTTAATGGCTTTCTACTTCTGAAATCATATCATCATTTATATAAAGAGGTGGATGATGGGGTTTAACTGATTTCTTGGAAACTGTCATAGCTTCCGTCCTTTTTGCATTAAAATTTACCAGCTATTGGACTGACCAATTGTTGATAGTCTCTATATCAGAATTAACTTTGCTCGCTGCTGCATATTCATCTTCAACTACTATGAAAAGGGAAGTATCGTCAGAATATAGTTTTATGTTACAGTCTATGTCGTTTACAATGTCATTTATATATACTAAAAAAAGTAAGCGGCCTGATATTGATCCTTGAGGGACGCCAGCATTTCTACCAAAATTATCAGAGGATTGACCTGAAATAACAACTTTTTGTTTTCGATTTGATAAATAGCTCATAAACCACTCTAATAGGTTTCCTCTTACTCCAATATTTTTAAGTTTATAAATAAGACCTTCATGCCAGACTCGATCAAAAGCACGACTTATATAAAAAAAGACAACATGAATCTCTTTTCCTGCGTCAAGAGCTTTGCCAAATAAATCTGTTATGTTTAAGAGTTGGTTAATTGTAGAATCTCCAGGCATGAAACCTGACTGGGCTCTTGTTATTATTTTATGCTTTGTTAAAAAGTTAAAGAATGCTTAAAAACAAAACGTTCCATTATCTTACCAATGATCGACAAAAGTGATATCAGTCTATAGTTTGACACCAGTTCTCTATCACCACTTTTGAAAACTGGTATAACGCTTGCTAATTTCCAGGTTTCTGGATACACAGCTTCACCTATAGATTTATTGAAAAGCTGAGCCAGGGGCCTACTTACCTCTCGAGCAGCATACTTCAGAAGCCTACCGCTAATTTCACCAGGGCTGGTCGCTTTAGTGACATCTAACAAAGACAAGTGATCAAACACTTCTTCTTCGGTTATTATAATATTGTTAAAAATTGGTATATCATCGGACATGGGGGTATTAGGAAAAGACGCTTCATCCACGGTAGCTTGCTTACAAAAAAAGAGATAAAATGCGTTTGATTTTTTTCATTATCGTCTTCTATATATTCATTATTTACTAACAAAGGGAGGTAATTTGACGCTTTCGAAGGCTGTCCAGATAAATTTCTTAAAATATTCCACCAATAAATGATTTAGACCCGCGAACCACCTTAATTTGCTATATTAGCTACCTATATGCAATATGCTCAATCGTGTCGTTGAATCAAGTATAATTAAGAAATAATTCATTGCAGACGTAGATTTGTTTTCATTTTAAAACATTTGTCTGGGCATTTTTATTCAATTATTTTACCCTCAGAGTAAGCTGTTCTATTTTACCTAATTTTGATAATACAGTGAAACCTGTTTTAACTGAATCTCTTCAGGACTTCAGATTTTGTTCGGTTTCGGCTGATGTTCGGTTTTATCGGGTTCAAAACGCGTGCACTTTGATATGACGGTGCTGAAGAACATGTGTGGTGTAGATAGTTTTTCAGTTTATGCAGGATTCGGTTTAGTTAGGTTTCACTGTATAAGTAATTAAATATGATTCAATGATTATTTTTCGCATGGTATTTTTTACTTAAATATTTTCTTTCAATGTAATTTATTCGTTTTGGGGCGTACACGAGATTTTAAAACTCCCAGTTTTGATATTTGATTTGTGTTTAATGAAACATGCTTGTGACGTAACCTTGTTTTATTACCATGCCAAGACAATCACAACGTTTCGGAGAATGTTCGTTTTACGGAATTTTGCCATGATAAATAGATTGAAATCGACTGATTTGTTAATTTTGCTGTAGAAAATATTAATATACATATATATTGTATCTGAATCATTACCTACGTAAACTTACGTTTTGATGTCGAAAATTGAGAGTATCTGGTACTATATAACTAAGACGATCGTAACGCGGAATAGTCGTTTTTGTGTATTACTGCGTTTGCGCTAAAGGTAGATAAGTGATTATAGTGATTGACGATAAAAGGTAGTTATATTAGAATGGCACATATTCCATTTCTATCTTTATTCATTAATGCTGGTGGGAATAGTCCAGACATCACCTTATTCGATACACATTTTTGGTAACCTCCGTCCACTATTAGACATACAAATTGTTTCCAAAAGGATGATTTGCACATTTTAATGAATTTTTAAGAATTGAAAAGTTAGAAATAAGGACAAATGATTCACATGAAAAAGATATTTAGATGAACGCAGACTTCTTATACGTTTAGGTATTTTACATCCAATTTGTTATGGAAATATTCTTCATAAAGCACAAAAATGTGTGTATTCCCCTTAAAAGCTAACAAAACTTTTAAATATACTTATTAAGAAGGTAAGAGTTTCGACACTGTTGTCAGGTCATTAACACTTGCATATTTTAGTGTTAATATTGATTCACTAAGAGAGTCTTTGCATCCGAACTAACACATTTATTCAAAAACCAGTTGTTGGCATGACACAGGTTATATTCTTCTCATATATGTTATGATGGTATGATACTAAACCCCTCACGGGAAGGATTGCCTGATATTCATATGATGAAGACATATCTTTTCAATCATTTTAATTGAAGTCTGGAGCTGGCATGTAAGTTAACTGCTAGAAGTCTGCTGTTATGTTTATATTATTGTCATTTTGTTTAATTTCTTTAGTTACATCTTCTGACATCATACTCGGACTTCAC
This sequence comes from Mytilus galloprovincialis, assembly GCF_965363235.1. Lineage (NCBI taxonomy): Eukaryota > Metazoa > Mollusca > Bivalvia > Mytilida > Mytilidae > Mytilus > Mytilus galloprovincialis. Next base: position 29,577,776 of record NC_134849.1, on the reverse strand, counting down.
TTGAACTGAATTTTAATGTGCGTATTGTTATGCGTTAACCTTTCTTCATTTGCTAGAGGTATAGGGCGAGGGTTGAGATCTCACAAACATGTTAAGACCCGTCGCACAAGTCAGGAGCCTCTGTCCTTTATTAGTCTTGTACTATTTTTTAATTTTAGTTTTGTGTGTACAATTTGGAGTTAAGTATGGCGTCCATTATCTTTAAACAAGTATATTTGTTTAGGGGCCCGCTGAAGGACGACTCCAGGGGCGGATATTTCTCGTTGCATTGAAGACCTGTTGGTGACCATCTGCTGTTGTCTGTTTTATGGTCGGGTTGTTGTCTCTTTGACACATTCCGACATTGCCATTCTCAAATTAATGGTAGTCAAAATATGGACATATCTGAGTTGTGCCGCTCTGTTACAAGTCCTATACTGCTGAATATGTTTTTTATCACCTTAATCAGGTTGGTCAAATGCTTACAAAACATTTAATACTTTATAGATAAAAAGTATAGCACGTTAAACATAAGGAGTTTTTTTTTTAATTATAACAAGTGATAGACACAGAAACACTTGCATACACATTAGATGCATTTATAAATAAATCCGATGAGTTGTTCTGTATCCTCTTTTGGAAGAATTCATGTAGTTCGCTTAAACTTTATAATCCGGCTCTTTGCTCTGTACTTTTTGTGTCGGTATAAAAACTTGATACCAAATCAAAACTCTAAGGTCTATACTGATGATCAGTGACGTCATAATGCTTAAGTTAACGTTCTCACACCTACTTAATGAAAATATAAAACTATCGTGCCTTCATAAAAATATCGATAAAAATCAGTCAATGATTTCAACTCACAAGAAGACTGGATTTGGTGTTTTATTTACGATTGTTTAAAGTTCCAGAAATGGTAAGATATATTTATATCTCAATCACCAGAACGTTCACATTATGGTTTGTGACTTTTCTATATTCATACAGAACGAATCAGATAGTATGTTTGAATGGATTACTTCTGTAAAGTCGTTGATAAGTCTTTAGAGACACAACTATAGCAAAAGAAATTATCCTACCTTCATGAGCAATAGGTTGGTGTTTTCACACATAGTGACTAAAATGAAACAGTTTTGTGTTCAATCAGATTACATACATTTCTCAACACCTGAATTTCGTTATAAATAATACACTTGGCAACTCAACACAAACGGGTTGGGATACCGCTGACATGTTTTATCCCACCATATTCTGTATGTGTCTGTCCCAAGTCCGAAGTTGTCGTTTGTTGCTGTGTCACATTTATGTTTTTCGTTCATTTGTTTTTACATTAACTGGATTGTTAGTTTCCTCGTTTGAATAGTTTTACATTTGTGATTTCTTGGGCTTAAATAGCTGATTTTGTGGTATGGGCTTTACTAATTGTTGAAGGCCGTAATGTTACCTATAGTTGTTAACCTTTATGCCATTTGGTTACTTTTTGAGATTGTTTCATTGGCAGTCGCGTCTTTTTTATAGCCATACACAAAGTGTTAATATACAAACTGATCATATCACTGATGCGTCTTGTACAAAACAGAATACATATCAGTTGTCTGGATTGTTTTTTTTTCAATGTTTGTTAAAAAAAAACAATCAAGCTTAAAGACTAAATTTTTTGTTTTTTTTCTCAGAACTTAACCTTCGAAAGTCCTAAGTGTTATATAAAATAATCAAAATACAAACAATCTGATCAAGCAAAAATGACTTAATCTTTGTTTTTCCCCAAAATACATTTTTATAGTTAAATAAACAAGCTAAATATGTTGGTTAAGTATGCTAAACGGCATAAATTACTTTTTATCTTTACTCCTTTAAAGATCACTATATAATCGTTCAGAAAGTTTATTTCCTCATTTTGCACAATTTCATTATCATTAAACATAAATGCATGTCGGCTGATGGAAATAAACCTTAATTCCACGTTAAACTTCTGCGTCATCGAGCTTCAGTTCATAAAACGGATGTTTCATAAAAAGATTGTCCATTAATCGGTTGGGCTAAACTTATGGTCAGATGATTATATCTTACTATGTATTACTATTCCAGAAAATGTTTTGTTTAAAGTGAACTCGGTACAAAAGATATTAGAAAATTAAAAAAAAAAAAAAAAACAAAAGAAAACAAAAGACTGAGCAACGCAAACCTTACATAAACTGGTGCCGATCGTAGGTGCACCGTACGAGTAAATACATTCTACAGACCAGCGACATCCGTAATATTGTTCGAAAAAGGTAACACAAGGTCATCAATATTCTTCGGTAGATCACAGTATTCTGGCATCTTGTTCAATGACTTCTTTTTCAGAGTGTGGTCTCGTTGGCCACGGTTTCTAAATAGTTTTTATTCTATTATCACTATTCAGTCAAAACTAAGGTTGTAAGTGCGAACCCCGTGCGTGATCTTGACTTAACAAAATCGGTTTAATGGCCGCCGCTAAAAAGCCAATAAAAAGCTTATAAAAGGTGTCGTTAAAACATCACAATCAAGCAATCATTTGAAGAGAAATTAGAGTATTACCCTAAAAAAGGCATTGGATACAATCATCTGGAGAATTGTGCAAGCATACACTAGAATGGACCTTTTTCATAACCTTTTCAGCAATGAGTGGAAACTGGATTTGTTTTTCAGTCAGATTTAAGTTTTTCCTTCTTCATTGACAGATTCACTTGTGCAATTATAACCATACTTTCATGTCTACAATTGTCTGCAGCTCAAGATTCAAAATGCTTCAAGCGTAATCCAGGATTATCCACTGATGGCTGTTCTATACCAATCTTTAAAAAGTTTCCATATAAAGAGGTCTTTGAACCAGCATGTAACCGTCACGATATCTGCTATAGCTGTGTAAGTAACATACATTGTTAGAATACTGGTAAGGCAGAAACAATCTCCAAGAATATCAGATTGATGAATGATCACACCAACCATTTGTTTCGTCTAAATATGCAAGAAAAATTAAGTAGAAGAACACAGAAAACTAAGGATTCTCAGAACTAGTGCCGAATGGGCCTTTAACATTTTTATTCGAGCGTCACTGATGAGTCTTTTGTAGACGAAACGCGCATCTGGCGACAATATTTGATATTTGTCATAAACTAACAATACTGGATGAATAATGTAAATAACTTAGACACCGACTGTTAATGGACAAAACAATTAGGTTTTCAACGGGTAACAGGTAATTTAAAAGTGTTATATTGAGGTTTGGTTTAACTAAGCTAGGTTAGTTTCGCTAAATACTTTAGCATAGTTTAACTGCGGTTTGTCAATATATATAATATTAATGTTGAAAAATTTGTGTGAAGTTCGTTTTTGACAACTTTGAGGTTTAGGAGTTTTGTTACTTGTTCTATAGTTCTTTTGATGTTAATCTTTGTTATACCAAATGGACCGTTCAATCAATGCGTTTCAAATTTTTATTGGTTGTTTCAAATGGAGTCAGGTTTGATGTTGACAATTTTCACATTTTTTGTCCAAGAGTGTGTGCTCTTTATTAATAAAACAAAATAAACAAACAAATACAATAATAATTTTGTTTGCTATAAATTGACAAATCTTGTTAAATGTTAGCTGATATGTATACTTAACCTTTTTGTTTATAGGGTATAAAATTCAAGAAAAGTAGATTCTATTGCGACAACCTTTTCCTTGGAGATATGAGAAAAAGATGTAAAGATAAATACAAATTTCTTAAAAGGATAGCTTGTAGACTAGCTGCACGTAATGTATATTATAAAGCTGTTCGAAAGTTTGGTATGTCTAGTTACAAACTGAAGCCAAGAAATGAGTGCAAGCAGAGTTGGATTAAATCCTGTTTTCCATAGATGTCAGTAGTGCCTTAGTAAAGTTCCCGTGGATTAGACTAGGCCGACATATGAACAATTTCTTAGAGTAAAATAAAGGATACTATGCCAGCTTAACCTGTATTGTGATTATTTATTTGAACCAATTGTTAAATGCACCAATGTATCTTAGATTTGTTGAAAGTAAAGCAACAACAGACAAACAACAACAACAACAGCAACAGCAAACGAAGACCCATCCACTATGCACGAATGACAAGTCTTTTCTTGGCAAACAAATTTTTCATACAAACACATAAGTTGTGATTACCAATTCTGTCTTGAAATAGTACAATCTGAATATTATGATGTTAAATCACTCCTTCGTGAGACGTATGATTCATGAAGACTGGGTTGAAATGATCGCTGTTTTCTGTTTACTCCAATGAACACTGTATTTTGCAAGCTAATCGGATTCCAAGGTCAATATCATAATTTAGTAAAAAAGGAGTGATAAATCTCAATAACATTGCACTAAATAAAACCTAACGTTATCCGTTCGAACGTGTAATAGGTAATCATGATTTGAACAACCGTTATTGATTTGATTTTCTATCATTTCCGTTTTCCATTTATGTGTTGGTTTTTGAAATTGATAACAAAACGGAAAGCAACATCACGAGTTAATACTCAAATAGCATGCGTACAGTAGTCTTATATGAATCAGTACAATAATGTACCTCTGTCAAAAGTCAGATATATGGCAGCATGTATTGTTGTAGCCGGTCAGTGTTGGTTGTTCCGTTTTATGTCCTCTTATAATTGTTGTGTTTCCCTCAGTTTTGGTTTTTGAACCAATAGGTTCAGTTTAATCGAATAATGACAATTGAATATATAAGTGTATACTACTTCTTACAAGTGCCTTAATTCAACAAAATTAATGAGACTTCATATTTGAAATTTGAAGAAAAAGTGCTATACTTGAAACATACACTACTATAATGTGTAGGCTTTTTTTTTTATTCATTTTCGACGTTGGTATTTAAAACAAAAAGAGGGGTTTGTTGGTAAATATTAATTCATTAATTGTCCAAACCATGGCACGCAATGGAATTAATGCGTTATAAGATGTTGTTTAAGTTTATTTCATTTTTTTTTATTAAACCGTTGTTAGTGTTCTGTTGTACGATACGATAGTATTTGGACGATTCCATTTATTATCTGGGGTAATGTAAACGGACGAAAAAAGACGCTACGTTCATATTCTCACAACTTTTCGTAACTGATTTTTTACCTACTATCAATGTGAAAATATTTAAAAGAAAATGGGGATAATTGCATAGGTTACAAATGAAACAATACTTCATGCGTCTACAAAATATGAATTCCCCTTATTAATAGCCATTTATAAAACTTAAAAAACAAAATTAGACATGTTTCAATGGTTGATATAAAGTGAACTTTTGGTCTTTCCGGATAGCTGTCTTATTGGCAATCATACCTCATCTTCTTTTTATATTTAGTTGAAATAGCAAGTTCTTATTACGTATACTTGCTTTATTCTCTATATAGATAATGAGTTGTGATCAATTACAACCCTCACCCGAACATTATATTAAATTCATATAAGCAGCTATTTGACACCATACGACATTCGATGTTAAAAAGATATACCATATAACAGTAATTGGCTATATAACCCCCCCCCCCCCAAAAAAAAAAAAGAAAAAAAGAAAAGGAATCTATTAAACTGATAGAGCTAACATTTAAAGGTTAAAGAAATTAGTTATCGTAAAATATTTACAACAAAAAAAAAAGCAACAGTAGTATAGCCTGTACAAAAGTCATTAATCGTTTGAGAGAAAACAAATCCCAGTTACAAACTATTATTACTTATTGTTCATTGTGAGACAAGGCTCGGTGTTGAGGGCGTACACTGATCTATAATGGTTTAGTTTTATAAATTGTTATTCGTATGCAGAGTTGTCATATTGGCACTCACACCACATCTTCCTATACTTATAAACCGAGGGAGCACATTTACTGTAAGATATGATAAAAACTGAACAACAAAAACGAAAGACATGACACATCAACATCCACTAATCTATGGGCTCTTGACTTAAGAGATGCACATGCAGAATGTGACTGGCTTTCATGTCTGTCGAGCTCCCAACCCTTCTGTGGCAGTGGTGTTACAGCACAACAGAAGAACAAAACATGAAAAATCAACATGATAAGTTGGAAAAATCAGAAAGCATTAGATCGATACAAGCTTTGACAAAACTACAACAACAACAACACGTGTAACAAAAATACGAACCGCACATGGCAGGGTGGTTATGCCTCTTTAAAAGCCAGACATATAGACAGTACTGATATATGAGAACTCGCATTTCAATCAATTACTGAAGGCAATTTCAAGGCAAATACAAACTAACAAATATGTAAGAATCTAATAATTAAATATTAAGTAAGACACATCCAAAATCTGAATGAAAGATTGCAAAGACGTCATTCAAAGTCAGAAACAAGCATGTTGCAATGCCTCAAAGAATTATCGACACATTGTAGTTTCGTAATAGTGCATATATATATAACGGTGAAATTTAGAATATTTTGATTTACTAATAAACGCAAATTCAATAGTTGAACCAATAGAAAAGCAATGATGAAATAAATGATAAATACATCAGATAACAACCAATACGAAAACAGTCATTACATTTTTGTTTAAATGAAGTCAATTTGAATGGGTTTTAGGATAGATAATGAAGTGAACTTTTAATAATATCATTTCATTTTTTCAAATCTTGTGTTCTTTGTTTAAAAGACTAAAAACGGGAAACTTTTTTTTTACTAAAATAAGTTTTTGGTCGATACAGAGTGTTATAACTTTATACACTTGTACACTTCCCAATACAAATTAGAGTATATGTCGTAATGTTTTATGTAAACATATTTTAAAATCCCATACTAAACTAAACCATGAAGAGCCAATAAAATATAAATACAATCCTATGTTGATTCATTTTAAACCTGTAAATTATAACAGTTCGTTCATTGTTTTTTCTCTCAAATGTGTTCATAGGAAAAATACTTTCAAACGGCCATACTATACAGAGCCTGAGAAAAACCCATCAGCTGTTGTTTCCTTATAAATGTTTTGTTTAAACTGCTAGTCTACTGATTTTTCAGATATACTTATTTCTTTCCAGACAAGATGTTCATGTTTATAACATGTTTAATGATGTGAATACTATTCAAGCAAGTATATTTCGTTTAAATATAAGCAGTTGCATGTATTTAAAGGTATCCTGCAAAATATATTAGTTTTATTGTAATAAAATGAGTTGAAACAAACAAACAAAGAAACTAAGTAGCGTAATAACTTGACGATCTAGGGATATGGGTATTTTGTCGGATCTTAACATGTACATATGACTTATTTAAAACAGGTGTTGATAAAAATAAACAAACTGTGTCGAAATTTTCAGAAAAAAAGTAAACCTGAATTTGGGTAAGTTGATGCAAGCATACGATTTGTATTGCGTCTAACACATTGCAAAGCAAATACTCTTTAACTACTTTATTAAAATATTGTGTAAAAACGTTAATATTGAGCCATGAAAGTCTGGTGGCTCTAGCATTTTTCTGAGTAAGTTTCTAAAAATTTCAGAGAAATACTGTTGACAGTGGGTAAGCTTTTATTAGTCTTCACTATCTTATATATTGACAACTTTTAGTTATATTTATAATTCAGATTCTTCATTGAAGATGGAGCACGAATGCACACTTGATTAATTATATTGATGTGCCATTTATATGCAAGAGTGACATTCCTTTGTATTATGTGCCAATTCGAAAAAGCAAGAATTTGTATAGTTAGATATACAAATCCTTGGAAAAAGTAAGGCAATTATTATCTCCCTTTTACTGGTTCATTATTTTTTAGAATTAAATATAGGTTTCTGATATAATTTTGAATAAATATAGAATGAATCAATTCAATAGATTTCGGTTTTTGTTATTGGTGTATCAAAGATATTGATGTACGAATACAATTTCATAAATTTGAAAGGTTTATAAAAAAGAAGATGTGGTATGATTGACTATGAGACAACTATCCACAAAAGACCAAAATGACAAAAAACATAAACAACTATATGTCACCGTACGGCCTTCAACAAGGAACAAAGCCCATACCGCATAGTCAGCTATAAAAGGCCCCGATAAGACAATGTAAAACAATTCAAACGAGAAACTAACGGCCTTATTTATGTAACGAAATGAACGAAAAAACAAATATGTAACACATTAACGAACGAAAACCACTGAATTACAGACTCCTTACTTGGGACAGGCACATACATAAATAATGTAACGGGGTTAAACATGTTAGCGGGATCCCAATCCTCCCCCTTTACCTTGGACAGTGGTATAACAGTACAACATAAGAACGAACTATAAAAATTATTCGAAAAAGATTTAAGGTAACACGAAACCGAATGACGTTACGCCACGAGTTATCGTTCCTGACGTTATCGAATAACGTTCACACATGATGTATGTATACGCATACAGGCCAATGTAGCAGGTTCTGCAATCACAAGTTGATTTTGAATTAAAAAAAATTGTCTTGGTAATTGTGACATTTTTAAAGGGAAATTCCGCGATTTTTTACTTATCATCTAATTATGTTCATCTTAACATAAAAACACATTTGCCCGATTTATTGAATTCTGGGAAAAAATAAAATCTGTTTCACTCTTATAGCTTATCGACAATAAACGTAATTAAAAGCGCACAGCTGACGAATGGTCGAAGTTATTAACCACAATATAAGAATGAACGAAAATGAATATGCATATATATACCGTTTTGAATTCAACTCCTATAAAATTATCTCTAGTAAATGTTTTTGAATAAATTTAATTAATTATTGTTGAGATTTTTTTCATAAAATATTTATTGAACATTTTTACTGATATTGAACTGAAAATATTTCAGTTCTATTTACCGTTATTGTTTTGATAATCATTTCAATGCAACTAATGTATGAGCAGAGTGTGTATATTATTTTGTAAAGGTCACAGTATATTTCTCGGCCTGAGGTCAATTCGTTTACCTTGTAGCCATTTAGCCGCAGGTGTGAGTTCAAGCGTACACAGGTATAAATGTTGTTATTTGGAAAGGATAAACAGAATGGATTAGAAAGAGTATATGCTGTCACGATGTTAATACACTAAGATTTAATACACGATGAGAATAAAGATACAATAATTAAATTGTGTAAATTAATTGAAAATAAAATTCAGATTCGTAATTCCGAAAGTGTATAAAAATAAATGGAAACAATTTTTAATTACTTTCTTAGCGGCAATTGGCGTAAAGATTCAATTATGAAGCCAAAAATAGTAGTTTTAATCTTTAATAAAAACTAAATGCAATATTACCCAATTTGATATACCATTGTACATCTGTTTGATATCATTGACTTTACAGGAATTTCTTAACTTGTATTCAAATCTGGCCGTGTTTAAATGCTAATAAAACTATTGCAATTTTAAAGTTTTTAATTGACAAAAAAATACAACATACAACATGCATGATTTTTTGTTTGTTTCTTTTTAACATTTTATTCTTACATATTTAAATTCATTTGACAATCATTTACACGAACTTTTTGTGAAAAGAATACCAATTATCTAAGCTAAGGCATTATTTCTTTTGAGGATTTTTGAGGATTTTTTTTTTAAATTCTATGATAATATTTGTGCAATGTTGAACATGATAGCCGTCATTAATCCAAATAAGTAATACAGTAGTTATAATAAAAGTTATATTTTAGTCATGCATAACTGATATTGACGAATTTATAATAGTTCGTTCATACATCGTTGTTCATGAAACAATCATTATTAGTATACATGTAAGTTTCCTGACGTATAAGAGCCATTGAGGATGAGCTCCAGAGAAATCAGACTAGTGGCGTTTCGTTCGTTTGTTTGTTGGGAAAGGAGAGTAAATGCAACCGCGTGTACAGATAAACGACAGAAATACCATACAGGCATTTATAGTCAACACAATCAGAAAGAGTTCCCATCGTCAGACGGGGAATATAAAGGCTTCCAAGAATGAACAAGTGACATGTCTAACTCTGAATCGTTAGAAAACAGACTATCGACATCGACCGCTTGTTCTTGATATTTGAAACTGTATGCATATATATACGTATACGTTTATGATATAGTGATGAGTTCTTGCGTCTGACAAAAACTAAATTCCTTCATGGTTATATCTTGCCATACGTTTATATTGGTTTTTAAGGTGATTACTCAAAATCGTTAATTGAAAATCCTGTTTGTGAGATGTAGATTCATTTCAATACAGAAATTTCGTCTATATATTTCACAAGTGTATAACACGGAGAAGCTCTGAAGGTCCATTACTCCCATTTTGTTTGGGTGTGAACCATCGATGTTTACAGCAATATCAAAGAATAAGGTGATGATGGTAGAAAGAACTATGGGCGTCATGTGGCAAATATTACATGCATATCGGACAATGAGTTGTCAATCTGTATGAAAAAGATTTCCAATACAACCATATTATTGGGAAGGAATGTTTACATGCTATACTCTCGTACTAGTATTACAGGGTTCTTGTGGCGTTCACCTTAGACGCACATCGTTTTAACGATGTTTAAAAAAAAGACAGAACCAATTTAATGTCGTATTTCCCTATTTTTTAAATATAACTAAAATTCTTTTATCTGACAAGAATACCCCTATTTAGCAAACAAGTAATTTATTCTTTTTTCTGTTATTGAATAACAAGAAAGAACATAAATCCCGAAATTAATTTAAAACTTTGATACTCAAAAGTTTCCCAGCAAAATATTCACATCCCCTGGGGATAATTAGTGGTCGTTCAGTGGCATATATAACAATTGTGATGACGAATTCCTTCCTTTGTTCGAGAACAATCTTATTGAAATATAAATCTGTGATTTTCCTAGGTCCACAGCTTCAATGAACCAAAGCAAAATTTATACATCGACCTGTATTTAAATCAAATTGGTTTTCTTCTTCTTTTGGTATACAACGGTAGTCTATCGACATTCGATGATAACATACTGTTGGCATACGTGGACTATTTTATTTACAACACTTTTACCCCTATTTATTCAAAATATATGTTTTTTTCTTATGTTCAATGTTCAATGTATACATGTATATATTTTATAGTTCCGTAACTTTCTATCCAGTCGTATAAACGAATCGTCGGCAAGTGCGTACATTTTTTTAAATCAATATTTCTGGTCTGTTCCAATCTGTCCTTCACTATTGACAATGACATATTGCATTTTCCCAAATTCACCCTTGGAAAAAATATTTGAATAGATTTTAATTTCATCAAATCTTATTTTTTGGGTATTATTTATATTTTTATGAATTATATTCTTTACACCAGAAATGTTATTTATAAACAAGCGTATGAGTTGAGTAATGACAAGTAAGACAGAGTTGTATATTATACATCTGATAGTTCAAAATGGAAAGTTATAAGTTATAAGTTATCAGCCGTGTACACTGATCAATACCTGCAGAAGTGAAACGATGCATGAACTTGCAAGCCCGACAGGAAATCGCTTGAATACCTGGACGTGTCACCTCACACCCCTCACAATACCCTTGGAAGTAATACCTTTAGCCATGCTGGTGATCAGATGAGGGAAGATCAAAATATATTTGAAAAAAAGTTTATTACTTTAAAGAATTATGAACAAATTAGATTTTCGAAAACAATTTTCACGGAACACTTATTTATGATTTCAACTTTGACTTTTCACCTAATTCCAATAACAACAGTTTAAAAACAACAGACCATGGTAATTTAAAAAAAGTAAGAATATTTTCCGTATCAAGTTAGTTAGTCGGATAAAACAACCGTACGATTGACAAGATATCGACACGCAATTACGACTACATCGGTTACTGTAGTTTTGTTTCTTTGTGGTTTATAGACATATCGTTTTTATTAATCGAGAAAGAAGGCAAGATGGCGGATCGCAGAGAATTGATACTCTAAATTTAAAATCGATGGTGATCGCTTATGTAACGGAATAAAACTTTAATATCTATGAATTTGAGCATTTTTATACAGAATGAACATAATATTATTTTTTGATTTTTTTGCAAAGTTTCCCTTTAACAGATTTGTTTTTTAGATGCAGAGTGCCGAGAGTTTTGATGCAATACGTAACGGTTAACTTATTTGTCATAGATTGCTTTATCGTTTTCCGGCAACTCTTCTGCTCATTTTTAACCTTTAAAATGTATTACTTTACTTTTAAATATTCTTTTGAATATTTAAGCATCTGCACGATTTATCTATATATGTTCTTATGCATAAAAGATTGAGTTTTGTCACTTTATTTTATTCTTGGTTTATATTTGCAATAAATATACTTATTCATGATGCGCGCCGTATCCCCATGAAATTTTCGTAGAAATCTAATCTATATAAACTTAGGATGATGCGTAATAAAACAGGAATTGTACAACTATTAATTCGTGTTAAAATGGTCGTCAAAAACACCGCTCGGGCAAAATGGAAAAAGGTTATCATCTGGATGAGAATTCGAATAGAATAAGCCGAAAAAGAACAATACATTGTACAATCAGACTTTGAAACCCATACAGAAAATGTTTTGTTAGTATGGATTGTATAAAAGATGTTTAACTTTGTTATTTTGCCGAAACACATTCCCTGTGTTCCAAGTATAAACAGTCTCTGAAATTCATTGGTTTGTAGAGAGTGAATCCGATATAGTTTCTGAAACATTCATTAAATAAAGTGCTAGCTTTGTAATCTTGTAGACCATATCTACATGGGAGAGACAGCAAATTCGGAATGAGGTCTGAGAAAGTTAACATAGACTGAGAAATACATAAGAACTTGATTCGGCAAAAATAAAATTAAAAACTATAAACGCAAGTTGATAGTAAGGACTGGCTCTTGTCAATCTGGTTCTGTTACAATTTTTTTCTCTCGAAATTTACAAGGAAACGACTGACTAACTTTTTATTCAAACGACAGAAAGAGACTTGTTTCGTAATGAGAACAAATACATTTTATATTTCTGAGCAATTACATAATGTTTATATATTTTTTTTATTCTACGAATTACACCACAAGGGTGACTAGGGAATATAAATGGTCATTTGGTCTTCTTCCGACCGGCAGTAAAGTGCTTCGAAAGTGAGAAGTCTATTTGACTGTGCGGGATGTATCAAGTTTTCAGCCACATCCGGTCAGAATGCGGACATTAAATCCGATGCCTCGAATAAAGAGAGTGCTATGCTCTTTGAAAATCAAAAAATTTTGCAACAACTCTTTGGGGGATTCGTAGGTGGACTGTTGCAAGATAAAATGTCTGTCCCTATCCAATATACCCTCATTTTCCAGTGTCATTCCAAGTTTACTCGGCCATAATCCCGGAACGCCTCTACATAGCTTGTTCTTGTCATTAACATGCATGATCTAAATCCAGAAACTATACCGTTTGTTCCAATGCACAACATAGCCAATACACACAACGCACTGTCGTTTGAAAACCAGTTTGCCCAAGCCAGTCTCACAATCAACACGCAATAAAGTACATTTCCTGCAGTTATTAATCAGAGTCACTGCCCACCAAAACTTACGCTTCTAACTTTCTAAGGCACCATTTTAGAATGACAAACCTTCTGGGACTCATGTGAGTCGGCCTTACATCTGAACCTGTCATTTACAAATATACAAAAGTGTAACTGCTTGAAACCTCATGAGCTAGAACACGAAGCGCTAGGTTTAGAAATTCTTTCGCCTATAAATCAGTAAACAAGCTTACGAAGTTTTTTTCGTCAGGGTCTAGAAACTTTGGGTCAGACACATGAAACATACGGCACACTAATTCTTCCCATTATTGTGGACAAATTACCCGTTGGAGTCAGAAAATTTCTCGCGCGAGAACATAGAACAAAAACCTTGGTATTACGGGACCTCCGTAAAAGCATATTAGACGAGATCGTTATACCGGACACAGGACAAAAAAGTCGACACCCGAAATTGGTGAAATCTATATCTTATTAGAATATTGAGACTAGACTAGATTGGCGTTTTCTGTCACGAAATACACGCACCAACTCATTGCAGTAAAATAGCAGACACAGAATCCCGTATGAACAGATTAGTTATTCTTTAACTACATTGGTTATCACAGAATAAACGAATTTAAATCTAAACACATATGTACACATTGTAATGAGAAGCATCACACAAACTAATGTAATGCACTTCCAAGAAACAACCTAAAAACAAGGGAATGAGGTTATCCATAGAAACAAGGGTCACTTGAAACTTTAGTTGTTAAAATTCAAATCATTGCCTCTAATTTTTCTAAGAAATCGACAAAGTTTACGAACATTTACGCAAAAAGAAATATCTACGTTACCGCTTACTCATTATGGATGAGGATAACATGAGACTGATTACCTTAGCCGTATTTGGCACAACTTTTTGGAATTTTGGATCCTCAATGCTCTTCAACTTTGTATTTGTTTGGTTTATTACTATTTTGATATGAGCGTCACTCATGAGTCTTATGTAGACGAAACGCGCGTCTGGCGTACTAAATTATAATCCTGGTACCTTTGAAAACAAAAGTACAAGTATGAATAAAGCAAACAATTATATGGAACATTTTATTTGTAAAACAGTTGGCTGTTATAATGTTAAATGGAGATATGGGATATGCAATTTATAAGAAAGCAACATCTGTAGCCAAGGCTCCGTGTTGAAGGCCGTACATTGACCTATAATAGTTTACTTTTTTAAATTGTTATTTGGATGGAGAGTTGTCTCATTGGCACTCACACCACATCTTCCTATATCTACCTAACGACATTGAAACCAAAGAAATCAAGCAAATTGTGACCGAGGCTAATTGGCAAGTATCTTTTTATTTCTAATTTGTAGTTTTAGTAAATGTTGGTCCCCTAGATTGGAAAGTTTTGATAAGTATAATTTTTTTTCAGTCTCTTAGTACATATTTGTTTAAGTCTTAAAACTTTTATTCTTTGGTAGAAAATTCAAACCATAATGATTGAAATACAAATGTAAGGTGGTGCGGTAGAATTGCCAGTTAATCAACTTTCCACCAAAGACAAAATGACGGAAATGTAAGTTTGCTTACATTGCTACTTCATTTTAGATCTCCAAATAACTATTCCATTATATGAACTGGATTTTCAAAAATATGTTTTGTCACCAAAATCCTAATAGGCATGTACAAAATGTATTATCATATTGATTCACTTGTGTCCGTTCAATCGTCAATCCCGCACTTGGTATATAGGGTGAATACGGCTAAGTATTAAGCACTAAAGTCTTTTTGCTTCAAGTTAAAATTATGTATACATGGTGTTAAAACTTATATTAAAGCTGCGCATATCGTCTGGATTTTCTTTAGTTTTTGTTCATGACAGGTTGCTAGATTAGGCATTTTGAAATTGACTCCGTCTTACATCTCCTGCATGTGGAATTTCAAGCCGGATCCTTTATGTTTCGCAGTTTGTTTTACTTATACAGAATGCATATTTGATCTCAAGATTTGTTTTGTAAAAAAATTTCCACAAATGACAGACTGTTGAATTTTGTGAAAGCTTGCGTACAGTTCGCAATATTTGTCCGACTTTCTTAGCAACCAACTGACACATTTACACCACGCAGAGTACGCTATACTTATGTATGTAGCAAATCAAGAATGTGAGTTCTGAATTTTCCTTTGAGTTTTGTTATTTTATTTTTTATGTGTATTTTATCAGGATGAATACTTTCACTCATAATTTTCACAACGAACAGAATGTTTAACCTTTTTGACTAGTGCATTAAATGTGTCTTTTATAAACAACCATTTTCAATATTGTATCGTATCATCCCGAACATGCATGAACTATTTGCCACTGAACGTTAAACAACCACATAAAACCGTGGCCGAGCAATCATAACACTGTGTAACTGGATCAAATTTTTAAAGTACTCTATTTCTGCATAGATGAAACGATGATACCATCTTGGTCTTAAAGGTTCGAGATAAAAACTCAGTTATTCAATTCACACGTGAATTTTTTCCTGCTTTTTCCACGTGAACTTAATAAAAATTTGAAGGTATTTTTCATGATTTTAATAAAATTTTAGAATAAAGATCTTTTATCTTTTCGCTGATCTATTCATGAACTATTATCATAAGATACACGTTGAACCAACCAGTTCAAGCAAGTTTCAATAGATATAGGAAGATGTGGTGTGAGTGCCAATGAGACAACTCTCCATCCAAATAACAATTTAAAAATTAAACCATTATAGGTTAAAGTAAGGCCTTCAACACGGAGCCTTGGCTCACGGGAAAACCAACGGTCTAATAAAAAAAAAAAGATGTGTTATGACTGCTAATGGGACAAAAGTCCACAAGAGACTTAAATTACACAGAAATTAACCACAATAGGTCACCCTACGGCCTTTAATAAAAAGAAAAGCCTATACCGCTTAGTCAGCTATAGCAGGCCCCGAAATGACAATGTAAAACAATTTAAACGACAAAACTAACGGCCTTATTTGTTTTAAACAATAAACAAACAACAACCACTGAATTACAATATGCTCGTTTGGTGTGAAAATTAGACAAAATTTATTTGATTCAACTGAGCGAAATTTCCATGTGCAGGACGAAATATTTCATATTGCATTACTGGGAAATTTACGACACCCGACAGGGGAAATGAAAATAGAATAAACACCATTCAGATTCCGACACATATTTTGTTTTCCATTTTTCTGAGTAGGAATAACGTTACATTCTGTTTTTAATAACGTCACACGTTTACGGCCAAATTTAAGGGTATCGATCAACTTTGAAGCCATTTATCTCAAAAACAAGGATGGTGACATACAAGTTTCTATACGTGTATGGATTCAGAATGCAATCCTGGATATTATGTTAGTTTTTTGTTTTTCTCCGTATATAAGAACATAGCCATCCATTGGAAAATCTAAAAAGGCAAGCCGAAAAATAGGCATTTCCCCTATATACCTAAGTAAATCTTTCGCCAAAATTGACGTTTTCTTATGAAAATACAATAAAAAAAAAAGGGTGACCCCCATTTTTTATAACATATTCCGATGTAACTTTATTCAAAGAACACGTGTGCCAAAAAGTTTGGAAATCGGGAGATATGCCATTCGGTATCGTGTTACCTTAACTCAACAGATAGACAGAAAGTAAGTGGACGTGGCCGGGTACTTATACATCCCGATACAGAAAGACCCAATGAACAGATCTCAGAGTACTCGCAGTTAATATGCTTACATACCAATATAAAGAACCGTTCATCAGTTTTGAAAAAAGACTATAAATGAAAGCCGAATTATTTATCTCCCCTTCATAATAGATTTATTGGGAACTTAACCAGAGTTATCTAATAGTAATCACAGAGCTGAACTAGAAAGCAATTTTTAATTGTAGCTTATTCAACGTTAAAAATGTTCGCTGTTACAGTAAACGAATGTTACTTTAGACATATATAAAGATTTTGTAAGCTACATCTAACACAAATAAATAGATATTATGAATTTTTATTACAAATGATTAACATGATAAACTAAGTAATGCTAATGTTTTCGTTAACCGCCACTACATAAACATTTCTGTCATGCGTAGGGAGAAAGACAGTATAAAGTATTTAATGTTTATTAAACAAAAATCATTCTGAAATCTTAATTGTTTATCATATTTAGGAAAAACCTTCAAACACTTTACTGTATTTTAATTGCATGACGGTATGTACTAATATTTAAGTTGTCGCCTGTATTTGATTTGAAGTCAAAAGTTTTGATTATTTAAATTTAATTGTACACAGGTGTGCCATGCATTTTAATTTAGAGAGTATTTCATTATTACTTTTCATTTAAAAGCCTGTAATAAGAATATTGACAACACACAAAATATGTAATAGCCATGCAGTATTTTACTGTTTGATCAGATAAATATAATAATAAGAGTTTAACAAAACGACACGCATAGATTTAAAATACATCAACGTTTAAAAAAAATGACAGAGTGACTTTGTAAATTGTCATATCGAAATCAGAATTTCAATTGGAAATATTGGATTTTATGTTTGTGTCCATTTTGTAAAGGAGTATAATATTCATTTGTTAACGGGGTTACATTTGTTGATGTGTAGTTTAACCAAATGCAAATTTCCAAATGTAAGTGTGTCATAGCAACACAGTTTGGTGTATTCTAATCAAATATATTAAAATATAAGTTAACAAAGCAATAATAATAGATTTAAACTACATAGCAACAAAAGATTAACGACAGAGTAAATTAGATTAGAGTTGTGATATTGAAAGCAACATTCCTTTTTTAGATATTGGATGTTATGTAAGTGTTTATTTTTTAAAAAGTGTAACAATCCTATTTGTAAATTGAGTTATTTGTTTGGGTAACTAGTTGGAAAATGTACTAAATGACCATAGCTGTGTAGTGTGTCCATACAGTGTTATGTTGTTATGGACAACTATCTAAACATAGAAATTAAACATGGCTATAATACAAATTTTAAATTATATCGAAGTTATAAATAAATGACATATTTATTTGGTTAGTTGGGATATTGAAAGCAAATAAAATCCTACCGGACATGTTAGATCTGATGTTAGCGCCCGTTGTGTATATACCTAGCAAGAGTATTTGCACATTTGAGTAAGTTTTTTTTGTGTAGTTTCAGTATATGCAAAATGGCTATAGTTGTTTAGTGTGCATGCCTTGGCAATACAGTTTCATATGTTTATATGATAAAAAATGTATACATTTTTAAAGCAATATGAATAGATTTTAAATACATCGGAGTCACAAATAAATGAGTTACTGGGCTTCGTCGAATCGAAAGCAGACATCATATTCGATTCAATGTATATGATGTGTCGCTATAGGCATTTGTTTTTGAGCAGAAACTAAACGTTTGTCCTTAACATATATATTAAATTGCAAATACAGTATACATACTTCATTTGTATTTCTTTATGAACTACTGTTAGACTTTTGCCTTATTACACAATGCATTTATTTTATAGTTAACAACTAACATGAACCGTAACTCAAAAAACAAAGTCGACAAGTGTAAAGATCATAAAGAATATGGATTGAGGAAAGTTAACTTCTGGGAAAAGTACGGCGTCAAATGTTTTCCTTATCGTGGGAGGCGTCGGTACTCACCATTTGCTTACCAATCTGTAGACGGGGGTATTGTCATATCAAACGACGTTTTCGGACTAACAATCAGACAGTTTGAACAATTGTGCAAAGCTTGTATAAATAGAAGAAAAACACACGAACGGTATATACTAAACCTACGATATCCTGACAAGACTGCAGATGAATATTTGGAATACTTACCAAAAAGCAGTATTTCAATATTCAGCCCCATTCAACTATTTAGTCAGCCATCAGTCCTACCCTGATATACACTATCTTTTTCGGGTAATTTATACTGATAGCGTTTGACATTTTCAGCTAACAAATTTATCAATTTTACATAACTTAAATTATTGTATGCTGGGTCATATTCTGGACGCCAATCTTTGCTCCTTTATTATGTAATTCACTAACAAAACAATTATGAAGCTTAGAAATGGAAAATTACTAAATACTAAACTTGTTCAACTCACATGAAACAAACCGGGGTGTGGTATTCAGTACGTAGGAGAAACTGGACGATATTTATCTAAACGCACTCAAGAACATCTGTATCGTTTTAGAAGACCCAATAAATTCAAAAGTATCATTTACCAACACCTTAAGAAGCACAACCATCCTTTTAAATATTTAGCAGTTCAACCTTTAGAAGTAGTAAATAAGCAGCCTGGTGAATCGCATTCAAGGTTTGTACGATCACGGAAAATAATTGAATTAAATTGGATTAAAAAAATACAGACAGTTTACCCTCTCGGTCTAAATGATAATATCATGGGAATTGGTAATATATCTAGAACCAATTCCGTTAACATTTTGGATATAGTTTCTTAAACTGTTCGTAAAAACCATTCTCACGGTCGTAGAACAAATCGCAATCAAAGAAAATTTCGGGCCAATCATACCAATATTTCGGACCTAATTTCTATTTCAAAAAACAACGGCAGACATTATCTGTTAACAAAACTCTGTTCGTTACCGGTTAATAAGTTAAATAAAATTTTGGAGGATTGCAACACAATTTCATATAGCAGTCCTAAGTATGAAATTGTTCAAATTATTATGGCATATTGTTATTCTAAATTATTTCCCAAAATTGATCGCCCTGAAGATCATAAAAAGCATTTTATTAAAATTAAGTATGTCAATAAAGGCTTTGATTTTGTAAATATTGCCGGTATATTTAACGATTATTCTGTTAAAGAACAAATTCCTGGATATTTTGACAATACTGAGCTACCTCTTATTTGTTATATTTACAAGAAATCTACCCGGAAATTTGTGTTTAATTATAGTCAATTGTGTAAAGATGTTAATATCAGTGAAAATACACCTACTTCATGTAATTGCAGTAATTCCGAATATATTTATGGACCCATTTCCCATGTTATAACAGGAGATCTTAACATCGTTCAAGACCGAGAGTTAAAATCATTCCTCAGTAAAGGACCTAAATATCGTCCCCCGTCAATTATTAATTGGAATGAGTGTCGTAATATCATCCACGACTCACTCCATACTTACTGTATAAAATGGATAAAACGGGAAAAAGCTGACAAAAAATCTTTGGACTCTTTTTTTAATTCAGTAATGAAGATAGTTGATATACGTATTCAACATTTTAAAGAACATTTTACTATTAACAATAACCAAAATAAACCTATTTCTCGTATCAAACATAAACTAAAAGAATTAGCCAAGGAATTTGTTTTTGTCCCGGCCGATAAAGCTGCTAATAATATTATTATTGTTTGACGTAAATTTTACATTGAGGTTCTGAAAAAGGAAATCACCAATTCACCAACATTCCAACTGACTCCATTTTCAGAAAACGAAATCTGTAACAAACATAAACTTTTAGCCACCGCTTTACAAGCAGAGCCAAATACAATGAAAGTCCCAACAATGTATTGGCTTCCGAAGCTACACAAAACCCCTTACAAATATAGATTTATTTCGTCTTCAAGCCATTGTTCAACTACTAAATTGTATATTCTTCTTACCAGCACACTTGGTACAATTAAAAACCTTATAATAAATTGTTCAAATAAGGCCTTCGAAAATAGTGGAATAAATTACTTTTGGAGTGTCAAGAACTCGTTGGAAGTACTTGATAAATTGCATGCTTATATTGGTGATTTTGAATCTTTTCAAAGTTTTGATTTTTCTACCCTGTATACCACATTGCCTCACATTCTCATTAAGAAAAAATTCACACACCTAATTAAATGGGCATTCAAAAGATCAGAATGTGAATATATATGTTCAAACTCTTTTAGGTCATTTTTTAGTAGCAATAAACAAAAAAACTATGTTAATTGGACATGCTTTGATACTATATATGCCCTTGAATTTTTACTAGATAACATTTTTGTTCGCTTTGGGGATTCCGTATATTGTCAGATTATCGGAATTCCAATGGGGACTAACTGTGCACCACTTATTGCGAACCTCTTTTTGTATTGTTATGAGTTACAATTTATGACAAAAATAAGCAAAGACCCATCAAAACAACATCTGATAAACAAATTTAATAATACTTTTAGATATTTGGATGATATTTTGGCTCTCAATAATGACGACTTCAGTATGTATATTAATGAAATTTATCCTGCTGAACTTACTTTAAATAAAGCTAATACTAACAATGACCACTGCCCTTTCCTCGATCTTGATATCTATATCACTAACGGAAAGCTGAATACTAAAATTTATGATAAAAGGGATGATTTTTCATTTCCTATCGTTAATTACCCGTTTTTAGATGGTGACGTTCCCTTGTCACCATCTTACGGTGTTTATATATCTCAACTTGTACGATTCGCTCGTGTATGTAACAATGTTTTAGATTTTAACGAGAGAAATTTATGTATTACTGAAAAATTATTACACCAGGGTTTTCGATATCACAAACTAGTCAAAACATTTACTAAATTTTATCATCGGTATAAAGACATCATTCGTAAATATAGCTCAACATGCAGACTTCTTATACGTTCAGGTATTTCACATCCAATTTTTTATGGAAATATTCTTTATAAAGCACAAAGGTGTCAGTATTCACCTCAGAAACTTAAAAAACCTTTGAATAGACTTATTAAGAAGGGATATAATTACGATACTGTTGTCAAGTCATTAAAGATTGCATATTTTGGCGTTAATATTGAGTCACTGATAAGGTCTTTGCGTCGGAACTAAACACATTTATTCTAAAAACAGTTGTTGGCATGACACGGGTTATGTTCTTCTCATATATGTTATGATGGTATGATACTAAACCCCTAACGGGAAGGATTGTGCCTGATGTACATATGATGAAATCATAATCTTTCAGTCAGTTTAATTGAAGTCTGGAGCTGGCATGTCAGTTAACTGCTAGTAGTCTGTTGTTATTTATGTATTATTGTCATTTTGTTTATTTTCTTTGGTTACATCTTCTGACATCAGACTCGGACTTCTCTTGAACTGAATTTTAATGTACGTATTGTTATGCGTTTACTTTTCTACATTGGTTAGAGGTATAGGGGGAGGGTTGAGATCTCACAAACATGTTTAACCCCGCCGCATTTTTGCGCCTGTCCCAAGTCAGGAGCCTCTGGCCTTTGTTAGTCTTGTATTATTTTAATTTTAGTTTCTTGTGTACAATTTGGAAATTAGTATGGCGTTCATTATCACTGAACTAGTATATATTTGTTTAGGGGCCAGCTGAAGGACGCCTCCGGGTGCGGGAATTTCTCGCTACATTGAAGACCTGTTGGTGACCTTCTGCTGTTGTTTTTTATTTGGTCGGGTTGTTGTCTCTTTGACACATTCCCCATTTCCATTCTCAATTTTATTACAGGATTTTACAGAACGCATTAAAGGTAATCACATTGTTATATTCAATCGCAGCAGCTGAGTATTCGAACACGATACATCTATAAAAGGTGCATTTACAATGTACTATATTTAATAGCATGTAAGCTCCACGTGTCAACTTTCACTCGACCTCGACCAAAAGTTCAGGGGTCAGTGAACAAGGTTATGTTTTCGTTGACTCATCAATATCTCTGATACATGTATATCAAAAGCAGTATTTGCACTAGATTTGCTGAACAAAATTTGTTTACCTAAGGTGAAGGTGCCCTTTAGGCAGGAATCATCTGACTTTGATCTGATATCAATAGTTCATTAACGAAGAAGTGCACTATATTAATAATTTGAACAATGTAATGCTAGTAAGGTGTGTACTGCTGTTTAAAAAATGTCATCTGACCTTTAACGTATAACCATTGTTCGTCGGAAAAGTTTAATTGTCGTCATGTAGTTAATTTCTAAAATAAATAAAACATTATATGTACTATATTTCAGTGAAATAAAGATTCTGTACAGTTTCTATATTTGCCTGACAGATTTACATAATCTTCACGTCATGATCATTTATCACTGCAATAATAATTTAATGTTACGCTTGTAGATAATTTTATTTTGGCTTTCATTATCAATGCAATAATGAATACGAAAACAGGTTTTTGTTTCAACACATCGACAAAGATTTGGATAATAGAGATCATACAGCCGTTCAAAAATATCGTGTGTCCACGAAATTGTAACAATGAGAACTATCAAAAGAGCAACACGATTGCATCAATATAAATGGTCGAATTCTTAGATGTTATCTGAATAAAAAAATATGTTTTTTGGCCTATATTTGGTTGTGGTTTTTTTCTGCATTTTTCATTTTGTTTCGTTACGTTATATGTTGTTTTGTTACAAGTCGTTGCGTTTTGTTGTATTTCTTTCCGTTACGTTTTTGTTTCATTTTACCAGTACTCCTTCCGAATTCAGTATCCATTTTATTTTAAAATTTAATGCATACTAGTACCCTTGTGAATTTCGGATAAATGTAGAAAAAAAAATGCATGTGTAAAGTGGTCCTAGTGGTTCCGTGTTCTTATAAAGGTGTTTTGCCATAAGTGTTCTCATCACGTCTAATGTGTGTTTTATATAAAAAGAATTATTAAGAAGTAACCACATTAGGTAATGTAGTTTTCATATAACGTTATATATTTTTTCTTATAATGAAGTCACCACATGAGGTACTTCAGTTTTCACATAACGTTATTTATGTTTCTTATAAAGAAGTAAGCACATAAGGTTATATATATTTTTCTTAACATAACGCTATGTATTTTTTTACTTATAAAGAAGTAACCACATAAGGTAATGCAGATTTCGCATAACGTTATATATTTTTCTTAAAACGAATAACCACACAAGGTAATGCAGTTTTCACATAACGTTATACATTTTTCTTATAAAGAAATAAGCTTATAACGTTATCTGGTTTTCTTATAAAGAAGTAAGCATAAAACGTTATATATTTTTCTGATAAAGAAGTAAGCACATAACGTAATGACGTTTTCACATCATGTCGAGAAAGATTTACCAACATCACGTTATGAAGTTATGACATTTAGAAAAGAATTAACCCCATCACGTATCGACGAATCAACATTATGTAAAGAGGTATTCATATCTGTATCGTGAAATGAAGTATTCATATCTTGTATGGATGTCTTTATATTATGTTGTAGTGTTCTGACATGTAAGCAATATTGACATCATGGTATCGTTGTTTCTCTTCATAAGGCATGCATACGTCCTTTCATTTAATTTATGCAAATAAACTTGATATCAAGATTTGTACATGAGGCGTTATAGATTTGGTCTTGAAAGTAGACTGTTCCTCGGTAATGGCACCGATAGTCACATTTAACACCTTGACAACAGTGGCATGTTTTCGTGATCTTTGATCATTATTGTTATCATCATGAATTGTAATGTCATCGATTTGAAATTAGCAGTTAACAAAAATATATGCCCGCAAATGTCATGACATTATTAAGATAATTAATTGAAGAAATATATGTTTTATAGATGACAATGCCTGGACAAGAAATAGCTTACAGGAAAAATTCTTATACGAGCGTTTAGTGAAAACATCAGGTACTGAAACAGTCATACGTCAAAGACAACAACTAGTAATCACACGAGATATCATTCAAAATGCAATTATGCAACAAATAGGTTACAAAGTAACAAAAATATCGAGCGGAAGTGTAGCAGAAGGAATGGACTTACCAGGGAGTGACATAGATATAATGTACGTCATAGAAGACGTTGACGTAATACGAGATGTAAAAAATATCAAACGCTCAGTAAAACGGACCACATTGGTTTTGGAGACTGAACAAGATCATCCTGGATTTTTTAATCTCCGACTTGTGGCAGGAGGGGACGGGGAATCCATCTTTTTCAATGTTTTTACCTTCTAAATGCTTTGAATTTACAAGTCAAGGTTTATATTTATCAGTAGACACATTTGTTAGTAATATAAATGAGAAAGTGACCAATTTTAAGTTATCATCCCATGGGCCGTGTTTATCAGATATATATCAATACGTGGATTATGTATTTTGTCTACGAAGTAAATATATACCTTTTAATGCAATACCATGGGTATCTCGTTACCGATTGCAATGACCGCCGAATTATGTCATGGACAAGATTAGAAAAACCGGATGTTTGTCAGTACCTATTGGGCCACGGACTTTGCCTGATTGTAAATTATTATGGAGAATATCGTTCTCTTTGGCAGAAAAACTACTTGTTCATTCGTTTAATTTCACGCAGCTTGTGTGTTACTGTCTCCTTAAAATAACATTAAAGTATATTGTTAACACAAACAAAGGTGCCGACGGCTTATTGTGTTCTTACTTTCTAAAGACAGCTTTATTCTGGGTCTCAGAAGAAGTTGACATTAACACATTTCACTTATCAAAATTATATTCTGTTTTTTCTCACTGCCTAAGTAAATTATTACTATGGGTAAAAGACTGTTATTGTTCAAACTATTTTATACCTGAACAGAACATGTTTCATGGAAAGATCAGTCCAGATAACAATGAAATTCTTATAAATGTACTAGATAGAATTAAGAATGATGGAATTAATTTTTTTTCAAATATTTTATATCCTCAAAACCATGGATCTTCGTTTATTAGGTTAGACTTCCTATTTTACAGGATATCTGAAGTAGATTTACATTTTCTAAATGACATATCACAATGGTGTAAATTACTGTAATTTACTAAATATTTACATAAATCTAAATCTTCAACATTCATTGTTGATGTATGTAAATATCACTATGCTGATATAAGTCAATATGCAGCGCAATCACTACCGAAGCCATCACTAATGACTGAAAAATACAACATACACAAACGTTATCATAGACATTTACAAGACGGTATTAAGTCAGATGCTGTACCAGGCTGGTTGTTATACGCGTCGTTTTATTATGTAACAGGACAGTTCAATGTTACATTAAGACTAACAGACTATGTTCTGTCTAAATGTTTTCCTGATATAGTATTTATGAGCTGTCATAAGTACTATGACAGACACATCAAATATTACAGAAATCATACACATTCTGCAATGACACTTACCGAAAAATTGAGAACGGCAGTTGTTAGAAATGTTTCGTACGTAAAACAGTCTTCATTAATACCAAAGGAACTTCAACTGGAGGTGAAGAATCATACCTTACTTTTATCTCCTCTTGTTTTAGCTCACTGTCTTAGATTTCTCTCCTATCATCATATAGGTGATATCGTTAACAGTCTTCAAGCATTACGGGATTTATACAAAACAGTAGCAGAACGATGTTTAGTATCTGTAGTAACCGTATCCAATTCAATAACAATAACTGGTGTATGATTTGAAATATTAGGATGCAATGACATAGCCTTTCAGTTTTATGAGGAAGCTTTACAATTTGAAAGGTATATATGTGATTCCGCAGAGACAAGGAGGTCAAATCAGTTTGTATAGTTATTAAGCATTAACAGTAATAGGAGTATGGAAATTAACATACAGCCTATCCGTGTATTAATTGGAATTATCTTTATTCTTTAGCATTGAATATCATTAAACGACAACGTGACTGTACTGCAAACCTAGTCATATACAGAACTTGCCATCATTACCCATCACACTAAATCTCCAGGGCCCAGTTGTTCAAAAGTGTCGTTAAGCTAACGCAGTCGTTAAAGTGTCGTTAGAGTGTCGTTAAATTTAACAAATTCGTTAACTGTTGTTCAAAAAATTTAACGACAAAAATAATGATAACGAGTCGTTAACTTTAACAACTTCTGGGAGGTCGATTAAATATTTAAGTTATTGTTAAATATGGCCGCCTTTAGACAAGTACCTGTTCCACCTCACAGAAAAGAAAGGCATTTTCGCCTGAAAGATGACCTTTCTTTGAATTTGTCAAATGAGGAGTTACGAGAACGGTATCGATTTGGTAGAGAGGGAATTAATTTCATTTCTAATCTTGTCAGTGATGATATTACAAGAAAAACAAAGAGAAACCATGCTCTCACTGTACCACAGATGGTCATGGTGACCCTGAGATTTCTAGCTACAGGCAGTTTTTTGCAAGTAGTTGGAGACACAATAGGTAAGATTTCATTTATATATTTATCATATATGATTTAAAATTAAGTAAACATTAGTAAAATTGTGTTAATCAATTGCTATAATGATCTTTGACTGATGTTTGAATGATAATTTCAATTTGTTAATTTTTGAATAATGTAAACAAACGCCAGTAAATACACATTTTATTTTTTGTTCTTAAACGATCTCCCTCATTGTTTGTTTTTGGTCTGTTTACAGGTTTGCACAAGGGAACTGTCTCGCGTATTGTGTCTTATGTGTTGACATCACTTTGTAAGATACGGGATCAATTCATCAAGTGGCCGAGGAATGTGGACGAAACAAGAGGAGATTTTTACCGTCTAAGTGGTTTCCCGAATGTGCTAGGGGCAATAGATTGGACACACGTCCGTATCCAGGCTCCATCAGAAGATGAAGCATCATTTGTTAATAGGAAAGGGGTACACTCTGTAAATGTGCAGGCTGTGTGTGATGCCAAAGGTAAAACATTTCTCATCCAATATGACATTGACCTTCGTTAATAATAAACTGGTATCAACTTTTCAGTGTGACTGGGACCCCTATAGTCTGTTTCTCAGAAAAGAACATTTTACTTTCACTTTCACTTTCACTTTCACTCAGTTCATCTAGGATCATCTAGGACATGATTAGGGTTTTATATGGTTTACCTACTAAAGATAACTTAAAATATTGGTAAGTCAAATATTAAAAGAAGATATTAGTTTTCTTTAATGAGAAAAAAGATTTTGTTCAGGGGCCAGCCATTTCCAAAAAGGGGTTCCCAACATAAGATAAAGCCTGAAGGGGAGCTCCAACCATATGTCTCCTTTTAAATACACTGATAATCTTAAAAAGGGAGGTTTCCCTATCCTGTATCCACCACTGCTGTTTCTGATATATTTCTTAAATTTCCCCCTTTCAATCCAAAAGAAAGAAACATTAACCTAGAGTACCCTAGAGTACCTTTTGTACAATTTATAATTTGATGTTGCTCTGATGACTGGACCAGCACATTTATGCATTATGCAACATGCATTACAACTTTTAATTTGATATCATGGTTACTAGTTTGAAACAATATAGTTGAGTCAAAATTTGTAAGTCTATGTAAGAAGATGTGGTAACATTGCTAATGAGACATTTCTCCACAAGAGACCAAAGGACACAGAAAATAACAATTATAGGTCACCATACTGCCTTCAACAATGAACAAAGCCCCTACAGCCTATCAACTATAAAAGGCCCTGGAATGACAAGGTAAAACAATTAGAAACTAGAAAACTAATGGCCTAGCTTATTTATGCATTAATATTGTACAATAAATCTGTTTATGCTATTAAAACATTTTTTTTCTAAAGATTATATATAATCTTTTACATTTTGCAGGTAAATTCACAAACATCAATGCAAACTGGCCAGGTAGCAGTCATGATTCCCACATATTCAGGACTTCACAGGTATGTATTTTATTACAATGTTCATGATGTTTGTCATCTTTTATTAGTCATATTCCCTTTCAATCACTCAAATCAATAATTCTATATATAAACATAAAGAAGCAATAAATTACTGTTAAGGGGTATCTATGTTTAAAATTATTGATGCATAAAAACTGAAAAAGGAATATTGAAAAATAGTCTTGCTTAACATGATTTTAGGTTTCTAAATGTGACTCCTCTTTAAAGCTGAATATGTGAATTATATAAATGAAAGTTTTAACAAAATATTTGTTGTAAAAAGAAATATAAACCTTTATTTATAGGTGTGTACCTACATGGAAGAAAATGGTGGATGGGCAAATGGTGTATTGCTTGGGGATAGTAGTTATCCTTGTCGACCATTTCTGATGACCCCATACCAGAATCTTGTACTAGATCATCAAAAAAAGTACAACAAATGCCACTGTTCAACCAGAAGTGTGATAGAGAGAACATTTGGGAGGCTGAAGAGACGGTTCCATGTATTACACTCAGAGGTAAAGTATAACAGAATAACTTTTTATATAATGATCAGTGATAAAAAAAAATCTTTTTAGGGGTTGAGGCAAAGGGATATATTTGGGACAATCAATGTTCTTGTATTCAGTAGAAGAAAATTATTTTCTCATTGTTGAAGGCCATACAGAGACCTATATTTGTTAATTTCTGTGTCATTTTGGTCTCTTGTGGAGAGTTGTCTCACTGGCAATCATACCACATCTTCGTTATTATATTTGCATTCATATGTTTT
Organism: Mytilus galloprovincialis; assembly: GCF_965363235.1. NCBI lineage: Eukaryota > Metazoa > Mollusca > Bivalvia > Mytilida > Mytilidae > Mytilus > Mytilus galloprovincialis. Next base: position 29,547,929 of record NC_134849.1, on the reverse strand, counting down.
ACCAAAAGGTTTAATACTCCAAAAGAAAGGTACATAAGGTTTGTTTTGAGGTGTTTTGGTCCCAACTGTTTATGACTTAGGGTCCAAATCATGCAAATAGAGGCCAAACAAGCATTTTTCTAGTTTTCCAGACAATTACTTGTTTATTTATATTGTATGCATCTCTCTGAAATTGTACCACAAGGTTCCATATCACAAATGGAAGTTTGATTAAAGGGGAAAAATGTATGTAGTACATGTATATATAGTTGGAAAACTAAATAATCCAGCAATTGATGTATAAAAAGCTTACCACAATCAAGAGATGAATGGTATTTAAAGTGCTACTAACACAACACTTGGACAACATTAATTTGAAACAGTTAACTAATATATAAAAGTACAACATCTTTTGACATGCTTACCACAATGTGTTGCATGGTAAACCACTATAGACACATTTTATGTAGTTCTATTTATAGCTTACTATAGGCTCCAATGTTGAATATCATACTGTAAACTTTTATATTTCATTACTTTCACAACAGAAAAGGGTCTCATTGCCACTCATACCTGTGATATCACAGCTTCCTGTTTTTAGCAAAATGCTGATAAGAAGACAATTATAAAGTTTAATAAAGTTTAATAAATTAAGTTATGATTTTTTTTTAAATTTCAGATAAGAATGAAACCGGGCAAGGCATGCAAAATAATAATTGCTTGTGCTATACTCCACAATATATGCATTTTGTTGAATGAACCAGACATTGAAGATGATGGAGTAATTGTAGGCAATGATGGTGATCTTGGGGAACATTTCAATGGTCATCAAGATGGAAGAGCTGTTAGAGATCATATTTCCACAACATTTTTTAATCATTGACGGTCAAAAATAAATCATGACAACATCTTTTAATACTTTTTTATCAATAACAATGGAATAAGAGAACAAGAATCATCAACACAGAAAAATAAATAAATAAAAATTAATTATGACTAAGCTTCTGTATTTAAAAGAGCGTCTAAAATAATGTTTTCACTTTCAATACTTTTCTTCTGGATCATCATGTTGTAAAATTGCATTTGTCTTTGGAAAAGTTCCATTTGCATTTCATTTCTTTTGAGGTCACTTTCTAAAACAAGACACTGCAGCTCATACACATCATCTGCAGTCCTCTTTGTTTTCCTCTTCTGCAAACTTTCACTGAAATATAGAAATTTTACTATTTGGTATTTTTATTTTAAAATCTAACTTAATATTTAGTAGACGTGTTAATATTATATCATTGCCAATGAGACAATTATTCAAAGAGCCAAAATGACACAGATTTTGTTATAATAATATTACTATTCTCAGTCTTTAATAATGAGGAAACCCAATACTGTTTAGCTGTTATAAAATAACTGACATGACACGACAAATGTGGAACAATTAAAAAAAAATGAATAATGACACATAAACTAAAAACAAAAATTAAACAGACAGCAACCCAAGTCATATACTGTTTTACAGTCTCCCTAATTGGGACAGGGACTAACAAAATCTGAAAATAGTGAATGTGCTTGTGAGAACTCAATTGTTCCATTCTAATCATGGTCACTCAGTGGCAGATCCAGAACTTCAGGGGGGGGGGCTTACTGTCTGACCTAAGGGGTGCCCAATCCAGTCATGCTTCAGTGATTCCCTACAAAATAATTTATCTTAAAACAAACTTGGAATCTGTAGGGAAAAGTTATTCTCATCAGACTCGCTAAACAACTTGTGTAAATTAACATATGAAACACATACCTGGGTTTTGGTGGTTGCTGAGTGCAAGTCTGTTTTTGTGCAGGTACAGGTACAGGTACTGGTGGGCTGGCATGAACAGTAGCACTAGAAAGTGCTAACTCCTCATTTCTCTGGTGAACCTGCTCCAGTCTCCTTGTCCAGATACTCTCCACAGAAGATGGTAAATCTACAAGTTGACAATTGTTTTACATAAAGATTTTGATTAAACTTGAAACATACTGTTACATAAAAATAAAATAAATAGAAGATTTTTTTTATTAAGATTTTTTTCACATGCAACGTCATAATATATTATTGTCAACTTATTTCTATCAAAACTTATGCTTTATCATTGCAACTTTATATAAAATGCAAAATAAAGAAAATTACTAAACCATTAATGAAATTATCTAAGTAATAAATACCATCAACAGTCTGGCATGTTGGAGAACCATTCAAAGCTGGAACTGGTGAGATGGGTTCAACTGTAAACATTTGGTCAGATGTTATGCTGTCTGAAAATAATGTAAAAAGACTTGTTTTATTTAAAGAAGTGAATTGATACTTTATACTCTTCATAATAGAACAAACTAGATATCATTGAGATGGGAGCCATCTCTGTGGGCCCCGCTGTGAATAATGTGCATTAAAAAATTGTACCTTTGTCAACTGAAATAAAAGTTTTTGACCTTGACCTTTGACCTAGGAAGTTGTAAACAAATTATGACACACCCTTTGGTGTTGGTTTATATAGATGTCAAGTATAAACTTTGAAATGATAACGGTTCTCAAGATATAGAGCGGACACGATCTTTACCATAGGACATGGGGTTGTCAACTGAAACCAAAGTTTTTGACCTTTAACTTTGCCCTAGGCAGTCGTTCATAAATTATGACACACCCTCTGGTGTTGGTTCATATACATGTCAAGTATAAACTTTGAAATCATACGATTCTCAAGATATAGAGCGGACACGATCTTCACCACAGGACACAGGGTTGTCAACTGAAACCAAAGTTTTTTTTACCTTGACCTTTGACCTAGGAAGTTGTACATACATCATGACACACCCTCTAGTGGTGGTTAATAAACATGTAAAGTATAAAGTATGAAATCATAATGGTTCTCTAGATATGGAGCGGACACAAAGTTAAAGTGTTACGGACGGACGGACGGACAGACTGATCACTATAGGGCGACCCGCCTTTGACCTAGGAAGTTGTACATACATCATGACACGCCCTCTGGTGGTGGTTAATAAACATGTCAAGTATAAACTTTGAAATCATAACGGTTCTCAAGATATAGAGCGGACACGATCTTCACCACAGGACACAGGGTTGTCAACTGAAACCTAAGTTTTTTTAGCTTGACCTTTGACCTAGGAAGTTGTACATACATCATGACACGCCCTCTGGTGGTGGTTAATAAAAATGTAAAGTATAAAGTATGAAATCATAATGGTTCTCTAGATATGGAGCGGACACAAAGTTAAAGTGTTACGGACGGACGGACGGACGGACAGACTGATCACTATAGGGCGACCAGCCTTTGACCTTGAAAGTTGTACATACATCATGACACGCCCTCTGGTGGTGGTTAATAAACATGTAAAGTATAAAGTATGAAATCATAATGGTTCTCTAGATTCGGACGGACAGACTGATCACTATAGGGCGACCCTAGGGGGCCCTAATTATACAATTATTACAATTGTTTCTCTCTTCCTCAATTTGCATATCAATATATAAAACATTTATTTGACAGTACAGTTTACAGATCTGGAATACTTGTAAAATAACATAGTGACTGAAATTTGCTAAACAATCCTTGCTTTCTATAAACCTTCATTATGAACTGATCAGACATAATTTGGCATGTTTGCTATACAATTATAAAAACCATGCATATGGAACTGTTTATAAATTACTATTTCAAGGCTTAATATATTAAATCAGTTGACAAATTGATTGCACTTCTTAGATTTGTAGAAACTTGAATTTCATGCATAATAATAAAGTCTCATAGGCATTCAGAACAAATCTTCTAAATATCTATGAAACAAAATTTCTTAAGTAATTTATAGTATTATGTATAAATCATGTAATATATATACACACCTTGTGAGTGTCTGCTGTTACAGGTGTCTTGGTGAGAAATACCTGAAAAAAATCCATAACTTTTAAGATGATAAGGCACAAAGAAAGATAACTCAATTATGTTTTTATACTGCATGCTATTTTGAAAAGGACTATAGACATGTCAAATATCCGTGGAAATTTAATCATTGCAAGTGCCTTCAACATGGTATCAACAAATTAATATTAATTTTATAATTATTATATCATGAAGTAAATAAATTTTGTATGGAATTTTTACCGCACTTTTTTTTATTTATTTTTTTCAATGGGGCAAATTTTGACATAAGGGGCATTGCAAAATTGACCGCCATAATAAAGCCATGGCAAGTAAACTTCAGCATTTAATTACCATTTTATCCACCGTGAACCACAATTTGTTTTGTAGATGGTGGTTCTTTCAACAATATGAAATAAAGGAATTATATAAATAAAAGGTAACATGAATGTCATACTAAGTAGTCGCAAAACACATGAATCTATTTTTAGAACATTGGCGACGTCTGCAGGGAATTTCTTTAAAAGGGATATCCTACTGTCATAGCAGACGACTGCTTTAGTTTTGGGGTTTTCTTTGTAATTTTAATAAAGAAAACAATAAAAACAGACAAATTTAGGCGAAACAAAGGAATGAAAATTCCGTAATATTACTATTTCTCAAATACCAACCTACAGAGGTATCCATGCCACCGTCTATTCCCTTGAAGGAGGATGTATCTTTCATGGCATTGATGATGTTTTCCTCTGCCATTCTTATGGGGTTTGGTGCTGGTCCTCCCCCTGTTTTATTTCTCTCCTTTCTCTCGTATGTAAACTCTTCCTTGGCATCTCGGGTTAGATTCCTGAATTTGGTTTTGACAGTTGAAAGTTTCCTGTAACTGACCCCCAGAGCATTCACCTCATCTGTAATCTTGGCCCACATCTTGTTTTTTGCATCTGCAGTTATGTCAGGGCCAAATTTTCCTCTCAATAACCCTAGCTCCTCCACCACTCTTCTACTTATCAAATTCACTTCCATACTTGAAATTTGTCCCTCTAATTCTTGGTAGTTTCTTGGGTTTGTTGTTCAGCCATTGTTAAACAGGAAGTGGAAGAATTTTGGGGAATTATGGGAAAATGTTTAATTAATCAGTTGTTAAATTTTTAACAAGTTGTTAGTTAACGCAGTCGTTAAATATTTTTGAACAACATAATTTAACACAGAAATTAACTAACAACAATGTTAAAATTTAACGAGTTGTTAGGCTTAACTAGTCGTTAGCTTAACGACACTTTTGAACAACAGGGCCCAGGTAGACTTTATTACAAATCAATCAAACGTTGCAATTATCACTGCTGTGAATTGTATCAAATCGATATTTTAGTGCAATGCTCAACATACAACAGACATTGCGTGATTATAGAACATATATATCATGTTATGCAGGGGTATTTGCGAAAAATACCAGTCAAGGGTTTTTGTTCCGATACTGGTATTTTTCGCAAATACCCCTCCATTACATGATACAATGTATATTTGTTAAATTACAAGGAAAAGATTTTGATTGAACTTGTCTGTACATGTGAAAGGAAATCGCAGTACTGCAGGTATCATACATGTACGCATACGTGCTAGTGCTGTTTTTTTGTAAAATCATGGTATATTTTAGTGTAAATATCTTTGTTATACCATCATTAAATTGTTCAATATGATAGAAGTTTGTTTCTCTTTCTTTATATATGCATCTCATAAGTTTTCAGTTTACCTCAATCAATGAGTGCTTAACCATGTTGTCTTTATAATCGGGCTAAAAGGAGAACGGTTCCGAAAAAATGTTGGCGGGAACAGGCTGGCGAAGGTAAAGCGGAATTTCCCAAACGGCAAGTACCAGAAAGGGGCATTTGAGGCAAATTCACCGGCAGTGGCGAAAAACAGGGAAATTCGTTTGAAATAAGGTAAACATGTTTGAAATATGCCAAAAATATACTGGCTAACAACCAATTAAAATCCGGCATTAAAGATATGGTGCAATTAGTTCTAAAATGAAATATGAATATTTTGTATTCCATAAGATACATGTCATTACAGATATGGTGTAATAAGTTCGAAAATGAAATATGAATATTTTGTATTCCATAAGAACTAAGGAAAACATTTCGAATATGAAAATAATACACTGGCTAACAACCAATCTAAATCCGGCATTAAAGATATGGTGTAATTAGTTCTAACATGAAATATGAATATTTGTATTCCATAAGATGCAAGTCATTACATATATGGTGTGATTAATTCTAAAATGAAATAAGAATATTTTGCATTCCATAAGATACATGAACATTAATAGGTAAATTTAAATTTTTTCCTATTATATATCAAGTGATACTTGAACAGAGTATCAGTGTTATGACAGTGCTTTTTCCCGTGGTTATTAAAGGAGTATTCCCGGTAAGGGCTGATGTTTGCCTCAAATTTCAGGTTCATTAGTTCTTCTATGAAAGTGGCCGCATCCGTGTTCATCCTCAACCTTTATATGTGTTATGTATTATCATCAAATACAACTTACATTTCAATTTTAAGAATGAACGAAAATGCGGTCACTTTCATTTAAATAGTCAAATATTATCGGAAATAGAGTTTTTCAAACCGGAAGTAAGAAATTATCTCCCTTATCTAAAAAAATATTGTTTAGAAACCATATATTTTTGGAATCAGCGTACAATAAGCTATCATTTGACGATTGAAATGACATTTTAAACCTATTTTTACACCTTTCATATTAAAATACATTGTTTTGGTGGAAAGACCTTCAATTGTTCTCTGAACAATTGGTTTTTAATTTTATATTTTCTTGTTAAAACAACGTTTTTTTTTTAAATCTTAAACTGAATGAAACTGAGACAATAAAAAAGATGGGAAATTTTAATTTGATTCGATATTATGAATGAAATCTGGTCTATTCCTTTTTAATCTATTGAATATCATTAATGATAATTGTATTTAAACTTATTTTTTACCACATACATGATCCGTGTAAGACCAGTGATATGTTATGTGTTGGTGACTTGTGATACAGGTCTTTTTATTGTACATGTTCCTCAAATATAACCTGCATGCATGTTTAATGTATATTAAATCGTGATATTGTTATCCTTTGTGCTACTCATGACAATAAATAATACGTTAAAGCCTATGTTATGTTTATTGAAACAAAAAAAAATCCATAGAGAAACAAATCCGTCACGGTTGACAAAATCATGATGGCTCATTTCACGTTCGACGGGATTAAGTTAAGTTCTTGTTTTGCGCAATTTTATTTGCATTGTTAATACTATTTTCCTTCGCAACCGTAAAAGATTATGACAAATTTATTTTACAAAATTGCTTGTTATATCCTTCGCATGATTTGTCCTATTTTGACCGAAGCGATATGACCGCTCCATATGAGAGTTATTTCCCCTTATGCATCTGATATAAGTGATATGAATTTCTATCTTATAAACCATAAGTGATAGAGACCTAGGATCTTTTGATTTGAGGTCCTTGGTCCCAAAAAAATGAAAATTAGGTCAAGGTCAAAGGTCAAGGTCATATTTTAATATTTGAATTTGGCTTATTTTCACTTATATCCAAAGACTGTATAAGATATCAACAAATTATTTTTACTAAATTGTTAGTTGCGACATGTCGTAAGATGTAAATTTTGATTGCAAGCGTACGTTGAATGTGAAAGGGAGTTTTCTCCCCTCTTGTATTAAAAAATACGCGTTTGGTGATATAACTCATTAACTAAATATAATTAAGACCTATGGTCTTTTGATTTGAGGTCCTTGGTTTATGACCTTGAAATTGATCTCAAGGTCATAGCTTAATTTGACGTTCTATATTTTGACCTTTGCTTTTATTCTATATGTATACATGATAAAGATATACAACTTTTAGAAAAAGGTATCAAGCCATTTAACCTTGAAAAAAAACAACCGGAAGTGACCTTTTGTAAACCGGAAGTAGCTATTTTTTGTACTTTATTAAGATAAAAGTATATAGAACCAGATATTTTTGGAATCGGTTTCAAGTAAATATTTAAATATAGTCGGAAGTAACATTTTTCAAACCGGAAGTAACAAATTATCTCCCTTATTTAAAAAAAAATGTATGGAAACAATTTATTTTTGGAATCAGCTTACTAGGAGCTATCATTTGACAATTGAAATGACATTTTAAACTTAGTTTCACAACTTTTCATATCAAAAAGGATGTTCTCTGAATTTTTTTTTTTTCTTCCGCCTAATTTTGTTCTTGCGATAAACATTTGTTTTGCAATATGTCGCTTAGATATTTGGTATATGATATAGAACAATTGATGCGCTTTTGAAATTTACCCTGCGTAACCGAAAACTTTTCTTTGTAGGAGTAATCTCCCCAAACACTGTTTTCCTTCGCAAACGTAAAATATTATGACAAATTTATTTTACAAAATTGCTCGTTATATCCTTTGCATGATTTGTCCTATTTTGACCGAAGTGATATGAATGCTCCATACGAGAGTTATTTCCCCTTATTCATTTGATATAAGTGAATTGCATTTCTAACTGGTAACCCATAATTGATAGAGACCTAGGATCTTTTGATTTGAGGTCCTTGGTCCAAAAAAAGGAAAATTAGGTCAAGGTCAAAGGTCAAGGTCATATTCTAATTTTTGAATATGGCTCATTTCCACTCATTTCCAAAAAACGTTTAAGATATCGACAAATTATTTTTTCTAAATCGTTTGTTGTGACATGTCGTAACACGTAAATTTTGATTGCAAGGGTACGTTGAATGTGAAAGGGAGTTTTCTCCCCTCTTGTATTAAAAAATACGCGTTTCTTGATATAACTCATTAACTAAACATAATTAAGACCTATGGTCTTTTTATTTGAGGTTCTTGGTTAATGACCTTGAAATTGATCACAAGGTCATAGCTTAATTTGACGTTCTAGATTTTGACCTTTGCTTTTACCCCATCTGTATACATAATAAAGTCATGAAACTTTTTGACAAACGGTATCAAACCATTTAAACTTAAAAAAACAACCGGAAGTGACCTTGTGTAAACCGGAAGTAGCTATTTATTGTACTTTATTACATAAAAGTATAAAAAAACAAGATATTTTTGGAATCAGTGTCAAGTAAATAGTCAAATATTATCGGAAATAGAGTTTTTCAAACCGGAAGTAAGAAATTATCTCCCTTATCTAAAAAAATATTGTTTAGAAACCATATATTTTTGGAATCAGCGTACAATAAGCTATCATTTGACGATTGAAATGACATTTTAAACCTATTTTTACACCTTTCATATTAAAATACATTGTTTTGGTGGAAAGACCTTCAATTGTTCTCTGAACAATTTGTTTTTAATTTTATATTTTCTTGTTAAAACAACGTTTTTTTTTAAATCTTAAACTGAATGAAACTGAGACAATAAAAAAGATGGGAAATTTTAATTTGATTCGATATTATGAATGAAATCTGGTCTATTCCTTTTTAATCTATTGAATATTATTAATGATAATTGTATTTAAACTTATTTTTTACCACATACATGATCCGTGTAAGACCAGTGATATGTTATGTGTTGGTGACTTGTGATACAGGTCTTTTTATTGTACATGTTCCTCAAATATAACCTGCATGCATGTTTAATGTATATTAAATCGTGATATTGTTATCCTTTGTGCTACTCATGACAATAAATAATACGTTAAAGCCTATGTTATGTTTATTGAAACAAAAAAAAATCCATAGAGAAACAAATCCGTCACGGTTGACAAAATCATGATGGCTCATTTCACGTTCGACGGGATTAAGTTAAGTTCTTGTTTTGCGCAATTTTATTTGCATTGTTAATACTATTTTTGGGTATTGAATCACCCCTTGTTAAAATATCAGCTCATGTTTTCTTTAAATTGGGATGTTAACGTTTGAATCCGAATAACTGACAAAAGACACAGTTGAAGATTACAAACAGAAAACAGCAAAACTCATAGACCTTTCAAGCCAGTCGTGAATTATCCATCTCATAAAAGAGTCTTTGAAAAACGCCATTTATTGTAACTCTACTATTTTGATACCTAACAACTTATATAATTAGTTTGTTTTAATTTTTGTTTGACAAATTCATCTAGCGTGAAAAGATAAGACCGGTTGCAGTCTTAGGCTTTTGAGCTTTTAAAAATACAAATGTTAAAATGGATCAGTGAAAATTAATTAACGAAATGACGGGATATAAAAGGTCTTCTATCTTCATGTGTCCGTTGTGTTGTTGTCATTAATATGTTTCTTAAATCTCCCTTTTTTTAAAATCGATGTTATTTGTCATTTGTACATAACAAATGCGATATTAAAATAACAAGATTGAATGGTAGTACTTAATTTTATTTTAAGGAATTACACTGAATTCATCTTATACATCACTGTTAGTATAATCCATAAATATTCTAGGAGTGAATTGATTATTACGGAAAACAGGAGACAACCCAGCTTTGTTGGCATTCCGCCTTTGGCGTCTGTTGGTACTTGGACCCTCCGAACTCCCGAACAGCTTTATAGTATACATTACGTGCAGTAATTCTGCACGTATATCTCCTTAGCCGTCTATATTTTTCATTACATCTTTCCCTCATATCATCTAGGAAAAGTTCGTCGCAGTATAATCTATCTTTCATGAACTGTATACCCTGAAAAAAATATGTTAAGCATGAATTTTAACCAGAGAAGACTCAATCATATATTCATTTGTTACAGTTTTGCATTAATAAAAGGAAAACACTATTGACAAATGTGAAAATTGTAAACATCAAACCTAAACTCAATTTTGTCGTCAGTGTCGTCAGCAAAATTCTGAAATAAATGATTTAACGGTTCATATGTTACTGCAAAGAAACAACGAACAAATACTTCTGAACCTCAAAGTTATTAATATCGAACTTAAGAACCATTTTGCAACATTCATGCATGCTAAGTAATCAAATCGGACTAACTGTTCCGTGGCTTCCAACACAACCACCGTACACTGTACAACCTTATATAAATGATGTGATACCCGTTGGAAGATCATGAAAGAAATACTTAAAAACGCAAAAACACAACTGGATTTATTTCTTAACTTACTATAAGTGGGTTAACCTTAATCAAGTGACTTTTGGGAATCGAAAAACATCATAAAACATTTTAATGACTCCATCTCTTATATACGTGGCCGCGATGGCTAATGTTGTTCAAATATTCATCCAGTATCTTTCTATTTACGACCAATTTTGATTTTTCTTAAGTTTCTAGTACGAGTATGTCATGTCCCTTCACAGAAAGTCACAGCTAGTTTTTTCTAAATTAAAGGTTACTTTCGAATTGTCAATCAAACGAAACTAATCATAATTCAATTGTAGAAATCTGTAGAAAAAGACGAAATAGTACATCTGCTGACAGGAAGTATCATTGACCGTCCCATAGTTAAATTTCAGACCACTGATATCTTTTTCCCATCTGAAAACACAGAATAAACAATGTCGTCTGCTGTGTCCCTTTTTTGGCGTCTTGGGTATCAAGATATAAGCCTGGTACCAAAGAGGAGACAATCAAATTCTACCAGGTTCTAGCCCCACCACGTTCAGTGACAATTGACTTCATACTAAACTCCGATAACTATTTACATCACTGGTCGATGCCATTACAGGTGATTAAATATGTAGCTAAGTCGTCCAAATTTCACATTATAACACCCATTTGATTACATAAAATATAAATGTGTTGAACTCCAAATAATCTATATTTATTTACCGATTTCACTAAAGACAACACATTTCCTGGATTAGTCATTCATCGTCCACTACCCACGTGATCAGAAAAATAGCTTAGTCCACAAATGGATATTCGGTTTAAGTTACATCCATTTAACGAACTTGAGCTCTATGTAGCAGAAATTGAACATGGGCTCAATGTCTCATTTTCATCAGGTGATCAGCGGATTGAGCGAATGTTAAAATACTAATCAATTATGAACTTTTGACTAGATCAATACGTTATATATTGATTAGTTCAGATTATATTGACAGATGACGAATATTCTTAGATTGACTAACTTAATAACAGATATGAAAAAAACCCGAGTACATATGGGCATATACTATATTATATTAATCACAAAACTAAAAAGTAATTTGTTTTGCATCCACAGACTCACTTGTGCAGTAATTACCATACTTTCATGGCTGCAACTGTCAACAGCTCAAAATGCTCGATGCTTCAAGCGTAATCCACGATTGTCCACTGATGGTTGTTCCGTTCCAATATTTAAAAAGTTTCCCTATAAAAAGGTTTTTGAACCAGCTTGTAACCGTCACGATATCTGTTACATCTGTGTAAGTAAACATTTTAAAATTCTTCAACGATTTCAAATTAACCATTTAGTAGATCAGACATACGTTGCGTAAATGAACAAATCCATCAAAAGTGCTCGAATCATAGTGTAAGATAGGATTATTCAGTTTCAAAGATGAAGAACACCAAATGGCAAAGATGGATAAAGAGAAGAGATAGTGCAAAGAATGAATTTATGATTTTATGAGCACTACAATTACTTAAATATGACAACGGCAATTGTATTATATGTCAGAACATGAACTACTTTCTACTATCATGAAGTTCATTTGGTCGAGTTACAGGTATTAATTTCTAGCTTCATAGGGACAAACTGTGAAAGGTAAACATACAGGGATACCTTTACCTGAAAAACTATTTTATATATTGCAATTAATTGATATAAAGTATATTAATGGTCGTGTTCTGACGCCGGAATTTTCCAATTGTCAATTTTGTAAACAATAAAAAACAAAGCATGGATATTGCGGCACATATATTACATGTACACAAATACATAGTTTATTTTGTCGACTGAGCGATGTCTACGATTATTGACTCTGTCTGACAATTTGGTTTCCCCTTTGAAGTTGCGTTATTGCGATCACTTGATCTAGACTGGATATGTCACGCCGAGGTACCTGCATACGAGAAACATAACGGCAAATTGTTGTCTGGAGGCCAACAATTAAAAAAAAGGAAATTTCTTTTAGATTTGTACAAATTAAAGAGATTTCTTCCGACAAAGTATATGTTCATAAGTTTTATGATAAAAACTAACCATTAAGATAAAACCCACATTCATCATTTGTTCTTAATTTAAAGTTTCATATGACTTTGAACTGATAATTTGTATATGATTTGTATATTTTGTCAGGCTATAAAATTTCTGAGAAATAGACTTTACTGTGACCTACTTTTCCTTCATGATATGAGAAAAAGATGTAAAGAACGATATAGACGACTAAAGAGGGTAGCTTGCAGAATAGCTGCACGTAGAGTGTATTATAAAGCTGTTCGGGCATTCGGATGGACTGGTTTTAAACTCAAGCCAAGGGATGAGTGTAAGCAGAGTTGGGTACAATCCTGTTTACCATAGAAGTCAGCAGTGCCTAAATGAAGTAATCATGATATATAATAACAGTAACACTAGAGGATGATATGATAAATTGCTAAAAAAAATGCTGTTACTATACCTGCTGATTTATAACGTACCTGTATTACGAATTTGTATTTATCTAAATTCCCTTTATTTAATCTCTGTATGTTCGGAGGTCCTTTTTTTGTTTTTCCTCGTGTAGATTTGGATATTGTGTGCACTGTGTCCATCGGTCTATACTACTGGGCCACCTTGATTGAACTAAACTAATTCAGCTTTCGGTGACCTAGTAATACCTTTCTTCGTCAGTATAGTCTAGAGTATAAAATCTAGAACTCCGAGAAAATTCAAATGGCAACATTATTTATATAGCTATATAAAGAGATCAATGCAAATGGCAACATCAAAAGCTCAAGCAAATCAAAGGAATGGATAACAACTGTCATATTCCTGACTTGTTATTTATTTCAAATCAGCTAAAGATATATCGTAAGGGGTCGTAAGATATAGTCACAGAAATATTTATTTTGAATAAGTGACAACTCTACGATAGATTCGGATCCAGTGAAGGTGATACTCGGCTGAAAAAAAAATCAAAAATTCTAAGAATATGAACAGAACAATGTTGAATCTATAAATCGCTAAAACAAATTTTGGTTTGTCTTGCAGGGATTTGAACTCATTCTATTGGTATATAGAGACAACACCGCTTGTACTTTGTCCATTGACTTTCACCACTCGGCCATCTTGACTGAATTTAAATATTTCAGCTTGCAATGGCCTAGTCTTACCTTTCCTCGTCAGTATAATCTAAAGTTGTAACACAGTACATGATATATAAGGCATGAAGATGTAATTGATTGCAGATAAGATAAATGTGTTATATTTGCTGATGGTGCAGAAAACACTAATAACAACCGTAAACCAAACATGTATAACAAACGACATCCATGTAAATAAAAGGAGATGTAGGATACACATCAATCACAACAACACAAACGATACGAGAAAATAGTAGACTCTCTTTTATCTCAGTAATTCGTAAAGTTATTATACGCTGTTTCTATTCGTACAAGTGAATGTTTGCAATGCGAAAATTCTGATCTCTATATATAGCTATATGAATATGTCACACAAAACTAAGGGCATACTCCATTGTTAGGTACATAACAATTATCAAAATGTTACAAATAGCAGTGACTAATAGATATAGGAAGATGTGGTAGGAGTGAGAATGAGACAACTCCCCATCAAAGTAACAATTTATAAAAGTTAACCATTATAGTTCAAGGTACGGCCTTCAACATGGTTCCTTCGCTCATACAGAACAGCAAGCTATAAAGGTCCCCCCCAAAAAAGTAGTGTAAAAACCATTCAAACGGGAAAACCATCGGTATAATCTATATAAAAACGAGAAACGAGAAACACGTATGAACTACATAAACAGACAACTACTGTACATCAGATTCCTGACTTAGGACAGTTGCAAACATATGCAGCGGGATTAAATGCTTTAATGGTATCAAAACTTCTCCCTTTTCTGATATAATAGTATAATATTACAACATACAAAGACACACTATATAATATCAATTGGAAGGCTGAACTCAATCAAAAACGCAAATTAAAAAAAAAAAAAAAAGTATTAAGATTCAATGACTATAATCATGATAATACATAAACATTATTTCATAACTGGTTTTCTGGGTTTATATACTTCACTTTTCTCAATTTATACACTCGAACAGTGTTTTGTTTGTGAGAAATACTGATTAAAAGGTTAACGAACCGAATTCATAAAATAAGCTGATATCTTAACAAGGGATGAACCATACCGCACAGAAAAACGTAATACTGCACCCTTTTCAAAACAATTGCATTAAACAAAACGTTTACCTAATGTAGCCATCATGGCTCAATTGTTTTTTTAAAAGCCATATACCTTTTATTTTTAAAATATGCTTTGCTGATTTCTACTTGCTATAAGTAACAAGATTGGGCCAATATCGATACGTAATATATAACGGAAACGTTCGCACAAAAAAGCTAAAAAATACAATACTACTGAGTCTTGGCAAACTTTAAGACAATTAGGAATGAATGCGTAAACTTGATTAAACTAGCAAAAACCCATTATTTTGAAAAAAAACAATGTGAATCATTACATTCAAACGTAGATTCCATTAAGAATTGGTGGAAAAAATTGCGCAACCTGGCTGGATTTCCTTCCAAATCCTCATACTACCCCCCTATTTTATTAAATGATACCTACTTAGACGATAATAAGGATACAGCAAATGCATTTAATCGTTATTTTTGTGATCAATCGAGTGTTGATGACTCATCTGCAAATATCCCAGAACTAAATTTAGAAGAAATCATACATACATTAGATAATATAATTATAACGCAAGATGAAGTTAATGACCAACTTCTCTTGTTAGAAGTGTCTAAGGCAACAGGCCCCGATAGCATTAGTCCAAGATTTCTTAAATATGCTGCTTTAGAATTAAGCTATCCCCTGACTCTGTTGTTCAATAAGCCACTTCAATTATGCAGTTATCCGTATGAATGGAAAATAGCAAATGTGATACCAGTTTTTAAGAGTGGTTCTCAAGAAATTTTATCAAACTATAGACCAATCTCTCTGTTATCTATTATTAGTAAAACGATGGCAAAATGTGTTTTTAAATATTTATTTAATTTCCTTTCTTGTTATAAAATTATTACAAACTTGCAATCAGCTTTTATGCTTGGAGATAGTACTGTTAATCAACTTATTTATATTACAAACGATATCGCTAAAGCCCTTGATTTTGGAAAGGAAATAAGAGTTGTGTTTTGTGAAGTAAAGCGTTTGAGCGGGTCTGGCATGAAGGCCTCCTTCATAAACTAGAAAAATATGGAATAAGAGGGGACTTATTAAAATGGTTTAAAAGTTATTTATCTGAAAGAAGACAAAGAGTTGTTATAGGAGGACAGACCTCTGATGTGTATAGCATTAAAGCAGGTGTCCCCCAGGGCTCAATTTTAGGACCTGTATTATTTTTACTATTCATAAACGATATCGTATGTGACATATCATGCAACATCAGACTTTTTGCTGACGATACGTCTGTATATATAGTTGTTGAGGACGAGTAAGCTACATCTGAATTGATGAATTCTGATCTAGAAAAAATTCACCAATGGTCTCAACAATGGCATGTTAATTTTAATCCAAGAAAAACTGAAACCATGACCATATCTAGAAAAAGAGCAAAACCCCATAATCCACCAATATATATGAATGATACACTGATACAAGAGGTTGAAGAACATAAACATTTAGGGTCAATTTTTCAAGAAAACGGTTGTTGGGAAAGTCATGTAAACTATATTATTGATAAAACCACGCCTCGCTTAAATCTTATGAGGAGTTTAAACTTTAAGCTATCACGTAATAATCTACAAGTTATATATATCAGTTTTATCAGGTCTATTCTTGAATATGCGGATACTGTGTGGGATAATATACCAATCTATTTTTATAAAAAGAACAAACTAGAGAGCATTCAAATAGAAGCGGCTCGTATAGTCACAGGTGCCACTAAGCTTTGCTTTAAATCTAATCTTTATAATGATACTGGTTGGGTATCTCAGAGTGAAAGAAGATCCAGACATAGAATTATTAAATTTCACGAAATGTTTCATGATCAAGCTCCTAATTATCTCTGTAGTCTCGTACCTCAACAACTATATCAAGTCTATAACTATAATACTAGAAGTGCATTAAATGTCCAGACTATGAACTGTAGAACTACCTTTTATCAAAACTCTTTCCTACCATCTGTTTTTCGTGAATGGAACAGGCTTCCACAAGACGTTAGATGTAATCCATCAAAATTTACACTTAAAAATTACATAAATCGAGATACTAAGAAAGTCCTTACATATTATAATACTGGTTGTAGAAAAGGCAAATACTTCACGCCAGACTCCGGTTGAACTGCAGTGGCTTAAATGAACACCTTTTCCAGAAAAAAATTGTTCTTTCCAGCCTGTGTAAATGTGGGCAAGTTGAGAGCAGCAAACATTATTTACTAGAATGTCATAATTAGAGACTTATCAGGGCACAAACCATTTCTACACTACCAATATATAATGTACAAACATTAGTATCAGGTAGTGAACTCATCAGTGATGAGGAAAACGAATATATTTTTAAAGTTGTACAAATTATTTTAGAAACAGGGAGATTTGGTCCATAACAATTATCTTTCTGTCGATGTCGATTTAGATGTTGAGACTTGGATTTAATGTTACCTTTTTTTCGGAACATTTACATATTTCTCCGATACATGAACCATAATTATAATAAAAAGAGTTGATCACATTTTTCGATCAAACTGACTTCTGAGTAACGGGCAAACCACAGAATAAACATGTTAAATGTGAATTGAAAATTAGATTATACGAGTTTCTTATATACTATGTTCCTAATTTTGTCATTTTTTCTTAAGGGAGACGGATTTATATAAGTTTTTCTTGTTTCCGAGTCCCTGTATTTATATTGTATATTTATATTTCATGCACTTTTTGAATAAATATTTTTAAACTAATATGATTGTTTGCGTGATTGATTGCTACTTTCAGCACAATTATGGTATTTCGTGTCAATACTGTTGTTTTGGTGAACTAAGCTGGAATGCCCGGAGAAAACCACCGAGCATCGATAGAAAATGCATTCGAACTTACATCCTTAATGTTGACTTCTTTTTTTAGTAACTTTCTCCTGTGGTTAGGAGCACAGCAATTTATTGATTATTCACAGTGGGCTTATATTACACGATCGTAAATAGCTAAAATCACTTTGGCTATAAAACGCAATTGCATATATTGAAAAACGATGGGGTTATATTACACGGACAATATCAAAAGTTATTCACTTTGATACTTCGTTAAAAATGGTATAAAATCTTAAATATCACTGATTCACTGTATGGCAATAGTAAAACCGTGGTCTGACACTATATAAATAACACATAGCTGAGAGGGTGATAGAGCAGATTGGTACCCCGAGAAAACATTGTCAACCGCGGCGAAGCCAAGGTTGACAATGCTTTTTCAAGGGGTACCAATCTGCTCTATCACCCTCTCAGCTATGTGTTATTTAATTTATTATACTGAACGTCCTACCATTTTTGTCTTTTACAGATTAATTTTATTTCAAAAGGATTTTCTATGACGTCACGTACATAACAACGTTACGAGTATTAAAAATAAACAACAAGATGTTTTTTATTTTTTATTTTGACAGTTAAATAATAAAATTTGATCCAGAACGTAAAACTTAAGCATTGTATTCATCTACTTGATGTAAATTCAATCCATTGTCCTTTAAATTGTCGATTTTTGATTGGTTTAGACGAGAGGGTAACATTCAAAAAAATTGTCACCCTCTCAGCTATGTGATAGAGTAAAATGACACCCTCGTATTAGCCAATCAAAATATGGCATTTTAACGTGAAGTATAATAATATATAAATAACACATAGCTGAGAGGGTGATAGAGCAGATTGGTACCCCGAGAAAACATTGTCAACCGCGGCGAAGCCAAGGTTGACAATGCTTTTTCAAGGGGTACCAATCTGCTCTATCACCCTCTCAGCTATGTGTTATTTAATTTATTATACTGAACGTCCTACCATTTTTGTCTTTTACAGATTAATTTTATTTCAAAAGGATTTTCTATGACGTCACGTACATAACAACGTTACGAGTATTAAAAATAAACAACAAGATGTTTTTTATTTTTTATTTTGACAGTTAAATAATAAAATTTGATCCAGAACGTAAAACTTAAGCATTGTATTCATCTACTTGATGTAAATTCAATCCATTGTCCTTTAAATTGTCGATTTTTGATTGGTTTAGACGAGAGGGTAACATTCAAAAAAATTGTCACCCTCTCAGCTATGTGATAGAGTAAAATGACACCCTCGTATTAGCCAATCAAAATATGGCATTTTAACGTGAAGTATAATAATATTCAATAAATGCATGTCTCTATATTCAAAATGTAAGCTACCACTCTGATACAGCATATAGTCTGTATATTACGTACATTAACATCAACGTATTCCTAAGTACATCTATATCTCAACTGTCCTCTATGTACTTCTCACTTCTGACTGATCTTTTTGTACACCACTATTTGTTTGCTAGGAAAAGTATTCAAAGAAAGCTCAATTCCATGTGATGAGTAATAAATGTGTATATGATGATAGAGCATTGATCGGAGTTAACCTCTGTTGATGTTATTTATCACACAGATTCCTAGAAATTGTTTTAACCATATTTAAGAAATTGTTGTCGTGTGGAAGTATAGGTAGGCTATATTGAAACATGACATTTCTGTTCTATGTAGAAAAGTTCCATTGCAAATTTCTAGCCGGTACTGGCGCAACAAGATATCCTTTAGATTTTGATTTTCATACGCTAGGATTGAATGCAGAAGGCTTAATTGTCTTTTGTGAAGCTCGGCCTCTATAGGGAGGTCACCCAGTAGTTAGAATACCGCAACAGAAGCTGTTCTTGTTGGTAAAGTCTGACTATTTTTAAAGAAGGATAAATGGAAATCACCCAAGTCGTTGATTTGTCTGTTCGTAAGAGGTTAAACTTCAAGACTGTAGAGCAGACGGGTTAATATGTAGATTATATAAAGACTATAGGAAATCCTGGGATTCAAGCCATGTGTGCCATGTACACCTGTTGACATAAGTGAATAAGTTGTTCTACGGGATAAAGCATAATGCGGTCTTTCACATTTATTATATTTTCATTTTTTTTTATCTTATAATACCTAGATGTGAGGCCTTATCTGTCTCTGAAACGGACCTATCTCCAAGAGACCAGGAGCATATGGGTGATTTTCTAGAGTTTGTGAAATTTTCATTTTGTTTAATGAGAACGCTCTGTTCAGGGTGTATATTATATTGATGTTTTTATCGAATATGAGTCTATTACATTGAGCATGACTTGCATTTCTTCATCCAAGTTAGATAAGAGTAGGATATCGTCTGCACATGTAGGACATCCTGCATAATTAGTGCCTAGATATAAACCAATATTTGAATCTTCTAACTGTCTTAAAATATCTTCAATATAAATTTTATAAAGATTCGTGGACAGCATACCACCTCGACGGACTCCCTGTTGAACTGGAAAGCTATTGTTATGTTGGCCTCTCCAATTAACCCTTGAAGGTTGTTGTACATGTCGTATATAGTTTTCCAAATTTCAGGAGGAATGTCTATTTGAAAGAGTTTTTCAAGAAGGATTCTGTGGTTGACTTCGTCGAAAGCTTTTTGAGTATCCAATGCTGTTACAAAGAAATTTTCCATCATTCTTTTTTTTTCATTCATGTGTGCCTCATATATCAGCAGAGTACCCATGTTGGGGGAGAGACTAGAGGTAAAACCAAATTGTTGTGAAGATACATTCGAGATTGGATCTATATTTTTTTTCATGTTGAAATAGTTTTCCTAGAACAGAGGAAACCGTTATACCACGATAGCTATCCATTATTTTGCCGTCTTTTCCTTTTTTACAAACTGATGTTATTATCATGATTATGCCAGATTTAAAATGTTCTGTTTTTTTTAGCTAATATTTGATAAAGAAGATTCTGTATCTATGGGATGATTACTTTACCAGCTAATTTTAAATGCGCTACAAAAGGTCATATTCAGCTCTAGCTTTTCCTGAATTTAGATTTTTAATAAACTGATTATTTCTTCCTCTGTAAAATTAATCTTAGTTTCGATATTATTTTCTGAGAGTTGCTTAATTATATTACAGCGGAGCTGGCACATATGGAGAACTTCCTCATTAAAATTTGTTTCATTTATTGGCGTGACTAGATTTGTATAATATTTGGCCAGTACTTCTCTTTGTTCATCTGGGCAAGTAATGTCTTTTTCTTCATGACGAATAACATGAGTTACAGAATTTTTGTAATCGCCTAAATTTCTTTTTATAAGTTGGAAGAAGGTGTTTAATGAGGGTTTCTGTTCTAATTAACTGTAAAAAATGTCCCTTACCATGGCTCTTTCCTTCTGTATCATTTCCTGGCATTATATTTAGCTTCCTCAAGTTGTTTAAAGTTGTTCATCTTAGCCTCTTATTCGACCACCAATATCCCATATCCTATGTTTTTGTTTACTGATGTTTAGCAAACTTTTGGTTACGGCTGAGACCTTCAGTTAGGGGCGATTCAGCTTAATTATCCTTGACGGTATAGCAAATTTTTCTGCTTTTTTTTTTAGACAATGTATTAAATTTCCAACTAGTTCGGTAGAGGTCAAATACGGTGATTCGGTTTTCTTGAAGAGTTTCTTTTAATTTTTCTGGATACTTATTTAAGTCTGCCCTATCCCATTCAATTTTAAACTTTTTCCCTGAGATTGAAATTTTTCGAATGTTATTAGATTGTATTTGTGCTGCAAGAACGTCGAAAACTGGAAAATGAGATGATATATTGTTTCCACAAGTGTTTTCTATTACATGGTGTTCTACGATATCCAAATTCTGAGTCAGAATATCATCAATTTGAGATGAAGATAACCCATTGTGGTGGAAGAAAGTATCTTATCTAAATGATTGCCTTTATTTATCCATCTACCTTGCGTTTTGCTAGTTATACAATAGTTTGACTACTTACATGTAGCACACTTGGCCACCGAGAACCGAGATGTAACTTGCAAGTAACATATGTACAGATGTTCCTTTCATGGACTATTACAAAAGTATGTCAATTATAAGTCACAAAACAATACAAACAGTATGAAGTATAGAATACAACGACTAACTCTAGAGGTCACATGCAAGTTGATACTGCAGATCCAATCTCATTCATATCTTATAATATAATTGTATCTTCGTTTGTCTCAGATTTAATTATCATTGTTATTTGATGCGACTGGCATAAAAGTGAGAGGTTTTACTAGCTATAAAACCAGGTTTTATCCACCATTTTTCACATAATGAAATGCATGTACCAAGTCAGGAATATGATAGTTGTCCATTCTTTTGATGTGGATGAGCTTTTGATTTCGCTATTTGATTAGGAACTTTCCAGTTTGATTTTATCTCGGAGTTCGGTGTTTTTTGTGATTTTACTTTTTCCTGATGGATTGCAAGCTGGTGTCATCAAAATAATCTATCAATTTCAAACTTCTAATTTTGTGGAAAAATTGTGATGCAATTTGAGGAGAATTTTGTTTCAAGTTCTATTTCAGATTAAGGTATAACAAAGTATTATGTGTTAAAATAAAAATTTTCTAGTGCATACACAGTTTGATTATTACTAATACATCGATAACTTGACTCGTTAAGAGACTTGTTTAGAGACAAGTCTAACAGTATGAAGTATAGAAGAAATACTGAATAGTATTGCTAATCATTATGTATAAGTTAATCTTAGTGGATATATAACTCTGCTTTACTGTTGATGCACCTACGATCGATATGAAGGTATGCTCAGGAAAAAGCCAGACACTGATAGAGAACTTTCACCATGTTTACAAGTCAACGTAACTTTCAATTGACTCTCGTTGTAACCTTTTGTACATGTATTATATACATACTGGTGTACAAGAGTCAAGTCACGTATACATGATGTTTCATCGGTTGAATGATTTTGGAGTCATGAAGCAAAACCTTGAATAGTTATTACGATAACGTCCTGTTTTCCCTGAGAAATCGACTGAACAAACCAACAAAAACACACACAAGCTATCAATATCATGTCTGTTTGGTCTTGCGATTCAGTGAGACATAATGTAAGTTAAATAGTACAATATCACAAACCAAAACCCATAGAGACATAGCAACTATATTAAAAAGGAAACAACGGAACACCAGATACACTGAAATGCTGCTACAAAAAATAAACATTAACAGGCTATAGTTACTTTTTTTTATAAATTTAGGGCGAAAAGTACCAGAGAAACATTCAAACTCATCAGTCGAAAATGAACTGACAACGCAATGACTAAAAGGAAAAAGACAAACAAAAGTAGAAACAAAAAAAAGAAATATAAAGACTAAGCAACTCGAACTCTGACAAAAAAACTAGGGTGGTCTCAGGTACTCCGGAAGGGTGCACATAATCAAAAGGAGATGTGATATGACTGCCAATGAAACAACTGTCAACAAGAAACTAAAAATGACACAGACAACTATAGGTCACCGTACGGCCTTCAACATTGAGCAAAGCCCATACTGCATAGTCAGGTATCAAAGGCCCCGATATAACAATGTAAAACAATTCAAACGAGAAAACTTACGGCCTAATTTATGTAAAAAAAAATGAACGAAAAACAAATATGTAACACATAAACAAATTGCAACCACTCAATTACAGGCTCCTGACTTGGGACAGGCACATATACAAATAATGTGGCGGGGTTAAACATGTTATCGGGATCCCAACCCTCCTCTAACCTGAAACAGTGGTATAACAGTACAACATAAGAATTAACTATGCAAATCATTTGAAAAAGGCTAAACTCATCAGATGGACAAAAATACTAACATACCCTGCTTCACATATGACATCCATTGTATAAATTATTTAGGTACATACTTGGTATTAAGACCGATTATGTAGGTCACATGAAAATGGGACTGGAATGTAGTTACGACATTAATATATCTGCTATCATCAGACTTTACAAGTGATATTCCATAACGGTCAACCATCTGTTATTCAAAACTTTTTTTTCTTGGTTTAAAAACTTGAATACAAGCTTATTTACATTCAAATACAAACTGAATTTTCAATATTATGAAATATTGCATTACATTTATACATGTGTACTTTTAAAAATAAATATATGTAAATCTTTCATTTATATATTATGCATCTGTTTACGTTAAGGTTATGGAGAGAGTTATAAGGGTAAGCATTTTAACATATTTTCATAAGTGTATCCTATATTTATATATATTTGGTAATCAGCTTACAAAGATTGTGATTTTCATTCAAAAATATGGAGGTATAAAAAGTAATAACAAATTTAAACTTAATTTACTCAAGATATATACAAAAAAAAAAATCATCCATGTAAGTCACAGCAGATTGATAAGTTAGTAACGGAGCTTCAAATCACCAATGGTGTTCTTTAAAACAGTACTTTGCGTCCTATTTGTTTAATTTTTGTGGGTGATTACTTTCAATTTGACTTTCAAAGTTCGTCTTATGGTGTGTAACCCTTCATCATTTTATGCATACTCCTGTCCGAAGTTACATATCACATGTACATAACTAAAAAATATATACGTTATAAAAAGTTAAAGAGTTTTAATTGCTAAGGGTAATATGTTTTAATTTCATAATGTCACCGGACACTTATTTGAGCTATATATACTTTTTATTTAGAGATATGAGACAAAAAACATTAAATGATACAGGACAAGAGACTCCCAACAAAAGAACCATTAATAGAAAAAAAAAGGAAAGTAATTAGGAAAAAAACCCAACATAAAACGATATTCCATCAGACACAAGAGAAATATCATATTTTGCTTTGCGTGCGACTTGACTGAACATTGACATATTTTTATTTTGATTTCTGCAAATCTTTGATATTGAACGGATACATGAATAATTTCTTTTAGATCGTAGTGACACAAATTTTCTATTTTGAAGACGAAGTGATTAAGGTAGCGTGTGTGAATTCGTGGACAGATTCTGATTCATTTGCTATGACGTCAGAGTCAGTAAATATTCACCTTCTATAGGTAAAAAATATGTTATTTAAACATTAAAGTTTTGACTGCTTACAAGTGTGAGCAATTGATTTACACTTATAAATTCGTACTTTTGTAAAAACATTTATGTAAATCTTTCGAATGAATGTCAAGCATATGTTCACGTTAAGGTTGTAGAGAAAACCACTTGATTAAGCATGTTATCGCTTTTGCTTTAATATTTACAAATGTATCTTATATTTATTGATATTGGCTAAGCACCTTACAATATTGTGAATTCACATGCTCATAAAAGATTGCAGATGATTTAATAAAAACAATCTTAACGCTAAAGACATATAGCTGTTCTGCGTACTTATAGCATTTAAAAAGGAAGGAATATGATCCAATTCACAGTTTTGAACAAATATTGAAGGAATCAGCATGAACTCAATTTTGATCAGGTAAAGACATTTTTAGGGCTTCCTTTATTGCCTTCAATTGTATTTTTATCATGTTTAATTTTAGAGAGTTTTAATTTCAATATTTTTTGATGATCACACTGATTTCTTAAATTGATGACGACATGATAGTTATCTAACATTAATCTGATCGTTTTTTGACCTTTGGTTAACTTTTGATTTTCTGCTGCAAACATAATCTTATCATATTTGGACACAGTGTTGATATATACTAGTCAAAAAAAAAAAAAAAACGATACACGACTTTGAAATAAATTTATCAAAAAGCATTTCATATGAAACAAAATAAGTTACATCATTTTAAAAAGCTTTCATTTGCAATATATGCACATATGATTATGAAAATCAAAACTTGTCGAAAAGTAACTTAATTCTGTGTAAACGATCATAGGGTGCAAATTATTTTTGCAGACAGTTGGATATAAAATCGACACACAATTTCCTAAGTACTAAATGCATTTTGAAGATTGTTTAAAATTATCCAAAATGCTAATCAAGTTAAGTTCATGATGTAACTAATCATGCTAATGGGTTGAAGGATAATTGTTTTTTAAATTTTTTGGTAAAAAGTGTTTTTTGAAATCTCAAAAAATGCAAAAAAAAAAATTTCCTCTCAAATCCATATTTTAAATATGGAAACAACACACTGTTAATTTGAAACCTTTCTGATAAGTTTTAAGATTGTTACCGTTTTTTTAAATTCAATTTACACATACTGTCTATGGTTAATCAATTGATAATGTATACAATAAGTCTTTTAAACGATTTTTTGTGGGGCCTAACTTTGATTTACAAATAAACAAAAAAACTGTATGATTAAAAAAAAAATTATATTGCAAACATTATCTTAACCTTTAAATGAGAGATTGACATCATTCGTTGGAACTTCTGTTTTTTGTAAAATTGTCGCTTTATGTTAGTTTTTTTTCAAAAACGTTAAAATTCGCAAAACGACGTCATGAAAGCAAAAAAATATTAAAAAAAAAATAAACGGATTTATTTTTCCATTGTCATTAAGTATTACTACCTTCAATATTGGTCCAATAAACGGAAAACTTCATCTTTAATTTGAAAAAAAAGTCATGTATCGTTTCTTTTGTTGGCTAGTATATGTTTGAATTAAGGTGATGGCATCGAGTCGTTTTAGCCAGCACCCTACATTTTGCGTTCTACACGTTGTGCTTGCTTATTTTGCTGTATAATAGAGATGAATATATTGTATCTGAATCTTGGCGTACGTAAACTTACGTTTTGATGTCGAAAATTGAGAATATTTGCTAATATAACTTAGTTGGTTTGAACGCGGAAAAGTCGTTTTTGTGTATTACTGCGTTTGCGCTATATGTAGATATATTGCGATTATATTGGTTGACGATAATAGGTGGTCATTATAGAATGACACATTTTCCCTGTCTATCTTTTTCATTAATGCGAATGGGAATAGTCAAGATATCAATTTATTCGATTCACATTTTTGTTTACCTCTGCCAACTATTAGACACAAAAAAGATACATTTTTGCATTTTGAAGAATTGAAAATTGAATTTTAATAGAAATAAGAAAAGTGATACAAATAAAAAAGATATTTAGATCAACAACCATAGTAGTCAAAATATAAACAGATCTGAGTTGTGCCGCTTTGTCGAAAGTCATTATACTGTTGAAAATTTTTTTTTAAAATCCCCTTAATCGGGTTCGTCAAATTCTTACAAAATATTGAATACTAATGAAAAAGTAAATCACGTTTAACATAAAAGGGGTTTTCAATTATAAAAAAATAATAGACATAGAGGCACTTGTAAAAATGTAAGATGCATTTGCATAACGATTATGAATAAATCCGACGAGTTTTTCTGTATCCTCTATGAAAGGATTCATGTACATGATGTAGTTCGCTTAAACTTTATAATACTGCTCTGTTGCCCTGTACTTTTTATATCTCGGTATCAAAACTTGAGACCGAAGCAAAACTCTAAGCTCTGTACTGATGATCAGTGACGTCATAATGCTTGAGTAATCTTCTCAAACCTATTTTATGAAAATATAAAACTATCTTGCCTTCATAAAAATTTCGATAAAAATCGGTCAACGATTTCAACTCACAAGAAGACTGGATTTGGTGTTCTCCGAGTACTGAGTAGTGTTTTTATTATCAACGGCCCCAGAAATAGTAAGATACACTTATATGTCAATCACCAACAAGTTCACATTATGGCTTGCTATTTTTCAATATTTATGCTGATAAATTCAGACAGACTCAGATAGTATATTTGAGAGATACTTCTGTAAAGTCGTTGATACAGTATTTACAGACACACATATTGCAAAACATGTATCCTACCTCAATGAGCAATATGTTGTTGCTTCCACGCATAGAGACTAAAACGACATAGTTTTGTGTTCAATCAGATTACATACATTTCTGAACACTTGACAACTCAACACAATTGTTGAAGACCGTACTGTGACCTATAGTTGTTAATTTTTATGTCATTTGGTTACTTTTTGAGAGTGTCTCATTGGCAGTCTCGTCTTTTTTTTCATATAGCCATACACAAAGTGTTAACCTACAAACTGGTAATAACACGGACGCCTCATGTTCAAAACAGAATAAATATCAGTTATCCGGGCTGTTTTTTCAAAGTTTGCTCCAAAAATCCAAATGGAAAATTTTATCAAGCTCAAAGACTAAATTTTCAGTTTTCTTCTCAGAACGCAACCTCTGAAAATCTTTAGTGTTATATAAAATAATCAAAACACAAACAATCTGTTTAAGCAAAATGACTAAATCTTTGTTTTTCTACAAAATACATTTTTATAAACAAGTTCAATAAACAAGCTAAATATGTCGGTTAAGTATGCTAGACGGCATAAATTACTTTTTATCTTTACTCCTTGAACAATCACTATCTAATCGTGCAGAAAATGTATTTCCTCATTTTGCACAATTTAATATTGTATATCATAAAAACTAAATGCATGTCGGCTGATGAAAATAAAACCTTCATTCCGCGTTAAACTACTGCTACATCGAGCTAAAATTTATAAAACAGATATTACATACAAAGATTATTCATTAATCGATTGGGCTAATTTTCTGGTCACATGAATATATCTACCCAATTAATACGATATTCCCGTGCTTGCATTTCCTATCATGATTTTCTTGATAGAGGGTTGCTGCTCACAAGGAAACTATTAAACCAAGAGTTCCAAATGGTGAAGTTGAAATCATCCCTTCGTAAATTTTACGGACGCCATCACGAGTTGGTTGACCGTTATGGAATAACCGTATCACAAATGATATCGGATATGTTCCTTACGTCGTAACTACAATCCCCTTCCCTTTCCTGAATGTGACCTATCGAATAAGACTATTTACCGGATTTGTTATCACATAAGCAACACGACGGGTGCCGCATGTGGAGCAGGATCTGCTTACCCTTCCGGAGCACCCGAGATCACCCCTAGTTTTTGGTGGGGTTCGTGTTGTTTATTCTTTAGTTTTCTATGTTGTGTCATGTGTACTATTGTTTTTCTGTTTGTCTTTTTCATTTTTAGCCATGGCGTTGTCAGTTTGTTTTAGATTTATGAGTTTGACTGTCCCTTTGGTATCTTTCGTCCCTCTTTTACTATGTATAACTATTTCAGAAAATGTTTCGGTTAAAGTTAACTCGTTATAAAAGAGGTTAGAAAATTACAAAAATGACATTCAAATTCATAAGTTGGAAACACTTACAACACCATGGCTAAGAATGCAAAAGATTTACGGACAGACAGACAAATAACAGAATATGAAATAATAAATAGAAAACAAAAAACTAAGCAACGAAAACCTGGTGCCGTACGGGTAAACATATTCTGCCGACCAGTGACATCCGTAATGCTGTTTGTGGAGGAAAACACAAGGGATCAGTATTTTTTGGAATGTCACAGTATTTTGGCATCTTTTGTAATGACTTTGTTTTTAAGATGGGGTCTCGGTGGCCACGTGGTCTAAATACCTCTACTACTAATACTACTACTGTTATAACTATTCAGTCAACAATGAGGTTGTGAAATCAAACCCAGCTTATGCGGGTGCTCTTGACTTCAATCTTAATTGACTTGGATTGTCAGTTTTCCTAAAGGACCTGCTAAAAGGTGTCGCTCAAACATCGACAATCACGCAATCGATTAAAGAGAAAGCACGTGTTCTCTCTTAACAAATACATTGGATAAACTGATCTGGAGAATTTTGCAAGCATAAACGAAAAGGAACCTTTTCCATAACCTTTTGAACAAAGAGTGGACACGGGATCTGTTTTTAGTCAGATTTAAGTTTTTCTTTCTTTATTTACAGATTCACTTTTGCAATTATTACCATCTTTGCATGTCTGCAATGTCAACAGGTCAAGATTCAAAATGCTTCAAGCGTAATCCAGGAATATCAACTGATGGCTGTTCCATACCAATCTTTAAAAAGTTTCCATATAAAACGGTTTTTGAACCAGCATGTAACCGTCATGATATCTGCTATAGCTGTGTAAGTAATATACATCGTTAGGAAACTGGTAAGGCAGGCAAAATGTCCCAGAGATACCAAATTGATGAATGAGCACATTAAACATCTGTTTCGTCTACACATGACTCAGAAATGGCACCCAAATCGAAAAAGGCTTGACCTATAATGACATTTGATATTTGTCGTAACACGAAAGATACTGGATGAATAATGTAATAACTACGCCACCGACTGTAAATATAAAATATAACTGGAGTGTCCAACTGGTAATTGTAAAGTATTATATTGCGGTTCGGTTAAACTTAGCTAAGTTAATTCCGTTAAATAATTAAACATAGTTTAACCAAGGTTTAATAATATCTATAATAGTAATGTTAGAGAAAGTGAGGTCAAGTTGGATATTGACAACTTTGAGGTTCAGGAGTTTTGTTTCTTGTTCCATATTTCTTTATTACTTGATGTGAATCTTTGTTATTCTAAATGAACCGTTCAAATAAGTGCTTTTTAAATTTTAATTGGTTGTTATTAATGGACAAAACTGAGGTCAAGTTTGATATTGCCAATTTTAACATTTGTTGTCCAAGAGTTTATGTCCGTTATTAATTAAACAAAATAAAACAAACGAATACAATCTGATAATTTTGTTTGCTATAAATTGACAAATCTTGTTAAATGCAAGCTGATATTTATACTTAACCTTTTTGTTTATAGGGTATAAAATTCAAGAAAAGTAGATTCTATTGCGACAACCTTTTCCTTGAAGATATGAGAAAAAGATGTAAAGATAAATATAAATTTCTACAAAGGATAGCTTGCAGATTAGCTGCACGTAATGTGTACTATAAAGCTGTTCGAAAGTTTGGTTTTCTTAGTTACAAACTGAAGCCAAGAAATGAGTGCAAACAGAGTTGGGTTAAATCCTGTTTCCCATAGAATTCAGTAGTGCCTTAGTGAAGTTCCCGTGGATTAGACTAGGACGACATATGAACAATTAAAATAAATGATACTATGCCAGTTTATTTATATACTAAATCTGTATTGTGATGATTTATTTGAACCAAATGTGAAATGCACCTATATATCTTAGATTTGTTGAAAGTAAAACAACAAAAGACAAACAACAACAGCAAACGAAGACCCATTCACATGTCACTGTGCACGAAAGACAAGGTTTTTCTTTTTTTTAACATGAAACACAGATGTATCATACAAAAATTGAAACATAAAAAGATGTGATTACAAATTTTATATTGGAATAGGACAATCACAATACATTTCGATGTTAAATCACTCCTTCGTGAGACATATGATTCATGAAGACTGGTTTGAAAGATTCTGTTTAATAGCTTGAACAGTGTGATTTGCTAGTAAATAGGATTCCATGGTCAATATCCTAATTTAGAAAAAAACAAGGAGTGGTAAATCTCGATAGCATTGGACTTAATAAAAACCTAACATTGTCCCCTTCTAACGTGTAATGAGCAATCATGTTTTGAGCAACCGTTATGGATTTTATTTTCTTTCATTTCCGTTTTCCATTTATGTGTTGTTTTTTGTAACTGAAAACACAACGGAAAGCAGCATCACGAGTTAATACACAAATAACATGCGTACAATAGTCTTTTTTAAACCAGTACAATACTGTACCTCTATCACAAGTTAGATATATATGTTGGCATGTGTTGTTGTAGCCGGTCAGTTTTAGTTGTTCCGTTTTATTTCATCTTATAATTGAAATGTTTCCCTCAGTTTTGGTTTGTGAACCAGACACGGTTCAGTTTAATCGAATAATGACAATTGAATATTTGTATACTACTGTTTACTATTGCATTATTTCAACAAAACGAATGAGACTTCATATTCGAAATGTGACGAACAAAGCGCTATACCGGAAACATACACTACACTGTGTAGGCTTTTTATTTTTTGTTTTCATTTTCGACGTTGGTATTAAAAACAAAAAGGGTGATTGCTGGTTAAATGTTAATACATTTATTGTCCACAAACCAGGACACGCAATGGAATCAATGCGTTGTTAGGTGTTGTTTTAGTGTATTTCCTTTTTTTTTATTAAACCGTTGTTAGTGTTCTGTTGTACGGTACGGTAGTACCGTATCAAGATGCTTGATTTCTTGATTGACAACATATTTGTTACGTTCGGAGGACGTGTTGATCAGCAGACTGTCGGCATTCCAATGGGAACAAACTGTGCCCCTCTACTTGCCGACATGTTTCTTTATTATGATGAAGCTGACTTCATGCAGGGACTTCTTAGGAAGAAAGATAAGAAGTTAGCAATATCCTTTAACTCTACTTTCCGCTATATAGATGATGTTCTTCACCAAATAATTCAAAATTTGGTGACTATGTGGAACGCATCTATCCCATCGAGCTAGAGATAAAGGATACTACAGATACAGTTAAGTTAGCCTCATATCTTGACTTACATCTAGAAATTGACAATGAGGGTCGACTGAAAACAAAACTTGACGACAAAAGAGATGATTTGAGCTTTCCAATTGTGAACTTTCCATTTCTAAGTAGCAAAATTCCAGCAGCACCTGCATACGGGGTATATATCTTGGTTGACCGTTATGGAATAACCGTCTCACAAATGATATCGGATATATTCCTTACGTCGTAACTACAATCCCCTTCCCTTCCAGGAATGTGACTTACCGAATTAGACTATTTACCGGATTTGTAATCACTTAAGCAACACAACGGGTGCCACATGTGGAGCAGGATCTGCTCACCCTTCCGGAGCACCTGAGATCACCCCTAGTTTTTTGGTGGGGTTCGTGTTGTTTATTCTTTGGTTTTCTATGTTGTGTCATGTGTACTATTGTTTGTCTGTCTGTTTTTTTTTTCATTTTTGGCCATGGTGTTGTCAGTTTGTTTTAGATTTATGAGTTTGACTGTCCCTTTGGTATCTTTCGTCCCTCTGTTAGTATTTGGAAGATTCCATTTGTTATCTGGGATTATGTAAACGGACGAAAAAAGTTCGTATTCTCACAACTTCTCGTAACTGATTTTTTTGTCTTCTATAAATGTGAAAATGAATTAAAAGAAAATGAGGATAATTGCATAGGTTACAAATTGAACAATAACATAAATAATACATGCGTCAAAAGAAAATGAATTCCCCTTATTGATAGCCATTAATAGAACTCAACACAAAAATGGAAATGTTTCAATGGTTAATATAAAGTGACTTTTAGTTGAAATAGCAAGTTCTTATTACGTATACTTGATTTATGCTGTATTTAGATAATGAGTTGTGATCAATTACAATTATCACCCGAAAATCAAATGAAATGGATATAAGCAGCTATTGGAAACCATACGACATTCGATGTTAAAAAAAATCAATTCTCCATCATTACAAAAATAAATAGAAAACAATCCAACTGAAAAAACTAACAGTTAAAGGTTGAACAAATTAGTTATCAAAAAACAATTACGAAAAAAGGGCAGCAGTAGTATAGCCTGTTCAAAAGTCATTAATCGTTTGAGAGAAAACAAATCCGAGTTACAAACTATTATTACTTATTGTTCGGTGTGAGCCTAGGCTCCGTTTTGAAGGCCGTACATTGATCTATAATGGTTTACTTTTATTAATTGTTATTTGAATGGAGAGTTGTCGCATTGGCACTCACACCACATCTGTTACTGGCTTTAACATTTTTGCGAGCTCCCAACCCTTTCCTAATCTTGAACAGTTGTGTTACAGCACCATTGTGATGTTGCTTAACTTCGAAAAATGACACACATTACCAGACCAGTCATTACTTTATGTTTAACACTTACCACTAGAAGTCTTTCGGAGAGTGATAAATTTGCACTTCCAGAGCACACTGGTATAAATCACTGCCGATAATCTTGACATGGGGTCCAGTGTCGGCTTTAAGAGATTAAAGTAACCCAATTATTAAGTCATGGTGTTGTACCTTAATCGACTTGTCGCACGGGAGTTAAATGGTACAAGATGAACAATTGGGTCGAACTAAGGCACAATTTAAATTGGATTAACCGATTTCAGTCAAATTCAATAAAAAAAAATGTGCTATACAGATGGCAAACAATAATCCCTCGAAATGCATACCCCAGATGTTAAGATACTTTAATTTGACAATATTAGAGCTATTGGTCTATCGATATATTGTTGATTTCTTAAGTTTATATACATGTATATAATAGTTGATTTTTTTTAAATGGCGAAAAGAACTCGCTTTTCATCTTCAACAACAGATAGCTAGGAAACCTGTTGGACAAAACGTTGTTTTATAATATATTAGTAAGACACAACTGACCCCCTGAAATTGTTTGGTAAATGATATACAATAATTGGCAAATAAAGGCATTAGTAGTATATAGCTGTTCGAAACGCATAAATCGATAGAAAAAAAACCCAAATCGGGGTAACAAACTCAAACGAGGAAAAAGCATCAAAAATAAGAGGAGAACAATGACACAACATAAACACAATATTAACACGTTACACACACAGAAACGAATCAAGCATTAGACAAACTCCGATGAGAATAACAAATATATCGTCAAAACTAAATACATGAATGTTGGATAGAAAAGTACCATGACACGTCTTGTAGCAATACGAATTCGCACTCAAATAAAAGCAGAGACAAACGACACTACAGAAACACAATGATAAAATGTAACAAACACAGAAACGAACTATAATATATAGCATGGGCCATTTTTCTGACTTGGTACAGGACATTTTATACAGAAAAAAATGGTGGGTTGAACCTGGTGTTGTGTCATGCCCAACCTCCCGCTTTAATCGCAATGTTAAATATAACATTATATTGACAACATAACATGACAAGACTACAATACAAATAAAAGGGAGGACAGAGAAACACACGAATAACATATCTCTTTTTCTTGAAGTAAATGCACACTATCCTTCAAGATACTCGGCGATTAAACGACTGCGACAAAAGTTGAAAGCACGATGAAAAAAAAAATCACAAGTATCATAATCTGTGCTGAATAACATGTAACAATTAAAAGAATTGAGATAGCCCAAAATTGCCTTTGGTCATCAATGTTATCTGGAAGTTCGAGTGAATACAAGTACGGTAAAGAGTTTCCGCAATTGATCAAGCTCTTGTGTCTTAATCATATGTTTTTGCAATTTTTCTTTCACGCATAAACTAGATATGACACTGTTTCCATTTTTCATAGAAACGGAAAGGACTTGGGAAATATTTGATGTAGCCGAGATGTTTCGATGGTTGAGTAAAAAAAACTTCATTGATCAGTGTAGCTGATGAGGAGTTGATAGAGGCATTTGTTATAGTTATGTACGACAGAACATCAACAACATTTTACATCAATGAATCTAGGCTAGAATTGTTTGTTAGCAAGCAAAACTAGTATGACACAATTTCGCCCTTCAAATGTGCACTACATGAACACAATTAACGATCTGCGTATCAAGGTGTTCATGCAACTTGTTCTGGTAGATGCAAGTTCTACACACATGGTTGTACATGAACAATAGTGTGTTCTTGTAGCTGTTAGAGAGTTTCGTAATCGTCAAAATTACAAACCACGGATGATTGTGAGTATCTTATTTGCCAAGGACGTTGCCAGATTGTAATGTGTTATGGAGATAATCTTTCTCTGTGGCAGAAAAACAGCTTGTGCATTCATTTCATTATTCTATTCTTTTTTTTGTTACTGTCTCCTAAAACTAACATTAAAGTATATTGTTAACACAAACCAACAAAACAAAAAACGCGCAACAGCTATGACTAAATTCTCTAGATCATGCCCGTTCAGGACACACATTGTTACAATTTTGATCAGTTATAGAAGAATCTGTCACGACATATTCGTGACTTTAATTCGACTAGGCAAAATCAAATGAGTTTCCCTGAATACTTCCAGATGTACCTAACTGTCAGGGTTCTTATTCGACCTTTCCAGACCATTCATGATCATTAGGAATATGTTATAAGACATTTCCAATCATTCAGCAAAGTCATTCAACTTTTATTTTAACTTTTCGTGTCCAAGCGCTCTCTGATTTCTTTCAGAAGCAGTAATCAGCAATCTGTGGACGCTGAACTAAATATTTTTTTAGTTAAGGAAGTATTCTTCTGACGTTTCAGTCTCGCTGAAAACTTGTTCGGGAGTTTTCTAAAATATGTGATACTAGTGGAAAATATCAATGAAATTTAAAAAAGGTTATAATCAATCTTAACTTTTCCAATTAGTAGTTTTTAAGTATTCAATTTTTTTTACCAATTAAGTCAATCTTATGATGAAAATTTCGAGAAAATGGGTGAGGGATACAAAAAATGATTTCTTCAGAAACATGTAAATCCCACATTCCTTTTTTGTTTTGAATTCATTTTTCTCAAATATGACTTTTTTTCAATCATTTATAATAAAGAAGTTGAAAAAATATGAAAACTGTACTCCAAACGGAGAAAAATCACAAATTTACAAAATTGTCAAAATGGTAATAGTTATCAAAGGTACCAGGATTATAATTTAGTACGCCACACGCGCATTTTGTCTACGTAAGACTTATTAGTGACGCTCACATCAAAATATTTATAAAGCCAAACAAGTACAAAGTTAAAGAGCATTGAAGATCTAAAATTCAAAAAAGTTGTGCCAAATACGGCTAAGGTAATCAATGCCCGGGATAAGAAAATACTTAGTTTTTCGAACATTCAATGTTTTGTAAACAGAAATTTATAAAAATGACCACATTATTGATATTCATGTCAACACCGAAATGTTCACTACGGGGCTAAACGTCCACAAGCAGTGGCATCGACCCAGTGGTGTAAATAGTTATCAAAGGTACCAGGATTAATTTGATACAAAAAAGCATCAACATATGATAAAACTTTCTTATATCAACACATATTTTAGTTCAAATTTTAATCAGATTGTTTCCCATCATCTTTTTTTAAAAGTAGGACAAAACGTTTTATTGTGGAATTGTGACTTTTTTCCTGATAATAGCCTTTAAATAGGTAATAACTAATGAAAATTGGGATAATCATAAAATTAGATACTTTCAAAGGGCAGTATAGCAAAAAATTAGTACACCACCATTTGATTTTGTCTTCACAAATAATCTTTTTACAGTCATATAAACCCAAAAATCAGGTTTAGCAAAATTTTAAATTAATTTAGTTTAATTCTATAAATTGTTGACTCCTCAGAGGTGTACATCATTAAGGGCATACAGTTCATGAAGTATAGTTTATATTGCAACAGACGTTTTCCTAAAGATATGATGAAAAAATGCAGAGAGAGGTATATACGATTGAAAATGTTTGTTTGCAGAACATCTGCACTTCATGTATATAATAAATATTTTCGGAAGTTCAGACTGCCGCCAAAAGCGGAGTGCCACCAGGGTTAGGTCATCGCCTGTTTTCCGAAGGAGAGAATAACAATTAAAAACCTAGGGTAATATGTTTGTTGACGTTTGTGTCAAGTCTCTTATATTAATAAAGTGTGTTGATTTTATTATAAAACATCTAAATATAGACGTTTACCTAACGAATAGGTAAATATTTGATATCGTAAACACATCTTTAAAATTAATCAATACATATAACGGATTATCAAAATGTCGAGTTTTGTAATCTGTTTAAAACAACACAGATAAAACAGTATCTATACATATGCATATAGGGATAGGTTGATTGTGATAGGTTAGAAGTGGAAACTCCTGTTGGATTTGATGTAAGCGTCCCTTTATTAAAAAAAAATGTAGCAAAGGGTAAGTTTTTATTCATGAACGATTTATCGCGGGCATGTTGATAAGTTGACACATATACAAACAAATTCAATACATACATATATTATATATTTTGGATGACAAAGTTGTCTAATTTTTGTGAATGGAT
Organism: Mytilus galloprovincialis; assembly: GCF_965363235.1. Classification (NCBI taxonomy): domain Eukaryota; kingdom Metazoa; phylum Mollusca; class Bivalvia; order Mytilida; family Mytilidae; genus Mytilus; species Mytilus galloprovincialis. The sequence continues at coordinate 29,509,932 of NC_134849.1, read as the reverse complement.
ACCAACAGAGAGATTCAAAAATCGCCGGGGAATATACTTTTCATCCACAATTTGAATCACAAAATCTTCCTCATTACACATGTTACAATGTGACGTAGTCGATACCTAAACAGAGGACTAAGGAATTTCAAAGGCTCACAGAGGGAAAGTATTGACGTGAATTTGTCAATAGTACATCGTTAATACAAAATCCCTCAATTTACACTTGAGATACTTATCATGTGTTATTGTTTTCAAAATGTTATTACACGTTATAAAATACTCGATAAAACTATCTTCACAACAAATTAGAAAATACAATGCGGATCGTATCAGGTTGGGTTTCTAAATATTTGTGTTGTTAAAATCATAGCCATAAACACACATACAAAGACAACACATGAACTCTAAAACCTGTTGAAAAAATTCTTAACGGGAAAACATTGTCAACTGAAGACAAAAAGCTGCATTTAAATGGATTTTCTCAAAATATTTAGAAATAATAAGCATGTAATAAATACAGATGATGCATTGTGAATATTTAACAAATACCCGTTAATTTAGACATGGTTAATCCATGATATACGGGTAAATCAGGTCTCAGACAGGGTATATACTGTGACATTACAGAGTTACGGCTCATATCCCATTCGCCTTCAGCTTACAGAATGTAAACGCTAAACTGGGATTGTCACAATATATACCCTGTATGCGACCTCTTTACCATAAAATATAGCATGAGTTCCAAGACAGGCAAGGGAAGAATCAAATTTTGCTTACGCAAAAAAACAGATTTATTATCGTTGTGCTGATATTTAGATATTATAAATATAATATGTTTGTTCAGCAGTGTATCGCCTTCATTGAAGATACAATGGCTGGATCTGTCGTAGATATGTTACTTGTTCAGATCTTTTAAAATATATTGTATATACATGATATATATACACGTTGTTTGTATTTCATTATTCAAGTAGTATTAAACTTTAGCAATATTGCGCAATATATTCAATTTACAGTTAACAGTCAACATGAATCGGAACTCAAGAAATGATGAAAAGGATGACGAGCAAAATGTTCGAGGATTGAGGAAAATAAGTTACTGGGAAAAATACTGCGTCAAACGTTTTCCTTATCCAGGAAGGCGCAGATACACACCATCAATTTACCAGTCTGAAGACGTAGGAATCGCAGTCTCAAATGACGTTTTCGGGCTAACAATCAGTCAGTTCGAACGAATGTATAGAGCTTGTTTAGACAGAAGGAAATCGCGAGAACAATATATAATGAATCTAAGATATCCGGACAAAACTTCGGATGAATATATGGAATACTTACAGGATAGTTCAGATAACAATAAAGGTATTTACATATTCATATTGAAAAATACATAGAAAATCACAACGGAAGATTAATGTTGACATTTTACAAATTAAGAATATCTTTTAGCCAAAGAGTAATATACTTAGTTTAAAATTGAAAAACTTAAGTCAAAACAAATTGGAAAACTTAATTAATTCATTCATTTGTTCATCCTGTAAAAAAGATGTAGCTAAATTTAGTGCTGCTAAATCTTGTCTTTGTCTGTAAACACGCAGTGCTGGCCACAGATCACAATTAATTCCTCTATCTGTTCTTTATAACGTTCAGTATCATTAAAAATATGCACGATGCACTTTTGTCAATTTTTTTGTGTGTGAAATGTATAATACTAGCCCAGATATATATCCAAGATTCAGAAATATTGAAGCAATCACTTTTACAAATTTAGCCAAAACACATCCATACCCCTATTGTCAAGTCAAGAGATGTATCGAAAACTGTACATATTACCTTTTTGCACTTGGCCTAATCACTCATTTCATTTCAAAATCAGTTTAAATACAACATCCAAACATTTATTTCACCTCTCTTTCATTTACACCCAAAAAATCAAAGAAATGAGTGAGGAAGGGAAAGAAAAAAAATAAGGAAAAATATACTCTAATTAAAAGGAGCTATATTCGTGGACAACGAAAAGCGGGGTCATTAACTGTGGTCTTTGGCCTGTTGTGTTGCATGTACATGTTATGTCAATATCAGGTAGGATTTCTGTGTCTGTATTTTTTAAAAGAAAATATTGGTTTAAGAAACATCCAAATACACGATAAGAACATTCAAAGACCAAATAGTGTCATGTGATCTATTCGATTCAACTGTTTTGACTAGTAGTTGTTTGAAGAACTCGAATGCTGTAGCTGTTTTGTTTTTACCTTTATTTTTATCTGAGCATGCAAATTTTAGATTAAATGTAAGATGTTTTTTTCATGAGATGAACACAAAATAAAACGTCAAATTCCGAGATTCAATAAAAAATGACATTTTCAACAGAATCAAATTTAACCTATAGAAAAACTCGTGGCAGGCCACACTGCGTTATAATTTATCACTTGAATCAAAACCTTGATATTGTAATTTTGATTGAGAGGGATAAGTATCACGAATAATATAAAAGTTCAAGGTTATTCAAAAAGGGGAGGTTCATAAAAAACTGACCAAAAATCAAACGGTAACAACCAATGAGATAAGTAAAAAACAACTTCTTTATGCATGACTTTCTACTAGTATTTCCCGACAAAAAATGGCGTGTTAGACCTGGTTCAATAGCTAAAGAAGCATCACACCTGTATGACAGTTGTTCATTGTTCTGTCATATTGAAAAAAGTGGTTCATCAACACAAATACATATAATATACGCTTTGGATCAAATTCGACCTATTTAAAATAAATATTAATATACCTATTAATGTATTTTAAGTTTAAAAAGATCTGTTTGACAATAAAGTTGAGATTTAAAAAGTACAAAGCAGAAACAAGTACACACCGACTATCTTTATTTCGTTTTTGAAGGTTCCAAAATCAATCAAGGTGTTATAGTAAGGTGTTCATCGTCCAGAAAAGCGTCCTTGTAACGAGTTTTAGTCAACTGATAACACACGGTTTTTTTTGTTGGTAAATTATAGGAAAATCATTATATTTCACAGTCATGATTGTGGTCGTAAAAAAAAGAGGGACGAAAGATACCAAAGGGACAGTCCAACTCATAAATCTAAAACAAACTGACAACGCCATGGCTAAAAATGAAAAAGACAAACAAACAACAGCACACACGACACAACATAGAAAATTAAAGAATAAACAACACTAACCCCACCAAAAAACTAGGGGTGATCGCAGGTGCTCCAGAAGGGTAAGCAGATCCTGCTCCACATGCGGCACCCGTCGTGTTGCTTATTTGATAACAAATCCGGTAAATTGTCTAATTCGGTAGGTCACATTCATGAAAGGGAAGGGGATTGTAGTTACGACGTAAGGAACATATCCGATATCATTTGACTCATGGTCACGATTTATTTTCTAAATTTTGTGTTTTTACAGGATACCCCCTAAATCCCGTATTGAACGGGATATCTTTAACACAAAAAAATACAATACTTACGCTTTTTTTTTCGTGGTGAAAACAGTTATTTTAGCATGACGTCCTTCAAAGGCTTTGGGTACACACTCGTGGTAAATTATGAATATATGTTCCAATCGTACTCCAACGTCATATGCTTTTATTATACATAAAAGACATTTAAATAAATTATCAATACAATGCATCCAAATCTATCTAAATACGATATTGTATATAGTTTGAGCATGTCACTAATTATGTTTACTGCGTTCTTTTACGCCAATCTAAAAGTGCGTTAATTTATGGGAACGGCAAATATTTGCCTCCACCTAGAGCATTTCGATCCAAAAGAATTGCCGTATTTATCCTATTAGAATTGAAATATTTCATGGGGGCTTAAATATATCTAGATTTTACCACAGGTTGGCCCTTTATGACAAATATTTTACGCTGAGCGATATTCAAGCCCCCATGAATTATTTCTTAATTAAAATATAGTTTATCAACTAAATATATGATATAACAAAAGCGGAAATTATTTAAATGGTGTTGATATAATTATTTCAACAGTCAAGTAAGACTAAAATGTTGCTTTAAAGTTACCACATGTTCAGCGAAAGTAGAATTATTGCGTGTATCTTCATGATAATTTTTGCTCTGATTAAGCGATAAGACGCAGTGCGTGTGTGTGCCAACTTTCATGTGTGAGATAAAAGTCATTTAAAACACTGAAGAAATAAGCTATTAGAAACACAAACTATGTAAACATTTTGGCATTGATAAAGAACGGATTATCCCGTGAAATAATCATTGCTTACACTATTAGGTCATTAACAAAGACAGTGGACACTCATTAAATTTCTCAGTTTTGCTTGGTGTGTGGTTGAGTAATTTTGTTTTGAATAGCTAGATAACTTAAGTAAATTATTATTATCTTCGAAAGAATAATATGCTTAGTGTCTGTTTTTCAAGACATTCAAATTTTTATTGAATATATAGTTTGTTATAATTGTAGTATAACAACCAAATCGGTCAATTTCGTGTCACACTCTGAATATACCAAGACTACTAAGTATGTTATGGTTTTGCATGATTTTATTGTTACCAAAATACCCCCTCGTTGTAAAAGACAACACAAATGTGGCATCGATCTTTCTTTGAATTATAGAACAGCAGAAACAACTGCAATAATTCATCAGCTATATGTTTGTTTAAACAAATTTCTAAAGCAAATTGCCATATGTGTCCAGATTACAGCAGGACAGGTGTTTTTTCGTTTGTGGTTACAAATTCTGCGCTTATTCCACGGCTTTCATTTTTTTCTCTCACTTTTGTACAAATCTATATCCTTAAATATCATTCATTTCATGTTACAGAGTGTTCTTTGTCTTCAAGTCTTTTGCAAAAACAGTGTTTTTCAGTTTATACCAGGCCAAGTTACTGTAAGCTTGCGGAAAAATTAAATTAAAATCTGTCTTAGAAATTTACGATCATAACCATTATTACCGTAATACTTAAATGACCTAAGATTAAACTGATACAGCAAGTTTTACTAACTAACTGAATAATGTCGAAATTCTTAGAAAAAAGGATAATATGTACATACATTCTCGCCGCGATGTAGCCGTTGTGTGGCGTAAAGCTAAAAACGATCAATCAATGAACAAATTCCTTATATGCCTGTTCCAAATTAGGATCGAACCGATATTTGAATGGTTGTGGTTGTTTCAAGGCTGTCAATTTGTTTTTGCAAATTGTTTTGTTATACAATATTCATGTTTGACAGGTTTTTTTTTCTCAAATGAATTTATTCAATGTAAAAAATATATTTATACCCGGAAATTTCATAGCCAACCATTCAATATGATTTTTTTATCGTTGAAGACTGAACACTTGCCAAAACTGCTTTCCTCCGCATCTTTTTATTAAATATACAGGTATTACTTGAAATAAACATTATTAATGTTCCATGCAAATAAGGTAAGGTCAGATGAACTTGGCCATAAAGACATGTACACTTTGCTTCCATCACAAGGACAGAATATAAATGACCCACTACTTGTTTCTGAGATAAAGACTTGATCAGTAAAACGTAACCTTGTTCATTGATCAATGCAATAAGGTCGAGGTCAGGTGAACCACGTATGACCGACATGTAGACCTTGCAAGGCTGCTATATATTACTCACCGAATATAACTATCTTTAAACTTATGATAATAGAGATGCGAAGGATGCCAAAGGGACATTCAAACTCATAATGAAACATTCACATAACGGGAAAAAAAGCTTCACAGTTTTTTTAGCAGTCACTAATCCATAGAAGTGATGTCAAAGAAAATAATTACATGACAGACGGTAACTTCTGAACACAATTTATCTATAAACAAAATAATATGACCCGATTCCTCTACATATTAGTCTCTGATGCATGATTTTTTATTATTAATTGTTTTCGGCATATAACTAGCTGTCAGTAACTGCGAGTACTCACAAATCGTATTTTCTTGTTAATTCGACCTGTTGATACTGTTTATAATGCTTTTTTGTTATTTTATATTTATATGGATCTTGTCTATATACCAGCTTTGAATATTTGAAATATCTAAAAATTTCACTCTTCTTACTACATTTGTATAATCTTTAAGATTTACCTGTATTATGAAAACCGTTTTTTTTCTAAAGTGAGTATTTTCGAAGGATTAAATATTTCGCAGTGGTGTTTTGCCATGGCTTTGTTTGGACTTTTTTGTTTGCTTTTTGGCCTTGAATGTTTGTCCCCAATATTGTATTAACTGTGCATTTGCATTCAGATATCGCCGATCAAATTTATTTATTAAGGGAAAAAACACGTTAAACCAAACAAAAACGCCAGCTTAAAAAGAGATATATCTTAGACTGTGAATTTGATAATTGTCATTGACGTCAACATTAAAAGCTATTTTCATTGTTAACAAATCTCATATATAGTATATACAATTTCTCGAGTAGGTAAGCATTAGAAAAACATAATGTTAACGGTTAACAAATTAAAAACAGCAATATAAAAACCGGGTGTGTTTATTGCATTTCCGGTAAACCGAGGAAGAGATGCAACACGAGCAAGTCATAATATTTTGTATATAAAAAAAACATAATACAATGCAGATAAAAACAGGGAGACTAAAGTAAATAGAAATATACACAATGTATAACTGACGACATATTGTATCATTTGTAAGTTAGACACTTAACATATATCTAGTAAGTCGCAGTTAATTCCTGTGATTGTTTTAAAAAAAAGGACGAACAGATTTTTGCCAGAATCATGGCTCATAATTATTATTATAAGACACAGATGACGTTTAACAGAGTGCAAGTACCAGCTGACAGCTGTTCAACATTGCAGGAGTTGATAAAAACATATTCTAAACTGGGGTAAAATTAGGTTTATTTTATTGGTTCTTTCACTTTATATGCAAAAGGTCATGTTTACAGTTGTAACGATTCTTTCAGTTTTAGTTTGTTACCTTTACTTGTATTTTTTCGATTGAAAAAAACTAGTTATCGGTGATTAAATATCGTTTGAGCTTACGATTCACAATACTAGATACCCACTATGTATACATTTAAATGATGGTATAATACAAAATATCGTTTGGATCTAATATAAAAGATCGTGTGGAAAAATCAGCAGTGAACAAAAAAGTATGTATTACTATGTAAATGTCATGACAATTTTTAGTTTAATAATTGAATAATAATATGTTTTATAGATGACATGTCCTGGACGGCAAATGATTCGAAGGAGAGAAACTTATACGAACACTTAGTGAATACAGCTGGTACTGAAGTAGAGATACGTAAAAGGCAACAATTATTTATCACACAGGATATAATACAAAATACAATAGGGAAAACAGTAGGGGCAAAGTTAACACAAATCTCCAGCGGAAGTTTAGCAGAAGGAATTGATTTACCAGGTAGTGACATAGATATAATGTTTGTCATCAAAGACGTAGACGTAATACGTGATGTAAAGAATATCAAACATTCAGTACAACTGACAACACTGGTAATGGAGAATGATAATGATCATCCTGGTTTTACTAGACTCCGATTAATAGCAGGAGGTGACGGTGAATCTATCTTTATACAACCCGAATGCTTTGAAAGTATCAGAAAAGGTTTATATTTGTCAGTAAACACATTTGTAAGTAATATAAATAAGAAACTCACCAATTGTCAGTTCTCACTCCACGGCCCCTGTCTATCAGATAAAGGTCAAAACATGGATGTTGCTGTTTGTCTACGAAGTAGATACCTACCTTACAATGCATTACCCTGGGCATCGCGTTACCGATTGCAATGGCCGCCGAATTCTGTAATTGACAAGATTGAAAAAGACGGATGTTTGCTTGTACCTATTGGACCAAGGAATATGCCAGATTGTGATATATTATGGAGATTATCTTTCTCCGTGGCAGAAAAGCAACTTGTACATTCGTTTAACTTCACTCAACTGTTATGTTACTGTCTTCTTAAACTAACATTAAAGCATATCATTAACACTAACAAACATGCCGAAAGTTTGTTGTGTTCTTACTTTCTGAAAACAGCTTTATTCTGGGTCTCAGAAGAAGTTGATATTGACACATTTCAATTATCTAAATTATATTCTTGTTTTTGTCGCTGTATAAATAAAATAATATTTTGGGTAAATAACTGTTATTGTCCGAACTATTTTATACCTGAACATAATATGTTCCTAGGAAAGATCAATAGAGAAAACAGTAAAATGCTAATAAATGTATTGTATAAAATAAAGTGTGACGGAATTTATGGATTGATACATAGTGTATTTCTATACGAAAATGGACATCATCGTTTATTAAGCACACAGCTTGAAACTTCATTTATTATGTTAGACTTACTATTTTACAGGATATCTGATGCAGATATTTGTAAAATGAATGACATATCGGTCTGTTTGAAATTACTTGTATTTATTGAGGATTTACTTAAGTCGAAAACGTGTAAATTTATTGTTGATGTATGCAAACATCATCATGCCCAAATGAGTCAATTTGCAGCACAATTACTACCAGCCCAAGTAGTAACGACTGAAAGGTACAGAACACACAAACGTTATCATAGATATTTACAGAACGGTATTAAGACAGAAGCTGTCTCGTGATGGGTGTTATACGCGTCGTTTTATTATGTAACAGGACAGTTCAATGTTACACTGGGACTCACGGATTATATTCTTTCAAGATGTTCAACTGATATGGTACCAATGTTCTGTCAAAATTACCAAGACAGACATATCAAGTATTATATTAATCGTGTACATTCCACAATAACACTTTGTGACAAGATGAAAATGGCAGTTGTTAGCGATGTTTGCTACATACATCAGTCCTCGCTAATTCCAAACGAACTACAGCTGGATGTAAATGACTATAGCCTATTAATACCCCCTACTGTTATGTCTCACTGTCTTAGGTTTCTCTGCTATAATCATGTAGGTGATACTAATAAAAGACAACAGTCTTTAAGTGATTTAGAATCAACAGTGAAGAGGAGGAGTTTCATATCGACCACTACTTTATCTAATTCAATAACAATACTTGGAATATGCTTTGAATTATCCGGTGATAAGAACACAGCCTATCAGTGTTATGAAGAAGCTTTAAAATGTGATGGTGTTATATGTTCTACAGCAGAGGCAAGGAAGTTACAGCTTTTAATAGATTAAGTATAAGCATTAAGCATCAACATTAATTGAAGAATGTAAACAAATATCAGTCAATTAAGTGACAGACTATCTGTGTATTCATTGGATGCATCAAGTATGAATCTAAATGACAAAACCAAATTACCGAAGACCTAGATAACTACTTACATCACTTATCATTAATACAAAAATGATTTCAGCTTTACGTAGATTTAACTACTAGTAAAGCTACATTTAACCTTTAGGAACACTTGTGTACAGTGCCTTTATAAAAAGTTTGATAAATTTGTATATATTATGAAAATACTATATTATGTACAAATGATGTATTGTTAAAAAACAGATTATTCATATGTGAATAGGTATTGTGTAGCTGTTAACAGAACAAATACATGGAGAGTTCCTGAATGATTCATATCTTCAGGTTGTACGACCATGTTATAAATATTATGTTAATATATATATATATACAAATTAAAGTTTTCTGCTCAACACGCACGTTTTGTTAACAAACAATTCCGTAGTGATACCGAACAAACAAAAAACAAACCAAGAACAAATATACGAAGACAATGAGCATTGAAGACCCATTATTTTTAATTTTGTTTGCCAAATAAAGCTAAGGTTATATGTTACTGAGGCAGTACATCCTTATTATTCCAACAAATTCAAAATTTGGAAATGCTTAAATACAATTATAACCATATCAATGACAATTCATGCCTAAAAAAGAGCTGACTAATGCTCAAATTTGCTGATTTTTACTTTTGTACTAAACAAAAAGACAAGGGCGTCCTCCTGAATACATACTTACCTACCGATAAGTATATATGATTGTTTTTGAATCTAGAGTTCTGTAAACATGCTAAATATACTACCAAAATTTACACTAAAGGAACTTACTTTAACTAAATCTAACATAAAAAGCAGTAGTTGTCCCCTTATCGATTCAGACTTTTCAATTTTTAAAGGGAACTCCAGACTAAATCTTACGACACAAAAGACGATTTTTCATTCCCTTTTGTTAATGTTCCTTTTTTAGACGATGTTGTTCTTTTAGTATTATCATACGGTGTTTATGTATTCAAAATCGCCCGTCAAACCTGTTTTTGTAGCGATGTCACAGATTTTTACGAATGTAATCAATACATCACTGGAAAATTATTTCGTTAGCATAAAATACAATGTACTTTCATATATACAATGATTGATAAGTGACGTTGGCTGTTCCTGTAGAAACCTCAACAAAAACGGCTTATCAACTCCTAAATTGTACGGTAGTATTGTGCGAAAAGCGTGGAAATAATTCTGTAAACTCATCGAACAGCTTTCATTTTTTGTTAATTTGCATTTTCTCTGTTGATTGAAAGTCATAGACATTTAAAAGAGCACATGTTCGAATCGACATTTACATTACAAATATGTTTTGTTTTATTTAATGAATATAGACCATTATCTGCACGTCTAAACATATACATACAGAAAAGAAACGTTGAACTCATGATGACGCGGAAATCATGTTGTTGTACTAAATATAAAACTTTCAGGTATATTTTTCTTTCAAAAAAGCTTAGAACTATAAGGAATGTTGATGCTTGATTTCTGTTGTTCGCATATTCTTGTTAAGCTTTGTATTTACGATACATGATATGAGTTATTTTTGCATTGCTCAACAATTCGTATCGGAATTACAAATGTCTTATTTCAACCGATGTATTAAGATTTATTTACTAAATATGTTAGTTGCTAGTCTATCCACGTCGTTTCACCGAACGGTTTCACCCAAATAACCCTTTTAAAAAGTGAAAAAGGACAATATTTTCAAAACATTATTATATTTGAACACTGTAGTGTGCTTTAGTAAAGCTCTTTGGCAAGATTTCAAACACATGTGTTTTAGACAATAGAATATTGTATACCAGCACATAACTAAGTCTTTTAAATCTAATATGTTTACACTAACATTCCACGAAGAGAGCACAGTTATATTGTAAGAAGTAAATACACAATACGGTACACATTGCTAATAATAGTGGCATTATATCAATTCTTGTATCCTGGATCAAAATGATGCGTGGGAATCTTTGATAACAACAAACACCATATTCCCTCACCAACCCAAAAAACAATAATTCAGATTAAACAGAGTGGTCTATTAAAGATGTGGGAGATATATACTTGTTGGACAGGACAGGATTTCTAGAAGTAAAACCTAATTGGACATTTCTGAAAAAATCCTTTGGAAAGCATACAAGAAAAACTACAAAAAGTTTTTTTTTATATCGAAGAAATCCATAATGCCAATTCAGAGGACTTGCCAATACTATTGAAACACAAGTTAACAAGTTCATATTAATTTCTTTGTGATTGTCAAAAGAGACCATGAAGTGTTTTTTTTTTTAATATATTCTTAACTTTTACATTTGTATGCACTTTCGTATAACAATACTCTTACTTTCTGATTTTTGGTCAATTTGTAATTAATTTATAGATTAATAGTCATTGAAATTCAACTAAAATACATGTTTAATACGACATTTGCTATAACAATATGTTTTAATTTGTACACATTTGAGCAACAATGACGAAACGTTAAGTCAATTCGTACATTCAATTAGTTATACATGAGTATTGTTATGCCCTTTTCTGTAAGAAATGGGGAACGATATTTAGCCTTTACCTGTCGAGTGAGTGTTTTTATTTTTATCAATACTTCTTCAAGTATGACTAAAGGATACGTTTGTATGGTTGTTGTCTTGATTTTGTTTTATCTGAAACTATTGTCACTACCTAGTTGAAGTATAGTCTGATGTTATACCAATAGTGACTGGGGAATACTGATTTTGCTACCAGTTGTCTTCTTCCGAACGGCAGTAAACCCTCTGCCAAAATACGACGTACACAGCTACTTTCGATAAAAATAGGCAAGATCAACCGATCCGTCATGTAGAAATAGCGTTTACAACAACCCTTTAGAGGTCCGTATGTGTTCTGGTGCAAGACAAAATATATGTTCACATCTATTTTACCCTCATTTTCCAGTGGCTGTCCAAATATTCCCGACCTTAATCCTGGTCATTCTCTTTTACATGCCCCACTGTTGTATGTAATGCGATTATGGTTTGTGCCTGTAATGTTTACCATACTTCCATTAAAACAAAGATTATGTCGATCACAATTTTCAATATTTTATAGTGCGGGTGCGGATTCATTGGTGGCTTTTGGCGGACCCATTGATGTCCTACGGCTGAGCCAATGGCAGCCATCGGCTGTTTTCTGCTCTTTAGTTGGGTTGTTGTCTCTCTGACACATTCTCCATTTTCATTCTCAATTTAATATATAAGTATATATTTTTAAATATTAAATGACTGAATGATAGCCAACTATAAATCTATATAAATTTAATATATAGTTACATTTGTTCATTTATCATCTTTTTTTTTGGTAATGTCGTACCCTTTTAGACTAGTTATATATTATATTTTGTAATGTACTGTACCGTATTTATATGATCCATCGCTCTATAAGATTTATCGTTGGCTATCATTCAGCCATTTTATATTTATACCTGCATATCTGAAGTTCTATCTCATTAATGGAAATGTTTGGTTTTGAGCCATCCTGATATAAAAAGATATTAAAAACTGCTACAAACATGACCAGGCCATTAAACTTATTTATACATTTTTCCTTTTTTCGATAAAAAAAATTACTTATTTGCAAGCTCATGCATTTTGTAATTTTGTTAAAATAAAATAAAACGAGTTTAATGAAATTTTCTTTGCTCAATGCTATTGATTATCGACATGTACACCCCATTTACATGCTGTGGGTTTTTCCAAATGTTTTTAGTTGTAACATCTGGACTGTTGAAAGTTGGAAGAAACAGAACCGTATAAAAAGAGCATACAACCCTTGGTTTGATAACATTTTGAAGATGTACTTTCACACTAGCAGGTAAGATAAAATAACACTTCTGCCGTTTTCACAATAAGTTGTTATGATCAAAGGACAAGGTACACGAAGGGCCATATTTGGCCCCTATTTTGTCAAAAAATTATTTTCATCTTATAAATGAACTGAGCATCTTAAAATATCTTAATATATTTGTTCTTCAGTAGCGCATCCTTAATTTGTATTCTAGTATAGCAGAAACCTGATTTTGGAATGGGTAAATTGTGTTAACGTCAAAAGATGAAAAATGTTATTTTGTGGACTGCAATCCTTCGATTTTAAACGTGAGCCACAGTAATAATTAGTGATAAAAATTACATACAAACGGTATTTGATTTAATGGATTCAAAAATCCAGCTCAGTTAAAAACAATTGAATCAGTGACATTTTAGATATAGTTTCATATATTAAATCATGTTTGGTTGAATAATATATATATTTGTTGTTTTTTTCAAATTATTTTTTCAGTTTTAATTTAGTGTTGTTTTATTTTACTTTATATTATATGGCAACTCCACGTTATTTTAAAATTTATGTGTCATTATTTTTTCGAATTGCGCTTTTTTTCAAAATCGGGTTGCATAAATCAAAAGAATAATGCAAACTCACAAGTCGAAAAGAGAAAAAATATATGACAAAAAAAAATCAAATTACTACATTCAAACTATACAAGAAAGAGCACAAACCTATTCTAAAACTTGAGACGAACTCAGGTTATCCAAATAGGTTAGTATATATTGCTTTTCACGAAATGTCGGTGGTATTGCTTATGGTAATTTTGGAGTAAAACATAGTGATGTCAAAATAGCGGAAACATTTTTAATAGCTTCTTAAATTTGTAAGCAGGGACCCTGAATCAAGAAAATGTTGATCAGATGTTGATAGACAACTAAAACTCTTGGTTGTGTTGACAATATATTATCAAAATAGTATTTACTTAAATGCAGCATTTTACAAACACGTCACACTTTTTTCATTGCTATATTTTTTTGACAAAGCTTATAGATAATTTTACTTTTTTTCAGATTATGTCCTTTTTTTTAATTGTCATCGTAGCCTGTCTACATCTAGTAACTGCAACAGAGACCGGCCGCTGTTTCAAGGCTAATCCTGGATTATCCAGTGGTGGTAGTATACCTTTGTTCGATATTTTCCCTTATAAAAAAGCATGCACGCCATCTTGCTATCGTCACGATATTTGTTACGATTGTGTAAGTATGAACATAACGTCGACAAAAGACTATTGTATACAGATTTTGCTCCTCACTGTCCAATGACAGTGTCCATATCGTTTTCAAAAGGATTGTCTTCACCGGGAACAAGCAATACAACTGTCCTGACTTGATTTTATTTTATCATTATTAAATTTCATAACGATTAATCATAAAAAGATCGTCCTTAATCGTCCACCATTGCATTAGGAATTCTCAACATAAAAGTTATAATCAACGATAGAAGAAATACCACTTTTAAGATCACATTATATCGCAGATTGATTACATGGTTAGCAATAATCTTAGCAAATCGACGAATGCCACATTTGAAGTAGGATCTGTTTAAACTTTGGGAGTACCCGCGGTCAACCACGGTTTTTCATTGGATTCGGTTTGTTCAGTCTTCAATTTTTTTACGTTTTTTTTTGTAATCTGATTTGCCCTAGCGTTGTCCGTTTGTTTTTCAACTTTTGAGTTTAAAAGTCCTGTTGGTGTCTCTCGTTTTTGTTTTACAAATACCAAATTGTGCAGATGAAAGATGTATTGATGTACCTTTTGTTCAAATCTACTAAATTGATTTTGTATAAAAAAAGATATCCTAAAAAAGATATGATATAAAAAAGAAGATGTGAATTTGAATGCGAAACGTCTCCAAAAACAAAAGCACAAACAGATACTGACAATAAAGATCACATGGTATATATCATGTATATATTATTAGATTTGATATCTATTTGCAGGCATCAAAATTCAGTAAAATTAGATTGTACTGTGACAATCTTTTCTTACAAGACATGCTGGACGTTTGTAATATATTATATCTATAGGATGTCATTTCCAAAGAAAGCAGGATACAAGTATTTTGCACGAAATATATACTATAATGTTGTACGTGTTGGAGGTTTACTACTTTTCAGGAGAACATCAAAGACCGAATGAAACCAAATCCGGGTGCCTAGTTGTTATCCTTGATTATACAGTCCGTGTAACGTAAAAGTTAACAATACGAACGATGCCCGAACCATGTACGGACGATGCCCGAACCATGTACGTACGCTTCCCGAACGGTGTACGAATGCAAACGAAACGCTGACCGAACGTTGTACGGACGCTGAACGAATGATGTACGAACGAAACCATGTACCATAAACCATACCATAAACGATAACATAAGCACCCTTTTATCGTATATCCTATGGTTTTGCGTTAATCGTTTCATTTAGCGTATACCGTATCGTTTAGCGTACATCGTTTCGTTTAGCGTTTATCGTATCGTTTAGCGTACATCGTTTCTTGACGTGCATAGTTTCGTTTAGCGTATATGCTTTTTTTTTTTAAATATAAAACATGAATTGTGTTCTGTTAAATCTTTTTATATAGGTGATAAGATGTGTAAAATTCGGATCAATCAACATTTGTTTATATTCCGTGTCTTAAGGTTGACTTTTTGTTCAAAAAGATTGTTAAATATTTGTTATGTATTCTCTTTTAGAGCGTGTCTTTTAAAATCGACTGAATAGCAGTTTTATCTATATATGTCGTAATTAAACCATTTAGTTTTGTATTATAGATTTTTTTTATTTATTTTAAAATCAGACGAAAAAAACCAAAATATTCGAGAAATTTCAAACAAAAACAATTACTCATTATGTGCCTCATCAACTCCAAACATAAATCCCTACCAATGTACAAACGATTGTGTATTATTTTACCTATAAATGCCCTTTACTTTAAACAATCATCAACATAGGCGAATCCTGCGGGCCCCCCTTTCGTGGGAAAAATTTGATTGATTATATAGGGAATCATTGAAGCATGACTGAACGCCCCCCCCCCCCTTTAGGTCAGTCAGCGGGCCCCCCCCCCTTAGGAAAAGTTCTGGATCCGCCACTGATCAACAATTGTCCTGCAAAAATATAGACCATTTCCTTCTATTCCTGATTTTTCTTATACCATTTTCCTTAATTTTCTTTTACCATTTTCCTCTGTTCTTTATTTTGCCCGTTATAGTCTAGGACTATTCTAATTTTGTATTTTTTTTCTTTATTTTCCTGTATTTATACCTCCTTAATTCGGAGCAACCCACCCTAAATATACATATGATACACACGGTCTATAGGTCATCGCTTGTGCCGAAATACACATGTTTGCATAACACAGGATGTCTTTGTTCATATTTATTTTAAGTATTGAATGCTTTTTTGTAACTTCATTGGGGTGTAAAAGTGTTGACCGAAGTGCATTTTGTAAGAAGCGCGAAAGCGCTTCATTCTAAAAATGTGCGCACGGTCAACGCTTTTACAACCCTATGAAGTTACTAAAAGAAGCATTCAATACTTATAAATACATTTTTTTTAGCTAGGATTATGAAAACACGATTTTTATCAAGTTTTTATTTAATTTACCCGTGCACTCTATTGTGGGACCATGTCTTATCTTGAATGATCATTTTATTGTGTAATGAAATTGATTAAGGAATAACGCAAAACTGCAGTGTAGCCAATTAGAATAACGTATTATAATTCAATTCAAATCTTTATTGCCATAAAACTACATATTCATAGTATGTGACACAACATATAATGACACATACATCTAATGTTAGTATAACATTGTAATTGTCCTCCTAATGATACATCTAATAGTTGCCACTGGACATTAAACAGCTAACTATAAATTCATCCGTCATATTCTTAGTTTTGTTATAATGTGAAAATCAAACAACATGATGAAACAATAATTATTGCAGATTTTCACTAGGGAAATAATGGGAAATAATTGTAAACAAAACCACTCCATCACATCCCTACGACACAAATTAAAGTCTAGACTTTTCACATTAAAATACGTTATTTTTATCTATTTCAATCTATTCTGAATAATTTCAAACAATTTCAAATCAAACGGTCATTTTTCTTATTTGCCATGAAAAAAAAAATATTTTCATTTCTTATTTTAAACAGATCGATTGTTTTTCAATGGTCGGTGCCTGTTAGCATTTATAAAACCGTGTTTGCCAGAAAAAAAGCTACATAGAACAGGAAAATAGCAATGTCTTAGAATAACTTCCAGTCCCTACATGTATTTTCTAATTTATGTTGTAACGTGGTGTAATGCAAAGTGGTAATTCCTGAATACTAATTTGTACCCATCAAGCATCTGGGGTTAATAACAAATCTATGGACAGTAGGCTCTTTTTCTTTACTCACAAAGTATTCACATAAATCATGTTTCATTTATGAAAAATGCTCATTGCTGGCGAATGTTAAACATTGATCTCTAGGTTTTCAATTATTTAGTTGTTAGTTTACTTTCTGATCTCGCAAATCTGACATTCTTATTCATATTTCGCCTTCGGTCTCAAGTAATGAATTAGCTTTACTTCTCTATGAGGGGTGAAGCTTACATATAATATCTCTGTTTAAAGAAACAAACTATATAACCACCTATAGCTGGCCAGTGACCTTGACCCTAGTATATAAGCACCTGTTCCATAATAACTTGTCATTATTTTTCTAGAGGGTTGAAGTGAACACTTCACATAAGTTCTTTTTAGTTATTTTATTTTTATCTTAAATTTGGCAGAAAGTTATTAAAGTTACATTAACTTGTCTACGATGTACGACAAGTTCTAATGTTATTTTGTTATTTACAAATAATAATTCCTCAATTGTCTACGATGTATGACAATTGTTGATGGAAATGAATTTAAAAATTTCTTGTCTACGATGTATGACAAGTGTTCATGGAAATTAATTAAATATTTTATTGTCTACGATGTATGACAATTTTATATATTCATTAAGTTTTTGCCTAATAGCACATGTGTTACTTAATTCATACTCCTGTTTGTTAAACAGGTAGATATTTAAAAGTATTTCTATTCATCTGAAGGTCGTGAGTACTTTTCACAATTTACACGTGTTTTACCTGCACAGGTACACATTTTTGTATTACAATGGCTGAATTTGTTTATGCAAATGTATTGTTTTTGCAAGATGTTTAGAATGATGTTTACACTTACAAGGGTGATGGTTATGATTTTCATCATCTCTGGAATGTTTTAGAAATTAAAGATGATAAATTTAATAGGAATACAAGAGGTATTTTGAATAAATCCTCTTCTTAAACAGTTATAAAACCTAGTAGTTTTATAATAGATCATAATGGCATGGCAATTGGAAATAATTGACAAAGCAACAGAACCTGTAAAAAGTAAGTTTTAAAATCTAGTATTACTTGTATAACTTCAAAATCTATTTGATTTGTGATTGTTTCTAACGAAAGTGCTGTTGAGATTTAGATAGGCATGTATATTGATACATTTACTATTTATTATTAATGTATTAAAGAACCTGTATGAATCATGAGGTTTGAGACAGTTTCACTGCCTTTAACTCTAGCAGAGTTTGTAGAGAAACCTGCTGCTATATTTGAATTTTTGCCATTAGAGGCTTACTGTAATGAAGATTTAGTTCTAAATTTTGATCTTATCTACTGAATTGATACGGTGTATGTACCTCCTTTTGGAGTATGTGCCATGGCTGATGATAGTCCAGCCGGAGTTGAATTTGATACGTCTTTTGATCCTGCATTAAGGTCTTTTGATCCTGCATTAAGGTTTTCAGAAGCCTTTAAGGCTTCTTTTAGTGAGATTAATGGTCCATTATCTCATCCTGTTTGTTGAACAGTTTAATCATGATTTTGATAAAATCAGGAATATATAAAGTTCTTAGAGGAAATACTATCACACTGAGAACTGTGACAATCCTAGTGTGTCTAGGATAATTAAAAAATTGAAATGGCAATGCCTAGACAGGCCCACTCTGTGGTTTCAAAGATGCAGGAAACCCAGAGATACTTTATTAAGGGGTTGATCATCACCCCTATTGTTGAGTTTGCTATTTCTTGTTGTAGGAATGAGCCATTGGATCTTGATAATACAAGGATTTTATTGTAAAATTATATTTGTTTGTTTTACCATGGTTTTCTGGTTAAACCCATAGGAGATGCTCAGAAATATTTAGATGATAAAACTTATTTGTAATTCTGTTGTGATAGTTGCTTTATCACATTTCTAGTTATGATTGCAAAAAGCAAACTTAGTGTTTATACAAAGATTCTTAGCAAATTATAGATTCCGTGGAAGAGGTTCCAGGTCTAGCAATTAATTTACTACCAGCTGTTATGGGAAAGGCAATATCAGTTTTTTAACTGCAGAGGCTCTGTTGGTCAACAGGGCGACTATACTACATGTAGTAGGCAATTCCCTTCATTGAGAGGGAGACGTTTCCAAAAAGGGAACAGAGAATCTCAAAGAGGTCACATTTCTCAACCAGTTGCTATATATACAGTAGATAACTTAAATATTATGATTTGGAAAATGTTACTAATGATCTATTGATATTAGATTTATTAAGAAATGGTTATAAAATTATTTTTAATGATGTACCACAAGGTTTATCCTTTTTGAATTAAATACATTTCACCTTTCATAAGGATGAATTAATTTCAGAAGTCCAAAAATTGATAGCTAAGAGAGCTATTTAAAAGGTTGATCGATCAATGGAAAATCAGTTTATTTCCTATATTTTCTTGGTTCCTAAGAAAGATTGGTCTTCAAGGCCTGTATCTATTTGAAAAATTAAAACAAACTAAGTTTGTGGCTTATCAGCATTTGGAGCAGGACCATTTATCTTTTGTTTAGATGTAATTCTTTAGAATAATTATCTATAGATAGAGCTAACATCTATAGATCTCACAGATGCATATTTAAGTATCATTTATGTTTATATCACAATTTCCTGATTTATGTGGAAAAGACATTGATATGATATTTATGGTTTTTTTTTTTGTTTTGGATTGGCTTCTGCATCAAGAGTTTTTACTAAGGTTTTAATTAAAACCTGTCTATGTATTTATGAAATAATGTCATTTGAAGTATATACATGCTATAGTTTATACATTGATGATTATTTTATTATGGATCAGAGTTTAGATGATTGTATTGTGAATACAGAAGAAGTGGTGCAAATGCTTGATAAGCTGTGCTTCAGAAAAATTTTGAGAAGTTGGTACTCATTCCTTGGAAGCACATTGTTTTCCTTTGTCTCATTATTGATACTGAGCTATTTAAGTTTTTTCTGACAGATGAGAAATGGTAAAATTATCTCCCTTGGGAAATTCTTTTTAAATAGAATTGTGTAACAGTATTATAGATGTTTTACATCATTTATTGGTCTTGTGATGAATGCTTTTAATGCAGTATCTGTGGCATGCATGGGAATGTTACATTGCAGAAACATGGCGAGAAATAATGTTGAAACACTGTATAGTTGTTACAGTGTTTATTATCATCAATAGGTGAAATTTTTTAACAATTTAAAATCAGAAATTAAAAATTTGATTTATAGACCCATCCAAATAAGTTTTTGGGTTGTACCAGATTCCTCTGACATAAGGATTTGGGATCCAAATTTGAAGAAAATGTTTCTGTTGGTAGACGGAGCTTCTTTAAGAGTATGCACTCATTTCATATAGATTTCATAGTATTGTTGGCTATAATATTCTTCTGGAGAAAAAGTTTTAGTCACAGAGAGTTATACAATCAGAAGATACAATTTCAGTAGCTTTTATTATGCAATAGGAGGTGTAACCTCTTTGTCACTTAACATGCTTACTACAAATATTTCATTATTTGGGCTTGGTGTTCAAGAAAGAACATTTTTATCACAGCTCTTTATATTCCTGGTAAGAAAATTTTTGATGCTTATCATATGTCTAAAAAATTTACAGATTCAAAAGGATGTCAATTGAAAGAAGATATATTTGTTTTGTTGTTATTACGTTTTCATTTTCAATCTGTAGATAATTACTTCGTTGTCTTTTGACCAACAAGCTTGACCTTTCAGAGATGTTTTTATTTTCATGATCAGAATTATGACCTTATATTTTCCCATCTTTTTCATTGTTGGGGATATTTATAAAGAAAATTATTAGTGATAAAGTTCAGAAGGCTCTTTTGATTATCCTTTTTGGCTTGCTCAGAGTTGGTTTTCTTTGCTAAGACCAATTTTAATTTATTTGCCAGTTAAACTGTTAAGCATAAAAATTAGTAACAATGTTACATACTGAAGATAATGTCTTTCCGTCAGGAAGAGACTTAATTTAACTGTATATTGTAAAAAATTAAAGTGAACCAACACCTGAAGGGTTGATTGTGCAGTAGGGTAAAAACGTGTGTATTATACTCAGAAATCACTTTAATATAAACAGGAGATTTCAGAATCATTTGTAAAATATATTTACACTTCATCTTGGAGACCATGCATCTATAATCAAGCATTATCAATATTTTTTTTGAGAAATTTCATTATTTGGTGTGTTCAATTAGAGAACCAATTCCTTATCACCATCTAAAAAGGATGTTAGTCACGGATTATTGAAATTTTTGTAAAACACAAGCTTTTCATATTCAGCATGTTTAATGTGAATTTTTCTTGGTCTATGTTGAAACAGACTTTATCCTTTAAGAAATAGATTTTACTGAATTTGTTTGTTTACTACATGTATTTGTGGAAGGTTGCTTAAACCTGAATCTGCAATTGAAGAGTTAGATACTCTTTCACTTGGGAGATGAATTTAGCGCTATCTTTTTTAAGTTCTTAATATTCATTGGAGTATTTAACATTGAAACTGTCTTTTATACTTGTGTCTTTATTTGCCTTGACTACATCTGCCTTGAAGTACTATCTTTATCAGCTGTAGATTTACATTCTATGTCTTTCATTCAGAGACATGGCACTTTATTTTTTCATATACATGAGTTTTTGAAAAATACTAGATCTGTTAGTTAGTTTACCTAATGAGGTGATCAAAGGTTTTGATAAACCAAAACTTTGTGTTGATTAAGACAATGATTTATCATGTTTTGTGTACAAAATAGGTGAGAGAATTCATCTAAGTCTTTTCGTAAAGTTTAGATAGTTAGAGAGAGTTCTAATTTTATCCGAGGTTTTAAGGTTAACTCATTTGGAGGAACCTCTTCATAAGTGCATTTAGCTTCAGGATGTTCTATTAAGGACATTATGGCAACAGTTTTGTCTGGACATATGGTAAAACTTTTTACAAGTTCTATAACAGGAAAGTAAATAATATCAGTACTAAAACACTTTTCTTCAGTTGTAGTTACTGGATGATCTTGTGATTTTTATCCTTTATTAAATGTTGGCATTTATATAAAAATTGTTTTTAGTTTGTGTCTACACTTTAAACAAGCTAATTCATTACTTGAGACCGAAGGCGAAATATGAATAAGAATGTTCCTTCATCCAAGCATATCTTGGATGTGCAGGATGAAGGTCATTCTTAGAATATGAGCCTGAGGCTCGAAAGTAATTAATTCCCACCCTAGGGATTATCAGTCAGACCCACCCTTTTCCACTGGGTTTTATATTTGGTCGACACAAACTTGCTTTAAATTATGACAAGTTATTATGGAACAGGTGCTTATATACTAGGGTCAAGGTCACTGGCCAGCTATAGGTGGTTATATAGTTTGTTTCTTTAAACAGAGATATTATATGTAAGCTTCACCCCTCATAGAGAAGTAAAGCTAATTCATTACTTTCGAGCCTCAGGCTCATATTCTAAGAATGACCTTCATCCTGCACATCCAAGATATGCTTGGATGAAGGAACATTTTATGGTCATTATTGTTTGCATCCAATTGCACCAATGCATTCAAAAGATATAAACGCAACACCGTGCAAGAGTCGTTATTTTACATAAACTATTAGTATTTTTTTTCTTTAACGAAAACGAAATACGAAACCACTTCTCGCAATTCGCTTTGGGGTTATTGTGCTTGTCTTTTGACAAAATATAGCATTGTTTAAAAAACAAAACGTGTAAGAGTAATATATAAAACTGAACTAGAGTGAAGAGTTGAGAAGTAGGAATTCCGAATTTTAATTGAATGTTCTAAATCTTAGTGTATTTCTGATATATGTCACCGTCACCAGCTAATAAAAGCAAAATGGATAAACATTATTTATGTATGTGCCTGTCCCAAGTCAGGAGCCTGTAATTCAGTGGTTGTCGTTTGCTTATGTGTTACATATTTGTTTTTCGTTAATTTTTTTTTACATAAATAAGGCCGTTAGTTTGAATTGTTTTACATTGTCTTATCGGGGCCTTTTATAGCTGACTATACGGTATGGGCTTTGCTCATTGTTGAAGGACGTACGGTGACCTATACTTGTTAATGTCTGTGTCATTTTGGTGTTATGTGGATAGTTGTCTCATTGGCAATTATACCATATCTTCTTTTTTATATAGTAGCTCTTTCTAATTTTGAAAACAATATTTCTCTTGCTTCGTTGATAAACGGGCACTTACAAAATAGAGAATACTATCCTCACCAAGATGACCATAGCTGCTTGCGGTATTGGGTTTAATATTGATAATATTTAAATCTGCATTTGAATAACTGCACCATTTTACTCAACTGCACTGGTATTAAACTGATAACCGTAACTGGAATTACGACTATCCCAATATGGCGACGACAGATATATGTAAAATCTTCACAGCCATTTTTCTCAAATGTAGCATGTTTTTGTCAATAGTTAGTCAGCTGCAAGATTTTCTATACCATTAAATCGTATTTGAATCGTAATGGTGCACTGTAATAGTCTAAGCGCTTTGAAAATTGCCGTTGAAAAATTCTGCTAAGATCTGTTACAGAATAAGGTTGTCAAAGTTGATAAAAACGCTTGGTACTTTTATATACTTTGTGGAAAGATAGAAAAAAAAACACTATAATTTTCGTCAGAACTCAAAGATTCTTCGATATGTCCCATTGTCGTCTGAATACTTTTTAAGATGAACAATTTAAAAATTTTATACCAAACATATAAAATTTTACTCGGCGTTTATAAATAGCATTGAAAGTACAATATCTTATAAACGATAATCATTGATCAAATTAATGTAAATGAGCCACTCTTTCTCAGGTTGAGATGGAATATGTTCGTTATTTGATTTAACGAGTTTAACAATCGAAACCCCTGCAATATCGTCTTATGACAAGCACGAAAAATGGCAAAACTAAACTTCCAACAGCGGACAATGATTTCTAATTATACGATATTCTTGCAATGGATGTTTTAAATGCAACGCAGAACTTATCAAGTAAGACATTTCAAATATGAAGTCACATGCACGAAAAAGTTTGTCTGACAGCATATTTCATCTTGGCCAAAACTCCCCCACCCCTACCCTGTAAAAATTTAATGGTATCTCCCTAGTGTTGATTTCGACCTCGAGCTTTAATTGTAACCGCAGAGAAATAGTCAATTGTAAGTCGATGTGCCTCTATCCTCCACCAACACAAAACCACAAGCTGAGTGAGGAGACTTTCTTGCTATAAGACGTCTAGAACTATTTTCAACTTTGTCGTCTTATTTTTAAAATTATGTCATTGATGATCTGATCACTACAACGCTTTAACAAAATATTTGTTCTCGTGAAAACTAAGATTTGTTTAACTTTCAAATTTTATCGTGGTCTCTTCTCATGATATAGCGGCTATTTGTATGTTGGCTTTACAGCTAATTTCCTTATGCATGTAAAGCGAAACTTTGGTTGGCTTGCTTGCTTAGTTTGTATATTTTACAATTGTAATTGGGATAATGTTCAATCAAATTTAAATATAATATATACAGATTAAAATATGCCTCTATATTGTTTGAAGATGTCAATGTTATTTACAAAGCTTGAATCCATGTTTATACAAACTAAGCAAGGAAGCCTATCAAAGCTTTACTCTACAAGCAGTAGGAAATTAGCTGTAAAGTCGACAAGATAACAGGTTAATGTATTCAAGTGAATTTAAGATCGGTTGCAATTACAATGGTTCAATCAATCTTATCTTTGATGTGCCATATTGGCATCTTTATAAAATAAGACAGTCCATGCGTGACCCATGGCATTAAATATTATGCATGTCAGTGGATATTTTCTTTGTGAAGCTAGCACTAATAAGTAAGTAAGTAAGTAAGTAAATTATTTATTATAGTGACATGTGTTTTTCACAAAATATTATATAATACAGTGAGATATAAAAACAATAATTAGAACACCCGACCCTTTGGGTCTATAAGTCACTTTAAGCATGAATTACAATGGTACGACGAACAAAAATAAATAAATGTTATCGAAAATTTTCATCAAACATTTGTTTTCTCTTACTAATAACATATATTATTAACGTGTCTGAAATATTTTGAAAAGTGAAATTAAACTCTTGAACAGATCATTTATGAACGTCGTTTGTGTGAATTCACTTTTCGGGATTCGAGGAAAAAAACATTTAGCAAACACTGTTGAGGAACACAAATAAAGAAATAAGTCTGTATCATAAACTTAATTTGTTAATATTTGCAACTCTTAAAACCAGCTGATATATTTTTTTTTGTATTTCTTCATGCTAAATAACCTAACAAATGGGGATACATGTATACACGACTTCCCAAATTTAATCCAAAATTCAACTACGTTACCCAACACTTTTAATATTGAAACATTACAAGATATAAATATATATATTTTTTTTATCAAATTTGAATACTTGGAGCTATCTGAAGTCTGTTCATTGGATCTCAGTCTTAATATAGGCGTGGCAATCCATCACTTTTATCCAATCAACTGTCCTTAATAATAAAGAGTGACGTGCAATTGTGTCTGTGTCAAGTCAGATAAATATAATTATTCATATTTCTGGACGTACATATGTCAGAGTTTAGGCTATTTCATTCGATAGTAGTAGATGAAAAAAAGGATTTTCTGATATTCTATCTATAATTGAAAATTTGGCATTAAATCGTAGAGGCAGTCCCACTTCATGTGAAGATAGAACGTATTCAGCTTTTTAGATTTTCTTCTGTCCACTAGCAAATGTCTGCCTGTACCACTGAAAATATATATAACTTCAGGACTAGCGAACACAGGCAACCCAGTTACTAATCTTCCTGCTTCCAACTGAAGGACATGTTCCAGATTGTTGGAATCTTGATCTATTTTAATATCATCTGGAGAAGGATTACAGGAGAATAGCATAGTAATAGTCTTGTTCCGATTAAAATCATTAAACCAAATGAATCCTTAGACCATACTAAAATTTGTTCTAAATCGCTATTTAAGACATTCGCTAATTTGTTAGGACAAGTACTTGAATAAGAAAAGGATTTTTCATCAGCACACAATCGAGTTAGACTTATCAAATTACCAGCTTTGTCATATACATGAATAAGGAATAGTAGGGAACCTAATACAGAGCCTTGTGGAACTCCTGCATTAGTATTCTCAAAAGGCAAATATGAACTTGAAACAGAAACGCATTTTGTATATTTGAAATACAGTGCATAACTAATTAAGTGATTAAATACGTTTTTAAATACAATTTTTTTTTCAAATACTGTGCCCACTACTGATAATAATGAGATTGGTCTAAAATTGGAAATCGGTGATTTGTACCCGGTTTTGAAAATAAATAAATGCTCAAAGTCAAATCAGTTTAAAGAAGTTTTGAAAATAAAATGGTCAAATACATTTTTTTTTACATAAAGCACAAATAAATTTACATGTTACATTATGAGATCAAAATACCTTAAATACCCCAGTCCAGAGATATCGTGTTTATTCGACTGAATATACCATATCGAGAATTTTACATTCAACTTGTCACGTAACAAGATCTGGGCCCAGGTAAAAAGATCCAGCAGGTGGTGTATATTCTAAAGTGTTTATCGCCTTCCATTATACATGCTGACGATGACATTTAGCTTTAGGGCCATTTTGTTTTCGCAAAGACAAACAAAAATTAAATAATTTTATATATATAAAATATTCTGTTGAAACATGATTTCATCATTTTTTAAAATAAAAGGTAAACAGGTAAGCATAACGTCTTCGCAATTTCTTGTTCAGATCCATGGACACAGATGTCAGAATGAATAAGAAAACACTAAATTCTTAAACAAATATATTGTAAAATGGACACCAAACATATTTTGATAGAATAGTGTACGGATAAATTTTCTTGTGTATTTTCTGTGTTCTGGAAACTTCAACATCCCATCAACAATACATAAATTAGAGTCCAAAGTTTAATAAAATAAATATATATTTTTTAAAATATCATTTGCAAGGCTGCATGCCCATTGCATCTATCGTTTTCATATATTTCTTTTCCGCCATGTATAAGTTTAATCTTTACTTTTACTTTATTCTATATATATATAATTTGTTTCAGAGATCGATTTATAAACTTTATGCTTAAAATAATTAACCGACAATATATGTATATGGTATACGGCATATATACATACATGCAGAATAATAATCCCTTAAATATATTTTAGTTGAGTGATTGTAAGTTGTTTTATTATCCAGGGTAAACTATGTCAAACATTTTTATGAAGAAAAGAGTTTCTAATTTGTAGGAAGATTTTATAACATATTTTGCACAATGTTATTTAAAGTATTATTTCCTTGTTTCAAATTAAAAAAAATAAATATTATTAAAAAAAACGTGGATTTGTTTTGTGATGAATAGAACTTACTGCGACCAATTAAATTGTATTTATAATGAGGTTTATATTTAGGTCTGTGCCAAATAGGGAAACAATAAACTAGTAAGTTGGTGACCATTTAGACCTTGTTTTAAATAGATAACACACGTCTTCAAAATTAATAGTTTAAAATAAAATTTTGGGGAGTTAAAAATTGAAAAGTGAAACGCTAAAATGTATATACAAACCTTTTTTATCACTTTCCTCTGAGCAAAGTCTTAAGGGAAATATATATTGAAACTGTAGGAGATCATAGTGGGTTTAACAACAACGAGCCAGCAATCAAACAACAAAAACACATAAGAACAGCTAGTGGGTCACATATTATTATAGTGTTCACCAATAGATAGACCTGTGTATACACAAAATGCCAATTTCTAAATCATCCCTTTTCTTTATCATTGTGAATAATTTATCCCGGAAAATAGAATACATGTACTACATGTCTTTGATTTAACAAATGATAAAAGATCTGGCGTAAAAACGTGATTCTTAATATAATTTAAAAATTGAGGAGAAAGCCAGAATAAGAAAGCTATACAATTTAAAGAATATCAATCTTAAAGTTTTACTACTTAGAGGTATATTGTCCCCCTTCTTTTAAGGCAGTGGCTATTCGTCCGGCTAGCCGGACAAATAGTAAAAAATGTCTATTCATCCGGCAAGTCGAACAAATAGCATTTTAACGGTTTTTCGCTTTTTGTCCGGCCAAAAATCATAATGATGAAGATATAGCATTGTGTTATGAAGGTTTTAAATAAAGCACGAGTTGTCTTAAAATAATTATATTGTCTAACATCGTTTTATGAAAAAGAACTCATTCTAATAAAAAAAAACAAAAAAACTTTTGATTCAGATTTTTTTTATTCTAATATTCTAAAGGAATTTGGGTAGGAAGGGGGGGGGAGGGTGTGATTCTCTCTTTTGTAGTTCTGCTTATGAATTTTATGTAAGGTAAAAAGTCGGGCCAATTATTATTGGCTTTATCTATGATTCCAAAAGATCCTGAATTTATTGTTTCTGTGAAGTTTGGTTAAAGTATGATTATGCACGATTCTTAATTAGCGTAAACGCCAATTATTGGACAAGCAACCCAACGAGAAAAATATAATTTAAGGGCATATCAGTGTATCCAACAGTTTCAGGGGAGGTAATAACAAACGTAACCGTCGTCTATTGTTTCCCGTCATTTCACGGTGTTTCAACGACGTCGTAATGGCCGTCTGGAAATGGCGGTTTCTTTCCTCAAAGGAAAGGGTACGGCGGGAATCGGCAAAAAACTCATATGATACAGTATATTAACAGAACTAGAACTCAAAACTTAAAAGATATCTTTGTCCTCTTGGTCTATTATAAATGAACTGCAATTATCTTGATCATTACTAGACCATACTCACTTAAGTTTCCGTTTTATTAAAAATCATCATTACAGTAGAAAACAACGAGAGCAAATGCGCAATGATTTATTATTGCATTAGAATGCAACACAAACTTTTCCGATATTTTGTCATTCAGGATAGAAAACTCAAAGTCTGGTTTTACTTGAGAAAGATGAAGAAAAAAAATGGTTTCTTGAGAAAAATAAGATACATTAGTCATGCATCTAGCTTTGCGTTGAAGTGCTAATATATACAGTAGCTCTTTAAAGGAATACGACCTTTAACCGGTAAACAATGTAAAACAAAAGATGACACAGTATTCAGATTTGTGCGTTTTTCGATTTACGAATAAGTCAATAAAATAAAAAAGTAATTGAAGCAAAAAAAAAAAAATACATGAAATAACGAATTAACATAAGTTTACAAATACATACCTAGGAGCATTTAATAAACAATTTGAAATGATTAATACATTTTTTACATATTATTGTAATTTATGTTTATGTTCCCGATATGGAGTTCTTCTAAAATTAAAATCACTTGAATGGGTATTTCTGGTGTATTTAATAGTTATCCCATAAGGACGCAGTGTTTTAGTGTAAGATCACCCCGATGGCCAGAGGCCAGAGGGTGATCTAACACTGACACACCAAGTCCGACTGGGATGACTATTTTACATCCCAGGTGTTTTATATTAGACTAAAAACCATTTACAATTCATAAAATCTAGTTAAGAACGCCACACAACCATAACAATATACTTTATATATTACTATATCATGTATATGATGTATACCCTTTTTGACCCCCAAACACGACGAGTAGATATCAAACAATGTCAACTTGCCCCACTTGCCAATCGGCCCATACTATATCGCCACTTATAAAAATATCGTCCCACTCTTGTTTACCGACTTGCTCACTTTGAAAAAGTGTAAAATCAAATTGAACATGTTGAACAATCAGTCTGAAAACTCATTAATTAACAAAAAAAGTTAAAACCCCACTGAATAAAGGTCTGACAACTCGCCCCACTTATAAAAAGATCTTGCTTCCTTTAAGTATATCAAATTACTATTATTTCGTATCCAGTCGTCCTGGTGTAGTGGTATGTGTCGCGGCTTGATATGCTAAAGGTCTTGAGTTCGAATCCCAGCATATACACCGGATTTTTTTCTACGTGAATTTTGATAGATAGTCTTTTCCGTATCATTAATTATAAGTTTTATAGTGGATTTGACATTCCCGCCAAAATGTTACAGAACAAAGGAAAGCATGCATAACAAAGAAACTCAAACTGGGGTGATCTGGTAGGTATGATCCGGCTCAGATCACCCCTGTTAGAACAAAGGTGCTGGGATGTAATTAATAGTTATCCCATAAGGACGCGGTGTGTCAGTGTAAGATCACCCCGATGGCCGGAGGCCAGAGGGTGATCTAACACTGACACACCAAGTCCGACTGGGATAACTATTTTACATCCCAGCTGTTTTAGATTAGACGATAAACCATTAACAATTCATAAAATCTAGTTTAGAACGCCACACAACCATAACAATATACTTTATATATTACTATATGATGTATAGCCTTTTTGACCCCCAAACACGATGAGTAGATATCAAACAATGTCAACTCGCCCCACTTGCCAATCGGCCCACGCTATATCGCCACTTTATAAAAATATCGTCCCAATCTTGTTTACCGACTTGCCCCACTTTGAAAAAGTGTAAAATCAAATTGAACAATCAGTCTGAAAACTCACAAATTAACGTTAAAGGTTAAAACCCCACTGAATAAAGGTTTGACAACTCGCCCCACTAATAAAAATATCTTGCTTCCTTTAAGTATGTCAAATTACTATTATTTCGTATCAAGTCGTCCTGGTGTAGTGGTATGTGTCGTGGATTGATATGCTAAAGGTCTTGAGTTCGAATCCCAGCATATCTACTGGATTTTTTCTACGTGAATTTTGATAGATAGTCTTTTCCGTAAAATTAATTATAAGTTTTATAGTGGATTTGACATTCCCGCCAAAATGTTACAGAACAAAGGAAAGCATGCATAACAAAGAAACTCAAACTAGGGTGATCTGGCAGGGGTGATCCGACTCAGATCACCCCTGTTAGAACAAAGGAGCTGGGATGTAAATAAATATTTCATGCGTGTTTAGGGAGATATTGTAATTAAATGTTCTTGTACTGTAGTTGATAATGTCTGAAACGTTTTATCTGTTTTGGCAATACATGCATTGGCTAGATGGCATTGACGTACACCTCTCCTGATATGTAGGTTCATCCAAATAATAATTGATATAATGTTATTCACGATTTAAAACCAAAAGATGTTTTCGATTACTTGGTGAACATGTCAACATATTCAAACCCCACACGCTTGTAATTTTTAGAACAAACATCAAATAACGGCATTACAAACTCATCCCAAATTCATATTGTATTAAGAGAAATTTACTGATCAAGTCACTTCGTACGTGGATACATTCGTGTGACGCACAGTTCACTAATTATGTTGTGCTGTATTTGTGTTCGTTGCTATTCTGTTGTTGGTATGTTGATATGGACAATCATATTATTTAATTGCACTATTCAAAGAGAAGACTCTAAAATAACGATCAAGAGTTGTTGTCTTTTTTTTCGAAACTATGTTGTTGAAGTCCTTTCTTAAACTGCAAGTGATAAAAAAATATTATAAAGTTGTCTCTTTTAACATCGAGTTTTTTTTTTTTTGTTATTTACAGACCCAAAATTCAAACACTTCAAACTTTCTGTGTACTATACTTAGTTGTGCAGAGGTTCCATCCTATTTTATACATTGCTAACCTTTACCGCTTATACAAAAACAGCCATTCAAATTGATTATAAACCGTATAACGGGTTACTTTCACGGATGTAAAATTTCGCGATTTAGGGGCTTCAAAGTATATAAACAAAAATGGCGGTTTTCATTTTGGTGGATTCTTAAATCCAAATTAAATATTTTGGCGTAAACTGTTATTTTTGCATATAAAATATTGAAAAATTGACAATAGTTATCAAAAGTACCAGGATTATAATTTTATACGCCAGACGCGCGTTTCGTTTACATAAGACTCATCAGTGACGCTCAGATCAAAATAGTTCAAAAAGCCAAATAAATACAAAGACAAGCAAGTTAATTAATTTATTTATCTAAATGACGTCTTATGCATTGATCTTGACCAAAACTTTAGTGTCCTTACTACATGTACTAATTAGGTTATAAAATTATCAAGACTGATTTACAACTCATTTATAATTTGACACTAGCTAATAAGGGTACGTATCTGATAGAGTACCCTACTCTCAATATCTATTTGACATTAATTGATTTACAAAGTGCAAAGTATATACGCAGGAGGTTTGACATGCCAACAATCAGGTTCAATCCTCAATCTCTTTCTGAAAATGTCTTAAAGTTTAATCGATAAATGACCATTGAATATTGGTATACTACTATAGCCTGAATGAGACTACATATTTGAAATGTGAAGAACACAGCACTGTATTTAAAACGCATACTACAGCGTGTGGGCATTAAAAACAAGAAAAGGTGGTTGCTGGTAAAGTAATATAGCATTAAGTGCCTGAATCAAGGCATGCTATGGAATCAATGTGTTGTTCTCTATTATTTTAGTTTATTTCCTTGTTTGTATGTTTAACCATTGTTGGTTTTCTGATGTACTCTAATGTATTATTTGGTCGATGTCATTTGTTTTGGGGATAATACATACGAAAGAAAAAAGAAGATACCTTCGCATTATCACAACTTTTCATGAATGATTTTTGTCTGGTATCAACTTTGAAATAAGTTAAAGGAAAATTGAGAGAATTGAATATGTTACAAATGGAACATTACAACATGCATCGGACGAATATGACTTCTCTTCATTGATCGCCATAAATAGAACTCAAAACAGAATTGGACATGTTGTAATGGTAAATATATCCATGATAACTTTTTTTTATATTTAATTGAAATTTAAGTTGTTTTTCTATATTTAATTGAAATTGTAAGTTCTTATTTTTTTATAATATCTTTATTCTCTATAGAAATTAGGAGATGTGATTAATTAGACAATTACATGTATCAATCAAAATTCGGTTGACAAAGATATAAGCAGTTATAAGCAACTTTGGACAAAACAAAGAACCCATACCGTATAGTTGGAAGGCGTAGACTTGTTTGTGAGCGTTCAACTCTAGCCGAATCAGGAACAATTGTGTAACAGTACAACATAAGAAACAATTTTGAAATCATTTGTAAACGTTTATCTCATCAGATCAGTAGAAAGCTATTGCATTTCTATCATATATACAATGGAAGACAATAATGAACTAAATTTTTTAAGTCAAATACTATTAAGCACATACATTGGTGTAAGCAATTATTTTTGTTTTTAATTGTTTTTAATTGTGGATTAAGACTTCAGGTCATTTGTTTCTGCAATCGTATTCTTTATAGGGATGATGTGAAAAGAGCAAAAAAACTGCAAAAAAAAAAAAAAAAAAAACTTTTGATACTTCTAATTCTATTTATACATGTCTGTCAATTTTGATGACTTGGGAGAGTATTCAATATTTTTTCTCAGTTAAAAGGCGGTAATTTGTATGTTGCCAAGTAACACACACATGTTGCAATAGCCATACAGTATTTTGTTGTTATGATCAATGATCTAAATATAGAAGTTTAATAGAGTGACAATAATTGATTTTCATTACATCGCAGTTATAAATGAATGTCATATTGATTTGGTTAATTGTGATACCGAAAGTAGAATTTCCTATAAGACATGTTGGATTTTATGTAAGCGTCTATTGTCTAAAAAGACTGCCAATATTATGTTTAACTTGTTTTAATTTTTAGATGACATGTGCTGTGCAATGTGTTGTGCAATGTGTTATAGCACTACAGTATTTTTTGCTATGATCATGCATCTAAGTGAAGAAGATTAACATAACAAGACAGGTAGGTTTAAATTATATCAAAATTTTAAACAAATGAGAGACTGGACTTAACGGGATCGAAAGTAGAATTATTAAATGTATATAAAAAGTATAGAATGATTTTGTGAGGCCAGGAAAAGTTGTTTTTCATGACACATGTTTCGCATGAATGGCCATACTTTATATCTTAAATGTATATATTCAAATTTTGTAAAGTTATCATTTACTAAAACAAATTGAATTTTTTAACGACCTTGACTGACAGCCCTGGCACGGTCGGTGATATAATACATTTATACTTAATATAAACAGTAAAATAAGACGTTCACTAGAGTTCACAATATGAACCTGAATTGCCATTATATATTACATATGTTATAAACAATAAATTATATCTATATTTTACAGCCAACATGAACCGAAACTTAAGAATCGATGAAAACGGTACAGATCATAATGCGTATGGATTGAGGAAAATAAGCTTCTGGGAAAAGTACGGCGTCAAACGTTTTCCCTACCTTGGGAAGCGTAGATACTCACCATTTGCTTACCGATCAGTAGACGGAGGGATTGTCATCTCAAATGACGTTTTCGGACTGACAATTAGACAATTTGACAAAATGTATAAAGCGTGTTTAATTAGAAGGAAAACACACGAACAGTATATATTAAACCTTAGATATCCTGATAAATCTTCAGATGAATATATGGAATACCTACAGGATATTAAAAACAACGATAAAGGTAATTTTATAGTTATCTTAAAACTCCATCGACATTCACACATGTGTATTGATGTGTATGCATTATATGATATTTTCATACTATTAGTTTTAAACATAGGACACTAAATAGTCCAGGTAGGTATTTAAAATTAATGTTGGACCACTATAACTTTACATTTTACAAGAAAATGTGTTTTAATGACATAAAAGCAACTATTCTCGAAATGCACGAAACTGATTTCATCTGAATTTTTCTTTGCAAGTGATTACATTTACAGAGTATTAGAAATACTTATAGCATGGATATTCACATGCCGATTTATATTTCGAAAAAAACAAAAACAAAACCTTATAGATTCATTCAACTATACGACACAACCCCGTAAAAGATCAATAATTTGTACTTGTGTTTTTATTAACACAACTAGTGATTCTGAAACATTTAGGTCATCTCGTAAAAGATGGAAGGAAATGCGAGTGTGATATTTATTTGACGTGTCTATGTCCTTTTAAATCACGTTATTGTGTTATCATTGTATGGTACAAATTTGTTTTATTATCTTGCATTTTTTCTGATATGGTTTGTCGTATGCCTTTTTGTGTGTCCTTGTAACATATGATGTCGCGGCTCTGTTCGTATACGTCCCGCTATTGTGTTATTGGTCTACGGTAAAATTGTTGTATTCTTGTCCTTCATTTTTGTATATATAATTTGTCTATATACAATTGAGAATATAAATGGGGAATGTGTCAAAAAGGCAACAACCCGACCAACTTATATGCTTTGTTGTGTTTCGTTGTAACACATGGCATTGCTTTGTACTGATACATGTACATATTGAAATTTTGTGATCTTTCCATGATTAATTTTTGTTCGTTGCCTTTAATTCATCAATGTGCTTTGTATAACACAAAGTTGACTGCTGTACTTCATTTTTTGACATCTTACCAATTATGTACACTATTTTATTTTGTTCATTGTCCATGTGATGAGATGTAATATATACAAGTGAATGGTTTACCTATCTACAAAACCAAGTTTAATACACAATTTTCTAAATAGGAAAATACATGTATCAAGTCAAAAATATGACAGTTGTTATCAATTCGTTTGATTTGTTTGAGCTTTTAATTTTGTCAGTTTACTAGGAACTTTCTACTTAAATTTGTGTAGGAGTTCAGTATCTTTGTTATTTTAGTTTTCACAAAAGCCATGGATTGACTTATACGAGCTGCACAACTGTACAACTCTATAAAAATAACTTTAAAAAATAATGAATGATATTCTCGACAGGAACCCATTGTATTTCTTTCCCAAAACCAACTTTCCTAAAATTCGTTTTTCTATTTGATAACAAATTTTCTTCATCTAAATTGATATTTATGTATTTATGGTCTTATTTTTTTATGAAGATAATGAAATATTAGACTTGATAATAATACCCTGACGCAAGTTTCTGATTGATTTTTTTTTCAATTTCCAGCAACCACTATATCTAAAAAAAACTATCTAATAATTTCCAAGCAAAAGCATGCCAAGGCACCTATAATGTATAAACAAGGTGTCCAAAACAAGTTGAACGGTTTTAGCTCAAATAGTTCACTCTTTCCATTAAATTGGGTTGTAGAACTGTTTACAAATTACATGTTAAAGAATTTTTTTCTACCTTGAAGATGATTTTTAAAAACGTGTCATAAGCAGGGGATTTTGAAAAGTGATATCTGAGTGTCAGAAGAGGGTGGGGTCGGACTGCAAAATTTCGCAATTTATCACAACATAAATTCGGGTCTACAGCGGTCCGAACTCTTGCCGAATAACTGATTCTGTGAGGCAGGTTGGATCGCGTCTTAGTCCATTAGATTTCCTGTCGTACCAATATTAGTTTGAACGCTAGGTCTCTGATTAAAAGATACACAATTAAAGGATATGAAACACAAAAATCCAAATTACCCAACGGCGGTTCCTCGACATACATGTATGTCTTCTAAACACAGCTAACGCAGTCACTCCTTTGAAAAATAATGTCAAACTGAAGGTGATCCGGTTTTCATTGAAAACGGATACATGTCAACAACAAAAAATGATATAATGTCATATTCGGTAAGTTGCACAATTGACCGAAGGTCATTCTCCCATGTAAATAATGTCTAATAAACAGTTATACATTAAGACAGAGGGATGAATCTATTGGGTTATTTTCGTATTTTCAGTACTCATAGATGTCATCAAGGCACAGACAAAGGATACGTGTCTTTCTGTTTCCGTTCTCCAAGATAACATATTACTATAAGTCATTTTTATATAATTATAAAAGGACCAACACAATTGGTAATGTAACATTGATGGTAAAAAAAGGAAAAAAAGGAGAACTATACCAATAAGCCGAAAGCAAACTAACTTCCTTTGCTCTTCTACAGAGTAGAACAAGGAAAATAAAGATCAAAATCATGAAAAGTCTGATATAAATAACGAACCACACTGATTGCTACGATAAATTAAACGGACATGTTATTATCAAAATGATGTATTGTTTATTGACAATATATTGGACATTTTTTGTGCGTACTTTTCATTAAATGAACTTGCCATTTATGATACAATTTAAAGCAAACGAATTGTTTCATATATTTTTCGTGTCCTCTTTATTGACATAGATGGACGACATTAACTAGAATCTTTAACAAACGTGACATGTTCACGCTGGCTACGATCATTAGACACACATTTAATCGTTTGAACTGCAATTTTATTGGTTTGACTTTTCTCCCTTTAAGACATTTTAATTAAAAATGTTGAGTGTGAAATGTGATAGGCGGTTAGTATATTCGTAAGAAGAGACGCCGTTTTGATGCACCAGGTATTGATTCGTTTGGTGATTAGTTCTGCTTTATTTGCTGTTACTTTTATCTGTCAGTTTTCTATTTATGAAATATTTCAACGGATAATTTATATTTTCCTAGCTTACGATTCACTGCACTAGACGCGTAGTATGTTTTACATTAAACCCAATACTTGTTTACGAATTCAAAATGATTTATCGTTTGCAATAATCTACAGTGAGTTTTTCTCCACAAAAATCATGACAATCTGAAGATACATAATTGAATAAATGTATGTTTTATAGATCACATGTCCTGGAAGGAAAATCATTCAAAGGAAAGATACTTATACGAACACTTAGTTAATACAGCTGGTACTGAAATAGACATGCGTACAAAACAACAACTCTTTATTACACAGGATATGATAAATAATACAATAACGCAAACATTAGATATTGATAAAAAAGAAATATCGAGTGGAAGTTTAGCAGAAGGTATTGATTTACCAGGTAGTGACATGGATATAATGTTTGTGATACAGAAAGGAGACGTAATACGGAATGATAGGAATATCAGACACTCAAAACAACGTACAACATTAGTTATGGAGACAGATAACGATTATCCTGGATTTACTTATCTCCGAGTAATAGCAGGAGGGAAAGTGGATGCTTACTTTAAACCATTCTTAAAAGGTTCATATCTGTCTGTGAACATATTTGTTAGTCATGT
Source organism: Mytilus galloprovincialis (assembly GCF_965363235.1). Lineage (NCBI taxonomy): Eukaryota > Metazoa > Mollusca > Bivalvia > Mytilida > Mytilidae > Mytilus > Mytilus galloprovincialis. The sequence continues at coordinate 29,471,357 of NC_134849.1, read as the reverse complement.
AGATACGAAAAGATTTTTGTTATCACCCCACGGCCCGTGTTTATCAGATAAAGACCAACAAACGGATTTTGCATTTTGTCTACGAAGTAAATATTTACCATTTAATGCAATACCATGGGCTACGCGTTACCGAAAGCAATGGCCGCCGAATTCCGTTATTGACCGGATAAAAAAATACGGTTGTTTGTTAGTACCTATTGGTCCAAGGACTTTGCCAGATTGTGATTTATTATGGAGATTATCTTTTTCTGTAGCTGAAAAATTACTTGTCCATTCGTTCAATTTCACTCAACTGCTATGTTACTGTCTCCTCAAACTAACATTCAAGCATATCGTTAACACGAACAAGCATGCCGAAGGTTTATTGTGTTCTTACTTTCTGAAGACAGCTTTATTCTGGGTTTCAGAAGAAGTTGATATAGACAAATTTCAATTATCTAAATTATACTTGTGTTTTTCTCACTGCCTAAGAAAATTGATAATGTGGGTAAATAATTGTCATTGTCCGAATTATTTTATACCAGAACAGAACATGTTCCTAGGAAAGATCTGTCCAGATAACAATACAATATTACTCGATATATTGTGTAGTATAAAGTGTGGCGGAATTGATGTATTATTGCATTGTTTGTATCAATACGACAACGGACGTTATGGTTTATTAAGTACACAGCTTAAACCTTCATTTATTATGTTAGACTTACTTTTTTACAAGATATCTCATATAGATTTCGCTGATATGTATGACGTATCACACTGTTTGAAATAACTTGAATTTACTGAATATTTACTGAAGTCGAAATTGTCTAAATTTATTATTGATGTTTGCAAATGTCATCATGCTGAAATAAGTCAATATGCAGCGCAAATGCTACCAGCACCAACAGTAAAAACCGATTGGTACAACTTGCACAAACGCTATCACAGGCATTTACATGACGGTATTAGGACAGATTCTGTCTCGGGCTGGTTGTTTTACGCGTCGTTTTATTACGTAACAGGGCAGTTCAATGTTACATTGAAACTTACGGATTATGTTCTTTCAAAGTACTCACCTAATATGGTAACAATTGGCTGTCTAAATTACGATGACAGACAAGTCAAAAATTACCAAAACAGTGTACATTCAACAATGACACTTCAGAATAAAATGCGCATTGCAGTTGTAAGCTATGTCAATTACATAAGGCATTCATCATTAATACCAAAGGAACTTCAGTTAGAGGTGAAAGACCAGTCTATATGTTTAACTACACCTGATTTGTGTCACTGTCTTAGATTTCTCTGCTATCATCATATTGGAGATAATTGTAACAGACAACAGGCTTTGTGTGATTTGATGTCAACAGTTAGAGATATTAATTCATTGGATGTAAACTGCCTATCTAATTCATTAACAATACTTGGAGTATGCTTTCAACTATCCGGTGATAAAGACGCAGCCTATCAGTGTTATGTGGAAGCTTTACAATGTGAAGGCATCAAATGTGCTACAGCAGAAGCGAGGCGTAATCAAATATCAAAATGAAAAAAAACAATCTGTTTGTTTTCCATCAGATACATTATTAGGCAATATATTAACAAATGATTATACAGTAAGAGTACAAATGATGCATTTTATTAGTGTTATGACAGTGCTTCGAATAGCAAACGTCGAGATGTCTATGATATTGATGTCAATGGGTAAACTCATAAAAAATACCACGATTAACATTTTTTTTGTTTAAATATTCTGATTTGAACATCACTGACGGGTCTTATGTAGACGAAACGTGCATCTGGTGTACTTTATAATCCTGGTATCTTCAATAACTAGTTAAGACTTTGAAAGTGAGACGCGCATTTTGTTTTCAACCAGCCCATCAATAACGTCGAAATGATTAAAAGATCAATTTGGAAAAAAACACATTTAGTCTATTCTATACTGTTGTTCGTCCTGGAGGATTAGTATTATTCCCAGACACGAAATGCATTCAAAGCTGGGTGTTTCTATAATTTCAAAATTGCCATGTTATACAAACATGTAAACAAAATATGAAAATCGTTAAACTCTCGACCTATATATAAGTATTGTGCTATCGGAGGTAAAATTGGTAACTTACTTAAAATGCTCGAACAAAGAAAGAAAAGAAGTGGCGCTTTTCTTGTGGAAAATAACATTATAAAAAATGTATTTGTGAAATAAAATACCTCATGTAGGTATTTTAAAAAAAATGTTGTTTTTACATTTTAACAATACGATCCTTAAAAAAAGTTGTTTTTTTTTGGTAAAAAAAGTGTATTTGTTAATAATAGAGTGAGAAATCTGAATGCCATGGCAAAATTATATCCATTTTAACAATGTAATGAGGAAATCGATACAAAATGAATGAATGACAAGAAACAATGAGCTGATGTGATGTTCCTTTTTTTTTTATTTCCCCATTATATTCAGACATAAGACAGGAAATATTATTTTATTTGAAAGTTTATAATCAACGGTACCAAAGGACACTGAATTACTATTGAATGGATCAAATCTCAACTGACATTATAAATATTCGTATTAAGTAACAGAGCAAGTATCTTTGATTTATGTGTGTATTATGTATCAGATGTATTGAATTTAACAAGAAGACAGATTAATGAAAGCACTTGTTGCTTGTTTTTTAAATTCTATATGTGAATGTGTACATACAATGTACAAATACTATTCATAATAAATATTGAGTACACCGAATACATGCGATTTTTAAATCGAACAATGAGTAACTTCTCAATAAATCTTTAGTATAAATAACTATATAGTTGGTTTCTTGTTGCTTACTGCGTTTCGTAGTACCATTACTGGTAGTCGCTTACATTGTTGTTTTCGATTGGTATTTTTTTGTCAAATAAGCAAGCAAACCAAAACGTCTACCTTTATTTTCTAACTCTGTCCTGTATTTGGCCTTCACTGATGAGTCTTTTTTAGACGAAATGTGCGTCTGGTGTATATACTAAATTTAGTCGTGGTATCTATGATGAGTTTATTTACAACCACTGGGTCGATGCCACTGCTGGTGGAGATTTTTTTCCCCGAGGGTATCACAAGCCCAGTAGTCAGCACTTTTTGTGCTGACATTAATTAGGTCTTTCCACTTTTCCGTGGAAAGACCTATTGGTTTTCTTCTGATTATTATTATTATTTTTTTTCTTCCGCCAACGTTTTGTTCCTCCGCAATTTTTTTGTTTCGCAAGATGTCGCTTAGACATATGGTATATGATATCGAACAGTTATTACGCTTTTGTAACTGACACCGTGTAACCAAAATCTTTCCCATATAAGAGTTATCTCCCCGAACACTGTTTTTCTTGTTATCGCGTAATCTTCACAACCGTATAAGAAACCGACAAATTTATTTTTGCAAATTGCTCATTACATCTTCAGGATGTGCTGTTTTATTTTGACCGAAGCCGTATAGAGATTCCATATGAGAGTTATTTCCCCTTCTGTATTTGAAATTTTGAAATTTATTTTAAACTGGAAAACCATAAGTGATAGAGACCTAGGGTCTTTTGATTTAGGATCCTTGGTCCAAAAAAATGAAAATTAGGTCAAGGTCAAAGGTCAAGGTCATATTCTAAATTTTGATTTTTGCTTATTTTCACTCATTTTCATTAATCTTATCAGATATCGACAAATTATTTTTACTAAATTGTTAGTTGCGACACGTCGTAACATAATAATTTTGGTTGAAAGGGTGCGTAGACAATAAATGGGAGTTTTAGCCCCTACCACATCTAAAATTATGCGTAAAGTGATATTACTTATTAACCATACATATTAGAGACCTAGGGTCTTTTGATTTGAGATCCTCAGTTTGTGACCTTGAAATTGAGGTCAAGGTCATAGGTAAATTTGGCGTTTTAGATTATGACCTCTGGTTAAAATTCATATCTATACATCATAAAGCCATAGGAACTGACATTTTAGACTGATTTTTAATATTTTGATATCAAAATAGATATTTACTGGTGGAAAGACCTTCAATTGTTCTCTGAACAATTGGTTTTTAATTGTCATTGATATGGTTATATTTATAAATTTACTGTTTACAAATTTTTGAATTTTTTGGAAATACTAAAGCTTTTCTCCCTCAGGCATAGATAACCTTAGCTGTATTTGGCAAAACTTTTCGGAATTTTGGTACTCAATTTTCTTCAACTTCGTCCTTTATTTGGCCTTTTTAACTTTTTTTGGATTCGAGCGTTACTGATGAGTCTTTTGTAGACTAAACGTGCGCTTTGCGTATATACTAAATTTAGTCCTGGTATCTATGATGAGTTTATTTACAACCACTGGGTCGATGCCACTGCTGGTGGAAATTTATTTCCCCGAGGGTATCACAAGCCCATTAGTCAGCACTTTTTGTGCTGACATGAATTTTTTGATAACTATTTTTCTGACAAAAGTATACACAGAGTAGCAAAAATCCTTAAAGGGAGATAATTGTAAACTTCTTACAAATTTATTTGGCGGATGATTATATTTTTAGAAATTAAATGTCACGCTCAATATTTTATGAAAATATTCATTATAAAGCACAAAAATGTCAGTATTTAAATCAGAAACTAACAAAACCTATAAATAGACTTAAAAGAAGGGATATAGTTACGATACTGTTGTCAGGTCATTGAAGATTGCATATTTTGGCGTTAATATTGATTCACTTATAGGGTCTTTGCATCGGAACTAAACACATTTATTCAAAAACCAGTTATTTGCATGACACGGGTTATGTTCTTCTTATAAATGTTATGATGGTATGGTACTAAACCCCTAACGGGAAGGATTGTGCCTGATATTCATATGATGAAATCATAATCTTTAAATCAGTTTAATTGAAGTCTGGAGCTGACATGTCAGTTAACTGCTAGTAGTCTGTTGTTATTTATGTATTATTGTCATTTTGTTTATTTTCTTTGGTTACATCTTCTAACATCAGACTCGGACTTCTCTTGAACTGAATTTTAAATGTGCGTATTGTTATGCGTTTACTTTTCTACATTGGCTAGAGGTATAGGGAGAGGGTTGAGATCTCATAAACATGTTTAACCCCACCGCATTTTTGCGCCTGTCCCAAGTCAGGAACCTCTGGCCTTTGTTAGCCTTTGTTAGTCTTGTATTATTTTAATTTTAGTTTCTTGTGTACAATTTGGAAATTAGTATGGCGTTCATTATCACTGAACTAGTATATATTTGTTTAGGGGTCAGCTGAGGGACGCCTCCGGGTGTGGGAATTTCTCGCTACATTGAAGACCTGTTGGTGACCTTCTGTTGTTGTTTTTTCTATGGTCGGGTTGTTGTCTTTTTGACACATTCCCTATTTCCATTCTCAATTTTATCAATGTCTGTTCGATTAATTTATTTACCATCATTGTAAAGACAGCACATAGGCTAGACCATGACAATTTGACCGCTGTCTCATTTCTATAAAAGCCTTAAACCGTGGCTTGAATTATTTAAGCATCTGTTTAAAATCGTATTGATAAAAAAGCATTAGTAGAGAAGCAGTTTACTAGATGTGGCTTTTAAAGGTTAAATCTGTCATTTCCTACATAAAAAAAAATCTTGAACCAATTTTAGTAATATGACAGTTGTTTTTCATTAATTCATCTGTTTGAGCTTTTGATTTTGTCATTTGGTGAGGGCCTTTCGTTTAACAATTTCCTCTGAGTTCAGTATATTTGTGATTTTATTTTTTACTAGATGTGGCGATAATTTACATCATGTATCATTTAAAGTATTTCGGGTAATCTTGACAAACATTTGATACATTTGTTATTGTATGCCATTTGTATGTAATGATTTTTTGTCATTGGCCAAAAGTTGCCGTCAAATCCACAGTTGACCAGGCGTCCCTAATGAGGGACCCGCCATTTTGAATTGATTGGATCAATAAATGTTCGATTACTAACGGACTGCAATAAATTTTGATACTCTGCAATATTCGTTCTCAAAATGGATTGTTTTGAATCTTTGCAAATTGGCTAAAATTCTATGTTTTTTGCCTGAAATCTAATGAATTTCTTTTTGTTTAGAGAAATTGCATCAAACTTTTAAATACTACAGCTTAATTCAATTTTTCTTAGAAAAAAAAAGACAATTCTCAGCTACCTTCAAATTCTTCCTGCAATAACAAAAGAAAATAAATAATATACATACTAATATTTTAGCATTTCCCTGTTCTAAGTCATATTGTACTTTTAAATTTATACAATAAACTAAATTTTTAACCTTCTGAAATCTTACATTCAAAACTCAAGGCTAAATTTTTAGCTTTCAAAGATTCTCAATTAAATGTAATCAGCTCGAGTTTTAACTATAAATTTGATCAGTTTGAACAAAAACAGTTGATACATGAAAAAAATGCTAAAGTTTTAGTAAAAAAAAATAACATGTTGATCGCAATGCAATATAGTAAATTGTAAATTATAAGCCTGGTACCTTTGATAATCGATTTTGGAGATGAAATTTAGCGACTTTAGCGATCATTGTTTTGATTTGATCACGAAAATCACGAGTAAGAGTTTACATTTAAGTTTTGAAACAAGCACTAGAATTGAATGTCCTACAACATTCATAAACTGTCATCAACATGTAGAATAGTTTATCATTATTATACTAATCGACTTTTGGTGGGATTTTATTTCTCAATCTGTAGGAATTATGTGGTTTTGGTAGGATTGATATTCTTTTCGACATTTTGAGATTGCCTCAGGCATCAGCAACCTCTTCAATACTATAAAACTATAGTTTGTACCAGGCAGTATATATATTGTACATATGCCTCATTCAATGTAAAGCGCTAGAAATTAATAGAAATGTACTCTTTTGTAATTTAAGTGATATAGTTCCATCTTTTGCTAATATGTGTGAACAAGATAAGTTTAGTTTCATTCTGAAAAGTAATGATACAGACATTAGTACTGTAAGTGTAGCTGGAATAAGCGATATGTATGATTTGAACATTCATTTAAAGCAAAAATAATGTTGTTAAGAACTTTTATAGTATTAATGCTAATTGTTAATGGCTTGAATTAATAATTTTGTATGAATAACACCTCCACGTAATGTAAATATAAAATATGTATCTCTTATCATTGAGAAAATATGTTTGGTTTGTTTTTTTTGTTTTTGTCTGTTTGTTTGTTCATTTTTGTATTTGTATTTGTATTTTGTAAATGTCGGCTGGTATCATTTCTGTATAGGAATTTACACCAATAAAATTATTTGATTTGATTTTATGCCTATGGTTTGTCTATAGTATGTGTTGACACTTTAAAGTAAATGTCTTCTATTATAAGGACTCTATATGAGGTCAAAAGACATGGAACATGGTATTTGAAAAAAACGAGAGAAAGTTTAAATGAAAACCAGACATGAACTCTGGTTACAATTCATATTTTGTTTACATATTTTCATACAAAATAAAACTAGCAAAACTAGTTATATATAGAGATTAAATAACGTTCAAGTTACCAAGTTTCTCCTCCTCTTCTGGTATGCTTATTTCCCTTGAATACAATTATCATTTATATTAAGAAAACACGAACAGTTGATGTATTGTAATATTACAATAGAGTAAAAACAACTTTGCGCCATTTTGTAATCATAAACAGTCTGCGTCCTTCAAATGCTTTAATTATATTTGATGAATTTATGAAATGTCAAACGTTTACGTGATTTTAACATTTAAAGCGCCTTTATGATTAACATTTTGTCTTTAAAACGCTTGAATAATTGTATCACCTTTAGATTATTTGGTTCTTTAATTATTAATGTTACAGCTTCAATAAAAAAAAATATCATTATACATTTCTAATTTTATTTAACTGTTCCGAACTTAAAAGATTCTATAGACACACATTTGTGATATATCAGCTAAGCATGTTCAGATTTGAATGACAATATTTGAGTTAAGAACCTTTCACTTGAGCTTCTCATCAGTATTTACATGAAGATCAATAATAGGAGATTAATGAAAACCAAAACAAATAGATAGATGTACACTTAAGTCATGTAAGTATACGTTATCAGTTTGTGTAAATGACTTGTACTTAATTCAAATTTCAGAAACGTACAGGCATTTTTGTTGCTTAATCCACGAAATGATATATCAGACTATACATTGTTTCCCTACATACTTCAATTCATACAACAATACACTTAGGTTTAATTGTAATCTTTATATTATTGGTGATTAAATTAATCAGGTATTAATAACCAAATATTCAGCTGAAACTTCTACTTAAAGAACCTTCAATTGGTAAGTGACATTCCACATAATAGTTAAATTTGAATATTGTCTATATCGCAAATTCATTTTATTTTGATATTTTAAAACATAACTTAACATACATTGATATCCAGGTATTTATTTTTATATATTTTATAAATGAGGTACCAAGGATAAGTCTTCCGAATTGTGATAATTTCATTATGACATAATTAATTGTGATGTAATTGGTTGCTTTATTGTGATGTCCCAACAGCTGGCCTTCGACTATTTTATCTTTTTTGTGTGTTATTTTGGCACTTCAACTGTTTGTTTTGTTTTTTTACATCCTTAGCTTTCTAATATAAGGTTCTGAGCGTAAATGATGAAGATCAACCCAGAATAGCTTCATTTTTATCACTTTTGCAGCGATTTTTGTTATAAACGGTTATCTTGGTCTGACCCCAGTCACGAACTGTTTTAAAAATGCTATAATATGTAATATGTTAAACAACACGGGCGGAAAATGTAAGGTAAACTTTGTTTGCTATAGTGGACAAAATGATGACGACAGTGCAACGTGTGATTTTGGAGGAAATTACCGATGCTCAAGTTTTTATATATAATATGCATGTTTACCACTCTAGTTTGTAGTTCAGAACCTTCCACTTAAGCATGTTTACCTTCTCATCCACTGGAGGTATGACTGAGAATGTCAACCGTTAAAGATAAGTGCAAAACAAAACAAATAAAATGATATAAACCATAATAAAAGTTAGTAGCCCAAGCAAACGCTTGCATTCAGTTATACAACTCTACACATAAGTCGACATTTCAAAATTTTGGCATTGACAATTATGAAATCATTTGTGCGCTCCCGCTGAAGCATCCAGAAAAGCACTCTGGGGACACTTTGTTTATGAAATGTAATGGAATTTCTACATGCTATCAATTTTTATGTATGCATAAAACAAGTCCTTCATTTTTCGGCGAAAGCTTATAACTTTCTGTTATAACTTAATGTCTATAAAGTGAGCTGAAGTTTAATACTGGTATTATATGGCTGATTCACTCGTTGAAATTGATCTTTTTTCTATGGAGAACACTTGTTCTGCTGACAGAAATGATAGGGTCCTGATATTTTGCGTACTTTAATATCCTATACTCTCATTCAAGGTTTATCCTTAACTTGGTCTCAACTTTTGAATAATCTCTTTCAACTGTGTCTCTGAATGTTATTTCTGACTATACAGCTTATATGTATGTTCAACTTGGCGTTTATTTTTGTTGTAGTTCAGTTGTTTTGCTGTTCTATTGTTTTCCTCTTGTAGTTGATTGTTTGGTTTTGGTTTGTAATCCGGATTTGTTTTTATTGTTTAATTAGATTTATGACTATGGCGGTATATTACTGTTGCTTTCAGTACGATTAAAGAGTTTTTTCATGATGAAGGCTATACTGTAATATTCATTTTCTTTGGCTGGATAGTAGATCATTTGGCAATCGTTAAACCTTACCCAACTATAAAAGTTATTTCATGTCTAGAGTTTATTACTATGCAAGGAGGAAAATAAGAAATAAAACTGTTATGTTGAGAAACTTTAAAATACCCCAACAAGGAGAGTCTCAGTCCACGTTAATACAAAAATTGAAAAAAGGGCACTGTCTCTTGTCAAATGAGGTAAAAAATTATAAGCAACAAAGCAACAAATTCAACAAGCTAAATGAAACACAATAATACATCAAGACAATAACAAACAATAAAAAGCATAAACCTGGTGGAACTGAAACCATTTTTTTAAATTATGTCCTGTACCAAGTTAAGAATATGTCAGTTGTTTATCAGTTTGTCCGTTTCTATAAACTTTTGTTTTGGACAGGCTATTTGCGATGTTTTTTTACTTAGATTTTTCTTGGAGTTTAGTATTTTTGTTGTTCCTTTATTTCCTTTTAGCGACTGATTCGTATAATCAACAGACCTTGAGTTCTTAAGGATTCATTAAAAATATGGCCATTTCAACATGTTCAAATCCTTTTTTTCTGTTTTATTATTTTTAGTATGTTTCTTCTATCAATAAATCAACAACTACTAGAAACTTATATATGATTAAAATAATTTATTAGCATAATAAATACATAACAATAAAATAATGTGATCATGTGATACATGTAAACTATGGAATAACAGAATACCATTAGCCAGGTCTGCCACCTGTTAACTGTTGTTGTCCTACTGGTAAATTACGAAAAGGGCTATTTGTAATAGGACCATGGTAAGGTGTTGCATAGTTACATTCTGAAAGCTGATTAAGTCTTTCATGTCTATACTCAGTGCATCTCAAACAAATGCAAACTGGTAAAATGTGCACTAAATAATGAGCATGACAGGTTTTAAGTTCATGCAATAACCTCATAAAATCTTCTGCACTTATATGTCCCTGTAAATTAACTCCATGTAAATTAAGTAAATAAAACTCATTAATGACAGAACGATACATTGGTTTGATATAAAGCGAATGAATTGCAACAGCATTTTTTGCACTGATTTTTCGTGGCAGAAGCAGTTTAACAAAGTCTGTTTCCAGTTGGAACTTTTCAATCACAAGAAGAGCTGTTTTGCCCTCTCTGCATCTTTTTACTTCACTATTGTCATTTACTAAGCATTTAAATAAAAAGCCTAATGTAAAATTGCGATTATACTCTGATAAAATAATTTCTATTTCTATTACATCATTTTCATTTTGCATTTGCATATAATTATTAACAACATCTAATAAAAACTCACTTCTTTTTAGTGCTAAATGAACTTTGGTCTGGGGCGCAATGGTAACCACACTGGGTTCACCATCATGACCAAAGTTTAAATGAAGAATTAGCTTATTCATGATAGAATTGCAATATCCTTTTTCCTTTTTTTCCCTAACTATTTAATTATAGTTCCCTATTAAGAATAATATTCTTGCCCGCCCCAAAAAGGAAAAAGGATAGAAGCAGATATGTTTTCAAGATGCTTCTACACCATAGCAAACCTTCAGACAATCATGTGGATAGTGTTTTTAAAACACTCTTTGAATGTCCAAACATTTGGTCTTTAATGTGACCCTTGAAGGTTAATCAAGAATCATAAAAATATAGTTTAATATATCCAATTATTTTTAACAATGACAAAATATAAACAGTTTATAACTAATTCTTATAATTCATCATTGCAGTGGGTCAAACAGCATAAAACTTCTATAGGCCACGGTGGACTGAATATAATATATATTAACTAGAGGCTCTAAAGAGCCTGTGTCGCTCACCTTGGTATATGTGAATTAAACACAGGAAGCAGACAGTTCATGAAAACATTGTGTTAAGGTGATTGTGAAGTGTTTGAACATCTTACTTTACTGAACATTTTTTGCTGCTTACAATTATCTCTCTATAATGAACTTGTCCGTGTAGTTTCAGTGGAAAATGTTAGTAAAAATTTACAAATTTTATGAAAAATTTAAAAAATTGATTATAAAGGACAATTACTTCTTAGGGGGTCAATTGACCATTTTTGTCATTTTGACTTATTTTTGAGTTTTAAATTGCTGTACATTATTGCTGTTTACAGTTTATCTCTATCTATAATAATATTCAAGATAATAACCCAAAAGAGCAAAATTTCCTTAAAATTACCAATTTAGGGGCAGCAACCTAACATCGCGTTGTCCGATTCATCTAAAAATTTCAGGGCAGATAGATCTTGACCAGATTAACAATGTTACTACCTGTCAGATTTGCTCTAAATGCTTTGATTTTTGAGTTATAAGCCAAAAACTGCATTTTACCCCTATGTTCTATTTTCAACCGTAGCGACCATATTGGTTGGTTAGCTCGGTCACAAAACACAATTTTTAAACTTAATAGCCTAATAATGATTCTGGCTATGTTTGGTAAAATTTGGCTTAATAGTTTCAGAGAAGAAGATTTTTGAAAAAGTTAACTTAGAATTACGAAAATATTGTTAAAAATGGACTATAAAGGGCAATAACTCCTAAAGGGGTCAACTGACCATTTTGGGTCTTGTGACTTATTTGTAAATCTTACTTTGCTGAACATTTTTGCTGTGTACAGTTAATATCTATATATAATAATATTCAAGATAATTACCAAAAACAGTAAAATTTCCTTAAAATTACCAATTTAGGGGCAGCAACCCAACAATGGGTTGTCTGATTCATCTGAAAATTTCAGGGCAGATAGATCTTGACCAGATAAACAATTTTACCCATTGTCAGATTTGCTCTAAATGCTCTAAATGCTTTGGTTTTTGAGTAATAACCAAAAACTGCATTTAACCTCCATATTCTATTTTTAGCCGTGGCGGTCATCTTGGTTGGTTGGCCGGGTCAAAAAACACAATTTTCTAGATACACCAATGATGATTGTGGCCAAGTATGGATTAATTTGGCCCAGTAGTTTCAGAGAGGAAGATTTTTGTAAAAGATCATGGAGATTTACGAAAAATGACTAAAATTGACTATAAAGGGCAATATCTCCTAAAGGGATCAACTGACCATTTTGGTCATGTTGCCTTATTTGTAAATCTTACTTTAATGACCGTTATTGCTGTTTTCAGGTCTCTCCATCTATAATAATTTTCAAGATAATAACCAAAAACATTAAATTTCCTTAAAATTACCAATGTACGGGGCAGCAACCCAACAATGGGTTGTCTGATTCATCTGAAAATTTCAGGGCAGATAGATCTTGATCTGATAAACAATTTTACTCCATTTCAGATTTGCTCTAAATGCTTTGTTTTTTTAGTTTTAAGCCAAAAACTGCATTTTACCCCTGTGTACCTTTTGTTTTTTGCCATGGCGGCTATCTTGGTTGGTTGGCCGGGTAAAAAAACACAAATTTTAAGCAAGATACATCAATGATGATTGTTGCCAAGTTTGGTTTAATTTGACCCAGTAGTTTTAGAGGAGAAGATTATTGTAAAAGTTAACGACGACGGACGACAGACGATGGACGACGACAGACGACGGACGACAGACGCCAAGTGATGAGAAAAGCTCACTTGGCCTTTTAGGCCAGGTGAGCTAAAAACATGTTATGAAAACATATTATGCCAACATGAATCGTGAAGCAATACAAATAATTCTAAAACTTTCTGATCACTGTGCTCTTAAAATTACTTTCTGAGTTTTTTTTTAGTCAGTAAAATTTGAATGTATTTGCAGCTTTATTTGGATTCATTTTAAAATTTTGTAAAATTTAAACCATTTTAAGCAATGTATTGTACATGGTATACTATGTTTGAGGTATTTTTGTACAGTTCATAACAAGCCTTTTTGCAATTATATACAAGTTATCACATGTACAATATTTCTGTACATGATATAACATGTACAAAATTGCAACTTGATATAACATGTACAAAATTGCAACTTGATATAACATGTACAAAATTGCAACTTGAATACAACATATATAAATATTTACATGATTTATGTACATATATATACAAAAAAATATCCTTATTACCGTTGATTCATTTTTTATCATTGTTTTCAGAAGTTAAAATATATATTTCTCAATCAATTTTGTTTTTAAATTTAACACTGTAGCATTTATTTCTCATCCTAGCTGTACTCTAACAGTATAATGACTTGAACAGGTAAAAACTTACTCTTTCATTCAATCCAATAAAGAGACAATTTTGAGCATAATCTCTTCATCCTGGCTGAACATTAACAGTATGAAGATCATTAAACACAAGTATTTGTCTTTTATTCAATTCAATAATTAGACAACTTGTATATCCAAGCAGAATGATGAAGTAAAAGGATTATATCTATATACATTATGGTTCATATTATAGGTAAAGAAAAATAAAGTTCAAGATGCATGATGCGTGAATATTTTGACATTTATGTTGCAAAAGATTATCCACAAATGTTGAAGGTCCACAAAAAAACTGATAATGTAACAAAACATGGAATAAATAAAGAAACTATACCTATTCACAGAAACTTAAAACATTGTTTATATAAACAAACAACAACAATCAAATATTAAAGTCACAAGATATATAGTCATTATTATATCATTATCCTCACTGTAACTAAAAATAACTATAAGGTTCAATCTCTTTCACTGATCTATAACTTTCCTACTTTTCTCATTTTAAGGATAAAAACTCTTTCATTCAATCCAATAAAGAGACAATTTTGAGCATAATCTCTTCATCCTGGCTGAACGCTAACAGTATGAAGATCATTAAACACAAGTATTTGTTTGTTTTTTTATTCAATTTTAAAATTTGACAAAATTGATATCCAAGCAGAATGATTAAGTAAAAGTATTATATCTATGTATATATATCATTGCAAAAATCAAGGTCATCTTTGAATTGAATTTTCTTTTTATATATTAAGTTCTTGCTAAAAAAAATCAGACTTAAGCAAAACTTTACTGAATTTGAACTTTTCGGATATGTCCCTGTTATACACATGGAAACTTTTTTCTCAAGCTTCTTATACTATGTACATGATATAGGGGTGTATACAATAAACAGTGAAAAACAGTACTCATAATTATGATTTTTTTTGTGCATAAATATGAACTTAATGGAAAGAACTGTGTGATACACTCTTTTGTTTGCAATACAGACTCATTTACTCCATGAAAAAATAATATTGAAAATTTGCAGACATAACAAACATTTACACTTAGTCTATCTATTGAAAGTTGAAAAACTTTAGATAAATAATAATGTAAATTCAAGTCAAACAGAATAAATATATACATCCATGTGTTCTCTTTCCTGATTTTTATTGTTTGCTTTGCATTTGCTTTGCATTTGCTTTGCATTTGGTCAAACTTATGGTAAAGATGCATAACATAAAAAAGATCTGCTGTCATAGAACTGCATGACTAAACTAAAGGTCACAATATTTTCTTGAAGGGATTTTGTTATATATTAATATATTTTTTTATATTTTTACTTCACAGGCTTTTTTACTCTTCCTATTATCGATTTTCATCAATAAGACAAAAAAAAAATTACGACATTTTGCAATACCATAGTTTTATCATAAGTAGATATACATTCAACTTATTTGAATTATGACACAAAGTATCCTGAATTTGTTGTTTCATATCAGATGAACTTTTTTAAATCTTAATGGGGCACTAGCTACGAGATATATAAAAACAAAATTATATATTATTTTTTTTACTCAATCACTAATGAAATACAATGGTGAAATAATAATTCGCTTTTAGCAGCAAGTATGATTTAGTTCTGTCAAAATAAGCTAAAATCATTGATAATAAATTATTCACTTGCAAGTGAATAATTCAACCTCATAGAATTTGTATTAATGTGAACTTCAATTTAACTCCTTAGCTTGAAATGGATAACACATGAATTGAATGTGTAAAATTATTTAAAGGAAAATAATATCAACATTGAAAGTGAAACAAAGGTAAATCAATTGATTGACTGATTTGATCCACAGAAAATCATTCTTATACAGATAAAAACGATGATAAACATTAATGTTTCATCTATAATATAAAATTAAATAGACCTAGAATAATCCAAGAGCATGAATTTGCTTGATCTATTTATATCTATATTTATGTTTACATCGCTTATATGGTCATTGAAAGACTTTAGAGGTCAACTCAATAATTAATTAGATGGCGGTCTAGACTGCGAACACACGAAATGTAATTTTATACCGTGTCCTCTTAATAATTTTTTTAGACTTTAAATAGGTTGGATAAATGTTAACATTATTCATTATTATAAATCAAATACTAGAACTTAAGTAAAGTCGGTGAACATGAATTTGACAGCTAGTGCCCCTTTAACATTTAACATTTTTTTTTACAAGTTCTTTACACATATCTTCCTTCTTTTTCTTTTTTTCTCTGTCTTGTTTACATATGTTTTCAAGTTTTTAATAGTACCAATATCAGTCAGTCTTACTGTACACTTCTTGGATTCTGCTGCATCTATTTTCTTATTTCCTGATCTTTTTCTGCCTACAAAACATCAACTTATTTTACTAACTAAAAAGACTATTATTATGCAAATACATTGCTTTTAAAACTAGAGGCTCTAAAGAGCCTGTGTCGCTCACCTTGGTCTATGTGAATATTAAAAAAAATCTTACTTTGCTGAACATTACTGCTGTTTACAGTTTATCTCTATCTATAATAATATTCAAGATAATAACCAAAAACAGCAAAAATTCCTTATAATTACCAATTCAGGGGCAGCAACCCAACAACGGGTTGTCCGATTCATCTGAAAATTTCGGGGCAGATAGGTCTTGACCTGATCATCAATTTCACCCCATGTCAGATTTGCTTTAAATGCTTTGGTTTTTGAGTTATAAGCCAAAAAATGCATTTTACCCCTATGTTCTATTTTTAACCATGGCGGTCATCTTGGTTGGTTGACCGGGACACCGGACACAATTCTTAAACTAGATACCCTAATAATGATTTTGGCAATGTTTGGTTAAATTTGGCTAAGCAGTTTCAGAGGAGAAGATTTTTTAACCAACTATTATTTTATACTAAATGATTTCTCACCTATTTGTGATTTTTTATCCTTTGTCGATGAATGATTAATAAGTCCTGTAATTGCATCTGAAATGAAAATCAGGATTTAAAAAAAAAAAAATTCATTCTAACCTTCCCTGAAATATTTGTATGGAATTAAAACAATTAAAACTATTTTAAATTTGCATTATGAAGATGAAACTTCTTTTCACAAACTGTTATCATCCTTTTCCAAATCTGAATAAAATTCTTTTATCAGTCAAATCTTCAAAAGTATACAAGTTGCAATTCAGAATGTAAATAAGATTTAAAAGACAAACTGTGAAAAAAACAATCTTTGGACTGATATAAAGTTGTAAAAACTTTAGATTATTTACCCTTTTTAGTATTTTTACCAATCCTTTCATATTCTCCAGTAGTTTCACGGATCCTTTCTAAATTTTGGCAAACATCTATTGCATTATTTAAATCTGGAAAATTAAACAGTTGAGTAAAAATGTAAATGAAAAAGGAGAAAAAACAAGCTTATTCCACCAGGGATGATTCTAGGTGTTTTCAAATTGGTCCCTAAAACATCAAATTGGGATTTTTTTAGAATAAAATCTAAGACGAAATAACATTGATTTCCTGTAAAAACGTAAAATGTATATCATTAAGTTTAACCTTTACACTGATGTTCATGTAAGTTGTAACATTTTGAATAATTCTGGATGGGCTACTGTAATTACATGAATATTTTTGAACATGAGGCACTTGTCTATCATCTTAGCTATAGTTACCTAGGCCTATTCCAAAAGCATTTCAGCTAACATAAATAAACCACTGAAAAAAATCATTCATCGGGTATTTTTTCAACAGCAGGTCATCTCTATAAATTTACCTTAATTCAAATGGAATAAATTATATGTTTATAGAACACAACCTTCAATGCCATGACAGGCAGAAATTGGTTTAATATAAAATAACATATTAAGGTGTATGCAGTAATATAAAAACAAGAAACTGGAAAACAATAACAAAATGTGACAGATTTCTATTATTCAGATAATGAGTATTCTAATGCAATTTGGATGTAACAAATTTTTTTTCATTGGCTAAAATTTGCTGTCAAATCAACAGTTGGTCAGGCTGAACTAAGGAGGGACCCCCCCCCCCCCCCCCCCCATTTTGAATTGATTGAATCAACAAATGTTCGATTACTACTATATAATTGAAAATAAAACAACACCTACCTTGAATTTGGCGTTTTAATGTAATTTTATCGTAATTTGAAGCGTACGGGTAAGGTAATAACCTCCAGTTTGTAAGTTTTCATTTGTATGACGTCACGTTTAGCCATGACATTTTTGTGCCAAAATAATTCATTAAATTTCGCGTTTTTTTGTTTCTGATTGTCAAGTTTAGTCGTTTTTTAAAGTTTTATCGTACTTTTTCTTTTTGTAATGCATTAGAATCGGAATAACAGTACTGTACTTGAACAGTTGTCACTGTCAATTTTAATTTGATGGTTGCAAATCACTGTTTTACTGTCTCTGATACTGTCTACTGTGTAACAATTGACGGTGGCAACTCTTCAGCTACAGTACTGTTATTTCTAATGTAACAGAAAGTAAAAAAAATATTGTTTTCTCTCATAAAAGTTGTACCTTTGTTTCCTGAATGATGTATTATGAATGATATAGTGTTGTGCATCATATATGGAATGTCAGAACTGACAGATAGATTGAAAATGTCTTTATATGTCAAGCTGAGATATGAAGTTAATTCATCTCTCACTTCCTCAGATATGCCTCTAGTGTTGTCAACATAATGGTTAAACAGGATCTCCAACTTTTGGCAATGATTTAAATGGCTTATAATTCTGCAGATACTCTATAATTTCAGCTTTCATTTCTTTTGCTTTTATAACTAAGAAGGTGGGCATTCCTGAGGAAATATTTTTCATTTACTTCAATTAAAATAAATAAAAAAAAATATATAGGAACATGTAAGCTGTATTACTGTAAATTCATTTATTTTCGTGGGTACCAGTTTTCGTGGATTGTGGAAAAATTGTGTTTTTTGGTATATTTCATTTCATGGTTTTTATTATGTGTTGAAACAAGCCTAGAGAAATTTGTGATTCACCTACACCCACGTTATCCACAAAAATTGGTATCCCACGAAAATCAATAAATCCACAGAATCTTAAAATATAAGCAAATAAATTGTTCCTCTATTTTTATTGCATACAGTTTAATATCTCATTTCAATTTCACTCATTTGACTCATGTGTAGATCTTACTTTGCTGAACATTTTTTGCTGTAACATTTTATCTCTATATATCTCCAAAAAAAAATTGAAGATAATAACCAAAAACAATAAAATTCCCTAAAAAATAACTATTTCGGAACAGTAACCCGACAATGGGTTGTTGGATATGTTTGAAAGTTACAATGCATATAGATCTTAACCTGATAATGACTTATTTTTATACCTAACTTCGCTGAATTTATTTACTTTAACTTCTCTCTATCTATAATAGAATTAACGATACAATGAAATAACCAACAAATCAACCATTTCGGGACGGTTACCAAACATGGGTTGTCCAATTGCACTGTTCATCTTATGGCAGATAGATCTTGTTCTATTACTTACATAAACCTCCATTATTTTTGCTCTAACTGCTTTAGTGAGATATAAGCCCAAAACTGCATTTATCCTTTATATAAATAAGAAGACGTTGTATGAGTGCCAATGAAACAAATCTCCATCCAATTCACAATGAATTCAAATTTAACAATTGTAGGTCAAAGTAATGCCTTCTTCACAGAGCCTTGGCTCACATCCAACAGCAAGCTATAAAGAGTCCCAAAATGACCAGTGTTACACAATTCAAACAGGAAACAAAGGGTCTTATCTATTCACAAAACGAGAAACAATAAACATATATGAAACACACCAACAAACGACTTCCACTAAACAAAAGCCTCCTGACTAAGGACAGGTGCATATAATAAATGCAACAGGTGTGAATGTTTTAACAGACGCCAACCTTTACCCTAACCTCATTTACAATAGTATAACTTTACAACATGAAAAGACGCACTAAAAAATTTAATTGAAAATGGCATAATTCTATTAAAAAGACACCAATTTCACAAAAACCACTAAACTATGTTCTTTTTCTTAGCAACAGCATCAAGATTTGTTGATGAATCAAATCATCAATTAAAATTTATAAACTATATACCCTAAGGAACATTCACTTTAAGTCTTTTTGAAGTATTTGACACATTAATTTCAGAACGGAAGATTCTGGAAATAATTCATGAGGATTATAGAAAGTGATGGCATAAGCTCAAATGACTATCTGGATCAAAAACTAAATTTCAGGATTTTGAATGGTTAAAGTAATGGCATTAACTTTCATTGTCCCCTATGTTAGCTTCCTCTTTTTAATGGTAATAGGTATATAACATATTTATATTATCACTCACCTTTTATTGCTTTTAATGGAGAACTATCTTCACTTGTAAGGGATTTCCTAGCTTTTAATGGAGAACTATCTTCACTTGTAAGGGATTTCCTAGCTTTTAATGGAGAACTATCTTCACTTGTAAGGGATTTCCTAGCTTTTAATGGAAAACTATATCTTCATTTGTAAAGGATTTCCTAGCTTTTAATGAAGAATTGTCCACACTTCTTTTTCCTATAAAGAAATTAATTGTAAAGTGTTAGAAGTGAGTGTTACGAAGAAACTTGTGTATTCTTTTTTAAGTCAGCTTACTACACAGTTATGTCTAGAACAGAAAAAATATATCAACATACAAAATATAGAAAATACCTACCATTTCTTGCTTTAAATGGAGAACTGTCTTTGCTATTTAAGGATTTCCTAGCTTTTAATGGAGATCTGTCATCACTATCAAAGGATTTCTTATCTCTACTACTTACAATTATGTCATAGTTTATTGTTATACCTTGGTTGTATCAATAAGTGTGTATGCATAAACTGTTTCTTAAATTACTTAAAATGTTAATATTTATATGTTGTATCCTATAAGAACAATGAAAATAGGCCTATTGTGTTTTATTTTTGTACTATCAATTCCAAGTTTACTTTCCACAGCAGTCACTGTGACTCAGAGTGAGAGAAAGTATATTCCACTTCGTATCTTATCACCTATTTTCCTACGTTAGTTCTAGGAGGAACCCCATTCCTAACTCTTCAAATAATTAATTTTCTTTGAGTCAGTGATCATGACTCCTTTCCGTACAATTTTATCGGTTCAAATTGCGATCGTTTTAAATAAAATACAACATTTATTGACAGAACGAGCTTATACTGGACATGTCGTTTGACTCAACATTTAAGGAAGTGAGACAACTCGAAACGATAATATGGTAGATAGATATAGGAAGATGTGGTGTGAGTGCCAATGAGACAACTCTCCATCCAAATAACAATTTAAAAATTAAACCATTATAGGTTAAAGTACGGCCTTCAACACGGAGCCTTGGCTCACACCGAACAACAAGCTATAAAGGGCCCCAAAATTACTAGTGTAAAACCATTCAAACGGGAAAACCAACGGTCTAATCTATATAAACAAAACGAGAAACGAGAAACACGTATATATTACATAAACAAACGACAACTACTGTACATCAGATTCCTGACTTAGGACAGGTGCAAACATTTGCAGCGGGATTAAACGTTTTAATGGGCCCAAACCTTCTCCCTTTTTCTGAAACAATAGCATAACATCACAACATATAAAAACATACGATAAAATATCAATTAGCAGACTTAACTCAATCAAAAAACGTATGATTACACAAAGAACGAATAAATTTGATCTGCGATATCTGAATACAAATGCACAGTTAATTAAATATTAGAGACAAACAGTCATGACCAAAAGGCTATCAAACAAATTCAAACACACTGAGAAATATTTAACCAATCAATGTTCACTTTAGAAAAAAACCGGTTTTTTATAATCTTGAAGTTTATACAAATGTTGTAAGAATAAGTGAAAAATTGAAGATATTACAAATAATCAAAGCTGGTATACAGCCAAGATCCATATAAATAAAAAATGACAAAAAAGCATTATAAACAGTATCAACAGGTCGAATTAACAAGAAAATACGATTTGAGAGTACTCGCAGTTACTGACAGCTAGTTAAAAGCCAAAACCAATTAATAGTAAAAAATCATGCATCAGAGACTAAAATCGACTAAAACACATCACAGGGATTTAGTATTTTAACGTCATTAATAGTCAAAGAAGACATGACTTGTGCAATGCCAAAAATAAATGTATCGACAGGTAGTAGTATAGTGAAGAGCGACTTCTATAGAAATAAAAGTTAACGTGGCTGTGTCCCCTATACATCTCGCCTCAAAAGATAATGAAATTTAGTTATGTTTTAATTTGCTAATGACAAAATCAATATTAGTGCCAATGTGAACTATATTCAGAGATCTAATTACAATATTGGTACGATAACCCTTACTTATAAGTTTGTTTAAAGGTTCGATGAGTTTACAAGGATCACATAGTGATTTCCTCGCTTTAAGTACACTATTACCATAAACTTTAGGATGAGAAATACCATTTTTAATAAGCTTTCTACAGGTATAGCCAAATTTACTAATCAAATCTTTGTATCTATGAAAGAATTTAGTAAAAGTTTTAAGTAATTTATGGTATCAAAATCCCTGACACAACAATTTACCAGTGATGCATTGATTACGTTCGTTAAAATCTATGACATCAGAACACACACGGGCAAACCGAACGAGTTGCGATATATAAACACCGTATGATGGAGCCAAAGGCACATCGCCGTCTAAAAAAGGAAAATTAACAATAGGAAATGAAAAATCGTCTCTTTTGTCGTAAATTTTAGTGTGAAGTTTCCCGTTTGAAATTGAAATGTCTAAATCTAGAAAAGGACAACTGCTGCTGTTTATGTTAGATTTAGTTAAAGTAAGTTCGTTTGGGTAAATTTCTGAAGTATATTTAGAGAACTCTGGATTATTCAACGAAAAAATATCATCCAGATAACGGTAGGTATTTTTGAATGTATCAACCAAATGTAGACTCCATTTCGCCTGAAGGGGTGTACTATGATGATGACTACATTCATTTTTTTTAAATGATGCATATGATTTACAGATATGCAACAACAATAACCCTCAATAGCAGACATTCATAGAAAAGATCCCATGAGATATAAATTAATTGAGTGGGGAATCCAGAGCTAAAACCCCTTGAAGTCAAGAAATCTATACGCATGCGCATAATTACCAAAACAAACCTTTGAGCAAGATCGTATATTAAATGTTGACTAAACGACCTAGATGGTTCTCTATTTCTTTATGGAATTACAATGATCTTAAATATCAGTTTCATAACAATAACATATAAGAAAAACTCCACTTCATTTCTTATATGACAAAGATAGATTTATCTGAATTCCGAGAACTATCGTATTTTATCAAAACTGGGATTCCCTCTGACGTGTTTCTAAATTTATAAAAACACTCAATATAAATACTGCTTAATTCTGATTGTCCGTGTTGTTAAAAACATGCATATAAGTCAATGGAATTATCAAATAACATGTTATCACTCACCTTGTATTGCTTTTAATGGAGAACTGTCCTTGCTTGTAAAGGATTTCCTAGCAATTAATGGAGAGCTGTCCTCAGTTGTAAAGGATTTCCTAGCTTTTAATGGAGAACTATCTTCAGTTGTAAGATATTTCCTAGCTTTTAATGGAGAACTATCCTCACTTGTAAAGGATTTCCTAGCTTTTAATGGAGAATTGTCCTCACTTGTAAAGGATTTCCTAGTTTTCCTACCTTTTAATGGAATACTGTCCTCACTTGTAAAGGATTTCTTAGCTTTCCTAGCTTTTAATGGAGAAAATTCCTCACTTGTAAAGGAATATACACTTTTTTTTTCTAAAAAGTAATTAATTATAAGATGTTAGAAGTGACTTGTTAAGATGAAATGCTTCTGGCATGCAACATAATAAGCCTGATACATGTATAATTGAGTAGGTAATTTGTAGATGTGTAGAACAACAGCAATAAGTATTTCTAAATACAAATATTTAAAAATACCTACCATGTCTTGCTTTAAATGGAGATCTGTCATCACTATCAAAGGATTTCTTATCTTTTTTACCTAGAATTATGTCATAAAACTTTTTTTTATAGCTTGGTTATCTATAAAAGAACTTAAGTTAAGTGAGCAGGATCACATATCTTATCTTAAAATGGAGTCTACCATATACTCTTTGAGTATGTTTGTTTTGTTCATACATCGTTGACAATGTAATGGAATTTGATGCGACTGTCATACAAGTGAGAGGTTTAGCTAGCTATAAAACCAGGTTCAATCCACCATTTTCTACTTTAGAAAATGCCTGTAACAAGTCAGAAATATGACAGTTGTTATCCATTCGTTTGATGTGTTTGGACTTTTGATTTTGCCTTTTGATTTTGGATTTTCCTTTTGAATTTTCCTCGGAGTTCGGTATTTTTGTGTTTTTACTTTATACCCCACATCCCTATATTGTCACTAGGCAAACAAAATATAAATCTATGATTTTCATCCTTCCCCCCCCCCCTGACAAAGTGGTCCACCTTAACCGATATCCAGCACTTCATTGAAATTTATAGGAAATCCAACAAAAAATAAATGTGCTTTCTACATGTTCTAGGCATAAAGCAAAAATCTATGATCTTTATCCAGTCTCCTCGTGAAAAAAGTCTCCCTCCTCTTATTTCTGTCAATAACAATCCCATCCAAGCTTTTTTGATACCGATGGACCAGTCAAAAATATTTTACCTTTCGTAACTTAAGTTGCATGGGGTATAAAAAATGTGTATAAATAAACTGCCTAAATTGTTAGTATTCTTTGTTATATCATATCTCCCCAGGTTGGCATAAACATGTTTCACAAATATTGAAACAAGATATCTACAGAAACAAGAGTCTCATTAAAGCCTGAAATTACTCACCTCTAATTTTTAGGGGCAGATTTTTTATAAATGATTATATATAATTCATGATGCCTTAAGTACAATTAAATACATTTTAAAAAATGATATTTCATTTTTCTGCCAAAAAGCTAAAAAAATAGATCAAAATCATCTTTTAAGAGAAAAAATGGAATAAGAGGTGAATTTTCAAATTTCAACTTACACAAATGAACAACCTATCTGGTTTTATACTAAATCAATACAAATATAAAAAGTAAATAATATACTATGCAGAGTTAACATCTTGCACTATCAATGTTACTGGAGCATATTGATAAATATGTAAGATGGTTCAGACTTATCTGTAGAACCCAAACTGTTGTATGTTCAAAGAAATACTTGTGCAGTAGAAAACAGTACTAATCAGAACATTATAAATTAAAATACTTTTTGGTCATGTTGACTTATTTGTAGATCTTACTTTGCTGAACATTTATGCTGTTTACAATTTATCTCTATCTATAACAATATTCAAGATAATAACCAAAAAAGGCATTTTTTTTTCAAATTACCGATTGAGGGGGAGGCAACCCAACAATCATTTCTCCAAATCATCTGAAAATTTCAGGGAAAATAGATATTGACTAGATACCAATTCAATCCTTTGTCAGATTTGTTCTAAATGCTTTATTTTCAGAGTTATAATCTTCATTTTACCCCATATGTTCTATTTTTAGCCATGGCGGCCATCTTGATTATTGTCTTCCTACTTACCAATTGATAATTGACATAATATATAGATTTGAAAACAATATCTACATTTATTTCAGTGTTTTTGTTTTTTACTCTGTAAATGTTATATAATAACAATTTCTTACATATTTAAAGAGGTTAACATCGTAAGCTGTAGGACTGTTTTTTCCTGAGGCCCATAAGAATATACATGTATTACTTAGGTGTACACACATTTTTATATCAATTTGTAGTCCTTATTCAGCTCCTTCATTTCAAAGATTAGTGCAAGAAAACTTTAAAGTTCATACCAAACTACATGTACATTATCATATCATTCACACTACCTTGGCAGCTATTTTAATTACTTTATTCTGCCATTAGCACGAAAATTGCTTGAGGACGATGTGCAGAGCTCACAATTTTTCACATTCACACTGTTATCATTTGTCACTGTACATGTACAATTTATAGCCTCTGAAAAAAAAATCTATAGTATTATCATTTACATCTACTTTACATACCTAGTACGCACATACAAATATTTTGAACATAGGCTAGCTGAATATATAAAATATACAAATAACCGTCACACTATAAAAGATAAAAATGATAAAGACATTGATGGACATCCATCTCTTAGTTAGGGTTTATTTTATCGGCTTCGGTAAAAAAGCGATTTGTATAGAGTTTTGCTATTTTGCCGGTCTTATTAAGACAAACAATTTTACGAACAAGTAAGAACATCCTGACCTCAAATGTTGATGTGCTTGAAGAAAACCTCACATATAAAATGACAATACAAGTATTAATGGACAAAACAAGCATATAAACTGTTTACTGAGTCACATCTGACCTGATATCTCAAAATAAAATTCCAATCAAGAAGGTCAGTGTTCCTTATACAGAATGCACGATATCAACTGGTGATGAAAGACCAAGCAAACAAAAAACATGCACGAAGAGTGGGTCCAAGGATGGGTGTTGCAGCAATGAATAATTAAACAAACATTTGAAAATCTAGTCTACTTAATACAATTTTCAAAAGTATAATCCTTTTTATTAAATCTTAAAGTCTCAGTTAATGAATATGTGAATTAACATTAAATAAGTCGTTTTTTTTCTATTTACCCTCATAATACGCAGTAAATAAATTAGTGCCATATTACTTTAAAGATATAAAGGTCAATTCTTAAAGGTCAAAGACTATGAATTTAGTTTTTTTCTGAATTACGAAATATCTAAAATGAATTTAGTTTTTTTCTGAATTACGAATTATCTAAAAAGAATTTATGTAATTTATTCTGAAAGTGTTATTACATTAAATAGTACTATACCAAAATAAAACAAACTGCTTAAAGTAAAAAATCAGAAATATTCTTAACTTTGTATGTAAAAAGTCTTAAAAATCTGTAAACTTCCCATGTCAAAGTAAAAAAACTGTAAACTTCCCATGTATAAAGTCATTAAAACTTAAAGATCCTAATGTAAATAGTGAACATAAGGTTGTTGTGTTAGGATTGTTAATTAAGTTTTCCGTTTATTATTTGGTGGTGGAACTGTTCGACATACGAAAGTATGGTTATCCTTTATCTAGTCGAAGACTAAAAGATCATAGAAATCTCACCTAGTAGCCACATATATCATGTGTGTTCATGATAATTTTTTTCAATAAAATGTATTTCATATAGTCCGGAGCCGGCAACATAGCCACTGCCTTTTACTTACCTTGCTTTCGATCGGTAGTTATATCCTGCATTCCTTGTTTACCTTTATATGTATTAGTCCATATGGACTGGTGTGCAGCCTCATATAAAATCAAACTAGTTGTTATATTTTATAAAACAGAATCCCGGTCCATTAGCCCTTATTCATGTTCTATCTAGTACATGTTTGCCCTGATTATTATGTTTTGTTGTTGTCTAGTTGCATAATGTTTATTATTAGAACAAAGTATATTAAAGTTTGTTGACAAACAATCGCTGAATATTTGTATTGACGCAACCAATTAATTATTTTCCTGTGATTTGCATAGACGAATTCTGGAATACAATGTATATCTTTATTGATATTTATTACCAATTTGATCTATTCAATCAATTTATGCATGCAGTAAAATAATAAATGACCTTTCGATAAAATATCCAAATTTCCTGATCTTTTGTAAACATATATGAAATTGTTTCACATTTAATCCAGTCACTCACTAATCCCCACTGTTACGTATATTTTAGACACGAAAACATTTAATGAAATTAAAAATGTTTTTTCTTTCTTAATAAGTTAAGGTAGGCTGTAGTATCTATTCGAAATAACATCAAACATGTGATCCAAACTTTAATTAGAAAGAAACAGATATTACAGTCATTCTTTAAACATTGTTCAAGTATAGATTTCAATTCTTGAAACTTGTACGCACAACTTACAAATTGTGCCCGAAGCGCTAGCCTGACCACTACTACCTAGTCTCTAGACAAATTTTACCAAATATTGAATTTGAATATATAAAAATAAATCGACGAATTATTGTCTTCCTACTTACCAATTGATAATTGACATTTTACATTTAATTTAGAAGCGAAAGAGTTATCCGGTCATTCAAGGGTTTCCTAGAATCCTATCTCTCAAGGTCTATCCATAGTCCAAAACCAATTCTGTATCTTTCGGTATATTAACTTTAGACACCAAGAAAAGTTTCTCACAACTTTTTCCTTTTAAATTATCATGCACCACAGAAATAAGTTTAAAACTCGGAAACTGTTACGTAAGATTGAAATATCGTGCTTAATTTTCCTCTTAATTAAACAAAACTCCACGCTTATCCTTTTAGAATCTAACACTAAATTCGTTACAGGATCAAATACTGCTACTGGGGGCAAATTTTTCTCTGTATATTCCTTCTCGCGATCTTCATTTTCGGAACTTGTTCGGCGATGAAGGTCAACCGCCTCAGTTCAAATATTTACGTATCCAAGGTATATATCTTCAAATCAGTTCTTTTAACTGCAATGACAGACGACTTCAATGATTTGACAAAATCCTCAATATATAGAATAACTACCAACACGTCCCTTTGATGGCGATTTATTACTTTTTATTCGGGATTCTTAGGCATTTAGCGTGACGGTTTTCAACACTTATGTACTTGATTAACTCGACGTTCATAGTAAACTAATACACAGTTTAATTGAAATGTCAAATTTAATTTAGTCATTGTATGTCGAAAAGTTTATACAGTGCTGGTATCGATTGTTAAGTCGACGCAAATATATATGAACCATTATGAATAACAAACAGAGGATGGGTTTATGAAGTCATCCCGTTAGTTTTGCTGTAATACAATTTGTGACCACAGAAGATCTATACAGCTCCATTAAAATCTTCCAGACATTAATGAAACTCTTAACTTGAGGCACGAACACATACATTTTGTATAAAAGGTGACATTGTGACAATTGCCAAACCTTTTAGAATACGTATTAACATTTGTACCTCCCTTTTAACGCTTTGTCAACACTTTGAGTCCGTTCATTCGTCCGTCCGTCTGTCGTCCATAGATCTCTCAACTTTAAACATTTTGTCTTCTCCACTAAAACAACTACATGTAGAGAAAAATGGAAATAAACTAAGCAGTAAGTCTTTCATATAATTTGCCCATTCTGACCAGATGGCCAATCGTTGTTACTAATTAACTGACCAAATTGCAATGGCTTCCGTTAAATTTACGAAGGGATGATTTCAACTTCACCATTTGGAACTCTTGTTTTAATAGCTTCCTTTATTAACAATTGGTTGAGGCAAACTCAATGTTGACAAGGGAAACGACAGAATTATCACTTTTCCATTAATAAAGGACTTAACCTATGAACTTATGAACTGTAAAAGTGACGCTCTTCAATTACAAGTTTGATTGTGTTTTGTGGTAAAAAGTATAACGTATAAATATTGTAACATTTGGTCAAATTGTTTCAGCGAATAAGACTTTTTATTTAAAACAGCAACAGGTGCAACCTAAGGGGAAAATCTCACATTCTAGTGTGGGTCCGGTGTGCTAAACATCTGTGAAAATGATTTTTAATCAGAAATCATAAATTACTAAAAAATGATAATTACTAATTCAACGAATTTAAACCGTTCTAACCAATTAAATAATTCGTTATCACAAATTACAAAAAATGTTTTGCACTCTTTTTACACAAAAAAAACCCTATATTTCCGGCCAGACGCGCGTTTCGTCTACATAAGACTCATCAGTGACGTTCGTATCAAAATATTTATCAACCCAAACAAGTATCGGACACGTAACTAGATACCCCAAAAATGATTGTGGCCAAGAGTGGTTAAATTTGGCCCAGTAGTTTCAGAGGAGAAGATTTTTGTAAAAATTGACGGACGACGGACGCAGGACGATTGACGCAGGACGAATGACGCCAAGTGATGAGAAAAGCCCACTTAGCCCTTCGAAGCATGCTATCGCTGTTTTCATTTTGAGCTAAACTGCAAACCCTTTGTTATGTTATAGCAAAATTATTGAAATTAAATCAAACATCACTATAGTGATCGCCCTTATGTCCGCGTCTCACTGTCCTGATTTTTACGCCGATGGCAACTCGATTATGGAAATTTTCTAAATCGGGACTAATCGTTTCCAGATCGGGCTATTCGTGGTGCCATCTTAAACCATCGTAGAACCATTGGTCACTTTTTCAAGCCTCCTGGGACAACTTCGGAAAAGGTTTTTAATTTTTAACATGTTCGTAATCTCGTCGTGTTGCCATCGAATACAAGTACGAAGGCGAAAAGATGGAACTACGACGGCATTAAATCCAGCAAAATGTAAGCTTAATTTTCGCGCTAAAATACATTTTAAGTGCCATGCGCGATATGCACAGCTGGTCAGTCTAAGACCACAATTAAAAAAGACGTTCACAAAAAATGGAACTCATATCATATGATTCTATGAGATTCTAACAAAAAAAGGGAACTGCATTGTTTCTATTATTTCAAATAGAACAAGAAGAGCAGCTATTACAGGCTCAGGATTTACATTTACAAGTATTATATTATTTTTTGTCAATTTTTCATTTCAAGTAACATAATGAAAATCATAAATGCGCCTCGTACACCAACACTGCAGGTACATGTATATAGGGAAACCAACTTTTTCTTCGTTATTCTGATTATTTATGTATCGTTTGAGTTGTTGTCACACGAATGTTTACTCCATAACCATTTTGTTTTCTATATGTCATATTTTGTCGCATTTGATGATTTCCCCACATCCTTCCGTGTGTCTATATTATAATGATATTCAACTGGAAAGAGCTCGTTTTGCATTACCTTACCTTTAAGATAGACCAGAAAACATGGGCATAAATATGGGTGATTATTCAGACTAGTAGACACATCTTACAGTTCAAACAAGGCAATGCCGAGCCTGGCATGTCCTCGTATATCACATATTGGGGAAAAATATGGACACTATATGTGTCATATACATGCAGAAAATTGTAAATTGAACGTAAAAAATATCAGATCATTACAAGGAAGAAGAACATACCAAAAGTGTTTCAAAGCATAATGATTTTAGAGTGTCCACAAGGGTGATATTGCCATGTATTACAACTGCCACTGTGACCTTGACCTTTGAACTTTAAAGTCAATAGTGCTTAAGATTTTCTAAACGAGTAACACCATACCAAGTTTTGAGCATTTTTGTTCTAGAGTGTCCATAACAGTTAATCTACACGCAACTTACATGTAGTAAGCGAGGGGACAATAAACTAAGTTTCATAAGAATTAGACAAACAGATCGATTTCCCCCATGCATGGCAGCCTTGTACAGATACGATATGTTGTCGAAATTATGTTCGTACCATAAAAAAATCAAAACAGGTAGAACGCCGTTTTGATCGTTTTCATACATGTATTATGTACATACATGTATTTTACCTTTATGCATCTTGTTTGTTTTCGCACCATCGTCGTAATCAATCGTGTAGCATTCGTAATCCATCGTGTACATAGCCTTCGTGATCCATCGTGTAGGCTTCGGCTGAGATATGAAGCTTAAATACACGTCTTCGGTAACCTTCAAATGTCCATCTTTTGCTATCATATATAATTTCGGCACCATCGTATAGACTTCGTTATTCATCGTTCTTGCTTCGGTCTCTTTTTGGTATTTTAACGAGATCGGGAACAACTTCGTACGAACTTAAAATTTTCCCATTCGGGTGTCCATCGTATATAATAATCGGGATAGTGTGACGCAGGCATTAATAAAAGAGGGAAGAAAGATACCAAAGAAACAGTCAAATTCATAAATCGAAAAAAGTGACAACGCCATGGCTAAAAATGAAAAAGACAAACTGACAAAAAAAATACACACGACACAACATATAAAACTGAATAATAAGCAACACGAACCCCACCAAAAACATTAACTTGATGTATTTCAGAGATTGGTTGATTGATTGGAGGTTAACGCCTTTTTTGGAAATATTGGACTATTTAGTGGCAAAGGCGGGTCCAAGTAGGACCTTTTGTATGACAATTTGGTTGATTATATATGGAATGACCGAAGCATGATTGCCCCCCCCCCCTTTTTGTTTGCTCAGCCAGCGGCCTGTCCCTAATAAAAACTATAAAAAATGAAGATGTGGTATGATTGTCCATGTAACATCTTATATATAACATAAAGACACTAAGTACAGATCTGAGAGTACTTGCAGTTACTGAAAATCATTTCAAAGCCACTGGTATATTTCGGCCCTTTTATTTATGTAATTGTGTCATGAAACCCTTACTGAATAACTTGAAGCTAAAGATCGCTCTTTCTTACGTACATGTACAACCGTTTACATCATTTCTTAAATTCCAAACTAAGAAAATATTCAGTTGACGATCGCACTTTCCTACCTTCCGTGCAAGTTTAATATTTCAAAGTCTTTAACTTGCACAATAATGCAGTGATCATGCAATAACTACCCAGAAAGAGTATTCTCAAATAAAGAGCGAACTTAAGCAGAATTTAACAAGAAAGATAATGATGTGTAACTATTGAAGTTGGAAATTGAAAGAGAGTTGGATGAAAAATGCGGAAAGCAAACATTATCTGAATATTTTATTTTGTCAAAATTAATGTCCATTGCTAAAATAAATTTAAGTTGTTAAAATGTAAACGTATTTTTTCTCTTGACGAAAAAAACGTTATTCATAACGAAATGTTCCTTCCGATTAAAACAAAAAAGGAGGTTTTTGTAGAAAAAAACATACAAACAAACTATCGCTGTGTTCATTCTTAACAGAACTCTAAACCAGAGATTTAAACGGTTAAAACCAAATCAAACATATTTAACCAATGATCGCCCATCACTTTTAAAATGTATAGGATAGTTTTATAGATTTGCTTTAAAGATAACGACTATAAAATTACAGATACGAATACACGATTTATATCTTGTTATTCTATCATAAATTCCCATACGAATGACATTCCTTTTGTCGAACACTACACATTGTGACACAGAGTGAGACAAAGGTTGAAATAATACATAGAAACATGAAAATATATACAACTATCGCTGTCTACATTTTTATAAGCAGAACGTCACAAGAAAGATAATGATGTGTGTTAAAGTTGGAAAAGGCAGAATACCAAAATATTCATAATGTAATCATCCTGACATAAACTATTCTCTAGGTAAAAATTAAGTTGTTGATTGATCTTTTGTACCTTAAAGTAAATTAATATTCACTTGCAATCAAAAAAACCCAATCACACTAAGTTTTTTTTTCAATTATGACATAGAAAAAAGATTATTAGCAAAAACAAGAAAAACATATCGCTCTCTTTGTTATTAGAACAACTCCATATCGAACGTTTAGCCGCAAACATAGATAAAACCCGATCGCCTTTCCTATCATTAAAAATAGGATAGTGATGTGCATCAAAGAAAAAAAGCTGCAAAAATGATCTTTTTTTTATGTTATTGTGTTATAAACCTTTTACTGACGAAATATAGGCCTTAGCTCTTTCCTACCCACAACCGTTAATTATGTCACAAACTTCATACTTAGAAGAAAATTTAAGTTGACGATCGCTCTTTCCCACCTTCACGCCTTCGATTTAGTGTCATTTTCACTTGAATAAAAAATTAAACTTTCTTTTTACAATTATGAAACAGAAAAATAAAAGTTGACAAAAAAACCAACAAGAAGCTCTCAAGAACTTGAATCTTTCACCTGTAATTCTTTTATCTATGATTTTTGTTTGTTTTTCAATATAGTACATTAATCAATGACTTAAAATTTCCTTTGAAATGATCTTTGTATCTGTCTTATTTTCTTCAAAATCAAAGAAATGCACTTTACCCATATGTTCCATTTTAGTCCTAGTTGCTATGGTTCTTGACAAAGAAATTAAATATAAAATTTATAGTAGATACTTTGTAACTCATTCGGCCCAAATTTGGCTGAAATTGTTTCAGCAGTTTCAAAGGAGCAGATTAAATGAACAAATTGTGATTTTTTTAAAAGGGCAATAACACCTTTAGGGGAAAATTGACAATATTGGTCATTGAACTTATTTGTTGATAGAACTTTGTTTGAAATAGTATACACTAGACGCACAACGACGACAGACGGAAACGACGACGACAGACGGAGTCGATGAACGCCAAGTAATGGCTAAAAAAAGAAACAGATATTTCTGTCTGCGTTATAAAAATAACTTGATATCGTATTAATATTGATATATATATTAATAACAATCGCCCTTTCCATCATTCACAATATGACGTAGAGATGCATCAAGAAAAAAAAGCTGAAAAGGTGGAATGCCAAAATGATCAATGTTCTTCAACTGCGTACTGTATTTGACCTTTTAAACATTTTTGAATTAGAGCGTCACTGATGAGTCTTTTGTAGACGAAACGCGCGTCTGGCGTATATACTAAATTTAGTCCTGGTATCTATGATAAGTTTATTTGATGTTATTGAGAAATGAACCCCCCCTCCACCCCCCCCCCCCCCCCGCCCCACTGACAGACTTACATTGTACATTTACAGATCGCACTTTCCTACCTACTTCTTTTTAAATTCCGTCATAATGTTTTTTTTTAATATTCAAGTTGCCGATCGCTCTTTCTAGACAATCTAGATTGAATTAATAATTTAGCTTCCGGTGGCCAAGTGCTTGTTCTAAAAAAGATCAAATTGATAAATATGTATATATATATATATATATATACAACTCGTCTAAACATCAACCCAACAATGTTAGATCTGTAAATTTGCATTCGCAAATCTTCTGTTCTTCCCTCGCCGGGATTCGAACCCATGCTACTGTGATATCGTGACACCAAATCGCCTGCACTGCGGCCGTCCCGCTAGACCACACGGCCACAAGGCCGTGTGTTACCTTTCCTCGTCAGTTTTAATCTAGCGTCGTACTACAGTACATGATATATAAGGCATGGAGATGTTATTGTTACTTATATATGAATATCAATTATATGGTCAGTTTTTTAAATTTTCTGTATACAAAACTTTGAATTTTTCGAAAAACTAAGGATTTTCTTACCCCAGGAGTAGATAACCTTAGCCGTATTTGGCACAACTTTTTGGAATTTTGGATCCTCAATGCTCTTCAACTTTGTATTTATTTGGCTTTTTAACTATTTTGATCTGAGCGTCACTGATGAGTCTTATGTAGACGAAACGCGCGTCTGGCGTATAAAATTATAATCCTGGTACTTTTGATAACTATTTACACCACTGGGTCGATGCCACTGCTGGTGGACGTTTTGTCCCCGAGGGTATCACCAGCCCAGTAGTCATCACTTCGGTGATATATTTACATACTCTTTTGGTGAGCTTCGAATGTGATATAAGATATATCTGTAAACTAAAAACAAGACAATGTATGATATTTTTTTTTCAATGTTTTGGTATATATGTAGGTCGTTTATATCGTTTATTATCATTTACAAAGAAAATTCTGTTAAAATAGATAGGGAAATCACCTCGTTTAAGCTCCGAAAGTAAACAAAAATAGATAAAGAGAAAAAATTCAAAGAGTGACTTTTTTCTAGTATATTAGTTTGAATATTTGTTGGATAGCACCAAATCGACGAGTTCCAAAATACGGCATAAAGACTAAGTACTAGTGTTACAGTCATTTTTTATTTTATTTCATTAGGCATTTTTCAATTTGAATAATTAAATATAAACTATATCATTATTTATTATTAATGATTTAACATAGAATAGTGAATAATGAACTATTTCATTATTCATTATTGAATTCTTAATAATGAAAAATGAATAATGAACATACTTCAGCGCGGTAAATATTGCACATGCATTCAATGAATGTTCTCTCATTAACCTTGTTATAGTTTATCAATCATCAAAATTTATAAACCTCGAAAAAAATCTCAAAAACCGTGGACAATAAAAGTCGTCATATCAACTTAAGGTTTTTGTTCTTTATGAAATGGAATATCGCTCCTTTAGATGTTACGACTCCCTTTTTACACCCTAATCGATTTAGAGCTGAACTATATTGATTCCAACAAAGAAAATCAGAAGATGGGTACCAAACGCATGTGTTTTGTTTTTATTTTGTCTGTTAGTTTGCTGTCTCAGTGATAAATATTTTACATCTTTATTCAATACTTACATTATTGTGTCATGCATATCAAGCGGCGTGCACAATAAGCTTCTTTTTTATAGAAAAGACAATCGTATAGGTTTAAGAAAGTTCACCAAATTATGAAGAAAGATTTTGATACTTTCTAAATAACTATTGCCAGAACGGCTTGCACAAGGATAATAGATACGCTGAACGGTGCCCACTGGTCACCCTATAAATAGTACTCTTCTGTGTAGTGATATTGTAGTTCTAAAAATAGAAAACTAAAAATAGACAATTCTTCTTTCTAATACGCAATATAACGTATACCGGAAAATGTAGATAAGAGTGGTATGTATGCATTTAATTTATTGTATCAAACATTTAATATGACGGCAACATACACTATGTTTATATAAAGCTGCAACTATTAATCTTTTTGAACTGAAAATTTGCAATCGTTTCTGGTTAAAAGGCTACTTAGGCTTGATTGAACAAATCATTTGTTGTTTCATGATTACCTTACACATACATTTGATTGTGGTAATTTTAACCAGAAATGGGATTTGTTAACCTCTGTTGGCCTTAATATGCTAGAATGAGATAACTTCTGGTCACCTTATTCATATTGGATTAGGTGACCTCTGGTCACTGTATGTAAATATTGGATTTGGTGACCTCTGGTCACCTTATGTTAATATTGGATTTGGTTACCTATGGTCACCTTATGCAGATTTCAGATTTGGTTATCTCTGGTAATTAATATTTACATACAACTAGTTGATGTTTTTTTTTTATCTCATTTGAAAAAAGTTTGAGACAATCAAAGAAAGAGAGAAAAGAAGAAGAACAGGTTTGATATACAGTATGGGTTCAACAAATATAGAATATTATTACATTAAGTTTGATATATCTATATCTATATATTACTATCCTCATCAGATAGAAAATGTAGATAAGAGTGGTATGTATGCATTAATTTATTGTATTAAACCTTTAATATGATGGAAACATACAAAATGTTTCTATAATGCTGCAACTATTATTCTTTTTGAACTTAATAATTGCAATCGTTTCTGGTAAAATTGCCACTTAGGTTTGATTGAACAAATCATTTTTTGTTTATTGATTACCTTACACAAATATTTAATTCAATTACATGTGGTCATCTTAACCAGAAATGGGATTTGATAACCTCTAGTGGCCTAAGCATGCTAGAATGGGGTAACTTCTGGTCACCTTAAGCATATATTGGATTTGGTTACCTCTGGTCACCTTTTGATAATATTGGAATTGGTGACCTCTGGTCACCTTATGTTAATATAGGATTTGGTTACCTCTGGTCACCTTATTCATATATAAGATTTGGTGACTTCTGGTTTCCTAATGTTAATATTTTAATTTGGTTATCTCTGGTCACTTTATGTTTATATTGGATTTGGTTATCTTTGGTCACTTTATGTTTATACTGGATTTGGTTATCTTTTGTCACCTTATGTTAATATTGGATTTGGTTATCTCTGGTCACCTCATGTTTATATTGGATTATGTTATCTCTGGTCACCTTATGTTTATATTGGATTTGGTTACTTCTGGTCACCTTATGTTAATATTAGATTAGGATACCTCTGGTCACCTTATGTTAATATTGGATTTGGTAACCTATGGTCACCTTATGCAGATTTCAGATTTGGTTATCCCTGGTAATTTTAACATTTACATACAACTAGTTGATGTTTTCCATCTCATTTGAAGAAAGTTTGAGACAATCAGAGAAAGAGAGAAAAGAAGAACAGGTTTGATATATAGTATGGGTTCAAAAAATATAGAATATTATTACATTAAGTTTGATATATCTATATTTATATATTACTATCCTAATCAGATAGAAAATGAAGATGAGAGTGGTATGTATGCATTTACTTTATTGTATTAAACCTTTAATATGATGGAAACATACACAATGTTTATATAATGCTGCATCTATTATTCTTTTTGAACATAACAATTGTAAATATTTCTGGTAAAATGGCCACTTAGGCTTGATTGAACAATTCATTTTTGTTTATTGATTACCTTACACAAATATTTAATTCAATTACATGTGGTCATCTGAATCAGAAATGGAAATTGATAACCTCTAGTGGCCTTAGCATGCTAGAATGGGGTAACTTTTGGTCACCCTAATCATATATTGGATTTGGTAACCTCTGGTCACCTTTTGATAATATTGAATTTGGTGACCTCTGGTTACCTTATGTCAATATTGGATTTGGTAACCTCTGGTCACCTTATTCAAATATAAAATTTGATGACCTCTGGTCACCTTATGTAAATATTGAATTTGGTCATCTCTGGTCACCTTATGTTTATATTGGGTTATGTTATCTCTTGTCACCTTATGTTTATATTGGATTTAGTTACCTCTGGTCACCTTATTCATATATTAGATTTGGTTATCTCTGGTCACCTTCTGGTTATATTTTTGATTTGGTTATCTCTGGTCACCTTATGCTTGTATTGGATTTGGTTACCTCTGATCACCTTATGGTAAGATTATATTTGGTTACCGCTGGTCACCTTATGTAAATATTAGATTTGGTGACCTCTGGTCACCTTATGTTAATATTGGATTTGATTATCTCTGGTCACCTTACGTTTATATTGGTTTGGTTACCTCTGGTCACTTTATGTTAATATTGGATTTGGTTACCTCTGGTCACCTTATGTTAATATTAGATTTGGTTACCTCTGGTCACCTTATGTTAAAATTAGATTAGGAGACCTCTGGTCACCTTATGTTAATATTGCATTTGGTTACCTCTGGTCACCTTATGCAGAACTCAGATTTGGTTATGTCTGGTAATTAACATTTACATACAACTAGTTGATGTTTTTCATATCATTTGTAGTAAGTTTGAGACAATCAAAGAAAGAGAGAAAAAAAGAAGAACAGGTTTAATATACATTATGGGTTCACCAAGAATATAGAATATTATTACATTAAGTTTGATATATCGATAAAACTTTACACAATGAACATTTATCTTTCACGATCATTTACAAACAAATCTAAGAAAAAACCTTGATCTTTCAAATATTGCCAAGAGCATGGACAGTTGATAATTTAGTCAATTTCTACTTATCCTCATCAGATACGTTTCGATAAATAAAATTGAATTTACTAATACAGTTATTATATGTTTATCTTCTTTTTTCAGAAGTCGTCAGAAAGTGTAGATAAGAGAGGTATGTATGCATTTACTTTATTGTATTAAATCTTTAATATGATGGGAACATACACAATGTTTATATAATACTGCAACAATTATTCTTTTTGAACTTAATAATTGCAATTACTTCTGGTAAAATGGCCACTTAGGCTTGATTGAACAATTTATTTTTTGTTTATTGATTACCTTACAAAAATATTTAATTTAATTATATGTGGTCATATAACCTCTAGTGGCCTTAGCATGCTAGTAACTTCTGGTCACCCTAATCATATATTGGATTTGGTAATCTAAGGTCACCTTTTGATAATATTGGATTTGGTGACCTCTGGTTACCTTATGTCAATTTTTGATTTGGTTACCTCTGGTCACCTTATTCAAATATAAGATTTGATGACCTCTGGGCACCTTATGTTTATAATGAATTTGATTATCTCTGGTCACCTTATGTTTATTTTTGATTTGGTTACCTCTGGTCACCTTATTCATATGTTAGATTTGGTTATCTCTGGTCACCTTATGTTTATATTGGATTTGGTTATCTCTGGTCATCTTATGTTTATATTGGATCTGGTTATCTCTGGTCACCTACTTGTTTATATTGGATTTGGTTACCTCTGGTCACCTTATGGTAATATTAGATTTGGTTACCTCTGGTCACCTTATGTAAATATAATATTTGGTGACCTCTGGTTTCCTTATGTTAATATTAGATTTGGTTACTTCTGGTCACCTTATGTTAATATTGGATCGGTTACCTCTGGTCACCTTATGTTTATATTAGATTTATTTTTTCTGGTCACCTTATGTTTATATTGGATTTTCTTATCTTTTGTCACCTTATATTAATATTGGATTTGGTTACCTCTGGTCACCTTATGTCTATATTAGATTTGGTTACCTCTGGGCACCTTATGTCTATATTATATTTGGTTACCTCTGGGCACCTACTTGTTTATATTGGATTTGGTTACCTCTGGGCACCTTATGTTTATATAAGATTTGGTTACCTTTGGTCACCTTATGTTACTATTAGATAAGGTGACCTCTGGTCACTTCTGGTCACCTTATGTTAATATTGGATTTGGTTACCTCTGGTCACCTTATGTTTATATTGGATTTGGTTACCTCTGGTCACCTTATGTTAATATTAGATTTGGTTACCTCTGGTCACCTTAGGTTAATATTAGATTTGGTGACGACTTTTGGTCACTTTATGTTAATATTGGATTTGGTTATCTCTGGTCACCTTATGTTTATATTTGATTGGCTACCTCTGGTCACCTTATGTTTATATTATATTTGGTTATTTCTGGTCACCTAATATTTGTATTGGATTGGTTACCTCTGTTCATCTTATGTAATATTAGATTTGGTTATTTCCGGTCACCTTATGTTTATATTGTATTCGGTTATCTCTTGTCACCTTATGTTAATATTGAATTTGGTTACTTCTGGTCACGTTATGTTTATATTGGATTTGGTTACCTCTGGTTACCTTATGCTTATATTAGATTTGTTTACCTCTGGTCACCTAATATTATTTTTGGATTTGGTTACGTCTGGTCACCTTATGTTAATGTTAGATTTGTTAACCTCTGGTCACCTTATGTTAATATGAGATTAGGTAACCTCTGGTCACCTTATGTTAATATTGGATTAGGGTTACCTCTGGTCACCTTATGTTAATTTTAGATTAGGGTTACCTCTGATCACCTTATGCAGATTTCAGATTTGGTTATGTCTGGTAATTAACATTTACATACAACTAGTTGATGTTTTTATATCATTTGTAGAAAGTTTGAGACGATCAAAGAAAGAGAAAAAAAGAAGAAGAACAGGTTTAATATACATTTTGGGTTCAACAAGAATATATAATATTATTACATTAAGTTTGATATGCCTAAAAAACTTTACACAATGAACATTATCTTTCATGATCATCTGCAAACAAATCTAAGGAAAATCCTTGACCTTGCAAACATTGGCAAGATCATTGACAGTTGATAATTAAGTAAAATAATACTGATCCTCATAAGATACTTCCGGATAAATAAAATGGAATTTACTAATACATTTATCATATATTTATTTTCTTTTTTCAGAAGTCCTCAGAAAATGTAGATGAGAGTGGTATGCATGCATTTAATTTATGGTGACAAACCTTTAATATGATGGAAAAATGCACTATGCTTATATAATGCTGCAAATATAATTCTTTTTGAACTTAAATCTTGCAATCGTTTCTGGTAAAATGGCCACTTAGGCTTGATATAACAAATCATTGTTTGTTTCTTGATTACCTTACATAAATATTTAATTTGATTACATCTAAATCAAAAATGGGATTTGTTAACCTGTGGTGGCCTCAACATGCCAGAATGGGGTAACTTCTGGTCACCTTATTCATATATTGGATTTGGTGACATCTGGTTACCTTATTTTATTAGATTTGGTGACCTCTGACCACATTATGTTAGTATTGGATTTGGTTACCTCTGGTCACGTTATGCTGATTTAAGATTTGCTTACCTCTGGTCATAAAAACATAAGTCATGTATTTTTTGTTTATCATTTGTAGGAAATGTAAGACAATCGAAGAGCAGGAAAAAAGAACAAGAACAGGTTTGATATATATTACTGGTTCAGCAAGACTAAACTTTATTGTATATTAGTGAATACACTTGATTCTAAAAGAAAACAGTGTA
This sequence comes from Mytilus galloprovincialis, assembly GCF_965363235.1. Taxonomy (NCBI): domain Eukaryota; kingdom Metazoa; phylum Mollusca; class Bivalvia; order Mytilida; family Mytilidae; genus Mytilus; species Mytilus galloprovincialis. Next base: position 29,429,254 of record NC_134849.1, on the reverse strand, counting down.
AGTTGTTTAAAATACATAAATTGGTGATCTCGTGTTTTTTTTTAAAAATCATTCTTAGAGTAGTAGGTAAGGAATGATGAATGGGTCGAAAGGAACAATCATTTTTGGCCCCACCCCCAAATTTCATTTAAATTGTCATGTTGTAAGTCTATACCATAGACCTTCTGAAAATAATCGAATTTTGGGTCTAGCTCGTTTATTCTGTTGCCTAGCAACCACTAAAATGGCATAGTTAAACTCATCAAATATGATTATTATACAGCTTTAATATATCTATATTTGAAATTGTACCTGTTTAGCATGTAGTGAACTTTACACTTGCACACTATTTAAATATTACATAATTAATTGCACATTTTTGCCAAATTCACTGTTGTTTCTCCCTAGCAACATATCTGTGCCCATGGCAACCGCGATTTGTTTTCTATTTACAAGATTTAATTTTAAATATATTGAAACAGAAAGGCAATTTAAGATGTAAATTGTAAAAAGAAACCAACTCCAAGGTAAATATTAAGGGGGAAAGCAATATTGAAACACCAACAAACAAAACAAAACACCAGGTATTGCTGATATATACAGATTGTGCATCTCATGCTGGGTGGGGTCTCATTTATCAGCGACAAGAAGAATAATATAAAGACAAGACACATTTAGCGCTAAGAAATCTTAATATTGATTATCTTAAATTAATAATTACAGACGCATGCATTACAGGGTGTTTTCAAAAGTCAGTGTATTTCCATGACAGTAGTTATGTTTCCGGAAGGGGTTGGGGTTGAAGGGGGCACTTCTATTTACACCCTTTTAAGCTTGAATAAGTGAAAAGCTAAGAAAACTATCAGATATATATGATATAACTTTTTTTCCTACGCAATTTGTGAAAAGGTATATATTTTTAAAATGTAAAACTAGGTAAGGTAACAAAACAGCGGCACCCCCTATCAATTAAGTATTGAAGTACACCCCTCCCCACCCCACCCTCTCTAGACTTATGTAAAGGATCGTTAGGGTCGACTTTTCGAAAGTCATTTTTTTTTGGTTATTTATTTCAGTCGTCCAGACTTATAACCGTATCATTCTATAGAATTACAAAACTGGAACATGCTACTATATCAAATAAATCTGTATTCTTAGATTTTTTTCTATATTTATTATATATATATATAAAGTGCCTAGAAAATCATATATATTATTTGTTTTATTGTAGTTTTTGTCAATGTGACTAGTTTACTTTTCCCCTTCACTAATCTCAAGTGTCGTATGACTTGGTCTTTGATCCTCATGACAATATTCATTATATATTCGTCAAAATTATTGAAGACAAGAATGTGTCTTTAGTACATGGATGCCCAAATCGCAAGACTAACAATGGCCTGGAAATCCTAGGTTAAGACAGGCCCAAAAAATCGGCAGATTTGAACATGTTATTTTTGCGATCTCAAACCCCCTCTCCCTTTACCTCTAGGCAAAGTAGAAAAATATCAAACACACAATACACACAGTAAAATTTACTTCAAAAAAGTCTGAGTTTGATGTCAGATTCAACTACCTTGACCAAACACTTAAACCTGAAGCGAGACACAAGGACAATCGGACGAACAGACTGACATACACACGAACGAATAGACGCATAGACCAGAAAACATAATGCCCACAAATGGGGCTTAACAACAAAGCCGGGTCACATTTTAAAATATACACTTCATTTTTACGCATGATTATAAAACTATTCAACACATAACCTTTAAAAAGGTAACAGACATGTAGTATGTTTACAGACTTCAGGCTCTTGTTTCTATGAATGGAAAGGTCAATTATCCATATATATATATATATATACATTTGCAAATTAACAGATCTTACATTGTTGGGTTGATGTATAGACGAGTTGTATATACATAATGTACAGAGCCATGTATCACCATCACTGCTGGTGATCCAATGAATAAATCTGTTGTAGAGTTGTCGCTGGCTCAGAGCCTCAGACATACTTATTTATATATACATGTATATACGGATATAGGAATAGTCTACCTTATGCCGTTTCCGTTTTTTTACCATCAAATTTAATAGAACTTGTTCTCTATGCACATTACCCACAAAGAATTGGAATATAGGTAGTTTCATTTTTGAAATAAATCTCGTGTTTCTCACCAATTATAAATTTTAAACCCCCCCCCCCCCCCCATCCTTTTCGTTACATAAATCATGGATCTGACCCTAATACCAGAAAGAGAAGATTGTCCCATTCAAACAACAAATTTTGAATTTAAATAATAAGCAGAAACATAAGAAATGTACAGATT